>NC_084794.1:98775017-100083767 GCF_963169125.1 Humulus lupulus
CCAAAAATCCACAGTTACAAAGATAATGCTATAAATACTATAATACTTCTATCTATCTTAGGTAAGTAAAGTTCTTGGACTCTACAATTTCCATTCAATCTTTCAACCTCTTGATAAGTCCAGCATCTTTTTGAACGAGTCTTCAGCCTCTGCTGAACGATAATTCAAATTATTTTCACTTAAAAAGCCATTATTTTTATTCAAGTTAAATGAAGATCTCTTCATTCCTAAACTCTATAAATAGGACCTAGTACCAAGCCATTATTCATCTTTTACTCTAAGTTCAGAGGCTGCAAGTTGCTAGGTGAGTGTGAGAGTGTAAACACTTGGGTTGGGAATCATAAGCTTGATCATCATAAGCTTATCAAACACTTGGGAAGTAAGATTTTATAGCATTTCGGTTCAAGGTTTAGATCGGTCTTATAAGTCTTCAAGGTATCCCAAACTCTAGTTCGTTTCTGTACTTTTTCTTTAAAAGTTCTCATAGTCTTCTACTCATTCTAACCTTATTCTTATTTTGGTTAGGAAATCTAAGTTCTTGAGCAAAAAGGTTTTGGTAAGTATATTTTTTTAAAAGTATAACTCCTTCATCTCTTTCATCTCTTTTTCTTCAATAGACTCACCCTTTCATAAATGGTTTTTAGGAGTGTTCCAAAGTCCCAACTCTGTCCTCATATCCCGGTAATTTTGGTAAGGAAAATAGGATAGAATTTATATGTTATGTGCTTTTTATATGTTATCTTATGTTTTTATGTTATGTTATGTTATGTATGTTTGTAGGCTTGGGCATATGACCCATATGACTAACAAGCCCCAAATGGATTATGGGCATATGACTTGCTTAGCTAGTAGGACCCCACTAATCTAATGGGCATATGACTTGTTTAGTCTATGGGACCCCAAGTAATAATGGCCATTATAGTATGTGTATGATATAAGTGTTATGTTTTTATGTTTCTTATGAAATTTATGTATATGAACTATGTGTTAAATTTTCCTTGCTGGGCATTAGGCTCATTCCTTTTTGTTTATATGTGCAGGAAAATAGTCTTAGTGGCGGGAAAGGTTCTTGGAAGCTTGGAGAATGTGTATTGAGGTCGAATGGATTCAATAGCCTAGCGTTACGATTCGAGGATGTAGTTTTGTTTTTATGGTTTTTACATGTATTTTTCCGCACTTGTCATGTAATTCCTTTTTATTTTAAATTATGTTTTGTTTTGTTTTTCAAACAATGGGATCCCATATCCTAACCTAAATTTTATGTAAGTTTAACTCTTATTTTTACAAGTTTCTTAATAAAGTTATGGTATTTTCACTTGTAAGTTTTATTAAGGATTAGTATGTATAGTTTTCGTTAATGGTCCAAAAGTGTAGAGTAGTTGGGTCATTACATGTTTCATCTCCTTCTTCCTATTTTCTTAATGTTGTTGTTGGTTCTAAATGTGTGAGATGCAATGAAATATCTTCTATGCTATGGCATAGACGTTTAGGTCACATTTATAAGCAGAGTATAGAAAGATTGGTAAAGGATGGTGTTTTGCAATCTTGATTTCGCTGATTTCAATACATGTGTTGATTATATAAAAGGAAAGACAACTGCTAAGGCCAAACATAGTAAAATTGATAGATGTGTAGATTTACTTTAAATGATTCATTTAGATATTTGTGGTCCTTTTACTCCTTCTGCTATTGGTGGTTACAAGTATTTCATCACTTTTGTTGATGATTTTTCACAATATGGTAATCAAGAATAGGGTGGAATTGCAAAAGGGTAAGAAGATCAAGTTAGTCCATTCTGATAGAGGTGGTGAGTATTATGGGAGATATGATGAGATTCGTAGAAACCCTGAGCCATTTGCTAAGTCTTTGCAGAACTGTGATATTGTTGCATCATACACAATGCTTGGGACCCTTGAACAAAATGGTATTTCTGAAAGAAGAAATCACATGCTTCTTGACATGGTGTGGTGTATGCTTATTCATTCCTCTTTGCTAGAATTTTTGTGGGGTGAGACCTTAAGGACTGCAACTTATATTTTGAACAAAGTACCAAGCAAGTCCGTTCCAAAGACTGCGTATGAGTTATGGTCTAAGAAGAAACCTAGTTCACCATTTCATGTGTGGGGATGCAAGGCGGAAGTAAGGCCTTATAATCTGTAGTCTAAGAAACTTGATCCAAAAACCATTAGTGGTTTCTTTGATGTTTTTTTTATCTTGGATCAAGAGATTCTAGATTCTATTTCCCTACTCACACTACTAGTGTAATTGAGTCAGATAGAGCTTACTAGTTTGAAGACGAGTTTGGTGAAAGTCAAAGGCCAAGAGATATAGTGTTTAGGGAAGAGCGTGTCTTAATCCCTATTCCTATTTCTGTTGCTTCCACTGCGCCTACAATTGACCAACCTCAAGTAGAAGCTCATAATGAACCACGTGGTGAGGAAAAAGAATATGTTCCACCTGTTGGTCCTAAAGAAGTTGTTTTAAGAAGATCTCAGAGAATGCATAGACCTGCAAGACCAAATGATTATGTGGTTTATCTTCAAAAATGTGAGTGTGACATTGGACATGTGTCAGATCCCGTCACTTATCAAGAAGTAGTAACTGGTCCTCAAACTGATCTATGGATTGAGGCTATGAATGATGAAATGAGTTCCATGTCCAGGAATGAAGTATGGGACGTAGTGGAATTGCCTTAAGGATGTAAACCCATTGGTAGCAAATGGGTGTTTAAGAATAAGCGTGATTCAGATGGTCAAGTGGAAAGGTATAAAGCTAGACTTGTGGCAAAAGGTTACAACAAAAAAGAAGGTGTTGATTATAAAGAAACTTTTTCACCTGTTTCCACTAAAGATTGTGGCTCATTTTGATTTAGAACTTCATCAGATGGATGTGAAAACTGATTTCTTGATTGGAGAATTAAATGAGGATATGTATATGACTCAACCGGATGGTTTAAAGGTGAATGGGAAAGAAAATATGGTGTGTAAGCTTCAAAAGTGTATTTATGAGTTGAAACAAGCTTCAAGACAGTGGTATTTGAAGTTCCCTGGAGTTGTAACTGCTTGTGGTTTCAAGGAGAATGTTGTTGGTCATTGCACATATACGAGGATGAGTGGGAACAGTTACATATTTCTAGTATTATGTGTTGATGACATTCTGCTTGCTTCTAATGACACCAACCTTTTGTTTGAAACAAAGAATTTGTTGTTTAGCCAATATGATATGAAGGATCTGGGACAAGCCTCATATGTTTTACGTTAGCAAGTATCTAAAGCCCCATAACTAGTGATCCAAGGTCAACACAACAAAGAGAATTTGGTTGCTACCTTGTGTGAGGTGAATGGCATTCGAGGGAAAGTGTAAGGATGGTGGTACCATTCATGTAACTTATGATAGAGTGGACTTCGAAACCTTTGAAGAATCAAGAGATGACCATGAGATCCAAATGGGCAATGAACATAGATCCAAGGTGTTGGGCAAGGGGAATATTGATCTTTACTTCACATCAGGAAAGAAGGCTTTATTGACTTCCTGATATGAGTACGAATCTTATGAGTGGGCACATGCTGAGCAAACCGAGAATAAAAGTAGTATTTGAGTCCGGCAAGCTAATTTTATCCAAGGGCAACTACTTTGTGGGGAAAGGGTATGTTTGTGCTGGGATGATCAAGTTGTGTACCAAAGACAACTGTTTTGATAATAATGCATGCTCTTCTTCCTCTTTTATGCTTGGCTTTGATTTTATTACTTTGTATCATAATAAACTTTCTCATATAGGATATAGTACAATTAAAAGAGCTATCAAACATGGTTTAAGTATATCCAATGATGTTGAGCATGATAAATGTGAGTTATGTGTTAAATCTAAGATGGTAAAATTGATAAATGTGAGTTATGTGATAAATATAAGTCTAAGACATGACTATGTGAGGGAATTGATTGACAATAGTATCATATCAATTTCATATGTGTTTTCTTGTGAGAACTTAGCGGATCCGTTTACCAAACCTCTTGGAGTGATTTGGTGAGTTCTACAAATAGATGGATGAGACTAAAACTCCTTGATCAATAGATTCCCCAATGATTGCAACCCAACTCAAAACTTGTATACATCAACTGTAGAGTTCAATGGGTAAGAACAAGTAATTGATAAGTGAATAGTTTCAACATTAACAACTTAAAGGTCCCATCAAGGATGAGTTAATGTTGGTTGCTACCAGACATGAGGGTTAAGCCATAGGCTTTTAATGAAATTCAGTTGAAGAGAAACAAACATCTCCAAAGGTAGCAAACAAGTGTGGGAATGTTATGATTGGTTAAATACATTGTGAAATTGGTTAGGCACGAAGAGGTGCAAAAACCATAACAATCTCACAAATGTCAACATGATAAAGTTGACTATTGGTATAGGCATTTATAAATCATTTTTTTGTCTCCAGAGTGTTTTTTTGGAGTATATGAGAGTACACAAAAATTTTGGGAGCATTTGGGGATGTTTTGAGGCAATTTTTGGAGTGCTAAGTCAGTAGCATCGGTGATGTGTTGCTCGTTTGTGAATAAACACCCAGGCAATGCATCGTCTGGCAAGCGATGCCTCGCTTGGGGCCATGCGACGTGTCGCCTAGGCTGTCCGTACAAATCCGTACAGTGACGTGTTTTGGCTCCAAAATTCAAATTACAATTCTCTAATCTCAATGGTTGAGTCTAATGAGATTCCTATACTATTTAAAAGGTTCATTTGAGTCAATTGGTGACTTGATTACTCTCATCTCTCTCTCTCTCTCTCTAGCTTTCAAGATTACTTGTTTTCTCCAAGATCTTCATATAGAAAGGTTGACTTGCATGAAGAATCAAGATTTGTGAATCCCGATCTCATTTCATTGTTGTAGCTTCAAGCAATTCAAAGGAGAATGATAGGAATAGAGATTTTTGGATAACAAATCTTCATTTGTTTCAAGCCTTGTAACATTTGTGGTTCACATAAAATCATAGTCTTGTTATTTTATGTTTGAAGGTTCTTCTTCAAGAAAGGTCTAATCTACACTTGCGTATTTGTGTTTATGTACTTTTAAAATATCTTCAATTAGAGTTTAGATTACTCGTGATTATTAATTTGAGTTGTAATACAAAACCACAGTTATAAGCCTCTAACTCCTAACAAAAAAGTCCACTTCTGGTTACATTTTTATGATGGCGAGAGGAGCTATTTTGTGGAAAAGTGTCAAGCAAACACTTATAGCTACTTCATTAATGTATGTAGAGGTCATGGCATGTTATGAGGGTACTTGTCATGCAGCGTGGCTGCAAAATTTCATTTCAACTTTGGGAGTTGTAGACTCCATTTTTATATGGATATCAAGTTTTATTTTGTTAAAGAACAAGTTGCAGAATCCATCATTACCATAGAACACATGCCTTCAGCCAACATGTTAGCGGATCCACTAACTAATGGTTTGCATATTTGCGTGTTTTAAGAACACATATCTCATATGGGTTTGTTGAGATCTTAGACCCTTTTGTGCTAGTTGGAGCTAATTTAATTTTTCATTGTTTTGTGATAAACATGTTGGTGGTTTTATAAGGATTGCTTGTAATTTACTTTATACATTACACACACAATGTATGTATTTTGGTCACTATATTTACCATAATGTCTTGGTTGCATTTTGCTTGGTTAAGTGGCAAATCAATGAGAGATGTCCTATTTTTCTATCTCTATTGTTATTAAATACATTATTTTTGTTATGGTTGTTATCTTTTGTGAATCTTGTAAGCCTTGATGGTTAAAATATTTATATCCTTTCGATATGATATTTTATATTATTGTTCCAGCTTTATATTGACTAAAAGAGATTCATTATACAATGTGATGTTCTTTTTTTTATATTGTCCAAGTGGGAGAATTGTTGGAAATAAATTATGTGGACTTTTAATACATCGATTCATTGTTAAATGAACATATATGTTTAAGCATGATAATGGTATTATTGGAGACCACAATCGGATGGTGTTTTTTCCTTCGACACACACTACTAAATTATGTGACCAACCCATTGAGTTTACATATACTCATTTGATCAAAAGTGAAGGCCCAATAACTAAATTTAATATTAGAAAATGAATATTAATTCATTTTATATTTTGGGATATATCAGAGATTCACAATTCGATATATCTAATGTGCTTGTTTTTCAGACTTTGTTGAGTGCAGAAGTGTACTACTCCAAAAGAGACTATCTCATCTCATCACTTTCTAATACATGTTCTTGGTTGTTTTCAAGGTTAAGATGACATTTTCTCAAGCTCAAAACAACCATGGTGGAGGTGTGTATTTACTTACTCATCTCTAAGTTTTTGGTATACCTAGAAAACCAAATAAATTTTGAATTGATGAGTTTGTTTTATGTTGAATTCTATGAATAATTGTTGTTTGCTCATCTAATTTTATCACTAAAATATAAGGAGCAATTCATAATTGGCAGGGTACACTTTCTTGTATTCTATTAAAATCTGTAAGAGAAAGAGACTAAAAATTCACACTAATCAAAGAAAAAATATGCATATTGTTGACAAGGAGGTTTTCGTCAACTAATGAATGTAATGATTAATAAATGAAAATGTAAATTTGCACATGCACAAATATGTTTAACATGGTTTGGTCTTGAATTGACCTAGCTGGTCCATGAATATGGTATTAATTAGAGAGTGTTCTCCGATTACAAATTAAAGGATTAACCATCTCCTACAAATGAGAAGTTAATCCCTATTTATAGGGGTTTTAAGTTGGGACCTCATGTGGGACCCTTTTAACTCGAGCTCGCCATGAGGTATCGAGAGCTCACTAGGGATACTCAAGTACCTCCTGACAATGAGCTCTTGGCTAATTAGACAAGGGTAATGTGCGATCTATCAATATTTTAGGTATACACATGTTATTATGTGATTGGGGGGGGGGGGGGGGGAGATTTTTCACATACCTATGATTTCTTCCAAATTATATCCATAAGATGTTATCCTATTAAAATTAAATCCATTAAAAAATAATGACAATATTAGACAACAAGATTTACAAAAACAAACACATTAAAACGTTATCTTAATTCTTTATTCAAATTTGATTTTCCATACTATTTTCATGTGAAGTAAGCTAGTCACGTTAAGAATTTCTCTAAGAGAACAACAAGCTAGAATACTTCGAGTAGCTAGAGTCCCTTTATAGTCTTTAGCTCCCTCCTAAATCAAATGTGGACTACTTTTGATCAAGCATCAAAGACTTGCATAAACAAGTCACCATTGCCAATGAAAAAAGCTGCAAAGATAAAAAAAATGTATTGTATTTTTATTGTACTGAAGATAAAATTACAAAATGTCATATGTATTTTGGAAAAAATGTGGGTTATATTAGAGAGAGTGAGATTACACCACCACTTTAGATATATTCTAAGTAAAGAATATAATCCAATGAACACATAAATAATCAAAATAACAATCTGAAAACAAAATAACTTTATGTAGTAGAATACCAAATTTTGAGGAAGAACACCAAAAGGCTTATACACGAGGAGAACCGCTGTCTAAATTCTCTATTTCCTAGCCCGCCATAGATTCTTGAGGCTTTTTCTGAAACGAAAAAAAATTGGTATTGAATAGGCTTTTCAAATTCTCAAGACACGCACTTTCTTGATGAATTTCTTGGAGAAAACTTATGATCTTTGAGAGCTAGAGAGAGATGAGAAAGAAAGAATTCAGAAGTGTGATTAAGACTTTAAAACTCTAAAAGACTCTTTTTATAGTGTAGGTGTAACACCTCACATGTTAAGCACCTACTAGTAACCAGTTTGGGCATGTGAAAACTTATATGAATATTATTTTGATTAATAACATAGGCTTGAGAAGCCAAAATCATGTGGTTTATGATAGTAATTATGTGTGATGTGTGATTGTAGCCAAATCAGAAATTTCGTTCTCGCACCGACACGAAAACCCAACAGGGTAAAATCTCAAATAAAATTATGTTGAATAATTATGTTGTTGACGCAGTTTTTCACCAACAATGGATTAAGAAATTCGACAACAGAGATAATATATTTTCTTACTAAATCATGATTAGACAAATGAGCAATATCACAAACACACACTTTAACATGGTTCAGTGGTTGAAATCCACCTAGTCCACGAGACATTCTCATTAATCACCTTTAGGCTCTCGGTGAAATTGTTTCTTACAATTTCAGCTGAGTTTCTGTATCTCAAGAAGCAGTCCTTTTTTCTATGCATTCCCCTGATATTTATAGAGGGTTTTCCTGGACAGCTTTAGGTAACTGCATGCATAAATATAGTAAATATTAAATGAGAATTATCTCCCATTTACATAGGGATATGATTGCCCATGTAATTTACATTTGTTATCTCGGGTAATAAATGTGTAATAAAATTTGGGCATTAATGAGTGTACAATGAATATCCGAGTCTTTTGGGGTCCTTGACTATACGTCATGATCGGGCTTCCAAGAGCTGAACACTTCCTTTAAACTGGATGTCGGAGAGATAACCTAACCCGACATGAGCCAACTTTCATCTAGAAGGCTAACTATCCATCACACATCTCGAACTAGGTTATTGGTGCAAGAGGTGATATGGAGATTATCTGGTTGTCGAACTTTCATGTTTGACTCGAACTGCTCACACCAGAGTTAGCTAAATGTTTTGCCTATTACTTTCTCCATGCACTTATCTGCCAGTTGTTCCCTGCGTTGAGTGATTCAGTTCGTATTTATTTTAAGGTACAAAATTTTCTCCCCAAGCTCCTGCTCGTGCATGACATCACCTATGATTCCACCCTCTACTCGAGTGTTAAACATGTGTCATTCTCTAATAGGTGCATGTTCGAGTTTCGAGTACTGTGACAATTGTTCTGTCAATTTTGTGCCAAAGTAGGGGTTATTTAATGTAGGCCTTTGGATCCTAAACTGACCCAATCAAGTGGCCCAGATTGGCTCCCAAAGTTTACATATAAATAGAAGAAACATACATGAACCTCACCACCTTTGCATTTAAAAAATTTCCCTCCTTCTTATAGCACCTTCAGGAACCTTTGGCATTCTCTCATTCTCCAGAAGCTTTTAGGCTGCTTTCTTTGGAGCTGTTATCACTTCCCTCGATCGAACATCTAATATGTAAGTATTTCTATACCTGATTTAAATTTCACCCTCTTACTTTTCAATAAGTTTTACGAAATTTTCCAGTATAGTTTCTTACTTCGGCCATGTTCGACATTGATAGGGATTTTTGATAAGCCAAAACAGTAGTACTAGGTCTGATTAGAAATAATGTGCATAAAAAAACGAGTAATTTTCTGGGTTTTGAAAGAGGATTGTCTGTGTATGCTTATCAATTTGAGGGTTTTTAGGTTCAGTTCTGGGTAGCTTAAGGGATATGATTCCTCGAGTGGTTTTTGCATTAAACCGCCTTCAAAAAGGTATTGGGTCTGACACGTGAATCTCGAAGTATCAGGGATTTCCTGAGTTTACAGTGCGTGGTTACTGAATGCGCATGGACACACACATTGTTGCTAGGAGATATCTTAGCTTGTGTATATTTTAGGTTGAATAAATCAAATTCAAACCCTTGGGTCGCCGTACCTTTATTGTCGTAGCAATGTTTTGTCGTAGGTCACCTGTAAGAGGCTGCTTTGTCGCCAGGCGAGCTATATCATGGCCCATTAGAAGAAGTTAGTCACATGATCCTTTTCCCAAAGCAATAGTAAGGGCAAACAGATTGCATCTAAGACCCCCATTCCCCTCATCGCTTCGATAGTGGATAAGGAGATCGTAGTTGACCCCAACGCCTTTTTTGAGTTTGAGCGCATCGAATCCCAAATAAAGACTCAGGGCAAGGTGAATAAATTTTTTTTGAGCCATGAGATCGAATTGGGGTTCAAGGGCCGTGTTGCCCGACCTCCATTGAAAGGAGAGCGGAGCTGCACCCTACTTTAGGATGACTTCGGGGCCTGGTGTGACGAGCATTTGAAGGCAGGTGCCTTTCTCCCTTTGGACCAATACTTTGTGGATTTTTTGAACTACGTCGAATTGGCACCATTCTAGCTTCCCCCAATTCATATCGGGTTTTGGCGGGGCTGAAATATTTATTTTTGAAACACGAGTGGGAGGTCCCCATCCCTGCCGACATCATGTACTTCTTCTACCTCAAAGCCAACCTCGAACAGAAGGGGCAAGGTGATGGTTTCTACTTCCTCACCAAATTCCCCAATACGGCCCGAATGACAACAAGGATCAATTCTTCATGTCAAACGAGTTCAAGAACTACACCCATCGATGTTTCAACAATCCTCGTAAGTTATTTAGCTCTTCGAATTTTGTACTTGAATTCCTTCTTGATTAAGTTTAGACATATTCTGTTTGAGTTGTTTCTTTGTGCAGCTATATACAAAAGAGAATAGAGATGCTTCGAGGTCAATATGAGAAGATGTCTCATATTGCTGCCAAGGAGAAGGAGTTCCAGATTGCAGTTAATGACGCTACCAAGGTAGCCTGCAAACTGATCCAGAAATATCAGACACCGGGCATTAGAGCTCAACGTCCTTCCCTTGAGCTCCCTCTTCCTCAAGAAGTCATCCCTGCCGCTGAAGACACTGAAGAGGAAGAAGAGGTTGTGCAGCTGGTGCACAAAAGAAAGGTCCCTGACGATGGACAACATCCTGAACCATACCAAGTTGAACTGGAACTTTCATCCAAGGCAACCCATATAGAGAATTAAACCAAGCTACTGCCAATTTTAGGCTAGTTCGATTCAACCCACGACAGCTCGTGAGTCGATATCCGGTTGATCTGGACCTGAATGTGACCCTCCTACAGTGTGTGTATCACTTGGTTGTACGCTACGACCATAGCTATCACTGCTGTACCATAGTGGTAGATAACACCCTTCACACAATTTTTGAGAAGTATGGCACAAATCTTTTGTCGTGGCCTTCCCTCCGTCAAGGTGTTTTTACCTCAGGTATTAGGGAGGTTGCGCATGAGTCTAGTCCGGATGAATAACTTGAACCCTGTAGGACCGAAAATGCAATAGTATTAGAGTCCCCCCCTCCTCTGATAGTCCAAGAGTTAGAGGTTTTACCAAGTTCAGTTCATAAGCCTAAGCCGATCATAGTAACTCGGAGGGTAGGGTCCTTGCTCTATTATTTTCCTTGCATTACCCTGACTAATCATTTCTTAGATCTAAATTTTCTGCTTGTCCTTTTGCAGGTGAAGATATGGACCTGAAGAACCCCTTCATATCTGGTGGGGCCGGAACTAGAACCGTAGTCAAGAAGGCGAGAATATGAAAGAAGAATGTCCCTAAATCCAAAGCTGCCACTGACTCTCCTGCAAAGGATAAAGGTTCCAGCTCAACTCAGAAATAGCAGTAGCAGATGCAAACACCAGCTCCAGTAACTACAGTTACTGTTCTTGAGGCTCATCCTCCTCGTCCTTGCAATGAACCTCACCTGGTTCCCCCAAGTTGTTCAGAGTGAAGCCCCATCTATTCAGCTCCCAATCTAGCCCCTTGAGGTGGTAAGGATCCCTGAGGCACTTTGAGGGTCCCTCGATAACATGGTGAACCACATGGTGGTTCACACCAACCAAGCAAACTTCAAGGACCTGAGGGCCATAGAGGAGCGATCCCCAGGGGATGTCCTGGAGCCTGCCTTGGGAATGAACCTATCTGTGAGTTATCTTTCTCCCCCTATAGTATTTCCCCTTTTGATTTTACTTTTGCGAGCTAATCCTGTCTTGTGTCTTTTTTTTGTAGTCTAATTTAGCTCAAATTCATGGCATCGCCCGATTCATAGATCAAAGAGAGGATCTCGAGGCCACTTTGGCTGCATCCCAAGAGAGCGAGCGAATAGCCAAGGACTTGATTGTTGAGTTGAGCCAGCAACGAAATCAGCTGTAGGCCGAGATCGACAACCTCAACAAGAATCTTGAGGAGTTCGATGTACTAAAAAACAAGTTGTTTGAGGTGGAGGCCAAAGTCAAGGAAGATGCTGAGAAAGCGATGCAAGATGCCAAGAAGGCAAAGCAGGATGATGATTGGGGGAAACTGGATGTTGCAGAAGCAACGAATGCACTGGAAGAGATGCTGCATCGGTGTTGGGCATACAACCAGGAAGGGGATTTCTCCTTTCTGGATGCGGAGCTTTGAGGACATTATCTTGCCAAGTTCCAGAGACGGTTCTCACAAGAGCCCTCGAAACTGCAGATGCTTCTGGAGCTGGTGAAGGGGATGGCGATGAGGTGTCATCACATGGGCAAGTTACGGGAGCTCAGTGATGTTTTAGGGCGTGTTACCTCATCTTTCTTTTTTCTTATTCTATTTTTTTATATACCTTGTAGCTATGCTTTCACAAGTTGAAACAATCGCCTTCGGGCTTAGTTTGAGGTTTATTTTTCCTCGTGATTTTCATATACTTGTTTGTGTATTTTTGTTACACTATGATCTATTTTTGTTCCCCTTACTATATTATCTTGCTATGCTTATGGATTTCAAACTCTTGCACACTCGCAATTATGGGGGTTATCTTTAGATCGAGACAGGTTTCCTATGACTTGGCCAATCAATTCTGGTCGATATCCAGGTTATACCCAGGAATTTGCCTGCCTAATAGCATTATACCTGTTAGGAATCAGGTCTTGGACCTGGTTATGTACCAGAGTTTTTATGCTTAACAAAATTATACATGTTAGGAATTAGGTCTCGGACCAGGTTATGTCCAGGATTTTGTCTGCTTAACAGCATTATACCTGTTAGGAATCAGGTCTCAGACTTGGTTATGTCTAGGAGTTTGTCTGCTTAACAGCATTATACATGTTAGTAATCAGGTCTAGGACGTGGTTATGTCCAGAAGTTTGTAGTAGAATTTTGTTTAACTTAGTTCCTATTTGGAATTTCTTTGAAAATTTGATTCAGCTATAGAAATCCGTTGAATAATCAATTTTCCAAACTCTGTGTTTCAAAAAAGAAAGAAAAAATATTTATTCATACAAATAGTTTTAAACTCATCGAGGGTTATATGCCCCTCAAATGATCAGAATTTATGAATATTCTAGGTCGCATTTTCAAAATGATTACGTGATACATCGCGAGAATTAGATAAACACGTAGCCATCCCACGTCATTTAAATTGAATGGATTTTATAAACAAGCCTTACACGTAAAAAGACTAAAAACATAAAAAACTAACAGAACTATCTTATTAATGATAATATTTTTTTAAGATGAAGTGCATTCCAGGTCCATGGTACCAACTATCCACTTAACCGAGCTAGTTTGAATGTTCCCTCATGTAAAATCTCCACGATCTAGTATGTTCCTTCCTAGTTTAGTCCCAATACACCGTCTTTAGGATCCTTACTCGCCAAAAAAATTTGTCGAAGCACCAGTGTATCGCCCTGGATAACCAAGATCGTTACACTGTGTATTTGAAATAGTGCGAGACTTGCTAATCAAGTCATTTAAATAAAAAAGTGAATCTAAAGAGGTAAACAAGTTAGGTTTAAAAGATTTTGGTTATAAACGAATAATTTTCATTAAAATAAATGTTTGGTACATGGGATCCCAAATCAGGGTTTAAATGATATAATTACAGAATTTCCAAATGTTATAAACAATCAAAGCCACTCTAATGGAAGAATACATAGTTTAGGTCCCTGTCCCTGTACAAGCCCTCGACCGTGGCGGCTGAGCAGCTGACAATGTACACCTCGCCCCCTGAGCTCTCCAACCCATGGTCGAACCATCTTACCCTTGCCTTTACCTGCACCACGTAGCACCCGTGAGCTGAGGCCCAGCAAGAAAACATAATATCATAGCACATTCAATATCAATAACCAAGCAGTCCACAGAGCACAATCAAATGATTTACAAGACATCAGTCAATACCCAACAAGCCATAACATTCATTCAATCCAGAATAACAGTCAATAACCAATGATCTAGTTTTCATATATTCAGCATATCATATACATCAATTTAACAATAGTCTACATGTTAAGTGACAACTAGGGTCGATGCCCATAGGTAGCACCCTCTATTTAATCCACTGTCTTTGGCTCGCTTAGGTCAAGCCCGGTGTTCACCCCACTGATTCCGGCCCGCTTAAACCGAGCTCAGTGATTATTAAGCTGTCCTCAACTACCAGTGGCTGAGCCGCGCCTTGTGCGCAAGTATTGATTCCGGCACTCTTAGGCCATTTATCACATGTCCCCATGGCATAATACCACCAGTGACATTCATACAGTTATAGGGAGCACTTAGTCCCAACATATTCACATGATTTATCACAATCATATAACAGTGCCTACAAATATAGGGAACACTTAGTCCCATCCTATCCACATAAACAGGTGTAGTTTTCTTACCTTTAATTCCAAGTGCTTTGATTATGAAAGACGACCCCCAAGCACAATCCTGTCTCGAGCCCAAGCGTACACCTAGTCACAACCATGATAAAGGATTCCATCAAAATGTTAAAAAAGGTTTTCGATTAAAGTTCTAGCTTCTGGGACATCGAATTCCACCAAACACGGTAGTATAATCGATCCCGAGCATCCTAGACTGGGTTCCCACACTTAAAACCTCCAAAAGGCCAAAAGTGCCCTTAAGGGTCGCGACCCTTAAGACCCATGCTGTGGCCCACCCCCTGAAACAGAGGCTAGGCCTCCCTGAACAATGACATGTGTTGCGGCCCTGCCCCTGTGGTGCCGCAGTGCTCCCTTACCTCAGAGCCCTCCTGGCTCTTCCTTGCTCCGTAGGGTCGCGACACTCTAGAACAGAGTCGCAGCCCAGCCCCTCGATCCCAGAAAACAACCATTTTAACATTCAAACCTCACCAAAATCCACCCTAAACCATCCCAATGTCACAATTCAATTATCACAACTCTCTAACATGCTTCCAACAGCAAAACCTAGCAGAAATCTAGTCTAGAAACTCATCAAAAACACATTTCAATCTTTGAACCCACAAGCTCAAGAACACTGAAACAAGTCAAAGAAAACATAGAATTTAATGACCAAGAATATAATTCAAAGCTTACCTCAACTCCTGGTTGGTTCCTTTAGCTATCACTGAGCTAACCCCAAATCCTTAGCCTCAAATTGATCTTCAATATCAAGACCCAAAATCCATAGAACCCAGCAAAGACTACAAAATTTAGTCAGCTAAACCACAATTAAATGTTTACCTAAATTCCCTTTGGAACCTCCAGATTACCGCTGAGATATCCCCCAAGATTCCAGCTCAATAATTCATCCTTGATCTCAGAGTAAGCAGAAAAGGAAAGTCTAGAAGGAGCTGAAGTGAGAGAGAGAAAATAGTCGGTTTACTCAAGTTCTACTATTTTCCTTAGTTTGTTTTATCCACTCGTAGTTAATTAAGTCAATCCCAAAGCTCGGGGTACCATAAACGTCCCCGAGGGAAAAATGATAAAATCCCCCAGTATTCCCTTCTAGGCTTCCTAACCTCAAATATATCTCAAATTATTTATTTTCATAATTCAATAACCCAAATAAATGTCCATTACCCAGAATACCCCTTGACTCGCCCCGAGTCGGATACCAGGTCCCGTTGTGACTTTCCTGCAACTTGCTCCCTAGGATCGCCTCGTACCGAATGATGCAAACATAAATATATCCACATAATAATGTGGCCTCAACAGTTAATCACATTTATGCCCCAACGAGCCAAAATTACCATTATTCCCTTACAGACTAAACATGGCTCGCATGCTTATCTAATACTCCTAAACATGCACTCCACATATCCATATAATCGTAGGATCATGCATATCACATAATCATGCATTTTCACCATTAATTCACATATCTTCCAGTTATGCCCTCCTGGCACACTAATCAAGGCCCTTAAGCCTTATTAGTAATTTTGGGTCGTTACAACTATCCCCTCCTTATAACAATTTCATCCTCAAAATTTACTCGAACACATCGGATAGTAAACCTCGTACCTCTGACTAAAATTCCCAAGGTCCAACACCTATAATTTTTACCATTCAATAACATTTTTACAAGAGTAACAATCTTGTTCCACAAGTTCTTGTCTGATAACTATACTTTCATTAACCTTTGTTTGCACACCAAAACTGCTGAAACTGCAGAGTCTGTTTATTTCATAACGATCGCTTCACCGTCTTATCATCGATACCAGAAATATATATGAATCATCACCCCTACCAGGGTGAGATCAACTTATAGGCCCCTGGCCTAACCCTTGGTACAACCTCAGAGTTCCTGTCGAATCGGGAGTCAGAACTCCCCTTCCTCTCCCAGAATATCATACTTTTCTTTGTCTGCACTTACTTGGAGAAATACAAATCTCTCATCCTGGAACTTTGTATTCCAAAGTTAACAATTTACCAACTCTTATGTCCTTTCAGATAGGCAGATACCCCTGCCTTAGAAATTTGAACAACCTCTTTGATTTTCCCTCGAACCAATACTGAACCATAGTAAACACTACCTTTCATTTCTTTACTTAGCATAGTACTCCTTGCTTTTTATCTAACCATGTCCTATGCCGTGTCACCTTAGCTGTACTCCAGCATTCGTCTCCATGACTATCTCACCAAGGATTACACTTTCCTTAATATCTCAAATATTCGCACACTAAATGCTCAATCCCTTAAAATAACTGTTAAGTCTTCAGATTGCCATTCCATCTGCAATCAATCACTAATTTTAGATTCCCACTCTATTCTCCTGTTCTCTAGTTCCTTTCCAAAGCTTGGAAGACTATAGGGTTCCAACTCAGCATCATCAATGCCCTGTCCCATTACCAGTTCATATGAACCAAATTACATTAACTCATTCAGCTGAGTTATAACCTTCCTTGTCCAATCATCTTACTTAAAGTCTGATGTGAACCATTCCTATGATCCATCCCAATATCACTTTACCTTCCAGTATCCAAGTATACTAGATTCTGTCACCCGCTTAAACCTCTTGGTACAACATACCCTAGGAGGTGGAACGACACCCACTTAGAATTCTCATCTCCATGCCATACTCTCATCGGACCACTCATCCGATCCTTGTATCTTAACTCGTATTACACTCATAGGGTTCTTCCCCGTCTCCACAAAACCACCACTCTGGATTTTATTGTCCAAAGGAATATGTATATGTTCATCACCACACACTGATGCTATACCAATCTCAATCGTTATCTTGTTCGTTCCACTGAAGTCCGCTGTGCTCTGTTCAAGTGACATACACCTTCTAAGTAAGAGATCTGCCTCCAACTATATCTCCTCCTAATATAGTCGAGGACTTCTAATATCAACCATCCATCTATTTATTTCATTAATTCTTGGTCTCAATGTTATCTTTCTTACAAATTACCAAACACTTAAATACCTTATGCTATGCATACACTGCTAACATTCCATGTATATCGACCATGTTCCCATTCTTTTACCTCCCACGAGGCTCGATCCATCCTCGCGCTAGTTCGTGCCTGGGCGCGTCTCAACCTGTGATGTACTACTCACAGTTTCATATCTTTATAAAAAATTAGGTCCTTCATGCTACCCTTCTGTATTCATCCATAACACGCATACTCCTGCATCACCAAGCACTAATCAATCCTCGCTCTGTCTTCTGAACTGACACTATCCATTTAGTCTAACTTCAAGTTTTATTGTTCTTCTAATCTCTGGTGTAGATGCCTGCGAAGTTACTTACATAGTAGATGACACGTTTACTGACCTCTTTGTGCTCCCTATCCTTCAGACGTTCTTCCATAGCTTCTCTGTGGCTTCAGATCAAACCTCTTCATACCTGACCCCCTTCGCTTCTTGTAGCATTATTTTGAATTCCCCTGGCGAGACCAAACTGACACTTCATGGAGCCTTACCTATGACCTTGCTTCCTTAGTACTAACATCATCAACATAGTAGTCGTTCGCATTCCACTTCTAACTGAAGAATAGTCCAACATACCGCCAATAAACCTAAGAGTGACTTGTTCACACTACTCCTATAATTTCTGCTTGTAGAACTTACCTATGTTGCTGAAGCTTGAATCAATTAAGAACCTTTGTTACCAATTTATTACAACCTACTTGATACAAGTACTAATTCCTGAAATGTCTCTTTCCTTGATCTTCAACTGGTAATAACCAGATCATAGATCAATTCCTGAAGACATTGTCCTATCTTGTAACCGAGCATTTAAACTCTTCATCCTTAATAGACGGTGCCAACAATTCCCACAATGTGATCCTCTGTCTGATCCACCCCGAGGTCAAACTTCTTCGACTGCTTCAGTAATTCTTTCTGTCAAACCATTACCATCTTCCATAATGTTGCTGATACCGAACCTATCCATAGTCCATTCTTGAAGCGTACCCAATCCTTTGTTGTTCACCCGTCTGAATTCCCACTGGTCAGCTCAATCTCCATTCAGTCTAATTAGCATTCCCAAGTGATATCACGTACAATCCATGGTTGTCTCTTTAACAAATTAACTCTCCCTCTGACTCATGTCAAGGTTCCCATATGACGAGCTCTATTGCTCTCACCACGAACCTCTTTATTACTTGTGTTCCAATTCCTCTTCTAGAAGTTTCTAATTCCTTCTCAGCAAATACTAATATCTTCAATCCCTCATATATTATCCTTGAGGCATGTTCCCTATGCCTGAACCTTTCCTGGAAGTTACCCAACACCGGACTCTTTCAACTTGCTATATAACCAAAAACGTGAACTATTCAGTCAATGGGTCACCTTCGAGGAACTAGCCTCAGGCTTTAAATGTAACAAGGCATCCTAGTCTTCCATTCCCTAATCATGGGAAATCCATCCTAACATAGCGAATCATTCCATGTAGAAGTCGTGCTCTCACCTGACATCTTGGCGTCCCTTGCCTCTGGTGCATACTAAATAACCCCACCGGTTCTCATCACTGTCCTGACAGCTATCTTGTAAATCAGACCCCTTCCTGTTAAAACCAGGAGCCATATAACTGTCCGAGGTTCCTCTGCTTTGATTACTGAGAATCTGTCCTTACTAAATTCCACCAATGGGAATATTATCATTTGGATCTCTTGCCTTATGGCATTCACACCCTATACCTCATTCCACAAATCTCAAATAACATGGCCCTCTCTGCTGCCTAAATACAAATGAAGATCTCATGCATTGGAACAGCCCTGACGCTCTGGACCATTCCAGAGTTTAATCCTTAAATAGGTCATCATTTCAAGCCACTTCCCCTCATATCAATTTCCAAAATGAATTATCCAACTCACAACACTCATTGACATACATTGTCATTACCTTACCATTCCAAATCAAACTCATAAGCCTATTAGTCTCCGCAGCTCAAACTATGTCTTTATAACCTCTTGTATCAAGTTACCATCTGAGTTCTTTCCAACCCATCATACCAATATCTCAGTCGGAGTACCATTTCCAGGTATCCTTCTGCCACAAATACTTAGCACAACCCCTTAGTTATGACCTCTCACCTTCATATAACCAAGGATAGAATTAGCTTCGTCCATCCACTGACCAACTCTTAAGCAAACCCAAACTTTCCCCCAACTAAGTCTGTTATTCCTTCACATGGTCACAACTATTAGACCCCACAGCTTACTCACATGCTAGCGCACATCTGCTGCGACTTTCAGGGACAGATGGAGGTTTCCAAACCCTACTATCATCTGCAACCCCCTATAATAAAATGCCAAGTTCACTTAACCATTCTGGGCACAACCAATTTGAATTCATCCGCCACTACTGACTAAACTCCTCAGCCCTGAGGTTCACACTCTGAACCAATCCACAACCAAGTCCAAATAACCACAGTAATCATGCACATAAAGGCATAATAAACACTAATCCACAATTCTATACATTTCGCTACCAAATTTTGTTACAACCAAGTATACTCACACTTTATCATGCTTCCTCCAAGCCATTAAACAAGTATAACATATAAATTCAGTTCAGTCAGTTAATCATATACAATCAGTATACAAACCATTGCCCAAATATTCATTCACATGTAATAGCACTGTTGACCAGCATGCCTCAATCTCATCACACAATAGTCAAGGGCCAGGCCCTATCAGTATCTCATGCTTCCTATAATCGTACAACATAATAAATTCATATTTCAATCAAGAACTTAAGCATGTAATCTCATGTATTCAATTACAGAACCCTGAGTTGAGCTTGTCTTTAGCGGTGAGTGTACATGTCCAGCCTATCTTCAGGAACCCTTAAACCTAGACCGCTCTGATACCAAGTTGTAACGCCCTGGATAACCAAGACCGTTACACTGTGTATTTGAAATAGTGAGAGACTTGCTAATTAAGTCATTTAAATAAAAACGTGAATCTAAAGAGGTAAACATGTTAGGTTTAAAAGGTTTTGGTTATAAACGAATAATTTTCATTAAAATAAATGTTTGGTACATGGGATCCCAAATCAGGGTTTAAATGACATAATTATAGAATTTTTAAATGTTTTAAACAATCAAAGCCACTCTAATGGAAAAATACATATTTTAGGTCCCCGTCCTTGTACGAACCCTCGACTGTGGCGGCCAAGTAGCTGACAATGTACACCTCGCCCCTAGAGCTCTCCAACCCATGGTTGAACCATCTTACCCTTGCCTTTACCCGCACCACGTAGCACTCGGGTTGACGCCCGTATATGACATGTAGACTATTGTTAAATTGATGTATATGATATGTAGACTATTGTTAAATTGATGACCCATCATCCAAGAGTTTCCACAACCCTAGTTGCCTTTACCTGCACCATGTAGACTATTGTTAAATTGATGTACACCTAGTCACAACCATGACAAAGGATTCATCAATAATTGTAAAAAGGTTTCCGATTAAAGTTCTAGCTTCTGGGACATCGAATTCCACCAAACACGATAGTAGAATCCATCCCAAGCATCCTAGACTAGGTTCCCGCACTTAAAACCTCCAAAAGGCCAAAAGTACCCTAAAGGGTTGCGGCCTTTAAGACCCATGCCGCGGCTCGCCCCTTGAAACAGAGGCTAGGCCTCCCTAAACACAAACACAGCATCGCGACGCTCCCTTACCTCAGAGCCTTCCTGGCTCTTCCTTGCTCCGTAGGGTCGCGACACTCTAGAACAGAGCCATGGCCCAGCCGCTCGATCCCAGAAAAACCACCATTTTTAACATTCATACCTCACCCAAATCCACCCTAAACCATCCTAATGACACAATTCAATTATCACAACATCCTTAGTTTGTTTTATCCACTCTTAGTTAATTAAGTCAATCCCAAAGCTCGGGGTACCAAAAACGTCCCCGAGGGAAAAATGATAAAATCCCCCAGTAATCCCTCCTAGGCCTCCTAACCTCAAATATATCTCCAATTATTTATTTTCATAACTCACTAACCCAAATAAATGTCCATTACCCAAAATACCCCTTGACTCGCTCCGAGTCGGGTACCGAGTCCTGTTGTGACTTTCCCGCTACTTACTCCCTAAGATCGGCTCATGCCGAATGCTGCAAACATAAATAGATCTACATAATAATGTGGCCTCAACAGTTTATCACATTTATGCCCTAACGGGCCAAAATTACCATTATGCCCTTATAGACTAAACAGGGCCCGTATGCTTTTCTAATACTCCTAAACATGCACTCCACATATCCATATAATCATAGGATCATGCATATCACATTATCATGAATTTTCACCATTAATTCACATATCTTCTATTTATGCCCTCCCGGCACACTAATCAAGGTCCTTAGGCCTTATTAGTAATTTTAGGTCGTTACAACTAGGTCACCTAGCTCGAATCTACGTCCTTTTACCATCGAGTTAAAGTAACACGTAATTCTCTGCTAATAATGGGTGAGCTGTAATTGTGATTCTTCCTGCTTTTCTTCGATTAGATCTAGGGATGTGTTGAGCAATTCGTGGTTTCGATTTTGATCGAAGGTTTTTTGTCTATGTGTCATCACTTGCGCTTCAATTGGGAGCATAGCCTCACTTCGAATGGTTAAAGATAAGGGAGTGTGCCCCGTGGTGGTGCGATGTGAGGTCCTATAGGCCCAAAGTACTTCTAGGAGCAGCTCAGGCCATAATCCCTTGGCTTCATCTAGTCATTTTTTTAAGCTCGCCTTTATGGTTCTTTTTATTGCCTCAATCTGTCCATTAGCTTATGGATACACCACTGAATGTTAACTCTTGATTATGTAGTACTTCTCACAAAATTTTGTGAAAAGATCACTATTGAACCGAGTTCCTTTATCAGACACGATCTTCTTCGGGAGTCCAAAATAGAACAAGATGTTCTTCATGACAAAATCTAAGACTCTCTTCGAGGTTATAGTCACCAGAGGCTTGCCTCGACCCACTTTGTAAAGTAGTCGATGGCGAAACATACATAGCAAACTCCTCCTTTCCTTGTTGGTTATGAATCGATCAGGTCGATCCCCCATACTACAAACGGCCAGGGATATGAGATCATTGTTAACTCAATGGGCATTGCCCGAGCAATTATGGCGAAGCGTTGGAATTTGTCGCATTTCTATATGTATGAGGCTGAATCCTTTTTTAGTGTAGGTTAAAAATAGCCTTTTCTCAATATCTTTAGGGCTAAGTTTTGCCCCCCAAAGTGGTCTCCATAGAAGCCTTCATGTATCTCTTGTAGGATGATCTATGCTTCTTCTGGCAGAACACACCACAAGAGGTGCAGCAAATGCCCTCGTTGGTATAGAACTCCCTCAACCATAACATACCGTGGGACTTGATGTAGAAATTTTCTTGTGTCCTTTCGGTCATCTAGTAGTTTACCGGTTGTGAGGTATTCCCCTGTGGGGGTTATCTAGGTTGGTTTGTGTCAATCACTCTGACCTCAACCGGTTCTTTCATTATGCTTGGTTGTTCGAAGAAATCCACTAGGACTACGTTTAGTGTATTCGCCTCTTCGGTGGTGGCAAGTCAGGCTAAAGCAACAGCATTGGTGTTCTGCTCGTGGGGTACCTATTCAATGGACTAAACTCAAACGCAGACAACTCATCTTTAACCTTAGCTAGGTAATTCACCATTTTGATGCCTCGAGCTTGATACTCCCCTAATATCTGATTAACCACGAGCTGGGAATCACTATAACATTGGATCGCCTTCGCTTTCAGTTCTTTTGCTACCTATATTTCTGCTAATAGAGCTTCGTACTCTGCTTCATTATTGGATGCTTCGAACCCGATCCTTATAGCTATATGGAATTGATGGTTGTCAGGTGAGATAAGAATTATCCCAGCTCTAAATGCATTTTCATTAGATGACCCATCAACCGAGAGTTTCCACAACTCTTGCACCGGTTCTCTCTTTATCTTGTCTTTAAAACCTATACATTTGGCCACAAAGTCAGCGAGTGCTTGACTCTTGATTGTTGTGCATGGTATATACATTATCTTGAACTTACTGAGTTCGATGGCCCACTTAAGCAAACGTCCTGATGTTTCAGGCTTCTGCAAGACCTGCCTTAAAGGCTGATCAATTAAGACATGGATGGTGTGGGATTGGAAGTATGGCCTGAGTTTTATCGAGGCCAAGATCAAGCAGAACACGAGTTATTCTATTAAAGGATATCAGGAATCAGCTCCCAGAAGTCTTTTACTCACGTAGTACACCAGTTTCTATGCCCAATTTTCCACTCGAACTAATATGGCCCTGACCGCATTTTCTATAACAACCATAAATAAGAGCAAACATTTTCCAACTTCCGGTTTTGATAGTATGGGAGGCTCAGCCAGGTGAGTTTTCAGATCTTGAAATGTCTGCTTGCATTCTTCGGTCCACTCAAACTTTTTATTTCCCCTGAGCAAGTTTTAAAATGGGTGACACTTGTCAGTTGACTTTGAAACGAATTTGTTTAGGGCCAATACTTTCCCACTTAGGCTCTATACTTCTTTACGCGACCTGGGCGAGGGCATTTCTAATAACGACCTGATCTTCTCTGGGTTCGACTATATCTCCCTTGTGTTGACTATGAAGCCCATAAATTTTCCCAACGAAACCCCAAAGGTACATTTATGGGGTTTTAGCTTCATGTCATATTTCCTTAGCATGCCCAGATATTATTTTAGGTTAGATACATGGTTACTGGTAGTCTTTGATTTAACAAGCATATCATTGACATATACTTCCATGTTTTTCTCGATCTGGTTAACAAAAATTTTGTTGACCAGCTGTTGGTATGTTGCACCGACATTCTTCATCCTGAATGGCATAACTTTGTAGCAGTATATGTTATGCTCAGTCGTGAAGATAGTGTGCTCTTGGTTTGTAGGGTTCATCGCGATCTGATTAAATCCAGAATATACGTCCATGAAAGACATGAGCTCGTGATCGGTTGTTACGTCTACCAACTGATCAATTCAAGGTAGTGGAAAATAATCCTTAGGACATTCCTTATTGAGGTTGGAGAAGTCAATGCAAGTTCTCCACTTGCTATTGGGTTTTGGGACCAAAACAGCGTTAGCAACCCAGGTCGGATATTTTTCCTCCCTGATGAATCCACACTTAAGTAGGCGAGCTACTTCTTCTTCTAAAGCTTCTAATCGTTCTTTCCCCAAAAGCCTTCATTTTTGTGCCTCCGCATGCACATTCCTGTCCAAATTCAGTGTATGCATTATTACATTCGGACTGATTCCTACCATATTTTCATGCGACCAGGCAATGACGTCCAGGTTATTTCTCAAAATCTCGACAAACTCCTTCTTCCTTTTGGTTCCAAGATTTTTTTTCCAACTTTTACTACCCTTGAAGGTACTTTTGGGTCAATGCTAATTTCCTCAAGCTCTTCCAATGCTTGGAGCTTAGACTTGTCATCACCTATCTTGGGTCAATGCCGTCTTCCTGGGCGACCTCATTTCTTTCTCCCTGTCTTCTTCCGCCACATGGGCAATTTTCACTACCCGAGGCTCCTCTCCTCCCTACATAACGACCATTGTTTGCTGCCCGGGTTGTGATTTTCCCTTCATGGCAATGCTATAACATTCTCTAACAGTGAGCCGATCTCCTCTCACAGTACAC
This sequence comes from Humulus lupulus, assembly GCF_963169125.1. Classification (NCBI taxonomy): domain Eukaryota; kingdom Viridiplantae; phylum Streptophyta; class Magnoliopsida; order Rosales; family Cannabaceae; genus Humulus; species Humulus lupulus. The sequence goes on from NC_084794.1 coordinate 98,800,139, forward strand.
ATACCTAAGGTTGAGGGGAACTTCATCGCTAGGTGTCGAATCGAGGTGATAGCCTCAAAAGTCATCATCGCTAGTCGTCCCAAAATCGCATTATATGTGGTTGGGCAATCGATTCTGATGAACTTGAGAATTTTAGAAACAATTTGCGTAACATACCCTAGTGTAACTACTAGTCCGATCGTCCCTATGGCTGCCGTTCCTTCTCCTAAGAACCCAGATAGGGTCATTGAGGTCACCTTAAGATCAGTTACGGAAAATCCCATATTTTCTAGGGTGGATCTGAATAATGTTTACTAAGCTCCCATTATCAATTAATATCCTTTGTACCCTTCGATTGGTAAGTTGAACAGTTACCACCAACGGATCATTATGCGGGAATTGAATGTGGCTAATGTTCTCTTCTTTGAAAATGATTGGTTGTTTCTCCAACCGTTGTTGTTTTGATAACCTTTGCTCCAAAATAAATTCAATACCATTTTGGGTTTTTATCTAATGTATGTACCTTTTTTGGGCTCCATTACTCATGCCCGCCAAATGGGGTCCTCCGACGATAGTGGTTATATCCCCTCTTACTATTGGAGGGGGAACGACTTAGTTCCCCTGGTTTGTCTGAACCCGAGGTTGGCCAATCAGATTTTCCAGAACTGGATGAGTATTTTGCTTGGTGGGCTAATTGGGAACTACTCGATTTCGGGCATACTGGGCTAACAATCCAGCTCGGATGAGAGTTTTGATATCTTCCTTTAGTTGTCAGCAATCATTAGTATTATGGTCGATGTCGTTGTGATATCGGCAGAACTTAGTGGGGTTTCTCCTTGCCCTCTAATGCCTAAGGCTCCGGCTTCTTCCATGGAAGGTGATTGGAGTTCGCCAAGAAAATATGCTCTCACGTATCAATCAGGTTAATATAGGTGGTATAGATGGGCTTGAAGTTTTCTCCGGGCATGTTCTTTTTGGTTCCGTTCTGGTCACCCTCACCAGTCCCCTTCTGCTTATTGTTCCTCGCTTTGTTATTCTGGGTAGCAGGTTGAGTCATAGCTATAACATCTGCCACTACTCCAACAAGCTAAACAAGAGTCTGGATAGTTCCTGTGATAGTAGATCGCGCCTCCTCCTGATTTATCCATTCCTGTGCCTGGGCCAAGAATTCATCTTCACTGTTTACTCTTTTTCGCTGAAGTTCTTGCCATAAATCACCCCTACCGTGATCCTTATCCTCATTTCAATGAGCTTGGAACTATCATCAACATCCCTAGCTCGTTGTGCTACATTGGTGAACCTGTTCCTATATGCTTCATGGACTCACCAGGTTGTTGTTTTTTGTTAGCCAGCGAATCAACCTCAACGCGAGTTTCCTTCGAAGCTAGCAACTCTCTTAAATTTGGAAGACAATTTCTTCCACGAGGTGATTGAATGTATTTTTTACTTGTTGAACCATAATCTGGCGGGTTCGGTCAGAGTTGCAGGGAATAAGATACATCTTAAGTTGAACCCGACATTGTGGGCCAACAATAACGTATTGAATGTCCCGATATGGTTAGACGAGTCAATGTTTCTGTCACATGCGGGCATGGTCAGCATCTTGAAGCCAACAGGATACAGAGCTACCGCGATGTTTGGAGTAAAAGGCTCGAGCTCCTTTTCCAGATAGGAGTCTCTTCATTTGCTCTTCCATTAAGGCCAGTCGATCAAAGGTTGGATCCTTGGCCTCTAGGTTATTTGGGAGCTAATCACCAGTCCCCATCCTATTGTACACGTTAGATGGTTTGTTTTCCCTCCAAGCTTGAGCTCTGTTAGGTAGGACATTCCCATTGTCGCGTACAATATATAGATCTCCCTTGTGCTGATTATAACTCAAATCATCATGGCGAACTGGATATCTTCTTTGTGAATTCAGATGATCATGTAGGTCAGGATGTGGGTCAGAATGAAGACTTTGTGCACAGCTCAAATAATTCCTTAGGTCGCTCTGAGACCTGCCTCCACACTGGCTCTCCGTCCAGTAACTTCTGTTAGCGAAACTTAGAGCCTTTTGCTTGGATCGAGGTCGTGGGACATAGATTTATTCTGAGGGAGGAGGGTTTCTCCTGCCATCCCCTCAAGATGGAGCGTTCCTCTGCAGGTGAGGTGGCGTCAGATGCTGAATCGGTGACTGCGGATGTCTTATTGGTGAACTTATCCTCGTTCCATCGAGGCACACTACGTTAGCCCATCTCTGTTCTACTATAGTCTCCTAGGTTGGAGGTAGAACCGGTTCATTTCTTTGTGCCGGAGGCTCTGATCGTAGACCGGATGGATTTGCTGAGGTGCTTTGCCTCCTTGAATTGGTCCCAGCTCACCTTGTTAGGTTGTTCTGGACATTTCGTGGATTCTGCTTAGAAGGCATAGAGCTCGGGCTCCCAAATCTGAAAAATCGAATGACATGGGGCTAATGGTACCTATGAGGATTGGTAGGTTAAGTATTCTGCTGATTGCGCTCTGAAGGTATGTATTTCAGAGTTGCAATTCTGACAGAGCGATTGAGATTAGGTCAGTTATTCCTATGGGACCTATGGGACCCAATTTGCCTAATTCCGATATTAACATCGGTTGCAGGAGGGTGTAATCAAGCCAAGATCTCCTCAATCTGCTTGTTAGCCTTAGCGAGATGGCTCCTTAACTGGGCATTTTCCATCTTGATGGCTGTCAGATACCCCGAATTGGGATTTGGTGAGCGTGATGCTGAGCTCCCAGTATCGTCTTGGCTGACATGTTGCTTTCCAGGATGGTGCTAAGCGTCTTGGCCTTTTCCAGTGGGAACGACCATATGATGCACCTCCTGATCACCTGATTGTTCTATCTCATTGTCATGCATAGACCGGGTGACCACCATGGTGAGTGTTGGGTGAAACTTGCATGAGGGATTAAGCACTAATAATTTTTCACTAAAAAAGCCAATCTGTTGACGCGGTTTTTCGCCAACAGTGGATTAAGAAATATGACACCAGAGATAGTAGGCTTTCTTACTAAATCGTGATTAGACAAATGAGCAATATCACAAACACTCACACTTTAACGTGATTCAGGGGTTAAAATCCACCTAGTCCATGAGCCAATCTTATTAATCTACTTTAGGCTCTCGGTGAAATTTTTTCTTACAATTTCAACAGATTTTCTGTATCTTAAGAAGTAGTCCCTTTTTCTGTCCATTCCTCTGATATTTATAGAGGGTTTTCTTGGACAACTTTGGGTAACCGCGTGCATAAATATGGTAAATAATAAATCAGAATAATCTCCCATTTACATAGGGATATGATTGCCTATGGAATTTACATCTATTTTCTCGGATAATAAATGTGTAGTAAAATCTGGGCGTTAATGAGTGTATAAGGAATCTCTTAGTCCTTTGGGATTCTTCACTATGCGTCATGATCGGGCTTCCACGAGCTGAACACTTCCTTCGAGCTGGATGTCAGAGAGATAACCTAACCCGACACGGGCCAAGTTTCATCTAGAAGGCGATCTAGCCATCACACATCTTGAACTAGGTTGTTGGTGCAAGAGATGATCTGGAGATTATCTGGTTTTCGTACTGTCAAGTTTGACTCAAAGTACTAACACTAGAGTTAGCTAAATGTTCTGCCTGTACACTTTCTCCATGCGCTTATCTGCCACCTGTTCCCCTGGCCGAGTGATTCAGTTCGTTTTTATTTTGGGGTACGGCACATGGAAAAAATAATATGGGCATAAATTTTATTAGGAATTTATATTAAAGTCAAAAAGTTTGACTTTTGTAAGAAAAAAATCTCTAGAACTGCATTTTTTTAAAAAAAAATGCACGTTTTAGCCAAAAATGAGATTTTTGTTAGTTAAATTATTTTGAATTAGAAATATTGGAGTGTGACCACTTAAATTAAATATCAAGGTCTATTTAATTTATATACCCTAGGTTAAAATTTCAATTAGGAAAAGTAAGAAAAAAATTACCACAATAGTAACATTTTGGGAAAATTACCATTAGACTAAGATTTATTAGCTTAAGTTAGATTATTTAAGGAATAAATCAAATGGTAAATGGGGTTAAAAGGGGAGGCAGCTAAGGAGGGCTTATGGTCATTTTTCATGTTTTTAGAGTTTGTATAAATAATAAAAAGTCAACTAAGTCTTCAATTTCTCACATAGTTTCTCTTTCAAGGAATTCATTTCACTCAAATCCTCTCCCTTCTCTCTAGCATTGGTCGAGTACCTCACACGCTCTCTCTGATTTTCTTTCAAGAAATTTCCACATAAACACTCATATTTTATCTCTTTCTTCTGTAGACATCGCTTTAGGTCATTTGGGTGGGCTTTGAAGTTATGGAAAAATCTAGAAAAAAAGCTAGACTATCAAATGTAAAATCTTAACACTGCTTTGTCAAATTTTGAGTTATTGCTCTTAGTTATGTTTTCATGTTGGTGTAAACTAATTTGTAGTATTTTAGGGATTATATAAATGTAGATAAAATGCTAAGCAATTGTTTGAAGAGCTAGAAGTGACCTAGATCACAACCAAGGTCATCAAGAGGTATATGGTCACCTCCCATGAGTTTTTATTCATAATCTTTGTTAAATCTATTGTGTTTAATTTATTTGATAGGTAAAATATTATATATTGAGAATGTAATAATTTTTATTCACTAGCTAATCATGCATTCAAGAGTGTTTGAATATTTGTTAGGGTTGGAATCCAACATTCCATAGACAAAACTATGTCTTTGCAGGAAAAATATTTAAGCCTTGACTTCCAAAGGGTCAAACGAATTGTATATTAATCTAATTCTAGATTTTCTTGTTTTTATATTTAAGTTTAATATGTTTAGATATTAATAGAGCTTAGAAACGTGCAAAAAGGTTCTAAAATGACCAAGATATTAATTTTACAAAATTTATGTGTAATTTGGAAAATTGCTTTTCAAAAACTGGGTAAACAGCTGACTTTGAGTAACATTTTTTATAAGTAAATTATTGAGTTTTTGGCTGATTTCTGGAATGACCCTTAATTTTTATTGGTAAATCCACTTGTAAATGTTCAAAGAAAAATAATGAATATACTGAGAATTATGGGTTTTCAAAGTTAGATAAAAATTTATGGAAGCTCAGAATAGCTTCTAGGTAGCCATGTTTGAAAATTCGTTACTTTACAAATCCCTCCTGAATTTATTCCCAAGTGGATGGCACAGGGATTCACCCATATTTATTTTGGTGCCATTCTCTTAGCTATTTCCCTTCATGGCTGAAAGGGCCTTCCAATCGGTTGCCGAATGGGTTTGCTCGACACCCGAATGAGGAAATACCAACATGCAAGCATTACAACCATAGAAACTATATTAAATGCATGAACAGTAATAACTACACTGTTTCCTAACTTTAATATGTCTCTCAAAGACAATTGCTTGACTGATGCTTTCAAAGTTGAGGTCCAACTGGCTGGAATTGACCAAGATCTTACTTCCATTGGAGCTACTCTTCACTACCAGATGGCATACAGACTCCAAGATCACGCTCTGGATCTTTCTTTGCCAATAGTTGAAGAAGCATTACTGGTCTCAATAGACTCTATCCAAGTTCCGACATGCACTCATATTCCAAGGCAAATCTCTACAGATGATCTTATGAAGATTTTTCCCAGTTCATGGATAACAAACTATGAGATGCTCCATCAACCTCAAAAAGTTTTCCACACTCTTACTGAACCATCTTATCACAAGAAAGAAGATGACTCTGTTGAAATCGTCTTTGACATAACTTAAACAAAGACTCCCAGTTGCTTTACCACCTAGTACAAGATGACGTTTATCACACGAACTGATGTGGAAATCCAATCCTTTGATTCCCAAGGAAGCCCTATTTATGCTTTCGAATCTTCAGATGGACATAAGTATTGGGATGTTTGCGACTACAAAAGCTGCCTAAAAATAGAAGAAGACCTCCCAAAGCCAAAGAGATGTCCTAGCTCAGGCAAACGACTTAAGCAACAACTAGATAAAGGAGAAAAAGAATAGGATTGTTGGGCCAACCCTTTGGAAAGTTTGACTATATAGTCAAATATTCTGCTCCCAAAGACTTTCCTGACTCTCCTTCAGAACCAACTGGATGGGACATTGAGCTTCCTCTAACAGACGCCCAAGAGCCTCCGCTTTCGGCTCCTCAACTTAACATTTTGCCTTGTTACAAAAAGTAGCAAAATGGATGCGACATCATGGAAAAGCTTTACCTGCTCAAAATCAGTTCCAATAAATTCCACAAGTATGTATGATGAGTCAGATTTTTCTCCTCTCAAGAAATTTGATAAACAAGACGACCAAGGTATGGTTTCTCACCAACCAAAGGTTCAAAACCCCACAACCAGGAACGCGGATGGTTCTCACAAAAAAGTATCGCCGGCCGAAGAAGTTCTCAATTGGAAATCAGAAAATATAATTGGCCAAAACAAGGTCTTAAACCAAGTCGAGTTACAAAATACCATAATAGAAACAGCAGTAAAATAATCTCAGACTACTGTCATCGATAAACTCACTGCAAAAATCCAACAGATTCATGAAGAGCTTCTAGCCATCATTAAAGCAAACTCAGTCCCAATGCCAGTATTCCTGGCAAAAGAAACTGAGATGAAGAGCCTTAAAACTCAATATGAATCCCTCAAGAACCATTTCTGCCCGCAAGAACCGACAAAGGCTCCTTTAACTAGCTATTTGGGAACTTCGTCCCCGTTCAGGATAACTATGACGCCGGTCGCTTGGCAGTTTGCTACAATACCAAAGACCTCCCAGCCTTTTCTTATTACTGGAACTGTGCAAGAGGACTTTGTTGCAAGTCTAAGACACATGCTTGATGAAAACCAACAACAAAAGACAAAAAATGGGAAGAAGAAAGAATCACCAAGCCAATCGACAGACGAACTTAAGAAACTTATGGTTCATCCAACCACAAATCCTCTATCACGGATGATTCGACATATAAGCACTCTCCACATTGCAGAAAAAGAAACAGACTCAGACGATCAAAGCACTTTGGCTAGTTAAGAAAATTCTTCAGATGACTGAAGAAATGAGTTCAACTTCTAATGATACTATACCTAGTGATCCTGAAAGTCTATCCAGTGAAAACTTATCCAACAATGACGATGGAGCATTTCCACATTTGATGGCTCAACCTGCTGAATCAAACTCACACACCGAACCAATTATCACAAGTGATGACGAAAGTGGAAATGAATCAACAACACCACATGTTCCCCAAAAACGAAAGAGTAAAATTTCAAACTTTCAAACTTTTACTTTTGATGACCTCCCTCCATCAAAATGGCGCGAAAGGTTCTAAGAGTTCCAGGCTTGGCTCAGCCTAGAATCACAAAGATCGGAAGCACAGACATGAACGGTTCTCCTCAACTTTGTCTCCCGTTTTACAGGCACCCAACAAGACTGGTGGACAAGTCTGGACGATTACAGACAGATGATGTTTTTACAACTTCCATCTATCACCAATGCCCTGACCTATCTGTATATTGAATTATGCGGACATGACACTCAAGTCACTGAAAGACTACGCGCAAAATTCTTCAAACTAAAATGTTGTTCAATGGATAAGAGAGATTTGGAGAAGCATTACAAAAAGATGACTCAATGATTCTACAAAATAGGTGGAATTGATGATCCAGATCTAAAACAAGCTTTCCTCTCTTCCATACCAGAACCACTAGGAGAAGAAACCTTCAGACTTCTCTCGGGAACAGGGAGAACCCTAGCTGATGCTACGATTGGAGAGATCTATCAACTAGTTCTAAAAGTGTAATGACCCAACTATTCTAGACCTTGGACCATTAATAACTACTATACTAATCTTAAGAAAACGTACATATGAAAACACCATAACTTTATTTAAAACTATAAAGTAAAAGTTTAAATACATAAATATTTCACTTAGGATATGGGATCCCATTGTTTTGAAAATAAAACAAAACATAACTTAAATAAATTGGTTACAACGTTAAGTGCGGAAAAATAATACATAGAAATCATAAAAAGACTTAAAAACTTCATCCTCGAATCGTACACGCAATTCATCGATTCCATCCTGCCTCAATACACATCCCCAAGCTGCCAAGAGCCTTCCCGCCGCCAAAACTATTTTCCTGCACATATAAAACATAAAGGAATGAGCCTAATGCCCAGCAAGGAAAATCTACTACAAGCATGAAACATATACATACGCATAAACTATAAACTGCAAACTATAATCATATAACTATATAAATACAACATCTATTATAATGGCCGTCATACTTCTTGGGACTTGCTAGCTAAGCAATCATATGCCCATAAATTTACGGGGCTAGTTATCAAAACAAGTCATATAAAGTTATGGGGCTGTTATCTAAACAATCATATGCCCAAGGAATCTACTATTGGGACTTATTATCTAAACAAGTTATATATTTGTTATCTAAACAAATTATGTGATTGTTATCTAAACAATTCATATACTAAAACAACTAAAAACATATCATACTTATAAACATATATCAACAACATAAAAGCATACAAATCTACCTTATTTCCTTACCAACAATCGGAATGTGAGAACAAGATCGGGACTTTGGAACACTCCTAAAAACCATAATAAAGAGGTGAGTATACTAAAGAAAAAGAGATGAAAAGAATGAACTACACCATTGAAAAAATACTTACCAAAAAGAAATCTCAAGTTCGAAGAACTTAGATGCCTAACCAAGAATAGAGAAGATGAGTTAGGAATTGAGTGGAAAAACTATAAGAACAATACAGAAAGAAACTAGAATTAGGAATACCTTGAATGCTTCTATGACCGAACTACACCTCGAAACCGAAATATACTATAAACCTTACTTCCCAAGTGTTTGATAAGCTTAAGATGATAAAGTTTATAACCCCAACCCAAGTGTTTAACACTCTAAAGTAATCCTAGCAGCTTGTAGGCTCTGAACTCAGCTTGATGAATGAAGAAATGGCTGGGTACTAGGTCCTATTTATAGAGTTCAAGAATGAAAAGATCTTCATTTAGCTTGAATAAAATAATGGCTTTTTAATTGAAAAACATTTGAATAATCATTCAGCAGAGACTGAAGACTCGGTAAGAAAGATTCTGGACTTATCAAGAGGTTAAGGATTAAAATGAGCTCGGTTTAAAAATCATTCAAAAACCATGCACCACAGCCGATATATCGCCCATGCTAGGCGATATATCGCCTGTACTGATGCTCCCGAGGCTGTCGAGGTGGTCGTGCGAAGCTACGTGTTTTTCGTATCCCCGTATGGCGATATATCGCCCCCTAGAGTTGCGATATATCGGCATACGTTGAAATATTATACACGTAATTACACTTTTTCAGCCTAATTTGAATTGAGTAAACAGCCTTGACTAAGTCCTTTAACGATTTCCAAGCTGTTGGCAGACCCTAGGATGTTCAAATATTACTCTTAATAAACTATTCCTCAAAAAATACTTAATTGTTCATTAAACATACACATGACAAGTGTCATTACCTTATTGGGTCTATCTAAACCTTATAGTATAATAATTATCATCTTCATAATCAGTCATATTAATCAAACCTTAGGCTATAATTAATTTTCTTAAACTATAGGTTATACTTATAAAATCTACAAGTGTTACTACGAGTGTCCAACTAATTCCCGACTTGAACCAAAATCCACAATAAAAAACATACTATAATTATTACTGGCTATCACTATTACTACTACTATCTAACTAGCTAAAAAAAGTTCTTGGACTCTACAAAAAGCATTATAAAAGATGTGCTCTTAGCACAAGTTTATCCAAGAATTCATGAAATAATCCAAGAAGCTCGGAAAGGTTTGCAGCCAAAAGGACCTACGAATCAAATGTCCATCAGAATCAGCATGTTCTTGTCTTCTAGAAAAAACGAAACACAACAAAAGGTTTAAAACCTTTAAGACCTTTCAATCGTCAAAGGAAAAAGGACGTCGCTCATTCAAGTTTCTAAGGTGGAAGCGCTCTTTAAGGAAGAAGTCCGACAGATGTTTCATCTGTGGCGACAAAGAACATTATGCCAAACAATGCCCCAAGGGGAAAATCCAAGCTGATCTCCCATATTCAACAAACAACTAGCATATCTCTCAAAGAAAATGACCTAGAATCCATCTTCTCTACTGATGACAAGATAAATCCAGAGTCCCTCTGTGCATTCAAACAACAGAAGGCTTCAGATGGATTCTACCGCATAGCAGCTATCAATACAATACAACCATCACCGATCATCTCCATGCAGATCCTCTCTAAAAAATATGCTCATCCAGTCAAAGTAGCAGCCTTCTTTGATATGGGAGCATCATACACCATGATGAACCTTGATGTTCTCCCTCCAGAATATTGGAAGAAAGAAAAACAATTCTTCCATGCTGCAAATGGAAGCATTTTTTGTACAGAGCTCATCAGTAAACCAATTAAATTATAGTTCTTCCCAGGATGGTCTATCATTCATAGAGTAATTGGCTCAAAATTACCAGGGAATGTTCTAATTATTGGTTTTGATGTCTACACCAAGAAAAAGGGTTTACGAATCCTTCCTGGTGGCCTGGGCTACAAACAACATTTTGCTCCATGGGAATCCATAACAAACTATTTTCTCATGCCTCATGATCCATTCTCCAACGCTCATAGAAAATTCCTGTGCCACAAGTCATGCCGAGTTCCTCCAAAATTGTGAACGCCCTCTATGGAAAAATCATCAATTCTTAATCATTTTACCATTCAAGCTCAATGAAGACGTTAACCCTACCAAGGCAAGTCACCCAGGCATGAACCCAGAGCATCAGAAAATGGCAACCGAGGAGTGCAAAGAACTACAACAACAAGGATTGATCGAACCAACCACCTCTTCATGGGCATGCCATGCTTTCTACGTCAATAAGAGATCAGAGCAGGCTCGAGGAAAACAAAGGTTGGTCATCAATTACAAGCCCTTGAACGAATTTTTGGCAGATGATAAATTCCCCCTACCAAACAAGAATTCCCTATTTGCAAGCCTGTCAAAGGTTCAAATATTTTTGAAATTCGATCTAAAGGTGGGATTTTGGGAGTTTGGTATCAAAGAGGAAGATATGCCCAAAACAACCTTCTGCATTCCAAATCACCACTATCAGTGGACTGTCCTTCCCTTTGGTCTCAAAACAGCCCCATCACTGTTCCAAAAGGCCATGACTAAAATCTACGGCCCCATTCTAGATAAGGCCCTAATCTACATTGATGATATATTTCTCTTTTCACAAGATGAACAAGCTCATCACAATCTACTAGCCCAGTTCATCTCTCTCACAGAAGCCCATGGGGTCAAGTTATCCGAAAAGAAGATGATCATTGGATGAGCCCAAATTGACTTTCTTGGGATGAAGCTTATTAAAGGCCAATATGAGGCCCAACCTCACACAACCTAAGAATTACTGAAGTTTCCCGAAAAGGACTTCACAAAGGTCCAAATCCAACCGTTCTTAGGAATTCTAAACTATTTATAGGATTTTGTCCCGCGACTTTCAGAAATGACAAGACCACTCAGTGAGATGCTTAAAAAGCAAACTCCACCATGGTCATAAGAGCAAACTGTAGCAGTCAAAAAACTAAAGGAGATAATGTAGACACTACCATCTTTGCAGGTTCCTTCTGATGGAAAAAGAATCTTGCAAACAGATGCTAGTGATCGGTATTAGGGAGTTGTCCTACTTGAACAAGACAAGACAGGGAAAAGAAAAATATGCGGATACAAGAGTGGCCACTTCAAAGACTCTCAGCTCCACTATCATTCTACCCTAAAATAATTATTGGCGATAAAGATGGGTATTACAAAATTTGAATTCCATCTGATAGGTCATCATTTCTTGGTAGAAACGAACTTTGTCGCGTCAAAAGGAATGATTGGTCTAAAAAGGAGCAAAATGACAAATACCCAACTTTTGAGATTAGCAGTTTGGTTTGACAACTGCTCTTTTGACATTAAACATATTTATGGCAAAGAAAATACTGTGGCTGATTTCTTATCCAGATCACCCCTTGCTATAAATGTCGCCTCGGGATACTCACCAAAAACCATCCCCATCGTCGTCTAGAAATCATCACACACCATCCCATTCATACTCATGATGGATTATTCCTCTTCTGTAAAAAACAATCAATCTTTTCCCCGGGATGCAAAAAATATCCTTTTGAAAAACGTCCAACAAATCTGCCAGAGAAAGAGCAACACAGAGCAATCTTTCTTCAGAATTTTATGATTTCCAAACTTGGACCTTCTATACAAAAGGACTTTGGAATCCATCCATAGTATCCATTTTCCCAAATCCTACCTCTTCGAGATGCTATCTTCACAACAAAACTAGCAGCCCATTTTTTCTGGTATTTGGCCAGTGTTTTTATCATAGTTGTCGAGGTACAAACTATGGCCTTGCACACATCCATCAAATCATTCTTGGACCAAGAAAGGTTCAAACCAGCTTACCAAGTCCAAATGAACATTCTGTCCTCGTTCGCTCCATTGGAAAAATGGAAAAAGGTCTTATCAGTTGAATGGAAAAAGGTCCAGAATAACAGGCCCACTTTTATCTACCCACCAAGCCCAAATGTTGCCAACCTAATGAACTATTATACTATTCTCTTTCTTAGTCTTGATGCCAAGCTTGATGCAAGACAGAATATAGTTATCAATTCGGCATTCGAAGTCTACGGGTCAAAAGAAGAGCCACTATGTGGTCTTGGGGGCCAAGAATACATGGACATCCAAAAAAGTTTGTTCAAGAAAAATCAAATTATACCTCCTAAATTATGGCCCAATCCAGAAGAAGACGCTACTTGGGAGACGTTCCCTTCTGACTATACTTGCAAAATAATGAGGGCCCTTGAAGCCTTCCATATTTCAAAAGATGAAACAAATTAGGCCGCGAAACTCGAAGAAACTTTAGAGCAAAAATTTTCGTCACTATACAAATTGACCGACACTGAAGGGGTAATTTTGCAAAAAAGTAATTACTTTGAAGACTCTCAAGACCCATATGCTGACACTGCAGATATGCAAGATCCTTATCTCTTCCAGTACACAGGAAAATAATGGAATATGGCATATACATACTACGACGCCTGCCCTCCAGCTGGTAGTGATCAGAATGAAGAAGAACCGACAGGATGGAACTCACTTCATGAAGACCCAAGATATGACTCTTACTATGGGGCCAGCCATGAAACAATCTTTAAATAAATATTGTGTCTTTTAGCCATTGGTCAGGGAATCTTATCCCTTATCCTGTATGCTTTACTTTATGATTTTGTCGGGGAATCTTATCCCTTATCTTGTCTAGGGGAATCTTATCCCTTGTCTTGTCTACTTTACTTTATGCTTTGGTCAAGGAAACTTATCCCTTATCCTGCCCCAACTATGGTTGGTTTTGACGAGGGTAGTTAAGTTTGTATGCTTGAGTACATGACTATATAAGGCCATCATCTCTCTTTGTGTAAGGCAGAGAATTACGAAATAATAAAATATCAGAGTGTTTGTTTATACAAAAATGTTCTTCTAAATCCTTCCTTCAGAGATTTCTGAAGTAGAGATAGTATGCAATATGGATCATATTTGAAGGCAATTATTGTTATAAGTTTTAAGATTAACCTTCGAGATAATTAAAAGTAAAAGTTGTTCAAATAATCTATTCTTTGGTAAGAATAATGTTTACATGCCCTAGTATAGGCCTAATAAATTTTAGACCTAAATTAAAAACCAAAAGGATTTTATGAACTTCCTAACTTCATTAAAAAGATTAGTTTTTCTATAGGCAATTTTATTATAGGGTTCTTGAAAATTGTTTTCACGAAGAAAAAATTATTAATTTTAAATGAAATTTTGCAAGGAGCTTTTTGGAGTAGCCATGTTTAGTTCAACAAAATTTGAAGATCATTTGAGCTGTAGTTTTTAAAATATAAAGTTTTAAACTAGGTTACCTTCAACTTAAATTTTACAATGTTTTTACTTGAGGAAAATAATGAAAATTATTCTTGGTATTTGACTAAAAGAATGTGTTTTAGGTATAGTAAGTATTAGTGTAGGCTTAACCCAATAAATAATTTAAGACTAATCTGAATATTAGAAAGTTAATATTTTATGAATGTTTTATTTATTTGGTTTAAGAAAATTTCGAAAGGGGTCCAAAACCCAATTTTTTCAAAAACTTAAATTAGAATAATCTTTTTTAATAAAAATTAACTTTTATTCTAATTTCTTTTAATTATCCTAAAAATAATCAAAAAAAAATTATAATTGTTTCTTAATTATTTTTTTTTTTTGAACAAAAGAAGAAAACTTTATTCAAAACCAACAAATACAAAGCAGTACATTGTTTCTTAATTATTTAACTCAACTAAATTACCAAAGTTTATAATTAAAGTGATTTTATTAGAAATATATGTGATTTGTTTGGTAAAATTCAAAGAAAGGGTAAAATCGATTAAGCTTAAAAGCTTTTGAAACTAAGTTTTTCCGGCTAGGTTCGATAGTGAGAACGAAGTGGGAAATGTTGTAAAAGCCGACTTTCAAATAACTAGACTTGTGAAGAGAAGTTTTGTTGAAAGTATTAAATGCCGCTTAGTGGGCTAAACTAAGTAAGGGCGATAATTCCCTTAATAAACGGTAACGACTAAAATTCCCTGATTGTTTATTAATAACTTAATTGCAAAAATTAATCTGAGTATACTGTATGAACAACATTATTGGCTAAAAGGAGTGTGAAGCTATGATTTAAGGATTTACGCTCGGAGCAAAGGAATCCAAGTAAGTCAACGTTTGACTTCTCTGACTACAACATGAAACATACTAGTGTATTGATTCCTAGAAATATGATATTACAATAGTTTTGGGAAGGGACTCAATTATAGACAATGACTAGGGGTGCTTACACTGAGATTGTGCAGTAGAAATCATGCCTATGTTAGCAAAGTGCAGATGGTTTCTGCCTTGACATTTTTTCTAGTCTGGTTCAGGTCCATGACCCTCTGTTTGGTTCAAGTCCGTGACCCTCTGTCCGGCTCAAGTCCGTGACCGTCTGTCTGGTTCAACTCTGTGACCCTTCAGTCCAGTTTAATTCTGTGACCTCTAGTCCGGTAAAGTCTGTGACATCTGGCTATGGGCCCAGTATAATAATACAAAAAATTTCCATCTCTCATATAAACATTTTATATGTCCAAGAAAAAAATCCAGACAGAAACATTAATATTCAATATCATTAATCATGCAACATATATATATATATATATTTATACACATACTTATATATATCATATGCACATTTATCCAAATATTCAAGAACAAAAATATTTATCTCTTAAAGTCTATCAAGAGTCCTTGAGCCTTTTTGTATATATATCGATCTTCCTATCCAACACTTTGAGTACTCAAACCACGATCTTCCGGAGTGTTCTGTACATCTCGAGATGTGTGTGGGCACATAGAGAACAAAGGCTTTTAATTTAGAAATCACAAGTATATCTCAACACATGAGAACTTGGATTATGACTTGAGAAATATTAGAATAATAGAAGAAGATAACAATTTCTTGTCTAACAAATTCTAAAACTTTTTCTAAATTCTCACTCTCTTGTTTTCTTCTTGTTATTACATAATATATAGAGATTATATATTACCTTATTATTCCTAATAATAATATCATAATGATGAAAGGAATTGATTTAGAT
The DNA here is from genome assembly GCF_963169125.1 of Humulus lupulus. Classification (NCBI taxonomy): domain Eukaryota; kingdom Viridiplantae; phylum Streptophyta; class Magnoliopsida; order Rosales; family Cannabaceae; genus Humulus; species Humulus lupulus. Next base: position 98,815,901 of record NC_084794.1, read on the forward strand.
AAATATCTAACTTACCAAATTTGAAAAAATATATTTTCAAATTACTAATTAATTAAATAAATAAAATAAAATGATCTATACTTTATCTGTACTGTCTTACACGATGGCACAGTCCCTGGACTGTGTCATGCATGTAGTAGTATTCCCTTTTTAGGGATATTACATTTTTCTTTTATATATTTATTTAATTAAAATCAATCATTCCTACAAAATATAGTATTATTTTTTTAAGGAAAAAATTACAACCATATTTCAATATTTAAATTTTAAATTCAAAATTCAAATTGATGATGATAATTCAATAAATCAAAAACTATTTTGACTTACCAATTTTACTTTCTCTCACTCAAATAAAATAATTAATTTCAAAATTAATTAATTAATTTATATATATATATCAAAATTATATATTTAAATTAATAAAAATATTTTCAAAAATTTAATAATTAATTATTCAACCTCAATTATCATATAATTGTATATTTGACCTGAACAATAAAATTCTTCTCAAATTTCTAAATTACAGGTTTACCCTTGTAACAACTCTTACCTTGATATAGTGTTGATAGTGTTGGGAAAACTTATACAGGATTTTAATTATTTTCATGAAAATCATATATTTAACACATTAATATAAGACAGCGTAGAACATGTTTCTACAATTGAATATAAACAAATATAATGATAAGAACACTTACATTATACATAGCGGAATGTATTAATCATTCATTCAGTTTCTCTAACCCATGAATCCTTTCTGTCCCAGGGTATCACCAAGAAACTGAACTGATCTTCAAATTTCTTCATATCCTTCCAAAGTATCCTTAAAATCACCTAGACCAGAGTGGGAAATTGTCAACACATGAGATTGATAAAAAGAGAAGAAGAATGGAAGAGAATATTGAGGCTTAGAAAATGACTTATGTTGTAGATAGAATCTAAAACCTAGAGCTTCAAGAATAGATCTTATGTCAGATCAAGTCTTTCAAAATTTGGATTTCAACACTCACTTAGCATTCCTTTTATAGGCTCAATTATGTCATTTATTTTAATTAAAAAATCAATAAAATAATAGATAATATCAGCCATTAGGTTGAAATTATGATGGGCTTTAGGCCCGTGAAATTTCTCATTTAATTATAAGCCCACTAGACATAAAATCAAGGTTTGTACTATTTTATATTGATTAATTAATTAAATAATTATTTGAATCCTTTATAAAATTAATTATTTATAATTTGAACCTTGATTTAAACTTATTTATTAATTTAGACACCAATTTGTCTTAATTAATAAATCTAACACCTTAAATTCCCTAGTATGGCTTAGTGCCTGGATTAGGGGGTCGGGAGGGAATAGTTGAATTACTTGAGTTCTTGTGTTATGAGCATGTTATTATGTGAGTTGTACTATGATATGCTTATGCTTGCATGCTTAGGTATATTAAATATGCATGTGGGCCTATTTCTTATTAGAAGGGCATTTTCGTAATTTTGACCCATTAAGGGTATAATTGTAAATATGTGTGATATATGATTGCGACCACATTATTATGTGGATATATTTGAGTTACCTGACACGAGGCAATCCTAGAGAGCTAGTTAGCGGAAAAATAACAATAGGGTAAATAACCAGCTCGGGGTGAGCTAGGGGTATTTTGGTAAATTGCCAGGAATTATAGAGTAACGAGAATTAATTGATGAACATTGTTTTGATAGATTATTTGGGATTGTATGAGATAATTTGAGATTAGCGGGGATTATGCCAAATGACAATTTTGCTCTTAGGGGTAACCTTCGAGGTTAAATGAGGCATTGTGGTCATTTGACCACATGGGTCAATTAACCAAGCCAGTAGCTAAGCTTAGGCTCATTCACGTACAAGGCATTCCTTGAGCCTTGGGAGCACTTCACTTTGAGGAAGATACAAGGCACTTCAACTTAGGCCAAGTATTGAATTTTTGTGAAGATTTATTCAAAACCAACAAATACAAAGCAGTACATTGTTTCTTAATTATTTAACTCAACTAAATTACCAAAGTTTATAATTAAAGTGATTTTATTAGAAATATATGTGATTTGTTTGGTAAAATTCAAAGAAAGGGTAAAATCGATTAAGCTTAAAAGCTTTTGAAACTAAGTTTTTCCGGCTAGGTTCGATAGTGAGAACGAAGTGGGAAATGTTGTAAAAGCCGACTTTCAAATAACTAGACTTGTGAAGAGAAGTTTTGTTGAAAGTATTAAATGCCGCTTAGTGGGCTAAACTAAGTAAGGGCGATAATTCCCTTAATAAACGGTAACGACTAAAATTCCCTGATTGTTTATTAATAACTTAATTGCAAAAATTAATCTGAGTATACTGTATGAACAACATTATTGGCTAAAAGGAGTGTGAAGCTATGATTTAAGGATTTACGCTCGGAGCAAAGGAATCCAAGTAAGTCAACGTTTGACTTCTCTGACTACAACATGAAACATACTAGTGTATTGATTCCTAGAAATATGATATTACAATAGTTTTGGGAAGGGACTCAATTATAGACAATGACTAGGGGTGCTTACACTGAGATTGTGCAGTAGAAATCATGCCTATGTTAGCAAAGTGCAGATGGTTTCTGCCTTGACATTTTTTCTAGTCTGGTTCAGGTCCATGACCCTCTGTTTGGTTCAAGTCCGTGACCCTCTGTCCGGCTCAAGTCCGTGACCGTCTGTCTGGTTCAACTCTGTGACCCTTCAGTCCAGTTTAATTCTGTGACCTCTAGTCCGGTAAAGTCTGTGACATCTGGCTATGGGCCCAGTATAATAATACAAAAAATTTCCATCTCTCATATAAACATTTTATATGTCCAAGAAAAAAATCCAGACAGAAACATTAATATTCAATATCATTAATCATGCAACATATATATATATATTTATACACATACTTATATATATCATATGCACATTTATCCAAATATTCAAGAACAAAAATATTTATCTCTTAAAGTCTATCAAGAGTCCTTGAGCCTTTTTGTATATATATCGATCTTCCTATCCAACACTTTGAGTACTCAAACCACGATCTTCCGGAGTGTTCTGTACATCTCGAGATGTGTGTGGGCACATAGAGAACAAAGGCTTTTAATTTAGAAATCACAAGTATATCTCAACACATGAGAACTTGGATTATGACTTGAGAAATATTAGAATAATAGAAGAAGATAACAATTTCTTGTCTAACAAATTCTAAAACTTTTTCTAAATTCTCACTCTCTTGTTTTCTTCTTGTTATTACATAATATATAGAGATTATATATTACCTTATTATTCCTAATAATAATATCATAATGATGAAAGGAATTGATTTAGATAAATATCTAACTTACCAAATTTGAAAAAATATATTTTCAAATTACTAATTAATTAAATAAATAAAATAAAATGATCTATACTTTATCTGTACTGTCTTACACGATGGCACAGTCCCTGGACTGTGTCATGCATGTAGTAGTATTCCCTTTTTAGGGATATTACATTTTTCTTTTATATATTTATTTAATTAAAATCAATCATTCCTACAAAATATAGTATTATTTTTTTAAGGAAAAAATTACAACCATATTTCAATATTTAAATTTTAAATTCAAAATTCAAATTGATGATGATAATTCAATAAATCAAAAACTATTTTGACTTACCAATTTTACTTTCTCTCACTCAAATAAAATAATTAATTTCAAAATTAATTAATTAATTTATATATATATATCAAAATTATATATTTAAATTAATAAAAATATTTTCAAAAATTTAATAATTAATTATTCAACCTCAATTATCATATAATTGTATATTTGACCTGAACAATAAAATTCTTCTCAAATTTCTAAATTACAGGTTTACCCTTGTAACAACTCTTACCTTGATATAGTGTTGATAGTGTTGGGAAAACTTATACAGGATTTTAATTATTTTCATGAAAATCATATATTTAACACATTAATATAAGACAGCGTAGAACATGTTTCTACAATTGAATATAAACAAATATAATGATAAGAACACTTACATTATACATAGCGGAATGTATTAATCATTCATTCAGTTTCTCTAACCCATGAATCCTTTCTGTCCCAGGGTATCACCAAGAAACTGAACTGATCTTCAAATTTCTTCATATCCTTCCAAAGTATCCTTAAAATCACCTAGACCAGAGTGGGAAATTGTCAACACATGAGATTGATAAAAAGAGAAGAAGAATGGAAGAGAATATTGAGGCTTAGAAAATGACTTATGTTGTAGATAGAATCTAAAACCTAGAGCTTCAAGAATAGATCTTATGTCAGATCAAGTCTTTCAAAATTTGGATTTCAACACTCACTTAGCATTCCTTTTATAGGCTCAATTATGTCATTTATTTTAATTAAAAAATCAATAAAATAATAGATAATATCAGCCATTAGGTTGAAATTATGATGGGCTTTAGGCCCGTGAAATTTCTCATTTAATTATAAGCCCACTAGACATAAAATCAAGGTTTGTACTATTTTATATTGATTAATTAATTAAATAATTATTTGAATCCTTTATAAAATTAATTATTTATAATTTGAACCTTGATTTAAACTTATTTATTAATTTAGACACCAATTTGTCTTAATTAATAAATCTAACACCTTAAATTCCCTAGTATGGCTTAGTGCCTGGATTAGGGGGTCGGGAGGGAATAGTTGAATTACTTGAGTTCTTGTGTTATGAGCATGTTATTATGTGAGTTGTACTATGATATGCTTATGCTTGCATGCTTAGGTATATTAAATATGCATGTGGGCCTATTTCTTATTAGAAGGGCATTTTCGTAATTTTGACCCATTAAGGGTATAATTGTAAATATGTGTGATATATGATTGCGACCACATTATTATGTGGATATATTTGAGTTACCTGACACGAGGCAATCCTAGAGAGCTAGTTAGCGGAAAAATAACAATAGGGTAAATAACCAGCTCGGGGTGAGCTAGGGGTATTTTGGTAAATTGCCAGGAATTATAGAGTAACGAGAATTAATTGATGAACATTGTTTTGATAGATTATTTGGGATTGTATGAGATAATTTGAGATTAGCGGGGATTATGCCAAATGACAATTTTGCTCTTAGGGGTAACCTTCGAGGTTAAATGAGGCATTGTGGTCATTTGACCACATGGGTCAATTAACCAAGCCAGTAGCTAAGCTTAGGCTCATTCACGTACAAGGCATTCCTTGAGCCTTGGGAGCACTTCACTTTGAGGAAGATACAAGGCACTTCAACTTAGGCCAAGTATTGAATTTTTGTGAAGATTTATTCAAAACCAACAAATACAAAGCAGTACATTGTTTCTTAATTATTTAACTCAACTAAATTACCAAAGTTTATAATTAAAGTGATTTTATTAGAAATATATGTGATTTGTTTGGTAAAATTCAAAGAAAGGGTAAAATCGATTAAGCTTAAAAGCTTTTGAAACTAAGTTTTTCCGGCTAGGTTCGATAGTGAGAACGAAGTGGGAAATGTTGTAAAAGCCGACTTTCAAATAACTAGACTTGTGAAGAGAAGTTTTGTTGAAAGTATTAAATGCCGCTTAGTGGGCTAAACTAAGTAAGGGCGATAATTCCCTTAATAAACGGTAACGACTAAAATTCCCTGATTGTTTATTAATAACTTAATTGCAAAAATTAATCTGAGTATACTGTATGAACAACATTATTGGCTAAAAGGAGTGTGAAGCTATGATTTAAGGATTTACGCTCGGAGCAAAGGAATCCAAGTAAGTCAACGTTTGACTTCTCTGACTACAACATGAAACATACTAGTGTATTGATTCCTAGAAATATGATATTACAATAGTTTTGGGAAGGGACTCAATTATAGACAATGACTAGGGGTGCTTACACTGAGATTGTGCAGTAGAAATCATGCCTATGTTAGCAAAGTGCAGATGGTTTCTGCCTTGACATTTTTTCTAGTCTGGTTCAGGTCCATGACCCTCTGTTTGGTTCAAGTCCGTGACCCTCTGTCCGGCTCAAGTCCGTGACCGTCTGTCTGGTTCAACTCTGTGACCCTTCAGTCCAGTTTAATTCTGTGACCTCTAGTCCGGTAAAGTCTGTGACATCTGGCTATGGGCCCAGTATAATAATACAAAAAATTTCCATCTCTCATATAAACATTTTATATGTCCAAGAAAAAAATCCAGACAGAAACATTAATATTCAATATCATTAATCATGCAACATATATATATATATATATTTATACACATACTTATATATATCATATGCACATTTATCCAAATATTCAAGAACAAAAATATTTATCTCTTAAAGTCTATCAAGAGTCCTTGAGCCTTTTTGTATATATATCGATCTTCCTATCCAACACTTTGAGTACTCAAACCACGATCTTCCGGAGTGTTCTGTACATCTCGAGATGTGTGTGGGCACATAGAGAACAAAGGCTTTTAATTTAGAAATCACAAGTATATCTCAACACATGAGAACTTGGATTATGACTTGAGAAATATTAGAATTATAGAAGAAGATAACAATTTCTTGTCTAACAAATTCTAAAACTTTTTCTAAATTCTCACTCTCTTGTTTTCTTCTTGTTATTACATAATATATAGAGATTATATATTACCTTATTATTCCTAATAATAATATCATAATGATGAAAGGAATTGATTTAGATAAATATCTAACTTACCAAATTTGAAAAAATATATTTTCAAATTACTAATTAATTAAATAAATAAAATAAAATGATCTATACTTTATCTGTACTGTCTTACACGATGGCACAGTCCCTGGACTGTGTCATGCATGTAGTAGTATTCCCTTTTTAGGGATATTACATTTTTCTTTTATATATTTATTTAATTAAAATCAATCATTCCTACAAAATATAGTATTATTTTTTTAAGGAAAAAATTACAACCATATTTCAATATTTAAATTTTAAATTCAAAATTCAAATTGATGATGATAATTCAATAAATCAAAAACTATTTTGACTTACCAATTTTACTTTCTCTCACTCAAATAAAATAATTAATTTCAAAATTAATTAATTAATTTATATATATATCAAAATTATATATTTAAATTAATAAAAATATTTTCAAAAATTTAATAATTAATTATTCAACCTCAATTATCATATAATTGTATATTTGACCTGAACAATAAAATTCTCCTCAAATTTCTAAATTACAGGTTTACCCTTGTAACAACTCTTACCTTGATATAGTGTTGATAGTGTTGGGAAAACTTATACAGGATTTTAATTATTTTCATGAAAATCATATATTTAACACATTAATATAAGACAGCGTAGAACATGTTTCTACAATTGAATATAAACAAATATAATGATAAGAACACTTACATTATACATAGCGGAATGTATTAATCATTCATTCAGTTTCTCTAACCCATGAATCCTTTCTGTCCCAGGGTATCACCAAGAAACTGAACTGATCTTCAAATTTCTTCATATCCTTCCAAAGTATCCTTAAAATCACCTAGACCAGAGTGGGAAATTGTCAACACATGAGATTGATAAAAAGAGAAGAAGAATGGAAGAGAATATTGAGGCTTAGAAAATGACTTATGTTGTAGATAGAATCTAAAACCTAGAGCTTCAAGAATAGATCTTATGTCAGATCAAGTCTTTCAAAATTTGGATTTCAACACTCACTTAGCATTCCTTTTATAGGCTCAATTATGTCATTTATTTTAATTAAAAAATCAATAAAATAATAGATAATATCAGCCATTAGGTTGAAATTATGATGGGCTTTAGGCCCGTGAAATTTCTCATTTAATTATAAGCCCACTAGACATAAAATCAAGGTTTGTATTATTTTATATTGATTAATTAATTAAATAATTATTTGAATCCTTTATAAAATTAATTATTTATAATTTGAACCTTGATTTAAACTTATTTATTAATTTAGACACCAATTTGTCTTAATTAATAAATCTAACACCTTAAATTCCCTAGTATGGCTTAGTGCCTGGATTAGGGGGTCGGGAGGGAATAGTTGAATTACTTGAGTTCTTGTGTTATGAGCATGTTATTATGTGAGTTGTACTATGATATGCTTATGCTTGCATGCTTAGGTATATTAAATATGCATGTGGGCCTATTTCTTATTAGAAGGGCATTTTCGTAATTTTGACCCATTAAGGGTATAATTGTAAATATGTGTGATATATGATTGCGACCACATTATTATGTGGATATATTTGAGTTACCTGACACGAGGCAATCCTAGAGAGCTAGTTAGCGGAAAAATAACAATAGGGTAAATAACCAGCTCGGGGTGAGCTAGGGGTATTTTGGTAAATTGCCAGGAATTATAGAGTAACGAGAATTAATTGATGAACATTGTTTTGATAGATTATTTGGGATTGTATGAGATAATTTGAGATTAGCGGGGATTATGCCAAATGACAATTTTGCTCTTAGGGGTAACCTTCGAGGTTAAATGAGGCATTGTGGTCATTTGACCACATGGGTCAATTAACCAAGCCAGTAGCTAAGCTTAGGCTCATTCACGTACAAGGCATTCCTTGAGCCTTGGGAGCACTTCACTTTGAGGAAGATACAAGGCACTTCAACTTAGGCCAAGTATTGAATTTTTGTGAAGATTTAGGTGGAATCTTGTGGAGTGGCAGCTGAAGGCTGAGACTAAAGGTCTCTAGGGCCACCATCAACCTCAAGGAATTCAAAATTTAGAGGTGAGGCTCCTGTTTTTAGTGTTCTTGAATTTCTTTTGAGTTTGATTCCTAGATTGGGTGCCTATGGGTGTTTGTGATGGTTTGAGTAGTGGGTTTTGTTGCTTAGGCCTAGTATATTGTTCTTGTGGCTGGAATTTTATTAGAAACACTTGGTTGGGTTGAATTTGAGCTTTGATTTGGCTGGAAAATCGCAGAGATTGCATTTGGGGAAGAACATCTCGTTCTAGGTCATTTTTGAGTTTTTGGGGACCTAGAACGACCGCACTAGTGTCAAAGAAAGGGTGAGATTGGGCTTAATTTGGGGGCTTGAGTAGAGGGGCGCGACTGCGCCAAGGGTTGGCGCGACCACACCAATGGCCCAAAAGTCCCAATATTTCTGTGGGCGCGACCGCGCCAGAGGCCTCGAAATGTTGGAATGCTAATTTTTAGGGCTAGGCCCAAGGGCTCGGGAATCTGATTTGGGAGCCCGCTTGGGGGCTTAGGGGATATCTTTAGTGCCCCGTTAACAGGGAACCATGGTTTTAAGAGTTAGAGTTCAGTTTTTGAACTTGGGTTCTAGGGTTAAGTCCTAATGAACATATATTGGTGTTATGACTAGGGTTTCCGCCAGGCTCAGGTCAAGATTAATGCTCGGGGTCGTTTCGTTATTCGCACGGGGGTCAAGGTAAAATAAAACTGCACTCGATGCATGAGATACGTGATTAGGGCTTGGCCCATTGTTAAATGTATTATGATTAGGGCTCAGCCCAGCTATAAAATGTATTATGATCAAGGCTCGACCCAATTGTCAAATGTATTATGATTAGGGCTCGACCCAGCTATTAAATGTAATATGATTAGGGCTTGGCCTAACTGTTAAATGTAATATGATTGGGGCTTGGCCCAACTGTTAAATGTAAACATGATTAAGGCTCGGGCCCAACTAATGAACATGATTATAATTATGCATGTGTAAACCTATGTAATTACATTGTAATTTGTTATATCTGTGGATGATGAATGTACTATATGTATGTCTGTTCCCGACTGGAAGGCTCGACTTATAAGTCGGGAGTATGATGAATGTATTATATGTATGTTTGTTCCCAACTGGGAGGCTCGCTTATAAGTTGAAAGTCTATCTATTGTACCTAACCATAATCTCGGCCTCTAGTCAAGGGTATAATTGATTAAAAAGGGGTCCGGCTTATAAGTCGAGGGATTACAAGTTTCGGCTTATAAGTCGAGGGATTACAAGGCCCGACTTATAAGTCGAGAGTTTACCAGGCTTGACTTATGAGCCGAAGGTTTAGGAGGCTTAACTCATGAGTTGAAGGCCTTTAAGGCTCAGCTTATAAGTCATGGTTGGCATTAAGCACGCTGAGTGCAGGCCGTTATGGCTAGGCCACCCTGGGAGTGCATCAGCACTTTACTGGCACGGATTCCACTTAAATAAATGGGAGTGTGACATGCACTTGTGTGATCCTATGGTCACTTACTTGTACAATGTGTATGCTTGGTTTGAGTTATTACTTTTAAACATGTTGTTATATTCTATTGACTATCTAAGTCCATTAATATGTTTTCTTGCTGAGTCATTAGGCTCACGGGTGCTTTGTGGTGCTGGTAAGGGTAAGGAGAAACTTGGCCATCCATGAGTTGGAGAGCGTTAAGGGCGATGTGTACATATACAATCTGCTCCACTGCCATGACCGAGGTATCACAGGGGAACTAGGGTTGGACCCTGTTTTGCCGCTTAGGTTAGATTATTTTGTAATCCCTGTGTTGTAAATTTTTTTTAAACATATATCTTGGGATCCCATGTAAAGACTAAAGTTTTATTTTAATGGAAATGTTTATTCGTTGACCAAGATTTTTAATACATGAACCCATAGTGGCTTAGTCACATGTTTTAGCCAAATGACTCGTTTAGCGAGTCCAGCACTAATTTTAAACACACGTGGTAACAGACCATAATTAGCAGGGCGTTACAATAAATCTGCCCTAAAATCTCTATTCTTCTCTAAATTGTATAACTCTATGAAACTATCCAAAATTGACCTTGTCAACTTTGATAATTCTAATTGATAATTAAACCAATTAATTGAGACTATCTAGATGATTTTATCCAAGGTACAGTGGGGACCGTAGGCCTATGAAATCACGCTCCAATAAGTTATCATAAATTTAACAAATAAATTTACTAACTTGTTAAATCCTCATGACTCCACTAAAGACTCAGAATTGCACTCTTGAATTCATAGAACGCTCTATAACAAATATAGATATGTTATTAATTATCTATTATTACAACCATAATTGTCACTCAATCCTCTAGAGACGGTCTACAATGAGCTAGGACTAAAATACCATTTTACCCCTATTGTATTTTATCCTTAAAACACTTAGTTCCTTGTAAATGATATTTTAGTAAACTATTATTAATTACTGAAATGAGATCTCTATCATTTAGCACCTTGAACCAAACTATAAGGAAACCATCGTTTTACTTCTTCATCAGAAGCTATAGATGTTCGTATCTTTGATTAACACTCCCACTCAATTATACTACAGAGTTCCCAAGATGTTAGTGTTATATTATTTTATAATATAATGTAATATTATATTATATTATAATATAATGTTTTAGATTAAATAAATGTGACAAAGTGTGTCACATATTGTAACATATAATAGAGAGTTACAATATTTAGATATATGAGATATATCCAAATAATGTAACATATTTGGTGTTACAATTTTGTAACTTCCAAATATTACCCTTTATTGTGTAAAATTGTTGTTACACAATATTGAGATGAATTTCATAAAGCCATATGTGATATGGTTGTTAGAGATATGATTTTAACCCCAATAATGTGTTTTGGGAGTTACAAAATCATTTGGGAGGGTTTGGAACCGTTTGGAAAAACAACACATTTTTTGTCCTGAATTTGGTCAGTGGTCGCAGCCTGTGGGTCAGAGACCAGTGGCCGCGGCCACAGGCCAAAACTGACCAAATTTTCAGTTTTTTCAATCTTTGTTGAACGGCTCAAAAAACCCAAATAACTCCCAAATCTCATTTTTAATTCCATATTAATCCAATTAAACATTGGTAACAGCCATGGGAGTTGGTGGAATTTGAAATTCAAAGGGTGTCTCTAAACTCTATAAATAGGAGCCTATAGCTCACTTGTAAGACACAACATTTTCTATCCATTAGAGCACTTGGCTAGAAACACCTTGAGGCTTGATAATTCCAAAAAGCATTTCCAAAATCTGAGAGAGATCCCTTAGTGCTTGAGTTAGGGGGAAATAAGCTTTTGGACAAATGTTTCAAACCTTGTTCAAGTTTGTGATCCCCAACACTCTTCACTTTGGTTGTGTGAGTGAGAGTATCTTATTATTTTGTTCTTGTTCTTATTTTCTTCTATTGTTTTTTCTTCATATCCTTCTTGTTATATTTGCTTGTATCTTTGCTTAAGATTTGTAATCTCATCTACATCTTTCCTTTTACTACCTCAAGTTTATTTGTATCTTTTTGTGAAGAGTTGTATTTTCTATTCCAATCCTCTTCTTCTTCTTTCTCTATTTTATTTGTATTTTCAGTTATAGAGTTGTAACACTTTATTTAATCAATCCTTGTCTATTGTAATATTTTGCATAGAGTTGTAATTTCTTACTATTTCCATTGAGGCAAATTTATATTTTCCTAACAGTTAGTATGGGCTAGTCTGCAGGGTAAGCTGGTAACAAACAAGTCAATGAACTCAAATAATACAATCAGTTAGAATACAAACCACTCAGAATTGAGATTGAATTGACATATGGTCAACTATATGAGATGACTAGAATATATAATAACGGTATGTTTACTTATCCTATCTACTATCAATATCGGTCCAGTCCGATGTAACAAATACATCTGATCTTATCTACTTTGTTAATGTTCTAGAAAGAACGTAACACTACAATGTGTAAGTAGATCATTTCATAGTTTGGCAAGTCAGTATAAATCTTGTGCACTGACTAATCTTAGGACTAACTTATTTTAAACATATAATCATATTTGTATTCTACTGTGATTACATCACTATAAATACGATTAGCTATATGCTCGGGATTTAATATAAGTTTATATTAAAAAAAATAATCATGAAAATAAAACATGTGAGCAAAGTGATTGACCAAGTCAAAAATTGATTTATATTCTTTTATTGATAATAAAATGAGATTACAAAGAAATTGGGTTTTAATTAGGGCATAAAACCCCAACAGATAGAGCCACCCTGGGGACCTATGGACCTATAATATCAAGCTCCAATAAATATTATACTATTAATCAAAGCTCTTTCATTTAATAATCATATCTATTAATCTCATGATTACTCCACTATAAATATGAGATTGAACTCTTGATAATTATAAACATATATTTACAGAGTACTTTACTAAAGAGTAAAGTTTCCATTGATATAATCATTACATACAACGTTAATTCTCTATTAATGTTTCATAATTAAAAAGGAGTAAAATTATCGTTTTACCCTTTTAACTATATATTGTTCCTATTGTACCATTGACTTTACTGGTGAAGGTTGTGTCACAACAAGTTTGCGACGCGAGCGCTCATAACCTTTTCAGTTTCAAAAGTAAACCCTATAGGGAACCATTATTCAATCTATAAGAATGTATAGATTCCATATCTATTAAACTATGTCCCTAACCATATATATCATTGAGTCCACAAAACAATTGTTCTTAGCCTGATCATTCTGACAAATCTTAACGCATGAATCAAAGGATCAGATGACATATATAGGAGTTCATAGTAACCTCAAGATTAACATCATCATGTATATGATCATCGTTTGATGTGTTTGATTAATACTATGAAACAATGTTTAAACAAGTATTAACAAATCACATTTGGTCCAGTTCTATATATCACTATATATAAAGTACCTTTACTAAAGTGTCATACTACACTAGTGACCTGGATCTAGGTCACTTGTATTCATAATACTAGCGTACCGTTTAGCAGTAATTAATCTAAAGATTCCATAACTTTATTTTATTGCGAACTATTTCATGTTTATTATCTTTATCTCGATCCTCTCATACCAATATGAGATTAAGACCACATAGATAAAGTTTGGAATTTTATGATATTTACTTAATATTATCAACCTAATATCGGACATAGTATATATATATAATAATTCAATTCAATTATTTATTTCATTTAAAACATTTGTCAACTACAATTTCTTTAAGGACACTATTCCCAACAATCTCCCACTTTCCCTAAAGCAAATTGAGGCATCTCTCTCAATGTGTCAATCACATTATCCTTAACGAATTTGTCTAACAAAGTCTTTGTTAACAGTTTTGTAAGAAACTATTTTGAAGCGATCTTTAAGATCATTACATCAATTATGTAAAATTGTCTTGAATTAAATGATACTTCATTTCATGTGCTTTACCCTATCATGATTTCTAGTTCTTCTAGAATAGTTGTATCTCCATTGCTTTCGCAAGGAGATACTAGTAGTTTATTCTAGTCTAAAACCCTTTCAAGAATGGCAAAGAGCTCAATTAAATCAAATAGCCTATTTAACTGCTCGTAGTTGTTACATTTCTGCTTCTATGGTGAAACATAAAAAAATGAAATGTCCAATACATTTCCAGATTAATGTGTTTCCTCCACAGTTATAGAAACTTATTCTGGTATCAATATTTGAAGATTTATAGCTGGTTTAAAATCTATTCATCCTTTGGGATTTTGGTCACTGCCTAAATACACAAACATATAATATCCATTATATTCAAGAAACTCAAAAAATTAAGTCATTATAATTATTCAATGACTCAATTCATCATTGGATTGACAAGTACTGACTATTCCCACCGTTTAACAAATGTTAGCTCGAAGACATAACATTTGATACATTAACCAATCCATCACTGAGTTGTAGGAATACTGTCTCGTGTCCTTTTTTTTCTAGTAACTGAGTAAATGGTCATTATTATTTAGATAATACCTCCTCTTGACTGGGAATGCAAAAATTCTTTCTCGGACTTTTGTAAACTAAAGTATTTAAGCTTCTTATCTATATAAGTCATTTGAGACAGTGCCAAAAGATTATTCTTGCAATCTCTATAGACTTGAATGTATGGAACATTCTTGGCTTTTCCAAATCTAATATTTAGAAATGTTCACCTAACCATTTCTTTTCTATTGATAATTTCTCTACATCATTCTGAATGATCAGATGTTATCAATATTAAGAATAAGAATCACAACTGAATCTTTCTAGTCGAGATCTTCAAAGAGTTTTGTCATGTCAGCCATTCAGTAAAGACTACTTAGACATCCATTTAAATTAATGTCATAATCCATTTACAAAGCAATGAATAAGGGTATGTAAATAGATTTAAGTTTGGTTACAGTAGAAGGTATTTATTCAAGTAATATATTCTTCTTTCTGTTTATAGCCTTAACCTATTAACCTTACGTTGAAAATTTTGTACTTTTCTCTGTTCTCCTCTTCATCTTGAATATCATGTTTCAAACTGAAGTTTAATGAACTTTAGTTGGATATTCAAGAATCCAGATGTCATAGGAATTCCAAATTCCATTTCTAGATTCATGGTATTTCAACCATTGTTTTCTGTTAAAACCTTTCATTACATACTAGTATGTGAATGAAATAGAGTTGGATTGTGTTACACATAACCAACTAAACTTCACATTTGTAGCGGAGTAGTTACTAACTAATGATCCCACTACAATAATGCTTTACAGAATTTGTGATATTCTTTGGTTTTATCATTGTTAATTATCAGTAACTTGCTTACTTGACTTATAGTCATTATTTCTAGTATAATTTAACTTGAAAAATATAGTGATTATAATAATCATGCTTCATTAAAGTATCATTTAAGAAATACATACACTTTTGTAATCTTTTATGATTATTCAATTGTTTCACTAATTGACTTCATGGAAAATTTTCAATTTATTCACATAACCACTTGTGAATCCCAACTTTTAAGTCTTTGATGTTGTACAATCATACATGTAAAGAGTATACACAAGTGTTAAAATTATAGAAATAATAAAGATGATAATGATCACTCATTATCTATTTAATCTTATCTAATATGATTATATTCCATTTCTAAAATACTAATTTTACTTAGGATTCTAGTTGTATGTGAGTTGGCTTTGAATTCCAAGTTCACATGCAAATTACTTGAATTCCAAATTCGAGTTTAGACTTCCTTTTGATCAGATCAAACAAGTCTTTAAGTGACTTTACTTTGAATGTTGCATGAAAAATTTCTAGAAATTTTCTTTTCATTCAACAAAAATAAACATATCTTATATAAATGTCCATCAATATTGACTTACTATTTATTATCTCTTTTAGCTTTGAACATTCAAAGGTTCAACATACATCTCTATGTATTAGCTAAACGATTATGTGATTTTTGAGCCTTTATTAGAGAAAGGTCTTTTGGTTAACTTTAATTAATAGACTATATAAACAGGGAGAGAACCAATTAATGGTTCCAATAAAAGACTGTCTTTTATTTGTTTTATGTGTCTAATTAATTACAAGCAAATCTAAAAAATAATTCACATATATGTTTCACTTAATTGTTCTTGGAATAATACGTCTTATTTATTAAATCTATGATTTGTGCCATAATGAATAATTCATAATTATCATTTATACTCATTGATGAAATAGGTGGAACAAATATATTTTAAAAATAACAACTGAATTTATTATTCAAAAGAAATATTAAACTTGTTCACTCATCAAATAAAGGAATCTAAAATATAGTTTCTAGAAAGGATTCTAGAACAAATTTAAAGAATTAAACTTAATACAAAGTTGAAAATAAAAAACTAAATTCCATGGCAGCTATTTCGTGGTCTACCAATCTGCAACCCTTTTCTTGTTTTTCTTTCGCATTTCTTTCTTTTCTTGAATAATGTGTTCCTGAACACAAGACAAAAATATGGTTTGTGGCATAAAAATTTGAATCAACTATTCAAATATATTAAAATGAGATGAACAAATCATATTTACCCTTTCTTCTTGCAAACTTCTCAAGTGATCAAAAGAGTCTCTTTTGATCTTTTCCCATATCTCATATCTAGATTTAAGGTTTACATATCTCGATTTAATATCATCAGGCATAGTCTTTAGTATGCGATGATGATCCAAATAATCAAATCTCATCCAATCTGCATATTTTTTATGATCATCATAATCAGATAAAGTTGATGGCTCATCTGGAGGCACATCAATGATTGTATCATACACTTTTAGTTTACTCAGAACTATATGTATACTTCTGTACCAATCATCAAGATTGTTGAAGTCTAAATGAAAAGCACTTAGTCAGCCGTCATAAGATTCACTGGTTCTTTCACATTTTGAGGTCCTTGATTAGGAATAAAAGAATCAACCATTGTGGCTGGAAATAAATAAATAAAATATAATGAATTAAAACATATAATAAATACTAGATTTTTATTTGGAAAAGTAAACATGATGCATGAATGCAACATATAAAAACACATATAAATTATATACTAATCCACGATAAATTAATTTGAAAATTAATGGACCAGCCTTGGGGTAGGTCACACTAACTCCAAATTAATTTTGAGACAAATCTCAATTTCATAAGTGAAAACTTAAAAGTGTCTTTTTCTCTGTTAACTTATGAACTACTGCTAGTTTGGTCAAGATGCACCAGTCGTGCTCGAAAGCCTAGATACACCTTCAGAGTGTAACCCATTATTTTCAATTAATGACTTAACTCAAGAGTGTGTCTTAGGGTCAGTCAAACTTGAAATACATCACTAATTATATTTTCATAAGAGAAGTCAATCCTTGAGATAAAATAAACATATTTGGAAGCATTTCCTTAGGGAGGCCGCAAACGGAGGTGACACAAGGCCCTTCCTATGCCTCTCAGTGTTTAATCAATAATGGAGACCATGAGACTTATTGTCATAACTCCCTATCCCACTCACTATTTTAAAAAAAATGTGTTTTTCACAAAATCAATATTTTTAAATTTAGTTGTAAAACCAAATTTAATTATTTTTACAAAATGATATTCTAATAATTACTAATCCAATTATGCAAAAAATAAAAAATTGTGCCCTCGATTCTAATTTTAATTTTACTTTAATTAAGAGAATATCATTTTTATATTAATAAAATATTTTTCATTTAAATAACAAATTAAGAAACTTTAATTTTGATTTACCATCTTAATTATTTAAGACTAATTTATTATTATATGAATTATCATGTAGAAACATATAATAAAATATAGGATTTTCCTAAAAGCATGTTTCTACACGAATTTAATGAATGCTAATTGCATACTGTGTGGGTATATGAACGGAATGTTATAATGCATGACAGAATATTAAACACTTTAATCATATTCAAACATTTATAATAAGTAAATAAAAGTGGGTACATAAGTTTTGGGTATTTCTAGAAAAATTACAACACTTGCAAAAAATACATGAAAATGTAACTTAGACTAGCTAAGGCCTGATAAAGAGCACCTTGATCTTGTACCTTGAGATGTAGTCTTGTTGACCCAATGCCACCATTTTCCATATCCATTTTGAATTATTCAACTTTTTTATTATTTTAAACAACCTTTTAAAATAATTAAACTTTGAGTTTTAACACCCAAATAGTTTCTAAGGCCCAATTTGAATTTGGGTAGTTAAATTCAAAAATAAAATTAAACAATTTAATTTTAATAAATTAAATTCATAATGATTTTAATTTTGGATATTTTAATTATGGAAGAGAATAATTAATATATTTTTAATTAAGGAAAATAATCAATATTATTTCAATTAAAGAAATTTCCAAATTAAAACCATGTTAATTAAATTTTAGATTTTATTAAATGAATAATTAAACGAATTTTGGGAACAACACGTTAGGGTTTGTATAACACAAACCCTAGGTGTGTTACCATTATGGGCGGTAACAAGACGGTCCAGCTAGGGAGGAGGCCACAACTCGGGGTGGAGGTGGCATGGGCGCATGGCTGGGCGCAGGGTCACTGGAAGGCGTGGGGCACAGCGTGGGTGCAGGGGTGAGGCTGGAGCAGGCAAGCACGATTGTGGGTGTAGGTGTGTGTGGGCACGACCTGGGGTGCAGGCGCACGACTCGGGTGCAACATGGGGGTAGGCGTGTGTGGGTGCAAGGGCACGGCTTGGGCCTCGGGGTTCATGCTCGGAGATCGGGCCATATCTGAATTTTATCCAGAAATTACAAAATTCATCTAGAAATTCCTATGCCCCAAATAATTGACTTACATACTTCATCTAGAAATTTTAAGAACAATTCCTAAACCCAATAGCACCATTATAAACAACCATTGAGAATCTATCATCATCAATATAAGCATCCATCCATTCAAACTGTTGACCTGTGAAATTGGCCAACGGTCGTATGTGCAATATATGACACATTTTGAACGAAATAAATAAAATAAATGACAGAGTACGATATCTTAAATAAACACATAGGAATTTTATAGTGGTTCAGCCCTGTTCTGATGAATAGTAATAACCTAATCCACTTATCTTTTAGTATTGAATCACTCGACAATTACACTTTTGAACCAAAATATCCACTCGTTCTCACTTGCCCAGAATTTCTCCCAAAATATTCTTTAGATCTCCAAAATTCTAGAAAAAGTGCTCTAGCCCAGAGTCCAAAAGTCCTCCCAAAAAGAGTCCTCGTAAATGAAGCCCTGGGTCCTTTATTTATAGTACCCAAGGGCTGTTACATGACCAGTAGTATTGGGATCGTGGTTTGGTACACGATTATCATATAATGGAGAGACGTGTCCACCTTCCCGTGATCATGAGATCGTGGTTCTTCTCGTTGTTTCTTTAGATCGTGGTAGATAATGCACGATTGAAACTTCTGGGGAAATGTTAAGTCTCTGTTGGTATATAAGACTTAGGTGCTAGGCCCGACGACCAAAGCTTGGGTGTTAGACTTAAGACCTTCTGGGTGCTGGACTTATTGATCCTCTGGGTGCTAGGCCTGTTGATCATTGGGGTGCTAGGCCTATTGATCTCAGTTTGAACGAGAGTGATTATTTCTCAGTGAAGTGTACTTGGGGGTTTAGGCCGACCACCCTATGAAAGATAGGGTGGGCCGACCACCCAGGTGGCTCTTGGGCCTGCTTAGGCCAACCACCCTAGGGGTTAAGGTCAGGCCGCCCACCCCTAGGGGTCCTTGGGAATACTGGGGCCGACCACTCTAGGGGTTGGGGTCAGGCCGACTACCCCTAGGGGTCCTTGTGCATGTTGGAGCCGACCACCCCCGAGGTAGGGAGTCAGGTCGACCACCCCCTGGGTAGGGAGTCAGGCCGACCGCTCCTAGGGCCTTGGGCCTGCTTAGGCCGACCACCCCTAGGGGTAGGGGTCTGGCCGACCACGCCTAGGGATTTTAGGCTTGGTCGACTTCCCTAGGTCCTAGACCTATCTTTTTTGCCCGTCAGTCTTTTCTCAATACTTTGTCGTTTTTCCATGATTTGTGATGTCACGTGTCACATTCTCATTCGCCACTTCATCCTCGTATTTTTGAGGGATAACATTTGCCCCCCAATTTCTTTGTAATGTATTCAACGTTAGGGTAAACTTGATCCAGGCCCAAGAAACATACCATAGCAGTACTTAAATAGTCAAGTCCCTTGGGACATTACATAGTACCTTTTTTTACTATCGATACTTTGCTAGGTATGGATTTTTCAGGGACAATTAGTAATTCCAAAAAATAATTAGGTTTTTCAAGAAAAATTAATTTCATAAAAATCTAATATATTTTTCAAGGAAAATTGAAATCCTAAAAATATAACATATTTTTTAAGGAGTTTTAAAGTCCTAAAAATATAATATATTTTTCAACGATATTAATTCTGAAAAATAAAAAATATTTTTCAGGGAATTTTAATTCCTAAAAATATAAAATAGTTTTTCAAGGAATTTGATTTCCTAAAAATATAAATATTTTTCAAGGAATTTTAAATTCATAAAAATATAGATATTTTTCAAGGAATCCTAAAAATATCTTGTCTACCTGAGAGGTTATAAGTAGATCCTCTCTCCTCATTCCTGCTCCATGCGCCACTTTCAAACATGATCCAAGTCTGATTTTTCCAGTTCCTCATCAAACTTAGATCTTTGGTAAGTACTCTCTTCTAATCTTCATATCATTTAATTTAAATGTGCTTAGATTCATAAGAAACACTTTGCATTTTTGAGGAATTTTTGTCTGAATCTTCTTGTATTGGTGTATCTTGATCCAAAATAATTGACTTACTCGAATCAAGATTTCTCTGTAAAATTCCTTAGCATGGGCGATTTCCAGGGTTATAGACCTCAGACTAGACAATTTCCAGGGATGCAGGACCCTAGGCAGGCCCCTCACTAGTCCTGGCAATTTCAAGGGATAGGACCAGGTTTGGGTCGAGCACCTCCATGACACCAAATCATGTGCCGAGTACCTCTTGGCTTCTCCTTGTGCGATTTCCAGGCCTAGGAACAGGTTTGGGCCGAGCCCCTCCAGGGCTCCCAATCCTTGCCTTAGGCGATTTCTAGGACAGTGTTTGAGCCGAGCACCTCCAAGACTCCCAATCCTTGCCTTGGGTGATTTCCAAGCTCAGAATTAGTGTTTGGGCTGAGCACCTCCAGGGCTCCCAATCCTTGTCTTGGGAAATTCCCAAGCTTAGAATTAGGGCTATGCCGACCACCCATAGAGCTTCATGGGCCTAGTATTCCCTTTCCTTCCCTTAGGCGATTTCCAGACCTAGAATTAGGGCTAGGCCGACCACCTTAGGGGTTCATGGGCCGAGTACCTCTTGACTTAGGCGATTTTCAGGGACTCAGGGTGGTCGGTCCAAGCATAATCCGACCACCTGGGATCCTAAAAAATAATTTTTTTCACCTCAGCTGATTTCCTTGGGGGTCTTCCTTGTACTGTAAAAATTATTTTTTCTGGAGACTTGAACAGTTCTCTGGAATTTTTCTGAAGCTTACTTCCTTGGGGTGGTCGGCCTATGCTTAGGCTCACTGGGTCGACCCTCTATATAGGATCTTGCTCCTGATTTCTTCATTTTTACTCTTTAGTTGATGAACATACCCCCAGCTGTTGGCATCATTATGCTCATTTACTAACTTTAATCTTTATTTTTCTTCTATTGCAAATGTCCAATTCCTCATCATCAGACAAGTCAGTAAGTGAGCGTACTCCCCAGGAGTTCTTGGAAAGGTTGAAAAGGATTCTCCCTCCTTCTGCTTTATACTTATTCAGTGAGGAAGATTTCTTAAAGAGGTCCTGTCCAATTGCGAGAGTGAAACAGACAACTAGGCAACCCTCTGAAGATGATCCTCAGATTGCCAGGCATATCACTCAGGGATCCTCGTCGGGCACTTCTCAGATTACTTCTCAACACAGTACGCCCCGCAGTTCCCAAGGCACCCAAGTTACACCTCAGCAAAGTTATTCTTCTCAGCGAGATAGGTCAGGTCAGCGAGAACCATTGCAACGCCCTTCATACCGAGATACTAGTTGGGCTCCCCATCAATCTTCTTCTTGGCAAGATTATACCAAGGGATCTCGTCGCCATACTACTCATCCTCAGAAGCGTCCCATTCACAGATTTTGTCCTAAGGTGGTTCGCCCTCCTTCCAAGAGCAAGACAGTCTCGCCAGTTGAGCAGCAGAAGAAGAGATGACAAAAGGAGTTCCATTAATCAGATTCTAGGGCCACCTTCGCCAGTGAGATCATATGGAAACCGGTTGAGAAGCCTCGCCCTGCTGATTATGAGGTTGTTTGGTTCAAGGGGAGACCTCTAACATGACTAAACAAAAGGTAAAGAACTTGAGGAAGACCTTTGACGTCTCTGTTGTATCCATCATTATGCCTGGTCCAGATGACAAAGCTGAGGACCCCCCTCTGGGTATGCGCGCTTGGAGACGCTCTGCCATTAGGTCTAGGGCTCTACTTCCTCTTCATCCGTACTTCCGAAGTGTAGCAGACAATTTTGGTATTAGTCCTTCTCCACTGGCTCCTAATGCGATCTTGGCCTTATCTACATTGTACATTATCTATCACCGCAGAAAATAGGCTGCTCCAGTGCCTCACGAGATCCACTGTCTATTTGACCTGAAGACAAACCCTTCTCAGCGTAACTTGGGGTATTTCCACTTCCACCATTATATGAGTGAGGGTACTAACACCTTCTTGGAAGAGATCTCTGGAAATAGCAAGGCATTTAGATATGCCGACAACTATTTCTTTACTAAGGATGCAGAGGCCAACTACTCCAAGTTTAAGCACATTGGGCCCTTTTATAGACCACTCCCGACCCAGGATATGACAGTTAGGGTCAAGGCACTAATTTCCATGACCCCTGAGGATAAGAATGTCAAGACCCTCGTTACTCCAGAGAACCTTAGGAAGGTGGGGTTGTTTCCTCCTACCATATCAAATGTTTCGAATGATGATGGTTCTGAGCCCGTGATAGCCATAGACTCCCTAGGACCCATTCATATCGAGGAGGTACTGTAATGCCCTAGATAGCCAAGACCGTTACACTGTGTATTTATAAAGGTGCAAGACTCGCTAATCAAGTCATTTTCTCAACAACGTGTCACTAAACGTGTAAGAGCTAGGGTTAAAAAGGGTTTTGGTCTCAAAAGACTCATTTAATATATTTAAACTGTAGTAAACATGGGATCCCATAAGAAAACAAAGTTAGAATAAGTTTACAGACTCCCAAAAGTACATGAGTATTCACTGGCCATACTAAGGCAAAACAAACAGTCTTCAGGTTTCATGTCCTTTCCTAGAGCTCAACCGTGGCGGCCGAGCACCTGGCTATGTACATTCCGCTCGCTGAGCTCTCCAGTCAAGGCTGGTCTACTTTTCCCTTGCCTTTACCTGCACCATGAAGAACCCGTGAGCCAAGGCCCAGCAAGAAAACATCTTACACAACTCAATCAATGATAACAGATAATTAACTCATTATGCATGTATTCCCATCAGATAATCCACAACAGATATTCAGCACATACCATCAGATTCAAGATACAATATATCACATATAACACTCATATCACATAATATTCAAGGCCGATGACTTAGGCCGCACCCTCTGTTTAACCCACAGACTCCTGCCCGCTTAAATCGAGCTCAGTGCATAATAAGCTGTCCTCGGCTACCAGTGGCCGAGCAGCGCCCTATGCGCTAGTGAAACCCTTGGCACCCTTAGGCCATTGGTTCACTAAATGGCTTGCATGGCATAATACCATCTTTTCAAGCGTTTACAATAGGGACCCTTAGTCCCGTCACATGTATTCAACCAGGTGCAGTTTTCTTACCTTTAGTCTGTACAAATATTGAATTACGAGCAACGCCCCTCAAGCACGATCCGTTCTCGAGCCTAAGCCTTTATTACCTAGTCACAACCAAAGTATAGGGTTCCATTAATACTCAGATATAGGTTTCCGGTTACAAAACTAACTCCCGGGAATCTGAATTCCACCAAGCACAGTGGTGAAACCAATCCCGAGCATACTAGACCACTTTCCCGTGCCTAAAACCCTCAAAAACTCATATGTGCAACCAAGGGTTGCAGCCCTTGAAGCTTAGCCATAGCCCTAGCCTTAAAACAGAACCAAGCCCATCCTGAACAAGACACGTGCCGCGGCCCTTGCCTTGGGCGCCGCAGCGCCCTCCCATGGCCGAGCCTCCTTGGCCCTTTTTCATCCTAGGGCCGCAGCGCTCTAGAACATAGCCGCGGCCCTCCCCTTCGTGCCCAGAAAACCCATCATTTCTAAGCTTGAAACCTCACCTTAAAACATCCCAAAGCTCCCCAACTTATAACCAATTAATCCCAACTCCTTTAGCATGACTTAAACAACATAATTCCATAGAAAACACAGCCTAACACACACTAATCTTCTCTTTTCAATTTCGGGAACTCAAGAGCTATAAACACTCAAACCAGCCATTCAAATCCAATTTAAAACCTCTAAACCATGAGTTGAAACTTACCTCTTCTGTTGAATCACTTCACCAAGCCAAAGCCAAGCTAAGTTTCCAAGTTTCCTCCTTAATTCTGCCTTGAAACATTAAAACCATCTTTGCTTCAACACTTAACCAAAACCCAGAATTCTAACCACAGAGAAGAAAATTAAAAGCTTAGCTTAACCCTATTTTAGTTCTTAATTAGTCCCTGAGCTAAGCCTCCAAATCCCCACCTCAATCCTCAGAAATTCCAGCTTGATTCCCCTAAGTTTTCTGTGTTTTCCTTCCCTTTGTTTTCCTTGAGAGTGAGAGAGAACTGAGGTAAAAGTTTTAGTCGGTTTGTATTTTCTTCTAAAAGTTTCCTTAAGTATATCTCATTGCTAAATCAATCCCAAGGCTTGGGGTGCCGGAACCGTCCCCGAGGCCAAAATGGTCAAATCCCCCAATATTCCCGCCTAGACATCCGAACCTCAAATATATCTCCATATATTTATTTTCGTAACCCGATATTCCAATTCACTACCCGATACCTAAAATACCCCTAACTTATCCAAAGTCATATCTTAAATCCCGTTGTGACTTTTCCCGCTATCTGACCCTAGGATCGTCTCAAGTCGTGCTCTGCGAACCTGTCCACATAATAATGTGGTTCTCACATATATCACATAGATATTCATATTATCACATAATATCATTAATTATCATATAATCATTACTAAACATATAATTACTCATTTAAATCACAATTATTCCATTAATGCCCTCCTGGCACACTAATCAAGGCCCTTAAGGCTTGTTAGCGATTTTGGGTCGTTACAGGTACCCTCTTCGCCGGTGCTCGCCGGACAAGAGGGATATGAGGTGGGTGCATCTATTGTGTACTCATCGCTTGTTTTGGACGACTTTGATGAGGCTACGTTCGAACTTGAATCACATTCAGAAGGTTCGACACTTTATCACCTTTATTTTATGATTCATCTGTACTTAATATCCTTCTAACATTTGATCTTCTTTTGCAGGCTTAGACATGTTTTGTTTTGTCCACACCCAGTAGAGGTCGACTCCCACCAAGGCCAGTCCTTCTATTCGAGCGGCCAAAAGGGCCAGGGTTGAGGCCGAGTCAGTCATGGAGGTTCCTCTTGAGGTGTTTCCTCCAACTCCTTTGGCGTCTAGTCCAATTTTTTGGCGTCCAGCCTTGTCAAAGAGGTAGAGCCATCTTTGTCTCCACCAGTTCCTCCCATTTTCACTGATGCAGGTGCTTCTTGTTCTGCACCTGCTCCTTTATCTAAGCCACATCAGTCTGCTATACGAAACTTAAGCGCCCTCATGGACCAAGCATTGCATCTGGAGCAAACAAAAACAGATTTTAATGGGATCAAGAATGAGAACCTGAACACCATTCTCACGAAGTCACTCTTTGACATTCAGAGTGTGAGTCCTTTACAGTTCCCTTCTTGTTTATTTAGCTTGTGTTCTAACGTTTATCTAACACTTGTATGTTTTTTGTAGGCGTTGATGTTGGTCTCTCATGTCCATGATAGGCCTGTAGAGTGTACTTCTACGCTCTCCAACCTTCATTCTGAGCTTAAAGATGTCCGCCAAGAGGTATTAGACCTTAGGCGCGTTCTTGGCTCTAGGGATGCTGACATTGCCTCAAAGGATGAAGAGATCAACACCCTCCGCAGTACCGTGGAGCTTAAACAGAAGGAAGTGACCGAGTTGATTCTCAGGATAACCCAGATGGAGGGGAAACTTTCCGATCAGCTCCGACAATCTGAAGCTGAGAAAGAGAAGCTAATTGCCAACATGGACCAATTGCAGAAGGATTCTCTTGTCGAGAAGGAGCAAGAGGTGAAAGATGTTTGGCACAAGGTTGGAGAGGATTATTTAGAGACAGCCTTTTCTTGCTTTTACTTGATCTGGAAGTCCAACAAAAATCTGAACTTGGATTAGTCTTCCTGGTCCTTTATTCTGTCTTTCCTCTCATGCCATTGGTGGGGCACCTTGTGCTTGACAGTTTTTACATATGACATTTTATGCCTTTATGCTCTTTTGTTATGAGTACTCAGTGTATTGATTGAATTTTTTTTATTTCCAATGCTTGCTAAGTATATCAACTCACAACCCTCATTGGTTCAGGTATCAATATACTCTGAACACATGTATTTTACGTGCCATACTAACCTTACTCCTTTACGTTTTTCATGCTAACAACCATGGTAGTGTGAGTAGTATGATACTTTACCAAGTACCATGAACAAAATGGTCAGGTCGACCACCCCATGGGTGATAGGCCGACCACCCTATAGGGTTGATGGACTAGCCGACCACCCTATAAAGGACATGGTTAGGAATCTCCCTACTAATGCCTTTTTTTTTTTTTTTTTTTTTTGCACTTTTGAAACATATGTTGAAAAAATGTCCTAGAAATACTTGGTCTTGCTTAGTACTTAAGGTCACGCCCTCATTGCTCGTGTATACCCCGATTGGTATGTACTATATAACCCAAGTGACCATGGGTTTAAAAGCCTTGGTCACTTGCTACTTGACTATGCCTTGCTTAGATCGTTAGACACATAGTATTATCCTTTTCACCCAATGATGCAAGTAGAAAATTCTTGTCCCTCATTAGTAGTCGGGTGATGGTTTCATACTCAGTAGTAATGATACCTATACACAGATGTAGATTGAGTAGCAAGTGTCGATCACGGTCTACGTAATCTCTCGTGTACTCGTTATAATGATTGTAGATAGAAATGTCTAAGTAGGACCAACCGGGTCTTGATGGGCTAATCGAGCTTGTAACGAGTCTTAGATAAAATTATCAATCAGTCCCTCAAGGACCAGATTCGATTATGATCCGATAATAGCGACTGGTCCTCGAACCAGTCTCTTGTTTTTTTTTTATCGTATGGGTCGATAAGTTCCTCAAGAACAGAGATCGAACGTGATCAAATAAGTTGGCAACAAGGTCCTCGGACTAGTCTCTCATTTGGATCTTATGGGTAGATAGGCTCCTCAAGAACCAAGATCGAACATGATCCATTAATTTTGCGACAAGGTCCTAGGACCTGTCTCTTTTGTTGATCGTGTGGGTCGATAGGTTCCTCAAGAACTAGGATCACTGGTGGCCAGGTGGCCAGAGTTATGTTTGAGATTACTATCTCAGGGAAGATCAAAAGGAAAGATGATTAAGTAAACCACAGATAGGGAAGATTGAGGAGAATGTTTTAGCTAGATTAGCTAAGGATTATACAATGTCAGGTATGAATTTATTGAGGTATAAGGATCGGATTTGGGATCCGATGGACACTAAATTAACTGGGAGATTCTGGATGAATCTCGTGTTATTCTCCTATTCTCTTCATTCAGGCATCATGGAAATGTAGCAGGATATGAAAGCTTTATAGTGGTGGCCTGAATTGGAGAGGGGCATAAGAGAATACGTGATAAAGTTCTTAACCTGTTAGCAGGTCAAATCAGAGTATCAGGAATCAGCAAGGCCATTGCAGGTTCTGAGTGTTCTGTAATTGTAATAAGGAATGCATCGCAATGGGTTTTGCGATGGGGCTGCCCAGGATAGTGGGTCAGTGCGAGTTAGAATTGGGTCATGATGGACCAGTATTCCCAGTGAGTTCATTTCTATCAGTAAGGATCCAGAATAAAAAATCATGAGATGGTTCAGGGGATCATTGAGATTCTTAGAGGTTAGAGCGTGAATGCTCACTTCTCAAAATAACTGGAAAAGTTTTACTGAATTGAAAAGTATGAACGTGGAGTTCCAAGTAGAAGAATGTATCTTCCTTAAAGTATCACCATGGAGAGGGGTGAAGAGTTAAGGGCAAGCTAAGCCCTAGATTATCATGGCAGTTGAGTCCTGGATAGGACTGGTTAGGTTGACTTTGGATTAGCCTTATCTTTGGCACTGTTAGCTGTATATAGTGTGTTATGTATTTCCATGCGATGGACATGGGTTGAAGAGAACTCATGAGTTGAGTCATAAGAATCTGAAGATTAAGGTTAAGTATTCCGGTAAGGAATAGCCAGTTCAGATTGTAACAGAAATAATTAGGTTCTTAGGAACATAGTGTACCTTGAGTTAAGGTAATGTTACAGAAACAGTGAGGTCGAGGGAGCGACCTGGGAAATTGGAATTGATTGTGTGGAATTCTTATCTCGGGCTGTATAGATAAATTTCGAGGATGAAATTTCTGTAAGGAGGGAATAGTTGTAATGCCCCAAAATCCCTAATAAGGTTTAGGACCTTGATTAGGAGGTCGAGAGGGCCATAATTGATTTATTATGTTATTAAATGATTATATGCATGTTTATGTGAATTATATTATGATATGATGATAAACGCATGCATATGGGTGTATTTTTCATTATAAGGGCATTTTGGTAATTTGGCCCGTTAAGGGCGTGATTGTGTATTTTCGTGCATGTGGGTGAGTTATGAATGGTACCACATTATATGTGGATTTGTTCGAGCCTTTCGGCATGAGACGATCATATAATGCAAGTGTTCGGTCTGGTCATAACGGGTTTAAGTTCGGGGCTCGGGGTGAGTCTCGGGATGATTTTAATGATTAGAACATTACCGGGAATTAAAGGGTAATGGGATATGGATTATTGGTATTTGAGAATATTGAGAATAGCGTGAATTGGAGGGTGTTAATTATGATTATCAAAATAAGTGCGAAAGGAAGATTTTGCCCTTGGTGGCTGTTAAGGTTTTATTTTAGACTCGAGGGCATTTAGGTCTTTTCACCCCTAAGGATTTATATCAGCCATTAAGGCTGTAGAAGCTTACCAAAACAGAGTCCCATTTCCTCCTCTCCCGATGGTTTTCTCCCTCATTTCTCTTTGAATTTTCAAGCTCTTTTTGAGGAATCAATCCAAGAAACCAAGCTGTGATAAGCTAGGGTTATGCTCCACCATTGAAGAGGGTGTGTTGCTGAGATTGAGGTGAGTTTTTAGCCATTATAACTCTTGGTTTTGCTCTATTTTCTTAGTTGAATTTCAGTTGGTTTTTGAGTTGAAAAGTTGGGAATTGATTGGAGTTTTGGCTAGGGTTCTTGGGGTTGTGGTGCCTAGGACATGTGAGGATGGTTTTTTAGTTCATTTGGCATCAAAGATGGGGTTTGGAAGCATTGGTATTGAGTTGGAATTGAAGGAGTCGAAGGAAGAGATTTCAGGGGAGTATCTGGCTGGGGGTAGCGCTACAACGCCCATCAGAGGGCGCTATAGCGCTACACAAGATTTGTTTGGGCGGTTTGGGGTTCTTAGTATAGCGTTGGGGTGCTATTGAGCAGTGCTGTAGCGCTACTCTGTTTCTCCTGAATCCTGTTTTGAGTGTTTTTGGCTTGGGGTTTCAACCCTTAAGGCCCGGGATCGAATCTACTCACCGTGTGGGTACATTTCGGGGTCCCGAGAGTGGGGTTTAGATCAAGACCCTATCTTTGTTTATTTTCATTAATCGAAGATTTTATTTGGTTATGACTAGGTGACTGTTAAAGGATTAAAGGATCGATCGTTCTCAAGGGACGTTCTTGTTCTAATTCTTGCTCGAACTAGAGGTAAGAAAACTGCACCCTGTGTATATATGAAATGCATGGTTATTCTTAATGCATGTTGGATGATTAAATGTGACATGCATGGTTATTGTTGAGGCATGTCAAGTGATTAAATGTGATGCATGTGATGCACGAGAAATATGTGATTAGGGCATGCTATGAATATTGAATATGAGATTGTTCAGAGCTTGAGCCTCTGTGTTTATGCATGATCCTAATTGTGCTAGCAATTGTTAAGTAAGAATGATGAATGCCCTGTTTTTGGATATTTGACATATGATATATGTTTGGTAGCACTGCTTACTTGTGTATGCCACTGACTGGTCAGGGTCGGCATTGGTCGCGTATTACAGACCTAAGAGCCGAGAACGGCATAAAGCGTCATGAACGCAGGGCCAATAAAAGATTAGATCTAATTGATATCAGTGTTGAATGTCTCTAGGGAATTAATGCTGGACCGACCCTAAGGTCGATGAAACTTATAAGCGCTTGACTAGTCTAAGCTAGTTACTCAGAGCTAGGGCCTAAGGCCTAGGTGACTGCTTGTCCCATGGTTATGACTCTATGGTCATGAGGTAGGTTATGTTGGTGACTAGTCATCATGCACCTATCCTGTTTAAGCTAGTGAAATGATCACTTATTTATAAAGCTCTGGTGACCCTATCATCACATGGCTATTGGGAACGGAACCCACCTTAGTGACTTGTACAACTGTCACTCTTCTATTTTGGGCTAAAAGCCCTGGATGATTATTATGATCATCGGTTGATGTGTTATACTCAACATTATGTGAACTCATTTGCCTGGTTGATTAGGGCTATATCTGCTAGGCATGTGCCTTATGATTTGATGACATGTGTATTACTGTTCATGAGCATATTGAGTTTTCTTGCTGGGCTTTGGCTCACGGGTGCTATGTGGTGCAGGTAAAGGCAAAAGAAAGTTGGAGCATCCTTGAGCTGGAGAGCTTAGGTGACGATGTGTACATATGCGGCTGCTCGACCGCCACGGCCGAGGGTTGAAATAGGAACTAAGGTTAAACCCTGTTTTGCCGCTTAGATCGGCTTGTTATAAATATTTTCTTGTAGTAGACTCTTAAATTATATTTTTGGGATCCCAATGTATATAGTAAACGTTCTAATGAAACGTTATATCTTAAGCAAAATTTTTAATCCCTAAACCGCTAATCATACTTAGTTACACGATTTTGGCCAAATGACTCGATTAGCAAGTTTAGCACTGTTTATAAGGCACACCGTAATGGTCCCTGGAGTTTGGGGTGTTACAGATAGGCTCCTCAAGAACCAAGATCGAACATGATCCATTAATTTGGCGACAAGGTCCTAGGACCTGTCTCTTTTGTTGATCGTGTGGGTCGATAGGTTCCTCAAGAACCAGGATTGAACATGATCAAATAATTAGCGACAAGGTCCTCGAACCAGTCTCTTGTTTGGATCGTATGGTTCGATAGGTCCCTCAAGGACCAGAATCGAACTTGATCCGATGGGGTTGACAGATCTACAAGACAAGTCCTTCGTTGAACGAAATTTAAAGAACTAAGAGAAATTTTAGAAATTAAATTCACTCACTGAAGCACAATGGCTGTTACATAGATAATTCATAAATAATACATTTGCAGCTTAAAACTTGTATTGCTACTGAACAACTTCATTGATAGTACCGGCAGAAGTGTTCGCCATTCCAGTAGTTTCTGATTAGTTCACCATTCAGACGAGTTATCTTGTACATCCCATGTGGTATCACCTCCTCCACGAGTATGGCCCTTCCTAGTTAGGTCCTAGTAACCCTACTGTAGTGTCCTCAGTGTTTAGAAATACCCTTCTGAGTACTAAGTCCCCAACCTGGAATTTTCGATCTTTCACTCTGGAGTTCAGTATCTGGCCACATTTTGTTGATGTGCTGCTACTCTGAGACTTGCCTTTTCTCATCTTTCTGCAATTAAATCCGGTGACTCTTCTATTAGTTAATGGTTCTTCCCCTGATCATATGTCTCCCATCTATGCAATGAGGGAGTGATTTCAACTGGCAACATGGATTCATACCCAAATACCAAAGAGAATGGTGTATTCCATTTCTTCGTTCGCGCCGTCGTTCGATGTGACCATAGGACCTCCGGAAGTAATTCTGGCTAGGCTCCTTTGGCTTGTTCAAGGCGTTTCTTCAGAGTGTCTTTGATAGTCTTGTTCACTGCTTCTACTTGACCATGAGCATGGGGGTATGCTACCGAGGAAAAGCTCTTTGTGATTCCATGCCCAGTACAAAAGTCGGTGAGCATATCACTGTTGAATTGAGTCCCATTTTCTGAGACTATCTTCTTTGGTAGGCCAAATAGACATATGATATTCTTCACCACAAAGTCTAGGACTTTCTTCGAGGTTATGGTGGCGAGCAATTCTGCTTCAGTCCATTTGGTGAAGTAGTCCACGGCTACAACAGCAAATTGGAATCTTCCCCTTCCCATGGGTAGCTTTCCGATTAGGTCGATCCCCCATACAGCAAAGGGCCAAGGGCTCTGCATCTGTGTTAATTTGTTAGGTGCTGCTCGGGGTATCTTGGAGAACATCTGGCACTTATGGCATCTTCTAACATACTCAATCGAGTCTTCATTCATCGTTGGCCAAAAGTATCCTTGTCTTAGGATTTTCTTCGATAGGCTCTGCCCCCCAGTGTGATCTCCACAAAACCCCTCGTGTACCTCGATCATTAACATCTTTGACTGGTCGGGTGTAACGCACCTTAATAGTGGTAGGGAGTACCCTTGTTGGTATAGTACCCCTTCGACTATCATATATCGCGCAGCTTGTCTCACCAACTTCCTTGCTTTGTTCCTGTCGCTGGGCACTACTCCTTGGTTGAGATAGTAAATAATAGGGGCCATCCATGTATCTCCTAACTCAATAGGTAGTGCCTCCATCTCGGTTATACTTCTTTCCACCAAGTACTCAACAGGAACAACATTTAAGGCGTGTGCGTCTTTGGCATTGGAAAGCTTGGCTAAGGCATCGGCATTAGTGTTCTGTTCTCTCGAGACTTGTATAATTGAGTATTTCTTGAACTGTGTCAACAAGTCCTTCACCTTGTTCAGGTACTGCACCATCCTAAGTCCCTTGGCTTGATACTCCCCCAGTACCTGGTACACCACTACCTGGGAATCGCTGAATATCTCCAGGGACTGTGCATGTACATCCTGAGACAAGCGTAATCTAGCTAATAATGCCTCGTACTGAGCCTCGTTGTTTGAAGCTTGAATCCAAATCTGAGAGTGCAATGGATTCGATGATTCTCCGGAGTGATTAGTATGATTCATGCGCCTAAGTTGGGTTCATTGGATACTACATCAACATATAGCTTCCATACAGGAGTATCTCCTTCCTTCTCGGTATCTCCACTCTCCGATTGGTAGGAATGGTCTTCAAGGTTGGTGCCTTTGATTATGAATTTCACC
Source organism: Humulus lupulus (assembly GCF_963169125.1). Lineage (NCBI taxonomy): Eukaryota > Viridiplantae > Streptophyta > Magnoliopsida > Rosales > Cannabaceae > Humulus > Humulus lupulus. Next base: position 98,849,799 of record NC_084794.1, read on the forward strand.
AATGCTTGTCCTTTTATCGCCGTCCTCGAATGATAAGTGATATCAAACTATCCTAGTTCCACTGCCCACTTGAGTAATCGTCCTGAGGCCTCTGGTTTCTGAAGACCCTGTCTCAGCGGTTGATCAGTCAGGACTCAGATTGAGTGAGATTGGAAATATGGACGCAACTTTCGAGAGGCGATTACTAAATAGTAAGCTAGTTTTTCAAGAGGGGGATACCTAGACTCCGCACCTACTAGCCTTTTTGTAACGCCCCAACTCCTGGGACCGTTACGCTGTGCCTTGTTAATAGTGCTAAACTTGCTAATCGAGTCATTTGGCCAAAATCGTGAACTAAGTATGATTAGCGGTTTAGGGATTAAAAACTTTGGTTAGGATGTAACGTTTCACTAGAACGTTTAATATATATACATTGGGATCCCAAAAATATAAATTTCAGAGTTTATTACAGAAAATATTTACAACAGGCCGTTCTAAGCGGCAAAACAGGGTTCAACCCTAGTTCCACTTTAAACCTCGGCCGTGGCGGACGAGCAGCTGCATATGTACACGTCATCACCTAAGCTCTTCAACTCAAGGATGGTCTAGCTTCCTCTTGCCTTTACCTGCACCACACAGCACCCGTGAGCCGAAGCCCAGCAAGAAAACATAACACTATACATAAACATTATCAAGTGATCATCATTATAATCACACTAAGCGTAAAACTTTCAAACCAATGAGTGAACATCACATGATTCAAGAGGGAGAGTGGCTGCTAGGTAAGCCACTAGCCTCCAAGCACTTATTTCATTCATCGACCCTCGAGGTCGGTCTGGAATTAATGCTCTTTGAGTCATTCAATGATGATGGTCGATTAGATCTAATCTCCGTTGGCATGCGTGACCCACGCTAAGACCGTTCTGACTAATAAGTCAGCGCTATGTGACCAGTGTCCAGTATCACTGCCGAACTTGACTAATAAGTCACAGCTTCACAGCTGATACTAACACCTTTGCCAATTCTGACAGACGAGTCAGTGCAACGTGACCAGTGCCCAGTACCACTGCCGAACCTGACTAATGAGTCACAGCTTCACAGTTGATACTAGCACCTTTGCCAAATCTGACTAATTAGTCAGTACCATGCACAAGTATGCAATGCTATCAATATGTATCATATGCCAGTTATCCAAGAATAGGGCATTCAGCATGCTTACTAAACAGTTGCTAGCATAATCATGATCATGCACAAACTCAGAGACTCAAGCTCTGGCCAATCTCATATTCATCATTCATGGCATGCCCTAATCATATGTTTCTCGTGCATCACATGCATCACACTTAATCATCCAGCATGCCTCAATAATAATCATATGCAAATGGGCAAGATCGCCAAGCATTCATTATGCTATCAATGTTTACATTTAAACATCCAACATGCATCAATCATAGCCATGCATGTCACATATGGGGTGCAGTTTTCTTACCTTGGGTTTGAGCGAGAATTAATAAAACAAACGACCTTTGAGAACGATCAGCTTTTAGTCCTTTAGCGGTCACCTAGTCATAACCAAACATATAGGATACCATTAATAAAAAATGACCAACATAGGTTCCCAAACCAATATCTAGCCTCCGAGACATCAATCCACACTTAACCGGGTACTAGGATCAACCCCGAGGCCTTAAGCTAACATCCCCAAGCCAAAAACCTATTTTTGGCCAAATTTTCCTTGATGGGCCGCGGCTCACCATAGCCATGCCGCGGCTCATCCCCCTGACAGAGACATAATTGCCTCAGAAACCACTTTAGGCCGCGGCACACAAAAGCCAGGCCGCGGCTCATTACCCTGATCAGCCCAAAAACCAGCAACGCACCAGCAAACTCCCCTGCATTTTCCCTCTCAAACCAGCCCTTCAAAACAACTCAAAACCTCTTCCAAAAACTCATTTAAACCTCCAAACATCACCCATAACTCACCCACATCACAACCCAAGTTAAACATCAATTAAACTCCCATTAATTCCTAACTAACACATCAAAATCACAAGCTGAAACTTAATAGAAAGAAACAGAGTATAGCTCAAAACTCAGACTTAATTCCTTACCTCAAGCTCGGTTTTCAAACCCCTTCAATGGCTGAATCAATTCCCTAAGCCCAAACCTTGATTTTCCTAGCATGTTCCTTCAAATTGGCTTCAAAATTCCAAAAGGAGAAAGAAGAGAAATGGTGTACGGGTGAGGAGAGAGAGGAGGTTGATGTCTCTGTTTTGGCTCTGTTTCTACAGCCTTCCAAACCCCAAAGCTGATATAAATCCTTAAGGTCAAAAGACCATAATGTCCCTAGGCCAATTTAAAAGCTTCTAAACACTCCCAAGGGTAAATTCGTCATTTCCAACCTATACCGTTAATTATAATTAACGCTCTCCAATTCCCGTTATTCTCAACATTCTCAAATGCCAATAAATCATACCTCATTACCCTTTAATTCCCTGTAATGCTCTAATCATCAAAATGACCCCGAGACTCACCCCGAGCCCCGAACTTAATCCCGTTATGACTAGACCGAAAACTTGCTTTCCCATGATCGTCTCACGTCGAATGGCTCGAACCAATCCACATATAATGTGGTAAAATTATAATTCACCCATATGCATAAAATTACACAATCACGCCCCCAACGGCCAAATTACCAAAATGCCCTTGCATTTAAAATATGAGCCCATATGCATGCATTCACCATCATATAATAACATAATTCACATGAACATGCATATAATCATTAAATATCATAATAAATCAATTATGGCCCTCCCGGCCTCCTAATCAAGGTCCTAAACCTTATTAGGAAATTTGGGGCATTACACTTTTACTGATATAGTATACAGGGTGTTGTACCCTTTTCTCTTCCTTTACCAAAGCAGCACTGATTGCATGCTCGATGATTGCCAAATAGATGAACAGTACTTCACCATATATTGGATTTACTAGGATGGGAGGTTGGGCGAGGTGTTCCTTCAGGGCTTGGAAAGCCTCCCCACACTCCTCTGTCCATTGGATCTTCTTGCTGCCCCTTAGTAAGTTAAAGAAAGGGACACACTTGTCCGTAGACTTTGATATGAATCTACTAAAGGCAGCTACTCTCCCGGTTAAGCTTTGCACTTCTTTGATCGTGGTAGGTGACTTCATGTCGATCAATGCTTTGATCTTCTCGGGGTTAGCCTCGATTCCACGTGAATTGACTATGTATCCGAGAAATTTACCAGAACCAACTCCAAACGAGCACTTGAGAGGGTTTAGCTTCATGCTATACTTTCTAAGTATTGCAAAGCATTCCTCCAAGTTTTGAACATGCCCTCCTTCTTCTTTGGACTTAACCAGCATGTCATCGACGTATACCTCCATATTTTTGTCGATTAAGTCTCGGAACATGTCATTCACTAAATGCTGGTAGGTGGCTCCTGCGTTCTTCAAGTCGAATGGCATCACCTTATAACAGCACAATCCCTTGTCTGTCTGAAAGTTGGTATGTTCCTCATCAAGAGGGTGCATACGTATTTGATTATACCCAGAATACACATCCATGAATGAGAGTATTTCATGTCCTGTCGTTGCATCGACCAGTTGGTTTATTGTGGGTAGTGGGAAGCAGTCTTTGGGGCAGGTCTTGTTCAGATCTGTGAAGTCCACACATGTTCTCCACTTCTCGTTTGGTTTTGGGACCAACACGGGGTTTGATACCCAATCAGGTAGTAGGCCTCCCTTATAAAACCATTTTCCTTGACCGCTCGACCTCCTCCTTTAGGGCTTGAGATCGGTCTTTTTCAAGCAATCTCCTTTTTTGTTGCACTGGTGGGTAGTTCTTGTCTATATTGAGGACATGACTTATTACGGACGGAGAGATTCCAACCATGTCCTTATGTGACCAAGCAAAGACGTCTTGGATTTTCTTCAAAAATTCCACCAATCGTGCTTTAATTTCCACCTTTAACTCCTTCCCGACTTTGATTACTCTAGTCGGGTCCTCCTCATCTAGTAGGACTTCATCAAGATCTTTGATTGGTCCAACCCCCATGATGTCATCCCCAAAGCAAGGATCGATGTCGTTTCCCTCGCTTTGGGAAACTTGCTATAATAACAAATCTTCGTTAAAATGAGGCCTCGGCTCCAGTAGAATGTTTCTTTCAACGTCAACTTCCATGTTGGCATCCTCATCGGTTCCTTCACTGTCTTCGCAACAGGTTACTATCATGTTGTTTACATATGGTCTTTCTTTGCCTTGACCACTAACACACATAACATTCTCGTGCTTCCCTTTGGTTACCCTGTACGCATCCTTGCCCTGCGCTGGTAAGGAACTTCAAAGATAGATGCTAGATAGATACTGCTGCATGTAATGCCATCAGGAGGGGTCTCCCGAGTACTACATTGTAAGCCGATGAACAATCTACCACCAAGAACTCTGTCATCACAGTCTCGTGCCAGGGAGCATCCCCCACTGTGATTGATAGTTTGATAGTTCCTGCTGGTGCTAGGCATTCTCCCGTGAAACCATATATCACTTGGGAACACGGTGTCAGGACCTTGACCGTGAGCTTCATCTTCTCGAGGGATGATTTGTAGATGATATCTACCGAGCTTTCCGTATCCACCAAGCACCTCTTCACTTGGGCATTGGCAATTTGAATGGTAAGGACTAGAGGGTCATTATGGGGGTACCTCACGTGTCTGGCGTCATCCTTTGTAAAAGTATTCTGCATCCTTCTCTATAAATAGAGAGGTCATGCACCATTGTAAAGGACCGAAATTCTGAACCTTGAGAGGAAACTCTGAAGAATTCATGCTTAAGAATTTTCAGAGATAATCTTGAGTTTAATAACAGAGACTTGTGGACTAGGCAGATTTAACTGCTGAACCACGTAAAAAATCGTGTTGTGTATTGTCATATTTTAATTGGCCATTACTAGTTATTGTTTACGTGCTCTTCTTTCACTGCTGACGAAAAGCGGCGTCAACAGTTCGGTGCTTTCATTGAGAGCCTTAAGCATTCATCCCTGAAAAATTCATGGCCACTAACAATCAGAACACGCCTGAAGAAAATTACCCAAGACGTCCTGGAAAACAGCCAATGGAGAACCCGGATGTTGAAGAGAGAAGTGGGTCTTCTGATTCCCAGGGACCACCTCCTCCACCAAGAGATGAGGATATGTATTACAATCCTAAGCGGTATGTTCCTATTGTGGAACTTGAAAACCGACAATTGAAGCAGCTGTTGGCAGAGGCCAACAAACGGAATGAGGAGTTGACAAGGATAGCTGCAGAGGCGCAGGTGGCTCAGCCCCCGCCTCCGCGTGAAAACCAAGTCCCTCCTCCAAGGGACGTGCATGTTCCTCCCCGTAGACCCCATGGGCGTTTACAAAAAGACGCTGCCACAAGGAGGCCGACTCAACCTCCGGCACCAACAGAGCCATCCGCTCCACCTAGGCCCCAGAGGAATACTCGGGTTCAGGCCCAGGCTAACCCGCCTGTGGAAGTGCCTGCAGGAACTGAGAATAACCGAACCCCTGCAGAGGCTCGGACTCAGATACCTGGGAGCGCACCAAATGCGACCGACCCATCTCGGGCAAATTCTGGACCCTCTAGGCCGCGACATGGGTGGCAGCCACCGTTGCCTATACGGTTCCCTCCATCACCCATTAGATATCCTTCGGCCCCCCGCAGGAACGCTCAACCCGTTCGAGATCAGGGCGAAGGGCGTGCAGGGGGAAGACAAGGAAATGGGGAGGCTTTCCAGGAGCGGAGAGGCACCCCATCTGAGAAAAGTCAAACGTCTTGGTCTCGCACGGTGGAGACGAGGCGACGTGGGAAGAATCCATCATGAAATAACCAAGCAACGAGTTTTACCAGTGATGATTCCGGAGATACCAGGTCGGTCAGTAAGCATGACCGAGGTCGTAAGAATACTGGAAGCCACAAAAATCATCCCGACTTGCGAGATCACCTGAATCAGAGTTGGGGTAATGGTGACCAGACAAATCCGGACTTGAGGAATCGCTTGAATAGGTGTAGAGATCCCTTGCGGAGACGCGAGCCTGGGATTGTGATCGATGACAGCCGATTCCAGACAGTGCCTCTTGGGGACCCAGTCCAAGAAAGAATTGACCAGCTTGAAAAGGCTTTTAAGCTTTTGAAAAACGAGCAAAGGAATGATCGATATGAAGACTCTGACGAGGAGCTCGAACCGTTTGCTCCTCATATTTCCAATACTCCATTTCCTCAAGGGTTTCAGATCCCTCACGTCCCAACATTTGAAGGAAAGACCGACCCGTGTAGTCACCTGAGCACGTTCAACACCATCATGAGAGCCAGTAACGTGGGTTACGAGCTCAGGTGCATGTTGTTTCCAGCATCGTTGACAGGACCTGCCAAAAGTTGGTTCGAAAAATACAAGAGACACTCGATAACTTCTTGGGAGCAGTTGTCTAAAGACTTTAAGAAGCAGTTTAGAGCAATGATGGGGGTCAGACCGGAGGCATCCACATTGACTAACGTCCGACAACAGCCGGGCGAAACACTAAAAAGTTACTTAACAAGGTTTAATCTGGAAGTCGCCCGAGCTCGGGACGTGGATGACAGTGGGCACCTAATGGCTGTCCGAGCCGGCGTAATGCCGGGAAGTGCCCTTTGGGACGACATGCAAAGGAAACCAGTAAGGTCCATAACCGAGTTTAACAGACGAGCGTAGAGGTTTGTCAATGTAGAGGAAGCGAGGTCAATGCTCAATGCGACTTCCCAGCCCGAAACTACAAAGATAAACGTCAACTCTGCCTCAACCTCGGCGGACCCAGCGGCTCCAAAACCCGTCACGGAGAACCCCTCCAAGAGGAAAATGAACGAAGGAAGTAACCCCGAAGCCGAGGGAGGAAAGAGAAAGAAAGGGGAGAGATATTTCTCCGTGTATAGAGTATACACCGAGCTCAATGAGTCTCAGGAGAACATATACCTGGCTAATGAAAACCAGGTCCCCTTTAGGCGTTCGGACCTGATGAGAAATAAAAAATCCAAGAGGGACTCCAGTAAGTATTGCTGATTTCACAGAGACACCGGCCATACAACCGATGAATGTCGACAGCTGAAGGACGAGATCGAAGGATTGATCTCGAGAGGTTACTTCCGGCAATATGTTAAAAACCAGAGTACTAGTCAGGCGGCCGCGAGCCAGAGAGTAGTCGCGCCTCCGACGACACAAAACAATAATTCCCGAGCTCGGGAAGAAGACAGGCCCCCACCAATAGATGGAGAGGATGTAATAACCATCTCGGGAGGGCCTCATCTCGCAGGAATGTGCAGGAACGCCCAAAAGAGATATGTTAACGAACTGACGACTGGGGACGGGTCTCCTTATGAACCCGAACCTAGGGCCCCAAAAAGCCAGAGGATTGAGACACAACCAATAACCTTCACTGAGGAAGACGCGTCCCATGTCCAGTTTCCTCACCATGATCCACTGGTCATTACTCTTCAGCTGGCCAACAAAAGGGTCCACCGAGTTCTCATAGATAATGGGAGCTCAGTCAACATTCTTTACAAAGCAACCCTCGAGAAGATGGGACTCTCCCTTCGCGACCTGAAAGCGTGTGCAAATACTTTGTATGGCTTTTCAGGAGAAGGAACCGCCTGCATGGGATCCATCGAGCTCCCCGTGACCTTAGGAGACTACCCAGTCTCGGCAACCAAGATGATGGAGTTCGTGGTAGTAGACTTACCATCAGCCTACAACGTGCTGCTCGGGAGACCCGCCCTGGTCGGGCTGGGGGCAGCTTCATCAGTAAGGCATTTGGCCCTTAAGTTCCCAACCCCTAGCGGAGTCGGGACATTGAAAGGAGACCAATTAGCAAGGAGGGAATGCTACAGCATCTCCTTGAGAGGAAAGAGACAAACGAGCGCACAAACACTCGTCATCATACAAAACAAAGACGGAACGGTCTTAGAGATTGACGAAGAGATTGATCCAAGGATTGAGGAGAAATTTGACCTCAAACCTTTAGAGGAGCTCGAAGAAGTTCAGCTCGAGGAAGCTGATCCCTCGAAGAAGGTGAAGGTCGGAAAACACCTCCAAGATGAGGCAAAATAGCAATTAATTTGCTTTTTGAAGAAAAACCAGGGTGTCTTCGCGTGGTCACACTTAGACATGGTGGGGATAAGCCCGAATATAGCAAGCCACGCACTGAACATAGACAAAAGCTTCCCCCCGAAGCAACAAAAGTGAAGACAGCTGGACGAAGACAGAAGAAAGCAGTAAAGGAGGAGGTTGACAGGTTAAAGGCAAACCGATTCATTAGGGATGCCTTTTACCCTAACTGGGTAGCCAATTTGGTGTTGGTCCCAAAGCCCAATGGGACGTGGCGAACCTGTATTGACTACTCAGATCTCAACAAAGCTTGCCCAAAAGACTGTTTTCCGTTACCAAGGATTGACCAGCTCGTGGATGCCACGGCGGGCCACGGACTGATGTCGTTCATTGATGCCTATTCTGGATACAACCAGATTCCCATGCATGCCCCCGACCAAGAACATACGAGCTTTATAACGGATAAAGGGCTATACTGCTATAATGTCATGCCATTCGGGCTCAAGAATGCTGGAGCCACATACCAGCGGCTCGTAAACATGATGTTTTCAGAACAAATAGGGAACAACATGGAGGTTTATGTTGATGACATGCTTGTCAAGTCTCAACTCAACAAGAACCATGTTGATGACCTCGAAGAGTGCTTCGGCGTGCTCAGAAAGTATAACATGAAGCTAAATCCTCAGAAGTGCACTTTTGGGGTGTCTTCAGGAAAATTTCTGGGCTTTATTGTAAACTCTCGTGGAATCGAAGCTAACCCCGACAAGATCAAGGCCCTGATTTACATGCCCTCACCTCGGAGGCACAAAGATATCCAAAGTTTGACTGGCAGGATGGCAGCCCTAAGCAGATTCATCTCGAAATCTACGGATCGTGGTCTTCCATTTTTAAACTTATTAAGAGGAGGTAAGAAATTTGAATGGACGGAGGAATGCGAGCTGGCCTTTCAGGAACTCAAAAAGCACCTTGTAGAACCACCCATCCTATCAAAACCTGAAACGGGAGAAATACTGTACCTATACCTTTCAACCACCGAACACGCGATAAGCACAGTGCTCGTTCGAGAAGAAGAGAAGGTGCAAAGACCCGTTTACTACATCAGTAAGAGATTACTGGGGGCAGAGTCAAGATACCCATTGATGGAGAAACTCGCGCTCAGTTTAATTCATTCATCTCATAAACTCCGCCCCTACTTTCAGGCGCATCCCATCCATGTGCTGACTGATCAACCGCTTAGGCAAGTCTTGTCTAAACCAGAAGCTTCAGGTCGACTTCCTAAATAGGCTGTTGAGCTCGGACAGTTCGAGATCACCTACCACCCAAGAACGACCATTAAGGCACCGGCATTGGCGGACTTTATAGTGGAATGTACTGGAATAGCCGACGACGAGGTAATAACCACGGCCCACGAGCTGTGGAAACTTTATGTCGACGGCTCATCAAATGAAAATGGAGCGGGGGCAGGGGTCATTTTGGTTACCCCCGCAGGGAGCAGATTTCATTCTGCCTTAAGATTTGGCTTTAAAGCGTCGAATAATGAGGCCGAATACGAGGCTTTACTCGCAGGACTTCGTATAGCAAAGGAGCTCAAAGCTAGAGCTATACATTGCTACAGTGACTCCCAATTCGTGGTTAATCAAATCCTAGGAGAATACCAGGCTCGTGGAACAAGAATGGCAGCTTATCTGGAAAAGGCAAAATCCGCATTGGAGTGTTTCGAGTTTTACGCAATCGAACAGGTTCCCCGAGAACGAAACTCAAATGCAGATGCCTTAGCTCGACTCGCCACATCCACCGAAAATGAAGGGCTGAATGTTGTACCCATAGAACACCTATCAGCACCTAGCATTAACGAGCCAGAAGAGGAAGATGTGTGTATGATCAAAACAGAGCAGACCTGGATGACCCCAATAGTTGATTATCTTGAAAATGGAGTCCTTCCAAAAGATCGGAACCAGGCTCGAAAATTGATGTATCAACTTCCCCGTTACACCATTTTGGACGGGAGGCTATACAGAAGGGGATATTCCATGCCGTTACTTAGGTGTGTAACCCCTCCCGAAGCTAAGAAGATCATTGAAGAAATTCATGAAGGATTTTGCGGAGATCACGTCGGGGGGCATAGCCTATCCAAGAAGATCATACGCCAAGGATATTTCTGGCCAACCATCAAAACGGATTCTTTCGAGTACGTGAAGAAATGCGACAAATGCCAGAGATTCGCCACAATACCCCGAGCTCCACCATCCGAGCTGACCATGTTGACTTCCCCATGGCCTTTCGCGGTATGGGGGATCGATCTAATAGGATCTCTCCCGACTGGCAAAGGCAGAGTAAAATATGCAGTGGTTGCCGTGGATTACTTCACAAAGTGGACGGAGGCTGAACCATTGGCGACTATAACTTCAAAAAAGATCCTTGATTTCGTGGTAAAAAGCATCGTGTGCCGATATGGGGTACCAAGGAAGATCTTCTCCGACAATGGAACCCAGTTCGATTGCGACTTGTTCACCAACTTTTGTGAAAAGAACGGCATAATAAAGAGTTTTTCATCAGTAGCCCACCCTCAAGCGAATGGCCAGGTCGAGGCTGTAAACAAATCTCTCAAAAGTTCTCTGAAGAAAAAGTTGGAAGAAGCGAAGGGACGGTGGCCCGAAGAATTGCCCCAAGTCCTTTGGGGATATAGGACCACAGCTCGAACATCAACAGGGCATACCCCGTTCTCTCTAGCATACGGCTGCGAGGCAATGTTGCCCATCGAGGTCGAAATCCCAACGATCCGAACTCAGATTTATGATCAAAGTTCAAACCACACTCAGCTCGAGGAAACCTTAGACTTGATTGAAGAAAAGAGAGAAGAGGCTCAACTGAGAAACGCTGCTTACCAGCAACGAACTACCAGGTATTTCAACAAGAGGGTTCGAGATCGAAAGTTCGGAATGGGAGATCTGGTGTTGAGACGTGTATTCTTGGCAACACGAGATCCAGCAATTGGGGTGCTCGGGCCGAATTGGGAAGGACCATACCAGATAGAGTCAATCATCTGTCCCGGAGTGTACAAACTTGCAAGATTGGACGGGAGCCTGGTACCGCGAGCATGGAATGGCAAACACCTCAGACCTTACTATCAGTAGTGTAGGAAACGTGTTGCCTATAACCATGATTTTCTATCTGTATTAGTTTATTTGCTTTTGAATTCCATCAAATAAAAATCTATTTAGTTCAATATATTATCTCTTTTTATTTTTGCAATCTCTCTTAATTTAATAACCTATGGTTACACTCATAGGATATTAGGGGGGAATCATTGGTATATATACCATCAGCTTAAAAAATAAAAAATAAAAATAATACACAAAAGTATTTGGATATAACCAGATACGCGAACTTAGATAGTTCGGACATAACCAAATTATCAAAAACATAAAAGTATTTGGATATAACCAGATACGCGAGCTTAGATAGTTCGGACATAACCGAATTATCAAAAAACATAAAGTATTTGGATATAACCAGATACGCGAGCTTAGATAGTTCGGACATAACCGAATTATCAAAAACAGAAAACGTTTGGAGTTAACCAGATGTGCAAACTTAACAGGTTTGGAACAAACCAGCCAAAAAACTAATCGACGATAAGTAGGAACCTAAACCTACTTCGGGATAAGTCGAGATCGAGGCTGGAATATCTTAAAGAAAAATAGTTTCAAACTCTTAACCTTGGAGTAAAAACCGAGGACGAGGAAAGGTAACTAAGCAAAAAAGATATAACCAAACCATTCACATTACATACCATATAAGTACTTTCGGGTTCATGGTTAAAGTAATATCCGACTTTGATGAATAACGAGGTCCGAAGCGGATAATTTGAACAAACTATGCATGAATGCATCGAGTTTCGAGCCTAAATCCACACTATGTTTGTATGAATAAATAAACATAAATGATTCATCAATATAAAATGTGCAAAATATTTCGAGCTGAGAAATGTAAGGCATAAAAGAAATTGTATCAGCCCCGTGGGCATAAATTAAAATAATTACAAAGATCAAGGGGACGCAGCCCCAATAAACGATTTCCCCGAAATCAGAGTTAAGAAGGAGGAGTCTCCTTGGCCTTCTCAGTATCAGCAGCACCGGACTCCTCAGGATGAATAGCATGACTATGCTTTTGGGCACCCTCCGAAGCGGCCTCCCGAGCAGCCTCTTCCTTCTCAAGCCGAGCATTCCACCTGTCAAGAAGTGTCGCCTCGTGAGGACCTAAGAAGCTGGTATCCTGGTCTTCGTTGTTGGCCCACATTCGGTACATGGCCGAGTCAACCGCCTGGTCCTTCTTCTCTTTGTACTCAGCAAGGAGACAAGCTTTTTCATCCTCCATAATATCAAAGGTAGCGGCCTTTTCATCTTCGAGCTTCTTTTTGGCCTCCTGAAGCCGAGTGACCTCCTTCTTAAGATCTGCAAGCTCGGAATTCTCCTTCTCAAGCTCCTCGAGCTTAGCCTTCAGCTTCCCGAGCTCGGAGGCCATGCCCTCGAGTTCCTTAGCTCCTGCATCAAGCTTTGCATTGGCTGCCTTCAGATCATCGCTTGCTTTAAGGTGGAGATCCTTCGCCTCCTGAGCATGAGACTTGCTCGAGTGGATCTCGTTGTTCAACTTATAGTTGAGCTGGGCAGTAAAGGCAAGAGACTGACAAAGGAAGAAATCACCATTAGCTCCAGGTCAGTATGATTATAACCAAGAAGTAGGACGGTAGAAGGACACTTATCGTGGCAGCGAGTTCGATACTCTTCTCATAAAGGACAGTGCAGTCTTGGGTATCGTTCAAGCATTGCCATTGGGGAGCTTCGAGACTACCAAAGCTCTGGCCGATCCAGGACATAACATCCGAGACCAGTGTAGACCCATGAGACCCAGCGGCATTGTTAACCACATATGCATCCATGTGGGTGGAAACTGACAGCTTTTAAGCTCTAGAAGTATAAGGCTTTCTAGAAGGCGGACCAAGTCTCAATCGAACCATTACGGGAAGTTGGGGCTCGGTCGTGTTAGAGGCATCGACCTCCGAAGTCGATGCCACAGTTGCGGCACCGACCTGCGAAGACGGCGCCGTGATGGAACCGGAAACAAGAGGAGCTGGGGGAGGAGGTGTCTTCTCGGTCCTTTTGGGAACTTTGGCGGACCGGTTCACCTTTCGCGATGGTGCCCTGGGACACTTGATCCTTTTGGCACCACCGCTCTCGATGATATTGTCAAGGTCGGAGTCCATGGCACCTGCACAGTTCCAATCGGAGTTAGACATAATGATAATAAGCTTGGAAAATAAAAACAAAAAACCAAGTAAAGAAAAGACCTAACTGGAACTCTTCCCCGAACTAGAGCTCGGGGACCATGAAATTCCCCCATCTTCAGAAGAAGCAGGGGGAGTACCTTCCCTATAGGTGGGTGAAAACCTTGAAAGGTCCCTATAATCGTTGGTCCCGTATTGGACAGCTATCCCATTCCACACCTCGTCCGAAGTATACATGGTGTCATACTTCCCAAGCCCACTATCAAACCTATGAACACAGTCGTCTACCCAACTCCATATGTAGACGTGGTATCCATCATATGGGCATGAGACTAACCTATTGGGTTTATGCTTTAGTAAGGTGGGGGACCACATTCTCGAGGTAAGGAGGGCTTTACCTTCATCCGAATCTGAGCTCGAGGCTTCATCATTAGCCTCATTCCCCGACGGTGGACTCCTTATGCGAACTGGAAGTGGGGGCCTCACCTCTCTCCTCAGAGGGAGGACGCTTGTGGGCAAAGGCACCTGCTCCCAGTGTTCATACTTTTTATTGGATCAGTCAGAGGTGGACTGGCCCTTTCCCAAAAGTCCGCATTTTCGGAGCTTGTCCTCATGTAAAAGGTACAGGAGAGACCTCCTACCATGAGGGAGTTGAAGCAGGGTATCCTTATGTCCCTTCATTGCCTCGTCAGGAGAGGGACGCTGAAAATTGGCTGAAAAGAAAGACACATTTCAACTAAGTACGAATCTAACAGCTAAAATCCCGAGCACAGAGATAACGGAAACTGGAATACTTACGAATCCGCCTGAACGAGTAGTGTTGAGACGGGGTCAGACCGTCGGTCCAGAAGAAGGATTGTTTGAAATCAGGTGGATGATTGGGGAGGTCTTCAAAGACCTTCTTCTCTTTGGGATAGCTCGAAAGATAGTAAAAGCCATCTCCTTCCCGAGCTCGGGAGGGGTTGCTTTTCAGGCAAAAGAGATATAAAATCTCCTGAGGCGAAGGCCCTTCCCACTCCAGCTCGTGGTAAAGCGACCTCAGGGCAGACAGCACCCTGTAAGAATTGGTATTGAGCTGGAACGGAGCCAGCCCAACAAAATCCGTGAAGTCCTTGAAAAAAGACTTCATTGGCAACAGTGGCCCCGCCCTCATGTGTTCCTGGCTCCATGCCGCGTATTTCAGCTTGGCGTCACGGTCCCCGGGGGCGAAACAGCTTCGTTCGTGGGCGGCCGGAGCTCGACACTTCAAAGAACCTGACAAGCTGAGGCCATGGAGGGCCAAGATGTCAGTTATCTGACTAGTCGAGGTAACCGAGCTCCAATAGTGCTCAGCCTCGAACATTTCTTTCCTCGGCTGCGAGGACGAAGGCTCCCCCATTAGTGAAAATTGAAGTTCTCCTGGACTATATGCGACAGTGACCTTTAATGCGGGGTCGAGGGGGATCGGCCTAGGCCCTGAGTTGGACTCTGGATAAAGGGCCTCCCGAATAGTTCTCCTCTTCTTCTCTATAACCTCGTCTATTTGACGGCGATAATGAGCTCGGATTTCCTCCTGCTCGCGCGCAAGCTCGTACTCCCGAATTTGGCGTTGATTCCGAGCGAACAGCGACTCCGGGCTCGAGGTTTTTGACGAGTAAGGGATTGCCAGCAACGACCCCCACCGTTTTTCCAGATTCTGTGACATCTAACGAGAAAGAAAAAATGGTGAGGGCCATGCATGCAAGAATTACGAGCTCGATAGAGCGAGCTCGGAGTTTAGGAACAAAACGAGCTCGATACTAAAACCCAATAAAAAGTCAGGACGTGTATTCTACGGGAAAAAGGAGGAGAGTGGACATAGCTTTTTGAAAATCCCAAAGTATCAGGGAAAAAAAGGTGGCGGTTATTTAGGAAAGGTAACGTGGGGTATCGTGCATTCTTTAAAAACCAAGATTTTGTACCCAAATATCTTGGTGTGCAAGATACATCTTTTAAATTTTGAAAACCCAAAAATGAAGAAACCATGTTTGGGTTTGTTCTACACAGAAAATTGGATTTGAAACCAAAGATTCAACGCCTAGTATGGGAACGTAAATGTAGAAGCCTATTGATCAAAAATTTCCTAGCATATAATACTAAGGAAATATATCAACACATTCCCAGAAATAACAAGAACACTATGGACAGAAACTAGCATAAGGGAAAATAAAAATTGCACACTTACACAATAGTGGCGATTGTAGAGAGATCGTTGACTAAAGGAGAGGCTGCAAATATGAGCTCACGAACTCGAACAAACCGGAGGTTCTTTGTTTTTTCGGCTGAGAAAACATGCACGAGAAAAAGGTTCACTGGGATGGCCTCTGGTTTCGTCCTTTCCTTTGCTTTGTTTCTAATGCGTGTAAAATAAGAGGGAGAAGAAGACCTTGAACATATAAAGGAAGAAAAGTGATAAAGAGGATTGATCTGGGCCATTGGCTAGAATCCTCATAAAATCCGACGGCCAGGGGTCAAAGACATGATGGGGCCGAAAAGATGGCAGACGAATGATCGTGGGCATGTTTCCAAGGTACTCAATTGCCCTAAATGAGCAATACCCAACTGACGCGTGTCCATTTTCAAGAGTATGACGGTACGGTTCCCGAAGAAAGTAGTTCAAAAGTTTTCTTCTCTTAGGATTCGAACAAATACTTTTGAGGGGGCAAGATGTTATACCCAGATTTTGAGCCATGTTAAATGCGACCTCGAAAGTTGGATTCGCAACGAATGAACTCGTAAAGTTTGAAGTATACTCCAGGACTAAATATCGAGCCTGCAAGACTGAGACGACCTCGAATGTGGTGGTCGAAATATTCACGATCTCGAAGGGTAGCTCCCGAGACGCATCTATCCTCAGGGAAGACCTCGGATCAAGGGTTCCAAGCCTGACACATGTACGATCTCGAAGCCATGTGACCTCGGGAGATTTCATTAGCTCGAAAGCTGATGAGAAACCTGGTAGAGTAAGGGCTTGGAGATATATGATAATGACCTTGAATATCTACAAGTGTTGTCTATAAGGGACGTGTTCTGCATTTATTATTGTAAATCCCATAAAATCATGGGATATTATTTGATTAGTTATACGCCCCCTGGTCTTCAGGGGACCTTTCCTTTTATATCAGATTACAGGCATTTAAAGCCATTTAATTTATTTACACAAAAAGAGTAACTACCCAAAATATGTGGGATAGTATTCTGCATCCTTCTCTATAAATAGAGAGGTCATGCACCATTGTAAAGGACCGAAATTCTGAACCTTGAGAGGAAACTCTGAAGAATTCATGCTTAAGAATTTTCAGAGATAATCTTGAGTTTAATAACAGAGACTCGTGGACTAGGCAGATTTAACTGCTGAACCACGTAAAAAATCGTGTTGTGTATTGTCATATTTTAATTGGCCATTACTAGTTATTGTTTACGTGCTCTTCTTTCACTGTTGACGAAAATCGGCGTCAACACTTACAGTATACACAGCGGAATTAAAGAGTCCTTCCTTCAGTTTCTCTAACTCTTGTATCCTCTCTGTCGCAGAGTATTATCAAGAAACTGAACCGATCTTCTATTTTCTTCACAACCTTCTAATGTATCCTTAGAATCACCTAGATTAGTGTGGGCAATTCTCAACACATGAGATAGATACAGAGAAGAAGAAGAGAAAATAATCAAAGAGGCTTAGAAAAGGACTTGTGTTTAGAGAGAATCTAAAACTATCAGAAAACTAGTGATTAAACTTATCTGTCGTCTCAGAAATCTGAACTTATGACTTCTCTCTAAGCACTCCTTTTATAGACTCAATTAGACCATTTAATTTAATTAAAAAATAAATAAAATAATAGCCAATTAACAGCCCTAGGTCGAAATTATCATGGGCTTTAGGCCTGTGAAATTTCCCATTTGGTTATAAGCCCATTATACTTAAAATCAAGGCCTATATTATTTTCTATTGATTTAATTAATTAAATAATTATTTAAATCCTTTAACAAATTAATTATTTATAATTTGAACCTTGATTTAAACTTATTTATTAATTTAGATACCAATTTATCTTAATTAATAAATCAACCATAATTTCTCTTTTCTTCTCTAAATTACGCAACACTGTGAAACTATCCAAAATTGACCTAGTCAACTTTGATAATTCTAATTGATGTTTAAATCAATTAATTGAGACTATCTAGATGATTTTATCCAAGGTACAATGGGGACCATGAGCCTATGAAATCAAGCTCCAATAATTTATCATAAATCTAACAAATAAATTTACTAACTTATTAATTCCTCGTGACTCCACTATAGACTCGGAATTGCACTCTTGAATTCATAGAACGCTTTATAAAAAATATAGATACGCAATTAATTATCCATTGTTACAACCATAATTTTCACTCAATCCTCTATAGACGGTCTACAATTAGATAGGACTAAAATATAGTTTTACCTCTCATTGTATTTTATCCTTAAAATACTCAGTTCCTTGTAAATGATATTTCAATAAACTAATTTAATTACTGAAATGAGATCTCTATCATTTAACACCTTGAACCAAACTAAAAGGAAAGCATCGTTTCACTTCTTCATCAGAAGCTATAAATGTTCATATCTATGATTAACACTCCCACTCAATTATACAACCGAGTTCCCAAGATGTAAGTATGGGCTAGTCTGTAGGGTAAGCTGGTAACGAACAAGTCAAAGAACTCAAATAATACAATCAGTTAGAATACTAACCACTCAGAATTGAGATTGAATTGACCTATGGTCAACTATATGATATGACTAGAATAGATAATAATGGTATGTTTACTTATCTTATCAACTGTCAATATCGGTCCAGTCTGATGTAACAAATACATCCGATCTTATCCACTTTGCTAATGTTCTGGAAAGAACATAACACTGTGATGTATAAGTAGATCATATAGTAGATTGGCAAGCCAATGTAAATCCTGTGCACTGACTAATCTTAGGACTAACTTATTTTGAACATATAATCATATTTATATTCCACTATGATTACGTCACTATAAATAAGATTAGCTATATGCTTGGGATTTAATAGAAGTTTATATTAAACAAATAATCATGAAAATAAAATATGTGAACAAAGTGATTGACCAAGTCAAAAAATGATTTCTATTCTTTTATTGATAATAAATGAGATTACAAAGAATTTGGGTTTTAATAAGGGCATAAAACCCCAACAGTCAGATGGTTTATGCCTTTTTCTTCCTTCATGATAGCATCATCTAGCTTCATTATTTTTTTCGACTCGGTCCAAGAACTCCTGCAAGGTGTTGATAGGGCTCCTGTGTTTACTATCCCACAAGGGACTTCGGCAAGTTATTCTTGCCGAGATGGCAACAAACTTCCCTTCATCTCCTACCGTGGCCGCTCGGTTTGCCTCTCTCATGAATCTTTGAATGTATTCTTTCAGGGACTAATCTTTCCCTTGCTTGATGTCAGCTAGCTAATTGGCATAAACCGGTTGAATCCACCCGGCATTCCTGAGCTGAGTCAAGAGAGTGGTAGGGAAGACCCTGCACCTATAATCATGCTCCACACCGAGTAACTCCATCTGATCCTTGAACTTCCCAATGTGTCGTACCAGGTCCTCCTTCCCAGTGTATGTACGAAGTTTCAGGGTCTTGTATTTCGATGGTGGTTGGGCAGCTTGGATCTTGGCACTGAAAGGACTTCCACTTTTATGAGTCATCTCGATATCTTAAGGTTTCTTTGTTAGACCCTGAACAACCATAACTAGTGTATCTATTTGAGTCTGTACTACTAGTGGGATCGCTGCTCCGGGTGGGGTAGAGGTCCCTGGTACCCCTTCCTGGGCGCTAGTCCTCCTGTTGATGACCTCCCTCAAATCTTGAGGTTGTGCATCTTTCTCCAGCCTCTCGAACACAGTACTTGTGTTATTCATCGGTTCTTCTCCCTTACAAGACTGTGGGTGTAGGGATGGTATGTCCGCCTTGCCCCTGTTGGTGCGACCCTGCTCCCGAGCCTTTCCTCCTACATGACTTTGAGACTTTGAGCGTCCATTTTCATTCTTGTCATGCCTTTCAAATGTTTGACCCTCATTTCCTGTGCTGTTTCGTCGGTCCCCCTGGAAGTGGGCATTTGGGTAGGTAACACTCCTACTTCAAAATGGAGTATTATTCTTCTTAGTCATGGAGGAGGCAGTCTTGGACTATTCCTCTTCATCCTGTCTCTAGGAAAGTGGTTCTGAGAGTGTCCTTGGGGTCCTACTCCTCCCTTGGGACTCTCTGTTATTGTTGTCTCACATTCCTGCTGCTTTTACCTGAGCCTCCCTCACCGCCTGAGCAGCAGCTTCAGCATTAGCTCTGGCTAACTGAGTAGCCGCTTCCAAGGCCACAACGGCCTCCTGGTGCTTCTAGTCAGCCTCCTACTCCCTTTGGATCATCCTCTGGACCTGCTCATCGATCTCCTGTCGTTGCCATTCCATAGTCGCCCTCTGAAGGGCAGTTTCTTCAGCAAAGGCCTCCTGCCTCGCCAGAAATTGCGCCATCTCCTCCTGGTGAGCGTCATGTGGATCTTCTGCATTAGGTTGATCTCCTACCTCCACCTGAGGTTCGTTAACGGGATCTATGGGATCCTAGGTGGGGGGATCCGTGGGAGCAGTCTTCTTTGTCTAAATGGGTTTTGGAGGCATCGTAAATTGATGAAAGTATGTTTCTTGATTTTGTTCTCTCAATGAAAGCACCAAAATGTTGACCTGTGAAATTGGCCAATGGTCATATGTGCAATATACGACACCTTTTGAACGAAATAAATAAAATAAATGACAAAGTACGATATCTTAAATAAACACACATGAATTTTATAGTGGTTCAGCTTGTTCTGATGAACAGTAATAACCTAATCCACTTAGCTTTAGTATTGAATCACTCGACAATTATACTGTTGAACTAAAATATCCACTCGTTCTCACTTTCCCAGAATTTCTCCCCAAATATTCTTTAGATCTCCAAAATTCCAGAAAAAGTGATCTAGCCCAGAGTCCAAAAGTCCTCCCAAAAAGAGTCCTTGTAAATGAAGCCATGGGTCCTTTATTTATAGTACCCAGGGGCTGTTACATGACTAGTAGTATTGGAATCGTGATTTGGTACACAATTATCATGATGGAGAGACGTGTCCACCTCCCCATGATCATGAGATCGTGGGTCTTCTCGTTGTTTCTTTAGATCGTGGTAGATAAAGCACGATTGAAACTTCTGGGAAAATGTTAAGTCTTTGTTGGTATATGATACTTAGGTGCTAGGCCCGACGACCAAAGCTTGGGTGCTGAACCTGTGACCTTCTAGGTGTTGGACCTGTTGATCCTTTGGGTGCAGGCCTGTTGATCTTCGAGGTGCTAGGCCTATTGATCTCAGTTTGAACGAGAGTGATTATTTCTCAGTGAAGTGTACTTGGGGGTTTAGGTCGACCACCCTATGAAAGATAGGGTGGGCCGACCACCCAGGTGGCTCTTGGGCCTGCTTAGACTGACCACCCTAGGGATGAGGTCAGGTCGACTACCCCTAGGGGTCCTTGGGCATACTGGGGCCGACCACCCTAGGGGTTTGGGTTAGGCCAACCACCCCTAGGGGTCCTTGTGCATGTTGGGGTCGACCACTCCTAGGGCCTTGTGCTTGCTTAGGCCGATCACCCCTAGGGGTTTTAGGCTTGGTTGACTGCCCTAGGTCTTGGACCTATCTTTTTTGCCCGTCATTCTTTTCTCAATACTTTGTCATTTTTCCCTGATTTGTGATGTCACGTGTCACATTCTCATTCGCCACGTCATTATCGTATTTTTGAGGGATAACACAAACATATATCACATATAATATAAAAATGCACATAGTCTCACACAACAATTATTAATATGCAGAGATTAATGACTTGCTCTAGTACCAATTTTTGGAAAAACAATAAGAGTGCACAGCGAAAATCGCGTGGTGGGCCTAGTTTGATAAAACAAAAAATGTCCATCTCTCATATAAATATTTTATATATTCAAGAAAACATCCAGACAGAAACATTAATATGCAATGTGATTAATCGTGCAACATTTATATAATTATACACATACTTATATATATATATCTGTTGACGCGGTTCTTCGCCAACAGGTAATTAAGAGAATGAGAGAAAAGGATTAGTGCTAAATGTGAACCGAAATAGATGTATAATCTTAGGGGACGAAAGGGGTGACTCAAGACATGGTTTTTAAGTGGTTCGAAGGTTAAAATCCTTCTACTCCACTAGTCAATATTATTGATTTATATTGAGTATTTGGTTACAAAGTATCTCTTACAAGGGATTATTTGTCCAACCCCTATCAACTCCCAGGGTCTCCATATTTATAGGAGAAGGCACCTGGAAGTTGGTAGGGAGGTCATCCCGTGACCTTCTTACTTATCGTATCAATTCTGTGACATTCATGATTAATTCCTAAACCTGACACATAAGTATGGTCAAATCAATAGGTAAGGAAGTAATGGGCCGCACAGCCCAACCCCACCGTGGGTGTCTGAACACACATGTTCCTGCTGCGTGTCCAAGAAGTCAGGGGGATATCAGACACATGATGTCTGATATATGCACGTTTACCTTGCGTGTGTTTACTTCTCAAGGGGTCATAGCTCCATGTTCAGCTCGTACCACGAGCTGCATGCTGGACTCGACCTTCGGCCTTCAGAGGGCCTGCTCCAGTCTTGGACAATGGAGGCAAGCCCTTTGGGCTTCCTCGAGCTAATGACAGAAGCTCCGGTTTTAGGGGAGTTCATGAGATAACTACGATTAGTCAGAAGCTCGGCTTGCTAATCAGCTCGTGGGAAAACCAGGGCGTACATCTGCCCCCCAAGCTCCTGCTCGTGGTAGACCACGTCGTGTATAAGACCACAGTAGGGGCTTTTGGCCTTCCCCATGAACTCTTCGCATTCCACCTTTTATGCAGGCATCTGATACGTGGAACATCGTGGGTGGCGATGGTACGTCTTACGAGAACCGCATTTAATGGTCTAGCCCATGCCCAGCCGTCGTTTCGTATTTTGAGTGAAGGGCCTCGGATCCCTCATCAGGGCCATCCAACGGCCCTCTATACGTGATCCTTTACGCATATAAAAAGGGGTGGCCACCCTACGCATGGGCCACCCTTTTATTCGAAAATTTTCAAGCTTCAAGCTCCTCTTCTTCTTCTCTCTATATCTCCAGAAGAACAAAACCCTTGATCCCGTTACTGCTACTTTCAGCGTTCAAGAAGCTTAGGCGCACGGACTTCTCCGAATCTTTTGAAGCCATTACACCGACGAAGCTCTTACCAACGCAACACCTTCGTCTACCTCCCAGCCATACACTGTAAGTTTCCTGACCCTCTATGTTTTGAAAATATGTTACTGTAGCTTAGGTAAAAAAATTTACTGTAGTTGCATGCAAGGGTTTGCTGAGTTTTGTGGATATGGAGGGTGACAGCCTTTTTTAGGTCTTAGCATATTTGCTGTAGAAAATCGCTTTAGAGCAAGGGTTTCAGGATGCTTTTTCTGGGGAAAATTTCTGGGTAGGAGTTTTGGGAATTTTGGGTGCAAAACCGGGTAGCTTAGGGAACACGCCTCATAAGCGGTTTTGCAATTTCCTGCCTACTGAACCTTTCCCCCCAAGGAAAATTCCATCCTGACCCTCCTGACACACGAATCCCGAGTAATCAGGGATCGGTTAGGAGCACAAGCGCGTGTTCATCGAACCGCGTGGTCCCACTCTCCACGGGCTGGGCTTACCTCAGCTCATGCAAATAATAATTGCTTTTTCCTCGTGCTTGGGTCGCCTTTTCTGAAATGTTTTCTTTTGTTCGTTAGGCGACCAGATGGCTCCAAAGAGAAATCTCCCACAGAAGAACGTCAGCAGCTTGGCCTCCCAGCAGGACAAAGGAAAGGCGGCGATGCCCAGCTCCCCGATCCCCCGCTTCGGGCCGATAGTGGAGATGGAGGTCGAGGTGACCCCTGATGCCTTCTTTGAGGCGGAAAGGATTGTCTCGAAGATAACCGACCAGGCGAAGATTAACAAAATCTTCCTTTCCCACAATATCGCCCTGGGGAAAGCGTCTGTGGTGGCCCGACCTGCTGCGGAGGGCGAGCGGAGCTGTTCGCCGCTCGACGAGTCGTTCGCGGCCTGGAGCGGTGAACACTTTAAGGCAGGGGCCTTCCTTCCATTGGATCAGTACTTTGCTGATTTCCTTAATTATGTGGGGTTGGCCCCATTTCAGCTCCCCCCCAATTCCTACCGTCTGCTGGCAGGGTTGAGGTACTTGTTCCAGAAGCACGAGTGGGAGGTCCCCAATCCTGCAGACATTTTATACTTCTTTTGCCTCAAAGCCAGCCCGGACCAGCGGGGGCGAGGTGACAGGTTCTACTATTTAACCCGGTTTCCCAATACGGCGGCGGTCATCGAGCTGCCCAGCCACCCCAATGACTTTAAGGACCAGTTCTTCATGTCAACTAGTTTCCGGAACTGCGAGCACCACTATTTCAATCGTCCTCGTAAGTCTCTTCCGTCCTTAGCTCGCCTCTTAAGTGTTATTTTAGCTCCTCCCGTACTCCATTCTGACTCAAACTAATCTTGCAGCCATCTTCGTGAGGACAGAGAAGTCTGTGACCCTCGGGGCCAATATGACACGCTGGCGGGCTTGCCCCCTAGTGAGAAGGATTATCGCGCGCTCGTGATGGACGAGACAATGGTGTTCTGCAAGTTGATTTTTCCAAATCAGACCCTGAACATAAAGAGGCCCCGGGGGCCGCCTCCATCTCGGGACACCAGACCTATCGTCGTGGAGGAGGTCGCGGGGGATGAAGACGAGGAGGACGAGGGCGACGAAGTTCCGCTCGTGAGGAGCAGGAAGAGGACCTTGGAGGTCGCCCAGAGGATGGGCGAGGAGAGGATCCAATCCGGAGCAGCCGCGGGTCCTTCTGGCCAAGGTAACCCTCACATGTTTAGGAGTCTAGATAGGGCCACTGCAGACCCCCGGCTGGCTAGGTTCAATCCTTGGCAGCTCGTCCATCGTCATCGAAGCGATCCGGACCTGAACACACTCCTGCTCCATTGTGTCGACCGGCTAGTGCTGGATCACCAAGAGAGCCGGCCTAGGGGTACCGTAGTAGTAGATAACACCCTAGCCTTTAGGTCGATCCTATT
Source organism: Humulus lupulus (assembly GCF_963169125.1). Classification (NCBI taxonomy): domain Eukaryota; kingdom Viridiplantae; phylum Streptophyta; class Magnoliopsida; order Rosales; family Cannabaceae; genus Humulus; species Humulus lupulus. Next base: position 98,874,408 of record NC_084794.1, read on the forward strand.
CGAGGAGTATGGGACCAACCTACGCACATGGCCATCACTCCAGAGGGGTATCTATGCTCCAAGGCTTAGGCAGTATGTAGAAGAATCTAGCCCTGAGTCAGAACCGGACTTAGAACTTGCGCCAGTTCGGGAAATAATCGTCTTAGGTTCTTCCAGCTCGGGGGGTAGGGCTCCCTTAGTATTCGCACACTTTTTATATTTAACCCTTTATCCTTGTCTGTATGGTTGCTAACTTGTACTAACCATGTTTTTGTTTTGACAGAAGAAATGTCTCAGCCCGAGGATAGCTTGCGAGGCGCGGTCTTCGGGGGAAACCCCTCGGCCGGACCAAGACTAAAAAGGCTCCGGGGGTCCAGGAGCGCCGCTGGGACCTCCACCAAGTCTCCGGCAAAGGAGAAAGAGAAAACCCCGACTGCCCAGGACACGGGAGCAATTCTTCCTGCCGCAAGAGCAGGCCAAATGCCTCCCCCACCTCCGCGAGCTCCAGCCGCCATTCAGGACGAAGGAACGGAGATCGGGACTCCGGTCGTGGCGGTCTCCGATGTGCGCATCCCAGTCAACCCTCAGGACCTGGAGAAGATCCCAGAGGCCTTCCGAGGGACGGTGTATGAGTCGGCGAACTACGCCGTCAGCCATACATACAAGTTCACCGAGAAGGAGCTCCGGGCCATCGAGACCATGAGCCCGGTGGACGTGCTGGAATCTTCAATGGGCATGGCCATAACAGTAAGCCAACCTAGACTTGTGTTGTGTTTTTTTTTTTATTCTTTGCTATGCTTGTTCCTAAGGCAATTGTCTCTTTGTCTTTGCAGAGCATTGTCGCCCTACACCGGAGCATCATCAGGACCAAAACTCAGCTCGAGGATATGAAGACCGAGCACCAGGCCTCCCTTCGGGAGGCTAGGGCGACTGAAGATGCCTTGGCGACCACGAAGGCCGAGTTAGAGAAAGCCTTCTCGAAGGTCCAGGAGCTTGAAACCTCCCTTGCCACCTCGCAGGCGGATCTTGAGGCTGCGAAAACTGAGCTCCAGACCGCCCAGGTCGCCTTAGAGGCCGAACGGAACACTTCGGAGTAGTCCATGCAGGATCTGTTCTATCATTGCTGGGCTTACAATCCGGAGGCGGACTTCTCGTTCATGGAACAGAGCCTTTGGGCGCGCTTGCTGGTTAAATTCCAAGCTCGCCTTGAGAAAGAGGCACCGCCTTCGGAGACTGGGGAAGCCTCTGGCGCGGCGGAGCAGGGTGAGACAGCGACCTCCAAGGGGCCATCTGACAAAGCTTAGGGCGTTCTTTCCCTGTGGCCCTTGAACATTTTTAAGTATATTTTTTTTTGTAACCTTCGCATGAGGTGTTTTCACCTCGAGACAATTTTCTTTAACACCTTTAATTTATGCTCTTTTATGCTTTTAAGCATTTCGGTTATAATTTATTGAAAAACTTAGTTCGTGTTAATTTTTATCCATATCTCGAGTTCTTTAATAAGAAAAACGATCAGTAGATTTAAATCAACTTCTAAGTTTTATGACCCGGTTAAAACCAGGAACTTAATTTGAAAAACTTAGTTCGTGTTAACTTTTATCCATATCTCGAGCTCTTTAATAAGAACAACGATCAATAGATTTAAATCAACTTCTAAGTTTTATGACCCGGTTAAAACCAGGAACTTAATTTGAAAAACTTAGTTCGTGTTAACTTTTATCCATATCTCGAGCTCTTTAATAAGAACAACGATCAATAGATTTAAATCAACTTCTAAGTTTTATGACCCGGTTAAAACCGGGAACTTAATTTGAAAAACTTAGTTCGTGTTAACTTTTATCCATATCTCGAGCTCTTTAATAAGAACAACGATCAATAGATTTAAATCAACTTCTAAGTTTTATGACCCGGTTAAAACCGGGAACTTAATTTGAAAAACTTAGTTCGTGTTAACTTTTATCCATATCTCGAGCTCTTTAATAAGAACAACGATCAATAGATTTAAATCAACTTCTAAGTTTTATGACTCGGTTAAAACCAGGATAGGACTTAGTTAGTGTTAACCCTTATCAATATCCCGCGTTTTTGAGAAAACCACGGTCAATCGATAAGAATCAACATCTAAGTCGTTAAGGAGACCTGGTTATATCCAGGTACCATGTGCCCCCCAAGTAACTGGGAAAGGGTCTTTCGTGGTTACTTTATATTACACTTGCAAATATGCATAAAAAGTTGATTTTCATTAATACATAAGAAGTGGCCTTTCAGGCCTTGCAAGTAAATCATTGGTAATATCTTTTTAAGTGGACGGTGTTCCAAGTTCGCGGGACCGTCCCTCCATCAAGTCGCGTTAGCTTATAAGTTCCCTCCTTGATGACTTCGATGATCTGGTGTGGTCCTTCCCAGTTTGGTCCCAAAACTCCGTCTTTGGGATCTTTTCCGGCGAGGAAAACTCTTCGCAGGACCAAGTCGCCTACGCTAAAGGTGCGTTTTTTAACCTTGGTGTTGAAGTAGCGGGCAATTTTCTGCTGATAATGGGCGAGCTGAAGTTGCGAATCCTCCCGCCTTTCCTCAACCAGATCGAGGGAATGGCACAAGAGCTCGTGGTTTCGATCTTGGTCGTAAGATTGGACTCTATGCGAAAGAACCTTTATCTCCACGGGGAGGACTGCCTCACTCCCAAAAGTTAAAGAAAAGGGAGTATGACCCGTAGGAGTTCGATGCGAGGTCCGGTATGCCCATAGGACCTGGGGGAGCTGTTCCGGCCAGACCCCCTTTGCTTCGTCTAATCTTTTCTTGAGGCTCGCCTTTAAGGTCTTGTTGACAGCTTCGACCTGGCCATTAGCCTGAGGATAGGCCACGGAGGAGAAACTTTTCACAATCCCATGTCTGTCACAGAACTCGGTGAACAGGTCGCTGTCGAACTGAGTGCCGTTATCGGAGACGATCTTCTTGGGCAGGCCGAAGCGATAGATGATGCTTTTAACCACGAAGTCAAGCACCTTTTTGGACGTGATTGTTGCCAGCGGCTCTGCCTTAGCCCACTTGGTAAAGTAGTCGATGGCTATCACGGCGTAACGGACCCCGCCCTTTCCAGTAGGCAGGGCGCCTACTAAGTCTATTCCCCAAATGGCCAAGGGGCCGAGATCATTTTTAGCTCGACTGGAGGAGCTCGGGTAACCGCAGCGAATCGCTGGCACTTGTCGCACCTCTTCACGTATGAGATCGAGTCTTTGGACAGAGTCGGCCAGTAATACCCTTGCCTGAGAACTTTTAAGGCCAGGCTCTGCCCCCCAGTGTGGTCTCCGCAGAATCCTTCGTGAACTTCCTGCAGGATGGCCTTTGCTTCATTCGAATGAACGCATCGGAGGAGAGGTAGGGAATGCCCACGTCAGTACAACACCCCATCGACCAGCGTATATCTCGGAGCTTGATACAAGATTCGCCGTGCGTCGTTACGTCCTTCAGGTAGCGTGCCCTCGACGAGATACTCAAGAATGGGGGTCATCCAAGTCGGCCTAGCGTCAATCATTTCGACCTCCGCCCGATCTCCTTCTATACTTGGTTGTTCCAAGAATTCCATCGGCACCAATCCCAAGGTCTCCGTCTCTCCCGAAGTGGCGAGCTTGGCAAGAGCATCTGCATTAGTGTTCTGCTCCCGAGGTATCTGTTCGATCGATCCTCGCTCAAATGCGGACAGCTCAGCTTTTACCTTTGCCAGATAGGCGGCCATCTTGGGTCCCCATGCCTGATATTCGCCCAGGACCTGGTTCACCACGAGCTGGGAGTCACTGAAGCACTGGACGGAGCTCGCCTTTAACTCCCTGGCTATCCTTAGGCCAGCCAGCAAAGCTTCGTATTCCGCCTCGTTGTTGGAGGCCTTGAACCCAAACCTTAGCGCCGAGTGGAATCTATGTCCCTCGGGGGATATCAGAATGATTCTGGCCCCGAATTCATTCTCGTTGGATGAACCATCTACAAAGATCTTCCACAACGATTGGGGCGAGGTGAGCTGAGATGAGTCCTCCGCTGGATTCTCCTGGAATCCCGTGCATTCTGCCACGAAATCGGCGAGGGCCTGACTTTTTACAGCAGTTCGTGGGTTGTATAAAATCTCGAACTGACTGAGCTCGACCGCCCATTTTAACAAACGTCCCGATGCTTCAGGTTTTTGCAAAACCTGCCTTAGAGGCTGATCGGTCATGACGTGCACTGAGTGGGATTGGAAGTACGGCCTGAGCTTTCGCGAGGCCGTGATCAGGCAGAACGCCAATTTTTCCATAAGTGGGTACCGTGATTCTTCCCCGAGAAGTCTCTTGCTGATGTAATAGACTGGCTTCTAAGCTTGGTCCTCTTCTCGTACCAGTACGGCGCTAGCTGCATCCTCAGTGACAGCTAGGTAGATAAAAAAGAGGCTCGCCTGCCTTGGGCTTGGATAATACAGGTGGTTCAGCCAGATGCGCCTTCAGGTCGAGGAATTCGCTTTCGCACTCTACTGTCCATTCAAACTTCTTGTTTCCTCGGAGCAGGTTGTAGAAGGGCAAACACTTATCGGTTGACTTGGAAATAAACCAGTTCAGTGCGGCCACTCTCCCTGTTAAGCCCTGGACATCTTTCCGCGACCTAGGCGAAGGAAGCTCGAGCAGTGACCTAATCTTGTCAGGGTTTGCCTCGATTCCTCGTGTATTGACTATAAACCCCGGGAATTTTCCTGACGCGACTCCAAAAGTGCATTTCTGGGGATTGAGCCTCATGTCGTATTCTCGTAATATTTTAAAACATTCTTCCAGGTCGGAAACATGGTTGTCGGCAGTCTTTGACTTGACTAGCATGTCATCAACGTACACTTCCATGCTTTTCCTGATCTGGTCCGCGAACATTCTGTTTACTAATCTTTGGTAGGTAGCTCCGGCGTTCTTCAGACCGAAAGGCATGACCTTGTAGCAATAGACATTAGTCGGGGTCATGAAGCTGGTGTGTTCTTGGTCCGCCGGATTCATCGCATTCTGATTGTAACCCGAGTATGCGTCCATAAAGGACATGAGCTCGTGCCCCGCCGTGGCATCCACCAGCTGATCGATCCTTGGTAATGGAAAACTATCCTTGGGGCAGGCTTTATTCAGGTCGGAGAAGTCAATGCAGGTTCGCCACTTTCCGTTGGGCTTTAGAACTAGCACGGGGTTGGCGACCCAAATTGGAAACTTGGCTTCACGGATATAGCCACATTTTTTGAGTCGGGTCACTTCTTCTTCTAGGGCTTCAGCTCGAGTTGTTCCTAAACGTCTTTGCTTCTGAGACTTGGCAGGAACGCTTTTGTCCAGATGGAGCGTGTGCATGATGACACTCGGGTTAATTCCCACCATGTCCTCGTGGGACCAGGAAAATACATCTAAGTTATCCCGCATAAACGTAATCAGCTCCATCTTCCTCTTGCTACAGAGGTTTTTCCTGAGCTTGACCATCCGTGATGGATTTTGTGGATCAAGGTTCACCTCCTCGAGCTCCTCAATAGCCTGGAGCTCGGATCTGTCTTCGCCTACCCGGGGGTCAGTGTCCTCACCCAAGGTGACATTTTCCCCTTTGGCGTTTTGAGGTTTTTCAATCTCAGGAGCCGCCAAGGGTTCCTGGGATTCCTCTTCACTCATAATGGCCATAGCCAGTTACCCGGGTTTAGATTTTCCCTTCATGGAAATGCTGTAGCATTCCGTGGCAGCGAGCTGATCGCCCTGGATCGTGCAGATTCTCGTCGAGGTGGGGAACTTCATGGAGAGGTGTCGGATGGAAGTGATGGCCTCGAAAGCTATGAGCGTGGGTCGGCCCAAAATGGCGTTGTAAGTAGCGGAGCAGTCTATGACCACGAATTCGAGTAGTTTGGATACTGTTCGAGATTCTTCTCCTAGGGTGATCACCAGCTCGATCGTCCCTATCGCTGCTGATCCTTCTCCCAAGAAACCATACAGCATCATGGAGGTTGCCTTTAGATCGGCGACAGTCAGACCCATCTTCTCTAATGTGGATCGGAATAAAAGGTTCACCGAAATCCCGTTGTCTATTAGCACCCTTCTCACTCTCCGGTTGGCGAGCTGGACTGCTACAACTAAGGGATCATTGTGAGGGAACTGGACATGGCCTACATCTTCCTCCGTGAAAATGATCGGTTGTCTTTCCAATCGCTGCTGTTTTGACTGATGCTGCTCCGGGACGAACTCCACTCCGTTATGAGCCTCTAGTTCATTCACGTATCTCATCTGGGCGCCTCTGCTTGTGCCAGCGATGTGTGGACCTCTCGATATGGTGGATATCTCTCCTCCGATCACGGGAGGAGGGACGTCCTGATCTACCCGGGACCCGGGCTGACTGGCTGGGACCTCTGGAGTAGGTCGACTCGCTGAGACCCGGTTACGCGAGTATTGAGCCAAAGGGCCGGCTCGGATGAGAGTCTCGATCTCATCTTTTAAATGCCTACAATCGTCGGTATTGTGGCCCACATCGTTATGAAAACGGAAAAATTTGGAAGTGTCTCTCTTTCCCTTGTGGTGCTTCAATGGCTCCGGCCTCTTCCAGGGGACCCGAGTAGAGTTGGCCAAGAAGATACTCTCTCTGGACTGAGTGAGCTCGGTATATGTCGTGAAGACGGGCTTAAACTTATCTATGGACTTATTCTTCTTTTGGCCGTGCTGACTGTTTTCGCCATTGCCCTTTCTCTTTCCTCCACCGGGCTGGTTGCTCTGTGCGACGTTCGAGGTCGTTGCCGCAACCTTCGCCCCTATCCCCGCAGGCTAATCGGGAACCTGGCTGGTTCCCGCAGCTGAGGCCTCGGCTTCTTCTAAGTTTATCCACTCTTGGGCCCTGTTAAGGAATTCGTTGACCGAGCTGACTCCCTTCCTCTGTATATCCTTCCATAGGTCTCCTCCGACAAGGATTCTGGTTCTCATGGCCATGAGCTTAGAGCTATCAACCGCGTCTCTAGCTCGAGCAGCGACGTTTGCGAATCTGCTCAGGTAGGCCTTCAGAGTCTCACCGGGCTGCTGTCTCACGTTGGCCAGGGAGTCGGCCTGAACACGGGCGGCCTGGGAGGCTCGGAATGCCCTTTTGAAGTCGGCTGAGAAGGCCTTCCAGGAGCTGATTTACTATTTTTTACTTTGCTTGAACCACTGTCTGGCAGGTCCAGTCAGCGTGGAGGGGAAGATTAAGCATCTCAGCTCCGGGCCAATGTTATGGGCCATCATTAGGGTGTTAAACATCCCTAAATGGTCCGAGGGGTCTCCATCCCCGTTGAACTTTGACAGGTGAGGCATACGGAAACCAGATGGGTATGTCGTCGCTGCTATGTTGGGGGCGAAGAGTTCCATCTCGTCCCCTGAATCATATTCGTCTTTTTCTTTTTCTGATAGAAGTTTCCTCATCAGATCCTCCAACTGGGTCAGGCGTTCGAGGGTTTGGTCCTGATGTCCTTGGTTATTCCGAGGCTGTTCAACAGCTCCGGATCCATTATACACATTTGGTGGGTTATTGCCCCTCCTATCTTGAGATAGGTTATTTGGGACATTCCCTCCGTTGCATATTTCGGACAGGACCCCCCTGAACGAGCCTGGCCACCACTTCCAGCTTGGTCCTCTCTGTGGGAGTTGAGGCGATCTCGAAGGTCGCCTTCCTGGGTTCTCTGGTGACTTTGCGCCGAACTTAACCGCTGACGCAGGTCTCCCCCAGAGAGATCACTCTGGCGACTGCCGATCTAGTGGCTCCTGCTGGATAGGCTTGGAGTCCGCCTTTGGTGGTGACGATCTAAGTTTCCCTCCGACGCCTTGCTACGCCGGGAAGGTCCAGCAGACGGTGGGTTTCTCCTACTACTCCCGTAGGCTGGGACATCCCGGACGGGCCGAGGAGGAGACGGATATCTGATCGGAGATGGAGGATGCCTGACTGGAGCGGCGATCCTAGTTCCGTCTGGACGGATCAAGTTCGGTGGGGGCCTTTCGGCCCTGCCAGCCTGCTGGTCCTGCGCCGGGCGATCTGGACGAGGCACAGGACGGTCCTCGGGGATGGGCTGTCGTCGCGAGCCGTCCCCGGATCTTCTTCGAGAATTTCCTCGAGCTCCCCTGGGCGTCCTCGAGGATGGCTGAGAGCTAGGAGTTGACGTCCTAACCGAACAGCTGTATTGTTGTTGTCTAGTCCTAGGCACTTCCCCAAAGTCTGCCTCTCGATGGTGTGATGAAGGGGTGGAGTTGGCTGCTGGAAGTCTATCCGACCGGCTATGCCTGGACCGGTTACCCCAGCAAGACTTAGGAGCCTCACCTTGCCTCTCTCCAACGTTAACATCGGTTGTGAGAGGGGCTAGTCGGGCCAGGATATCCTTGATTTGCTGGCTGGGCGTTGCTAACTGGCTCCTCAGTTGAGCGTTCTCCATCTCTACCGCAGTATAATAGCATGGGTTCGGATTAGGTGGCCGAGGCGCCGAACTACCGGTATCATCTTGGCCCGCCGGCTGTTTTCCTGGCCGCTGCTAGACTTCAGGAATTTGTTCATCAGGGATGGTAGTATGATGAGCCTCCTGCCCATCATGTTGTTCTGTCTCGTTGCCATGCCTGGACCGTGTAGTCACCATAGTTGGATGTTTACAGCAGCACTAATCGAACTTGCTCTTAATGAAAGCACCAAACTGTTGACGCGGTTCTTCGCCAACAGGTAATTAAGAGAATGAGAGAAAAGGATTAGTGCTAAATGTGAACCGAAATAGATGTATGATCTTAGGGGACGAAAGGGGTGACTCAAGACACAGTTTTTAAGTGGTTCGAAGGTTAAAATCCTTCTACTCCACTAGTCAATATTATTGATCTATATTGAGTATTTGGTTACAAAGTATCTCTTACAAGGGATTATTTTTCCAACCCCTATCAACTCCCAGGGTCTCCATATTTATAGGAGAAGGCACCTGGAAGTTGGTAGGGAGGTCATCTCATGACCTTCTTACTTGTCGTATCAATTCTGTGACATTCATGATTAATTCCTAAACCTGACACATAAGTATGGTCAAATCAATAGGTAAGGAAGTAATGGGCCGCACGGCCCAACCCCACCGTGGGTGTCTGAACACGCACGTTCCTGCTGCGTGTCCGAGAAGTCAGGGGGATATCAGACACGTGATGCCTGATATATGCACGTTTACCTTGCGTGTGTTTACTTCTCAAGGGGTCATAGCTCCATGTTCAGCTCGTACCGTGAGCTGCATGCTGGACTCGACCTTCGGCCTTCAGAGGGCCTGCTCCAGTCTTGGACAATGGAGGCGAGCCCTTTGGGCTTCCTCGAGCTAATGACAGAAGCTCCGGTTTCAGGGGAGTTCATGAGATAACTACGATTAGTCAGAAGCTCGGCTTGCTAATCAACCCGTGGGAAAACCAGGGCGTACAATATCATATACACATTTATACAAATTTTCAAGAAGCCTATCAAGTATCCTTGAGTCTTTTCATATATATATATATATATATATCGACCTTCCTATCCAACGCTTTGAGTACTCAAATCACAATCTTCCAGAGTGTTTTCTACACCTGCAGATGTATGTGGGCACATAGAGAAAAAGGGTTTCTAATTTAGAAATCACAAGTATATCTCAACACATGAGAACTTGGATTATGACTTGAGAAATGTTAGAATAAAATAAGAAGATGACAATTTCTTGTCTGACAAATTCTGAAACATTTTATGAATTCTTACTCTCTTATTTTATTCTTGTTATTACATAATATATTAATAATATCATAATGATGATATGAATTGATTTAGGTAAATATCTAACTTAACAAATTTGAAAAACTCTATTTTAAAATTATTAATTAAATAAATAAAATAAAATAACACGTATACTTTATCTGCACTATCTTACACCCATGGTACAGTCCCTGAACTATGTCATGCGTGTAGCAGTATTCTCTTTTCAGTGATATTGCATTTTTCTTTTATTTATTTATTTAATTAAAATCAATTCTTCCAACAAAATATGGTATTATCTTTTTAAGGAAAAGATCACAACCATATTTCAATATTTAAATTTTAAATTCAAAATTCAAAATTAAAATTGATGATCATCATTATCATCATCTTTTAAAATTCAATAAATCAAAAACTATTTTGACTTACCAATTTTACTTTCTCCCACTCAAATAAAATAATTAATTACAAAAATGAATTAATTTATTTATATATATTTCGAAATTATATATTTAAATTAATAAACATATTTTCGAAAATTTAATAATTAATTCCAAATTAATTATTCAACCTCAATTATCATATAATTGTATATTTGACCTGAAAAATAAAATTCTTCTCAAATTTCCAAATTACAGTTTTATCATTGTATCAACTCTTACTTTGATATAGTATTGATAGAGCCACCATAAGGACCTATGAACCTATAATATCAAGCTCCAATAAATATTAGATTATTAATCAAAGCTCTTTGATTTAATAATCATATTCATTAATCTCATGATTACTCCACTATAAATATAAGATTGAACTCTTGATAATTATAGACATATATTTACAGAGTACTTTACTAAAGAATAAAGTTTCCATTGATATAATCATTACATACAACGTTAATCCACTATTAATGGTTCATAATTAAAAGGAAATAAAATTACCGTTTTACCCTTTTAACTATATCTTGTTCCTATTGTACCATTGACTTTACTAGTGAAGGTTGTGTCACAACAAATTTGCGACGTGAGCGCTCATAACATTTTCAAATTCAAAAGTCAACCCAATAGAGAACCATTATTCAATCTATAAGAATGTATAGATTCCATATCTGTTAAACTATATCCTCAACCATATATATCATTGAGTCCCCAAAACAATTGTTTTTAGCCTGATCATTCTCACAAACCTTAACGCATGAGTCAAATGATCATATGTCATATATAGGATTTCATAGTAACCTCAAGATTAAGATCATCGTGTATATGATCATCGTTCGATGTGTTTGATTAATACTATGAAACGGTGTTTAAACAAGTATGAAGAAATCACATTTGGTCTAGTTCTATATATCACTATATATAAAGTACATTCACTAAAGTGTCCTGCTACTCTAGTGACCCGGATCTAGGTCACTTGTATTCATAATACTAGCGAACTGTACTAGAATTAATTAATCTAAAGATTCCATAACTTTATTTTACTGCGAACTTTTTCAAGTTTATTATCTTAATCCCGATCCTCTCATACAAATATGAGATTAAGACCACATAGATAAACTTTGAAATTTTATGATATTTACTTAATATTATCAACATAATATCGGGTATAGTCTATATATATAATAATTCAATTCAATTATTTATTTCATTTAAAATATTTTTCAATTATAATTGCTTTAAAGACACTATTCCCAACAATGGTTACCCTGGTTGGGGATTTAGGGCATGGTTATTAGTGCTGAGAGCTGGATCTCCACTATTGCTTGTTTTAATGGGGTGCCCAAACGCCTTGGCTTTATTGGCAACTCTCAAGTTAGTTTCCAAGACTTTTGTATATGAATATTGTTCGTATATATATATCTACTTTTCTAGATTTTTCTCCGTACATGGTTGATTTGGTTATTTATGTTATTGGGCATGACCATAAGTTTGTCAGGACGCTTAGGCGTTCTTGAATTGTCTATTTAGGGTCCGGATTTATCTGGAACCATAATTCTGTAAGTGGTTTGATTATGGTCAATGACTTGGTCATTGACCCCAACTTGATTTTATAATTTCATGTTGTGAGGTCGAACTTATTAAGTGTTTTCACTTACCTAGTTGTTTCATGTAGGTAAGTGTTTTTAGGATTTATGACCTAAAAGCATGTAAAGATATTTTATTGATTTAACTAAAAGTACAATTTTATTATATTTGAATGTTATAATTATTATTTTAGAATAATTTATATAAATATAAAGAAAATTTTATATTCATTTATGAGGATATGATCTTGTATTACTACAAGAGAATTAATATCATATACAATGAATAAAATAGTGAGTAACATATTAAGGTAAGAAATTTTTAATGAATGGTTATTAGTATAGTTTACTAAGCATACATGATGCAAGTGATCTAGATTCAGATTACTGATGTAGATAGACATCTTAGTAAAAGTGTTGTATATAAAAGAGATTATATATGATAAGACTGATATGAATTAACTATCTTGATACACTTATTGCTTGCCATAAAGATTTAATTATTATCATAATAGATGATATTTGTAGATCAGTCTAAATATTGAGTAGCTATGAACTCTTGTTTGTGCTTATTGGATCTTTTGATTCACTCGTTAAGGTTTCTTAGTATAATGAGACTAGTGACTTTTGTTTTGGAGATTCAATATCATGAATGGTTGGGAACATGATTTACAATAATGGAATTCATACTTTCCTAATTGATCAAAAATTGGTTCATTTAAGGGTTAATTCTTGAACTTAATAGTTATTGAGCTCAAATCTATAATTTGATTATAGATTAATTTTTCGCTAGTTAATTAATGGTACTTAAGGAATGAGAGGTAAAGGGTAAATCGGTAATTTTGACCAGCTCTTATTAACGAACCAATATTTGGAGTATAGAACTACATCAATTGATTATATCGATGGACCACAAACAAAACTCGATAAATATAATTCTATAACTTAGAGTGCAATTCAATATTTATAGTGGAGTTATCATGGAATTAATAAAAAAGATTATTAGATATAGTTTAATTAATAATCTGGTTTATTGGAGCTTCGTATTATAGGTTCATGGTCCCCAGGTCACCTTTGTTCTACAATGTCGATGGTAAGGATGTCATAAGAAAGATTTGTAGAGAGAATGACTTAATTGCAAATGAATTAATCTTCCGAGGAAATGAAATAATTATGGCAATTGATTAATTGTGAATTAATTAATTATTTAACAATATATTTTGTATTTTGAAACACTTTATGTTAAAATAAATATTAATCATGTTTAGATTAATATATAGAGAGAGATTAATAATTATCTTACTATAAGATATTTATTTAATTTATTTAAAACTGATATGTTAAGATAAATTTAATTTGAATTAACTGATATTTATTTAGGGATAAATATATTATCTTAAAAATTAATTAAACAAACAAATGAAAAAAACAGGGAGAGCCATAGAGTGGCGCCACCCAGGGGTATTTTCTATCACTGGGACTTGAATTTTGAATTTTAAATTAATTTGTTTATTTAATTATGTTTAATTATTTTTTTAAATATGATTTAAATTAAATAATAAAAATAGATGTAATTGATCAATTTTATTTAAATAAAATAAAGATTAATTAAATTAGTTAATTATCTTTATAAACCTTAAAAGTGTTGGATTAGCTTATACAGGATCTTTATTTATTTTCATGTATATCTAATATTAAACAAATTAATACGAGATAGCCTAAAACATATTTCTAAAATTGAATTCAAAGAGAAACAAATAATAGAATACTTACAGTATACGCAGCGGAATTAAAGAATCATTCCTTCAGTTTCTCTAACTCTTGTATCCTCTCTGTCGCAGAGTATTATCAAGAAACTGAACCGATTTTCTATTTTCTTCACAATCTTCCAATGTATCCTTAGAACCACCTAGACTAGTGTGGGAAATTCTCAACACATGAGATAGATATACAGAGAAGAAGAGAAAATAACAAAGAGGCTTAGAAAATGACTTGTGTTTAGAGAGAATTTAAAACTATCAGAAAATCTTACTTGTGACTTATCAAACTTATGTTTTGACTTCTCTCTAAGCACTCATTTTATAGACTCAATTAGGCCATTTAATTCAATTAAAAAATCAATAAAATAATAGCCATTTTGAAGCCCTAGGTCGAAATTATCATGGGCTATAGGCCCATGAAATTTCCCATTTAATTATAAGCCCGTTGGACTTAAAATCAAGGTCTGTATTATTTTCTATTGATTTAATTAATTAAATAATTATTTAAATCCTTTATCAAATTAATTATTTATAATTTGAACCTTGATTTAAATTTATTTATTAATTTAGATACCAATTTATCTTAATTAATAAATCTTCCATAATTTCTCTTTTCTTCTCAAAATTACACAACTCTGTGAAACTATCCAAAATTGACCTGGTCAACTTTGATAATTCTAATTGATGATTAAATCAATTAATTGAGACTATCTAGATGATTTTATCCAAGGTACAATGGGGACCATGGGCCTATGAAATCAAGCTCCAATAAGTTATCATAAATCTAACAAATAAATTTACTAACTTATTAATTCCTCGTGACTCCACTATAGACTTGGAATTGCACTCTTGAATTCATAGAACGCTCTATAACAAATATAGATACGCTATTAATTATCTATTGTTACAACCATAATTGTCACTCAATCCTCTATAGATGGTCTACAATGAGATAGGACTAAAATACCGTTTTACCCCTTATTGTATTTTATCATTAAAACACTTAGTTCCTTGTAAATGATATTTCAGTAAACTAATTTAATTACTGAAATGAGATCTCTATCATTTAACACCTTGAACCAAACTAAAAGGAAACCATCATTTCACTACTACCGAGTTCCCAAGATGTAAGTATGGGCTAGTCCATAGGGTAAGCTGGTAACGAACAAGTCAAAGAACTCAAATAATACAATCAGTTAGAATACTAACCACTCAGAATTGAGATTGAATTGACCTATGGTCAACTATATGATATGACTGGAATAGATAATAACGGTATGTTTACTTATCTTATCAACTGTCAATATCGGTCCCGTCCGATGTAACATATAATCCGATCTTATCTACTTTGCTAATGTTCTGGAAAGAACATAACACTGTAATGTGTAAGTAGATCATATCGTAGATTGGCAAGTCAGTGTAAATCCAGTGCACTGACTAATCTTAGGACTAACTTATTTTGAACATATAATCATATTTATATTCCACTGTGATTACGTCACTATAAATAAGATTAGCTATATGCTCGAGATTTAATAGAAGTTTATATTAAACAAATAATCATGAAAATAAAACATGTGAGCAAAGTGATTGACCAAGTCAAAAAATGATTTCTATTCTTTTATTGATAATAAAATGAGATTACAAAGAATTTGAGTTTTAATTAGGGCATAAAACCCCAACAAAAATAAGCAATACTTTTAAGAAGTTTTTATGAAGCATTTTTTATGAGACTCTCTCTCATGAAATAAACGATAAAATTTCCTAAACCTGGAATTATAGAAATTTCTATAGCCTCTCTCTTCTCAAGTCTCTCTAGATCTCATATATCTCCTAAACCTGGTATTTTTCAATATATGTTTTGTATTACATATGTTTGAATCTAAATATATATATTTAAAAAATTATATAATTTCCATAATATATATTAAATGGGGTGAAATAAATAATATGTATTACATGGTTTTAAGAGAAAAATGTTCTCTTAATATGTAAAAGATTTAGTTTAGCTAATTTATAAGCTAAGACGAAGATTCAACTATTTCCTCTAGTTGCAATTCTTGAATAAAGTAAACATTAAAATTTTTATAGTTTTGCTGCTTTAATTTTTCCGGATCAACGTAAATAAGTATTGCCCAGCTCTTTGTTGACAATTTTTTGCTTATACTTTCTATATATTCTTTCTTCTCCTGAGAAGTAATTTTATATGTTTATGTTAGTATTGAAAAATGATATTAATGAAATTTGTTTAGTATATAAGAACAATTTTTTTGGTTGATTTTTCAAAAACACAACAAAATTCTTCAGAATGTTCTATTAATTGTACTACAGAGCAACCCAACGCCTCTTCTACATGGCCAAACATAATTACAGATATGCTTCCAGTGTTCTCATTGATTTGAGCATATGCCCTGGTACTGAAATTGATACGTTTATCATTTGAACAGTGGTTTATTTTAAGAAGATACATTTTTCTTAAAACGTTTAAATTATTAAACACACATCGTGGTGTTCCAATTGATTCACTTCCAAATGTACAACTAATTTTTTCGTTGTAATTTTTTGAAGTTCTTGAGTTGCATGCAAGACATGACATGAAGTAGAATATTTGTGCTAAGTTTGTCAGAATTATTTTTCCTTGAATCCAGAATTTTGCTTTCTACATCAATTTATGTGGTAAGTAAAAATGTTGCTGTAAATTTAATTTACTCAAAAGTAATAAAAACAACTGCACCTCTGTTGGTTGTAAGCTTTTCATCAAATATGCAATATGTCCAACCTTAACAATGTCCTGAATCCCAACAAACGATAGGGAGGCAGATGGATATGTACAAGATCTTGCAATGATACTTCTTATTTTTAATTTATTTTTGTTTGCCCTCAATTATAATAAAATAAAGATAAATGTTATAAATTTTTATAATGTAATTAGGTTTAATTATTTAAGAATTACCATTTTCTCATTGTTGTTGCTTGTAGAAGTGCGAGATTTATTGTAAAGTTACTAGATAAAGTTGTTGACAAAGTTAAACCTTTTTCAAAATGAAATAATGTTAATGAAAAAATATATGTTTTTTTATATATAGTTTTATAATATTGTGACTTTTAATAGTTACATCTGTATGATTTGACAGATATGTTTGTTGCCAATATGATTGGTCTTTCATCGACAATTTCAAATATCTTTTGGTCATCATATTTGACAAATCGACCCCACATGATTAAACAAATTAGATTGAACCTAAAGATTAGGAAAATTTTAAATAGTTAATATTTAAATAAAAAAAAATATATTTCTTATGCATTTAAAGAATTGAATTATTTTAGGTTTTCTGCTTACCTCTTATCAATGAGATATATTTCTTGGATTCTTTTTATTTCATGCATTGTCGTTACATGTTTAGTTGGGTTCATTTTTATTGTAACGACTAATACATCTGTATTTTTGAATTTTAAATATTAGAGTTTCGATAACGAATTTGCAATAAAAAAAATTAGTAAAATTATTATTATAAAAATTAAATTACATTACCTATGTTTTCAGGTGTCATTTTGTAAGACTCCAAATCTTTGAAGTTGACTATTTCATATTTTTGTTGTTGTACATGGTCATCATTTTCTGATTATTCTTCTATTTTGGCCTTTGAATTAATTTTCCATTCATATGGATAGTCTCCAATTTTGTAACGTGAATTTGTTTGTGTAACACATGTATTGCTGATGTAATATGATTGGTAAACATTCAAATAATCCTCCCAAGTGTGGATATCATACTCAAAAATTACAGTTTGTACTTTATTTCCCTCCGTTAAAAATAAGAATACATTGAGATTATTAGGGTATAGTATGTTTTTTTCTTTCTAAATGAATAATGGAAATGTTATTGAAAATTAGTGATAAAAATAATTATTTTACCTCTTTATCAATAAGCGTCATATTTTGATATTTTATTTCCTTTTGTGGGCTTGTTCGTACAACTGACTTTTCAGAAACTATCATCTAGATTTTCTAGTCTTTTGTAGCTAGATGGATATCCGTTATTGATGTGTGCATCATGTTGTTGTTTTTTTTCAACTTTTATGAAATTCATAAATGTTATATTCTAAGATTATAAATGGTTAAATTTAATTAAAATTAGAAATAAATATTTTTAGCATACTTATAATATTAAAAAACATGAAAATTTATACTAGACTATAGTACACATACTATGTTTTTAGACAAACAAAAAAAAAAAAATTTATAGTATACATATTTTGATTTTATCTTTCTTATACAAGTAACTTTTTTAAGAAATAGCATGAATCATTATAGAAATAACTTATTAATGCATATGTTATAAGGATAATTGAAATATTTTGTGTTCTTTTAATATACTTTTACAGTATTTATTTATATTTTTTATTATTAATTTTTTAATTGAGTTAAATAATTTTTAATATTTTGTTTTTAATACTGAAGTTCACTATAAATATAATGATGCACATTAGAATCTATAATGTATGTATCTCCTGTTGGCTTACATATGACTTATGAACTCATATTTTTTTTGTCTAAAAAAATGTGTAAATAGGATATATTGAAACTCGTTAACGATAACCATTTCAAAATAAAAAAAAAAAAAGTTGAACAATAATATAAAAATCAATATATTTATATAAAGGAAAGCATTAAGGCAATGATGTGATATTCCAAAATACCTACAAACTAATCTATTTATTTTCTCATTTAATCTAATTTATTTATTTATTTTTATTAATTAATAATTATAATAATAGTAATTAACTACCTAATTATTAAAAATTAATAATGATGTGACACTCTAAAATTTCTTCAAACTACTCTATCCTTTAATCTAATAAATAATTATATATTTATATAAAGAAGAGCATTAAGGAGGTGATGTGGCACCCTAAAATCTCTTCAAACCACTTTATCTATTTTCTCATTTAATCTAATTTATTTATTTATTTATTTTTATTAATTAATAATTATAGTAATTAACTACTTAATTATTAAAAATTAATGATGATTTTTAGAGTCACTCTATCATTTAATCTAATATATAATAATAAATGTAATTTTTAAAATTCAAATAAGATATTATAAGATATTATTATTTAAATTAAGAATAAATATATATAAATATCTTTTTATATGTATATTTTAAACATTCTCTATTAATCTCATATTTTCCTCTACTCTAATTTCTCTTCTTTTTTTCTCTTCCTCTCTTTAAACTCTTTTAACTTCAATGATTTCCAATTCATGTCTCCAAATTTGATTGATTTACGTGTTAATGATAACACAATCATCTAAGGTATTTATTCAATTATTAATGTTTGTTAATCTCTACAGTTTTTATTTTAAATTATTAATCTTTATATTCTAACATCTTTATCTTATTTCGATTTCAATGAATTCCAATTCATATCTCCAAATTTGATTGATTTACGTGTTAATGATAACACAATCCTCTTAGGCATTTCTTCAATTATTAATGTTTGCTAATATTTTAAGCTTTTATTTTAAATTATTGATATTTATATTCTAACATCTTTATTTTATTTTTATCATGTTTTAGATGTTGTCATAGGTTTTTGTGGTGTGGGTGATATTGAAATTGTTGGAGATGGTCGGAAATAAAAACAACATCAAAGTTTTAACAAATCAGTAAGTATAAGTTAATCGATAAAAGTAATATTGCAAATATATATATTTATTATTGAATTTTGTTTTTTCATAAATGTCATTTTTTTTTTATGTTTATTTCATTATTAACTTTTGCTAAATTTTATGTATAGTTCGGTTACATCAAAAGCTCCTCGACTCTAAAATCTCTCCAAAACACTTTATCTATTTTTTTATTCTTTCTTGTTTTTTTATTCCATTTTTCCTAATTTATAGTTATTTAATTAACTTTCTAATAATCATATACTCACAAAAATAGTTAAATTATTAATTAATAATAAAAAAATTAACAATAAGTATCATATATATATATATATAATAGCTTTAAAATCTATTATAACCGTAAACATAAATCTACATTATAAATATCTATCCGTTATTTTGAATAATGTAAATCACAAATTTAAATTATAGAAAAAAAACTAATTTATTTATAATAATTAATTAAATGGTCATTATAAATAATCTAAAAATTAAATTAAAAATAACTAAAATATTATATATTATTTTATTTAATGTAACTTAAATTCAAATAAGTGTTTAATTGAATTTAAATGTTTATTATATTGCAAGAAAATATTTATGATATCTTATTTCATAAATTATCTAAAAATTAAATTAAAAATAACTAAAATATTATATATTATTTTATTTAATGTAACTTAAATTCAAAGGAGATGATGTGATACTCTAAAATCTCTTCAAACTATATTAGTTTAAAAATAAATAAGATATTTAGAAGATATTATTTAAATCAAAGTAATAACATAATTGCTATTATTTAGTATTACGAGGATTTCTTAATTTTTTATTTATATTTATGTTTCATTTCCTATTGTTAAGAGATAAATTATATGTATTTTTTTGTGTGAGTAATTTTGTTTCGCATTGGAATGTGAAAAGAGTAACGAGTACATTTATTATTAATAAGTATATTCTATAAAAAAGAAAGAAAGAAATGTAAACATATTTGCAGCAATGGTCATAGTAGCATTTGAATCATCAAATTCTTGAGAATCTAAATAACCTAATCAATGTATTATTATTATTATTATTTAAAAATTATTACTACTAATAATAAAAATATTATTAATATTACTAAAAATCGTTATTTACTCTATCTATATACACTTCATATCATAAGATCATATATAATTTAAATTTGATTATATATTTATTTTGATTAAATAATATATGTACAATCTATACAAACATAAATTAAAGCAAATTAAATATCTAATTTAAAAAAATGAAAAATCATAATTAATAAAATTAATTAAATATCTAATTTAAAGAAATTGAAAAATCCTAACCAATACACATTCAATTTTGTTTTTAATCAATATTTGTATAAATAGAATAAAATAAAAAATCTCAAAATAACAACTAACCTATGTATACAATTTAAATTTGAATTATCTATTTTCTCTTTTTTTTTCTTATTTCTATTTTAAAAATAATGGTAATAGATGGCAATTAAGAATATATATATATAATAAATAAATAATATATCTATTTATATTTTTAACCTTTAACAAAACACGGGATCCAAAAGTTAATTTTTTATAATAAAGGGTCCAAATGGGTAATCGGCCAAAACACATATGGTTCAAATAATCTATCAATATATTATATTTTTAAGCTTTTGACAAAACACGAGATCCACAAGTTAATTTATAAAAATAAAGGGTTCAAATGGCTAATTGACTAAGATACAATATTCAAGATGGTGTGAACCCTTACAGAAAAAATAAATTATATATATTTATATAATTTACTTTTTATAATGAATTTTTAACCTTTAATAAATACATACTCCAAATGTTAATTTTTAAAATTAAAGGGCCAAAACGGGTAATCGACCAAAATATAGTGTTAAAATAATTGATCAATTTATTCATATTTTAACTTTTTGACAAATCAAGAGGTCGAAAAGTTAATTTTTAAAAATAAAAGGTCTAAATGGGTAATCGGCCAAAATAATAAATAAATAAATAAAGTAAGCGTACAACAAGTTGATATTTTGTTTTCAACACTTTAATTATTCAACATTTCTCGAAATCCTACAAGAGGTTTGCTATACAATGAACACTATCATGAAAAAAAACTTTGACAAAACATGAGATCCAAAAGTTAATTTCTTAAAATAAAAGGTCCAAACAGGTAATCGGCTAAAATACAATGTTCAAAATTGTGTGAACCATTACACAAAACATAAATTATATATATATAATTTACTTTTTATTAAGAATTTTTAACCTTTTGAATAAATACATGGTCCAAAGGTTATTTTTAAAAATAAAGTGCCAAAACGGGTAATCAATCAAAATATAATATTCAAATAATCGATTATTCTATTCTTATTTTTAACATTTTGTCAAAATATGACGTCTAAAATTTAATTTTAAAAAATAAATGATTCAAATTGGTAATTGTTGACCCAGGATTTGGCCAACGACACGAAGTCAAATATACGACAAAAGATAAAACGGCAAGTAAGAAAGATAATCTAATGGAAGAGAAGAAAACACCAAGGATTTATAGTGGTTCAGCCCCAAAAGATGGTAATGACCTACGTCCACTTAGTGCTATTATTAAGATCGAATCTCAAAGTAGTGATTAAAGAACTAGGGTTCTTGAGTTTCACAAGCTTTGAAAGAAATACAATAAAACAATGGATAGTTGCACTACAGCTTTCTCTTTTTCTCTATCTTAGCAAAAAGATTCAGGAATCAAAAGTCCCTTCCTTGAGCTATTTCATGTATATTTATAGGCTCAATGAGGGTTACATATGCCAACGTGCCCTATCTTTCCTTAATAATCACGTATCAAGATAATAATGAAGAAATATTCAATGCAATTATTATAAAATTACAGTTTAAGAAGGAAATAAATCAGGTTATACGACCAGCCTGGTCGTATCTAAAAGTTAACCCCTGGCGAAGCAATGTGCCTCTGGTCGATAGTCGAGCAGCACTTTTGCCACGTGTCAACCACGTGTGAGAAATCCTTGCCACGTCATCAGCAGCCGTTTTTAGGGTAAACATTTGTCCCCCAAGTTTATTTATTGCGACCAGCAATAAGTAAACTTAGGAAACTGACCATTCGAATACCCCACGAAATCTGTCAGAGCCGCCCATGTTTTCTCGAAAAAAGGTGATCAATCATGTCCAATCAAGTCTTTTCAGTTTCCCAATAACTTGTTTGGCGATCATTACACTTCCCCATATTTTGAAAAGTTACCCTTTATGATTACCTCGGTAACCGCTCCTCGACTAATATAAATAACCCTTCAGAATCAGTTTTTACTTTTTACACTTTAACTTTATCCTCAAGAAAACTAAAGAACCAGGAGCTATATTTCCAGAAACCCAGAAACTCAGACGAATCACGAAGCTCTTGCCCAGCCGAATCAACTTAGCGGCTCAGAACTTTACTCCATCTTTCATACAAGTACGTTTCTTCAAACCTTTTAGTTGTTGATACGCCATGCAACACTTGTTTATCTTTATTTCTGATTTCTGAGTTGTTGGAGATTTTTACTGTTCTTGACTGAAACTGTTTTGGGGAAATTGGGAATGTTAACTGATGCTTGAAAGGGTGATGAAACAATGTCTTGTATGAGTTAAGAGCCAGTTTGGTAGTCAAGATTGTAGATTTAGGGCGTAAAATCGAAGTAAAAATTCGATTTTTAAGCTAGTTAAAAAACTGGGTTTTTCCCGCCCCTTCGGAGTCGAAAAAGCTTTCTTCCGAAAAACTTGTTACTTCCGATTTTCAATCTGTTTTTCAAACTGCTCGTATAGAACTTAGTGTTTTTGCTAGAATGTTGTTGGTCGTATAAAAGCTTAACTTTTACACGCGAGCAACATTATTCTAACTCTCAACATAGATTTTTAGGCTTTACGTTCTCACCTCCCCCTTTCTCTGTTCAGCTTTTCATGCAAGATCTGTGGGGAGGTGAAAGGCCTATCGACGATGACTTGCTTGCCCAATTACTTGAAGACGAGGAGCAACCGTCGTTGCTGATTCCAGAAATTCCTTTTTCTCGAACCCCACCCAATAGACCTCAGTCAAACCTTCCAGCCATGGGTAGAGTAAAATCCACTGCCCAGAAAAAGAAACCTTCAAACCCTTCAAATTAGCATGCTCCTCAAGCTGGAATTTCCTCGACCAGTGGTCAGGAAAGAAATATTCCTGACCCAGACATTCAAACTCGTGCTCAGCCCCGAAACGTCGTTCAACCAGATGTTGAATGGTACGTCGCACCTGTCAGCCGGGTAACGATCAGGATGATCGCCAATTATATTAAAAAGTACAGACTTCCTGGGGTGACACTAGTTCAACCCACTCAAAACCAACAGGCGAACTTGCCTGGAGGCGCCTTCAGCGCCTGGTCGAGGTACCACATCGAGGCAAGAGCGACCCTGCCTCTTCATTCTTTTTTCCAGGGGTGGCCAATTACTTCGGGGTCGCCCCTTTTCAAATAACTCCCAACGGATATAGAATGCTCGCTGCACTCTATATCCTCTATAGCCACAAGAAATGGCCCGTCCCCACACCACACGAGGTTAACTATCTATTCGACCTAAAATCTAACCCCAACCAAGAAAACATGGGGTTTTTCCACTTTTGTCACCAGGAAACAGGCCACACTTTCCTGACTGACACCACTTATATCTCGAACGTGGGGAGGTACCATCTGGAGTATTTCCTGACGACTGACATGGTTGCGAACAACTTGGCCTTCACTCAAGGAGGTAAAGTCTTTGTACCACTGGTCGTCAATCTTTCTTCAATTTTTTGCTGCATTTTCCTTAGAAATTTAGTGCGTTTCAGGCCCATGGTTGTGACCAGACCCTACTCCAGACATGGAGATGCGATCAGCCCTCCTGGCCAGCATGACCGACATAGAGAAAAGTGTCAAACAGCTGGTCACAGAGGCCAAATTGAGGCTGGTCGGGCTTTTAGCACCCCACCAAGACGTGAGGGAGTCAACAGCGAGAAGTGCCACTGGTGAGGAAATTCCTGAGCCGCACCCGGATGTGTCACAACCTCAAAGGAGGACAACCAGAGTGAAAATCAGGGAACCCTCCAATACTCCACGAGTTCCTTCTTCCCCCGCCCCTCAGGGAAAGGGAAAAAAGATGGCTACTGTCCCTCTCGAGCCTCTTGACGAATCGTCAGACGAGAACGGTACTGATTTCTCGCTCTTAGATAGTCTGCCTATTCCCTATCACCTCTTCGACGGGGATGGCAACTTTAAATACCCTCCTACTTTAAATTCAGATTTTTTCAGGCCAGAGAGTGAGTGTAACACTATTAGAGTAAATAATGTAGCGACCAGTAATGATAGCTCGGGTATTATACTTTCAATTTCTCTATCCTTGCTTCTTAAACTTAGCAAGTTTCTCTTATTATATTGCCTGACTGTTCACTCGTTTCTTTTTTTTGCAGACATGCCTGATGAGCGTGCCTTCGACTTGTACACCAAGTCAGCGAGCAAGAAAAAGTCTCACAGGCACCAGTCTGGGGAGGGCTGCAACAATCAACCCGGGAAGAAGCCTCGAACAGACGACCCCCTGCGTCTACTCCAACAAAGGAGACAACTCCTCCACCAGCTCCTACCAGGGAGGCGACTTCTCTAACTCCAACAAACCCAGATCTTCCATCTCTGATCGGACAGACTCCTCCTCCGGCTCCAGTCGACCCTACGCCTCCAACATCCACCGTCCAGCAATCGGCTGATCGTCGGGAAGAAGCCTCAGGAGACGACCTTACGGGCATGGTGCTCAACTCAGCCAAAGATATGCTGTCGAAAATAACAAAGCACCGACACAGTCGGGAGGCAATCCAGGAGACCGGATCCATGGGGGTCGACCAGGTCCTCAGCCGCGCACTGAACGAAGTGCTTGTTGTAAGTTACTTTCTGTTTTGTAAATCGTCTTTTTAACTTGCTCTTATTAACGACCTTATCTTTTTCTGATCGCAGGGGGTGCTTACCCTGACCTCTGGCTGGCGATCTTCAAGGACGCAGAATGCTCAGTTTGAGAAGAAACTCAGCGATCAGCTCAGTGCTGCTGAGGCTCAATACACCGGGCAACTCAAGGCGTCTGAGGCTACTTATGCCGAGCAGCTGAAGGCAGTCGAGGCGAAACATTCTGAGGCCCTCAAAGAGGTCGAGGTGAAGCATACCGAGGCTCTTAAAAAAGTCAATGCGAAGCACCTCGAGGCGTTGCAAGTGACCGAGGCCACAATTGCTTCTCTCAAAGAGGAGCTAAAAAGGAAGGATGCAAGTATCGATAAGATCACTGCATCCAAGGAGGAGTACAAGGAGGTCTCGCTCAGGAATTATCAGGATGCCCACAAGCTTCAAGATGAGCTTGCAATAAGTCGCCAAGAGGTTGCTGCTTTAGAGGAACAGAACGCCTGCAACCTTGAAGACTATGAGGGGGCATCGTTCGAGTGCTTCTACTTGTTCTGGAAGAACAATCCCACTGCCAACTTTTCCTATCTCCCAGACCATATTAGGGAGGCGGAGCTGGCTAGGTGAGTTGCTCGCCTGGAGGAGGAGACAATTCCAAGGTCTCCAGAAATTTCTCTAGCAACCAGCATCGAAGGTGCCCGAGAAGAAACTGGGGATGCAATGGACCAGCAGCAGTAGCAATCGCCACAAGACCCCCCGGCAACATCATAGTTTTTTTTCTCTTTTAAATACACGACCTACGGGTCGTGATGTAAAGACAATTCCTTATTTAATTTTTTATTGTTGCATGGGTAGCTATTTTCCTTTTAATCGAACAATTACATCCGAGCAGTACTACTCGCGGTGTAAAGTAATTCTTTTTTGGTATTATAATACATTTGCGTCTTATTATAACATATGTTCGCATGACCGAACTTAGCATAACACTTTGGTTTGATTTAGCAAAATACAAAATTTTGAAAAATACTCTAAGTACCCTGGCATGCTTTCACTTATTTTGCTCATTTGTTTACATACCTTTCGATATGCTTTGCTTACTGGATACCTTATATGCCCCCCAAGTGATCGAGGAGCTTTAGGTCCTTGGTCACTTGCCTTGACCAAAACATGTTCGAACAATACTGCTCGGAGCAAAATAATTAAAATTGTAATAGAGCAAAACAACACACGTAATGAGCAAATACTTGTATAAAATACAATAATTGGCAAGAATGACTGGCTGCGCACAGTTCCTTATATTTCTCGTAATAAATGGACAAAACGTGTATGTACGAGTGATCAAAAAGATCTTACACTTATAAGCGATTAGTCACATAAAATGACCAACCCTTTTTCATAACTTGTAAAATGTAAAATTAATATAAGCCAATCCTTTAAGAAGGATTGTTCATTGATAGTACTTGCGCAGGTGTTCTCCATTCCAATAGCGAGGAACGAGATCTCTGTTTAAGCGAGCAAGTTTGTAGGTGCCTGGGTGAAGGACTTCTTCAATTTGGTATGGCCCTTCCCAATTAGGTCCGAGTACTCCAGCAGCTTGGTCACGGGTGTTCAGGAAAACTCTTCGAAGTACTAGATCTCTGACATTGAATTTCCTTTCTCGCACTTTAGAATTGAAATACTGAGCAACTTTTTGCTGGTACGCAACTACTTGGAGTTGGGCTTGCTCACGCTTCTCATCGACCAAGTCTAGGGATTCCATCAGTAGTTGGCTGTTCGAGCCTTGATCATTCGTTATTCTGCGATGCGAAGGCGGATCTAACTCAACAGACAACATAGCCTCATATCCATAAGCTAAAGAGAATGGAGTATGGCCTGTTGTTGTTCGATGGGAAGTTCTGTACGACCAAAGGACTTCAGGCAATTGTTATGGCCATGCCCCCTTAGCTTCTTCTAGTCTTTTCTTCAATGTATCCTTTAGCGTTTTGTTGACTGCTTTGACTTGTCCATTTTCTTGGGGATGAGTGACTGAAGAAAAGCTCTTGATAATGCCATGTCGTCCGCAAAAATCCGTGAATAAATCACTATCGAACTGGGTGTCGTCATTCGAGACGATTTTCCTTGGCAATCCATAGCGACAAACGATGTTTTTTATCACAAAATCCCGCACCTTCTTGGTCGTTATGGTTGCGAGTGGCTCGGCTTCGGCCCATTTAGTGAAGTAGTCGACGGCAACCATAACATACTTGACGCCGCCCTTCCCTGTGGGCAAAGATCCAATTAGATCTATGCCCCAAACTGCAAACGGCCACAGACTTTGCACCTGTTTAAGCTCATTAGGGGCTGCTCATGGGATTTTGGAGAACCTCTGGCATTTTTCGTTCCTCCGCACAAACTCCATCAAGTCTTCATTCATCATGGGCCAGAAGTATTCTTGCCTCAGGATCTTTTTTGACAAGCTTTGCTCCCCAGCGTGGTCTCCACAAAAGTCTTCATGTACCTCTTTCATTAAGTCTTTGGCCTTTTCTTTTGAAATACATCTGAGGAGTGGCATTGAGTATCCCCTTCGGTACAAGATTCCATCGACCAGGATATACCTAGCAGCTTGCCGCTGAAGGGTCCTGGCTTTGTTTCTGTCCGTTGGTAACACGCCTTGCGTTAGATACTCTATATATGGTGCCATCCATGTGTCCACCATCTGGATCACCATAGTGGTCTCCTCTGCTTAGATGCTTGGCATAGACAGCCACTCAACCGGCACTATATTCAGAGTATTAGCATCCTTTGCACTTGCTAATTTGGCCAAAGCATCAACATTGGAATTCTGGCCGCGAGGTACTTATTGGAGGGTGTATTTGTTGAACTGAGCCAATAAATCTCTTGTTTTGTTTAAATAGGCAACCATCTTTAAACCTCGCGCTTGGTATTCTCCCATGACTTGATTCACCACCAGCTGAGAATCATTGTAGATGTCGAGCACCTTTATATTCATGTCCCTGGCTAAACGCAACCCAGCAAGTAATGCTTCATACTCGACCTCGTTGTTAGAAGCAGTGAAGTCAAACCTGATTGCACAGTGAAATCGATGCCCTTCCAGCGTTATCAATATCACTCCTGCTCCGGCATGGAACTCATTAGAAGAACTGTCTGTAAATAACTACCACGAGGGAGCTTGGTTTTGACACTCAGGCTCATTAGGCTCTTCAATTCACTCGCTATCTGTAAGTACAGTGAACTCTGCAATGAAGTCAGCCAGGGCTTGCCCTTTTATCACTGCTCGCGGCAAGTAAGATATATCGAAATTCCCAAGTTCGACTGCCCATTTTAACAATCTACCCACAGCCTCTGGTTTTTGCCGGACTTGTCGTAGAGGCTGGTCGGTCAAAACCGTAATTGGGTGAGCTTGAAAGTCCTTCTCGATGGGCGGGTACCGATGTTCTTCTCCAATTATCCTTTTTCTTACATAGTAAACAACCTTCTGCACGCCTTCTTCCTCCCTTACTAAAATAGCACTAGCAACATATTCCGTGATCGCCAGGTAGATGAACAAAGTTTCTTTATCGACCGGCTTTGACAGGATGGGTGGTTGCGCCATATGAGTTTTTAATGCTTGAAAAGCCTGCTCGCACACCTCCGTCCACTCAAACTTTTTGTTGCCTCTAAGTAGATTAAAAAATGGAACGCATTTATCTGTTGACTTCAAAATGAATCTACTGAGAGTGACAATTCTTCCGGTTAAAATTTGAACATCCTTAATCTTTGCTGGCGATTTCATATCGATCAGGGCTTTAATTTTCTCGAGATTGGCTTCAATTCATCTCGAGTTAACTATATATCCCAAGAACTTCGCTGATCCTACTCCGAAGGAGCATTTAAGGGGATTCAACTTCATCTGAAATTTGTTCAAGACGTTGAAGCACTCCTGCAAATCCTTTATATGCCCTTCTGCTTTCTTCGACTTGACCAGCATGTCTTCGACGTAGACCTCCATGTTTGTGTCGATCAGTTCCTTAAACAGGTGGTTGACTAGTCGCTGGTAAGTTGCACCAGCGTTTTTCAAACCAAAAGGCATTACTTTGTAACAGTAAAGCCCTGTATCAATCTAAAAGCTAGGGTGATCCTCATCAGGGGGATGCATACTAATCTGATTGTATCCAAAGTACGCATCCATGAATGAGAGAATCTCATGCCCTGCAGTGGCATCGACCAGCTGGTCGATTCTTGGGAGTGGGAAACAATCTTTGGGGGAGGCTTTATTAAGGTCTGTGAAATCCATGCACGTACGCCATTTTCCATTCGGCTTGGGAACTAGCATGGGATTAGAGACCCACGATGGATAAAATTCCCCCCTAATGAACCCATTCTCCTTCAGCTTTTTGACTTCTTCTTTTAAGTCCCTTGATCTATCTTTGTCGAGCAGCCTTCTTTTTTGTTGCACTGGTGGAAAACTCTTGTCAATGTTTAGGACATGGCTGATGACTGCAGGGTCTATCCCGACCATGTCTTTGTGTGACCAGGCAAAGACTTCCTGGTTCCTCCTTAAAATCTCCACCAATGTTTGTTTTGTTGTTGTCTCTAAGTTTTTACCGATTTTCACAACCCTGGTCGGATTTTCTTCATCAAGTTGGACATCTTCAAGGTCCTCAATGGGTCCAATTTATTCCTCAAAATCTCCAAAGCGAGGATCCAAATCTCTATCCTCACTTTGGGTAATGCCCTATTTGGTGACAGTATCACCTGAGTGGGCCTGAGTATCAATTGCCACTTGCAACTCCTTTCCGGGAACATCTCTCGATACACCCTTCTTTTCCTTGGTGATCGAGGCGTTGTAGCACTCCCTTGCTTCCTGTTGATTTCCCAATACGCATCCTACCCCTGCGTCTGTTGGGAATTTCATAGCAAGGTGCCATATCGAAGTGACAGCCCGTAGGTCGACCAGAATTGATCTCCCAATTACAACATTGTATGCTGAAGGACAATCAACTACTATGAAAGCAGTGAGTAATGTCCTATTAGCAGGTGTAGTACCTGCTGTAACTGGAAGCCTAATCGACCCTGTTGGGGCGAGCCCTTCACCGGAAAAACCATAAATGGTTTGGTTGCATGGCTCCAGGTCTTTGACGGACAACTTCATTCTTTCCAGCGAAGACTTGTACAGGATGTTGACCGAACTTCCTGTGTCGACCAACACCCTTTTCACCATCATGTTGGCAATTTGTACGTCTACGGCCAGCGAATCGGTGTGTGGGAATCGCATGTGCTGGGCATCGTCCTCAGAGAAGGTTATCAATTCCTCCTCTATTCGAGTCTTTTTTGGTGCTCGATCCTCCACACTCATCATCTCGATGTCATGGTCGTGGCGTAGGGTTTGAGCATATCATTCCCTTGCCTTCCCACTGTCTCCTGCAAGATGTGGGCCTCCACAGATGGTGAGTAAAGTGCCTACCATAGGAGCTAGCTGTAGAGGTGGCGAGCGTTGGCGTGCAAGGGCCTGCTCGTTGCCACCTGGAGCCTCTCGCTGAGATCCTCCTGCCGCTCGCACATATATTCTCAAATTTCCCTGCCTTATCAGGAACTCAATCTCATCTTTCAGCTGGTTACATTCATTGGTGTCGTGCCCGTAGTTGTTGTGAAAATGACAAAACTTTGTCGTATCTCTCTTGGAGATATCTTTCCTTATAGCTGCGAGTCGCTTGTAAGGCACGCTTGAGCTGGTCGCCTGGTAGACTTCAGCTCGGCTTTCGACAAGGCCCGTGGAGTTGGTGAATCTTGGCTCGTATCTGTTTCCTTTAGGGCATTTACTCTCAGAAGTTGAGGGTTCATTGTTCGCCCATTTTCCACCATTCCTACCACTGCCATTCCCGTTGCCTTTGTCGTTGCCATTGGGCTTTTTCGACCCGTTGGCGGCTTTGGCGGGTTCTTCCTTGGGCCCCTTGTCTTTTTTTGGTGATTTCCCTTCGTTTACAATCACGTCTTTGAGCTTGATATACCGATCAGCCTGATCCAAAAACTCTTGGGTATTCTTACCCCATTCTTTCTGAGGCTACTCCAGGGGGGTGAATGGCGCCTAACTCCAGCAGTTAGAGCCATCATCTTACTCTCATCGCCCACTATCTTGGCTCCAGCTGCTGCTCACATAAAGCATTGGACATATTCTTTCAAGGGCTCTCCCTCTTTCTGGCGTAACTCGACCAGCTGGTTGGCCTCTGTGGGGTGTACGCGACCCACGTATAACTGTCCGTAAAATTCCTTCACGAACATTTCTCAAGATACTATGCTAGCAGGAGGGAACTTGAAGAACCACTCCTGGGCGGTGTCAGACAGTGTCGCAGGGAAGATCTGGTAGCGGGCATCTTCCGACACTTTTTGTATGTCCATTTGTATCTCAAATTTATTAACATGAGATACTGGGTCTCCGTACTCATCGAAGTTCGACAATGTAGGCATCTTGAACTTACTGGGGGTTTCGGCCGCAGCAATCCTCTGTACAAAGGGGGTGCCCCTCCTCCTATCGTACTCAAAATGGGACGTTCTTCCCCCGACCAGTTGTTGTACCGCCTGGTTCAGGGCATCAATCTAAGCCTGAACAGCTTTTGGGACTGCTGAGGCCACCAGTGCCGGGGGAGCATACTCGTCGTGCCTCTCACGACGGTCGTTAAGTACGTCCCTTAGATCACCGTCTCTACTTCTCTGCTCGCTAGCTCCTAGCCGACTAAAGACGTTATGCTGCCTGGGTTGCCCCTCAGCATTGTGGCTAGCTGGCCTATTTTCTCTAGGTGGGGGGCTTCTGCCTCCACCTCTTTCTTCATTTCTCTGGCCAGCATTTCCTCTATCGGAATCAACATCATTATAGTCATGCCCATCTCTGAATTGTGGTTGAATACGGCGTGACCTGCTGTTCACGCTATTTCCTCCTCGGGCTGGCATTTCCCGAGCGTCAGGGGGAGGCCTGCGCTGGTCGTTGGGTCCCCGTGCATTGTTATGCCATGGGGGCCCCCTGACCGCAGAGCCTGACTCGATGTTCCTCCTATTGGCAGAAGGATGCTGCCCCCTGCTCGATAGATTTGACTCTTCATCCCCTGGGCGTCTAGGGCTACGGGGCGGCTGCCCTACCCTATTCTGCCTCGGGCGCTGGGGATTGCCTTGACCAGCCTGGGATGAAGGTTGCTACTCAGGGTCCCTAGGTGGGATATCATCCTGAGCCACAGGAAGCTGCTCCGGCCTTTGAGGGCTTGCTGGCTGGAGCGGAGGGCTTGGATTGGGACCTCTTTGAGGTGGCGTATTTGGTGGCTAATCTAGCTGGGAGGCTGGCACAGCCTGACTCCTAGTCAGTTGAATGGCTGCTTCAAGGGTGGCCATGGCATCCCTCTGCCGACGATCCATTTTCGCCTGCCGCTCACTCAGCTCTTGGCGCTGGCGATCTATTTCTCTTTGCTGCAGCGCCATTGTCTCTGCAGCATTCTCCTGATTGGCCCTCAGATTAGCCAACTCATCTTGCAACACTCCTAGGTTTTCCCTCAGTGTTTCGGAATCTAATTCCTCAAATGTGGTTCATTCTTAGCCACATTTGGGGGAGGAGGTTGTGATGGTGCAGCGCCAGCAGCCTGTCTAGTCTTCTTGGATGTTTTCGCCATTAGATTTTTTCACAGTTTTTTGTCAAACTCTCAATGAAAGCACCAGAATATTGACCCATGATTTGGCCAACGACATGGAGTCAAATATACGACAAAAGATAAAACGGCAAGTGAGAAATATAATCTAACGGAAGAGAAGAAAACACCAAGGATTTATAGTGGTTCGGCCCCAAAATATGGTAATGACCTACGTCCACTTAGTGTTATTATTAAGATTGAATCTCAAAGTACTGATCAAAGAACTAGGGTTCTTGAGTTTCACAATCTTTGAAAGAAATACAATAAAATGATGGATAGTTGCACTATAGCTCTCTCTTTTTCTCTATCTTAGCAAAAAGATTCAGGAATCAAAAGTCCCTTCCTTGAGCTATTTCATGTATATTTATAGGCTCAATGAGGGTTATATATGCCAACGTGCCATATCTTTCCTTAATAATCGCGTATCAAGATAATAATGAAGAAATATTCAATGCAATTATTATAAAATTACAGTTTAAGAAAGAAATTTATCAGGTTATACGACCAGCCTGGTCATATCTAAAAGTTAACCCCTGGCGAAGCGATGTGCCTCTGGTCGATAGTCGAGCAGCACTTCTACCATGTGTCAACCACGTGTGAGAAATCCTTGCCCCTTGCCACGTCATCAGCAGCCGTTTTTAGGGTAAATAGTAATCGACCAAGATAACCCTTACACAAAACATAAATTTCTTTATACACAATTTAGAAAATCATGTAAATTGTTTAATAATAATATAAATAAATAAATAAAAGAATGCATACAACAAGTAGTTTGACTTTATTTTCATCACTTTAATTATTTTTTATACATAAATATTATTTTAGAAAAAACACTTGGGTCAAGACGCGTCCACAGTATATATAGGGAGCATGTTGTACGTGTAGGATGAAAATGACAGCTTACAACACAATCTCCTAAAAAAAAAATCATTACAAGCAATTATGTTTTCTAGGAATAAATATAAGTTTCTAACCCTAACTAGATCACTTTGCCCTTTTTCAGCCGCACTTTCTTCACTTAACGTATATTATTTTATTATAATTAGTAAATTATTTATAATATGGTACTTGCTGCTTTTAACAACATAATTGATATTAATATAAATACTATATATGTTAGATGTTTTTATTTGTTCATTAGTCAAAATAATATTACAAATTCAATTTAACACGCGGGGTAGAGTCCCGGTGGGGACCCGCCCCTAATGGAGTGGGGGCGGGGAACATGACTCCCGTCCCGTCCCGTTTACATTATAATTTATATTTTTAAAATAAATATTATTAAAAATATATAATATAATAATTTATATAAAAATATATATTTATTAAGTTGGAAAAATTATCAAATCGAAATCACTAATGGAAAAGCTGTAAAAACTCGAACAATAACTCAAGAACAATGATAGAACAACAATTCAATCTTTCATTCACACTCAAGCCTTTTGCTACAGTAAAATTTCCAACCCCCTTTTCAGGTGGTCTTAGAGTTCATTTTATAATAGGCTCTAATGGCCTTAGGTACATAGTGGTCCAGGAGACCAAGTGGTACATATGTACTGTGTCAGGGGAGTGGCTTCAGAGGTTGTGGTCGTACATCCCGTACAGGAGCAGGTGTCAGGAGGATGTCTCCACTACTTGTCTGTACCCGTGTCTGATGAGTGGTGGCAGGCGTAGTGGCGCAGGAGGTAGTGGTGTCGACTCTGTCCTCTTTCCTAATGCTCCAACTACTCGTCTATCATGAGTGTCAGGATCACGCGTACGGGATCTTAACGGTCGTACCCCGTACAAGATTGTACCAACATGATCCTTTTGAAATATTCTTAGGCCTTTCCCTCTAAATGTCGAAGTCATGGTTGACCCTCAGAGGAGACGTCCACTTGAGGTGTTAGGGGCGAAGAATAGGCGTGTGCGTGATGCCATCTCGCGAGGCCACCTGGTGCTGGGCCTCATGCGCGCGGGCAAGGCATGGTTGGGGCACCATTTCGCGAGGTCCCTCACTAGCATGGCCATCAGGTGCTGCGGGGTGTTACACTAGCGAGGCCACTACGCCCAGCGATGCGCTCCACCAGCGAGGCCACCACCCCCAGCGAGGCGCTCCACCAGCGAGGCCACTACGCCCAGCGAGGCGCTCCACCAGCGAGGCCACCACCCCCAGCGAGGCGCTCCACCCGCGAGGCCACTACACCCAGCGAGGCGCTCCTCCAGCGAGGCCACCACCCCCAGCGAGGCGATCCACCAGCGAGGCCACTACGCCCAGCGAGGCGCTCCACCAGCGAGGCCACTACGCCCAGCGAGGCGCTCCACCAGCAAGGCCACCACCGCCAGCGAGGCGCTCCACCAGCGAGGCCACTACGCCCAGCGAGGTGCTCCACCAGCGAGGCCACTACGCCTAGCGAGGCGCTCCACCAGCGAGGCCATCAAGTGCATCCAAGGCGTGGCTTCGCTAGGTAAGTGGTTGGTGCGGGACAATGGGAGCCCGAGGGCATCGCGGCTCCATCACGTAATTAAGTGCTTATGGGACCTTAGCGCGCGCCTTTGATCTTTCGAGGGCGTGGAATTTTGAGCCTCAACATTTTTTAATTATATTAAAAAGTATTAATTATTTTAATTTTAGAAAAAAAAATTAAAGATTTTTATTAAATCGGTATCTGATGGGGCCTCGACCCCGAGATGGGACGGGGATGGGGGAGCCATCCCCGACCCGCCCCGCCTCGTTTACACCCCTAGTGAAAATGAATTGAATGAATTAATGCAGTAATTAATTACTAATAAATTAAAAGATATAAAACCGAAACATATATTGATATTAATTCCCAACATTTCTATCATAAAAAACAAAACAGAAAAAGTTGAAAAAAATGATTATTATGTTAGTAAAGGTGTTATATTGCAATTAATATGTGATTTTGTAATATTAATTTAGTGGAATATTTAGTAATTATGCTTACATCACAGTTCACATAGAATCATTTTAGGGTTTATACTTTTTTAGACCCTGTGTTTTGTCCTATTACCTGTTTGGACCATGTGTTTTGACAAATCACTTTTTGGACCCTATGTTTTGTAAAATAGTTAAAATAGAACCCTAAATCCGATTTTGGTCAATGATTTCTCAACTAAAATCACAAATACTTTACCAAACTAACAATTCAGAACAAAAATAAAATCATTCTGCTTAAAAAGTGTGTTATTATATTCAATTTTTTCTTCATCAAAATTGAGTTTAGGGTTCTATTTTAACCATTTTACAAAACATAGGGTCCAAAAAGTAATTTTTCAAAACACAGGGTCTAAACAGGTAATGAGACAAAACACAAGGTCCAAAAAAGTATAAACCCATCATTTTATTATAATGTTGATTAGCGATTATGCTTGCATCACAATTCAAATACATATTTTTTTTGTTATGTAATGATTTTTAATATATTTTTTAATGAGTCCTATCTTTTTATTAATAATTTGCTATGACTTTACAATTTAAGTATATTTTGTTCATTTAATTCAATATGTATGTAAATTTAAAATTAGTCATTATTCTTATAAAATTAACAATAGGAAGAGTTTTTTTTAGTGGAAATTACATTTTATATGAACTTTTTTTTTTATGTTTTAAAAAATATGACTTTTTTTTCAACATAATTTTTTTTATGACTTTCTATATATATATTTTTATCATTTTTATGGTTTTTTTTCCATATTTTTGTCAAAATTTCAGATTATGTCATATCTTTATTACTAGTGACTTTTTTTTAAGTACAAGGGTAGTTTTGTAATTTCATTTTATTTAATTTTTTAAAATTTTGTATAATACGTTAACTTACCTTTTCAATTATTATAAAGGTAGTTTTTATATTATTTTATTTTAACTTTTTTATATTACTTTTTAATTTTTTTTTTATCTTTACCATTCAGTTTTTTTCATTTTCCGACTGTTCTTCTTCTCCTTCTTCAAACCTATTGTTGTCTTTGCATGGTCTGCGTCTTCAGTGATTGGAGTGGTCAAATAGAAGCTCGGTGAACGGAGGGGACGACTAGAAGCTCGACGAACGGACGTGAATGAGTGGAAGATTTTCGGAAGGTCTCAGCTAACGGACGTGAAGGGTATGGGTTTTTTGTTCTATTTTGGGCATTTGTTTTCTCTTTTCGTCATGTGTTTTTTATTTTGTATTTTGGCGATAGTAATTGTTAATGTGTTTTGTTTAACATGGGTTTTATTTTGTGAACGGGCGATTGTTGAGGTATGCATTTTTTGTTCTGTTTTGGGCATTCTTTACTGTTGTCGGCATGCTTTTGTTTTCTTTGATTTTGTATTTTTGTGATATTAACTGTTAATGTGTTATGTGTTATGTATTTTGGCCATTTTAGCTGTTAACTGTTAATGTGTTTTGGCGATCTTAATTTTCTTGTAAGGTATTTACTGTTTTAAGGTTGGTAAGGATGTAAAATAATTAAGAGATATTCATTAGTCCCGTAGTAATGTCTTAAGCACTTTTAATGTGTTGTGTTTTTAATCAGAGGTATTAATTTGCTTGTAATGTATTTATTGTTTTAAGGTTGGTAAGGGTGTAAAATAATTAAGAGATATTCATTAGTCCCTTAGTAATGCTATGAGCATATTGTTCCAAATTCATTATTTGCATTTTTAATTGTCATCTAGATATTTTTGTGGTGTGCAAGTCTTGATCTATCTTTGTTATAGAGTTTGTCATGGTTATCTTCATTTTTAGTAGTTAGTTGTTATAAATTTGTTTTTTTTTTTTTATATTTATTAGTTTTGCATGGTTCTTTGTGTACTAGAAATGGTTAAAAAGAGAGATAATGTTGGTCCTTCAAAAAGTCCTTATGATGTTGTGCCTTCTTTAAGTTTGCGTCGTTCGCCTCGAAGTCCAACAGTACCTGTTAACAATGTAGCACCTAACATTAAGGTATTTTGGTTTCTTTATTTTGATTGGTTTTAATTCTGATTTGTATTTTTTTTCTGTGTTTGGGTTTGGTTATTAGTTTGTTTTTTATTAATTAGAGTTATTCTCAAATATTAATTTCTTTTGTATTCATTATTTTTATTTTATGTTTATGTTTATCAGGGAGGTAATGTTGGTTCTTCATCAACAAGTGTTGGTGGTGGTTTGCGTTCTTCCCCTCGAGGTAAAGATTCATCAAGGATCAAGAGCACAACTGCTGGGACAAAGAAAGATTTTGGGAGTAGAGTTAAGGTAGCTAG
The DNA here is from genome assembly GCF_963169125.1 of Humulus lupulus. Classification (NCBI taxonomy): domain Eukaryota; kingdom Viridiplantae; phylum Streptophyta; class Magnoliopsida; order Rosales; family Cannabaceae; genus Humulus; species Humulus lupulus. The sequence goes on from NC_084794.1 coordinate 98,912,362, forward strand.
TTACTTTGATATTGTTTTCCATGTTTATATGTATGTTTTATTATATTTTTTTTATAAGTTCATAGTTTCTATGTGCTTGGTATTGCTTTCTTATGTGGTCCCTGGTTACTTTATATGGTTTACGCGTATGATTATGTTTAGTGTTTTGTAATGTGTTCTCATGTGGTCCCTAGTTACTTTTGAATTGATTTGTTTTTATTATTTTTTGTTATTTTAATGTTAAGTAACCCAGTTCTGTATGTTGTCCACTTTTTTATGTTTTTTTATATATTTTTTTGGCTTTTATAGGTACTGAATTAGTTGTTGATGTTTAGTGTTTTATATTAGGTACCTAGTTACTTTGTTTTATTTATTTATTTTTTTGCCTATATATTATTCACAGATACTTTATTATGTTTAGTGTTTTGTAGTCTATTCTCATGTGGTCCCTTGGTTACCTTGAATTGCTTTGCTTTTATTGTTTGTCTTATTTCAATATCAAGTAACTAGTTACTTTGTTGTATTTATTTTTTGTCTTCATAGGTATATATTTACTATTTTTTTTAGGTTTGTAGTGTGTTCTCATGTGGTCCCTGGTTACTTTTATTTGCTTTGCTTTTATTATTTTTTGTTTTTTTAATGTTAAGTAACCAAGTACTAAATGTTGTTTTTTTTAGTTATGGCTTTTATAGGTACCCAGTTAGTTGATAATGTATTCTACTTTTTTATAGGTACCTAGCTACTTTGTTGTATTTTCATATTTTCTGCCTTTATATTTGATAGTTTCTCTATTATGTTTAGTGTTTTGTAGTGTGTTCTCATGTGGTCCCTGGTTTCGTTGAATTTATTTGCTTTTATTGTACGTGTTATTTCAATATTGAGTAACCATTTTCTTTATGTTGTCCCCTGTTTATTTTTTTGTATTTATTTTTTATCTTCATAGGCATGTAGTTACTTAATAATGTTTAGTGTTTATTTTAGGTTTGTAGTTACTTTGAAATGGTTTTTGTTGTTTTTCTTATGCTTTTTCAATGTTAAGTAACCAGTGTGTAACAAGTTGCCATGTTTTTTTGTAGGATGCGCATTTCAGAATTAAACCTGAGAGGCGTTTTGGTAGTAAAGTCCAATAGTAGAATAAGCATTCTGTTATTAGTGAGATTAAGGCAGTTTTAAGTTCGAAACAAAAAGCGATGTTTCGAAGAACCCCGTTCGGTCACTTTTTGGATATGCCTGATATTACATTTCAGGCGCAGTTATTTCACAGTGTTTTGCTTAGGGAGGTTTATCAAAAAAATGAAGATTCTGAGTTTTGGTTTAAATTGGGTGGCAAATTAGTTAGGTTCTCAATCAATGAGTTTGCCCTCATTACTGGTTTGAAATGTGTGGGTAGTGTTGACTTTAGCATGTTCAAAGAGGCTGATTTAGGGCTTAGGAAATCTCTTTTTCCGTTGTACGAAGGTAAACCCAGGAAGGAAGAAAAACTTAGGAAAGAAGAAGTTGCATGTGCGTTTAATGATAAAGATTTGAAGAAGAAAGGTGATGAGTTTGTCGTTAAGTAGGCCATTGTTCATTTGTTAACCAGTTTTTTGTTTGGTACACAAACTGAGACTCGTGTTGACAACTCCTTCTTTGCCATGGTTGATAATGATTTCGCTGAGATGAAGAAGTTTGCTTTTGGGAAAGTGTTGTGGCAAAGAACTAGGAGTGTTATGCGAGCAGTATTGAAAGATAAGAACGCCATGTATGATTATGTTCCTAGGAAAGCAGATGGGTCACTGGATAACCATAGTTATAAGTGCTATGGTTTCCCCATTGCTTTCCTTATATGGATATATGAGACCATTCCTTCTTGTTCTCAAGCATTGTGTAGAAGGGTTAATTTTTTGTTTCCAAGGATTCTGAATTGGACAAGCAAGGGAAGTGTGTCATACCAGTATTTGGTTGATAAAGTTCTTTTGGAGGAAGAGGTAATGATTTTGTTTTAATTTTTTTATGTTTTTTTGTCTTTCAATTCTATTTTTATTATGTTTGTTTTGTATTTTGGTAACTAGTTACTTATTACAACTATTTTTGTAGTTTGTTTAAAAATAATTTTTTATTATTGCAGTATGATGTTAATGTCATAATCCCTACCAATGAAGGAATGAAACTGCCTATATTGAGAGGGTTGTCTTTTGAGAGTAATTTTTTTCCAACAGATCCACCTAATGATGATAGTCCATCAAATATGCATGAAGATCTTATTGCCATTGAATCAAAATTGGTTGAAGTGCAAGATTCCCAGAAGTGTATATTGCTTGCAATTTCTGAATTGAAGAAATCTTTCGCAGCTGATTTTGCTTCTGTTATATCTTTGTTGGGTGGTATTAAGGTATCTATGGTTGCTGGTAATGATAATGTTGGTGGAGAGTTTGAAGATCCTATGCATGCTAAGGCTTCTTCTGAGGTAACTGGTTACTATTGTTTGTGTGTTTCCTTTTATTATGTCTAATTTGGTTCTAATTTTTGTAAAAATTGCTGGTTTTTGTATTTCTAGGATTTTTTTTATGACCATTCTTCTGGGGGTCACCAAAATGTTGATATTGGTGAGGAGTTAGGGGCTGATTTGGAGCATTCTGTTCAGATTGCTTCGCAATTTGTTAGTACTGATAAAGTAAGTTTTTCTTTCCTTTTATTTGTTTAAGCAATTGGTTTTTTCCCCTTGTTTTATTGTTTGTAATGAAGTATTGGTTATACATATTTATTTCTTTTTTAGGAGCCAATTAAAGTTGACTCAACTATATGCTCAAGTACTCGAACTCCCACATTTCATGTCTCTAATATAATATAGAGAGTTATTAATGAATCAATTGAGAGGCCTCTTAAAGAGAGTAGTTGTTTGGAGGATAAAAGTAAGTGGTCGATTGTGTTGTATGATGATGCACAAGCTATTGATAATGGACTGATTTTGGGAAAGAAAAGGCAAGCGAAGCCGAGCGCTGTAGTAAAGTCTCATTTCTTAACAAATTTTGGATCTTCTGAAGTCAAAGTGAAACAAAAAAGAAAGAGGACAATATTGGATAATATTTGTTCATTTTCCAATGAACTTGGTGATGATCACACTAAAGAACAACTGTCTGAGTTTGACTCTTGGATTAAACTTGATTTGAAGAAAAGGAACAAGTATGTATAACCATTAATTCTTTTTAAGTTTTTTTTTTATGCGTAATATGTTTGTTTAATTTGTTAACTTTTTTATTTTGTGTTTTAATGTATTGTTCAAGTTCAAGAAATATGATGATAATTCCGTGGACCCACCAATTAACTTCACTTTTGTCCTTATTTCTAAGAAGACTTGGTTTCATAGCCTTTATTTCTCCAGGCAATTCGACAATTCATCAGTGAGATTCTTCATTTTATTTTATCTATTTTTTCATGTTGGGCTTATTTTTTTGTTTAAAAATATAATAAGTCTAGTTATCTATTTATGCTATATATTATGATGTTATTGGGTAACCAGTTCCCTTACTGTTTGCTTTGTTGTAGTTCATTGGGTAACTGGTCACCCAAGCTTTTGTAATTGTTTTGTGTTGATGATGGTAACTAGTTACCCTTGTGTAAAAAAAAATTCTTGTCTGTTATAGTTGATTGGTTTCTATATATATCATCTTATAAGCATGTATTTTTTTTATTATGCGGCATATTGATGTGATGATGTATTACTTAAGGAGAAAGGTTAAATTGTCTAAAGATTTGAAGAGGAATGTATCTACGACTGACACTTGTTTTGGGCAAAACACAGTGTTTATGTATGAAGATTTTAAGAAAAAAGGCAGTGGTGCATTAAAGGTAGATGAGAGCTACGTTGCTTTGAAGATAATGAAAGGGGAATCCATGTTTTGTGCAACTCATTGGAATTACCTTGATGATGTTGTCATGCCTGTTAATGTGAAGACTCTTATGCACTGGATTGTGTTGCACTTTAATATACAACAGAGATCACTTACGGTGTATGATTCAATGTTTGGTGCAAAGCATGAAAATCAGACTTTAACTGTCGTTGAGGCATTTGCTGTTTTGATTCCTCTTCTATTGGAGAAAATTGGTTTCTATGATCCTCAAGATATTAATATTGATGTTAGTCCGTATGATGTGGCAGAGAATGAGTCTTTGAAGTTGAGCATTGCTAGAGGCATTCCTTAACAAATTGATTGGTTAGTTTGTTTATTTGATTTTAGTTTTTTTTTTCTTTGTGTTCTTTTTGTTTACATGTTCTTAGTTTTTTTTTTACCTATTTCCATTATGCAGCGATTGTGGGGTATTTTCTACTTATTTTTCCGAGCAAATAATACTTGGGAAGGAAAATGAGATGCCTAAACATATTGATGTTTGCCTCCTTCGCGAAGACATTGCTGTCAGCTTGTACTATCATGGAAAGAACAAAGAATTTGAGGGATACTTAACTAGCGATGAGTTCAATGAAAGGCTTTTGGAGAGGAGACAGAAGGGAATGAAAATTGCTTCATAGGCTTTTAGTGATATTATGTTTCGTTTTCTTTTTTATTTTGCTATAACAATAATTAAATGATGGATTAATTTCTAGTTTTACAGTTAGTTATTTTAAATTTCTACTTATGTAAAACATTAAGATTCTTAAGGTCATTATATATATATATATATCAGTATAGCCTTTTGTTAATTCATTTGTTGTTTTATTTTTTTTTCATTATTTCTTTAATTCAATTATTAATATATATTTTTATATAACACTTTAAAGCAGGTAGCTAGTTTTCTATTTGTTTTCGTATTTTTTTACAATGTTTTATGGAATTATTTGAGGGTAACTAGTTCCCAGTTGGTTTGTTTAACTAATTTTCCTAGTGTTATTCGGGCAAGAATGATTTTGAGGGTAACCATGTACTTAGGCTGTTTCTTTCGTAATATACCGAGGGTAACCGGTTACTTAAGTATTTTTTAGATTTTTCCACTAAGTTTGTCTTATTATAGTAATGCAACCAATTTATTAAGTTAATATTAAAGTAACTTTAATATTATATAAAGAGGAGTTTGTGATAGAAGAAAGTAAATGTTTTAATTTTTTTTTTTTTTGGCTTGTAGATTGTTATAGTGGGTAATTTATCTTGTATTGTAATATCAGGATAACCAGTTACCTATATCGTTGTTTTGCTATTACTTTTGGGTAACTGGTTACGTTTATGTTTGTTTCCTTATGGTGTATTTATACTAATGGTAGCATTGATAAATAAGAAGTAAACAATTCCAACAAATTAGTTTGAAATGATTTTATAAGTTTGCATAATCAATCAATGTGTTTAAATTTGAATCAATTTTATTAAAATACTGAATAATACTTGATGAATATGAAAGTCACTCTTTCAATGAATAAAGCTATTAAAGGTTTGTTTTGTTGTAAAATATGAATCTATGTCTTTGGCTTTTTCTATTTGTTTGGCTTCTCAATTGGAGGATTCCTGCAAGTCCTCCTGTTATGTCCTGGTTGCCCACATTTCCCACAGATGATTATTACTTTAGATTCCCCTCTTGATCTTATTCTTTTCTTTCTTGGTCTTCCTGCAGGGATTGTTGTCTTTAGAGGCAACACCATTATGTCCAATTGTTGTGGGAGATTCCATTTATCTTTATGGGCAAAGGATGAACATTTTCTTGATACAATGCTTTCAACGTTTCCGTTCTGTAGAACTTTGCACAATAATCATACACAGTCAAGTTTCTCTTTGCAATGACTGCTACTGCATGGCCACAAGGCATTTCATCTTCTTGAAACCTATTGCAAGTACATGTTCTATTATGTATATTTACTGTGAAATTTATCCCCATTTGATCACGAACTTGGTATTCTATTGTGTTGAAAGGAAAGACCTAAAAATAGTTTTGTCGTGAAATAGAATCAGATAATAAACATTTTAACTAGAATTAACATTGAAAGTAACTAGTTATCCTTCTGTGTAATTTTTTTTTTCTGTTGTTATGGAAGGTAACTGGTTACCATCTATTGACAGAATAAATAATAGTAAGAATAAGTTTAGTTGCATACCTCATACTTCATTTTTGAAACAATGTCATGTCTCAACTCATTCTCTGTTGTTGTAGAGACTTTTGTGAATGTTTCGTTTGCATTATTCGAGTTGTACCAAACCTACTTTTGAACCAAACTTCTAAGGCATTCAACCAAGATATCAATGGGGAGATTTCTTGCAGCTTTTAGTGCAGCGTTGAGTGATTCTGCGATGTTGGATGTCATCATGGTGTATCTTTTTGTTGGCGAGTATGATCTTGCCCAAGTTTCATACTTTTCTTTCTCTAAATAGGGTCTAATGCGTCTGTCAAGTCTATCAAGGCCTCTCATGTATTCTTCACATTCTGTTTTTGTGTATGCTTTTGCTGCTGCAATGAATTTCATTTGTAGCTCTTCTCCATGTCTTCCATACTTGCTTTTCAAATTATTGAGCAAGTGAAACATGCAAGCTCCATGGAAAGCATTTGGGTACAACATATGTACTGCATTGTCTATGCCCTTGTGTCTGTCGGAAACTATAGCCAATCCTGTGGAGTAAAAATATTTTAAAATAAAAAACAAAAATGAGGTATTTTTTTTTTTTTTTTTTAATTTTGGTGAAGGTAACCGGTTACTTTATTCATATACTAAAAGAAATAGCATGTATTTGTGTATTTGGTTTTGGTAACCAGTTCCTTTGTATTTGTAAACAAGAATATATAATTGAAGCTATCATACCTTCGGGTTCTCCATAGGTGTCTCTCAGTTTGGAGAAGAACCAAAGCCATGAGTTATCATTTTCAAAGTCTGCTATTCCAAAAGCCAACACGAAAATGTTGTTGTTTGAATCTAACGTTGATGCTGAAAATAGGGTACCACCATGTGCATTTTTCAAGAAAGTTCCATCAACAACAATTATAGGCCTCAAGTATCTCCAACCCTTGATTGAGTTAGAGAAAGCTATGTATAGGTATTTGAATCTATCTTCCTTGCCTGTGAGTAGGTGTGTTATCGTTCCTAGATTTGCTTGCTTCAACATGTAAAGATACATTGACAACTTTTGATATGAATCATCGGGGTTCCCTCTTACTAGACGCAAAGCTTTCTCTCTTGATTTCCATGCTTTTGTGTATCCCATAGTTACTCCGAAGTCATCATTCATATCATTCATGATGTCATTTGGAGTGTAATTTCTTTTGATTGACTTGTACTTATTCTTTATTAATTCACCAATTACGATGCTTTTTGCTTGCCTATGGTCTTCCATAACAATTTCAACAGAGCAAGTGTGATTTGGATTGCATTTCTGTACCTTGAATAAATCTTGATTTCTGTACTTAGATGCTCTCACCAACCAGTTGCATGTTTCATCTACGCAAGTAACCAGGTACTCTCTAGGTTCTGATCTTTTTGTTTTGAACTGGAAGTTATGCAGCATTGCATAGTAGCTAAGAGCCGATTTGATTGTGTTCTTATCCTTGTAAATTTTCCCTTGCTCTATTGTGTTGACTTTGTAATAAGATATTACTATTTGGATTTCCTCCAACTTCTTTTTTCTTTTTGTATTGTCTTCAATTATGAAATCAGCTACTTCTTCAGCAAAATTAGGTATGTATGACACATTTATGCCCTCATTTGTTGTGCTTGACATTCCTTCTTCGAGTAACATTTGTTCATTGATGGAAGCTTGGTTTACCTGCATTAATAATGTCCCCACCTCCATTTCTTCTGCTGTAGCTTTTTGATTTTCTAGTAGAAGAATATCATTTTCATTGCTTGATTCTTGAACTATAGTGACACACAATGGTAAGTTTGTTATTTTTGCAGCAACTTTTTTCTTTATTTCCATGTAGAAAAACACTGAATTGTCTGTTTCAACCTTCATTGGTGGTGTTCTTTTTTCTACTTGATAAGAAACTTCAATAGTTGTCGTTGTTTCCTTTATCTCTTTTTTATCAAATTCACCAAGTTGTCAAGAGAAAATTTTGGTGGTATTAATATCCCAGTCATTGCGTACCCTTGGTACTCGTTGTTTTCATTCCACTTGCCTCCATATTGAACCAAAGAAGTAGTATTGTCCATACCTGCAAAATTTGGCAATTTTTAAGCAGTTAGTTAGTTCTAAATGGGCTAGGGAGTTGGTTACCTTAATCTTTAATCACATATTCTTCTGAAATATTTAGTTTTATATATTGACTGTTTTTCAGGGTAACTGGTTACCCTATTGTTACTGTTTGTTTTTGCAGTAAAAATTCACACCAACATCAAATAATTTTTTTATTGAAAAGACAATAATTTAGGATCTAAAATTTTCAGATTTCTTGTTTTCTGTCTATTTTTAGTCAATCAATTTACACAACCAATTCTGCCAAGAAAAATATGAAGAAAATAGTAAAAATTTTATTAGTTACTCTGAAATCAGTCAGAGAAAGAGTACAGAACAATCCTTTACTCAGTTCAAGATATGGCATTGAATTGCTCAAAAAAGGAAAGAAGAAAAAAAAAGTAATATATATATGGACATATTGCTAATTAACAGGACATGGTAGTTTAATATCACTAGTGTAACTAAGTAGTGAACCTCCTAGATATATCTATTCCTTAATCGTAAAGAGTTCTTTCGCAAGCCTTGTTGTGGTATTTTCCTTTCATTGTCTCAGACAAAGTCTCTAATTCATGGCCTCATCACAATCAAGCAACTACGTAAAGAAGCCAAATATTTTGATTTCCATCTTTTTTTTTCATATTAATATTATCTTCCAATATTGCAAGTATATATAAGTAATCTTTGCACTGCATGATTATGCATGAAATAGTTTTCTCAAATTTTACAGATCTTTTTTCATTTAAAATGTGCTTATATTTCTTCCTCACTTTTAGGGGTTGATCATCATCAATCATTGTTGGCTAAAGATCATATTGATGGGAAGGTAATTGGTTACCTTAATCTGTAATCACATACCGTACTGAAACATTTAGTTGAATATATTTATTGTTTTTCAAGGTAACTAGTTATTCTAATGTTACTGAATGTTTTGGCAGTTAAAATTCACACTAATATCAAATTATTCTTTTTATTGTAAAGACAAATTAGAATGTGAAATTTTCAGAGTTCTTGTCTCTTGTCTATTTTTGGTTAATCGATGTACACAAACCAGTAGGTTTAGATAAAAAATTTCAATTTTTTAGTTTATAAATTGTTTGAATTTTTCAGAAAGCACATCATGATCGTGATCATTATCATTATAATCAAGATAATAGTTTATCTATAATTGTGATTTTGTATGCAAATAATATAGTTTTATGTAGAAGATTTAAGATAGTTTTCAAATAAAAGAAAATGTGAATAAAATAGAATTGACAGAGGAGACAATTTTTTGCAAACCTTGTTCCTTGATCGTGTATCGGTAATGCAAGTCGCCCTAATTTTCAAAGATTGCAGCTCGTATAATTGGAAGATTGTTAGAATTTATTTGATTTCTACAGAAAATGATCAGTAATTTAGTTGTCAAAGTGAACATATTTTTGTTAAATATTTTTGCAGAAGCTAAGGTCGAACCTTAGCTAGTATTGATCGAATGTTGTGGAAATCACCAGAGATAGGAGTTGTCACCGGGGAAGAAAGTTATCGCCGGAGAAGGGAGTGCCGGAGATGGAAGCAATTGCAGAGAGTTACGTGGTTTTGGAGAAGGCTTTGATCGTGTTTCATGCTTGAGCAGAGGACTATTGTATTGTTAATTACATTTGTGCCCCTGATTGTGTTGTTGTATTTTTGTTTAAATTTTAATTGGCATATGTAGTTAGTTTTCCCATAAACTAAGTTTTTCTTAATTAAATTTTTCCATACATATTATAAGAAGATTAATTCCCATATTTTTGCACCAAGATGGCTAAAAAATCATATTTTTTTTAAAAATCTCCTCTTTTTTAAAAAAAAATTACACATTTTTTACCCAAACCCAATACAAAGTTCACCACCCTAAATCTAAGCCCATTCAAAGGTCCGCTAAATTTTTTTAGGGTTTCATCTTATCCTTCTCTCTCACCAGCCTCATTCTCACGTTCACTCACCACTCTTTTTTACTAATCTATCTCCCTCTCCCTCACCTATTCCTCTCTCTCTCTCTCTCTCTCTCTCACACACACACACACACACTCTCTCTCTCTTTCTGTGCATGTTCCTATATTTCTCTCTATTTCCCATTTTCCCTGACTTGGTGTGTCCCACTCTTCCTCTCTCGTTGTTTCCTTCTATCTTTGAATCTTTTATTCGAGTTGTAATGGAAAGTAAGTCTTGCAGCCCCCTTTTTTTTTTTTTTTTAAATATATGGGTTTTGGGGCAGATGGTAGATCTTGATTTAGGGTAGAGGGGTTTTTGTTTTCAGGAGCTTCAAGTACGGTTATGGTGCATGGTTTTGGTTGAGACTTCTCATGGAGGCTTCATTATGGTCGAATTGTGCTCTAAGTTTATCTTGAAAGGGATATGCATTTTTTTCCCTTTTTGATCTATTTTGAGTAAGTTTGTATGTTGCTAAATTATATTGGTACATTTTTTTTATTACATCAACATTAATTCACCACTCTCACCAATATTCTATGTTTTAAACATTATTCTATATTTTTTTTTCTTCCTTGGATGTTGTTCACTGAGTTCTTAATTTCTTAATCTCTTATAAAGTATTAAGTTGATGTAACCAATTTGTTATTTGAAGATTACACTACATTTCATTTAATAATAGACTAACCTACTAACCTTCTTCTCTGTGTAATCTTAGTACTGATGCAATTTTTCATGTACCAAATCTCTGGATCAATCTGAGTATAGAAAAATAACTTGTTTTGTCAATTTTGAAAGATATTGTTTTTTATTTGTTTGGAAAAAGAATTTACAAATCTTGTAGTACTATTTTTATTATTGTGGTAGGAAACTGGACTAACTTTTTGATTGTTTCTTCACAACTTCAAAGAAGAGATCACATTGTATTATATCAACACCCATGAGAAGAGAAAAATAGTTATACATATTTTAAATTGTTGAACATGAATTGTACACTTGTAAGTAAATAAATATATTTTTTTAATATTGTGTCATTTTTTTTTACCTTTTTTGCAAGTGAAATAGATCTCAAATTGTAAGATATTATGCTTCAAGATGAGGATTATCTTATTTTAGGATTTATAAACCGAAGTATGTGAATGCCAATGGTTGTGTTGAATGCCAATGATTGTCTTCTTTTTTTTTTTGATGAACAAAGAATATTATTAACAAACCAAACCAAATACAAAAACAGCTCACAAAGATCCCAAAAACAGAAACAGCTCAAAAGGAGCCCAGCAAACCGAGACAACCTACAGAACAGCTCACAAAGAGCCCAGCAAACAGAAAATTACAACAGATTCAGGCTTCTAAGAAAAACAATGTCAGTGCTTTTCATCTTAGCCTTAGACAAACTAGAAACTCTAGCCTTAATACTATCTTGAACCAGAGAAACAGCTTTGCAAACAGACATCGAAAAGGAGTTAAAAACACACTGGTTTCTGTTCCACCAAACCAGATACACAGAAGCAACTAACCCAGCAACAACTATCTTCTGCTGAAGACTCTTCGGCTTCCCCTCCATCCACCTAATCCAATCTTGGAAACAAGCAGGCCAAATCAAACTTCCCAGCCAGCTAGCCACACCTTTCCTCACTTGATAAGCAAATTGACATTGAAAAAATAAGTGCTCATGACACTCCTGCTGCACTTCACAAATTGGACACAGGTAAGAAGTCAGCTGCAAATGGCACTTCAATAAATTGTCCCTGGTTAATAGATGCTTCAAGGAAGCTTGCCAAAGAATAAACCTGTGTTTAGGCAAGGACAAGCTACACCAAATAACAGAAGCCGAAGGCACCTTATCTCTATTCATCAGCTGAAAATACATCTTACTGGTTTTAAATTTGCTGTTTACTATAGCTTTATCTATCATCTCCTTGCTTATAAATGCCCTCATCTTGATTAGCTTACGCCAATACCAGCTCACGTCAGATTGAATATTGTACTCCCAAAAAGATTGTCCTTTAAGATAAACAGAATCAATCCATTTAACCCAAATAATATCCTGTTTAGTAGACACAGCCCAAATATACTTAGCAAGAAGAACCATATTCCAATTGGCCCCTTCCTTGAACCCGATACCCCCCAAACATTTAGGCAAGCAAACTTGGTTCCAGGCTGTGAGGTGAAGCTTACTTCTGTTATCATTCCCTTTACTGGTCCCCCACAGAAATCTCCTACACAGGCTATCAATCTCATTAATTACACTCTTAGGGAGGAGAAAAATACTCATCCAAAATGATCTAATTCCCAAAAGAATAGATTGAATGAGCTGAGCTCTTCCAGCATATGAGAGATGCCGATTAGACCAATGGAAAAGCTTCAACTGAATTTTTTGAATAATAGTAGCACAATCCCCCGCCCTCCACTTTGTAGGTCTTAGCGGAACACCTAGATACTTTAAGGGGAAATCACCTTCAGCAAAGTGCAAATCTCTTAAAATATCCCTGGTCTCTACCTCTGTTAAACCCCCAAAGTAAACTCTGGACTTGTCCAAATTAGCTGTCAAACCAGAAACCTCACTGAACTCATTAAAACACTGCTTTATAACCTGAGCAGAAGCACTATGACCTTTGCAAAATATCACAAGACCGTCCGCAAAGCAAAGGCTCACCAGATTCAATCTCCTGCACCGAGGGTGAAACTTAAAATCCCTGTTTTGAGTGGCTCGAATAAGCATCCTAGTGAAGAACTCCATAACTAGAACAAATAAGAGCGTAGAGATTGGATCTCCTTGCTTCAGCCCCCTCCTACCCGTAAAACAGCCCTGAACTCTACCATTAAGCAAAATAGAATAAGAAGCATCTCTTAAACACACCAAAATCCAGTTAATAAACTGCTTCGGGAAACAAAAACCAGTAAGAATCGCCTCTAAACAATGCCAATCAATGGAGTCATAAGCCTTGCTGAGATCGACCTTCATCACACATCTAGGGGAAATATGTTTTCTTTTATAACCCTTAAGGATATCCTGAAAAATAAGAATGTTATGCGCTAAAAGCCTATCCTTAATGAACGCCCCTTGATTTTGATGAACAAGAAAAGGAAGTACCCTTTTGAGTCTCTCACACATCATCTTAGAAATACACTTATACAAAGTATTGCAGCAAGCAATGGGCCTATACTCCACAGCCTTCGTCGGATTAGCAATTTTTGGAATCAATGACAACAGAGCATTATTCAATTTTTTAGGAAGAATGCCTTGCTGAAAGAAACCCAAAACAGCCTCTGAAACTTCATCACCAATCTCATTCCACATAGCTTTAAAGAAACCCGACCCATATCCATCCGGTCCCGGACTCTTTATAGATCCTATGCTAAACATAGCATTTCTAACATCCTTCTTGGTAAACGGTTTAACTAAAGCCAGTTGATGCTCTAAAGAAAGGATATTACCATGAACAAAACAATCCATGTGGATAGAACCCGAAGCCTTACTTTGACTGCCCAAAACATTTCTAAAATGATGTAAGAAATGATCCACCACCTCCTCATACTTCTCAACAAGCTGACCATTGTCAGAAACATAAGAGGCAATTCTATTTATTTCCTTCCTCTGCTTCAAACAAGCATGGAAATACGCTGTATTATCGTCCCCAAATTTGAGCCAATTAACTTTACTTTTTTGCCTAAAAAAACTATCATAAAATCTGGAACTCTGAACCAGAGCCTCAAGCGCCAGCTTTTCCTCAGCCTGAAACACAGAAGAAAAAGGATCCTGCTGGAGGTTACCTTGGGCCTGGTTATACAACATTTTAGCCATCTGGAAGTTGCTCTCAACATCACCAAAATCAGACTTATTAAACCTCCTTAAGACATGGCTAAGTCTCTGAAGTTTCATTAACACACCAGTAAAACCTCCAACAGCTACTGGTTTTTGCCAACTTTGCATAACAGTAGACTTAAATTTATTATGCTCCACCCACATGTTATAAAATCTAAAAGGCTTGAACCCAGTGAGGACCTCCTGAAACAACTTAATAATGCAATAGCAGTGGTCTGATAGCATGTCCCACTGTTTGACAGCCACTGAAGCAGGAAAGAGGTCAAGCCACTCCTTATTTTTAAAAACCCGATCTATTTTGGAATAAATCCTAGCGTCAGCTGTTTGGTTATTAGTCCAAGTATATTGAGAACCAATTGAACCGAGCTCATCAGCTAACCCATGACCACGCCATCTCTGAGCATTAACCAACTCAGCAGAAGTAACTGGCCGACCCCCTTTTCTGTCCTCAAACTCAAAATCAGTGTTGAAGTCACCAGCCAACAACCAGGGAGTAACAGGGAAACTAAGGCAAGATAAGTCAAGCCACATCTGAGCTCTTTCCTGGACCAAGTTTCGCCCATAAGCAAATGTCACACAGTACACCCTCTTAGAATGATGCTCCTTGATAACAGTATGAACAATTTGATCACTCTCTTGAATAACATCAACAAAAAGCAAACTACTCCTCCAAACCAGCAAGATTCTACCTTCACAAAGAGAACCTTTAAAATAATTCCACCCATCAAAAAACCTACTCATCATATCCTCCACTTTCTCACCTCTTAACTTGGTTTCAAGAAAAGCACCCAACCCAATCTTATTTATTCGACAAAAAACACTAAGGGATCTCTGTTTTTCCCTCTTATTCAAACCCCGAACATTCCAGCTAAGAATTTGGAACTCTACCATCAGATTTTTTGTTTGCAAGCAAAGCCAAATTCGCATCCTCCCCAATCTTATCTAGTAAGACATTATAAGTGTTTTTTACCCTGTTCTGAGCCTTATAAGCCAGCGATTTCTTCCCCCCAACTTTCCTAGGAGTAATCCAATCTCCTTCTGTTTCTACCATACTAGCTGAACTACGGTCAACAGACACCTGGTCTCCTTTGGAAACTTGGTTAAAATCAACTGCACCCATCTCTGTATTTGTCTGAACTTGTGAACCTTTCAGTGCCTTGTCATGCAAATTAGTCTTGTCCCCCTCTCCTGTACCTGGCGCTGAAGAATTAGCCACCTTGTGCACCTCAGAATTGCCCCTTATAGTCTCCTCCAACGAATTATCCAATTTGGATCCATTAACTAACTGATCTTTTGGTCTCCAAACTACATCTTTTTTCTTATTACATAAAGATTCAGTATGACCAAACACCTTGCACAGCTTACATTGTGTGGGTAGCCACTCAAACTCAACAAATTGTTCCATTAATTGACCTCTTTCATTCAAGAACTTAATGGATTTCGGGACCTCATCAGCTATGTCAATATCAACTAAAACTCTAGCAAATTGCATCATAGACCTATCCATTGTAACCTTATCCACCATGATTGGTTTGCTAAGAGTACTAACTAAAGCACTAAGGCATTTGGTTCCCCAATACTGAAGCCCCAAACCGGGCAACCTCACCCAAACTGGGACCGATTTAATCATCCTCAAATGATCTAATTCAGCTGTCCATGGCCTAACAATGACTGGTTTTCTATCAAAGTGCAAAAATCCATTTTCTAGTACCAGATCCCTAGTCGTTTCGTCCCTGAACTTGACCAACGTATGGCCAGCATTTAATCTCGCTATTCGCTCTATACCCAGTTTTCCCCACATTCTCTTGATGAAACCCTCAAAAACAGTGAACGGGGGGTGAGCACCCAAAACCGTACACACTACAGCAGAATTCCAATTTGATGTTTCAACCGCGATTTCTTCTAAATCCACCTGAGCAATCCGATGACCATCCTGAACTAATGGCTCCTCAAATTGTAACCGAGCACCCCCTTGGTTCGGCAACAGATCTTTGAATGATGCCCACTTATCCTTAGCTTGATTAGCATAATCATTAAGATCTTCTTCTTGCTCACTCCATCTCAAACCAGGCTGGGCCAAATCCACCCTATCCCTAATCAAATCACCTTTCACCGACCCTCCAATCTCTGGAAATTCTGCCATCGAGTCCTTGAAAACATCCTCCGTCTCAGCTGGAAGAGCATCATCGTCGACTACAACTGATTCACCACCCATGCCCACATGTCTACTCTCGTCGCCATCCTTGTCCACATTGCCATTGTCGATTGAAACTGGCTTCTGGTGTACTCTCTTACGTCTCGCCATGGAGCAGCTTAGAGAGAAACCTCACGCCCTTAATGATTGTCTTTCTTAAATGATGCATTGTTTGGATTTTTTTAAATTAATATGTATTTTTTTATAAGAAGAAACTATTTAATCACAGATTCTGTTAAATTGTTAATAACCCACCGTTAAAACCATACCAATTTCTATCAAACATACACAATTCTGATAAGCATACTAAATTCTGTTTGATAGTCATTTATATAATAGGTAAGATAGTAAATGTTGTGTGAGTTTCTTGCATTTGTTATATATATGTCGATATGTATATTGAATAGATGGATGTGTTTTTTGAATGATGGTTGAATGATGGATCGTTAATTATATGATGTAGGATCCTAAATAAACAACCTCGAAATGTAGGATCATAAGGTGTGAGCATATATTTAATAAGTATTAACGATATACTTGTACAAGTATATGCGAAGTTCCAAAGCTGTCATCTGCACTCGAGCATGAGTTGCAGGCTCGAAGGCAACAAAGTTGTCCTCCAAAAGAAGAGTTCGAAAGACCAATAAAGTAATTAGGTAGCAACAACTAGAACGAAGAGCTCGAAGCTACATGTGATCTCGAAAGCGTGTTGGAGCAGTATTCAAGCTCGAAGATGTGTTAAATTAATACACGGAAATGCTATTAGGAAATCCCTATACACAAGGGATTTAGTTCAAACTGTGTAATCAATCCTATTGTTTAGAGATATTTATTTACAATAAATGTGAATGATTGTATTTAATATAAGGTTGTCCCACTTAAAACCTGATATGGGTAACGCAATAACCCTAAGATTAAGGGAAGATTCTTGTAACTAGGCCTATAAATATTCTGGGAATAGTAATTTGTAGACACACTATCTTTTGTATTGTGAACGTCTCTGTGAAATTGCACTAAAAAAGCTTGAACACAAACCTCAATAAAAGTGACTTGTGGACGCAGGCAGATTTTAACTACTAAACCACGAAAAAATCTTTTTTTTTTTTTTTTGAATCATACAGGGTTAGTTGCTCTTGTTTTTAGTCAACGAAAAATGTCGTCAACAGTTTGGTGCTTTCATTGAGAGCATTAAGCATTCTTGTTCTTTCAAACCTTCCCTTAAATAATCGATGGTTGCACCCGCTAGCAATGCCCCTGGGTTTGGAAATGGTCCACCATTACCAAGAATCTTCAAGGAGAACACTCCTCAAACGAAAGAATCTTCCCGTTTGCCTGGCAAAAAACTGGTGAATGAGGAAAATCCTGCTGAAAGAAGTGCATCATCAGCCCCGCAAGAACCAGGTTCGGGGTCTAGCCCACCTAATGAGGACTATTATAATCTCAAAAGGTATGTTCCAATGGTGGATTTGGAAAATTGGAGGGTGTGAGAAAGCCTGGGTGAAGCCATGCGGCTGAACGAAGAAATGATGAGGAAGGTCGTAGAATTGCAGGCGCCCCCATGACGGGCTAGGGGACTTCCTCGAGGTAGCACTGTGGCAACGATGACCGAACAAAGAACCGCCCAGCAAGGTCAAGCAACAAGGGCTGGAGCAAGTACTGTAATCAACCAGTCTGGGGTGTCATCTCGAACCCCTACACGAACCAACCAGCCAAGAGAGGTTCCGGTCTCCATTAGGAACAACCAAGTTGCCCCTCAAGCAGCCCGGAATCATATCCCAGAACTAGCAAGGACAACCATGAACAACGAGAGATCACCCCCATCTCCAATTAGGCATCTTCCATCACCTATTAGACATCCATCTCTAGCTCAAGATGTACTCCAACGAGCTCCTAGTGGAAACCGAGCTGGGGAAAGGGAACCTCAGAGGCTCGAGATGTAATCTCCATTGTTTTTTATTCTATTCATCCCCAATAGTTAAATTCTCTAATTCAACCATGGAGGCTCAAGATGTTACCTCAGAGGCTCGAGATGTAATCTCTTGTGTTCTACAAATTCAACCATGGAGAAATGTTCTTCTCTTGGGTTTTATCCCCTTATAAAACAATATTTCTTATGCAACACATTTTATTATTAATAAACAATAAAATCACTTTTTTTATTAATGCATTGCTCATGTGTTTTATTACATGATTATTTATTTAAATACAAATGTTTATAAAATCCTGAACCTGTGTAACTAGTTACAATTATAGTGACTAGGTCACAATGGATTATAATTGTAATTACATGTTCAAAAGAATTAGTCCTAAGATTAAATAATGTACACGAATTTCACTGATTTAGTAATCTACGATATGATCTACTGGTGCCTTATCAAGACATTGACCAAAGTATATAAGACTGTATGTATCTAGTTACATCCAACTAGGATCGACATAGATTACTGATAGATAAATAAGTATCGTTATTATCAAATCTAATTAGTGTTACGATGTTGAATGTAGGGCAAGTCGATCTCAATTTTGAGTGACAATAGTTCTATTAATTATATTATTTGAATCTTTTGACTTGTTCGTTAAAAGCTTACTCTGCGACATAGCCTATACTTACATCTTAGAGATTCAATGGTGTAATTGAATGAGAGTATTTATCATTGATATGAAATCTACAACTTCCGTAATAAAAGTGAAAAGATGATTTCCTTAATAGCTTAGTTCAAATAGTTAAATGAGTGAGTACTCATTTCATTAATTATGTTTACGGAATTATCATATATAAGGAACTTAGTGGGAGTTAAGGATAAAATACAATTGAATGGTAAAACGGTAAAATTCACCCGAATTATTAGTAGGTCATCGATAGAGGATTGACTAATGGTAATGGTTGTAACAATGGACAATGTATTTACGTTAGTGGAAATACATTCTATGAGTTCAAGAATTCAATTTCAAGTCTATAGTGGAGTCACGAGAAATTAGTAAGTTGTAAGATAATTTATTCTATAAATAAACTCACAAGAACTTATTGTAGCTTGTATTCATGGAACCATGGTCCCACATTGTCTTTGATTAAGTCAAGTGTAAATGTCTCAAATAATTGATTTAATGATCAATTTAGAATATCGAATTGACTAGGTTAAATTTGTGATATTTACATGAATTATTAATTAGAGAAAAGAAGAGAGTTATTGTAAAATATTGGGCATATTTATTAACGATGAAAAATTGGTGTTAATATTAGTAAATAACATTAAATCAAGTTTCAAATTATAAATAGTTAATTTCAATAAGGATTTAATTAATTAATTATAAAAATAGATAATAAATGAGTCTTGAATTTGAGTCCATAGGACCTTAAATTTAGTGAAAATTACATGTCATATAGGATTTTTAATAGATTGTGCAAAAATATGCTTTTTTTCAAGAAAAGTTAATCTATGGTTTTTTTTTTTTTAAATTTCACTTTTATGGGATTAGTTTCCCATATTTTTGTATAAAAGTTTGTTTATGCCATATTTTTACTCTTCATCAAGTTTTATTAATTTGGAAGGGTATGTTTGTAATTCGATTATTTTTTTTAGCTTATTTGATTTTTTTTTACATTAATTTTATATAACTATTTTTATATTAAATTTTCCATGGTTGTTTTGCAAATTTTTTTTTTTTTTTTGTAATATGAATTGTGTTTGTTATTATTTTTTTATTTAAGGTAAACATTTTTTTCCTTTTTTTTTAGGTTGTACGTTTTTTTTTCAAAACATGGGTAAGGTAACCAGTTACTTAATTGATTTTTCAAAGTTATGTAAAATAAAATCCTACAGCTAGCTTAAATAACATTTATCTAGAGGGGTAACCAGTTACTTGTTTGATTTTTCACATTTATGTAAAAAATAGTCTTGGAGGTTAAATAATATGTATCAGGAAAGGTAACCAGTTACAGTGATATTATTAACTTACTGCCATAAGAGGGGTAACCAGTTACCATAAGAGGGGTGACGAGTCACTCATATTAGAAATGAAAAGAAACATCACATTTGAAGGAAAAAAGAAGAAGAGTAAGTATGATTTAGTAACCTAGGTAACCAGTTACCATATAGAACCCAGAAATATACACACATATCAAAATGTGAAGGTAACCAGTTACATCCTGAAATATACAAAAAAAGAACGTGAAGGTAACCAGTTACCACAGATCTGAAGATAGAAAAAAAATAGATCTGACCACGAACCAACCTCCTCCCTCGCCTCCGACCACCACCAGAAACCCCCATCCCCTGCGCACAAAACCTCGTCGCAAACCCAGCCATCCTCGTCGTTTTGCCCAGGCTCCACCCTTCTTCCTCACCTCCGACCACCACCAGCACATCCCTCACCTCAGCCTATCCCCGTTGTTTTGGATTTGCGGGCTCGCGAATGGAATTGCGCAGAGATGCGCGGATTGAGGTTGTGTTGGTCGATGGTGCGGCTGGGGTGTTCTTGGCAGGTGGTGAGGGTGGGTGGTCGGAGATGATGGTGGAGATGGTGAGGCAGCCAAGTAGAGGAGTGGCTGGGTTTCACGGAGGTGCGGCTGGGGTGTTCTTCGCAAGTGGTGAGGGTGGGTGGCGGGAGATGATGGTGGAGATGGAGAAGCAGCTGAGTGGAGGAGTTTTGGCTATGGTGGAGATGGTGAGGCAGCTAAGGCAAAATGAAAGAGAAGATGTGGCTTGGCTGAATGAGTTTTGGCTATGTTAATTACCATAGTACCCCTCCTTTTGCTGATTTTTTTTTTATTAATTTTGATTTCCAATATGGGATTAATTTTCCCATAATCTAAGTTTTTGTTAATTAAATTTTCCCATACAAATTAAAGAAAGTTTAACTCTCATATTTTTGCACATTGATGGCTAAAAAGCCATATTTTTTAAAAATTCCCTTAAATTTAAGATAGACATCATGAGTCCAACCCTCATGGTGTGGGACAGCAATGATAGGGAATGTTTATATTTTATTTTACAATTAATTTATATAAGAAAATAAGCCCATGGATGTGTCCATAAATAGAATGTTATAGCTAGGGATTTTAGAAGACAAATTTTAGAAAGTGCTCAGTCATAAAAAAACCCTAGAATTACACTTTTCTAGCCACACACCATTTTTCTCTTCTAGATCTCTATCTCATGTGTTGAGAAAATTGCCCACAATAGTTAGGCTTGATCAAAGATTGGCGAGGAAGATTGTGGTTGTGTTCGTTTTTCAGTTCTTGGCATTTCCTAGCAATAAAAAAAATGACAAAAAGATAGAGAATTGAAAGGGCGAAGTCTTATTAATTCTATTGCACATAAGTAAGTAGTTTACTTTATCTGCATGTTTATTATTTAATTTCAATATATGCATGTTCTAGGATCTCTATTTATTTTTGATTAAATTAGAAATCACATGATAATAAACAATATCATGTATTTGTTTTTCGTACAATTGATCTCAAAGCTCTAGGTTGCTAGTTTATTATTATGTTCTTGAATATGTATGATTGAAATTTTGACATGCTTGGTTAAAAATGGGATAGTTGCATATATTAAAAACATGTGTTAGGGTTTATGTGTTCTTGCTAAAAAAATTGATTATTTTTAGTGTGACTCAATTTTTATAAGTGTTTTATTTAGATTTATAAAACCTCTAAAAATTGTACTAGAAACATGTTTTGGAAATTACACAATTTTTTTTTATAAAAAATTATATATTCTTAAGTTTCGAAATTAAATGAAAATCATATAATATTTCGAAAAAAATTAGATGAATATTAGATATTTTCATAAATTTTGAAATTAGATGTAAACCATATAATATTTTGAAAAATTAGATGAAAATTAGATATTTTCAAATTTTGAAATTTGTTGATAAAAAAAATCTAAGTTGTTTTTCGATTTAGCTAGATTTTACAGTTTGGATATTTTTTAAAATTTTGTGGTTAGATATTTTGAGCATCATATTTTATCTTACTAAAATAAGTTTTTAAAATATAGATATTTTCCAACAAGAAAAATAATTATTTAATTTTATTAATTAGTTAAGATTTTTGTTAGATGAATCCTATTATTTATAACAATATTGTTTATTTTGGAAATAAATATCAGAAATGAGTAATATGCCATATAGAATAATATGCTAAGCACTTCCAATTATCAACATGTCATCCCTCATTATATTTGACATTTTTGCAATAGGGCTTAGATGTATGTTATAGTGAGGCCCGCCTTGGTGGGTTGTTGTAGACATTCCTGGGAATCAGTGAATAAGGCACGGAGCTGAGGGCAGTTCTGACCGACCGACTAACATGCTGTTGATGACCCCTGTGATGACCAGTGGGCTGAGCACTTAGGTGGTTTCGCTTTGAAGGCACAAAACTCGGAGTGGCGGTCCTGATAGAATGACTAGGTTTAGACTGGCTATTCTTGTGGGACTTATGAGACCCAATTTGACTCTTTCTGACATTAACGTTGGTTGCAAGATGGGATAACCGAGCCAAAACCTCCTCAATTTGCATGTTTTCCCTAGCGAGATGGCTCCTTAATTGGGCATTTTCCATCTCGACGGAAATCAAATATCCTAGATTAGGATTTGGTGGGAGTGACGCCAAACTCACAGCGTTGTCCTGACCCACCAGTTGTTTTCTAGAACGTTGTTGAACATCTAGGCCCCTTTTAGCACGAATAGCAGTATGATGGGCCTTCTACCCACCAGGCTGTTCCATCTCATTGTCACGCAGCGATCGAGTGAGCACCATGATGAATGTCGACTGAAACTTGTGGAGCACTAATTTCCTCTCAATGAAAGCATCAAACTGTTGACACGGTTTTTTGCTAACAGTAGATTAAGAAATCAAATAGGGAGATTAGTGCTAAATTATAAACCGTAACGAAAATAAAAGAACCCTCTCGTACACACACAACTTTTACATCGTTCAGTGGTTAAAATCCATGTAGTCCAAGAGACAGTATTATTGCTTTTCTCTCTCATTTTCTGCAGAGTTTTAGTAATACAAAAATGTCGTCCCCTTCCCTGTCCATTATCCTTGATATTTATAGAAGAATTTCCTGGACAGGTTTGGTTAACCGCGTGAATAAATAAGGTATACATTTAATACAGATTATTCCCATTTACATTGAGATATGATTTGATAACAGAATATAATATACTCCTGCAATCTTAGATAATAAATTGTAGATATGCAATATAGCCTAAGCATTAATGAGCGTATAAGGAGCCTCTGAATCTCTTGGGATCCTTCAGTATGTGTTCTGTCCAGGTTTCCACGAGCTGAATATCTCACCCGAGCTTATGTTCAAAGATTATTTGCACCTTAGCTCGTATTAAGCTCAGAGTGCCCAAATTTGGATATGGCCATTATAGGTCTCGAACTTGATTGTTATCTTGAGAGGCGGTTCGATAATAACCTATAGATCGATTGAGTCTCGAGCTGCTCACATCATTGTTAACCAAATATCTTACCTGTCTATTTTTCCACATATTCATCTATCGTTTGTACCCGAGCTGAGTAATTGAATTTGTGCTAATTTTAGGGTACGACAAAAGCAATGTTTGAGTTTGGTACGCTCACATTGTCTAAAACAGGAATTTTGTGGGGAGGGAATATGCTTGTGATAGAATGATAAAATTGTGTATTCGCGACAATGTTAATAATAGAGATATTGGCGGAGAAAATACTCAAATTTTTTCAATTATTAAACTTTGCTACCCAAATGTTTTTTTACATAGTCGTTAGTATCCACTAGTAACGTCTGACACATGTGTATATGTGTCACGATTTCATTGGCTCCCATCATTTTAATGATTTAAAATTAAAAAAATAAAATATCCAAAATATATTTAAATTAATATAATCTAAATTAACATGATCTTAAGACTAAAATAAATCTTAAAATTAAATAAAACTATATGAAAAACATCCCATCAAAAATTGATCACCCATACACACGCACATCAAATCTCTTCTTCCCCATCCTCTCTACCCTCAATCTTCTCCAGCTGACCTATAGTAGCAATTAGAAGAAAAAATTAGAAACCCAGATATGGGTAAAGACGATGAGGGATAGATAGAGACCACCTTCAGATTCTTGGACGAAAGTGAGGAGGGTTCGATAGAGGCAGCGCTTAGATGAGATCTAGGCAAGGGAGATGCTCTAGATCTGGGTTGGATGAATGGATTCCTCCCTCTCCTTCGTTTTCCTCTACTTCTCCTTTCACGTCGGCGACTTGAAAGACGACATGAGTTGATGCCGGGGTGGGTTTCTGGTTCGGCATCATTGGGCTGAGATCTGAGGCAATGAAGTGGATGAGCAACGGCTGGATATTTGAATCATTTGGATAATAACGTGTCTTTGATTTTTGGTTATCTGACATCGTTCAAATCTTTGAGTTTGAGTTCATTGGTTTTGGTGTTGTGGATTTTCCTCATTTTTTACATTGTTTGTAACTTTGTATCTGAGATTGGGTTTATCTATTTTTTTGTTCTATAATTTTTCTGCAATTGATTTTTGGTTAAGAAGTGTTGTATTGATAACTGATGCAAGAATTTGACTTAGTTTTTTTTATTTTTTTTTATATTCCTATGGTTTGTAATTTCAAGTTTTATTTTAGTTTTATGATTTAGCTAACTTAGTTTATATTAATTTAAATTTAAATTTTCATTTTAAATATTTTTAAATATTTTAGGTTTTTTTTCATTTTAAATTATATTTTTTAATTTTCAATTATTTTTAAATAATTGTATGATATTTAAATAATTAAAATAATGGGAACCAATGAATTCGTGACACATGTACACATGTGTCAGTGGGTGCCAATAACTGCACCAATTTATGGATCGAATATATTATTGCTGCCAAAAATAGATTTGGATATTAAAGTGTAATAATTGAAAAATATTTGAGTATTTTCGTCGCCAATATCCTTTAATAATAATAAGTCATCCTTCTTATAACGTGATTGACGTTATTTCTATATTTGTATGGTATAATAGATTTCCTCATATAGATTATAGTACAATTAAATGTTTTGTAAATGATTTTTTATAAATGTGAATTATGTGTTAAATTAAAGAGGGCTAAGAAACATTTTCTTAGAGTTGAAAGATTTAAAATTTGCTTGATTTAATACATAGAGATTTATATAACTTGAATGACATGTTTACAAGATAGGGAAATAGACACAATTCGTAACCGTTTTAGATGATTACTTTAGGTTTACATTTGTATATTTACTTAAGATTAAGGATGAGACATTTAATTATTTTAAAATCTATACAGCCGAAATAGATAATCAATTGGAAAGGAAAATCAAAATTCTTAGAAGTGATAGAGGTGGTGAAGATTTTTCAAATGATTTTAATTTGTACTGTGAACGTGGCATTACAAATTAATGTATTGCACCTTAAGATGATTAATGTTATGTTTTTATATGCTAAATTGAATTATAACTTGTTAGGTGATGCTTTACTTGTTGCATGTCATATATTAAATCTCACTTATATGAAAAAAGAATAATATGTCTCCATATAAGTTATGGAAAGGAAAAAAGTCTAATAAACGCTACTTAAGAGTGTGATGGTGCATTGCTAATTGCAAGAGTATGGATCCTAAAAGGACCAAATTCAGTCCAATTGCCATTAAGTGTATTTCTTTTGGCTATGCATCAAATAACAAAGCTTATAGGCTAATAAACTTGGAGTTTAATGTAATAATTGACTAAAGAGAGATGTAATTTTTTAAGAACATGTTATATAGTGATAGCAACTCTAAAGAACCCAAATGAAGAATCTCAAGAGGAGATACCTTTAAAGTTTGTTGAGCAACCTATATCATTCTTAAATGGAGACCTCGATGAGGAGGTCTATATGGATCAACCACAAGGTTCTGTTCAAAAGTGTGTAAGCTTATTAAATTGTTATAGAGTTTAAAGCAAGCTCCAAAACAATGACATGAAAAGTTTGATCAAACTATTATTTTAAATAGATTTAGACACAATAATGCGAAGAAGTGCTTATACTCTAAGATTGCAATATTGATTATGTCATCTTAGTGTGTCTATATGGTGATGATATGTTGATTTTGAGTAATGAGATTAGAGGTATAACAGAAACAAAGATGTTTATTTCTTTCACTTTTCAAATGAAGGACCTTGGAGAAGTCGATACCATATTGGTAATTAAAGTGAGATGATATAGTGGGGATCATGCCTTAAGTCAAGCTCACTATGTTGAGAAAGTGTTTGATAAATTTATTCATCTCAAAATCAAATAGGCAAATGCATCATTTAATTCAAGCATCAAGCTTAAAAAGAATAATGGTAGAGCAGTGACTCAAATTGAGTATGCAAGAGCAATAGATAGTCTAATGTATGTTGCTCAATGTACAAGAACATGCATTGCATTTGTTATTGAGAGAGTTTTAGGGTTCCTAAAAAGGATCAAGAAACTTAATCTTCATTATTTAAAGTCTCCTAAGATACTTGAATGATATTTAGACATAAGTTGGATATATGGAGTATGATATAATCTATCTACCACAGGTTAATGTTGGGAAAACTTATACATGATCTTTATTTATTTTCATGTAAATCTAATATTAAGCAAATTAATATGAGATAACCTAGAACATGTTTCTAAAATTGAATTCAAAGAGAAACAATGATAAGAATACTTACAGTATACATAGCGGAATGAATGAGTCATTCCTCCAGTTTCTCTAACCCTTGTGTCCTTTCTGTCGCAGAGTATTACCAAGAAACTGAACCGATCTTCTATTATCTTCACAGTCTTCCAAAGTATCCTTAGAATCACCTAGACTAGAGTGGGAAATTCTCAAGACATGAGATAGATACAAAGAGAAGAAAAGAAAATAACAAAGAGGCTTAGAAAATGACTTCTGTTTAGAGAGAATATAAAAACTATCAGAAAATCTGACTTGTGACTCATCAAACTTATCTGTCGTCTGTCTAGACTTCTCTCCAAGCACTCATTTTATAGACTCAATTAGGCCATTTAATTTAATTAAAAAAATCAATAAAATAATAGCCAATTAATAGCCCTAGGTTGAAATTATCATGGGCTTTAGGCCCGTAAAATTTCTCATTTGATTATAAGCCCATTGGACTTAAAATCAAGGCATGTATTATATTCTATTGATTTAATTAATTAAATAATTATTAAAATACTTTATAAAATTAATTATTTATAATTTGAACCTTGATTTAAACTTATTTATTAATTTAGATACCAATTTATCTTAATTAATAAATCTGCCATAATTTCTCTTTTCTTTTCAAAATTACTTGACTCTGTGAAATTGACCTGGTCAACTTTGATAATTCTAATTGATAATTAAATCAATTAATTGAGACTATCTAGATGGTTTTATCCAAGGTACAATGGGGACCATGGGCCTATGAAATCAAGCTCCAATAAGTTATCATAAATCTAACAAATAAATTTACTAACTTATTAATTCCTCGTGACTCCACTAAAGACTCGGAATTGCACTCTTGAATTCATAGAACACTCTATAACAAATATAGATACGCTATTAATTATCCATTGTTACAACCATAATTGTCACTCAATCCTCTATAGACGGTCTACAATGAGATGAGACTAAAACATCATTTTACCCCTCATTGTATATTATCATTTAAACATTTAGTTCATTGTAAATGATATTTCAGTAAACTAATTTAATTACTGAAATGAGATCTCTATCATTTAACACATTGAACCAAACTAAAAGGAAACCATCGTTTCACTTCTTCATCAGAAGCTATAGATGTTCATATTTATGATTAACACTCCCACTCAATTATACTACAGAGTTATCAAGATGTAAGTATGAGCTAGTCCGTAGGGTAAGCTAGTAACGAACAAGTCAAAGAACTCAAATAATACAACAAGTTAGAATACTAACCACTCAGAATTGAGATAGAATTGACCTATGGTCAACTATATGATATGAATAGAATAGATAATAACGGTATGTTTACTTATCTTATCAAATATCAATATCGGTCCAGTCCGATGTAACAAATACATCCGATCTTATCTTTTTTTGCTAATGTTCTGGAAAGAACATACTACAATGTGTCAGTAGATCATATCGTAGATTGACAAGTTAGTGTAAATCTTGTGCACTGACTAATCTTAGGACTAACTTATTTTGAACATATAATCATATTTATATTCCACTGTGATTACGTCACTATAAATATGATTAGCTATATGCTTGAGATTTAATAGAAGTTTATTTTAAACAAATAATCATGAAAATAAAACATTTGAGCAAAGTGATTGACCAAGTCAAAAAATGATTTCTATTCTTTTATTGATAATAAAATGAGATTAGAAAGAAAATGGGTTTTAATTAGGGCATAAAACCCCAACAAAGTCCCACTTACACTAATTGAAACTAATGCCTTAATTCTACTAATCCCATTTCCTTGATATGCTTATCAAATGTAGCTTATGGTAGTGTCTTTGTAAACGGATCCGCAAGATTGTCTTCAGTTGCAATCTTCATAACCTCCACATCTCCCCTGGCCACATATTCTCGAATAATGTGATACTTCCTTTCTATATGCTTACTCCTCTTGTGACTTCGAGGTTCTTTCGAGTTGGCTATTGCTCTTGTATTGTCACAAAACAACACAAGTGGTTTATCCATTTCTGGAATAACACCAAGATCCGAATAGAACTTCTTTAGCCAGACTATTTCTTTAGCTGCTTCTGACGCGGCTATGTACTCAGCCTCCATGGTGGAATCTGATATTGCAGACTGCTTTATGCTTCTCCATATCACAGCTCCACCCCCAAGAGTAAACACCATTCCAGAAGTAGACTTCCTGTCATCGACATCAGTGTGAAAATTTGAATCAGTGTAGCCTATAGGGTTCAGAACACCACCCTTGTAGACTAAAATATAATCCCTAGTCCACCTTAAATACTTTAGGATATGCTTAACTACTATCCAATGTTTCGGTCCTGAGTTTGACTGATACTTGCTCACTACTCCCACTGCATAGCAAATATCCGGTCTAGTACACAAATTCTATAATGGCGTAAACTAGGTTCACGACCATTCCAACATTCTAAATGTGTTTTGGGGATTGATTTAGATGGCACGATATTGAGAATGTCGTTCGAAGTTTTAATTGCATGTCCCTAGAATGAAGTTGGTAGAGTTGAGTAACTAAGCATGCATCTAACCATTTCCAATAAAGTTCTGTTCCGACGTTCCGCTACACCATTTTGTTGCGGAGTACTTGGGGCAGTAAGTTGTGATAAAATCCCAAGTTCAGTTGAATGATCTTGGAACTGCATATCCAAATATTTTCCACCCCTATCAGATTGCAAGATCTTTAACGTTTTACTTAATTGGTTCTGAGCCATTGCTAGGAATTCCTGATACTTTGAAAATGTTTATGATTTCCTATGCATTAGGTAAAGACATGAGTATCTAGAGTAATCGTCAATGAAAGTGACGAAATACTCAAAACCACCCCTGGCTTGTACATTCAAAGGTCCACAAACATCTGAATGAACAAGTCCAAGTGGTTCTTTGGCCCTATCACCCTTTGTAGAGAATGGACGCTTGGTCAGTTTGCCTTCTAGACAAGATTCACAGACAGGTAATTCACCTAAGGTGAGTTTCCTCAAAGGTCTGTCCTTTGTAAGTCTTTGAATCCTATCATAGCCAATGTGACCTAGTGTCAAGTGCCATAAATACGTCATATTATCGTTATCGGTCCTTTGACGTTTATTGGTCCTAGGTTTAGCTACTTTGAATAAATCATTGTTAAGAGCGAGGGGTTTGTTAGGTCACAGAATATAAAGGCCGTTTTCCAAACATGCAATACACAATTGTGATCCATTGAAAGAAATAGATATATTAGAACTTGTGAAAGTCATAACAAATTGTTCTAATTCCAACATGGAAATTGAAATTAAATTTCTACTAAAATCCAGAATAAAAAATACATCATTTAAAATTAAAAATTTATTTCTGAACTTCAGACGAGCTCTTCCTCTAGCTTGGACCGCAGCGAACACTCCGTTCCTAACTCTAAGCTTTAAGCCGCCTTCGTCCACTTCCTCCCACAATTTAAGAAGCTGTAAAGAGTTACAAACATGGTTGGTAGATCCAGAATCAATAATCCAAATGAATTTATCATTCTCTAAACACACATGTTTCTAAGATAAATGAACTACAATCATTACCTTTGTTTTTCGCTGCTAGAAACTTAGGGCAATCTCGTTTCCAATGTCTTTTCTCTTTGCAGTGAAAGCACTTATCTTTACCTTTCTTGTTTTTCTTGTTCTTCCCCTTAGGCGTCTGTGCATATGGTTGTGCACTCGTCTTTGCAGGCTTGGGTTTTTTGTTCTGTCCATTCTTCCTCTTGTTTCCAGCTTTTGAAGACAAAGCTTGGTTAGCTTTAGCCTTAGGGGCCGTTTGGTATGAGGAGTTCACAGTTTTCATATTACTGGGAAAGTTGAAGAGGGTAATCTGATAGTCTGGAAACTTACATCATTGTGTTTGGTTGTGTACTGTAATCTTATCTATGATTCCTGTGAATATTACTTTCTGTGTTTGGTTGTGCATAGGAATTTGTTAAGTTTTCATATTTTCATAAAATTAATATAATAATATATTTCATCAAAATAATTTATAAACAATTTTACTCATGAAATATTTTTTAACAGAATTAAAAAAATACATATATTGAATACTAGAATCAAGTATAATTTTTAAAATTACAAAAATACCCTTATTTTATTTTTAATAACTTTTCATTTGTTATTTTAAACTAAAGTAATGATATAAAGGCTTTACAAATTAATTTCTTTAAATAAACAAATATTATTTATCATTTTATAGTTTGATATATGTATATTTGTTTTTACTAGATACAAGCAATGTGCATTATGCACGTTTGCTTAGTTTTATGTGTAGAATTTATTAATTATTTTTATTAAATTTATATTAATGTCATATAAATTTTAAATAAATATCTTATTTTAATTAAATAATTTATTTATTTTTGTTTAAGTTTATATTTGTTCTAGTTTTTGAATTTGGGAGTGACAACAAGAAATTATATATTATATGTTTAATTTAATATTAAATATTATACTTGTATTTAAAATTTAAGTTTCTTGCTAGTTTTAAAAAAAAAAAAAACAATTTGTTGCTAATTGACAGTAGATTATATTATTATTCTGATAAGTGAGTTTAAGTTTAATTAAGTTTTATTTAACTTATAAAACATATGATTTTGTTATTTTTAAATAGTTATCATTGTAAAATATCTAAAAAAATATCATATTTTAATTTATTTAATTATTTATTATTTTTAAATAATTATTATTGTAAAATATCTCGAAAATATCTTATTTTAATTTGTTTAATTATTTATTATTTTTAAATAATTATCATTGTAAAATATCTAAAAAATATCTTATTTTAATTTTTTAATTATTTATTTTATTTTATTTAAGTTTAAGTGTTTACAAACTATTGTTAAATATAAGAATATTCTGTTAAATATAAGAATATTCTATTAAAGTTAACATTAAAAAAAAATAAAAAACCGTTAAAACCAAGAATTTCCGTTATCTACACACTTATTATATAGAAGAGAAATTATAAGCTTCAAAAATAAAATAAGTCATTAACTAAAAAATTATTGGTTTAAGATTTTTAAAAAAAATAAATAATAATAATAATTTTGAAGTGTCTCACATTCATGGGTATCTGAAAACCACTTGTCAGATGGGTTTTACTTGAACCTAAAATTAGGACAAGTTAAAACCTCTGGAGTACAGATTCCCAGGTTAGAAAAACTCAAACACAGTACCAAACATGGGAAAGTGTTCACATTCTCATTCCCGTGTCCAGATTCCTGCATACCAAACGACCCCTTAGTGTTGACGGTAAGAACTCGTCAACGATTTAAGGTTAGAAAACTCAAATTATATTGTGAAAGATAGCTAAGAATAAGATGAAATGAACTTGGAAGAGAGGAAAATCCAGAACTACAATGGAGAAAAAATCATATATCCCTTAATTGTCTGTCCATACAATGAATTTTCCAACCCTTTAACCTGAGGGGTCGAAACCTATTTATAGGTGGGCTCTATTGGCCCCTGATACAAGTAGGTCCCAGGGGACAAGGACGTATGCAGGTATATGGTCAGGATAGTGGCTCAGGACATAGTGGTGTCTACCCTGACAATGCCAAAGTAGTGGTGCAGGACATCATACTGTCGAATCTGGTATATGGTCGAGGGTGCTCAGGTAGTGCCTCCACTCTCCTTACAAGTTCGTACCGCCACTACTCATCAGACGCGGATGACAGGGCCACACCTCTGTCCTCTTCATGATCGTACATCCCATATCAGTACACGTACCTTATACCCAGTCTTCCTCATTAATTCATGTTTGGCGCCTAACGATTATTTGACATACCCGTTTGGTGTTTCCAAGTGTTCCTCGTACACATATTGAGGAGGCTCCAAACTTTACATGTCATGAGAAACCAAGGCGCGGGGGTACCTCGCTGGTGGCACCTACTTCTCGAAGGGAATTAGGGCCTCTTCAGCGAGGCACGGGGTGTTTGTGGCGAGACAAGGTGCACGCGGGAGGCCTAGTGAAGGTCTCGCATAACAAGATGCTAGGGATCCTTTGAGGGTTTGACATAGCGAGATGACCCTTAGAGACCCTCGTTTGGATGCAATGGTCTGTGTAGGTGGGACACGAGAGACCATGCGAGGCTAGCCAAGGTGTGGACGCATGCGCCTATGGGCGCGAGACATGTGAGACGTAGTGAGGCTAGCCTATGGTGATCACACAGAGGCTAGGTGCGATGTTTTGCGTAGACGCGACGCGCGCGTGGGAGGCCACCCAAGGACCCTCGCATAGCGAAGGTGGCGCGCACATGGGAGGCCAGCCAAGGACCCTCACACAGCGAGGGTGGCGCGCGCGTGGGTGACCAGCCGAGGATCCTCGCATAGCGAGGGTGGTTCTCTTAGCCCAACTCCTCCGATGCCAAGTGACACCCTCGCCCATTCGTGCATGTGGAAAGTGGCCAAGTGAGGCTCTCGCCCCTTCTTCCCACTAGCATGTGTCTCATAATCCTTAAGGTGCCTCGTAGTGTAGAGGTTCTCCTGAACGGAACTCACAAGGGAAGAATTCCCACATTCACACTTTCCCCCGAGTCTATAAGTACACTTTTAAGTGTGTTTATAGACTTTTTCTTTTTCTCTGGTTTGATATGGATGACAAGTTTTGGGAGACTTAACCTTGATGCGCTATCCAATGTTGCTTGAAGAAACACAAAGTGGGTTTTGAAGTTGTGTTTCTTTACAGTGTCCAAAGAAACACAAAAACCATCTAACTTTGGGGATGATCTAAGTGTGCCCCTAAGATTGAATAAGGGCCAACCATTTCCAAGCGCGAATCCCAAGGTTGCCAATGCTTCTGATCTCCACCCTTCATGTGAATTCGAATTTAATGGCTAGGAGGCCTTGAGTTCCCTTATAAATACCCCAAGGCTTGAAGTCACTTCTCCACACCAAGATTTGCCTAGCCTAGTGGTATTCCCTCTAAGCCACTTTCAAGAGCTCAAAGGTTCTATCCTCCATAGAAGCATTCTTGAGGTAATTTCCTCCCCATTTCATTTATTCATCCTCTTTCTTTCCCTTTTTTTATTTTTCTCTATTTTTTAAATTTATTTCTCCTTATATCGGGCTTGCATTGCGGTGACGCTAGGCATTCTCTTGCTACTAAGGTCTCGCCCTTGCTTATCGCTCATCCGACCTTACGCCTCCATAAGTCCATCCTTGCACACCTGCAGCTCCATACATATACCTCCCGGTATGCCCCCTTCCTCCAACGATACATATGCTTTCTTTATATATTACATGGGGGTAGAATTACTGGCTGTACTGCACTCATTCTTTAGAGGTTGTCATTCTCTTTTCGTATGGCCTTTCAAGTACATGTTCATAGGCCCTTTTCTTATACCCCTCATACTCATGTTGTAGATATAGGGTTATCCTTACGCACACACACCCTTGAGTCTTAGCTGGCCCATGGTGTCTAGGCGATGTCCTGAAGGTTCATCTAACGTTGAATTCATTGAGTTGTCATCCTCCGACTCTAAGGCCGACGTTCGCAGACCCTCTAATTGTGGGGGTGTGCGAATGCTCTACCTCCAAAGACTGTCCTACCTCAGGAAAAAAGCGCGCGGCCTGGAGAAGGAGCTAGAATCTATTATCAGTGATGAGGGTTTAGGTTTCTCCCCCTGGCATTCGACGTACGTTTCCCAGCTACAATCAGCCTTTCAGGATTGCCTTTCTGAAATTTCTTGCCTAGAAGAAAACTTGCCCCCTGAGCCTTTTTCCTTTTGTGGTGACGAGTTTCCCAGCCATAGGGGTCCCTTCTCCGAAGGCGATAACTGTGAATCAGTTGAACCTGAGTTTCTTTCTATGATCCCACCCATGCTTCCTCCCCTGCCCCTAGTCTTACGTCCTAGGGTTAAGCAAAGTGCTGGTAGATATAAGACGCGTGGGGGGTCTTCCAGTATCCTTAGAAAGTCTATAGCTCACAAACTGCCTATCTCTATCCAGGTACCCGAGATGCCGAAGAGAACCTCCGAAACTTCCGAATACGCGGGCAGGTTTAGCCTTACCAGCGTTAAACTTGCCAACATGTTAAAGGCTCATCAGCTAGCATCAGATCTTAAGTTCGTCATCCCGAAGCATGATGAATGCGCATCTGACCCGCCGAAGGGTTCATGGCCTTCAGTGACTCCATCATCAAATCGGGTGGGGCTCTGCTGCTTCACCCCTTCTTCATCAAAGTACTTAACTATTTTGAACTGGCGCCTCTACAACTTTCCCCCAACTCTTGGGTGGTGCTCAGAAGCTTATACGTGCTATACCAACATGTGCACTCTAGAGGGCCTTCCATGAGCGAGATTCATTGCCTCTTCACTCTGAGGGCGAATTTCATCTACTCCCGGGTTCTACCAGCTTCAGAAAGCCGCAGCCCATAAAGGGTATCCCCTCGTGGAGGGTTCCATTTCAAACAGAGGCTCGTGGAAAACCAAATACTTCTTCACTTATAGCGGGTCTACCCAGCACACTCGCTTCAACACTCCAAGTAAGGCAATTCTCACCTTGAGTTCATACATGAGAGGTTTTTCTTTTACACTGCTTTTCTTTCATGGTTTCTCTAGCCACAATTATTTCTTTTCACTTGATGGCAGGTCTTGTAGGGGTTGTTGGTTCTACCTTGAAATCGTCGGCTTGTGATCGGGTGATGAAGATCCTGGACTTGCTGGCCGAGTGCAAAAAGGCCTGTGCTATTTTTATAGAGAGAAACTTTCACTTGTACAAGTTTCTGACCCTGGCCAATCCGTATCTCTATGCTCCGTCTCATCTGAATCTGCAGGTCCGTGGCTATACGGCCATGATGAAGGTAATTATGATGAGACAGCCGATATGGACTATGTCTACCCATCGGGCGATCATATGGACATTGAGGAGACGGTTGTGTCTGAGAACTACTCGTGTCTGCACTCTTTGGCCGGCAGGGCTAGGGACGTGGCCAATGATGGACATACCGGTGGTGCTACCTCTCGGGTTTGCCTTCAACACCTCTGTCCCCCGCCCTTCTGTGACTAAAAGGGATTTCGTCATTCCTTCTTTTGTTGGGGCTCCTCTACCCTCGGGGGGGTGTTCTAGGCGGGGGTCTTCAGGTGCCTCTTTACCTAAGGAGATGACTCCGCTCTCTTCTGCCCTTCGTACCTCTGCGGATGTATCAGGACCTTCTCGGTCCCCTTCCCTGTCAAAACGTGCCTCGGCCGGCGCACACATCTCCCCCGGTCAAGCTTATGCTTCTGTTTCTGAAGATCATCCTCTAGCAAGGCAGTATTGGGTAGCCATGAGCCATCATCTGGGAAACTTTCCCAAAGGCAAGTGGGGAACCTTGCATGACGTCCTTGACGCTGAGCTAGAAGACGCCTATATGCGAGCCTCCTTGCGGGTATTTGTTAAAACCTTCGAATAATAGTTTTTTTTGTTTTGATATCGCTTGACCCCCAAGGTTTTATTCTATGCTTTTTCTTTTGTCCTTACTTAGGCTTCTATCCTGGGTCACCGGCTTATCGCCTCAAGCTCTTCATTAACACAACGAGTTCAACACCAGCTTGAGGAGGCCATGGGGAACCTTTCGATGGTTGAGGCAGAGAAGGATGCATTGTCAGCACGGGTCCGAGACTTGGAGGTTCAAGTGGCCGAGGCAATTCAACAGAGGGACACTGCTTCAGCGTAGGCTGCATTGACCTCTCGCTCCAACACCAAGCTAGAAGCTACCATCCATACCCTGAATGAGAGGATTACTACTCTCGAGGCCGATCTTGTCAATGCTGAGAATGACATAGTTGAGCGTACGCTACATGCCGTGTGGAGGACCAACCCTGCTGTTGACCTGTCTCCCTTTGGAGATTATGTGGTTGAGAAAATCTTGGAGTGGAAGGGTTGGGATGGAAACTTGTAGATTCCTTTGCATTCGGTTTACATATGTTGTTGCCATGTAATCTCTCGTATTGTTTCCCCTTTCTCTTTTTGTGTTTATCAAACTTAAGGGACTTTGGTAAGGCCTTCTTATTATTACTATTTGTAGATTACATATCTCTTTCTTGATCTGATGGTGATAATCTTTCTGGTGCACCTTGATTATACTTTTAAGGACACGTTAACCCATTGGGTTCTTGGGGTCCTTTTATATTCTTTGCGCATGCTTGTTACTTTTTGCGAGAAGTGTCCTTCTCGTCATTATGCATAGTACTATTTCTTCAAGGGTCTCTTTTAGGACCTTTTTTGGCTAGCCGGCTTAGTGGCCGTTCTAGACTTATTGAGAGATTCCTTTCCTTACGGGTTCACCCCCTATGGGGGTGTCAGCCTTTGGTTGGAGGTCATCCTTTTAAACTATTCCCTTGATATTCATAAGGGTAGTTAATCCTTTTGAATATAAGAGATAGGAGTTTTTCTTTCTTTTTTTTGTTTATACGCGTGTCTCCTGTCCTGCCCCCCAAGTGCTTGGTGATATTTATTCCATCAGGCACTTTGGTGGATGCTAGCATAGAGAACAAAAATAACATGCGAAGTTGTGAACATTTTCGTTTATAGTAGGCAGGTTACAACGACATATATGAAATGTTTACATCTACTTGAGAGGTTATCTAGGCAACCTCTTTGATTCTTCTCTACTAAGTTAACATAACATGCAACAAACTAAACATAGATATTCTTTGCATTGGATGCAGAAGTCTTACTAGTAGTATTTCTTGAGGTGTTCTGCATTCCATGCTCGAGGTATGACAGTGTCATCCATGTGCGCTAACTTATAGGTGTTTGGTGGTATGTATTGAGCGACTTGGTAGAGTCCTTCCCAGTTCGCCCCAAGTACCCCCGCCCCCGGGTCTCGTGTGTTGGGGAGTACTTTTCTTACCAAGTCTCCTACTCTGAACATTCTCTCTCGCACCCTCGAGTTGCAGTACCTTGCTACCCGCTGCTGGTATACTGCCACTCTCATTTGCGCCCTTTCCCTTCTTTCTTCTAGCAGGTTTAGGCTTTCGGCCATTGCTGCATGGTTGACCTGGTCCTCGTATGCTTGTATCCTGAAGGAGTTAACCTTTATCTCAATCGGGAGAATAACCTCACATCCGTATGCTAAGGAGAAAGGGGTCTCTCCAGTGGTTGTGCGCGGGGTGGTCCTGTAGGCCCAGAGAAATTAGGTAGCTCCTCAACCCAGGCCCCTTTCATCTTCTCTAGCTTTGTTTTCAAATTCCTCTTCAAGACTTTGTTAAAAGCCTCCACCTGCCCATTGGCCTGTGGATGTACAACAACTGAGAAGCTTCTCCTTATTCCTCTTTCCCTACAGTACTCCTCGAACGTTTCACCCTCAAACTGGGTGCCGTTGTCAGAAATAATTTTGTAGGGCACTCCATATCTACAGACAATGAATTTATTGACAAAGGTGGTGATTTGCTTGGCCGTTATTTTTACTAAAGGTTCTGTTTCAACCCACTTGGTGAATTAATCTACGGCTACAACTGCGTACTTTGCTCCACCTCTACCTGCGGGAAGGGCGCCAATCAAGTCTATCCCCCAGATAGCAAAGGGCCAAGGGCTAGTCAGGCTAGTTAACTCATTCAGGGGTTTTTGGGAATAGTTTGCGTGCCTCTGGCATTGTCACATTTCCTTGCGAAGTCATTTGCATCTCTCTCCATGGAGGGCCAGTAGTACCCTTGCCTCATGGCTTTCCGAGCCGTGGATGGTCCACTTGCATGGTTGCCACACTCGCCCTCATGTATTTCATACAACACTTTCACCGCCTCCTCCTCATCAACACATCATCAGAGCGGCACA
Organism: Humulus lupulus; assembly: GCF_963169125.1. Lineage (NCBI taxonomy): Eukaryota > Viridiplantae > Streptophyta > Magnoliopsida > Rosales > Cannabaceae > Humulus > Humulus lupulus. Next base: position 98,950,911 of record NC_084794.1, read on the forward strand.
GAAGACCCTCTCTTGTATAAGATCCCGTCTACCAAGGTGTATTGAGCAGTCTTATACACCAGTCTCCGAGCCTCCTTCTTGTCTGTTGGCAAAGCTCCATCCTTCAGGTAGCTTATAATCGGGTCAACTCACGATTCCTTTGGGATGCTGACCACGAGAATGTCTGGATTAACGATGCTTGGCCTCGGTAAGTATTCCATAGGTACCGATTCTAGGATATCCCCATCTTTAGTGGAAGCCAACTTTGCGAGGGCATCAGCATGTGTATTCCTCTCTCTCAGGATTTGCTCTATGCTATACTCCACCAACCGCCACAGATAGCCTATGACCCTTTCCAAGTATACAATCATCTTAGGACTCCTCGCCTGATACTCACCCTTCACCTGGAACACCACCAACTGTGAGTCACTAAAAATGTGTAGATGTGTTACCTTTAGCCCCTGGGCCAACTGCAACCCTGCTAGAAGCACTTCATATTCTGCCTCGTTGTTTGAGGCTTCGAACCCAAATCGTATCGCGCAATACATCCTGTGTCCTCCGGGTCCTGTCATCATGATACCTGCTCCAGATCCTCCTTTGTTGGATGCTCCATCCACATGCAGGCTCCATTCCTCATAACTCCTTTGCTCTCCTTCTATGACTGACTGTCCTTCTCCTTCATCTCCTCCTTCATTTGGTCGATAGGTGAACTCCACTATAAAGTCTACATGCACTTGCCCATTGATGGAAGTCCTTGGGGTATAGGTGATGTCAAATTGACTCAACTCGATCGACCATTTCATCAGTCTCCCCGAGGTTTCAGGTTTATGCAAGACCTTTCTCAAAGGGCTATCAGTGAGTACCTCGATCGCATGGGCATGGAAGTAGGGCCTTAACTTCCTTGAGGCCACCACTAATGCGTACAAAAACTTCTCTATCTCCGGGTATTGGTTCTCCGCATCTACCAATCGTTTGCTGACGTAGTACATGGGTTGCTGATGCTTCTTCTCTCCTCTGACCTGGGCAGCGCTTATGGCATGCTTGGATACTGCCAAGTATAAGTATAGCCTTTCGCCCTTTTCAGGTTTTGCCAATAAGGGTGGCTTCCCTAAGTGTTCCTTCAACTTGACAAAAGCATCCTCACATTCTTCATCCCAAGCAAACTTTTTGCTCCCTTTTATGATGTTGAAGAAGGGGAGGCACTTGTCGGTAGATCTCGAAATTAATCTGTTAAGGGCTGCCACCCGTTTGGTTAGACATTGCACCTCCTTCTTGCTCTTGGGTAGGATTATTTCTATTAGGGCCTTTATCTTATCAGGATTAGCCTCGATCCCTTTGAAGTTGACCATGAAACCTAAGAACTTTCCCGAGGATACACCGAAAGTGCACTTGAGTGGATTCAGCTTCATTCGGTACCTCCTGAGTGTGTCAAACATCTCACCTAGGTCTATGTTAAGTTCTGCGACATTTTTGGTCTTCACCAACATATCATCAACGTATACCTCCATGTTCCTCCCTATCTGGTTAGAGAACATTTTGTTCACCAATCTTTGACAGGTGGCACCCGCGTTCTTTAATTCGAAAGGCATCACTTTATAGCAGTAGAGTCCCTTGTCCGTTATAAATGACGTATGCTCTTCGTCAGCTGGGTTCATAGGTATCTGGTTGTATCCCGAGTAGGCATCCATGAAGCTAAGTAACTCGTGCCTGGCCGTCGCATCCACCAGCTGATCTATCCTTGGAAGCAGAAAACTGTCCTTAGGACAAGCCTTATTGAGGTTTGAGAAGTCCATGCATGTCCTCCATTTTCCATTCGATTTTGGGACTAGCACCGGGTTTGATACCCACACAAGATAGAATGATTTGCGGATGAACCCGTTGGCCTTCAACTTGTCAACCTCCTCCTTTAAGGCCACATACCTCTCTGGGTTAAGCGCTCGTCTTTTCTGCCTAACGGGCCTCGCCTCATGGGCGATGCTCAAATGGTGGCACATGATAGCTGGATCTATCCCCTCCCTGTCTTCGTGACTCCAAGCGAATACATCCAGATTGTCCTTCAAAAACCTCACCAACTTCTCCTTCGCGTCGTCCTGAAGGTTTTTTCCCACCTTCAACTTTCGCAATGGCTCTTCCATCACCACGATTTCCTCTACTACCTCCACGGGTTCTGCCCCTGGCTCCTCCATGATTCTGGGGTCTAGTTCTTGCGGGTTTGCACCCCCATGTATCACCATCGCCATCGATTCTCACGGTTTCACAAACGTGCGAAGGGAGGTGTTATAACACTCCCTTGCTTCTTTCTGTTCTCCTTTCTTACTAGCTACTCCACTAGGAGTTAGGAACTTGACGACCAAGTGATATATTGAAGTTATCGCTTTCAATTCTCTTAGGGATGGTCTTCCCAATACCACATTGAAAGCTGAAACACAATCTACCACGACGAAGTTGCCCATGACTGTGGTCTGTCTGGGTTGTTCTCCCATGGTGAGTGCCAATTCGATCACTCCTAAGGGTTATATTGAGTCCCCCGTGAATCCATATAAGGAGGATTGGCAGGGTTTCAAGTGTCGGACGCCTAAACCCATTTTCTCCAAGGTGGGGCGATTCAAGATATCCACGAAACTTCCGTTGTCTATAAGGACCCGATGCACTCGCATGTTGGCCAACTGAACTGTCAACACCAAAGGATCATTATGGGGAAAGTGCACCCCTCGTGCATCCTCCTTCATGAAAGTGATTGAGTCATTCTCTCCCTTAAAGTTTTTCAGGGGTCGTTGTTTCAAACTCATGACACACGGTAGTGGACTCCATCTGGCTTCTCTAGCGTACCTGTCTCGACCCTTCCTCGACTCTCCCCAAACCCTGGACCTCCAAAGATCATCCTCACTTCTCCTTGTATCTCTGGGGCTCTTCCTTGTGCCTGAGGTGTCATCGGCTCGTCCTCTGATTTTTGCTTTTCCCTTCTGACATATCGACCTAGGTGCCCCCTACAGATGAGCTCTTCAATTTCTTCCTTCAAATGGGTATACTCTGCTGTGGTATGGCCGATGTCCTTGTGATACTGATAGTATTTGCTAGGGTCCCTCTTGGACCGGTCTTTTCTCATCAGTGGGGGCTTCTTGAAGGGAACCCGATCTTCATTTGTGAGGTAGATATGTTCTCTGGTGTCCGTCAGGCTCGTATAGAAGGTGTAAGCCATTTTCCTATGGTCGCTTCCGTGTTTGGGCCTTCTCTGTTGATCATCTCTTGGCCCTTCATATGCCCTCTTCTTCTTTGCCCCATTCGATCCTTCATTGACTGGGGGCTTTACATGGGATTCGTTTTTTCCTGCCTTTAAGTTTGCATGGCCATCCTTAACACGAATGTACTTTCGTGCCCTTTCGTAGAAGTCATCCAGGTCGATGACTTCCCTTTTGAGCATATTATCCCATAACTTGCTTCCCAGACGCACTCCGGCTGTGATGGCTATTTTTAACTCCCTGCGGGTCAAGCTCCCTGCTTTGGCTGCCTCCATGTTAAACCTGTGGATGTAGCTCTTTAGACTCTCATTTTGTCCCTGCTTCACGTTGGCGAGGCCGGTGCCCGACATTGTGTAATCACACACGGCGTGATGCTGTTGGAGAAATTCATGAGAAAACTGCTACCACGACCTGATGGACCCTGGTCGAAGTCTTTTGAACCATTTGTACGCAAGTATTTTCAATGTGACAGCAAAGCAATGGCACCTGGCTCTGCTACTAATCCCCCTTAACTTCATCAGGTCGTTAAACACGTCCAGATGGTACTTAGGATTTGTGTTTCCTTCATATGGGGTCATATGAGGCTCCTTGAAGTTGGCTGGGAGCCGAATGGCTTGGATCTCCTTAATGAACGGTGATTCATGGTCAAACTCGTCCTCAATGGCTTGTCCTCTGGATGCAGTGATGATCTTGCTCAACATGCTCCACATTTTTGTGTCTAGGTCTTGTCTCCTCTTGTTCAAGGAGTCTCTCAACGTGGATGGGTTAGTATCTCCCTTTCCTTTGCCTTCCTAAGGCGCCATAGGCGGTGTAGTTCTTTTATCTGCCCTTTTCTTGTTGAGTTCTTCTCGTAGATCTGGGGGTGTTTTCCTCAAGGTGACTTCGACGTCGTTACGAGGGCCAGCGTTGTTCTTCTGCCCTGGCCTCTGGGGCTGCTTCGGTGGTCCGGGATGTTCGTGCTGCTTCATTCGGGGAGTATTACTGGTGGAGAGTCGAGTCCTTCCATCGTCTACCGGGATAGTGGTTTCTGCCCCCTCTTAACCTCTCTCTTTTCGCTTAGGGAGAGATACGTCCAATTTCCCTTGTAACAGGCCATTTAACACCTCTTGCATGTTCTTTAAGGTGGTTTCTAGCCTTTGGTTCTTGCGGTGCAGTTCATGTATCTCCTCTTCGTAGAATCGAGATCTAGAATTCGAGCTCATGGAATGGACCCGGGGATGCTTGTCAGGTATGCGCGTCGATGGGCCCGGATCCTTCCGGCCGGAGTTTGGCACTTGCGAGGGCCTCGGGGGCGGGAACTCGCCGACATCTCTTGTAGGGGCAGCTGTTGACCTTGGATGATTCTCATCTGGTGGGGCGGCCAGGGATGAGGCCTCCCTCTCATCTTCGTGAACCTCAGATTCCTTTGGGGCCTCCACATTTCTGGGTAGAGGAGGATTCTTCATGGAGGCCTTCAGTTGTTCCCCATCAAGGTGGACCTCCACCTCTCGTGGCTCTCTCAGCCGTTTAGAACGTCTTGGCATTTTTTTCCTGCCGAAATTAATGGAAGAACAGTGGCTTGATGCTTATTCTTCCCACAGACGGCGCCAAACTATTGATGGTAAGAACTCGTCAATGATTTAAGGTTAGAAAACTCAAATTATATTGTGAAAGATAGCTAAGAATAAGATAAAATGAACTTGGAAGAGATAAAATCCAAAACTATAATGGAGCAAAAATCATATATCCCTTAATTGTCTGTCCATACAATGAATTATCCAACCCCTTAACCTGAGGGGTCGAAACCTATTTGTAGGTGGGCTCTATTGGCCCCTGATACAAGTAGGTCCCACGGGACAAGGACGTATGCAGGTATATGGTCAGGATAGTGGCTCAGGACATAGTGGTGTCTACCCTGACAATGCCAATGTAGTGGTGTAGGACATCGTACTGTCGACTCTGGTATATGGTCGGGGGTGCTCAGGTAGTGCCTCCACTCTCCTTACAAGTTTGTACTGCCACTACTCATCAGACGCGGATGACAGGGCCACACCTCTATCCTTTTCATGATCGTACATCCCATATCAGTACACGTACCTTGTACCCAGTCATCCTCATCAATTCATGTTTGGCGCCTAACGATTATTTGACATACCTGTTTGGTGTTTCCAAGTGTTCCTCGTACACATATTGAGGAGGCTCCAAACTTTACATGTCATGAGAAACCAAGGTGCGGGGATAACTCAATGGTGGCACCTACTTCTCGAAGGGAATTAGGGCCTCTTTAGCAAGGCACGGGGTGTTTGTGGAGAGACAAGGAGCACGCGGGAGGCCTAGTGAAGGTCTCGCATAACAAGATGCTAGGGATCCTTTGAGGGTCTGACATAGCGAGATGACCCTTGGAGATCCTCGTTTGGATGCAATGGTCTATGTAGGTAGGACATGAAAGACCATGCGAAGCTGCACCCTCGCATAGCGAGGTTGGCCTAGGTGTGGACGTATGCGCCTATGGGCGCGGGACACGTGAAACGTAGCGAGGCTGGCCTATGGTGATCACACGAAGGCTAGGCGCGATGTTTCGCGTAGACGCGGTGGGCGCGGGGGAGGCCAGCTGAGGACCCTCGCACAGCGAAGGTGGCGCACACACGGGATACTAGTTGAGGACCCTCACACAACGAGGGTGGCATGCGCGTAGGAGGCCAGCCGAGGACCCTCGCACAGCGAGGGTGGCGCAAGCGTGGGTGACCAGCCGAGGACCCTCGCATAGCGAGGGTGGTTCTCTTATCCCTAGTCCTCCGATGCCAAGTGACGCCCTCGCCCCTTCGTCCATGTGGAAAGTGGCCAAGTGAGGCTCTCGCGCCTTCATCCCACAAGCATGTGTCTCATAATCCTTAAGGTGCCTCGTAGTGTAGAGGTTCTCCTGAACGGAATTCACAAGGGAAGAATTCCCACATTTACACTTAGCTAGATCAGCAGCAACATCAGTAGTCTTATTTTCTCCTCCTTTACTAGGCCCACCCATGATAGGCTCAAAAATCTGAAGCTCGTTCATGAGATGTGTCGGACCATAGTTGAGTTGATTGCGAACGTGCAGACACAGTGCCATTCGAGCATTCACAGTGTCATCACGTATGTGCGGAGACGGTGATATCCAAGCATTTACGGTGCCATCACGAGCATTGACAGTGCTATTAGAACGTGCGAACACAATGATCGTTCTGGGGATTCCTCAATCATGATGAACTCAGAGTTGTCACCAATCAACTCTATGTTGATATTCTGCTTCCAATTAAGGAAATTTTCTCCAGTGAGTTTCTCCATCGAAAGTTGAGAAAGGATGGAAGTAGACTCAGACATAACTTAACTTAAAACTACAAATTATCAATAAAATAGAAATCAATCACATTTGCTCAATAAAACTTCTATTCACAAAATTTCAAGAAATAGCACAACATATACCAAAAATATGTAAGATATGAGAAAAAAATACCAAAAACAATCATATCTCTATTTCTTTAGGTTTTTAACTAATCTATGATATCCTTGTCGCGGTTGGTGAGAGTAAAAAATACCACTAGTTAAATAGAGTGGTAAACTCATTTAATAATGGGCACCACTATTAACAACTTATTATTCGATCAAAATAAGAAAATAAAATCTCTTATTTTATGAGCTAGACCCACGGTTTTGATAATCATAGATTTAGTCCTAGTAGTCACCGTAGGGGTGGGTCTAGTAGAATTTGACCTATAATTATCTATCTTTCGAAATCTAACCTTGTCAAAATAACTAATGAACATCTTCCGTAGGGGGACGAATCAAAGCGCCCCGAGGCCCCATTAAGCTATTGACTATGTTAAACTAACAGTGGAGATCAAATATAATTCTTAAAATAAACTCATTATAAAATTAAAAAATAGTATTTTTATTATTTTTCGAAAATTAATGACTGGTTCTCCAAAAAATTGTAAGATTAGAATTTTTAAAACCAAAGCCCTATAATTTCCTATTACTTCTAAAGTGTCACATTGAAACAAATTCAATTAATTTAGAATTAATTTGTTGCTAATCAATATTTAGGTTTAACTAATATAATGAACCTCTACAAATAAGTCCAACTTAGGTAAATAGGCCTTAACAATTGGGTTTGTATGGAGGAGGGCTGGGTCCAGTATGTCGTTCTCACTACAAAGACCCCCAATCTTCCATACAAGGCCCAAAAGATAGGAATTTAAACATTTGTTTTATTAATTGTTATTAATTGATTATGTTCACTATAGTCATGCAAAGCAAATGAGCCTTTACAAGTGGAATCACCCACAAGAGATGAATTTAAATTTTACATTTTCTAATGGGCCCAAATAAAACCTAATATTTTATGTTATTTGGCAAAATCCATATATCTAACAAACATATGGGGCACTATATGCATCTAAGCCCAATTGTAAAAATACCACATATAGTGCAAACAGACATGTTATAATTGGATAAGCCTAATCATGTACTATATGAGCAATTCTATGAATTTATGCAAAAATACCACAATTTATTTCATTTTAAAAAATATAACAATTAATTATCTAGAATTTATCAAAAAATTCAAATTAATTAAATTTTTACAAAAAATAAGTCAATTTAAATGAATTTTTATCAACAATTAATAATAGTTAATTTAAATTTCATTTATCAACAATCAACTTGGTTTTAGGATTTATCAACAATCAACCAAAGTTAATTTAAATCCCATTTATTAAAAAAATATTTTATTAATTGGTTGAAAAAAATAATATTTTTCAAAATTTAACCAATTTTAAATTTTAAAATCAATATTATAACTGTTTTTCAAAAATATCTCAAAACAGTTAATCAAATTCATATATCCATAAAAATATCTAACTAACAATATTCAAATTTCAAATAATTTAAATATTAAAAACTATAGAATAAACAGATATTTATATTTTCAAATAAAGATTTAATAAAATATCAAGAATTTAAAAGAAAATATCTTAAATATCTGATATCTTAATTCTAATATTTTAATATATTAAAAGATTTAAAATTAAGTTGTTAGTCTATTTTTAAATTTGAATTTGAATCTTTGTAGAAAATATCTAATTATTTAAATCTCAACTAACAAAAATATCTTATATTAAAAAACAATTTTGAAATGCAAAAACAAATATGATATTTTTGGCTTTTATTATAAATAATTAATTTTCATTTCTTTAATTTAAAAAAAAAACTTGGATGAACAGTACCCGGTACTCTTCATCGCGCGTGCGGGTGGCTGGTGCGCACGCATGGGTAGCGAGGCCAAAATTTTTCTGGAAATTTTTTTTGTGCAAATTTTTAAACCAAAACCATTTTCTAATTATTTTTTAACATATTTTACACAAAAAAAAGCATATATAAAAATTCATGGCATAGAAAACACAACAAAATAACCTAAAATTGCTAATAATCACATAAAATCAATATGCTTCATATAAATGTGAAAAATCATCCAATTATTCAAACACATCAAATAATCCAATTTTTAACATGTTCATGCATGAAAATAAAGATTACCAAAGGCTCTGAGGCCAATTGTTGGATAAACTCATACATGATCTTTATTTATTTTCAAGTAGATTTAATATTAAACAAATTAATATGAGATAACCTAGAACATGTTTCTAAAATTGAATTCAAAGAGAAACAATGATAAGAATACTTACAATATATGTAGCGGAATGAATGAATCATTCCTTCAGTTTCTCTAACCCTTGTATCCTTTCTGTCACAGAGTATTACTAACAAACTGAACCGATCTTCTATTATCTTCACAGTCTTTTAAAGTATCCTTAGAATCACCTAGACTAGAGTGGGCAATTCTCAACACATGAGATAGATACAGAGAGAAGAAGAGAAAATAACAAAGAGGCTTAGAAAATGACTTGTGTTTAGAGAGAATCTAAAACCTATTAGAAAATCTGACTTGTGACTTATCAAACTTATCTGTTGTCTGTCTTGACTTCTCTCTAAGCACTCCCTTTATAGACTCAATTAGGCCATTTAATTTAATTAAAAAAATCAAAAAAATAATAGCCAATTAACAGCCCTAGGTCGAAATTATCATGGGCTTTAGGCCCGTGAAATTTCCCATTTGATTATAAGCTTGTTGGACTTAAAATCAAGGCATGTATTATTTTCTATTGATTTAATTAATTAAATAATTATTTAAATCCTTTATCAAATTAATTATTTATAATTTGAACCTTGATTTAAACTTATTTATTAATTTGGATACTAATTTATCTTAATTAATAAATCTGTCATAATTTCTCTTTTCTTCTCAAAATTACTTAACTCTGTGAAACTATCCAAAATTAACCTGGCCAACTTTGATAATACTAATTGATAATTAAATCAATTAATTGAGACTATCTAGATGATTTTATCCAAGGTACAATGGGGACCATGGGCCTATGAAATCAAGCTCCAATAAGTTATCATAAATCTAACAAATAAATTTACTAACTTATTAATTCCTCGTGACTCCACTAAAGACTCGGAATTGCACTCTTGAATTCATAGAACGCTCTATAACAAATATAGATACGCTATTAATTATCCATTGTTACAACCATAATTGTCACTCAATCCTCTATAGACGGTCTACAATGAGATAGGACTAAAATACCGTTTTACCCCTCATTGTATTTTATCCTTAAGACATTTAGTTCCCTGTAAATGATATTTCAGTAAACTAATACTACCAAGTTCCCAAGATGTAAGTATGGGCTTGTCCGTAGGGTAAGCTGGTAACGAAAAAGTCAAAGAACTCAAATAATACAATCAGTTAGAATACTAACCACTCAGAATTTAGATTGAATTGACCTATGGTCAACTATATGATATGACTAGAATAGATAATAACGGTATGTTTACTTATCTTATCAACTGTCAATATTGGTCTTGTCTGGTGTAACAAATACATTTGATCTTATCTACTTTGCTAATGTTTTGGAAAGAACATAACACTACAATGTGCAAGTAGATCATATCGTAGATTGGCAAGTCAGTGTAAATCATGTGCACTGATTAATCTTAGGACTAACTTATTTTGAACATATAATCATATTTATATTCCACTGTGATTATGTCACTATAAATACGATTAGCTATAAGCTCAGAATTTAATAGAATTTTATATTAAACAAATAATCATGAAAATAAAACATGTGAGAAAAGTGATTGACCAAGTCAAAAAAATGATTTCTATTCTTTTATTGATAATAAAATGAGATTACAAATAAATTGAGTTTTAATTAGGGCATAAAACCCCAACAGTTAAGTACTTACACTTGGTGTGCGGCTATTTCTTGGGGGTTCTAATAAATAAACATGTATTTCACACATAACCATGGAATCTGAGTTTATAGCTCTAGCTACTACCAACAAAAAGAGTCCAAATGAAACCGACAAAAAGAGGTTGAATAGCTAAGGTATCACATTTGGATATCCCTATCTTTGCGAATAAAGTATCGATAATCTCGATAAATTGTGATAGTTAAGCTACACTTGCTAGAGTGTATAATAGCATATACAATAGGAAGTGTATTTATAGAAGTCTAAGATATGATTATCTGAGACAAATAATTCAAAATGGAATCATTTCGATCTCTTAAGTGATATCTAGAGACAATTTAGCTAATCCCTTCACCAAACTTCTTGCAACGACCCAAAAATGCTAATAGGGATTAGTGCCCTGGTTAGCGCGCCAGGAGGACATAATTGGATGTGTGTGATTAATTGATTAAATGTGTGACTATGTGGCATGCATGATTTATATGATGATATGAATATATTTATATGCATGTTTATAAGTATTAAATATGCATGTGGGCTCGTTATTGTTTATAAGGGCATATCTGTAATTTTGGCCCATTAAGGGCATAAATGTGATTATATGTGTTAAATGATTGAGGCCACATTATTATGTGGATATATCTGTGGTATACGGCTCAAGGCGATCCTAGTGAGCGGATTAGCGAAAAAGTCACTGTAGGGTTTAATACCTGGCTCAGGGGTGAGCTTAGGGGTATTTTGGGAAGTTTAACGTATATTTGAGATTCATCGAGTAATGGGTAAGTATTTGGTAATTAGTTGGGCATGAAAAGATTAATTGGGAGTTGGTAGGAATATTCGAAGACTTAGCGGGAATTGAGATTAATGACCGTTTTACCCCTAAGGGAAATGAGAAGGCTAAGTTGGTTTTAGAGGGCATTTTGGTCTTTCTTAGTTAAGGGAAATACACCTAGCTGATTCTACGAATGGACAGAACTCACCAAATTTTTCTCAAACTCATAGAACACTCTCTCTCCCTCTCACTCACGCTCTCTCTTTCCCTCTCTAGAACCCAAGGGGAACTTTGAAGCTTTGAAGGAAAAACTTAAGGAATTAAGCTTTGGGGAATTGAGCTGGGAGAGCCTGGGGAATCAAAGTTAGGATCAGTTAAGAATTTCTGAAGAGATTAGGCTATCAACTAAGGTAAGATTCTAAGTTTTAATTGTTGAATTTTGTTGGGTTTGGTTTTGTGTAAGGGTATTTGGGTGGTTTCTGAATTTGATATTTTAGGGAAGATTGAATTAGAATTTTAGGATATATGTGTTGTTCTTGAGGTGATATTAAGAATTCTGGACTTGGTATGGGTTTGGGTGTATAATTAGGTTGGATTCTAGGCCTTGGATTTGGGAAAAAATGTTGGAAACCTAGGGATTTCTGTGTTCGCGGGGGCGCACCGTGACCCAGTTCATGGACGATGCGGCCCGCGTGCCCAGAATGCCCTGGGAGGGCTTGCTGACTTGAGGGCGCACCACGACCCTTGGGGGCAAGTTGCGCCTCCCCTAGAAGCAAGAGGTTGTGCCTCTGACTTAAGGCACGCCATGACTCTCAGAGCCAGGTTGAGGCTCGCCTAGACAATTATGGCCTATGTTTGTTTTAGGCTCGAAAAGGCTCGGGGATTTAAACCTAAGCGCCCGGGATAAATTCTACAACCCTATTTAGCAGAATTTGAGGTCACGGAGACTAGTATTTGTTTCTAAAACATTTAATTGGATTTGAATTTGATAGTTATCAATTATCGCTTGTGACTAGGGTTACCCTTAAGGCTTAGGACTGAGGATCGTGCTTGGGACCACTCTTCTCCTACGCTCGGGACTTGAGGTAAGAAAATTGCACCCATGTGGTTGTGAATGGGATTAAGATTCCTTGTAATTGAACGTATGTGTTTTGTAACTTATATGACTGTTATGTATAATGTGAAAGTACGGTCTAAGGGAGTTAGGGCTGATGATAAGCGTACTGAACGTAGGTCGGCCTAAGCGAGCCGGGATCAACGAAATAACCAGAGGGCTCGGCCTAAGGGCGCCGACACCCAAATATTTGTATTATAGATTGAGTTATATATTTGAAAGTATATGTTTAATGTTGTCTAGCTTAATACTTGTATCCTGTTCATTAGTTAAACTGATTGGATTGAAGTTTGTTATATGTTCTTGTTGTTGTCTATGCTTGTTGATTATGGTTTTCTTGCTGAGCCTTGGCTCACGGGTGCTACTTGGTGCAGGTAAAGGCAAAGGAAAGTTGGACCAACCATGAGTTGGAGAGCTTTAGGGGCGGAGTGTACATCAACAGCTGCTTGACCGCCACGGCCGAGGGAATTGCAGGAACTGGAGTTTAAAATTGTATTTTTCCATTTAGACTGGCTTTTTTTGTACCAACTTTTGATGGTTGTTTTCCGCTATGTAAACCTCATTTTTGGGCACCCATGTATCAAACTCTTATTTTAACAAAAATCAATCATTTTACGATCAAAATCTTTTAACTCTAAACTGTCAAATGACTTTAGAAACACATTTATGTTCAAATGACCTGATTATCAGGTCTTGCACTATTTTAAACACACAATGTAACGGTTTTGGTTACCCAGGGCGTTACAACTTGGTATCAGAGCCGTCTAGGTTTAAGGGTTCCTGAAGACTGGTTGGGCATGTAGAATCACCACTAAAGACAAGCTCAACTCAGGGTTTCATAACCATATATGTTATTATGTGTTTAAATGTTTAAATGGAATATAAATGTTTTATCTGCACGATTAATAGGGAGCATGAGATATACTAATAGGGCATGACCCTTGACTGCTATGTGAATATGTTAAGGCGTGCTTATTAGCATTGCCACTATATGTGAATAATTTTTTAAATGCCTGTTTGCAACATGATTGTGCATTGTGGCCTAGATATTAGAGTTGGACCAATGAATATAAACCTGTCATCATTGCCTCACCAGTCGAGTCATTGATTGCAGATAAACTTGGATAGTTATGTGTCCAAGGACATCAATATGACTAGCTGGCACCGGGGTCGAGGCTAGAGATGATGAGCAGAGCCAGAACCCACCGCCTGTCCCTGAGAACTGGCAGCAGTTGCTTGCTGATATGCAATCCAGACTTCAAAGTCAGGAAGAGTAGATTCGCCTTCTGAGGCAACATGCTCCGTCAGGGAGTGTCGCACCTAATTTTACACCTGTTGTGGCACCAGTTGTACAACCACCTGAGATTGGAAACAGGTGGGAGCGACTTTAGGAAAGATTCAGAAGACAGTATCCTCCAATCTTTGAGGGAGGACCAGATCCACTGAAAGCTAAGCAGTGGAGGAGTATGATCACCTCCATCCAGGATTTTATGAGGGTGGAAGGTAATGACAGGGTGGCCTGTGCTACCTATATGCCTAAAGAGGATGGTCATATTTGGTGGGAGGTGGAATCACAAATGTAACGCCCTAAACTCCAGGGATCATTACGGTGAGCATTTTAAACAGTGCTAAACTCGCTAATCGAGTCATTTGGCCATAATCGTGTAACTAAGTATGATTAGCGGTTTAGGGTTAAAAAATTTGGTTAAGATATAACGTTTCACTAAAATGTTTACTTTATACATTGGGATCCCAAAAATATAATTTAAAGGTTAATTACAACAAATATTTACAACCAGCCGACCTAAGCGACAAAATAAGGTTTAACCCTAGTTCCTCTTTAAACCCTCGGCCGTGGTGGTCGAGCAGCCACATATGGACACATCGCCACCTAAGCTCTCCAACTCAAGGATGGTCCAACTTTCTTTTGCCTTTACCTGCACCACATAGCACTCGTTAGCCGAAGCCCAGCAAGAAAACTCAATATGCTCATGAACAAGTAATAACATGTTACTAAGTCATAATAGGCATGCCTAGCAGTAATAACCCTACTCATGCATGCAAGCAGGTACAAATAAATGTTTTTGAAGTCCTACGCTCTGAGTAGATGACTAATAAGTCTCTCCAAGGTGTATGACTAATAAGTCATTCTCTAAATAGTTGACTGATAAGTCTATCTCGGTCAGATGACTGATAAGTCTATCTTAGTCAGATGACTGATAAGTCCATCTCGGTCAGATGACTGATAAGTCTATCTCGATCAGATGACTGATAAGTCCATCTTAGTTAGATGACTGATAAGTCCATCTCGGTCAGATGACTGATAAGTCCATCTCGATCAGAGGACTGATAAGTCTGTCCCGGTCAGATGACTGATAAGTCTATCCCGGTTAGATGACTGATAAGTCTATCCCAGTCAGATGACTGATAAGTCTATCCCGATTAGATGACTAATAAGTCTATCCTGATTAGATGACTAATAAGTCTATCTTGGTCAGATGATTGATAAGTCTATCTCGGTTAGATGACTGATAAGTCTATCTCGGTTAGATGACTGATAAGTCTATCTCGGAGGTCCCATACCCTCCTAGCCATGTGACGTGTAGGTCACCTTAGCCTTTCTGGCTCTGGCTCTGGCTCTGGCTCTAAATAACTAGCCTTTAGACTAGACAAGCGCTTTTAGTTTTCATCGAACTTGAGGTCGGTTTGGCATTAATGCTCATGATGAGTCATTCAATGCTGAGTTCAATTAGATCTAATCTTTATCAGCTTGCGTTAAATACACTATAACCCTCCTTGACTCATAAGTCAATGCCATACGACCAGTGCTCGGTACTATTGCCGAACTTGACTAGTAAGTCACAACTTCACAGTTAATATCGACACCATTGCCGATTCTGAATAATAAGTCAGTGCCATTCACAAGTGAGAAAGATTTTCTAAGCATTTGATATGCAATCATTGTCCACATTTAAACACTCAACATGCCTCAATAATAACCATGCATGTCACATATAGGGTGCAATTTTCTTACCTCTGGTTTAAGCGAGAAATAACAATTGAACGACCCTTCAGAACGATCGATCCTTTGATAGTCATAACCAATTTCAATCTCCATTAATGAAAATCAACAATAAAAGGTTCTTGACCTAAACCTCACTCCCGAGACCCTGAATTGTACCCAAACGGTGAGTAGAATCAATCCCGAGCCTTAAGAATTGAAACTCTGAGCCAAAAACCCGCAAAAGTGTCCAAAATATGCATCAGAGAAAATAGGGTAGCGTTACAGCGCTGTCCCCCTAGCGTCCCAGCATTACAACCAGTGGAAATTTGCCCTGGCTAGCGTTGTAGCGCTAAGACTAGGCATAATTGCCCTGGTTCTTTCCTCCTTCGACTCCTCTTTTCTCAACCTGAAAAACAAGCTTCCAAACTCCATTTAAACCCCTAATTGAACCTAAAAACCATCTACACATGACCTAGGCATCATAACTCAAGTAACCCTAGCCAAAAACTCCCATCAATTCCCATTATCCAACTCAAAATCCAGTTGAAACTCAAATAGAAAAATAGAGCAAGAACAAGAGTTTTAATGGCTAAAAACTCACCTTAATCTCAGTAACACACCCTCTTCAATGGTAGAGCATAACCCAAAACCCTCAAGGCTTGGTTCCCTAGCTTGGTTCCTCAAAAAGAGCTTCAAAAATCAAGAAGAAAAGATGAACGGATGAAGAGAAGATGATGCTCTATTTTGGCCAGGTTTCTACAACTTCAAAGGGTTATATCTATCCTTAATGTAATGACCCACTACTCTAGACTTTTGGACCATTAACGAAACTATACATACAAATCCTTAATAAAACTTACATTTGCGAAAATACCATAACTTTATTAGAAAAACTTGTAGAAATAAGAGTTACTTACATAAAATATCAAGAAGGATATGGGATCCCATTGTCTTAAAAACAAAACATAATTTAAAGTGAAAAGGAGTTACATAGAAAGTGCGGAAAAATACATGTAAAACCATAAAAAAGGTAAAACAAGACTACATCCTCGAAAATCGAACTCTCGACTCCATTCACCACCGATACACATTCCCCAAGCATCCACGAATCTTACCGCCACTATAGCTATTTTCCTGCACATAAAAACAAAAAGGAATGAGCCTAATGCCCAGCAAGGAAAAATCTAACACATAGTTCATATACATAAATTTCATGAGAAACATAAAAACTTAACATAACACTTATAACATGCATATACTATAATGGCCATTATTACTTGGGGTCCCATAGACTAAACAAGTCATATGCCCATGAGATTAGTGGGGTCCTACTAGCTAAGTAGGTCATATGCCCATAATCTATTCGGGGTCTTGTTAGTCATATGGGTCATATGCCCAAGCCTACAATCATACATATTCATAACATATTTTATAACATATTTCATAACATAAAACATAAGATAACATATAGAACATATAACATATGCATTTCTATCCTATTTTCCTTACCAAAGTTACCGAGATAAGAGGACAGCGTTGGGACTTTTGGAACACTCCTAAAACCTTATATAACAGGGTGAGTAGATTGAAGAAAAAGTAATGAAAAGAATGGAAGGAATGGAATGACTAAACCTTTGAGAAACATACTTACCAAAAAATTATTAGCAAGTTCTTAGATTTCCTAACCAAAATAAGAATGAGGTTAGAAGACTGAGTAGAAGACTATGAGAAAGAAAATAACATAATACCAATGAACTAGGGTATAGAAATACCTTGAAGACTTGTAGACCAATCTAAACCTCGAACCGAAATACTATGAAACCTTACTTCCCCAAGTGTTTGATAAGCTTATAATGATCAAGCTTATGATTCCCCAACCCAGGTGTTTACACTCTCACACTCACTTAGCACTTGCAGCCTCTGAACTTAGAGCAAAAGATGAATAATGGCTGGGTACTAGGTCCTATTTATAGAGTTTAGGAATGAAAGAATCTTAATTTTACTTGAATAAAAATAATAGCTTTTTAGGTGAAAATAATTTGGAATAATCGTTCAGCAGAGGCTGAAGACTCGTTCAAAAAGATGTTGGACTTATCAAGAAGTTGAATGGCTGAAAGGAAAAAGAATTCAAAAACTTTTGAAATATACTGAAGGAGGCGATATATCGCCCCCTGTAGGCGATATATCGCCTGGGCCAGTATGCCCGAGGCTGTCGTGCATCGTCTCGTGTTTTCCGTATCTACGTGCTGCGATATATCGCCCCTATAGCTGCGATATATCGGCACACGCTGATTAATTAAACACAAAATTACACATTTTTAGCTAAGTTTGAATGGAGTAAACAGCCTTGACTAAGCCCTCAACATATTCAAAGCTGCTGACTGACCTTATAGCATTCAAACTTTACCCCTTATTAAATTTAATCCTCAAAATAATTAATCCTTAATCACCCATTCATAACATGTGCTTAAAATCCTATTGGTCCTTATCTAAACCTTATAGTATAATAAATATTATCCTTAATATCAGTCATATAATCAAACCTTAGGTTAAAATTAATATTCTTAAACTATAGGTTAAACTTAGAAAATCTATAAGTACTGCTATGAGTGTCCAAATAATTCCCGGTCTGAACCAAAAATCCACAGTTACAAAGATAATGCTATAAATACTATAATACTACTATCTATCTTAGCTAAGTAAAGTTCTTGGACTCTACACTTAAGGTCAAAAGACCAAAATGCCCCTAGGTCATTTAAAATCCTCTTAAGGCCACCAAGGATAAAACCGTCCTTTCTCGCCTATCTTGTTAATCATAATTAACACCCTCCAATTCCTGTTATTTTCATTAATCTCAAATGTTAATAAATCATATCCCATTACCCTTTAATTCCCGGTAATGTTCTAATCCTCAAATTACCCCAAGACTCACCCCGAGCCCCGAAATTAACCCCGTTATGACCACATCGATAACTTGCATTCAAAGATCGTCTTATGCCAAATGGCCTGAACAAATCAACATTATAATATGGTCTTATTCAAAATTCACCAACATGCATGAAAATACACAATTACGCCCTCAACGGGAAAATTACCAAAATGCCCTTATAATGAAATGTGGACCCATATGCATGCTTTTATCATCATATAATAATATAATTCACATAAACATGCATATAATTATTTAATGGAATAATAAATCAATTATGTCCTGGTTCTTGTTTTCTTTTTCGCTTCCAGGTCCCTAATCATGAGTCGTGGTATCACTCTTCATCCGGAGGACACCGTTCAATCGAGCCCCATAGTCTTGGAAGGGCACTAACTTCCCACTGGAAATACATGGGAAATGGTCGGGGAGAAGAACAAGTTCTGGAACTAACGGATATTGGATGCTCTAGAGAAACACCTGGGAGTGGAGTCGACTCCAAGGATTTTTTACAACCAGCTGTCCCAGAAGGAGGAGAAGGCCCATACCAGCATGGGCGAGTTCAGGGCCTGAAGCATAGGCCACATTAGCGCGAGAGCTACTCTCCCACTCCAAGATTACTTTGATCGGTTCCTTAAGTTTGTGGGGATCGCGCCTTTCTAGCTTCTGCCCCAAGCATACAAGTTGCTCACGGGATGGCACATATTCTGCGCATTGAAGGAGATCCTGGCATCTACCCTTGTGGAAGTGCTGTATTTTTACAATCTGGAGCCGCAACTTAATTCTAAGGACAAGACGCGGGATGAGTTTTACAGATTGAAATCCCATGGTGTCAGTCCGGTTCCATTCAACACTTGGAAGCACCCTCTGGACGTCAAACATTATTGGTTTATGACATCCGAGTTCCTCCTAGAGAAGAACCCCACATTGGTGCTGGACTTCCAGCGCGTGGGTAAGTCATTTTTCTTCATTATTCACCTAGCTCCTTAGTTTTGTTTACTGCACACTAATGTTCCTGGAAAATAGGATCATAAGCCCAGACTCAGCTCACCAAATCCATCCTAGATTGCAAGAAATTCTATGCCACTCTCTGTGCCGAGGAACTGGACGTGGTGGGCTTCGTGACCACGAATAGCCTTTGTTTGGTTAAGTTGATTGCCGCCAACCAATCGATAGATGCCTCCAGTTTCTGGGGGCTACAATGCGAAAGGGATCCAGCCTTGAGGGAGGAGCTGGCCCTCATTCACATCGAGGCATTGGAGGCCACGACCCGGGCAGATGCGAAGAAGAAGAAAAAAGAGCAGGCCCATCAAGTAGAGAGGGTCTCATCCGAAGAGATAGACGTCCTTCTTGAGGGGAGGCAGCCAAACAGTGGAACTCTCGGGGCTAGTATTTCCGAGCAAGGTAAAACTCCTCTGATTTTTACTTATGCCCCTCATCTTGAGGGCTTAGCTAGGAATATGGAACGGTACCATCATTATCTGTGTAGGACCGTTAGCAACGTGGAGCTTCCTTGCCCCATTGTCATGGATCTATTGTCCCTCATGCATTCGTCTTGGTTCCTTTAGTACGATAGTTTTTTAGACCCAGATGACATGGGGGGTCCAATTCATGCTTGCGCACTAGGGGGGTTAAATTAGGCCCAACCTATAAATAAGGGTCTGTCCCAGAGGACTAAGACTTGTTTATTTTTTCTATATTTGTTTGTGGTCCCTATTCCTTTGCATCACTGATTGTTTGTGTTTATTCACATTTCAAGTGATTCGGAGATGTACGACCAGTGGCCAAGATGAAGGAGATGATCACAGCCAGGGCTACGGCAAAGAAGGCTGTCGGGGGGCCATCCCAAAAGAAAATCATATAGCTGATCTTCGGGGACTCAGAGCCATTCCCAGAGGATCCTGAGAGAGTTCCAGCTGCGGGCTCTATTCCTATGGCACTTATCGGACCAAGCCTTCCCCACCGGCTGCGGGCTCTTCTCCTCTCCAGGAGATTAACTTGGAAAAGGAGCCGCTGAAGGTGGAAGGACAAAGAAAAGGGAAACAAACTCAGTCGTTGCAGAGTCCCCGAAGCGAGCCAAGAGGGCCAGGACCAAGGATCTTGCCTTGGTCAAGGAGCATTCCTCTGGGGAGAGCCTAATCATCATGCAGCAGCTTCCGGATGCCCCCAGGCTTCCCGTCAACCCAGCCCTTCCCGAGGAAGGGGACTTGATCCTTCGAGAAGAGAGGATGAAGGTGGTGTCCCGGTCTTGGGACGAAAGTCGGGACCAATGGGATGAAGTGGCTCGGGCATTACTCATCCGGCAGAAGGTGGAGTTTGCCAATCTCCCGAAGGCCTTCAATGCTCCCCAACCCATCATGGATCGATTGGTAGCCGAGACCGGGTTTCAGCCTAAATTGGGTCAGGATACAGCTCTGTTTGCTGCGGATTTGCTGGCCCAGGTGGGAACTACCATGTCCACCCTCCAGCTGAAGCGGTACGCTACCTTGGCCAGCAAGGATGCCCTATTCTTCTCCAAGGCCATTCGTCATCAGGCCACTGCGGTAAATCACTTATATGTTTTGTCTTTTATTCCATCATCATTATTTCTTTAGGATTTTCTAACTTTGACTTGTTCCAGGATGCCTTGTTGGCCCATTGGAGCGTGGATCTGGTTGCAGAACTGGCAATGAAGCTGGAGACGGCTCAGCCGAAGTTGGAGGGGTCGTTAACCAATGGGAAGCTTCCCAGATTACAATTGAGCGTGAAGAGGCTGCTAGGGTTCAGGCTCAACATGAGGAAGTGTTGTCCAGGAAAGACGCCGAACATAAGAAATTGGTGGATGATCTAGAGGTGAAGCTATCTCGCGTCCACGGTTTGGAGGCTCCGACCAAAGCTCTTCTGGAGGCGACTGAGGCCCAACTTCGCCAGGAGCGGGAAAAGGTGGCAAACCTTGGGTCCCGGAACTAGGTTTTGTAGGCCATGGTACAGTTGGAGATGAAGTGGAGTGAGGAGGCTCGTTTAGAGAAGGTGCAAGCTGACGAAATGTTGGCGATCACTTTCGACGAGGTCATTTATATGGTCTGGCTCAAAGACAAGGACATGAACTTCCTCCTCTATCCAAATATAGCTGTGAAGAGGGTTGAGTTCGAAGCCAAAGAAAAGGATGATGCGGCACTACTCACTGGGGATCAATAGGATGAGAACGCTCCAGACGCCGTGGATCAACATGAAGCCCAGGCTTGAGCCTTTGTATTTTGATTATGGCTTCTCTTCTCTTTTCTGTTTTTTTAATAATCACATTTATGGACGTGGATGCGTCCAAGACAATTTTTATTTATCCATTTTGTTATATTGATTTTATTTTCTGCACAATTATTTCCATTTTACATTAATCTGTTTATCCTCAAAATTCACTAAGTGTTTTATCACTCTGCATGAATCTGGGTCGAATGTTGGGTCCTGGTTCCAACAGCCAGGACCATTAGGGGAAATATTGTAGAAGGTATTTAGCCTGTCCTGAGACCCACGTTTGGGACTTAACGGCCTGGACTGTTTTAGACTTATTAATATAAGTTAACTAATTTACCCCAACTCTATGGTTCAGGCTCTAACGGGTTGGACCATTAGAGATTTGTTTTAGATATGACTTAATTAGTTAACTTGTTACAAACCTGATGTTTAGGTTCCAACGACCTGGACCGTTAAGGAGTTAATAATTGTCATCTGATTTATTTGTCTTGACTTTTGTGTTTAGGTTCCAAAGGTCTGGACCATCAGAGAGTAGTTGATTAGCTTATTTCGATCCTGAGGTTTAGGTTCCAATGGCCTGGGCCGTTTATAAGACTAAATTTAACCTATTTGAACCTAAGATTCATGTTTCAATGGTTCTAGGCCATTCGAAGGAAAACATGAATAAGGATTTGGTTATCCGGGACCACGTTAGGTCTGGACAAATTTTTAGTAGTTGGGTTTTGAACCCCCAAACCATAACGGTCTAGGTTAGGATTGGGATGAGCCTTGTATCCTTTTTATGTTTTGAACCCCCTAGACAACGTGGGTCCGGGTTAGGACTAGGCTTTTAGCCTTGCATCCTTTTTATTGGGAGTCGGGTTTTGAACCCCCCGGACGACGTGGGTCCGGGTAGGACTGGGCATTTAGCCTTGCATCCTTTTAGGTTTTGAGCCCCCAATCTATTAAAATTTGGATCTGGACTAAGCCCTGAGAATTGCATCCTCTTTTGTTTTTAATCCTAGATTTGTATAGATGGCCTTACCCCCCAAGCGACCGAAGAGTGTAGTCTTAGGTCACTTGTTTGTGTAAAAATTCAAGACGGACGCGAACTTTTTATTTCCTTACAACATTTATAATGATGTTTTGTATACACCATTTTCATTAAACAAGAAATCAGATTGAGGCGTACATTGCTAAAAAATAAAAAATGTTAAAAAGGTCTAGAATTAGATCCTCCCGACTATTAATAGTACCGGTAGAGGTGTTCTGTGTTCCAGGCCCTTGGGACCTCTGTTCCATCTAGTCACCTTAAGCAATACGTTCCATGACATATTTCATTTTGGATTTCATAGGGCCCTTCCTAGTTTGGTTCTAGAACCCCCACTCCTGGATCTTGAGTTGCAGGGAAGACTCTTCTAAGGACTAGATCGCTAGTTTCGAACCTCTGGCTCTTAACTTTAGAGTTAAAGTGCCTGGCGATCTTTCCCTAGTACATCTTCAGCTATACTTGTGACTCTTCCCGGATCTCTTCAATGAGATCTAAGGATTCTTGGAGTAAGGCGTGGTTATGTATGGGATTATATGTGTCCCGTCTGTGAGACGGGACTACTGTTTCTACTGGGATGACCGCTTCATATCCGTTCACCATTGAATAGGGAGTATGTCCGGTTGACGTTCTTTCTGTGGTCCGGTAGGCCCATAGGACGTAGGGCAACTCTTCCGGCCATTTTCTCTTGTAGGCTTGTAGCTTTTTCTTTAATGTTCCCTTCAAAATCTTGGTCACGACCTATGTTTCCCCATTTGCTTCAGTCCTTGTGAATGCGGAGAAGCTTTTGATGATGCCATGTCTTTCACACAAGTCGGTGAAGTGGACGCTATCAAATTGCTTCCCGTTGTCAGAAACGATTTTGTGAGAGAGGCTGTATCGGCACACAATGTTGTTGATGACGAAGCCCAGGGCCTTTTTGGAGGTGATGGTGCTCATTGGTTTTGCTTCGACCCACTTGGTGTAATAGTAGACGGCTACAATGGCATATGTCACTCCACCCTTCTCGTTCGGGAGCGATCCTACTAAATCAATTCCCCATACTGCAAAAGGCCAGGGACTAGTCATCAGGGTTATTTTCATTGGAGGGGCTCGTGGGATTTTCGCTTAACTTTGGCATTGTTCACATTTTCGGATGTAATCAACACAATCCTTCTTCATCGTTGGACAGAAATATCCTTGCCTTAGGATTTTCTTGGACAAGCTGAGTCCGGCTGTGTGATCTCCGCAACAACCTTCGTACACTTCGTGCATGATTGCACTCATTTCTGTCCTGGATACGCATCAAAGATAGGGCATGGATAACCCCCTGCAATAAACTTTTCCATCCACCATGACGTATCTGGGAGCCTGGTACTGAAGTTTCTTGGCGGCAACCTATCTGCGGGCAATTCCCTAGTGGTTAAGGGCTGGATGAGAGGGCCCATCTAGGACGTGGAGTAATCGATGGCGTTGACAGTTGCGGGGGCTTAAATACTAGGTGCAGGTAGATGGTCGATTGGGACCACCCCAGAGAGTTCTGCTTCAACATCCGTGGCCAATTTTGCCATTGTGTCAGCAAACACATTCTATTCCCTGGAGATCTGACGGATGAAGTATTTCTTGAAAGATTGGAGTAACTCCCGAGTTCGTGTCACGTAGGCAACCATCTTCTCCCTTTTCATTTAGTATTCCCTCGAGATCTGCCTGACCACTAGTTGGGAGTCGCTGTAGACTTCTATATTTGCTGCTCCTACCTCCTGGGCCAAGCGTAGTCCAGCCAGCATGGCCTCATGCTCATCCTCACTGTTCGATGCTTCAAACTGGAAGGATAGAGAACTTTGTTACTAGTGACCTTGCGGGGATACCAAGATGATCCTGACCCCGACCCTATTTTCATTTGAGGCTCCATTTACAAAGAATTTCCATAGGGGTATTATGGGGTCGATGAGTTCTTCATCTTCGGTTATCCCAGTGCATTCTAAGATGAAGGTAGCCAGGGCCTATCCCTTGATAAAAATCCTAGGGACATATGCTATGTCAAACTGGCTAAGCTCCATGGCCCACTTCAAGAGTCTCCCTGACGATTCGAGTTTCGGTAGTACTTGTTGTAGGGGATGGTTCGCCAGTACCTTAATGGCGTGGGCTTGAAAGTAAGGTTTCAACTTCCTGGAGGCGGTCAGTAAGAAAAATGTCAACTTCTTGATTAATGGGTATCTCGACTCCGTGCCCAACAACCTTTTGCTTACGTAATAGATTGGGAGTTGGACCTTTCCCTCTTCTCGCACTAAAGCGGCGCTAATGGTGTGTTCCGACACTACCAAATACAGGTACAATGGCTCCCCCTCCACTCGTTTCAACAAGATTGGCGTCTGGGCCAAATGTTCCTTCAATTTTTGGAAAGCATCTTCACACTCGGCTGTCCATTCAAACCTTTGGCTTCCGCGAAGTACATTGAAGAATGGGATGCACTTGTCCGTGGACTTAAAGATGAAGCAACTCAAAGATGCTATTCTTCCCGTCATGCTTTGAACATCTTTGTGCTTCCATAGTGAAGGCATCTCGATCAATGCTCTGATCTTGTCCAAGTTGTCTTTTATTCCCATTGAGCTAACTATGAAGCCTAGAAACTTCCCGGATGCCACGCCAAAGTTGCACTTTTTGGGGTTCAACTTCATCCCATATTTTCAGATGATGGAAAATGATTCTGCTAGGGCATCTGCGTGTTCGGCTGAGGTCTTAGATTTGACCAACATGTCGTCTATGTAGACATCCATGTTCTTCCCCAGTTGGTTCCGGAACATCCTATTGACCAGCCTCTAATAGGTGTCCCCAACGTTCTTACGCCCGAAGGGCATGATGATGTAGCAGTATACACCTTTGTCCGTCTAGAAGCTGGTGTGTTCCTGGTCTGCTACATGCATTGAGATCTGGTTGTAGCCAGAGTAGGCATCCATGATGTTGGTTTTTATTGATCAAATCAGAGATTATGCGCAGCGGAACAACAATCAAATTGTCAAATTAATTCCATAAGATTTCTAGATCTACTTCTTCACACTCATATATATATTGAATCAAGGACAAGAATAGAAAAATTACCTCAGGTCCTTCCTAGCTGCTATCTTTTCGTATGGCTGAATCCTTGAGATCTCACACCAAGATCTTCCAAAATGTTCTCAGTCACACAAAGAACGAGTGTGGGCTCGCTATACAAATAATAGGCAATAACTATTTATCAGATGTTCTCAACACATGAGATCTGATAAAGTTTGGACCTAGGTTTTGTGAAGAACAATAACCTTTGTTTTTGTCACTGTTCTCTTTTCTCTGAGAGAATCCTAGATATTTTTCTATCCCTGAAAAGTTACGTTCTGTGAAAACTGATATCCAATATTTAATAATATCCAATATATTAAAATATTTGTTATTTTAAACAATTTCAAAATAACTGATCAGTTATCAGATTTTTGTTTAAATAATAATATTTTAATCATATTAAAATATCTTATTATTTATTTAATATTTAAATAACTAAATTGTGAAATCAAGAGACTAAGTCCATCTCTTATGCGTGTAGCACCGTGCCTGTGCACTGTGCCACACGTGTACCACATGCCTGTGCAGGCATGTGATTTTTCCCAATTTTTATTATTATTTAAATACCAAAAATCCCAAAAATAAATTAATTCAAAATTAATTATATTTTTGTTAAATCAAATAATTAATTAATTCTTAATTAATTAATTACACATAATTAAACAATAATTATGTTTGATACATAGAAAAATATTTTACTTATCACATAAGTCCTTTTTGCCCATTTTTGTATTTGCCTTTGACTGTGATTGTTTGAGCCATTTCGGGGACCATGGACCTATAACATTAAGCTCCAATAAATTGAAACTAAATAATTAAACTCTTTAATTATAATAGTTAATTTATTAATTATGATATTACTCCACTATAAATTCAGAATTGCACTCTTTATGTTATAGATATACTTTTACATAAATCTTTTTCTTAAGTCGTCCATTGATATAACCATCTTACAATAGTTCAACCCTCTAATTAATTAGTTCATAAATTAGAATGGGAGAATTACCATTTAACCTTTCTAATTTACTTCTTATTCCTTAAGTACCATTAATTCACTAGTGAATAATTAATCTATAATCTAATTATAGATTTGAGCTCAAAATCATTCAGTTCCAGAATTAACCCTTAAGGGAACTAATATACGATCCATTAGGAAAGATTAGATTCTGTATTGTTGATACATGTTCCCAGCCATCCATGATATTAAATCTCCAAAACAAAAGTCATTAGCCTCATTCTTTGAAGAGACCTTAACGAATGAATCAAAAGATTTAATAAACATGAACAAGAGTTCATGAACACTCAGGATTTAGGTTGATCTATAAATGATCATCTGTTATGATATGAATTACAAGTCTTTATTGTTAAATGGTTTTTGGATAAAGACTCTAATTCATATCGGTCCATGTCATATATAATCATATTATATAAAGCACATTTATCGAGATGTCTTACCACATCAATAATCCGAATCTAGATTATTTGTATCATTATGATACTCAGTAAACCGTACTTACAACTCCAATTAAAGAATTCCATAACTTTAATTTGTTGTTGTTGACTATTTTTATTCATTCATGTGATCTTAATTCTCTCGTACTAATACAAGATCACATCCTCAATAATGAATATGGAATTTTTCTGATATTTACAAAATTATTCAAACAATAATTTAACAATATAAATATGACAATAATAATAAACCATTGTATTTATTTATTCACAGAAAAAACGAATGCCTTTACATGCTTTTAGGACACACTCCTAACACATGAAACTCAACAACTTGTACCCGGATGTAGCATCCACCATTTGGTCAATCCGGGGCAGAGGGAAGCAATCTTTCGGGCATGCCTTGTTAAGATCGGTGAAGTCGATGCAAGTCATCCATGTACTGTTTGTCTTTGGTACGAACACCGAATTGGCCAGCCAAATGTGATACATGGCCTCCCGAATGAAGTTGATCGAGGACAACTTCTTGACTTCTAACTTGAGGGGTTTTGCCTTCTCCGCCCCTAGTGGTCTCCGCTTCTGTTGGACGGGAGTTGCATTTACGTCAATGTTTAGGGCGTGACATATGACGTTGTGGTCGATCCCGGTCATATCCTGATTCTCTTTCACCTGGGCAATTATGGTAGTCCTGACCTCCGAGTTTAGGTTTCTTTCGACTCAGATTACTTTGGTCGAGTCACTGTCATTGATGCACACCTCTTCAACCTCCTCCATGGGTTCTAATGCCCTATTCACTTCTATCTGTGGATCAAATTCGTCCTCCTCCTGGACCACCCTCTGTGCTGGTTGTGGTGGTGGGATTGGATCAGCGTTTTCCTCTTCAAGAGGCTCTTCGCGGACCATGTAGATTGGTTGGATGGAGACGTGATAGAACTTTTAGACACTTTTTTGATCTTCGCACACAATTCCCACTCCTCATTTATCGCATGGGAACTTCATGCAGAGATGGCGAATGGAGGTGATGGCATCGAAATCGACTAAGGCGGGACGACAAAAAATTACGTTGTATAAAGTAGGGCATTCTACCACTATGAAAGTGCAATATTTGAACGAGCCCTGAACCTTGTTCCCCAACATCACGGGTAGTTGGATCTTACCCATTGGGAGCAATGAATCCCCATTGAAGTCGTAGATTTGAGTGGACGTGAGACTAGATCTGCCTCTGTCAATCCAATTGCTGTAAAAGCCGACTTGAACAGTACGTTGACGGAGCTCCCTGCATCCACCAACACTTGGGATACCCTTTTGTTGGCGATCTGGGCATTAATGACCAAGGGGTCATGATGCGGGAAATGAACGTTCCAGGCATCTTCTTCTATGAACATGATGGGTAGGTTCATCAACTTCGGGCGCTGGGCCCGAGTTTGGACCAAGGCGTATACCTCATGTTCGCGATCAAGTTTGCTGAGGTATCATTTCTGATCAAGTTCACTGAGGTACTCGTGGAGGTGCGACTCTGGGAGGATATGGCATTCCGGGTCCAGGTGCTTGCACTATTGGGGCCCCCTGGGGGCCCTGTGCTCTCGAACCTGTAGCGTACCCTCCCTGAGGAGGTCGATGCATTCTTGGTGCACCTGGGGCCATAGGTTGTCTGGGAACTGTGGCAGTCCCGAAACCCCTGTTGGCATCCTGATCCATTGGTGTAGATGCCCCAGTTTGATCAAGTTCTAGATCTCATCCTTCAGCTGACGACACTCTTCAGTCGTGTGACCCACGTCCTTGTGGTAAGTGCACCTTTTGTTGATGTCCCTCGAATTCTTTTCCCCTTTAAACATGGGGGTTGGCTTTCGGTAATGGACTACATTGCCCATCGCCAGGTAGATATTTTCCTGGGTGTCCACTAGGTTGGTATATTCCGTGTATTAGGGCTCATAGCCCTTTTATCCCTTCTTTGATGGCTTGGATCGGTTCTTGCTCTTGCCCGATCTCTTTCCCCGAGAGGGTTTTATCCTTGCCTCATCTCCTCCAGCTTGAGGTGGTTGGGTACCACTGGGAGTGGCACTGTACTCGGTGGGTGCCACTCTGTACCCAGAAAATGGGGCTAACAGAGTCGGAGCGTACCCCGTTGAAGAGGGCCCATAGACCGTCGGGGTCATGAATGGAATCCCAAGGGTTCCAGTGGATCCGAAAGTCATTAGGGGTGCCGGATAGATATTAGATGGATACTGCACTCCGTATCCAGGGAAGGTTTGGGCGGTCGATTGGGTTGCTGGCTGCCACCCAAAGGCTTATATTTGGGCCTCCTCCCAGTTCATGAAACATTGTGCCCTTCTGATGAACTCTTAAATGGTGGCCGCCTTGCTACGCTACATGTCTTCCCAGAGAGGGGGATCCAACTCTAATCCCAGATTGGAGAGCCACCAGGCGCTGTCAGTCATTGACCTTAGTTTTTTTAGGCTTCCTTCGTGAAGCGCTAGATGTAAGCCCTGAGGGTTTCCATGGGATGTTGTTTGACATTAGCTAGCACTCTGACTTGCATGTCCAACTTCATGGCAGCCACGAATTGCCTATGGAATGTCGACTGCAATCCAGACCAAGATTGGATTGATCCCGGCTTAAGCCTTTTCCACCACTCTTCTGTGGGTCCAGCCAGAGTGATTGAGAAACATAGGCACTTGCCATTGTCGCAGAGCTACAATCATCAAGCGATTGTAGTGGGACAAGTGATCTCTGGGGTCTGCATTCCCAGTATAGGTGGGTAGGTCCAACATCTTGAACCCCTTTGGTAGCACGACATCTAGTCCTTTTACTCTTCTTCGGAATCCGAACCTCTGCCTTCTTGCTTCTAGACCAAGCGGTTTGTGACTTTCTTAAGAGCGGCCAGTTGTTCCATGAACTCTCTGGCCATTCCATCGTCTAAGGGAACTCTCTCGTTCCTCCTGCTGTTGAGGTTATTCCTCAAGTTGCCTCCTCGGGGGCGAATCTTTTCCTTGCGGGCTCGTTCTTTTTGAGTGTTAAGGCCATCACGCAAGTCTACTCGGGAAGTATCGTCTCCCGAACTGATGGCTTCTGGTTCTTCTTCACGTTTGTGCCCTCCATGATCCTTGTTCACGGAGGTACTGGGATAAAATCATCGTTCCCATTTGTCCTATCTAGAAATGTTTCGAGGCTTAATACCCTGCGGGCGCTTCCCCTACGGATCGTTCGGATGATCCCATCCTGGGACATGATTCATCCATTCTTTCCTAGGGAATTTCCCTAGGTTAGCCCCCGTTTTTGGAATGGGATGAGCTTTCTTCAAGGGATTTGTTTTTCCCACAGGAACGACCATTTTGGCTTTTCCTTTCTCATGAGCAGGATTCAACGAGACGGCTCCGAGATGTGGTCCCGGAGGAGGAATGGGGCTAGTGTTATTGGGTACGCCAGTCCTGATAGGCGGGACAGGCGGCTGCGTTCCTCGAGGTGGAATGACAAAATGATTGGCTACCAATCCTTGGGAAGCAATGAAGGAGCCAAGAGGGACTCTTGCATTTGGCGGGTGGCCTCTTTTTGTTCAGCTATCCTGGCTTTTAGATCCAGGACATGCTGTCTCAGGCGGACCACCTCCAGATTCTCTGGATTCTCCTGTTTAGGATTCGTGTCCTTCTCATTAGGATCAATGGGGTTTTTGGCCTCATGGTCCTTATATTCCCCTTCATCTTCCTCGTAATATCCTTCATCGTAGTCACCCATATCCCTGAAGTTCTGGGAATCATCGGGCAGAGGCCCCTAATAAGGCGTATCCCCGGGTTGGTCTTGAGGAAATGTTTGGTTGGGCAATGGATCTCCATTGTCTTGCTGTTGTTGGTGAGCAGGGTCAAACATGGTTTGCCTAGTGTTCACCATTTTTGCAGATGATCGAGTTTGATTCACGCTTCCTTCAGCTCTCAATGAAAGAACCAAAATGTTTACCGAGTTTTTCGAAAACTAGAAATATATTAAGAAACAGGAGTTGAAGAGAAAGAATTAGAGATGATCAATATGAGTTTTTTTACGTGGTTGGGGCGTTAATGAGCCTTAGTCCACGAGTAAATAGTATTAGACTTTAGAGAGCTTTTGACAATGGAGTTTTCTACAAGTTTTAGCAAAGTAATTGCTTACAAGAGAAAAACTGGGATCCCTGCTACATTGCACAACTAGCGTTAATTATAGGTAGACAAGGGCAGTGGGCTTGGGCCGGACTAATCCTGGTCCAATAGGGATGTAATCACGGTTTGCTTGCTAATGGACTCATAATACAAAGAATGTTATATAATAAAATATAGTTAATCTGGGCCCATTGGACCGTCTCTGATGTCGCCAAGACTTACAGCTGCCCATTGTATGTTAGCTCGGATTGGTCTGCATGGGCTTCTAAGGGGATCCTAGGGATAGGATCTGTCAGAGTTGTGGCAGTACTATTTTCTAGGAATAGTGTACGTTCCGTGCGTACCCTATTCTATAGGTTAGTTGAGGAGACCGATTTCTAGATTTCTTGAGGACATGTCAGCATTAGGGAAGATCAGGTTTACCCTATCCAGACGTATGGTTCGGGTTCGTTTACTAATGTCCCAAATTATTTATCAGAGTTCTAGTTCGTTCACTAGGATTCAGGTTCATTCGCCAAGACGAACATTGTGACATTGAATATCTCTATTGGATTTTTTATAAGGTCTATTTCCATCGACTAGTTAGTCTACCACCTCAATTGGCATCTCGGAGGATGTAGGTTGGTCGGGAATGGGGAGGTGAGTTGGGCCTGCATTTCAGTCATGGTTCCTTGGTTATGCTCATGCCCATTGAACATTATTGGGCTCGATGGTGCTTGAGATATCAAGGTTTCTTCCTTCCCTGCTCATTGGGCTCAAGATGGACCCGGACCTCCTCAAGAAGGCTCACATACCCATTAGGTCATGTCATGTGTTACAGGTGGAAAAACAGGGATAACAAGTAGCATTTCCAACTTTGGATAATCCTTCTATAATCCTCTTGATATAGCCTGCAAGGCCAAGAAAACTTATAATATATGTCGCATTCTTTGGCCTTGTTCAGTCTCTAACGACTTCCACCTTCGACAAGTCTATCGTCACTCTTTTCTTAGACACTATATGGCCTAGAAATGCCACTTCTTCTAATCAAAACCTGCACTTCCTTAGCGTTGCATACACCTGATGTCCTTTAAGCCTGCTTAATATCATTTGAAGGTTCTCCTTATGTTCGGCTGCAACCTTTTAGTATATTAGGATATCGTCCATCAACGCTACTACAACTTGTCCAAATAATCTTTGAATACTTGATTCATTTAAATCCATGAATGCTACTCGGGAATTAGCGAGTCCAAACGAGATCACTAAAAAGCCATAGTTTTCGTACCAAGTCCTAAATGCAATTTTAGAAATGTCATCTTCCCTTACTTTCAATTGATGATACCCTGACCGTAGATCAATCTTTGAGAAAACTGCAGTTCCTTGTAATTGATCAAATAGGTCATCAATTCTTGGTATTGGGTACTTGTTATTA
Source organism: Humulus lupulus (assembly GCF_963169125.1). Taxonomy (NCBI): domain Eukaryota; kingdom Viridiplantae; phylum Streptophyta; class Magnoliopsida; order Rosales; family Cannabaceae; genus Humulus; species Humulus lupulus. Next base: position 98,983,600 of record NC_084794.1, read on the forward strand.
ATATCAACCTTGTTGAGTTTTCTCTAGTCGATGCACATCTACATGCTCCCGCCTTTCTTTTTGAAAAACAGTGCATGCATGCCCCATGGAGAATAACTTGGTCTTGTGATCCTTTTGTCCAACACCTCCTACAATTATAGCTTTAGCTCTACTTGTGCCGTTCGATACGGTGCCTTGGATATTGGGTCAATCTCTAGTGCTATTTTGATTACACACTCAATTTCCCCCTATTCTAAGGTGAATTGGAAGGTCTTCTTGGAATACTTCTGGAAACTTGTATGCTTATTCGAACATCTTGGGGCTTTAGTTGCGTCCCCTTTGTCTTAGCCAAGAAATTTGCAAGGTATGTCTGACATCTATTATGGATCATGTTCCTCATCTTTGGTCCTGAGATAATCTGTGTTCGGAATCTCGACATTTCTCCCTTGAAGATGAACAACTCTCCGTCATTCATCTTCGAACACCAATGATTTCCCTCGACAATTGATGAAAAGAATTACATCGTAGTCTGTTATGTCCAATTCAATCAAGTTTTCCTAGGCACATTTGTCTTTGATAATAATTGGAACTTCCTGTAACCACCATGGATGAACACATGACCTTTCCCGAAGTAACTTTGTCCTTTAGCCCCTTTTACCTTGTTGATAATGCTCCATTCTTGCGGCGTGGTTGTTCACGTCTAGCTCAATCATGTCTTTTGTTATCGCACATATCTACCTAATTAATGACATCACCCCCTAAAAAGTAGATAATGTGGAGAAACTCTCCCTGAATACCCCACAAGGTATGAATTCTTTCTATCTATCTATAAATAGAACTTCGCTCTAAATCGTAAGTATATCCCTTTTAAATTTTTTACTTTACATCCTTGTGTTACTTGTTTCCGCTTCTATACATGTCCAAGCCTGAAGTTGTACCTTGTGCATTCTTTGTGGACTATCTTTCTTCAACAAATGTGATGCGAGGACACTCTGTCCTTGTCATTCAAGCGGATGTGCTCCAAAATAAACTCTACCGTCCTGAGCCACTCTTCTGCTTCAATAGGGTTGGCTTCCTGAATCGTTCGTATACTGGCTAAAATTCTAGTATGAAGCATCATATTAAGTTCCCTCCCTGCCCCATCGGCTGTGCAATAGGCACTTGTTGTGGTGGTGCTTGTACTAGAGGTTTCCCTCTACCAACTCGAGCTACTTCCTCTTCTCTTAGCCTTAGTTGTTCCCACAACCTAGCTAACTCTGCTTGGGGATCCTCAATTTTTGGCTTCACTGGATTTTTAGGGGCATTAGCAACATCAAGGGAATTAGATGCATTAGGAATGTCAATAGGGGCATTAGCTGTTTTTCTTCCCCTTCTCCTTCATCTTCTTCTGCCAGCTACGACCTGCGTCGCCCTTCTCGGTGCCATTGTAATATACTACGGTACACAACTTAATTTTAAAATGATCTCAAAAATAAAGAAAACAACAATGTATTCATTTATTCAAATAAAAGAAACCAGAGTTCAATAAATCAAATAAGAAGGACAGAAAACATAAAAGGAACTTGAACTATTGAGTTTCTAATATATTCCTTATCAGATTCCTCCAAAGATAGGTTTTCATTAATTTATGGGTAATCTAGGTTTAGGCTCCCCCTAAAGGGTTTTGGTGGAATATTTGGTATGGTCTTTATCACTTGCTCACATGCCTCTGAGGTAAGGTACTATTCTACAATATTGATCTCCTTGGACATAGATATGTCTACTTCCTCTTTTGTTGTAACTCTCACCTTTTTTACTCCATATTCATATGCTAAACGAGTAACAGGAATTGGATACCTATTTGGGTATACTATAGGATCACCCATTATTTCCATCCTGAAAGATTCAATTTTTTCCTTGGCTTCAGGATCCTTGATGGTTGCCCTAAGCGCTATGTATTTCTCTTTTCCCAAAACTAAGTCTCCTCTCTAGTTTATAATCTTCTACATTGCAGCTGCCTCCCATAATTTGACGAAAGAGTCTACAAAGTGGTTAGATATTATTCAGGTCTTCTTCTATCTTATGAATGTTTCTGATCTCCTTAAGGACAACTTCTCTAGGAGTTTCCATTCTATATCAAACTGCACATATAAAAAAATATTAAAATCATATAATGAAACATCATACAAACAATATGATGAGTTATGTTCCTTCCAATCTTGTCCATGTATTCTATGAGAGATCCAGGTTTTTGATGAATGATTTGTCTTTGGTACCAACTTGTAACACCCTAATTTTAGGTAGGACATAATCTTTGAATAGAAATTTGAAATGCTAAAGAAATTAAAATTTATAAATAATTCAGATGCGAGTTTCCATGAAATTTAATAAAATATGTCCCAACATAAATATCATAAAATAGAAATTTTCTACAGTATTCTGGGACCTTCGTCGTCCATGGGGTCCCCTCATAGAGTACATGCACCTTCTTGAAATGGTCCCTAACCTGCCATTCCATCACATAAAAGTTTCTAGCTTGTGGAAAGGAAAAAAAGGATGAGTTAGAGCCCAGTAAGGGGAATCAAACCAAACAATCAACATAAATGCAAACCTCATATAGAAAACCAAAATATCAATTCATAACAAGACATAGAATCATCATACAAAAAACCTATATGCGCACTACGCATGTAAATGGGAGAGATACTACGAAGAAGCACTGGGGTCCTCTCTGCGACCAATATGGTCAAAACTATTGCAACCTTTGTCCACCTTTTGCCTTTCCAAGTACCTGTCCTGAAACATTTAGTTTACAACATGCATTCCATAAACATGAGAAATCAAGCAAACATGTTTAACCTCCTTACCCTGACACATGTGTGGAGTCTTTGAAAAGAAGAAAGTGATCCTGCTTCAATAATCAAAACCTAATCATAAAATAAGAGCCTCATTGTAAGAACACAATTTTGCCCAATTATCTATGCCACATGTCACAACCTTTTTGCATGGGCCATGCACAACAATCATTAAATCCATCATCATAATATCCATGTTCTTATAATCAAACTTAAACCTAAAACAAATCTTAAATGAGCATAAACTTTAAAACAACAATGGTACATTTTGAAGATCAAAAGTTGAATCCTACCCTTCCTTGATCCTTGAAATCCGAACACCTCTAAACAACAAAACCACACTCCAATAACAATCAAGAAGAAGAGAAGAACTTATAAATAAAATTCAAACCAAACAACTAAGATATTACCATAACCTTTGTTCATTTTCTTCACGAAAACCCTGAGTCCTTGAGCTATATCTCCACCCTGTCAGCCTCACCTCCTCTTGCTTTCTCACACCCATTTCTATTTCTTTCTCACTTTCTTTCTCTCTTTCTTTCTCATACGCACCTCTCTTTCTTTCTCTCTTGTGTTGTGCGAAAATGAGAGCTAAGCTCTCTCTTTATATAGGCTATAAAATTACCACCAAAAAATCCACATTAATGCTAATTGATTTCTATTACCATTGATTTGCTCTTATTCTAAACATAATGGCATGAACCTAATCCTAATTCTAGGTGTGCTCTTAAAAAATTATTACCATCCATCATTTTCTAAAATCAATCACCAATAAGTCATCATAAAATCACATGAATGTCGAAATCCCAAGCTAAAAATAAGAGACAATTACTTATTTCACCAAATTAATCAAGAGTAAAATACTTGCTTAATTTTTGAAAATGGCTATCTAAGGAAACTCTTTATTCCATTCAATCAAGTAACAAATCCTTGCCATTCACACCGCCATCATCTTTACCTCAAATTTAAAAAATTCAGCTTGTATTTTCCCTCTAATTTTTTAAAATTAAGCTTGTTAATGTGTGAACAAGAAATTCTTTAGTTTGATGAACAAATCATTATTAATACTCCACAATATTATCCAATCCTTCAAGCATTAAAACACACAATCCACTAAGATGTCACATCTCATCTCTTTCACACACACCACACGCCCAAGGTGCATACACACACATACACATAATTAAATCAAAACATACACAATTAAATAAATAAATGAATAACTAATACATTAAATAAGATATTAATTAATTTAACACTAGTAAAGAAGACAATAACAAAATGAAACAACTAAATTAAAATAAGTAAATTGAACAATAATTAATTAAATCAAAAGTGTGTGTGTCCGGATATTAATAAAGCTAGAAAGCTTCCAAAGCTATATTTTTCCGACTAGGTACGATAGTGAAAACGGAGTGGAAAATTTTCATAATAGTCGACTTTCAAATAACTTGACCTGTTGTGGGAATTTTTTTCTGAAAATCTTTAATGTCGTTATGGCTTAAAAGCTATTAGGTTGAAATACCCTTCGTGGGTATTCGATTGTGACCTTAATTCCCTAAGTAGAATGATATTCTACTATAATGCCATAACTAATTTGAGTACAATGTATGCTACTTCAAGTGTTGCCTAACAAGATGGGACTCTCTGTGGGAAGATTGCCCGTACGCAACAAAGGACAGCTTGTAAGTCAGCCTATGATTAATACGTATCCAACATGAATTAACTACTGTATTGATTGCTAGAAGTATGGCTTATACGCTAGTTAGAGAGAGATTGCTCATTTAGAGACAATGACTAGGTGATGCTTATGCTCCACACATGATTTAAACGTGGACGATTTCCACTTGTTGTCATATAGTGCGGACAATTTCCACCAATAATGACTGTGTAGCAAATTTTGCCTTTGATATTATTGGCCTACCCCATGAGTACATGGATGGTATTCACTTGTTGTATTATTTCACAAATTTTTTATGCTTGTCTCATGAGTGCGTGGACGGTTTCCACCTATTGATATGTAGTGCAGACGATTTCCGCCTACCTAGTCATTTTGCAAACAATTTCTGCCATTGACATTATTGGTCTTGTTAGCTACCATGACAATTGGCCAGGAGTTAAGTTGTTAACAATAAAACCTAGGAGACTCGATGAGCTAGTGTGGATCCACCAACCCCATTTAAATTAGTATAAATGCCCTAGGTAACCAATGGTTACCCTTGAGTGGGATTCATGATTTAGATAATAGTGCAGAGACTTGAGTCTCCACTACGATTTAAGCTGAGATACTAGGGGATACTTTTGGCAACTCCTGAGTTGACTACTTGAGTCAAATTATATTTTTGATTATTGTTCTGTTTCTGCTCTGGACTGGTTCGTATCCATAATTTGTGTACTGATTTCTGCTGAAGCAGACCCTGGTTCTTAAATTTTTTGAGGACATTGTCTAGGTCATTGGTTCCTATTGTTTTTTCTATTTCATGTTACTAGATTTATTTACTGAGCATTTTCGCTTACCTAGTTGTTAATGTTGTAGGTAAGGGCAAAGAAAAGCTGGGGCAGTGAGCGCCGGGGTCTGCTTACGAAAGTGTACACGTGGCCCGTTCTTTTGGGATTCTGCACTTTTGAAATGACTATTTTAATTATGTTTAAACTATTTTTGTTGATACAATGCTTTTTAGTTTTTAATGTAAATAGTTTTAGTGTGTGCACACATTATGTTCAAAAAAAAAATTCATATTGATTTTTTAGACATTTTTTAATGGCACAAATGGTTTTATTTCCGCAAAATTAGTGTTAGTATTTTTGAGTCATTACAAAATAAATATAAGATTTTTTAAATATTTATTTTCTAGATAGTTAAGGGTTAAATAAATTCGATAAGGACCCTAGATCAAATTTAGTAATTTATTGGGTCACATGGGAATTTATTTGAGAAACCTAGAACATGATTTTATGTGTTTAGACTCACAAAAAATCATAGAATTATTTTTAGACTATAGTTTAGATTTTAATCATTTTATTATATAGTTTAGAATTAAATGGGAAATAATAATCATATGGTTTGAACATTGGGACTTAGTAGAGAAGTAGTGTTCCCTAAATTGTGCAAGAGGTAGCATTGAAATATTTTTCAGCACATTGTTTTTGTGCTAGCACACTATAGTTTCGACCAAGGGTAGTTTAAGAGGGAACGAATGCCATTTTTCAAATTTGAATGTAATGGGTAGTTATGGCAGGTTATGTGCTGATGGGAAGAAGTTACTACCCATTTAGAATCAGCCATTTTCAAATTTTAGAGAGGAAAGGAAGAAAAAGGAAGAGAGAAAAGAAAGAAAGCACTTGGCTCTCTATAGGTTTCAACCAAGAGGAGATCAAAACAAGTTTAGTATTTGATCTAGTTCTTTGCATTTCTTTGATGATTTTGGGTTATGATGGTGATCCTATAGACCTATGTATTATTGTAGAAATAGTTCAAGCAAGAAAAGAAATATCACGATCAAGTTTCGACCTAGACAACTTTAGAATCAAGGGTGAGTATTATCTTGTCATCCTCTTTGATTTTTGAGTTTTGGTATGTACTTAGGGGTTTTGTATCTATTTTTAGAGCCTTAGAAACTCTAAGAGAGGAAGGGAAAGCTCTCTAACGATTTGACCAACAAGGGTAAGGATTTTTAATTTTCTCATGACATTTTTTGAAGAATAAATAATATTTTTGCCCCCTGAACTTTTGACATTACTAGATTGTGCCTCCTAAAATATACGGTCAGTTAACATTTTCCCCTGAACTATTGATACTATCAGATCATGCTCCCTGTTATGATTTGAATAGAATAATTAACATTTTTACCCCCTGAACTTTGACAACTACCAAATTGTGTCCCCTTTAATTATAAAAATTTAAAAATCTATTTTTCTATTAATTCTTAAAAAATTATTAAAAAAAATCAATAAAAGACTAAAATCATTTAAAATTCCTTTTAATTACATTTAATTTTGAAAATATTTTTTAAAAGAAAAACTAAATTGTTACAAATGAAAATAAAAACATATTCCCTTCTTCTTCTTCTTTATCATTTTTAATATATTTTTCTAATTACATTCTATTCTTTAATTTTTTTCCCAATATTTTTAATTAATTAAGTGTTATATATTTCTTTTAAAATTAGTACATTTTAAATTTATAATTTTATATATATATGGGTGCACTCTTGATGGTTACCACCCATGAATGGTTACTTTAATATTAACTATTGGATTAAGATCAATAGTTCATATTTATAGTTGTTAATTAATATTTATAAAAATAAAATTTGATTTTTGCAAATTTTTGGAAGGGTTACTTGATGAAAAATGTATATTTATTATGAAAATATAATATTGTAAATTTTTTCATTTTTCAAATGTATGTCGATTTCTAAATATAGCTAGTGTTTCACATTAGTTGAAAACACCATTAATTATGGAAACAAATTAACTAAATTCAAAATTAATATAGAAAAAAAATATTTACCTATTGATGACTTGTTATACCAAGTTACTATGTTACCACATCATCATAATTGTTAGTACCCATCTATGGGTAGTAATTAGAAAAATTAATAAAAAAGAATAAAGAAGAAGGGAATATGCTTTTTTTTTTAATTGTAACAATTTAGTTTTTTTTTTACAAAATATTTTTAAACTTACATGTATTTAAAATGAATTTTAAATAATTTTAGTCTTTTATTGATTTTTGTAATAATTTTTCTTAATTTTTTAAGAACTAATATAAAAATAGATTTTAAAATATTTATAATTAAAGGGGGCACAATTTGGTAGTTGTCAAAGTTTGGGAGGCGAAAATGCTAATTATTTATGCAAATCGTAAGAAGGGGCACAATATGATAGTATCAATAGTTCATGGGGAAATTTTAACATACCGTATATTTTAGGGGGCACAATCTGGTCGTGTCAAAAGTTCAGGGTGCAAAAATGATATTTATTCTTTTTTGAATCAATAGATGCTTTGAAGTTTGGTTTTGAATAAAAGTTTTGGGTTGTTTTGGTTAAGTTTAGATTTGAGTTAGAGGTTTAAAGTGATGGAAAATTGATATTAAGTTGGTTTCTTAAGTTCCTAGAGGTTTAGATCTAAGTTTGGAATAGATATATGAGGTGGTTACCATTTTGGTGGGTGGTTATTAACACTTAAATTTAGCACTACCATTGCCAACAATGATGATTAGCTGGCGGTGTGGTGTAAGGGCACCATGGTTTGGGTGGTAGCACCCCAAGGTGCTTGGGTACGTAATGATAGGGTCAGCTAGCAAGAGAAGCACTAGCCTTTGGGCTTTGGTGCTATGGGCGAGAGGTGTAACCACCTTTGGATGGAAGTTATGGTAGATAACCACCACCAAGGGTGGTGGTGATGACAAGGTTGATGATGATGGTGAGGTTTGGGACGTTGATGATGATGTTGGTGATGTGAGAATGACTTGTGTGAGTCCAATTGGTGTAGGTCAAAAGTCACTTAAGCCAACTAGGTGCTCGAGACACGTTGCAATTGCCATGCATGTTTATGTATGTGTTCCTAATGGACCAAAATGGTAATTTGGTCTCGAGACTTTGTATGTTTAACGTAGGGCACCGGTTTAGTAACCCCACCACTCAGTATTATTCATTGGGAATTTGAATAATTTTAAGAAGTAATGTTTAAAAATTTAATGAGCATAAAACTCGGGAAATTATTACTCGGAATTTGAGTTATGGTTTAGACTCTGGATTTTATTTTTAAGTTAAAGTTTGTCCAGATAAAATCATTTTCAAGGTGTAGAGAATATTTTAAGTTTACAAAATTACCATTTAGAGCTTAGGGCTTGGGATATAAACTCGGGACTCGGGATTTGGACTTGGGGCTGAGGAATTTGAATTTCAAGAAATACTTGGAGTTCGAACTCAAAATTCCAGACATAGATAAATATTAAATTATTATTAGGAATAAAATTTTCCAAGTTAAGTTTTGGTTTCTGACAGGGGTATTTTGGTCATTTTACCCCGAGGGATTGGGTTTGGGCTGGGAGTCAAGAATTTAGGATTTTGTTTCTTAAATACCTATGCTTATTGTAAGATCTTAGTAAGTCATAAACTAAGTCTTATTGTCACAATATGTTTATAGGATCTAAAAGTGATAGGAAACACTCACTAGGGCACTTTTCACAAAAAAGCTAAGGACAAGAGGAGGGATGGAAATGGGGCGAGTAATTGGCGGGGGGTGCTCCCCTCGCCCTTATCCCTATTAACCATTTAAACCTCGTTCTAGCCCCCATCCTCGCATATTCCCCATTGGGAGCAGGGCGGGGAATCTCCATGGGTTCCCATTTGTTAAAAAATATACTAAAAAAGGTAGATAACCTAAAATTGATATATATATATATATTACACTTTATTGCTCAAAGTATTAAATATTATCCAAAGTAAAATTTAAACTCTTTAAAAAGATACTAATATGCTACAAAATCACATGAAGAAACATGTAAAATAAATAAATAAATAAATGAGGCCTCGTTGGGGCGGGGAGTGCTATCCCCATCCACGTGGGAAAAGTTTCCATCCCTAGACAAGAGGTAAGGAAGTATACACCAAGAGTAACTTAGTTTTGTGAAATGTTTTCTATGAACATTTACATGCTATGAATGCTGCTTGATTAAATGTGTTGTTGTATATCTAAATTATATGGCTAGAAACGTGTATAATAGTACCCATTTGTTAGGATTGAATGAACTAGTTATGTTTAAATGTTGTAAGTACAAATGTTTTGACTGTGTGCTTGCTATGTGAACTCTGTAAATGGGGTCTCAATTTAGCCGTGAGTGGGACGAACCACAATACATGAACCATCATCATGGAATTAGCAGAGTATGCCCTTTTATACGAGAGGTAAGTATTCTCCGGGCCATAGAGGTTGCAGGGCTCAAGACCTCTATGTTAAACCTGATGCCTAGGAAATTATTTATGATGAATGAATGTTATTTATGATGCAATACTGGACTTGTTAATGTCTAAGATGTATTGCTAGTTAATTTAAAGTTTACATTACATTATATTTATGCTATGAGTTCGAGACTTGTGTTCTCTAGAATGTTCGTAGCTTTCTTACTGGGCGTTTTAGCTCATCAATTACACTGTGTGTAGATAAGGGAAAAGCTTAGAAGTCATGCAGACAGCTGGAGGGGACTCTGTCTGAAGTATGCATACTGCGAATCAACCAACCTGCATTTTTTATAGGGTTTCCTCAAATCTTCCACTATGTTTCAAGTCAATGTTTGTTATGTTTTATTTACAAGTTTTTGTAAAGATGGCCCTATGGCCAAATACTCTCTTTTAAGATTATTTTCAAATGTGTTTTATTTTAAGTTAATGAGATCTCAGACTCGTTTATATTTTAATTTTTTTTGATGTAAATGCTTTAAATAGTTTATCTAAGTTACTTAAGACATCTAACGACTCGTTTTTACAAATGTTGACCACAAGGGTTGAGTTGACCACTAGGATTTCGTTGTCGTTTTCCAGTGAGTCTAGTCTTAGAAATTTTAGTTGTTACAGAGCATCTCAATTATGAAGTAAGAAAATATGAACCTAAGGGGGTTACATTTTTTTATTTTTGTGTCTTGCTAGTGCAAGAAAAAGGGATCAAGTGGATCCAAAATTATAAGATGTAATATCATATTTGACCAAAAAAGGAAAATATTTGAGAATTATTTAGTGACAATAATTCTTAAATATTCAATGTCTCAACAAGAAGACATTACAAAATTTAAGAATAAATTTTTTGATATTTTAAACCAAAAAGTGGTGAATGGATTGAAGATAATTTTATATTCACTTTGGTTAAAGATAATAAGATGGTGACATATATGTTTAAATTAATCTCAATTAGGAGATAAGCTTCAACTAAAGTATAAGAAATCCAAGTATTTAAATAAATAAATGAATGTTTATTTTCTTTGACTTAATTGTTTAAAATTGATATCTTCAAATTGATTTTAATGTAAAAATCAATAGATGTCAAAGTGGGTTTTCAAAAGAATCTCAAAGAGACTCTTAGAAACTGCACAAAAGTTGTGTAAGTAATTTTGAGATTATTTAGACAACTAAAGTAAATTTGGTAACTTACTTGTTATTATGAGTGCATGTTATTTTGAGAATAACATAAAACTCATAATAAAATCAAGACATAATATTAATCTTGGTATTTTAATTTAAATATCAAGAGAGTGTGTATTGTTTGAAATATTGACATAAAGTTATTAATAAAATATGAATAATGGATTAAAGTGTTATCCTATTATTCTATGTTTGTGATTATTTTCATGAGAAATTTAACAATTTATTTGTGTTTATATATTTTATTTTTTGAAATATAAAAAGAAAGCAAACAAAGTTGAATGTTACTTTCAAAGAGGTGTGTCTTGAAATTCCGTTTTTAGTAATTACCAAATTAATTAAACCAAGTAAATTAATTAAAGTACGGAATGGTAATTAACTGTTTACACAGATTACAATTCTGTCAGGATAGAAACCAAACTTGTCACGACAGAAACTGAACACAATAAAAAGACAGTGCAAAACAATAAAGAACACAACGAATTTTTACAAGGTTCAGAAACCCTTTCGGATAACCTACTCCTTGGGGCCACGCCCAGAGAATAAAACCAATTAATAAAGAATCACAAGTATAAAAACATTGACTTAAACAAAACAAGACTCCCTCTTGAGATTTGCCGCAACTTGTTGTACTTCTCTTCACTAATCTGATCTTGATTGAAACGCTCAACCACTTGAACTCCCTTCAATGGCCAGCGAGTGCTTGCATCCTCCCGACGCAAGGCTTGTACAAATCTTCTCCCGAAGACTACAAACGTTGTGTTCAAATTACAATGTGTATTCACTCACGAACATGGAATAAACTCACCACTAAAAACTAAACACACATATTTCTACAAGATCACATGAATACTTATGATCTTGAATACAAAGAGGAACTCTCACAAATATTACAATAAAGCTCACGAATAATGCTCCAAAGAGTTCACCTTTCTCACTGCCTTTAGAGCCCTATTTATAGAGTCTTTTTCGTGCTCACAAAGGCAGAGAAATAATTCTTCTAATAAAGGCAAGAATCACAGTAGTTATTCTTGATTGACGAAGAGTTGCCTTTTTTAGAAAATGTTGATCCGACAGATGCGATATCGGTGGGGACAGCTCAGACCTGTGTCGGATATAAAACAAGCTCAAAAAGGAAACAATAATTAATGACATTAAGAACTAGTTTCCTGATTGCAATCCTTGAGCTGCACGAAAAATATATAAGCAAATATTCCAAAAACAACTTTGGGTAAGTACCGAATATTTGCAATATACTTTTTCCATTTAAAAGCAAAATGAGACAATAAGGAAACCAAAATTCACAAAAAAGGAAACCAAATATTTCTGAAAATTATAATAAGGGAAACCAAACATTTATGAAAAGTATAATAAAGGGAAACAAACATTTCCGAATATTATAATAAAGGGAAACAACTAAATCCACCAATTTATCTTTTAAGAAAAAAGATATTTCTATAAAAATGCCAATTATAGGATTTACAATCTCCCCCTTTGACAATTTTATAGACAAGGAATATCTGTTTTTAAAAGATCCCTGCAAAACACAAGTAAGTGCTAAAAAAACACAAGAGTCACAAAATGATAAAAAAAATGACTCCCCCTGCGAAAGATAACCAAAGCACAGTGAACAAAAACCAATATGAAACAACAGGTCAACATAAACAAAGTACCAAACAAAATAGAGTTACTCTCTCCCCCTCATTGTCTAAAAAAATGCCAAAGAACAAGTAAATGAAAGAACAAACAAATGAAACCAAAAGAAATATACATTAAGTGTTATTTTACAACTAACAAAAGAAAGATAGATCAAAGGTACTGGGATCATCATGGGGCAGGAGAGTTTGATGCATTGAGAATGGCCAATGAAGCAAGAATGTTGCGCTGAGTCTCCTCCATTTGAGAGAACCAGTCAGAAAGACTTTGAATCCATGTCTGGACAGCAGTAAGATCTGTTGGGACAGCAGGTGAGTCAGTCACAACATTGCCGGAAGCAGGACCAGCAAGATTAATTCCTTTGACTTTCCAAGCTGCGGATGGAGGATGATCATCTTTGACTGTATAGGTGGGACCAACCAAGGGAGAAGTCAAGGTCTCATGAGACTTCTTCAGAGGACGTTGAGAGTCCAAAAGTTTGTAAATGACCTGTGGAAACATCAAGTGTTGCCCCTTATGTTTGGCACCACTTAGAGACATGATTTGGTCAAAAATAACAGCTCCAAGATCTATGGCAACTCTAGTACCAATTTTGAACAAAAGGAAGGCCATGTCTTGAGTGATGGTGGAGGAATGTGTGGTAGGCATCCAATTAAACATAGAAAATTTAAAAAGAGCACCATAATAATGAGTGAGATCTGTGACTCGAAGAGAGGTGCTCGGTTCCCACACCATAGCCTGACCAACCAGTTCAGACAAAACTTGGTCCTTTGCAAATTCAATAGAATCATCAATCTCCACAGGGACGAGATTGAGAGCCTTAGCAATTTCGGACGGGCTAAAATTATACCAATGACCCCTAACATAAACTTTATGGAACATAAAAGAATATTGGTCTAATAACTCATCATTCAAATTTGCATAAAATTCTTTAACAACCCGAGGCACAAACCCATCAAACCCAGACAAGGATCGCAACCAACCTCTTTCCTCTAAAGTAAGCAATACCCCAAAAACACGATGAGGAGCAAAAAGAAAATTGCGCTCACTAATAAAATGACGATGGTCATAAAATTGCATGTTCTTCTCATTATCATTAAAACATAATGTAAGAGAATGGGCTTTGAAAGAACCTGAGGTACGGACAGGAGCACCTTTTTGCTTTGCAAGTTTGGAAGACAATTCGGGAAATGCCAACGGAGTGGTGCCTTTTGGGTCAGATGCAACAGAAGAGGCTTCTGATGGGTCGTCTTCAGATTTAGTCTCCTCAGCCAAATCATCAAGAGGAACTTCAGGATTTGGCTCGGTCAAAGAAGGGTCCAACTCAGGCTGAGAGTCTTCCGTCTCGGGAGAGACATCCTCCGATGAGATGCATGATGGAGGATTGATTTTGGCCTTTAATTTAAAACGAGATAAAGGAGATGAATCAGAGATGGAGCTGGTACCTTTAGATTGAGCCACTTTGGCCTTCTTCCCTTTCTTTGTTTCGGCAGCTTTGGTCTTACGTTTGCCCTTTGCCTTGGGTGTCAACACATCAGGAGAAAGCGAGGATTCCGAATCATGATCAGATGGATTAGACATAGCTTCAGTGGAAATAAATTTGGACTGACTAGTTGCCAAGGCCGGTTTGGCTTTTATTTGACCTTCAGGAGAGGCGAGTGAAACCGCCGAGGCTGGGATTGGCTCAGCATCCAAATTCGGGAACGTAACTCCTTTGCTAGAAGCACCAAGAACAGATGAACTTATAGGACCCGAAAGAGCAAGAACCTTCTTTCTTGTTGTGGTTTTAGAGCGACGGCCTGGAGTAGGAGAGACAGCAGGGATTGATGCTGGGACCGAAGGAGTGGCAGTGGGAATAGATTCAGGAAGTGTCTCCTGCTGAGACTTCACGGACTTGGAAGATGAACCACGACCTCGAGTCTTCATGGCTGCTAAGAGAGAAACAAGTGAAACATACAAAGAAAGAAACCCTAAACACTTTGGTTATATGTGAAAGATTTAACAAGAAAACACTGATTATAAAACACAACCAAAGGGACTCCGAATATATAAAGTATTCGGTACACAAATGAGGCAAGTTCAAAAATGGGTAACCAAAAATGGGTAACCGGATTTTAAGTGATAAATGCCAAAATATCTCCTTTTTAAAACAAATTCTTTCACACCTCATAATTGGAAACTTTTTGAATATTTTTAGAATATATTGACATAAAACAAATCAATTGCATCAATTAATTTTTCAAACCTTTTTTTTTTTAAATACACGGTACAAAACAGATTTTATTTTTCAATTTTTTTTATAATTTATTTTATTACAAAATTGCCGAAAATAGAGTGTAAATTGCCATACCATATGTGTCCATGTAAATGCCAAGTCATGTTCAAAAGAAACAAGATAACCATATTTTTCACAAATTAGAGAAATGAGTTATAAATCAAATACTAAGAGACCATGATTCGAAAAATATACCAATCACAAAACATATTTGAAGCAATGTATGAGCCTTACAGCCATCTTACACAGTGTAGTCAACAGGCATGTGTGTGTGCATGTGTAATCAATTTGGCGTTTCTTTTTGGGCTTTTAAAGCTAGGGTCATTGCCCATATTTGGCGATTTTATCTTTTTTCCAATTTGTAACCATAATGGAGGCTATAACTCTTATACTGGTGGTAGCCCTTTACACTGGTAGAGTATCCTCCAATATAATTGCTAATTACCTGGTACCAACTTACTCAGTGTCGACTTTCACACATCAGTATAGGTAGCTCTTTTCCAAAATGGAGCCTGAAAAAGAAACTGGATTAGGAATGCTCATACAATGATAATGATTTGATCAAATATAAATTGGATGGTCTATAATTTTTCAAATATGGTTTTTTTATTCCAACAAAGTATAGGACTTATAACGACCATTCTCTAAAATACAAAAAATATGCTCATCAAATTTCTTCCAAACAGGACAAGAGATTTACGCAAACACATATGCAAGGCAAGATAATCAATTTATTGGAAATTTCAAATAAAACAAACCCCCAAGGATTTCCTGAGGGAATCAAATCTAACCGTGTCTAAGGCTTTAGTAAAGATATCTGCAATTTGTTTGTTAGTCTCAACATATTCTAAAATCAATGTTTTGTTTTCAACAAGTTCCCTAATAAAATGATGACGAATGTCAATATGTTTGGTACGAGAGTGCTGAACATGATTTTTGGAGATATTAATAGCACTTGTATTATCACAAAAAATGGTTAAATTTTTAACATCAAACCCATAGTCTGCCAACATTTGTTTCATCCACAAAAGTTGAGTACAACAGCTTCCAGCAGCAATGTATTCAGCTTCGGCTGTTGACAAGGAGATGGAGTTTTGTTTTTTACTATGCCAGGAGACCAAATTGTTTCCTAAGTAAAAACAACCACCACTTGTGCTTTTTCGATCATCAGTGTTTCCTGCCCAATCTTCATCACTATAACACACAAGGTTAGAATTTGTTTCTTTGGAGTACCAAATGCCTAAATCAAGAGTATTATTGATGTAACAAATAATTCTTTTTACAGCAGTCACATGAGACTCCATGGGATTCCCTTGGAAACGAGCACACACTCCAACACTGTAGCTTATGTCAGGGCCACTTGCAGTTAAGTAAAGGAGACTTCCAATCATACTCCTATAAAGAGTTGGATCAACTTTCTTCCCATTTTCATCTTTAGACAATTTGACCGTAGTACCCATGGGATTTTTAGCAGGTTTAGATGGATCGAGTCCAAATCTTCTCACTAGACTTCTTGCATACTTGCTTTGTGAAATGAAAATTCCTTCATCAGACTGCTTCACTTGAAGTCCTAGGAAGAAATTGAGTTCTCCTACCATGCTCATCTCAAACTCTTCCTGCATTTGTTTTACAAATTTCTGCACTAGAGAATCATTAGTATAACCGAACACTATATCATCAACATAGATTTGTGCTATCATAATATTTTCATCAACATTTTTGATAAAAAGTGTTTTGTCTACTCCCCCTCTCTTGTACCCCTTTGAGACCAAAAATTGAGTTAGTCTCTCATACCAAGCCTGTGGGGCTTGTTTCAGCCCATACAAAGCTTTTTGCAATTTAAAAACATGATTAGGATTGTAAGGATCCTCAAACCCTTTGGGCTGTTCCACATAAGCTTCCTCATTCAAAAATGTATCTTTTACCATTAATACTTTCAAATTGTATAGGACCCATGAGATCCATATGCAATAATTCTAACACATTTGAAGTATTAATATCAGATAATGCTTTCTGGGAAATTTTCAACTGTTTTCCCAATTGGCATGATTCACACTTACCAAGCGATTCTTTACCCAACTTGGGTATACCACAGATGAGACCTGCATTAGCAATCTTTTTCAAGTTTTTGAAATTTATATGACCAAGTTTTTCATGCCACAAGTCAGTAATATTAAAACTTGATGAAGATGCATGACATGTGAATTTTTGTGTGAGAGTGTAACAATTATCCAAAGAACGAGAACCTTTGAGAACAATATCACCATTTTGGTTTAAAACATTACACTCATCATGTGAAAAATTAACATAAAAATCTTGGTCACAAATTTGACTTATGCTAATTAAGTTGGCTTTCAACCCATCAACAAGAAGCATATTTTTTCAGTTTTGGTAACCCTTCAATGTTTAGAGTACCTTTACCTAAAATATTTCCTGTCATTCCATCCCCAAAAGTTACTACTCCACACTTCAAGGATTTGAAGTTGGTAAGAATGTTGGCATTACCTGTCATATGTCTTGAACAACCGCTATCAAAGTACCATGAACTAGATGCATGCATTTTGTGACAGGTAAAAGTAGCCAAGCAAACAGAGTTAACTTTCTTGACCCATACTGTTTTTGATTTTGAATTTCTTTTGGTCAAGAATTGATTCATACTACCAAAGTGTTTATCATAATTCTTTTTGAACAAGTTTAACAGAGAAAAACACTTAGGTCTTATGTGTCCTTTCATCCCACAAAAATGACAAACTGGTACAAAATGTTCAATGTTTCTTTTTGGAGAGATTTTCTTTAGTTGTAGATCTGTTGCAACAGATGACAACTTTGTCCTCTCAGCAGCGTGACTTGTTCCTGCAACACGGTTAGTTGACACAACAGACGGATAATTCATAGATTTTGCAAAAACTGTTTTTCTTGAGGACTCAGATCCATTAGATCCTAATCCACTGTAGTCACCAACCTCTTTTCCTACAGAAAGAATATCATCCAAAATTACAGATCTAGGATTAAGCATTTTGACACCTTTTTGCAAAAACTCAATTTCTTTATTCAAAGAAATAATTTCATCATTTTTGGAAGCAATAATCATCTCAAGTTTTTCAATTTTTTCAACAAAATTTTTATTATTGCCAGCCATTAGACGATTCTCAGAACACACTTTCAGCCATTGATCATACATTATTTTATAAGACTCTTTCAATGACTCCTCATCTAAGTCAGAATCATCAGAATCACTGTCAGAATTCTCATTATTCTGAACAGAATTATTAAGGCATAATACATCCTTGTAATCGACTGAAGAAAAAACAATACCTTTGTGAACAGAGGTTAAGGCAACACTATTTTCCTCCTCATCACTCTGTTCAGAGTCTTGATCACTCCATGTGGCTGTCATGACTTTCTTTTTCTTTAAGGTATTTGCATACTCAGATTGAATGTGTCCAAATCCTTCACATTCCCTGCACTGAATACCCTTTTTATTAGTCTCAAAGGGTTTAGAAAAATTACCTTTTGGGTTTTTGGATATGGCCTTTTTGTTTCCCAATTTCTTTATGTATTTTTGGAAATTTTTTGTCAACAGAGCCATCTCATCATCCTCATCATCCGAACTTTCCTTCTTTTCTTTAAAGGATTTCAAGGCAATAGATTTTTCCTTGATTTCCTCTGTCTTACCTTTTTGTCTAATTTGTTGGTTTAGTTCAAAAGTTTGAAGTGAACCCATCAGTTCCTCTACTTTTATTTTTTCCAGATCTTTTGCTTCTTCAATTACAGTTAGCTTTGTCTGAAACCTGTCAGGGAGAACTCTAACAATTTTTTGAACCAAAACATTCTCTTCAAGTTTTTAACCAAGAGCAAAGTATTCGTTAGCAATATCTGACAATTTCTCATAAAATTCAGTGAGGGTTTCATTTTCATTCATTTTCAAATTTTAAAATTTTGTTGTGAGCATAACAAGCCTAGAACGCTTGACATCAACAGTTCCTTCAAATTGAGTTTGAAGAATTTGCCAAGCATCTTTGGCCGAAACACATGAAGAAATCAATTTAATGTAACATTCACCAACACCATTAAAAATAGCATGTAATGCTTTATTGTTGTAACTGGACAGTTTATCTTCAGCATCAGTCCATTCAAGTTCAGATTTTACCTTAGTTATATCATCGCTTTCTGCTGGAGGAGTCCAACCACTTAAAACAGCTCTCCAAGCCTTTTCATCTTGAGATTTGATAAAGGCTCTCATTCTAACTTTCCAATATGGATAGTTTGAATCGTTGAGTAAAGGGGGGCGAGTTATGAAAAAAGACATTGCAAGAACAAGAACAACAAACGGAATAAACCAAGATCACACTCAGAAATGAGTGACCCGCTCTGATACCAATTGAAATTCTGTTTTTAGTAATTACCAAATTAATTAAACCAAGTAAATTAATTAAAGTGCGTAATGGTAATTAACTGTTTACACAGATTACAGTTCTGTCGGGACAGAAACCAAACTTGTCACGACAGAAACTGAACACAATAAAAAGACAGTGCAAAACAATAAAGAACACAACGAATTTTTACAAGGTTCAGAAACCCTTTCGGATAACCTACTCATTGGAGCCACGCCTAGAGAATAAAACCAATTAATAAAGAATCACAAGTATAAAAACATTGACTTAAACAAAACAAGACTCCCTCTTGAGATTTGCCTCAACTTGTTGTACTTCTCTTCACTAATCTGATCTTGATTGAAACGCTCAACCACTTGAACTCCCTTCAATGGCCAGCGAGTGCTTGCATCCTCCCGACGCAAGGCTTGTACAAATCTTCTCCCGAAGACTACAAACGTTGTGTTCAAATTACAATGTGTATTCACTCACGAACATGGTATAAACTCACCACTAAAAACTAAACACACATATTTCTACAAGATCACGTGAATACTTATGATCTTGAATACAAAGAGGAACTCTCACAAATATTACAATAAAGCTCACGAATAATGCTCCAAAGAGTTCACCTTTCTCACTGCCTTTAGAGCCCTATTTATAGAGTCTTTTTCGTGCTCACAAAGGCAGAGAAATAATTCTTCTAATAAAGGCAAGAATCACAGTAGTTATTCTTAATTGACGAAGAGTTTCCTTTTTTAGAAAATGCTGATCCGACAAATGCAATATCGGTGGGGACACCTTAGACCTGTGTCGGATACAAAACAAGCTCAAAAAGGAAATAATAATTAATGACATTAAGAACTAGTTTCCTGATTGCAATCCTTGAGCTGCACGAAAAATATATAAGCAAATATTCCAAAAACAACTTTGGGTAAGTACCGAATATTTGCAATATACTTTTTCCATTTAAAAACAAAATGAGACAATAAGGAAACCAAAATTCACAAAAAAGGAAACCAAATATTTCTGAAAATTATAATAAGGGAAACCAAACATTTCTGAAAAGTATAATAAAGGGAAACAAATATTTCCGAATATTATAATAAGGGGAAACAACTAAATCCACCAATTTATCTTTTAAGAAAAAGATATTTCTATAAAAATGCCAATTATAGGATTTACATGTCTTACTTTTGCAAGTAAATGAGTAAAAATAAACTAACATTAAGGCTTTGTTTATTTTGACCTCATGATGAATTTTAGAATTATAAGTCTATTATTATTTTGGAAGATAATGTAAATGACTTAATAGAAGTTAAAATATTTCTATTATAAATTGATATTTTATCACTTTATGCGAAATGTGGGGGTGATGCTCCAAAATTAGTCAATTTACTTTGAGAAATGATTTATTAATTGGTCATCTTATAAAAATGTATACATACAAGTTATGTGATTTAGAATTTCACATTCTAAATCATTTTACCTTTATGTATATAATGGTAATCTAGACATGCTTGATGTCTAAGATTAGTTTTTAAGTTATTTGGTTCAAGAAGGAATCAAATTAAGACTTAAAGTGAGTTATAGAAACAAAAAAGGTTCTTGGATTCAATATCAAGAAAATGTGTTTATCTTGGGTAGTAAAGTGTGAAAATAGTGGGGGTGTTGACTTGGGGTCAAACTCACTATTTTGATAAATAAGAGGTGTAACTATTTTATTCAAATTATAGGTAGCACAATATTTGAATAAAATAATGAGAGAGTGGTGAATCATTAAGTATGCAAACATGAGAAAAGAAATTGATTTAAAATGGAATCAAAATTTTGAGAAGTTGAGTGAAAACTTGACAAATAACTAAATGTTTTACAAAAGATTTAGTACACCTCGAGGGATGAGACTAAAACTCCCTAAAGAGATTCACGGTTGATGGTAATATATCTTAATACTAGCTACTCAAACTAGTATTAGGTTCAATAGGTAATAACAAGTTCACTAAGTAAATGCGTATAGTACTTAAAATTGTCCCATATGAGATATAAGTACTGAGTGTTACTAATTGGAGGGTTAAAATCGAAAAGTTTTTTTTAAGGGAACTTAGTCTTTAGATGACAAGTGTCTTAAGGTTAACAAGATACGATAAAATTTCCACCTATATGGACATAGGGGTTGTGTCGCCTCTCATGAGAATCAGGGAATGTCCACTAACGATACAAAAGTGAGTAGACCATAAGGTTCTCAAGTGAACATAACAAAGGTGTGTGTATTTTCACGGGTTTGTTAACAATGAATATTGGTTCAATGCTCCGGCAACCAAAGTTTCAACAAACTTTGTGATGATTACCCTAAGGTAAAATTCAAGGTGAAAGACATTTTAATTTATGCACTAATGTATTAGTTTCAATAAAGAGTAGGATTATTTAATCAAGTTGGTGAATGTTATATTATCTTTATAATATAATGTTTGAGTAAAGGGATATCATTTAATCAAGTAGAATAATGTTATATTATTTTATATAAATAATATAATATTGATTAAATGAGTGTGAAAATAAAATGGGGTATGAAAAAATTGTTAGGACTTTTTCCTAGTGCACAGTGGAAATTGCGGTAACGGTAGTATTGTATACAACAAAAAAATTTCATATAAACAACTTTATATGAGGATTGTTTAATATGAAATATGTTAATGAATATAATATGTATATGTAAAAATAAAACGGAATGATTTACCTCTTGTAGCCTATCAAAAATCATTGAATCTTTTTGTATATATTTCGATCTTTATATCCTTGCTAGAGTACTCACACCTAGATCTTCCAAGACATTCTCTACAGCACAAGATGTGGGAGGGCACATAGAGAACATGAATCAATATTTGTGAATCAGAAGTATTCTCAACACATGAGACTCTTGATTATAGATTAAAGAGAAAATGTTTTTCTTTTTGTGAGAAAAAGATGATCAGTTTTTCTTCTCAGTAAAAGTTCTTCTTCTATTTTTTATCATATAGAATATATAGATATTATTATCATAATAATAATACTAATAATAAAATTGATCATTAATAATAATAAAATAAAATAATTAAAGACAAAGTCTTACATTCCATTTTAAAATCATTTTCAACATATTTAATTAATTAATTAAATTAAATAAAAAACCAATAACTGATCACCATCAGTAGTGTTACACACAGGGCAGTCCAAGAAGCCCTATGCGTGTAGCACTTCCCTGAAAAATGGAATTTTATTTTTCATACATTTTTATTTTAATTAATTAATAATTAAAAATTCAAATAAGATATCCTCTTTTTAAGGAAAAGATAACAATGTAAATTTCAAAATTCAAAATTTGAATTTTCATTATCATCTTTGTAATGCACCAAATTTTTTTTTTTAGATTATTTAAATTTTGTGATTTATTTTATTTAAATGTTAAGTGTGATGAATTGTTTTATTTAAATGTTGTTGATTTTATTTAGTTGTTGTTTGTTTTATTTGATTGTTTATTATTTTATTTAATTGTTAGAATTGTTTGGTATAATCTTTTGAATTTAAATTTGTTAATTGCTTGTTTGGTTAATTAATTTAATAAGTGAGTAATTGTGTAACATGTTTATTTTACTATTAGTGTTACATTTTAAATAAGTGTGACAATTGAGGTAATTATGTGAGTTTTGGTTGAATGCACTAAGGTACATGGTAGATAGTGATGCACCCTAGTGTTTTAGTGTGTGCTAGTATATGGTAAAAGGGTACACATGTGTGAATTTTCTACACAATTTAAATTACCATATATTATATATAATTGATTGATTTTATTTAGATGATAGAAAAAAATAAATAAAAATAAAGGAAATGGCAAGTAAGTGGACGTGTGGTGTGTAGTGGGAAATTGAGTGATATTTTCTCCATTATTTTTCTAAGGTAAATAAAGTTAAATTGGATGAGGATAGACATTTTGGGAAACCACCATTTGACTCCAATCTTTTATAATAAAAGAAATATAAAAGGAATTAAAAGAAAATAAAATGAAGAAAGGAAACTTACCTTTTTTTCTTTTATTTGGTCATTATGAGAGAATGGAAATAAAGGGGAAAGGAAAGGAAGAGGAGGGCATTCTTGTGGCTGCCGTGACCTAGAGAGAGAGATAGAGAGAGAGTGTGTGGCGTGATAGAGAGAGAAGGAGAGGAAGAAAGAAAGGAAGAAGAAGAAGAAGGAGAAGGAGAAATGATCAATCTTAGGGTATGGTCTTGATTTTGCTTATGTTTTTCTTTCTTCTAAATTTTTAGTATGTTGATTGAGTTGTTATTTTTTTTTTTTTTTTGACTTGTTGTTCCACTTCTTCTCCATCTTGATTTTTCAAAAGAAAAATCTCTAGGGTTTGAGCAAGGAGATGGTCCTAGTTGTGTTCTTGATTTTACAATCAAGAGAGGTATTGAAATTCTTCCCTCATCTTTTGGGTTATGGGTATTTGATGATTGATGTTTTGGAGAGTTTATGGCTGAAAGTGATTTGTATTAATAGGATAATATGTTGTCTTGGTGGAGTGCTTTCTTATAATTTTATGCATGGGTTTGTGTTGTTGGGTTTGATCTTTATGGTTGTGTAATAAGAATATGTGTAGTGATGATGAATATTTAAAATACATGAAAAGAATAGGTTATTTCTTTATTGAATGTGTTTCGGCCTAAAGGGGTATTCAAAAGCATGATTGTTATTTTTATTATGTTTTATGTCAATGAAAATTTTAGAAACATGATAGGTTGTGGCAAGATCAATGGTGGTTGTTGTTCATGACTTGTGAATAAGTTCTAAGGTGAATGATGAATTATTGTATACTCATGATGTGATTAAAATGGATAAAGAGGTTAGAAGCATGCTAGGGTTTGTGTTGAAATATTGTGCATAAATGAGCATGAATTTTGTGAATATAATGAAAGGAATAAATTTTTATGATTTAATCTGCTTGCTGATTTTTGTACAAAAATGATGTTGTTCATGATGAGATTAATGTTTTGAGTGCTCAAATAAAGTTTGCAAATGTTTTGATGTTTTAATAAATTTAATGTGAAGTTTAATTATGCTTTGAAATTATATTGTGTATAAATAATTTCCTACAGAATTTTTATTGAATTTTTTGAAAAATATGAGGTTTTTATATTGAATATAGTGATTTTTAAAGATAAAAATAGTTGCTGGAATTTTTGTAAGAAAATGTGAAGTGTGTTTCACTAAAATAAATTTGATGAGTTTTTGGAACAAAATTATTATCCTAAGTTATGGTAATATTGAAAAATGGTATTTTTAAATGGTATGAATGCATATTTTGATAAGTTATGATTTTTCCTTTATTTTGATTGAGAAAAATATTTAGATTTTATTTATTGTGATTTTTGAAGAAATTTAAATAGTGGCTGAAAGTTTGGTTTAAAAAGTTTAAAAATGATTATTTAATTGTCACATATGGATTTATGTTACATAAAACTAGGTCTTAAATAATTTAAATAAAAATATATTTTTCCCACACTTAAAAATATATTTTTCTCACGCCATTTATGTAACACAATTAACCAATGTTAATTTTTTTTTTCTAAAGAAACATATTAAAAATAGGTATTTTAATTAATTCCAAGTTTTTGGTTAATTCTTTGTAATTTGAGATTAATAAATGAAATTGTCACATATTTTATTTTTAAGCTAAATCAAATTATTTTATAAAATAGAATAATGTTTTGAGAAATTTAATCAACTTAGAAATTTTAAGAAAAATAAAACATTTTATATGTCTATTAATTTTAAAACAATAAAAGTAAGAAATGTAGAATTATCGTTTTAAAAACGTTACAATTACGTAATGTTCCCACGTATGCATGTTACATGTGCATGGCCCAAAATTATGTCCAAAATTACGTCCAAAATTATGTTTATTATTCAACTATGTGGTTTTTATAAAAAGATCATGCATGTAAAATAGGTAAAATGAGCATTATTCTTTTATGGCTTTATGTGTAGTTAAGAATAACTGCTTGTTATGTGTAACTGTTATTATATGTGCATGGCCCATGCACACATGAGTTGTATGGATGGGCAAAATAGTAATTTTATGAACCTAAGAAATGTTGTTTTTATTATGATATAGGCTTGTTGAAAGATTTATTTTTTTTATTCGGATAGGATTTATGTTGGCTTCGTCAGCTCCAAAAGGATAAGTTGCGTTGGAATCGAGAAAGTTCCGTGGAGTTCATAATTGCATAAAAGGAAGTTAGATACATCCAGCGAGTTACTATAGATAAAGACGTAACTCCTAGGGCG
Organism: Humulus lupulus; assembly: GCF_963169125.1. Lineage (NCBI taxonomy): Eukaryota > Viridiplantae > Streptophyta > Magnoliopsida > Rosales > Cannabaceae > Humulus > Humulus lupulus. Next base: position 99,009,180 of record NC_084794.1, read on the forward strand.
GACGCGCCGAGGTTATTCAAGGACCAGAGACTCTTGTTTACCTCATAGGGTGACATGGACAACTAGCGAGCCATGCTCATCATGTATGCTGTATGAGTATGATTAGGGTGACATGGACAACTAGCGAGCCATGCTCATCATGTATGCTGTATGAATGTGATATGATGATATGTTATGATTACGTTATGATATGCTATGATGATATGTTACGAAAATGTTATGATATGCCATGATGTTTTAGATGAACGTAAGTATTTGTATTTGTTGTATCCTTACTTGCTTATTGTTTGTACTTCCTTACTGGGCTTTTAGCTCACCCCCTTACTTTCCTTCCAGGTAGCAAATAGGATTTCTTTATGGCACGCATGGTGACGTGAGGAGTTCTATCATCGTGGGGTGTATGGCGTGGGGTAATCCTATGGACGGAAAAACGATCATCTTAGAACGCCATTTAAATTATGTTTTGTTTTAAGAGACTTTCCTAATTATCAGTGGGACTCAGTTATTTAATTTTTGTTTCTTTGAACTTTGCATAAAAATTTATGTTTTCTTTTAAAACTAATGATGTCAACTTACATGGTTTTAAGCAAGTCCCTACTAAGACTTTGATAATGAGTGGTATTCTTTTATAAACTATGTTATGCAGATGTGTTATAAGTATTAGTTTAGGGCGTTCTTTACAATCTTATTATTAATTAAATAAATATAATAATCAAAACTAATTTTGACTATTCATATTTATCATTTCACACTTAAATAAAATAATTGATTAATATCAATTTCTTTTATTTCTACACAATTTCAAAAATTGAACTAATACAGTAATAAATTGTGCAACTTCAATTATCACATAATTGCATATATATCCTGAAGAATAAATATTCTCTCAAATAGTCCATTCACAATTTGACCGTTGCATCAACTCTTACCTTGAATAGTGTTGATAGAGCCGCCCAGGGGACCTATAGACCAATAATTTCAAGCTCCAATAAATAAAAGATTATGTACCAAAACTCTTTGATCCAATAATCATATTTATTAATCTCATGATTACTCCACTATATATAAGAGACTGCACTCTTGAGAATTAAAGACATATTTACTAACTACTTTATTGTAATCATAAAGTGTCCATATATATATAATCATTACATACAAATTAATCATCTATTGATAATTCATAATTAAGTGAGAATAAAATTAACGTTTTACCCTTTTAATTATATCTTGATTCGTAGTGTACCATTGACATTACTAGTGAAGATTAATTCATAATCTGATTATGAATTTGACGTCAATAACCTTTTCAGTTCCAAAAGTCAACCCAATAGGGAACCATCATTTAATCTATAAGAATGTATAGATTCCATATCTGTTAAGCTATGTCCCCAGCCATATACATTATTGAGTCCCCAAAATAATAGTTCTTAGCCTGATCATTTTGGCAAACCATAAAGCATGAATCAAATGATCAAATGACATATATAGGAGTTCGTAGTAACTTCAAGATTAAGATCAGTTTGTATATGATCATCAGTTGATGTGTTTTGTAATACTACGAAACGATATTCAAATAAGTATTATTAAATCACATCTGGTCCAGTTCCACAAACTCTCAGTATGCAAAGTACCTCCACTAAAGTGTCCTACTACACTAGTAACCCAGATCTAGGTCACTTGTATTCATAATACTAGTGGACCGTACTAGCAGTAATTAATCTAAAGATTCTATAACTTTATTTTACTGCGAACTATTTAAGTCAATTATCTCAATCTTGATATTCTCATAACAATATGTGATTGAGACCACATAGATGAACTTGAGAATTTTATGATATTTACTTAATATTATTAACAATAATATAGTACATAAGCTACATATATACAATAATTCAATTAATTCATTTATTTCATTAAAACCATTGTCAACTACAATTGCTCTAAGGGAACAATTCCCAACAAAAATATGTATTTTGTCAATTTGTAACATACAAATTAGAGTTACAAATTTGGCTACTGATTTGTAACTCACAAAATATCACCATAATTAATATGTAAAGAAGTTACATATTCTTAATTTGATTTTCATGTGCTATAATTTTTTATAGCTGTTAGGGATGTTATATTGACAACCAAAAAGTGTTTGGATGATACAAAATTGCATGAAAGAAGATTTAGGATGCTTTGGCAACTTGTAACCAAAGTTGTTACTTGGGGTTACAAATCAGCTTCCTAACAATTTCAGTTTTGATGCATTAAACGTTGTAACACCCCCAAGTAACCCCAAATCATACATTCAATTCCACAAGCACCCAGTTTATCATTGGTAACACCCAAGGGGGTTGGTGGAATTTAAAAATCAATTGGTGATCTCAAAGTCTATAAATAGAGACTATTTTGCTCACTTAAAATACACTTGTGATGACATACTTATATTTAGAACGCTATGTTGAGTATGAGAGAAGGCTTGATAAATCCTTAGAAGTATTTCTAGAGAGTATTCCTAAAATATTCTTATGAGAGAGGAAATAACTTTTAGGATAAATTTTTTGAACCTTGTTTAAGTCTTGAGATCTTCATCTTCTACTTCTTATTTTTATGATAATTTATATAAATTATGTAATCTGTTCTTATTTTTCTTTCACTCATGTAATATTATTACTTAATATTATTTATATTTTATTGTAATCATCTCTATTGTAATATTTCTCAAATAGAAGGAAATGTAAAAAAAATTGTATAAAAATGATTTTTTTTAATTAAATTTATTATTTTTTATAAAAGAAAAATGTTAGCCAAAAAAATTTTAAAGATGAAAGTTTTGAAGTAAAGTTTTTGATTGGTTGGGAAGAAAAATCTTGATATTAGAAGAAAAATTAAAGTAGAAGGAAGTCTTTTTTTGGTTACTAATAGTACCTAACTCTAGCTAACTTTGCTTGCTAAAAAGGAGTTGGAATATTATGTGAAACTAACAAATTTCCATCCATCTCCATCTCCATCTCATAGCCACTTTTAATATAAAATGAGATCATATTTTAGTTTTAATGATGACATTATTTAAACACATCGTTTTTAAGTTTGCTAACTACATATGTGTCTAGATATAAGACCACAACACAAATTGCCATCCCCTAGTTTAAGACAACTTCACATTTTCCCCCTCTCTATAACATTAAATAATGAAAGTCAAAGTTGTGTTCGTGGTCAAGGCTTGGATTAACTCTATACTTGATTATACAGATTTAGCCTTAAGAAAGTAGTAAGAAGGTGTTTCTCAATTCTATTTTTCTAGTATTCTAATTGTATCAAAAGTTAAGTATTAGCATTTCCAATATTAATATTTGTAGTTAGGGGTGGAGCACATATTTGTTTGGGCATAATATATTTTATTTTCCCAATAAAACTAATATCACAGTTAAATAGTGTTCTAAATAATCCTTTTATTAAATTTCAATTTTATTACAATATACAGTACAACAACAATTTTTCATCATTGGCTTAATTACAATATCATTATCAATTAAAACAAAATAGACACGTAGTAGTAATTATTAATTCTAGGAATAAACAAAACCTCTAAAAATTAAATTGAAATAAAGAAAGACTAAGTTAATTATTTATCAGTAATAAAATCTACTAGAACAAATGTTCTATTCTCAAAATCAAATATAAACTGCAGTATCAATTACTACAATTAAATTCAACTCTAAGTATGCAAATTTGTAAAGTCAAAAGAAAAAGTAGAAAATAGAAGCAAAATAATTAAAATGAAGGCTTATTAGGATTTTTCCCTCCAAAATATTAAAACTACCAAACAATGCCTCCAAATTCTTCAGCCTATTAAAAGTTGCCACTGAATTATTCACGTTACTAAAATGTGAGACTTCCGTTCTTTTTTACTAACAAAATGGTGATGTAGCGATACTGGAGTGTTAATGTGGCATTGTCGCGTGTATAATTTTAAAAATAAATAATATTTTACCCATGAACTATTACCATTACCAAATCATGCCCGTCGTATTCAAAAATTTAAAATTTAAATAATAATTTAAATATTAAAAAGAAAAGATATAAAAACATTAAACTAAAAATCCATTTACGTTAAATTAAATCACACAAAATTAAAAAAAATCAAATAGATAAAAACAAAATTATATTAAAATTTTCTCTTATTTTCTTTCACTTTCCCTCACTTTTGCACCAACCAAACAATCTCAACGACACTCGTCAATTTATCGCAAGACAAACTCAACTAAAAAAAATTTATTACAACATATACAAATAAAAATTCCATTCTCTCAAATCCACATACATTTTAATATGATATTAACAACATAATGAAAAACCCAAATTTTCTATTCTTTTTCTCACACTTTTGCGCCATCCAAATACCCTAGGACACTCAACAAATGAGAGAGAGAGAGAAGAGATATGAGATGGGTAGGGAAATTGAGAGATACAAAAGGACAACATAGGTGATACTAAAGCTGAATGTCGCCAAGGAAACCTCACTACAACAATTTTGACCAAATATGACATCAAAAATACGACATATTTGTAGGGGTGTTATTAATATACCTAATAAAAAAACACACGGATCCAATTTTTTAAGCTTTAGGCAGCAAATGAAAACTTAGGCGCCTGATGAAAAAGAAGAGGCAATACATAGGTGCCAAATGAAATTGACCAAAGGAAAAAGGAAAAAACAAAAGAGGGGTTTTCTCAATTATGAATCCCTAATACCTATCTCACACTCATCATCCTCTTGGTTCTCTCTCTCTCTCTCAACTCTCTCATCTTCACACCGGTTCTCTCTAGTCCCATTTGTTGAGCCGCTAAAACAGACCTCGACAAGCTACCCTGTCCTTCTCTGTGTATCTCTCCCAGTCGCTAGCTAGAAGAAAGAACCTAGGTAAACGTGACCTTCGTTTGTCTCTCCCTCTGATTTTATTCCCTTTTGTTTATCTGGGTTTTGCTTCTTTTTCAGGGAGTGTCGATTGTGCCGCCGTTGATATGTCTAAGCTTGGCAATTATTGGTTTGATTTTGTTTGGAAATTTTGGCTCTCTTTCCTTCTTTGTGACTCTCTCTCCATCAATCGGGTTCTTCTCATTTCCTTCTCCAGATCTAGTTCTTTCCCTCTCACCCACGATCGCATTCTCTCTTTTTCTTTCTCTGTTGTTTTAGATGTTAGCATGGAGGTGGGACTGTGGGGATGGTGTTGTAACTGCGAAGACTTCAATGGGACTAGGGTACCATTGCCGTGAAGAAAATGGTCTATTTTGATTACATCCCCAATTATCTAAAATGGTAATGATGATTTTTTATTCTTAGGCATCATCTTTGATTAATTTTTAAAATAATTATTATATATTGTTTCTGTTTTAGGGATTTATGCAATTTTTAATATGAATTATTGATGATGTTTCTATTAACTTTAGGTTTGGTTTGTTTGAGGTTTTTGGATTACTAAATTTGGTGGCTTTGAGGTTTGTGGATATGCTGCTAGCTTTGGCTATTCTGTTTTTTATATTGGTTTTAGATTTAGAGTTTTTGTGTTTTATGTTTCTGTATATAGTTTGTTTGTTTGTCCTAGTTGTGTTTACTGTTTACAACATGCTATACATGTTGATAGTTTTGGGAATTTTGTTTCTGATAGTGGTGTGCAATGCAGCCTAGTTTTGTTTTCTGGTTTGTCTTCTCCTGCATCATTGGCTTAGTAATATAATCCATTTTGTATTCTTTGGTTTGAGACACTATAAGCATAAAAAATAAAGTAATCAGATTGAGTTTTTTTGTTCTTCAGAATGAGTGGTTTGCTGGATTGGAGAGTAATAGATGGCACGTGAGGTAGAAAGCCCCTCTGTTTTGACTCGATCCTCATTTCAGATGCCCATTCCTCTCTTCTCGACACCGTTCGGTATTGAAAATTACCAAGTTTTAATATTTATATTGGATCTCTTTATAAACTCAGTATGTTTTGAATTTGTGTATGAGATTTTATGAAGCTTGAATCTGTGTTTTCCTTTCTATTTGAATCGAAAAATAATTTTCAACATGGCAAGCAACTTTGTTTAAAACTGTATTACTACATGGCAATAAACATCTCAAATGAAAAGATTAGTAATGCAATTTTACTTTGGATGTGTTTTGGATGCTTCTGAATGGTATTATAAGAGTGTGATTTGGACATTAAATGAATCAATTGGTGTTTTATGGTTGGACACTATATAACTATCTGATTTATTGGTTTTTGCATGCACATACACAAACTTTACTAGGCTTAGTGCTGAAGTTATTGAACACCTTTGTAGATTTAAATTTCTCATCCTATGTAAATCTTTGCAGACTCACGTTACTTTTTCAAAGTTTGTTGTATATTTTTTCTAACATTGTGCTGCCATGTTTGCTATATTTAGATTCACTACAAAAAAAAATGTTTTTTAAATACAAAAAAATTGGTAGCAAATAATTTATTTTTGGTAGCTAATAGATTTTTTGCTACCAAAATTGTAGGTAGCTACTTCGTAGCTAATTCCCCATCGCTAAAAGTTTTTAGCTACTAAAATATTCAGTAGCAATTGCTCTTTATTTGCTATCAAATTTTTAGTAGCAAAATGATTGATTTTGGTATCCCCTAAACATTTCTTTGCTACCAAAGTTTGGTAGCAAATTACTTTAATTTAATAATAGAATGATTAGTAATATTATTTTGTTAGTAAAATTTGGTAGCAACAAACTTTTAAATTGGTAGCTAATATGATATTGTCCATAGAGTAACATTTTTAATTATTTGGTGATTTATATAAATAATATATTTTGGTTATTTTTATGTCTAAATAATTAATTGTTCAAATTCTTTTAAAATAAATTATCAAAGATCATAAAAAATATTCAAATTAAAATTTAATAAATTAATATATTGTATATAAATATATAAAAACTTCAAATCAAATACATTGCATATACAAAGGAATAATGCTTGATTTATAAAATATTTTTTACAAGATAGTGTTTAGTACAAGCTTTACTGCAAAATGTAGAAAAAATTCTTGACTAATGTCTCCAATCTCTTATAACTTTGGTCGATAATCCTCCTCAAAGCCTACAAAATTAACAATGAAATGATGCAAATCGAATTAGTTAAAAAGAAAAAAAAATATATTCAACCATATGGTAATATGTAATACCAAAAAGAACTTGAGTAGTTTCAAATGAAATGTTGAAGCATAGATAGTTTCAGAAACTCTCAAATCAAACCTTCAACGATAATAATGATTAATTAGAGCGAAAAACCTGTCAAAGGAAATAAAAAATGGAAGAATGTCAACAGAAAAGAATAGAAGATATGAGAAAAATAGAAACTAATTAATTAATCTAATAAATATTATTTGAATATATACACTTTCATATTCGTCTATATAGAAAACTATACAGTGAGATAGTTGAGAAACAAAGTGAAAGATGTTCTAGGATGATATTTTGATTACATAAGTTTAATATGATCGATGAAAGAGAAAATAAAGAGAAAAGCTCCAAAAAAAAATTTCTAGCTATATTCACTCTTACATGACTTGAGTGATTTATAATAGTGATTAGTGGTAGGATAAAGTGTGAGAGAGAGACTTGATCATGTGAAGGACGGTTATAGATACAAGATACGTGTGTGAGACCATGCATTTAATTATTTATATTGTTAATTATATATGTTTTTTTGTGAAATGTTAATTATATATGTTATCTACACAATACAACAATATATTGTTAATTATTTTAAAGAGTCACCTAACATATAGGTAGATATATATTTATGCTATCAACACACGTATTGAAGATTATTATATATATTTAATAATTTATCTTATAGTATATATGAATGATAAAAATTACTTATGTTATATGTTAGTGTATATATATGGATTATATATCTATAATTATAATTACTATCCTTTAAGAATTATAGTTATTATAAATATTTTAAAGATAAGTACAATTTTATTTTTTGCTACAAAATTATTAGTAGCACAAATTTTTACAATTAAGATGTAATAAATTTACTTTTTGCTACCAAAAAAATTAGTAGCTAAAAGGTTCAATTTTGCTACCAAAAAAAAATGGTAGCCAATAGTATATAAAATTGTCAATTTTATGTTTTGGCGCCACTAGATTTAGCTACGAAAAAAAATTGGTAGCTAAAAATACTAATTAGTTACCAAAAATTTGGTAGTAGAAGCATTTGGTCTTATTTTGTTAAGATTTTGCAACTAAATCTTTTGCTACCATATTTTGGTAGCAAAATACAAATAATTGCTACTAATAACATTTAGTAGCTAAAAACTTGGTAGCAACAAGATTATTTTCTTGTAGTGATTTAGCTTGCTGTATTTTTTTTCTTTTTTTGATATTGTGTTTCCATGATGTTGATATTGGTATTCTAATTGAGGATATAATTTGTCCTATGTTTACTGCATTAGTGAAGCAGATTCTTTGTTGCTGTGGTGAGGTTTAGATTTTTGTTTGCTTGAGTTTCTTATAAATGTTTTATCTCATTTCTCTATTTTGATTTGGTCTAAAGAAATTATGGGTTCTATATCCGCTTTTACTATTTATCTTATTTGGAGACAATTATTCTGATCTAGATATAGTTGTATTGTATATATGTATTAAGAACCTTGTAACTTGTGTTCAAAACTGGGGTTTTAATATGTTACGACTTTGGAGTATGATTAATGATATATTTTGAAGATTTTTTTTTTAAAATTTGTGGGCTAGTTGGTATTTTGAGGATAAGTGTGAGATATTTATGTGTTTGAATCTGTTTGAACTGCGTTTTATGATCAATTCCCTCCAAATTTTTGTTAGGATCGTAGATTGGTTTGTTTTAGTTCTTTTCATAGTGTACCTTTTGCCTATTTTCTATTGTTTTGTTAGCTCAGTTCATAGACTACCTTGTCTCCTTATTTCCTTACCAATGTTGTGTTAGTTCAATTCATAGACTACCTTTTTTTTGCTGCCTATTTTCAGTTATTATATAATCCAACTACGATTTGAACTCAAGGACGAAAATAGATACCTTTGGATTCCTGAGAAATTAGTGGAAGATAATGAGTTTTGTATCTCTTTTGATACGCTATTACTCTAGCATTAGAATGAATGGCTTTCCTTATGTTTATTTATTATTTTCTCCTCTAAAACTATAGAAGAAGAACACATATAACATCTGTATTCTTTTAGGAGACTTTGAAGTCTAACTCTATTTTATTTACCCCTTGTGATAAGAAGTGGTTTCACTTATGCATATTTCTTATTTTCCCTTTGAAAAATAAGGAAAATTCTCTTCTTCTGTTTTGAAATAATTTATGTTGTACCATTTTTTTGGATGCTTTCTTTGCTGAAATGGGTTTAAAAGAATTATGTGTCTGAGGCCTTAGAATCCTGCCATGTTCTCAATTTTTTATCTTAATATATGATGCCTTCTAGTTTCTTAGCCATGTGTAAAGAATCTATGCTTATTTGGATGAGAATCTTGTCAAGTCTCTTTCCTTTTCTTTTAAATATCATATTGTTAAATGCTTTTAATTTGTCTCATTCTTAGAAATACATTTATCTTTGACTTCTATCGTTGTGCTTAGTTTATGCTTTGTACTCTTTGTAGTGTTTCATATATAATCTCAACATAACAATACCTTCACTCTATTGTGACATTTTAATTTAGTTGATTAGCTTATGGAAACTATGCTATTGGGTTTTCTTTATAAATTAGTTGTTGTATTGTATATATATATATTTATATGTTTGGTTGGTGTATCATTTGCATTTTCATTTCATAATCATAAAGTGTTTGAGCTAACTTTTCTAATGAGTATTTTACCAAGCATAAATCTTCAATCTTTCATGCCTATGTGTTGTAGTTAGTGTAATTGCATGGACAACATATAAAGTTGTAATGAGGTTATTAACTTTTTTTCTTTTTGTACTCTTTTAGTTTACTATTAACTCTAAGTTTAAGCATTAATTATTTAAACTCTTGTGTAGCTAAGCAAATCAACCTCACAACAAAGACAAGTGCACAATGGAATGGATGATGAATTGGAGGGTGGAGCAAGCTTCATGGTTTACTTTTTGTGTATCTTGTTATGTTTCTATTTTTTACTTTTGAAGCAAAGGATGTGCAAGACTATAGAATTTTATTATGTATGCTTTCAAACTCAAGTTAGAACTAAGAACTTTTGAAGTGGACAGTGTCATGGTTTGAAGTAGTTCGTCTTCAAATGTAAAAATACTCATTGTTTATCATATATATTGAATATTTTAGATTTTTTTATCTATATAATATTACACTTGTGATTTTTTTAATCCAAATTCAGTAATAAAAACTTTTTACAACAATTAAAAATGCATACTACAAAATAACAAAATGTTATTATTGGGAGAATTTACAATAATTATGGTTGTTTTGTATAATATATTATAATTGGGACAAAAAGTTATTATTTATATAATAGAATGAACTAAAAACGTTATAAAATGATCAAATATAACAATTTTCATAACAGTTGGAAAGTGTTATGCATAAAGTATAAGATTAAACTTCAAATTTATAACAAAATACTCTAACTAAATGTTATTATTTGAATATTATAGCAACTAAAAATGTGTTATTGAATAGTTTAAGGTAATATCGAACATAACATTCGAATATTGTTATAGAAAAGATAGGACTTTTAATAACAGGGGCTATGTTAGCGTTTTCAGAAGTGTTATCAATACTCCTGGTTAGCAGTTTTTAAGTGCTATGAATATTGTTTTTTCTTGTAGTCTCATGAGTCCAGCCTGTCGACAATGTTGTTACTCATTTCACAACTACACTCCCCCCAAAATTATTTTATTTGTAATACTTAAGGAGTGTAGATGAATACAACAAACATTTTTTTCATCTCTCTCTTATTATTTTTTCATTGTTGATACAACCACTTCCAACATAAACATCATTACAATTCATCCCCACTTAATTATTTATAACCTCATGGTATAAATGAAAGGAAGTAAAGATAATGAAGTCTCAAATAAGTTCAATTACATGGGTGTCAAACAAACAAATGAATCATATTAGGCTCAAAAGGGGTAACTAGGGATATACTTATCAACGTAGGCTTGAAAGGCTCAATCGTTCCAAAAATTGCCTAAATCGTCTCTCTAAGCATGCGTTGTCTAGGATTTTGTCTCAAGTAGTAATCAAACAAGTTCTAGGATATTTTTTTTCCAAAATATTTTCATTAAGCATAAATTTTCTCCGAACAAAAAAAAAACTTAAAAATCATGATTAAGTGTTCAATTATGTGTAATGAATCTAAGCAAAGCAAAGAAACATTTAAACCAAGCACACAGACTAGAGCAAAAACATTATTTTCATCGAATTATACAACACAACATTCAATTATTCTCATCGGCTAAATCATCATTAGCTTAATTCACATAACACCCTAAACAAAATATAAAAATAATCATAAACCTAACAAAACTGAAACAAAAGCTAAACATAAACAAACTAAGATATCTACAATGGACAAAGGAATAAAAATCAAATATCTTCCCCCAAACTTAATCTAAACATTGTCCTCAATGTAACGTAAATGAAAAATAAATAAAGTATAGAGGACTTCCCTGATTGGATGTGGCAGAAGAAAAGCTGACAAGTATTGTGACAAATTGGCTTTATGTCCATCCACTTCAACCATAAAAAAAATAAAAAGTAATAATAAATAAAATCTAGATAATAAACAGGGGTTGCCTCCCAAGCAGCGCTTTATTTTATCGTCTTTAGCGAAACATTATTTTTTCTTCTTTAACTTGGTTTTCCAAGAAAAGTTGCTTTCGCATGGTCTTCACTGACTTCATGATAATGTTTGAGTTTATGCTTATGAACTCAAAAGATAGACATATTCTCTCCCTTTAAAGTAATGAGACCACAAGGAAAAACTTTTGTAATGGTAAATGGCTTAATCCACCTTTATTTGAGATTTCTGTGTAAAGATTTAAAACTTGAATGGTTAAGCAAGACATGTGGTCTTGGTACATATTCTTTCTGTGTCATGTTCTTATCACACACTTTTTTAGTCTTCTCCTTGTAAACGTTGGAATGAGCCATAATAGTTGGTAAATGCTTTTTTGAGGAAATTTTCTTGCTACCATGTTGTAAAGGTTCTGCGCACATCTTCTCTTTTTGATCTCCACTCACTAAACGAGATAATGATTCATTTCGCTTGCAAGTATTCACAGTGATTGGCCAATTCACACCTTGTAAACATCAAATCAAACCTCCTCTTTATTAACTTGTAAGGTTAAATGACCTGCTTGAACATCAATTAGTGCTCCACCAGTTGCTAAGAAAGGGTGACCAAGAATCAATGGTGTAATATCCAACATTTTCATAATACATTTTTTTTTATTATAAATCAGAGTTTTAATACATAGAATGTACAAGTTTACAAATTTAAGAAATAATAATGGAAAAATAGTGTTTAAAATATGATTTTATGTTATTAATGAGATTAAAGAGAGAGAAACTTGAGTAGTCAAGTATTGGACCCAAATGTCATATAATTTTAATTGAGGATTTTTATAAAATTAGGAAAGTTTTGCTAAAGGGCTTATTTGAAAAGAATTTTAATATTTCGGGTCCAAGTGTAATTTAAAAAAAAAGAGACTTCAGCCTTTTAACCGAGCCTCTCTCTCTCTCTCCTCAGAAAATTTTTCTTCTCTTTCTCTCTGCTTCTTTTCCTCTTTCTTTCTCTCTCTTTCTCCTCTTTGCGTGCTACTGTTGCTGACGGCGCAGGACTGCTTTTCGGCCACCACATATAGCCACGTGCTGGACCGTTGGATTCAGAGGCCTTCGAACTATTGACCACGAATGAATCTAGAGCTCACTCGTCGATTAAACACCTCAACCGGTCGATTTATGTTCGGTCACCCCGAGACTTCAAAGTTGAGATCCGCCCACCTCGGGCATCCGTTTGCCGATCCGTCACCACCATCGCGTTCCTCGTGTTGTGGGCTTCAAAACCCAATAAATTGTTCCTACATCTACCATAGTTAGGTGGTGGGCCCACCACGAGCCACCACGATCCACCGTAGACCGACGGTTGAAACTTAGTGTTCGAGGTTCCGAAGTATGTTTTGAGTTTCAGAAAATCATCGTTTGACTTGTTGTGGAACCCAATCATTGTGGTATAAATTCTTTGACCTATATTGTTATTGATTAGAGTAATTGTTATTATGTGTATTTATAGTATATAATTATATATTCTTGATATATTGAATATTTTTTTGTAATTATACTGGCTGTCTGAGATTATATGTATTTCTGATACAGGTTTTGATTTTGGGATTGTCCATTTGATATGAAATGATATGCTTGGTATGCTGAATACTTGATTATTATGGATGTTTGGTTTAATGAGAACATGCTTATGTGATATGAGATATTGGATTGTTTGTTGATTGATTATGCTCTGTTGTTGTGTTTTTCTTGCTGGGCCTTGGCTCACGGGTGCTACGTGGTGCAGGTAAAGGCAAATGCAAGTTGGACCAATCCTGAGATGGAGATCTGCGGGGCTGAATGTACATAGTCAGCTGTTCGGCCGCCATGGCCGAGGAGTGGATCAGGACAAGGAATGCTTAACAGTCTGATTTGCCTTAGAGTGGCTAGCATCTAAATCTTGAGTCTTTGTAATGGTTTAATCCTATTATTTTTGGGATCCCGTGTAAACAGAAAATATTATTTAGACGAAATGCGGCTTTTGAGACCAAAATCTTTTGACCCTAGTTCCACTATAGTTTCAGTAACACGTTTTCAACTACATGACTTTATTAGCAAGTCTAGCACTTTTATAAACACACAGTGTAACGGTCTTGGCTATTCAGGGCGTTACAACTTGGTATTAGAGAGTTCTAGGTTTATGGGTTCCTGAAGACTAGCTGGACATGTACATTCGCCGCGAAAGACAAGCTCGACTCAGGGTTTGGTAATTGTGTACACATGATTATGTGCTTAAATGATTTGAATGAGATATGACTGTTGATATCTGCTTGATTAATAGGGAGCATGAGATACTGATAGGGCCTGGCCCTTGACTATTGCATGATGATATTGAGGCATGCTTATCAGCACTGCAATGCATGTCAATGAATATATGGTTGAATATTTGGATAAATTGCTATGAAATTGATTTCTTGTGAATGATTGGAGTTCTAATGATGGATCATGAAAGGATTATTACCCTGTCATCATAGTTTGATTGCCGAGTCGTTGATTGCAGATTGACTTGGATAATTATGCGTCCAAGAAAATCTACGCGACTAGCCGGCAGGTCTGAGACTAGAGATGGTGATCAGGGCCAGACCCCTCCTCCAGTCCCTGAGAACTGACAGCAGCTTATGGCAGATATGCAGGCTCGACTATAGAGCCAAGACGAATCGATCCGAATTTTGTGGCAGCAGGCTCCATCTGGGAGCGTTGCCCCCATTGTGCCATCTGCAGTGGTACCCGTTGTGCAGCCAGTTAAGGTTGGGAACAAGTGGGAACCGTTGTATGAGCGGTTCAGAAAGCAACATCCCCCGATCTTTGAGGGAGGACCCGATCCACTGAAGGCTGAACAGTGGATGACCATGATTACTACCATTCTTGATTTTATGAGGGTAGAGGGACATGGCAGAGTGGCCTGTGCCACATATATCCTGAGAGAGGATGCCGAATCTGGTGGGAGGTGGCATCACAGACCAGGGATGTTACTGCATTGACTTGGGAAGGATTCAATGACCTATTCAGTCAAAAGTATTATAATGTTGCCAACAGGGCAGTGGAGGTAAATGAGTTCGTGGGGCTAGTTCAGGGCAGTATGAAAGTTACAGAGTATGCCCTGAAGTTTGACAGACTTGCAAAGTTCACATCGGATCTTCTGCCTACTGATGCAGCTAGGGAGGACATATTCATTAGAGGGCTTAATGCTATGAATGCCTGAGATGCGAGGATTACAACAGTTCCTGGAGGGACAACTTATGCCCAGGCTGTAGAGAAGGCTCTTACCGCTGAGGAAGCAGAAAATAAGATATGGAGAGAGAGTGCAGTGAGGCGGGAGGGCCGCAGGGCGGTGCCTCCATATTCTGGTTCTAGTAGGGATGGAGGTCCCAGTGATTTAAAGAGGAAGACCCCTGATGCTTTGATCGCTCCTGGTCCTGATAGGAGAGGTCGGGGTACTCTGGGTGGCTGTCAGGGAGGCGGTGATACATGGAGGACTTATCTTGAGTGCACAAGGTACAGAAGACGCCATCTGGGCGAGTGTCGGGCTAAGGCCTGTTATGTGTGTGGGGTGGTGGGACACCTTAAGAAAGATTGCCCGATAGTGAAGAAGGGAGATCCGGGGAAGGTGGACAGCTTGAATCCAGCCCGAGTGTTCACCCTAACGTAGGCGGAGGCCGAGGCTAGTCCCTCGGTAGTGCATGTCAGCTTTCTAGTGCTGGCACTCCTTTTACTGTATTGATTGACTTTGGTGCTACACACTCATTTGTTTCTAGTAAGGTGATTGATAGACTGTGTAGACCTAGTGAGTATAGTGTTTCAGGGTTTGGGACTATTTTGCCTACAGGGGAATTGGTAGTGTCTAGGAGGTGGATTAGAGCACTGCCAGTGATAGTTGATGGTAGGGAGTTATCAGTAGACATGATTGAGTTGAATATGGAGGACTTTGATATGATTCTAGGTTTGGATTGGATGGTTAGATATGGAGCTACCATTGACTGCAAGAAGAAGATGGTGACTTTTGAGCCAGAGGGCGAGGATCCCTTGCGCCCATGCACCCATGGCCTTGCGCCTGCGCGCTCCTGGCCTTGCAAGACGCGTGTCCTTAGGAGCCTCACGATAGACACCCTCGCCCCAGCCGCATCCTAAGGGGCCTCGGCACCGTCTCGCGCCCGCGCGCCCACAGCCTCGTGCCCCGTGCGCCCACGCCCTCGCGCCCCGCGCGCCCACGCCATCGCGCCCCGCGCGCCCACGCCCTCGCGCCCCGCGCACTCTTGGCCTTGCAAGACGCGTGTCCTTAGGAGCCTCACGGGAGACACCCTCGCCACACCCGCATCCTAAGGGGCCTCACAAGAGGCGTGTCCTTAGGGGGCCTCGCCACAGCCGCGTCCTAAGGGGCCTCGCGAGACGCGTATCCTTAAGGGCTGCACGAGCGTCACGTCAGCTGCACCACCAAGGGCCTCACGAGGGAGGCATCTCGCCTCGCACACCCAGACATCTGGCGAGGCCATGTCATCTCGAGTCCCCAGGACTGTCTCACACACCTATCACCTATGTTCGGGGGTGGCCTTGAGGTGCTTAGGGCGTCTCGTGCCAAGGACCCAAGAGCCCCACCTCGCGCCACGACCCTTACATACATCAAGTGTCTCACTCCCTACACCTCAATGTGGTATCTCTTACGAAGGCCTATCGAGACTCTAGCATTTAGAGGTAAAAGCCCAAGTATGATTCAAAAGGATCATGCTAGTACAATCTTGTACATGGTACGGCCTTTAAGACCCCGTATGTCAGGTACGTACACTCATGCCAGTCGAGTAGTGGGAGTGCTGGGAGAAGGGACATGGCCTGTGTGTCTATGGCCAGATGTCAGAGTTGACACCACCACCACCTGCACCACTATGTCTGTCACCACTCCTTTGACATTCGTACGAATCAAGTAGTGGAGACATCCTCATGGTACCTGGCCATGTACTGGAACCAACACCACTACCCCTGAGACCACTCTCCTGACAGTGTACTTGTGTACCACCTGGTCCCCTGGACCACCATGTATCCAGGGCCATTAGAGCCTACTATAAAATGAACCCCACTTCCACATGGAAGGGGGTTGGAAAAAACACTGTAGCATTACACCATAAGAAATACAAATTCAGTTCACCATTTTTCTTCTGCAAGTGTTCTTTTAGTTTCCAATTAGATCTTCAAAGTTTTTCTTTTGATAATCTCTACGTTTCTGTTTTTCTAACTTAACTTGATTGACGAGTTCTCACCGTCAACATCCAACATTTTCATAATACATTTTTTTTTATTATAAATCAGAGTTTTAATACATAAAATGTACAAGTTTACAAATTTAAGAAATAGTAATGGAAAAATAGTGTTTAAAATATGATTTTAAGTTATTAATGAGATTAAAGAGAGAGAAACTTGAGTAGTCAAGTATTGGACCCAAATGTCATATAATTTTAATTGGGGATTTTGATAAAATTAGGAAAGTTTTGCTAAAGGGCTTATTTGAAAAGAATTTTAATATTTCGGGTCCAAGTGTAATTTAAAAAAAAGAGAGATTTCAGCCTTTTAACCGAGCCTCTCTCTTTCTCTCTCCTTCCTTTCCTCTTTCTTTCTCTCTCCTTCCTTTCCTCTTTCTTTCTCTCTCTTTCTCCTCTTTGCGTGCTACTGTTGCCGATGACGCAGGACTACTTTCCGGCCACCACATATAGCCACGCGCCGGGCCGTTGGATTCAGAAGCCTCCGAACTATTTAACAATTATTATTATATATTAATATTTTTGTTAATATTTGAATATGAAAATAATATCAAATATTAGTTTCTTACAGTTATTGATATTTGTAAGACTAGTGAATTTGGAGAAAGTATATTTATTATATCACTGGAATTGATATTATGACTAATTAATAATAATATAAATATTTATATTTATATTATTATCATTATATCAATTATTACAATTTTATGTTAACAATATGATTTCTTTTATAAAATGATTATTTGAATATATACATTCATATACGTATTGTTATTGAAGTATTTTGTTATTAATATTGAAATAAGTTTATTTATAGACGATAATTATTATTGTTGTTGGGATTATTATTATTATCATAAGAGTACATTATCTTATGAGCAATGTTTAAAGCATGGTTTTATATGAAGAGTTATTTGTATTACGTTGATAATAATTATTATTATCATTTATATAGTTTCTGGTATTGTTAATATACACTACCAATAGTGTATATTTACGATTTTGATAGAATTTAATAAATGATGTGCCTTGAATAGGATTTGTGTGGATTTGATTGATTGACTCTTGGTGAGCAGTTTTAAAATAAGCTAAGGACCTAAGGTAAGTAAATCTCACCTTTTGTGCTTAAGTGTAAGATGCATGACTACATTGATTGTGTATATCTGATGAGTTAAGTATGGGATGATGATGATGATGCATATGATAAGTATGTGAAGAATGATTATATGAATATCATAATGGTGTTGTGTGATATGAAATTGATGAATTTCATGATATGTGAAAGATGTCTTACTTGGTTAAGATTGATATGAATTATGTGCAAGTATGTGTTCTTATGTTGATGAATATGTGGATTACTTTTATGTTCATGATTTTGTTATATGTTATGATATATGAAGCATTTAAGTTTTTAGGCTGGAAACCTTAGACCTGAGTCATAGCTCTACGTTAAGGTATAACAACGCCACCAACCCAAAGCTTCATGTATTATGACTAAAGATGTTTTGAGTTATATGAGATGTGATACAATGCTTTGATTGAATACCATCAAACATGAATCATGAACATGAACATTGGCATTTCAGCATCAGCATGTATGCATGGCATGTACAGTTATGTGATACATTATTATGTGACATAAGACCATGCATATGAATATGAGAAAAGTTATGAAATGCCTTGAAAAGTCTTATGTAAAGTTAAACATTTTAATGACACAAGGCTTAAGCAAAGTGATAATTAAGATGTTTAAAAAGGGTGCCACTGTTTTGATGAAGCAATTAAGTAAGTTCAGTAAAGAAGACGGAGGTCTATAAGACTTATAGTGGCTGCCCACTAGTGTGGGCTAGGTCAAAGTTGACCATTCGGATATGTTTGCCATGTTCCCGTCTTTCTCCTCCATACGTGTAATAAGTATGGCAGCTATGGCAATGATGAAATGAGTGTTATGATGAGCCTAGCTGCGATGATGGCTAGCCGGAGGAGAACCCATGGGATTCTATATGATATGTGTAACAAGCCCTGCATGCATTGGTCGAATCAAATAGTGTGCACAAGTGATATTGGGCCCATAAAAATGTGAAAGTAAAAGAAAGAACATTAAAGTAAAGTTTGAAAGTGCATGAGCAATAAATGTAATGCATAAGTATATAAGTCAGCATATTAGTATATGTGTACTTCAAACTTTCGACATTTATGTGTATGTGTATGCATGAGATTTACTTACTGAGCGTTAGCTCATTATGTTATTTTCCAACATTTTTCCAGGTGTGGTTTAGATGTTGAGCAACTTGTGGAGCACAGACTCAGTAGCAATGCAATAGTGGTTTAGAGTTTTCATATGGCTACATTAAATTTAAAGTATTCATA
The DNA here is from genome assembly GCF_963169125.1 of Humulus lupulus. Lineage (NCBI taxonomy): Eukaryota > Viridiplantae > Streptophyta > Magnoliopsida > Rosales > Cannabaceae > Humulus > Humulus lupulus. The sequence goes on from NC_084794.1 coordinate 99,028,612, forward strand.
CGTGTAATAATTTCTATTAATAAGTTTATATAAAAGTTTTAAATTTTTTTGTATTTCTTAGTATCTTTTTATTTAATTCATTTGGTCAAGTGCCTAACGTACTCGTAAACTTTGGAAATACAAGTATGTGGCGGACGTACCCTACCTTAGGGTCATCACAAATGGAATATAATGGTTCTCCTCCATATCCAATTCCCCAAAATCAGCAAGAAATGCAAACTTATTCACTTTTAATAAGACATCTTCTATAACTCCACATGGATATGTAAGAGAACGATCAACAAGTTACAACGTAATAGTTGTAGGCTTTACCTCCTGAAGACCAACTTCTTAAAAACTTATAATGGCATCAAGTTAATACTAGCAACAAGGTCACACAAAGGCTTATCAAATGATAGTCCCAATCTTACAAGGAATACAAAAGTTGCCTGGATCTTTTAGCTTTTGTGGCAGCGTTTTCTGAAGTATGGCACTGCATTCCTCTATAAGCTTCAAAGTCTAATAATCCTCAAACTTTCTTTTCTTTGACATAACCTCATTCATAGACTTGACATAATTGGGAATTTTCTCAAGAGCATCAACAAATGGAATGTTGATGTTAATCTTCTTGAATATTTCTAAAAGCTTTGCAAATTGCTTATCAAGTTTCTTCTTTAGAAGTCTTTGAGGATATGGTAATGGAGGTTGATACATAGGAATGTTATCTTTCCTCATTGGTGGTTTCTCATTAATACTCTTATTCATTATTCTCTCCTCTTTTCTAATTTCTCGTATTACGAGCTCATTTTTTTTCTTATTATCCACCATTGGAAGAATCTTTTTCTCCTCAGTCACACCCCCTTCAATCTCCTTACCACTTCTCAGATAAAGGGTTTTACATTTCTCCTTAGGGTTCACTTCTGTGTCTCTTGGAAAATTCCCTTTCTATTGAGAACCAATCGTAGTTGCCAGGATGATAATAGTTTGGCATATGGTTACCCCCGTAGTTTTAATTTCTACTAGACACATATTGTGCTTGTTCTTCATTCAAACCAACCCCAAATTGTGATGCGGTAGCAACAACACTCTCAATGATAGATGGGCTATTTTTGGTTGTTAAGGTAGCCACTTGATTAGATAAGGTAGAAATTTGAGCTGCTATAAATGTCATAGGATCTACTTCATACAACCCTGCTACCTTTTGAGGCATTGAATGCTCATTGGGCCATTGACAACTATTAATAGCCATCTCTTCCATCAAATTGAATGCTTCGTCAGCAGTCTTTCCCAATAGTGTACCTCTAGCAACAACATCTATCATTGTCCTGGTGGGACCATTCAACCCATTGTGGAATATCTACACTTGCATCCAATTTTCATAATCATGTTGGGGATAGTGCCGTAGTAAATCCTTGAACCTCTGCCATGAATCATAGAATTGTTTAGAGTCAAGCTGTCTAAATTGACCTATATTACTTCTTAATTGACCAGATTTTGACGGAGGGAAAAAATTTACTAAAAAATTTCTTGCCATTTAATCCCATGTAGTAATTGAGCCTAGTGGTAGAGATTATAACCAACTCCTTGCTCTATCCCTTACAGAGAAAGGAAAGAGATGCAGTCTAATGGTATCATCAGAAACATCATTCATCTTCACAGTAGCATAAACCTCCAAGAAAATTGCTAGGTGAATATTAGGATATTCAGTGGCCAAATCCCCAAATTGACTATGTTGCACCATATTTACCAACCCCAACTTCAACTAAAAATTATTAGAAACAATGGTGGGATTATCAATTGCACTTAGAATCTCATTGACAATGGGAATACAGAAATCACGAACTGCCCATTGTTGTGGTTGTGGTAGTGGTTGTTGTGGTAGATTTGCTTGGACGTTAGCTCCACCAGTATTAGCACCAACATTGTTGTCTCATTGCTTGTTATTCTCCATTGCAAATAACCTTTGTTTTGCCTTCATCTTTCTGAGTGAACCTTCAATTTCAGGATCAAAAGATTCAATTGGAGTAGAGCTTCTAACTCTTTGCATAAACTGTGCACAATTCAAGAGTAACAATGAAGTTAGGAACAAATAAAAATTAAACCTAATGTAAAACAAAGACTTATAGAAATAATATTAGCAAAAATTAAAAAATTTCAATCCCTGGCAACGACGCCAACAAGTCGATACTGATTTTATTAACGCAAGCATACGATGTTATTGTAGTATAGTTTTAATTGAAAAGGATGTCGAACCCACAGGGATTGATTTATTAATTATGTGAATTACTAAACTTTTAAGCCCTTAATTTTAATTAAGAAATCAAAAATAGGATTGTTTAACAAATTGAAAATCAGAGAATGGAAATGTAGAATATTGATTTATCTATTTCAAAATATGAATTTCAATTAATCATTTACTTTTCTCAAGTGTAAGTGCATTTATTCTTAATTAATCAACAATATATCTCTATTCAATATTAATTAAACAAGAATTGATTAAGCAATATGGTTCTCGTAACAAAACTCGTAGAAATCATGTTTGGTTCATAATCACAAAGGAAACTATAATCAACATATTAGAACTCATAGAAAGAGAAAGAGAAAGAGAATAGAAGATAATAGAAAATAAGTCAATAAGTCCTTGAAATAATCTAAAACATTCTTTTTTATATTGTTAAGGTTGTGAAAATAATTTTCTAGATATTTTCATTTGTCACTTGATGATGCTCCAAACTATCTTCATTTGAATTTCAAATCCTGTATCACTAGGATGTGTAATATTTTAGGTTAAATATCACCAAGTAAATGTCTAAATTTGATTTTTCTTGTGAAACATGTTTTGTATGGCTTTGAATAAGCTTTCCAATGCCACCAAGAATATGTAAATTGGATATGTGATCAATATCTTTTATTGCTTTTATCTTAATTGAAGATAGTATTTCAAATAAATTTTGAAATATTTCTCAAATATCCATTTATCATATGCAACCTTAAAAAATACAACTACCACAGATAAAAAACTAAAAATATAAAAAATAATAACAATACTTTAAAAAAATAATACTAAAAAGTAACATAAATCTATCTTATCGACATGCTACTAATTGTTTATGTTTAATTGAATATTTATGATGTCTTGTTGGGTTTTCTTGCTGGGCCTTACCTCACGGGTGCACCGTGTTGTAGGTAAGGGCAAGAGGAAAGTCAACCAGCCATGAGTTGGAGGGCTTTAAAGCAGCGCATACATGTTCGACCTACTCGACCGTGAGGGTCAAGATATCAGAGAGACTATATCGAGAGTCTATTTTGTCGCCCAGGTTTATTATTTTGTGAGCATTGATGTAATTATGTTTTGATTTAAACTCTTTTTGGCATCCCTTGTAAACATTTTAAGTTTTCAGGAAAAGTTTAATCCTTTCGACCAAAATGTTTGGTACCTAAACCTTTATTAAATTTTAATTACACTTTTGATTCCATATGACTCGTTCACCCAATTAAGCACTATTTTAAATACATATTGTTACGGACCTGGATTAGTAGGGTGTTACATAACTACTCGTATAACCAGTAAATAATAATAAATACAAAAAAACAACACATTTAAATAGCAAATACTTGCATAAAAAAATACAATAGTTGGCAAGAATAGCTGGCTTGGCACAGTTCCTTTTATTTCTCGTATAAAATGGACAAAATTCGTGTATGTACGAGTGACCATAATGGTCTTACAATTATTAGCGACCAACCAAAAATATGAATATCCCTTGTTCAAAACTTATAAATAAAATAGTGTTTACATACAAGCCACCCCTTGAAAAGTGATGTTTATTGGTAGTACTTGCGTAGGTGTTCTCCATTCCAATATCGAGGAATGAGATCTCCATTTAATCGAGCAAGTTTATATGATCCTGGCTGGAGAATTTCTTCAACTTGATAAGTGTCTTCCCAATTAGGTCCAAAGACTTCAGTAGCCTCGTCGCGAGTGTTGAGGAAAACTCGTCGAAGTACTAAGTCACCAACAACAAACTTCCTCTCACATACTTTAGATTTAAAATATTGAGCAACTTTCAGTGGTGAGCTGCTACTCGTAGTTGGGCTTGTTATAGGCGTTCTTCGATCAAGTCTAATGATTCTTCAAGTAGTTTGTGGTTCGTATTCTAGTCATATGGTAGCCTTTTGTGCGATGGTGGATCTAACTCAACTGGTATCATGGCCTCATATCCATATGCTACAGAGAATAGTGTATGGCAAGTGGATGTTCAATGTGTTGTTCTTTACGACCAAAGTACTTCGGGTAGTTCTTCTAGCCAAGCTCCTTTTGCATGTTCAAGTATTTTCTTTAGGGTATCCTTCAATGTCTTGTTTACAGTTTCGACTTATCCGCTGGCTTGTGGATGAGCAAATGAAGAAAATATTTTTGTAATTCCAAGTCGTTCGTAGAAGTCAGTGAAGAGGTCACTATCAAATTATGTGTCATTGTCTGACACTATCTTTTTAGGTAATCCATAGCGACAAATGATGTTTTGACCACGAAGTCAGGAACTTTCTTTGAGGTAATGGCTGTGAGCGGTTCAATTATTGTCCATTTAGTGAAGTGGTCGATAGCTATAACTACATATTTTACACCACCCTTTCCTATTGGTAAATCTCCGGTCGGATATCATCGTCACATAGCAAATGGCCAAGAATTTTGCATCTGTTTTAACTCATTAGGAGTTGCTCGAGGTATCATAGAGAATCGTTGTAAATTTCACATTTACGTACATACTCCATTGCATCCTCATTAATAGTTGGCTAGAAATACCCTTGTCATAAATTTTATTTTTGGAAAGACTCTATCCCCCAGCGTCACCAGCACATAACCCTTCGTGTATGTCCTATAAAAGTTCAGGTTTTTTCCTTGGTGACACACCATAACAATGGTAGAATACATTCACATCGCTATAGAATTCCATCGACTAATATAAACCGAGTAGACTGCCTCTGACGTCTTTTTGATATGTTCCAACTAGTAAGCAATATCCTCTTTCGAGGTATGGTAGGAAGGGCATCATCTAAGTATCGATGACGTTGATAACTATGGTAGAGTCTTTCTTTTGCATACTAAGATCTGCTAGATGTTTGACCAGAATAATGTTTAGCATTGTTATCCTTCAAAAATATGAGGATGACGTGGCGAATGAGAATGTGACACGTGACATCACAAATCAAGGAAAAATGACAAAGTATTGAGAAAAGACCGACGGGCAAAAAAGATAGGTCCATGACCTAGGGAAGTTAACCAAGCCTAAAACTCCTAGGGGTTGTCGGCCTGACCCCTACCCCTAGGGGTGGTCGGCCTAAGCAGGCCCAAGGCCCTAGGAGTGGTCAGCCTAACCCCCTACCCCAGGGGTTATCGGCCCCAGCATGCACAAGGACCCCTAGGGGTGGTCGACTGACCTCAATTCCTGGGGTGGTCGGCCTAAGCAGGCCCAAGAGCCACCTGGGTGATCGGCCCAACCTATCTTTCATAGGGTGGTTGGCCTAATCCCCCAAGTACACTTCACTGAGAAATAATCACTCTCGTTCAAACTGAAATCAATAGGCCTAGCACCCCGAAGATCAACAGGCCTAGCACCAAGCGGGTCAACAAGCCTAGCACCCCGAAGATCAACAGGCCTAGCACCCAGAGGGTCAACAGGTCCAGCACCCAGAAGGTCACAGGTCCAGCACCTAAGCTTTGGTCGTCGGGCTAGCACCTAAGTCTCATATACAAATGTAGACTTAACATTTTCCCAGAAGTTTCAATCGTGCATTATCTACCACGATCTAAAGAAACAACAAGACGGACCACGATCTCATGATCATGGGAAGGTGGACACATCTCTCCATTACATGATAATCATGTACAAAACCACGATCCCAGTACTACTGGTTATGTAACAGCCCTAGGAATTATAAATAAAGGACCCAGGGCTTCATTTCAGAGACTTTTTTTTTTGGGACTTTTGGCGACTCGGGGCTAGATCACTTTTTCTGGAATTTTGGAGACCTAAAGAATATTTGGGGAGAAATTCTGGGCACGTGAGAACGAGTGGATATTTTGGTTCAATAGTGTAATTGTCGAGTGATTCAATACTAAAAGCTAAGTGGATTAGGTTATTACTGTTCATCAGAACAGGGCTGAACCACTATAAAATTCTTGCGTGCTTATTTAAGAGATCGTACTCTGTCATTTATTTTATTTATTTCATTCAAAAGATGTCGTATACTGCACATACGAGCGTTGCCCAATTTCACAGGTCAACATTTTGGTGCTTTCATTGAGACTACGAAATCCAGAAACACACTTTCATCATTTTTACGATGCCTCCAAAATCCAGTTAGACCAAGAAGACTGCTCCCAGGGATCCCACCACCCAGGATCTCATAGATACTGTTAACGAACCTCGGGTGGAGGTAGGAGATCAACCTGATGTAGAAGATCCATAGGACGATCACCAGGAGGAGATGGCGTAATTTCTAGCGACGTAGGAGGCTTTTGATGCGGAAATTTCCCTTCAGAGGGCGACTATGGAATGACAACGACAAGAGATCGATGAGAAGGTCCAGAGGATGATCTAGAGGGAGCAGGAGGCTGACCAGAAGCACCAGGAGGCCGATGTGGCCTTGAAGATGGCTACTCAGTTAGCCCGTGCTAACATTGAAGCTGCTGCTCAGGCGATGAGGGAGGCTCAAGCCAAAGTAGCAGGAATGCGAGACAATAGTAACAGAGAGTCCCATGGGAGGAGTAGGATCCCAAGGACACTCTCAGAACCACTTTCCCAGAGACAGGATGAAGAGGCACAGTCCAAGACTGCCTCCTCCATGACTAAGAAGAATAACACTCCATCTCGGAGTAAGAGTATTACCACCCTGAAGGCCCCCACCTAGGGGGACCGACGAAATAATGCAGGAGATGAGGGTCAAACATCTGAAAGGCGTGACGGGAATAGAAATGGTCGCTCAAAGTCTAAAAGTCATGTAGGAGGAGAGGCTCGGGGGCAGGGTCGCACTGACAGAGGTAGGGCGGACCTACCACCCCTACACCCTCAGTCTCGTAAGGGAAAATAACTGATGAATAACACAAGTATTGTGTTTGATAGGCTGGGGAAAGATGCGCAACCTCAGGATTTGAGGGAGGTCATCAACAGGAGGACCAACGCTTAGGAGGGGGTACCAGGGACCTCTACCCCACCTGGAGCAGCAATCCCACTAGCAGTACATGCTCAAATAGATGCACTCATTATGGCTGTTCAAGGTCTAACAAAGAAACCTTCAGATATCGAGCTGGGTCATAGAAGTGGGAGTCCTTTCAATGCCAAGATCTAAGCTGCCCAATCACCACCAAAATACAAGACCCTGAAACTTCCTACATGCACTAGGAATGAGGACCTGGTACGATACATTGGGAAGTTTGAGGATTAGATGGAGTTACTCGGTGTGGAGCATGATTATAGGTGCAGGGTATTCTCTACCACTCTCTCTGACTCAGCTTAGGAATGCTATTGGAAATTCAAACCTGGATCCATCACTTCCTAGGAGCAGTTCAGGAAGGAATTCTGCAAGGTCTTTAATGTCGGGCGGATTCAACCGGTTTATGCCAATCAACTAGCTAACATCAAGCATGGGAAAGATGAATCCTTGAAAGAATACATTCAAAGACTCATGAGAGAGGCAAACCGAGCGGCCACGGTAGGAGATGAAGGGAAGTTCATTGCCATCTCGGCAGGAATCACTTATCGAAGTCCCTTGTGGGATAATATACACAGGAGCCCTATAAACACCTTGCAGGAGTTCCTGGACAGAGCTGAAAAATATATAAAGCTAGATGATGCTATTATGAAGGAAGAAATAGGTATAAACTATCCGACCACTATCAAGGCAGATAGAAATGGAACAAACCCTCAGGGTGCCAGTGGGGGCAACGGTAAGAAGAGGAATACCTCAGGGGTCGAGGAGGGTGGAGAAAGAAAGTTAAGTCAGCACTTGCAGACAAACAAGCTAAGCATCAACCCTACCATCCCAGGTTCACCAATTATACCATCTTGACCACATCGAGGGCTGAGATTTACTTGGCAACATACCAGGCGGTACCATACAGAAAGTCACCACCCTTGCGTTCTGATGGAAAGAAGGACAAGAATAAGTTTTGTCGTTTCCATAATGATTATGGGCACGACACAAAAAAGTGCAAACAATTGAAGGATGAGATATAGTTTCTTCCCCGATCAGGAAAACTCTCAAGGTACTGAGGAAAGACCGAGACCCCAAGCAGGAATTCGGAATTCTGAAGGCAGAGGAGTCCACCACTAGAGTGGGCGGCTGTAGACTTCACACTGGATACCATATGTGGAGGGGCCCACATAGCAGTTAATAGTAACAATGCTCGCGAGCAATATGCAAGGACCCTCATGCATGAGGTAGGGGAGTCTCCCCAGTGTATGGCAGTCGAGGAGCGGTCTCCAAAAAATCCAAAGTATGAAATTGAAACACTCACTTTTATAGAGGATGACGCCAAACACATGAGATACCCCCACAATGACCCTTTAGTCCTTACCATTCAAATCGCCAATGCCCGAGTGAAGAGATGCTTGGTGGATACGGGAAGCTCGGTAGATATCATCTACAAATCATCCCTCGAGAAGATGAAGCTCACGGTCAAGGACCTGCAACCGTGTTCCCAAGTGATATATGGGTTCACGGGAGAATGCCTAGTACCAACATGAACTATCAAAATACCAGTCACAATGGGGGATGCCCCCAAGCATGAGACTGTGATGACAGAGTTCCTGGTGGTAGATTGCTCATCGGCTTACAATGTAGTACTCGGGAGACCCCTCCTAATGGCATTACACGTAGCAGTATCTATCTGGCATCTATCTTTGAAGTTCCCCAGCAGCTCAGGGCAAGGATGCATACAGGGTAGCCAAAGGGAAGCACGAGAATGCTATAATGCGTTAGTGGTCAAGGAAAAGAAAGGACCAAGCGTAAACAACATGATAGTAACCTGCTGTGAAGAAAGTGAAGGAACCGATGAAATTGACGTTGAAAGAAACATTCTACTAGAGTCGAGGGCTCCTTTTAACGAAGATTTGTTATTATAGCAAGTTTCCCAAAGCGAGGGAAACAACATTGATCCACACTTTGGGGATGATGTCACGGGGGTAGGACTAGTCGAAGATCTTGACGAAGTCCTACTAGATGAGGAGGACTCGACTAGAGTAATCAAAGTCGGGAAGGAGTTAAAAGTGAAAATTAAAGCACGGTTGGTGTAATTTTTGAAGAAAAACTAGGGCGTCTTTGCCTGGTCACATAAAAACATGGTTGGAATTTCTCCATCTGTAATAAGTCATGTCCTCTATATAGACAAGAACTACCCACCAGTGCAACAAAAAAGGAGACTGCTTAGCACAGACCGATCTTAAGCCCTGAAGGAGGAGGTCGAGCGGCTCAAGGAAAACGATTTTATAACCCAGATTGGGTATCAAACCTTGTGCTGGTTCCAAAGCCAAATGGGAAGTGGAGAACATGCATGGACTTCACAGATCTGAACAATGCCTGCCCCAAAGACTGCTTCCCACTACCTAGAATAGACCAACTGGTCGATGCAATGGTAGGACATGAAATACTCTTATTCATGGATGTGTATTCTGGGTATATTCAAATAAATATGCACCTTTACGATGAGGAACATACCAGGCAGAAAAGGGATTGTACTGTTATAAGGTGATGCCATTCGTCTTGAAGAACACAGGAGCCACCTACCAGCATTTAGTGAATGGCATGTTCCGAGACTTGATCGGAAAAAATACGGAGGTAAACGTTGATGACATGTTTGTCAAGTCCAAAGATGCTAGAGGGCATGTTCAAGACTTGGAGGAATGCTTTGCAATACTTAGAAAGTATAGCATGAAGCTAAACCCTTTCAAGTGCTCGTTTGGAGTTGGTTTTGGTAAATTTCTCGGATACATAGTCAATTCATGTGGAATCGAGGCTAATCTCGAGAAGATCAAAGCATTGATCGACATGAAGTCACCTACCACAATCAAAGAAGTGCAAAGCCTAACCGGGAGAATAGCTGCCCTCAGTAGGTTAATATGAAAGTCTATGGACAAGTGTGTCCCTGTCTTTAACTTACTAAGGGGTAGCAAGAAGATCCAATGGACCGAGGAGTGTGAGGAGGCTTTCCAAGCCCTGAAGGAACACCTCGCCCAACCTCCCATCCTAGCAAAGCCAATATATGGTGAAGTACTATTCATCTATTTGGCGATCACCGAGCATGTGATCAGTGCTGATTTGTTAAAGGAAGAGAATAGGGTACAACACTCTATATACTATATTAGTAAAGGCTAGTAGGTGCGGAGTCTAGGTATCCCCCTCTTGAAAAACTATCCTACTGTTTAGTAATTGCCTCTCGAAAGCATTGTCCATATTTCCAAGCTCACTCGGTCAGGAACTCGATCCGAGTCCTGACCGATCAACCGCTGAGACAAGTTCTTCAGAAACTAGAGGCCTCAGGATGATTACTCAAGTGGGCAGTGGAACAAGGACAGTTTGATATCACTTATCATTCGAGGACAGCGATAAAAGGACAAGGTATGGTGGACTTCATAGTCGAAGGCACCAACCTTGAAGACCCCTTCTACCAATTGGAGAGTGGAGATACCGAGAAGGAAAGAGATACTCTTGTATGGAAGCTATATGTTGATGGAGCATCCAATGAACACAACTCAGGTGCAGGAATCATACTGATCACTCTGGAGAATCATCGAATCCATTTCTTTCTCACATTTGGATTCAACGCTTCAAACAACGAGGCTGAGTACGAGGCATTATTAGCTGGATTACACTTGTCTCGGGATGTACATGCACAGTCCCTAGAGATATTCAGTGATTCCTAGCTAGTGGTGTACCAGGTACTAGGGAGTATCAAGCCAAGGGACTTAGGATGGTGTCGTACCAGTACAAGGTGAAGGACTTGTTAGCACAATTCAAGAAATAATCAATTATACAAGCCCTGAGAGAGCAGAACGCCAATGCCAATGCCTTAGCCAAGCTTGCCAGTGCCAAAGATGCAGACACCTTAAATGTTGTTCCCGTCGAATAATTGGTGAAAGAAGCATAGCCGAGTAGGAGGCAAATGTATTGTTTTCGAATTGTCTATGTAATAGCCATTGTGCTTCAATAAACGAATGAATTTAATTTCTTAAGTTTTACTTAATTCTTTAAATTTCTTTCAACGAGGGTGTAACACCTTAAACTCCAGGGACCGTTACCATGTGCATTTTTAAACAGTTCTAAACTCGCTAATCGAGTCATTTGGCCATAATTGTGTAACTAAGTATGATTAGCGATTTAGGGTTAAAAATTTTGGTTAAGATATAACGTTTCACTAGAACATTTACTGTATACATTAGGATCCCATTAATATAATTTAAAGGTAAATTACAAGAAAATATTTACAACCAGTCGATCTAACCGGCAAAATAGGGCTTAACCCTAGTTCCTCTTTCAACCCTCGGTTGTGGTGGTCGAGCAGCTGCATATGTACACATCGTCACCTAGCTCTCCAACTCAAGGAAGGTCCAGCTTTCTTTTGCCTTTACCTGCGCCACATAGCACCCGTGAGCCGAAGCCCAGTAAGAAAACTCAATATGCTCATGAACAAGTAATAACATGTTACTAAGTCATAATAGGCATGCCTAGCAGTAATAACCCTACTCATGCATGCAAGCAGGGACAATACATATTTGTGAAGTCCTGCGCTCTGAGTAGATGACTAATAAGTCTCTTACTCTGAGGTAGATGACTAATAAGTCTCTCTAAAGTAGATGACTAATAAGTCATTCTTTGATCAGTTGACTAATAAGTCATTCTCTAAATAGATGACTGATAAGTCTACCCCGGCCAGATGACGGATAAGTCCATCTCGGTCAGATGACGGATAAGTCCATCTCGGTCAGATGACTAATAAGTCCATCTCGGTCAGATGACTAATAAGTCTATCTCGATCAGATGACTAATAAGTATACCTCGGTCAGATGACTAATAAGTCTATCTCAGTCAGATGACTAATAAGTCTTTCTCGATTAGACGACTAATAAGTCTATCTCGATTAGATGACTGATAAGTCCATCTCGGTAAGATGACTAATAAGTCTTTCTCGGTCAGATGATTGATAAGTCCATCTCGGTAAGATGACTAATAAGTCTATCTCGGAGGTCCCATACCCTCCTAGCCATGTGACTTGTAGGTCACCTTAGCCTTTTCAGCTTTGGCTCTAAGTAACTAGCCTTTAGACTTGACAAGCGGTTTTACTTTTCATCGAACTTGAGGTCGGTCCGGCATTAATGCTCATGATGAGTCATTCAATGCAGATGTCGATTAGATCTAATTTTTATCGACTTCCGTTAAACACGCTACAACCATCCTTGACTCATAAGTCAGTGCCATACAACCAGTGCTCGGTACTACTACCGAACTTGACTAGTAAGTTGCAACTTCACAGTAAATACTGACACCAATGCCGATCCCTGAATAATAAGTGAGTGCTTCCTCATTTAGGTAATGCAAACAGACATATATCATATGTCAAATATTCAGATATAAGGCATTTAGCATGCTTAATAAATAATCAGAAGCATAATTATAATCATACACAAATACAGAGACTCAAGCTCTGATCAACCTTAATTTCAACATTCATGCCATACCCTAATCTCATGTATCTTATGCATCACATGCATCACATACTGGGTGCAATTTTCTTACCTCTGGTCCAAGCATAGGTTACCAATAAATGAGCCACAAGCACAATCATGATTCCAAGCCCCTAGTGATAATTTAGTCATAACCATAAACAGTGATCCAATGAGTTCAAGTTCTAAAACCCAATCCCAGAACCAAGACCTAGCCTCCGGGACATCGAATCCCACTAAATCGGGTAGTAGGAAGATCCCGAGGCCTAAGGTTTGAGTTCCCATCATCAAATGCCCTCAAGCGTCGTGGCCCCACCTTCCAAGAGCCGCGGCCCTTAGGGCCATCAGCACCACCACTCACCTACACCAAGCTCGGGCCGCGACGCCCAAGAACAGGGCCGAGGCCCCACCTCGAAACCAGCCAAAACCTCGATTTTCCTCTTTTAAAACCTTCCAAAAACCTATACAAACATCTCCTAATAAAAAAAATAAAAGTTCCCAAACATCCTAATCATCCAAAACCATTAAAACCCAAGTCCCACATCATCCTAAAACTCATCAAAACACAAAATCCAATTCAATCTTAAAAACTTTAAAAACTTAGAACTTAAAACTCAGATTACCTCTGATTATGAAGTTTCCCAAATAAATCCTCTGGCTAATAAGCTTCTAATCTTCCCTAGAATTTCTATGCCTTGATCCTCACTTGAATCCGAGTCCTAGAACTAAAGTTTCCTTCGAAAATGTGATCGGGAGACGAAAATGGAACATTGAAGGAGAGAGAACGTTCTGAACGTTCTTTTTATTTCTTAACATGTTACTTCAAGCTTAAGTAGCCTCAAACAAATCCTAATGCTCGGGGTCCCGAAAACGCCTCGGGGGGTAAAATAGTCAAAACTTCCATAATTTCCCCCTGATCTTATTAACTCCAAATTTATCATCAAATACTTATTTCCATTACCCAATAACCCGGTAATGTGCTAAATATCCCTTGACTCACTCCGAATCAAGTATAAATCCCGTTGTGACTTTTCCACTAGCTTACCTCCTTGGATCGTCTCGTGCTGAGTGACCCTAGCATAACCAAATAACAATGAAGCACCATACACATGCCACATATATGCCAAATATGCCCAAAATGGCCAAAATATGAAAATCACCCAATTAATTAGAAATGGGTTCACATGCATATTTAATACACCTAAACATGCATATAATAATTTAATTGCATAATAAATCAATTATGGCCCTCCTGGCCTCCTAATCAAGGTCCTAAACCTTATTAGGAAATTTGGGGCATTACAGAGGGACTTGTTCAGTAGACTTGTCAACCCCATCAGATCATGTTCGATTCTGGTCCTTGAGGGACCCATCGACCCATACGATCCAAGAGAGAGACAGGTCCTAGGACTTTCTCATCAAGTTATTGGATCATGTTCAATTCTGGTACTTCCAAACGAGAGACTAGTCCGAGGACCAAGTTGCCATTATTTGACCACGTTCAATCCTGGTTCTTGAGGAACCTATCGACCCATACGATAAAAAACAAGAGACTGGTCTGAAGACCAGTCGCCAATTATCAGATCATAATCGAATCTGGTCCTTGAGGGACCGATTGATAATTTGATCTAAGACTCGTTACAGGCTCGATTAGCCCATCTAGACCTAGTTGGTCCAACTTAGATACTTCTATCTACAATCATTATAACGAGTACACGAGAGATTACGTAGATCGTGATTGACACTTGCTACATAATATGCATCCATGTATAGGTATCATTACTACTGAGTATGAAACCATCACCCGACTACCAATGAGGGACAAGCATTTGCTGCTTGCGTCATTAGGTGAAAAAGATAGTACTATGTGTCTAAATGCTCAAAGCAAGTGAGCAAGTGACCAAGGCTCTTAAAACCCATGATCACTTGGGGGGCATATAGTACATACTGATCGGGGTATACACGAGCAATGAGAGTGTGACCTTAAGTACTAAGCAAGCTCAAATTTTTCTAGGACATTTGTTCAACATATGTTCCGAAAGTACAAAAAAACAAAAACAAAAAGAAAAAAGGCATTGGTAGGGGGATTCCTAGCCATGTCCCTTATGGGGTGGTCGACCAGTCCATCAAACCTATAGGGTGGTCAGCCTATCACCCATGGGGTGGTCGACATGACTGTTTTTTTCATGGTACTTGGTGAAGTATCGTACTACTCACATTACCATGGTTGTTAGCATGCAAAACATAAAAGAGTATGGTTAGTATGGCACACAAAATACATGTGTTCAGGGTATACTGATACCTCAACCAATGAGGGTTGTGAGTTGATATACTTAGTAAGCATTGGAAATAAAAAATTTCAATCAATACACTGAGTACTCATAACAAAAAAGCATAAAGGCATAAAATTCCATAGGTAAAAATTGTCAAGTACAAGGTGCCCCACCAATGGCATGAAAGGAAAGACAGAATAAAAGACCAAGAGAAGACTAACTAGGGTGAGGAGTATCATCTAAAAGACCACCCTGAGCCTCGGCAGCCTCACGAGCCAGACACTTGTTAAGCTCCTTCGCTTGCGTCTTCTCGGGAAAGAAATCCAAGTTCAGATCTTTGTTGGACTTCCAGATCAAGTAGAAGCAAGAGAAAGTTTTCTCTGAATACTCCTCTCGAGTCTTTTCACAGACAACCTTGACCTCTTGCTCCTTCTCGGCAATAGAATCCTTCCGCAGTTGGTCCATGTTAGCAGTCAACTTCTCTTTCTCAGCTTTAGACTGTTGGAGCTGATCAGCAATTTTCCCCTCCATCTGGGTTATCCTGAGAGTCAACTCGGTTACTTCCTACTGTTTGAGCTCCACGGTACTGCAAAGAGTGTTGATCTTTTCATCTTTCAAAGCAATGTCTGCATCCCTAGAGCCAAGAACTCGCCTAAGGTTCAACGCCTCATGGCAGACAGCTTCAAGCTCAGAACGAAAGTTGGACCAAAATAATTAGCCACACCCTGGAAGTATGGATGAAGAGGAAGGAGGGTGAACCACCTTAGGATGGAAGCTGTGAATAGAACACTCCTCAGAGTGAGTAGCATAGAAATGAGAACCCTCGGTATTTTCTTGTTGAGAAGAAGATTGATGGGGAACCCGACTAGTATCTCGGTGCAAAGGGCATTGCGGTGACTCTCACTGACCTGACCTTTCTCCCTGAGAAGAATGACTCTGCTGATATGTGCCTTAGTAGTCACGGGGTGTACTGTGCTGAGAAGAAATCTGAGAAGAGCCAAGCAAGGAGCCCTGAGTGATGTGCCTGACAATATGAGGATCATCTTTAAAGGGTTTCCGAGTTGTCTGTTTCACTTTCGCCATTGGACAGTACCTCTTTAAGAAATCTTCCTCACTGAATAGTTATAGAGCAGAATGAGGGAGAATCCTCTTCAAACTTTCCAAGAACTCTTGGGGAGTACGCTCACTTACTGACTTGTCTGATGAAGAGGAGTTGGACATCTGCAATAGAAGAAAAATAAAGATTAAAGTTAATAAATGAGCATAATGAAGTCAACAGCTGGGGCCATGTTCATGAACCTCTAAGGTGGTCGGCCTAGCCCTAATTCTAGGCTTGGAAATTTCCTAAGGGAAGGAAAGGGAGTACTCGGTCTATGAATTTCTATTGGAGTTCGGCCTAGCCCAAATTCTAGGTCTGGAAATCGCCTAAGGCAAGGGAAGGGAAGTGCTCGACCCATGAAGCTCTAGGGGTGGTCAGCCTAACCCTGTTCCTAGACCTGGGGATCGCACAAGGGGAGCCCTGGAGATGCTCGACCCAAACACTGTTACTAGACCTAGAAATCGCACAAGGGGAGCCCTGGAGGTGCTCGTGTAGAGTCCCAGAATATACTTAGCTAGTTAGATAGTGTAGTAGTAGTAGTAGTTATAGTATGTTCATTACTATGGATTTTGGTTCAAGCTGGGACTTAGTTGGAAACTCCTAACAATAGTTATGGATTTTATAAGTTTAACCTATAGTTTAAGAATATTAATTATAACATAAGGTTTAATATGATAATTATTATAACCTAATGTTTAGATAGAGCTAATAAGAATATGACACTTGTCATGAGCATGGTTATTCCTAAGGTTATGATTATTAAGGAATTATTATTTTAATAATAAAATAAGAGAAATATAAGACTTAGTCTTCACAAAAATCTGATAGGAGCATGATATTTGTCACAATTTTATTTATTTGTGGATTATGATGTAAATAGATTTTTCGTAAATTTAGGGTACTGTAACTTCCGACCTGTTTTTGACCTAGTTATGTTATGAATTTCGAAAAATAGTATTTCTAGAAAGTTGTAGCTAATTTAATTAGCTTTCTAAAGGTATAAATAGAGTCCAAATCGAAGTTCTAAAACTCTAGACATGTTGATTTTACTGTAGGCGAGTTTAAAGTTACGAGATTTAGGGAGTTAGAAGTTATGATTCTATTTGTTTTTATTATTTTTGTTTTAAAAATCAAACTTTGAATCCTTAAATCTCTCTGAACAATTTGACCAATTCCTAAACCTTTGGCTGAAGGATATTCAAATATTTTCAATTAAATTTATTATTTTTATTCAAAGCCAAAAAGAAGATTTTTATTCCTAGAACTCTATAAATAGGACCTAGCACCAAGCCTTTTCATTCATTCTTCAAGCATTGATCAGAACCCTCCAAGTGCTAGTGAGACTATAGAGTGATAAACACTTGGGTTGAGGTTATAAGCTTAATCATTATAAGCTTAATAAACACATGGGAAGTAAGGTTATAGTGTATTTCGGTTTCGAGGTATAGTTCGGTCATAGAAGCATTCAAGGTATTCCTAATTCTAGTTCCTTTCTGTATTGATTCTTATAGTTCTTCTCTACTCAAATCCTAACTCAGTCTTTTCTATTCTTAGGCATCTAAGTTCTTCGAACTTAAGGTTTTCATTGGTAAGTATCGTTTCGATGGTGTAGTTTATTTTTTCCATCTCTTATCTTTAGTATACTCACCTCTATATTATGGTTTTTAGGAGTGTTCCAAAATCTCAACTTTGTTCTCATCATCCCGGTATATTGGTAAGGAAAATAGGATAGGATTTTATATGTTATATGATATGTGATATGTTATCTTATGTTATGTTGTGTTATGGAATGTTATATTGTGTATGTTTGTAGACTTGGGCATATGACCTGTACACTAACAAGCCCCAATAAATTTATGGGCATATGACTTGCTTAGCTAGAAAGCCCCACAAATCTAATGGGCATATGACTTGTTTAGTTATGGGACCCCAAGTAATAATGGCCATTATAGTATGTGTGACATATGTTTATGATATGTTTTATTATATGCTACGTTATGAATTTTATGTATATGAGTTATGTGTTAGATTTTCCTTGCTGGGCATTATGCTCATTCCTTTATTTTTTAGTGTGATGCAGGAAACTAGATACGGAGGTGGAAGGATTCTTGGAAGCTTGACATGTGTGTTGAGGATGAACGGACTGAGTGGACTGCGTGTCAATTGAGGATGAAGTTATTTATATTTAGTCTTTTAGATCATGTTTTTCCGCATTTAGTTTTTTTTAAACAATTGAATTAAAGTTTATGTTTTTCTTTTAAACAATGGGTACCCATGCCATATTTTCTATTATTATGTATTTGATATAATATTTTGAGATTTAATAAAGTTATATTATTTCTTATGTATCTTTCCCAAAATAATAGTTATGTATAGTAGATCTAATGGTCCAAGGTCATAGAAATTGTTGGGTCATTACAGCTCGGCTCAAACACTGTTCCAAAGCCTGGAAATTGCCTACGGTAAAAGTTGGAAACTCTGAAGGTGCTTGGCCCAAACCTGTTCCTATACCTGGAATTTGCACAAGGAGAAGCAGGAGGTACTTGGCCCATGAATGGGTGCCAAGGAGGTGCTCGGCCTAAACCTGGGCCTATCCCTAGAAATTGCAGGCACTAGGTTTGGAGTCCCAGATATTTCTAGGACTATTGAGTGGTCGGCCTAGGGTCTTGCATCCCTGGAAATTGTCCAGTTGGGAGTTTATAACCCTCGAAATTCCTCAAAAATGCAAAGTGTTTCTTATGAATATAAGCACATTTAAATTAAATGATGTGAGGATTAGAAGAAAGTACTTACCAAAGATCTGAGTTTGAGAAGGAACTGGAGAAATTAGGCTTGGATTTTACTTGGAAGTGGCGCATAGAGCAAAATGAGAAGGGAGGATCTACTTATAACCTCTCAGGCAGACAAGATATTTTTAGGAATTGAAAAATATCTGATATGGTTGAAATTTAAATTCCTCGAAAAATATCTATATTTTTAGGAATTTAAAATTCCTTGAAAAATATTTATATTTTTAGGAAATCAAATTCCTTGAAAAATATCTATATTTTTATGAATTTAATTTTCCTTGAAAAATATTTATATTTTTAGGAACTCAAATCCTTGAAAAACTATCTTATATTTTTAGGAATTAAAATTCATTGAAAAATATTTTTTTATTTTTAGGAATTAATATCCTTGAAAAATATATTATATTTTTAGGACTTTAAAATTTCTTGAAAAATATGTTATATTTTTAGGATCTTAAATTTCCTTAAAAAATATATTAGATTTTTAGGAAATTAATTTTCCATGAAAAACCTAATTATTTTTAGGAATTACTAATTGTCCCTGAAAAATTCATACCGAGAAAAGTATCGATAGTAAAAAAAAGTACTATGTAATGTCCCGAGGGACTTGACTATCTAACTACTGCTACAATATGTTTCTTGGGCCTGGATCAAGTTTATTGTAATGTTGAATACATTACAATAAACTTGGGGGCAAAGGTTACCCCTAAAAAAATACAAGGATGACGTGGCGAATGAGAATGTGACACGCGACATCACAAATCAGGGGAAAATGACAAAGTATTGAGAAAAGACTGACGAGCGAAAAAGATAGGTCCAAGACCTAGGGAAGTCGACCAAGCCTAAAACCCCTAGGGGTTGTCGGCCTGACCCCTACCCCTAGCGGTGGTCGGCCTAAGCAGGGCCAAGGCCCTAGGAGTGGTCAGCCTGACCCCTACCCCAGGGGTGGTCGACCCCAGCATGCAAAAGGACCCTTAGGGGTGGTCGGCCTAAGCAGGCCCAAGAGCCACCTGGGTGGTCGACCCACCCTATCTTTCATAGGGTGGTCGGCCTAAACCCACAAGTACACATCACTGAGAAATAATCACTCTCGTTCAAACTAAGATCAATAGGCCTAGCACCTCGAAGATCAACAGGCCTAGCACCCAACAGCCCTAGCACCCCGAAGATCAACATGCCTAGCACCCAGAGGGTCAACAGGTCCAGCACCCAAGCTTTGGTCATCGGGCCTAGCACCTAAGTCTCATATACCAACAGAGACTTAACATTTTCCCAGAAGTTTCAATCGTGCATTATCTACCATGATCTAAAGAAACAACGAGAAGACCCACGATCTCATGATCATGGGAAGGTGGACACATCTTCAATCCTCGGGTATGATATTCTCATAATTGTGCCAACAAGTCTTTAGCCTTGTTTAGGTAGGTGACCATCTTCAATCCTCGGGCTTGATATTCTCATAATTTTTTATTCACCACGAGTTATGAATCACTATATATTTCAAGCGATCAGGCATTGTCGTCCTTTTCTAGCCGCAATCCCGTGAGCAGTGCTTCGTACTCCGCTTCATTGTTTGATGCAGCAAAGCAAAACCTGAGTGCATAATGAATACGATGTCCTTCTATAGTGATCAAAATTAAACTTGCTCCAGAGTTGTGTTCATTTGCGAACAATCAACAAACAACTTCCACGTTGGTTTTTCTTCTTCTGACTTCTTAGCTATGATCATCTACTCGATGATTAACAGACTTGTGAATGCTGCTACAAAATTAGCAGGCGCTTGCCCTTTTATCGTTGATCGTGGGTTGTAGGAAATCTTGAATTGCCTCAACTCTACAACCCACTTAAGTAGTCGACCAGCAACTTCTGGTTTTTGTAACACCTATCGCAAAGGCTGGTCGGTCATTCATGTTATTGGGTGAGCTTGAAAGTAGGGTCGTAGCTTTCAAGATGCCAACAACAAACAGTAGGCCAACTTTTCAATGGCTAGATACCTCAACTCTACCTTTATTAGCCATTTACTAATATAATAAACTACACTCTGGATTTTATCTTCTTCTATAATCAAGACCATGCTAGCAGCGTACTCCGTGATTGCTAGGTGAATGAACAAAGTCGTTCATTCGACAGTTTTGGATAAAATGGGAGGTTGCGCCAAATGTTGTTTAATAGCTTGGAAAGCTGCTCACATTCTTCAGTCCATTCAAATTTCTTGTTGCCCCTCAATAGATTAAAAAATGGGACACACTTGTTTGTTGATTTCAAAATGAATCTACTGAGTTCAACAATTCTTCCCTTAAGACTTTGAACGTCCTTGGTTCTAGTGGGTGATTGATCTCGATCAGCACTTGGATTTTCTTGAGGTTGGCCTCTATCCCCCGCGAGTTTACTATGAATCCAAGAAACTTCCCTGAACCTACCCAAAGGAACATTTTAGAGGATTTAGCTTCATATGATATTTCTTTGTGGTGTTAAAGCACTCCTTGAGGCCAGCTACTTCCATATTGTTGTTGTTCTGGTCCTTAAACATGTGGTTTACTACGAGCTGGTAAGTTGCTCCAGTACTTTTCAGACCAAATAACATTACCTTGTAGGAGTATAGTTCGTCCGGTGTTAGTCCAAAAGCTGGTATGTTCCCCGTTTGGGGGATGCATACTTATTTGGTTGTACCCATAATAAGCATCCATAAAAGATTGTGTTTCATGCCCTTATGTAGCATCAAACAGCTGGTCAATCCATGGTAGTGAAAAGCAATCTGTCAGGCATGCTTTATTGAGGTTTGTGAAATCTGGGCTTCTCCTCCATTTACCATTTGGTTTGGGGACTAGGATGTGATTTGATACCCATGATAGATAAAACGCTACCCGAGAAAACCCTTTCTCCTTCAGCTTTTCAACTTCTTCTTTTAAGGTTATCGACCTATCTTTATCGAGCAACCTTCTCTTCTATTGTACTAGTGGAAATTTTTTGTCTATGTTCAGGACATGACTAATCACTGTTGGATTGATTCCAATCATGTCCTTATGCGACCAGGCTAAAACCTCCTGGTTTCTTTTGAAATACTCCACCAGCTCTTTTCTTATTGTTGTTTCTATGTTTTTACCGACTTTAACAACTCCGGTCGGGTGTTTTTCTTCTAACTGGATCTCCACTAGATCCTCCACAGGTCCAATCTCTTCAATAAAATCCCCAAAGCGAGGATATATCACCCTCTCCTTAGTTTGGGTAACACTCTATTTGTTTACTTGATCACCTGATTGAGCATGTAGCTCATTAACAACTCCTCAAAACCTCCCTTTCTATCAATTAGGGATGCTCAAAGAGTTATAGCATTCCCTAGCCTCTCTTTGGTTTCAAAAAATACATCCTATCCCTGAATTCCATATGGATGTGATTGCTTGCAACTCCACTAGAATAGGCCTTCCAATAACTTCATTGTATGCAGAAAGATAGCCAACTACTATAAAAGTAGTGACTATTGTCCTTTTCAGAGACTCGGTTCCTGTAATCACTAGAAGCCCGATTGACCCTGTCAGTGCAAGACCCTTCTATAGTAAACTATAAATGGTCTGGTTAGAAGTTTCTAAATCTTGAAAAGACAACTTCATTCTTTCTAAGGATGATTTATAGTATGTTGATACAACTTCCTGTGTCAACTAGCACCCTTTTCACAATCAAGTTAGCTATTTGGACATCAACGACCAGGGGATCCGTGTATGAGAACCGAACATGTAATGAGTCTTGCTTAGAGAAAGTTATACATTCTTCGCCTGCTCGAGCTCTTTTGGGACTTTGCTCTTTAACTGTTAGCATTTCGATGTCTTGCTCATGCCATGGGTCTTGGCATATCTCTCTCGTGCCTTACCAATGTCACCAGCAATGTGTGGTCCTCCACACACTATAAGTAGGGTGTCTGCGACCAGGGCAGGTTGTAGTGGAGGCAAGCATTGGCATACGCGCATCTGCTCGTTGCCTTAAGCAGTTGTTTGTTGGGGGTCAACCCATTCTTGATGTCCTTGTCAGATTAGAAATTCAATCTCATCCATTAACAGATTGCATTCATTTGTATCATGTCCATAGCAATTGTGGAAGCGACAAAACTTTGTTGTGTCTCTCTTTGAGATGTCCTTCCTGATGGGAGCTGGTCGTCTATCAGGCACAGTAGTGTGACTGGCCTGATAGTCCTCAGCCTGATTATCGACCACTGTTGTATAATTGGTGAATCTTGGCGTATACTTAGTCTTCTTAGGGAGTTTGTTATCAGACGTAGCAGAGTCGTTGTTCTCCCATTTTCCTTCGTTCTTGCCATTATTTTTTCCACCATTCTTGTTCAGCTTACTCCAATAGCTAATAGCCTTAGTCGGTTCTTCCTTCTAACTCTGTGCCACATTTGCAGCTTTCCCCTTATTGGCTATGGCTTCCTCCAACTTGATATACTTATCTGCTCGATCTAAGAATTCCTAGGTAGTTTTGACTCCATTCTTCCGCAGACTACTCCACATAGGAGAATGTCTTTATACTCCTGCAATTATGGCCTTCATCTTACCTTCGTCTCCCATAGTCTTGGCACGAGCAATTGCTCTCATAAATATCTAGATATACTATTTCAAATGTTCTCCTTCTTTTTGCCTTATATCCACCACTTGATTAGCTTTCGTGGGAAGTGTGAGAGTAGCATAAAACTATCCATAGAACTCCTTGACAAACATCTCTCAGGAAGTAATTGTAGTAGGTTAGAACCGTTAGGAAACTTTTACAGGATCTTTATTTATTTTCATGTAGATCTAATATTAAACAAATTAATAAGAGATAACCTAGAACATGTTTCTAAAATTGAATTCAAAGAGAAACAATGATAAGAATACTTACAGTATACGCAGCAGAATGAATGAGTCCTTCCTTCGGTTTCTCTAACCCTTGTATCTTTTCTGTCGCAGAGTATTATCAAGAAACTCAACCGATCTTCTATTATCTTCACAGTCTTCCAAAGTATCCTTAGAATCACCTAGTCTAGAGTGGGCAATTCTCAACGCATGAGATAGATACAGAGAGAAGAAGAGAAAAGAATAATAAGAGGCTTAGAAAATGACTTGTGTTTAGAAAGAATCTAAAACTATCAGAAAACCAGTGATTAAACTGATAAAACATATGTTTTTGACTTCTCTCTAAGCACTCATTTTATAGATTCAATTAGGTCATTTATTTAATTAAAAAATCAATAAAATAATAGCCAATTAACAGCCCTAAGTTGAAATTATCATGGGCTTTAGGCCCGTGAAATTTCCCATTTGATTATAAGCCTATTGGACTTAAAATCAAGACCTGTACTATTTTCTATTGATTTAATTAATTAAATAATTATTTAAATCCTTTATAAAATTAATTATTTATAATTTGAACATTGATTTAAACTTATTTATTAATTTAGATACCAATTTATCTTAATTAATAAATCATCTAAATTAATAAATTTTTCCTAATTTCTCTTTTCTTCTCAAAATTACATAATTATTTTGACCTGGTCAACTTTGATAATTCTAATTGATAATTAAATCAATTAATTGAGACTATCTATATGATTTTATCCAAGGTACAGTGGGGACCATGGGCCTATGAAATCAAGCTCCAATAAGTTATCATAAATCTAACAAATGAATTTACTAACTTATTAATTCCTCGTGGCTCCACTAAAGACTCGGAATTGCACTATTGAATTCATAGAACGCTCTATAACAAATATAGATACACTATTAATTATTCATTGTTATAACCGTAATTCTCACTCAATCATCTATAAATGGTTTATAATGAGATGGGACTAAAATACCGTTTTACCCCTCATTGTATTTTATCCTTAAAACACATAGTTCCTTGTAAATGATATTTCAGTAAACTAATTTAATTACTAAAATGAGATCTCTATCATATAACACCTTGAACCAAACTCAAAGGAAACCATCATTTCACTTCCTCATCAGAAGCTATAGATGTTCATATCTATGATTAACACTCCCACTCAATTATACTACCGAGTTCCCAAGATGTAAGTATGGGCTAGACCATAGGGTAAGCTGGTAATGAACAAGTCAAAGAACTCAAATAATACAATCAGTTAGAATACTAACCACTATGAATTGAGATTGAATTGACCTATGGTCAACTATATGATATGAGTAGAATAGATAATAACGGTATGTTTACTTATCTTATCAACTGTCAATGTCGGTCTTGTCCGATGTAACAAATACATCCAATCTTATCTACTTTGTTAATGTTCTGGAAAGAACATAACACCACAATGTGTAAGTAGATCATATCGTAGACTGGCAAGTAAGTGTATATCCTGTGCACTGACTAATCTTAGGACTAACTTATTTTGAACATATAATCATATTTATATTCCACTGTGATTACGTCACTATAAATATGATTAGTTATATGCTCAGGATTTAATAGAAGTTTATATTAAACAAATAATCATGAAAATAACACATGTGAGCAAAGTGATTGACCAAGTCAAAAAATAATTTCTATTATTTTATTGATAATAAAATGTGATTACAAAGAATTTGGGTTTTAATTAGGGCATAAAACCCCAACAAACTCCCACTTGCACTAATTGAAACTAATGCCTTAATTCTACTAATCCCATTTCCTAGATATGCTTATCAAATGTAGCTTCTGGTAGTGTCTTTGTAAACGGATCTGCAAGATTGTCTTCAGTTGCAATCTTCATAACCTCCACATCTCCCCTGGCCACATATTCTCGAATAATGTGATACTTCCTTTCTATATGCTTACTCCTCTTGTGACTTCGAGGTTCTTTCGAGTTGGCTATCGCTCCTGTATTGTCACAAAACAACACAAGCGGTTTATCCATTTCTGGAATTACACCAAGATCCGAGTAGAACTTCTTTAGCCAGACTATTTCCTTAGCTGCTTCTGACGCGGCTATGTACTTAGCCTCCATGGTGGAATCTGAGATTTTAGACTGATTTACGCTTCTCCAAATCACAACTCCACCCCCAAGAGTAAACACCATTCCAGAAGTAGACTTCCTGTCATCGACATCAGTCTGAAAATCTGAATCGGTGTAGCCTACAGGGTTCAGAACACCAGCCTTATAGACTAACATATAATCCGTAGTTCGTCTCAAATACTTCAGGATATGCTTAACTGCTATCCAATGTTTCGGTCCTGGGTTTGACTGATACCTACTCACTACTCCCACTACATAGCAGATATCTAGTCTAGTACACAACATGGCATACATCAGACTTCCAACTGCGATTGCGTAAGGAACTTTTCTCATTGCATCTTCCTCTTCAGGAGTTTAGGAAAACTGTTTCTTTGAAAGATGAATTCCATTGCGGGACGGTAAACGTCCTTTCTTGGAATTTGTCATTGAGAATCGTTCAAGCACTTTATCTACGTAAGCTGGTTGTGATAGAGCTAAGAGTCAGTTCTTTCTATCCCCAATGATCTGGATACCTAGAACATAACTTGCTTCACCAAAATCCTTCATCTGGAATTGAGTGCTCAACCAATTCTTCACATCTGACAATATCTTAACATTGTTTCCAATGAGTAAGATATCATCTACATAAAGAACCAGGAGTACCACTATTTGATTTTCCTTTAGTTGGTAAACATAAGGCTCATCAATATTTTGTTCAAATCCATAGGTCTTGATGATTTCATCAAACCTAAGATTCCAGGAATGAGAAGTTTGCTTAAGTCCATAAATGGACCTATTAAAATTGCAAACTTTTCCTCCTTGTCCAGCTACTTTAAATCCTTCTGGCTAATCCATATAAATGACTTCGTCAAGCTTTCCATTAAGAAAAGTTGTCTTGACGTCCATTTGCCAGATATTATAGTCGAGAGCGGCTGTTATGGATAGGAGGATGCAAATGGACTTGAGCATGGCTACCAGACTAAAAGTTTCTTTAGTCCATGCCTTCTCTTTGGGTATAACCCTTTGCCACTAATCGAGCTTTATAAGTATCGATATTTCCATCCACACCTCGTTTCTTCTCGTAGATCCATTTGCACCCAATGGCCCTAAATTCATTAGGTGCCTCCACAAGATCCTAGACGGAATTTGAGTACATGGACTCCATTTCTTATTTCATGGCTTCGAGCCATAGTTCCTTTTAATGGCTAGCCATTGCCAGTTTGAAAGACAATGAATCATCATCACTAGTGTCACCAACAACCATATTGGTTTCACCATCCAAACCATAGCGATTTGGGTTCCTAGAAACCCTCCCACTACGACGAGGCTCCGTGACTGTTTGCTCAGGAACTGTGGTACTTTCTTAATTTAAATTGACTTGCATCGGTTGGACATGAAGAGTGGGAATTTCATCATCAACTTGTGTTAATAATCATGGAACATTGGTTGGAGTTAATTCTTTAACCATCTCCTCTAAAACTACTTTGCTGCAAGGTTTGAAGTTTTGTACATAGTCATTTTCCACCCCGAGCACCTTTAGGATAGCCAACAAACATGCAAACTTCAGGACGTGGGCTGGACACCCCCAAATTCTATAATGGCGTAAACTAGGTTCACGACCATTCCAGCGTTCTAAAGGTGTTTTGGGGATTGATTTAGATGACACGACATTGAGAATGTCGTTCGCAGTTTCAATTGCATGTCCCCAGAACGAAGTTGGTAAGGTTGAGTAACTAAGCATGCATCTAACCATTTCCAATAAAGTTCTGTTTTAGAGTTCCACTGCACCATTTTTTTGCGGAGTACCTATGGCAGTAAGTTGTGATAAAATCGCAAGTTCATTTAAATGATCTTGGAACTGCATATCCAAATATTCTCCACCCCTATCAAATTGCAAGATCTTTAACGTTTTACCTAATTGGTTCTGAGCCATTGCTAGGAATTCCTGAAACTTTGAAAATGTTTTTGATTTCCTATGCATTAGGTAAAGACATGAGTATCTAGAGTAATCATCAATGAAAGTGACGAAATACTCAAAACCACTCCTGGCTTGTACATTCACAAATCCACAAACATCTGAATGCACAATACCAAGTGGTTCTTTGGCCCTATCACCCTTTGCAGAGACTGGACGCTTGGTCAGTTTGCCTTCTAGACAAGATTCACAGACAAATAATTCACCTAAGGTGAGTTCCCTCAAAGGTCCATCATTTGTAAGTCTTTGAATCCTATCATAGTCATTGTGACCTAGTCTCAAGTGCAATAAATACGTCATATTATCATTATCGGTCTTTTGACGTTTATTGGTCCTTGGTTTAGCTACTTTGAATAAATCAATGTAAAAAGTGAAGGGTTCGTTAGGTCACAGAATATAAAGCCTGTTTTCCAAACATGCAATGCACAATTGTGATCTATTGAAAGAAATAAATATATTAGAACTTGTGAAAGTCATAACAAATTGTTCTAATTACAACATGGAAAGTGAAATTAAATTTCTACTAAAATCCGAAATAAAAAATACATCATTTAAAATTAAAAATTTATTTCCGAACTTTAAACGAGCTCTTCCTCTAGCTTGGACTGCAACGAACGCTCCGTTCCCAACTCTAAGCTTTAAGCCGCCTTCGTCCACTTCCTCCCACGATTCAAGAAGCTGTAAAGAGTTGCAAACATAGTTGGTAGATCCAGAATCAATAATCCAAACGGATTTATCATTCTCTAAAACACATGTTTCCAAGATAAATGAACTATAATCATTACCTTTGTTTTTTGCTGCTAGAAACTTGGGGCAATCTCGTTTTCAATGCCCCTTCTCTTTGCAGTGAAAGCACTTACCTTTACCTTTCTTGTTTTTCTTGTTCTTCCCCTTAGGCGTCTGTGCATTTGGTTGTGCACTCGTCTTTGCAGGCTTGGGTTATTGTTTTTTCCATCTTTCCTCTTGTTTCCAGCTTTCGAAGAAGAAGCTTGGTTAGCTTCAGCCTTAGCTGGATCAGCAGCAACAACAGTAGTCTTATTTTCTCATCCTTTACTAGGTCCACCCATGATAGGCTAAAAAATCCGAAGCTCGTTCATGAGCTGCGACAGACCATAGCTGAGTTGATCACGAACGTACAGACACGGTGTCATCACGTATGTGCGGAGACGGTGCTCTCCAAGCATTTATGGTGCCATCATGAGCATTGAGGGTGCCATCACAAACGTGCAGACACGGTGCTCGTTCTGGGGATTCCTCAATCGTGACGAACTCGGAGTTGTCACCAATCAACTCTATGGTGATATTATGCTTCCACTGAAGGAAGTTTTCTCCAATGAGTTTCTCCATCGAATTTTGAGAAAGGATGGGAGTAGACACAAACACTACATAACTTAAAACTACAAATTATCAATAAAATATAAATCAATCACATTTTCTCAATAAGACTTCTATTCACACAAATTTCAAGAAATAGCACAACATATACAAAAAATATGTAAGATATGAGAAAAAAATACCAAAAATAATCATATCTCTATTTCTTTAGGTTTTTAACTAATCTATGATAACCTTGTCCCGGTTGGCAAGAGTAAAAAATACCACTAGTTAAATAGAGTTGTAAACTCATTTAATAATGGACACCACTATTAACAACCTACTATTCGATCAAAATAAGAAAAAAAAAATCTCTTATTTTATGAGCTAGACTCACAGTTTCGAAATGTAACCTTGTCAAAATAACTAATGAACACTTTCCGTAAGGGGACGAATCACAGCGTCTTGAAGCCCCATTAAGTTATTGACTATGTTAAACCAACGGTGGAGATTGAATAAAAATTCTTAAAATAAGCTCATTATAAAATTAAAAAATAGTATTTTTATTATTAATTTTCGAAAATTAATGACTAGTTCTCCAAAAAATTGTAAGATTAGAATTTTTAAAAATCAAAGTCCTATAATTTCCTATTAATTCTAAAGTGTCACATTGAAACCAATCCAATTAATTTAGAATTAATTTGTTGCTAATCAATATTTAGGTTTACCTAATATAATGAATCTATACAATTAAGTCCAACTCAGGTAAATGAGCCTTAACAATTGGGCTTGTATGGAGGAAGGCTGGGTCTAGTTTGTCATTCCCACTACAAAGGCCCCCAATCTTCCATACAAGGTCCAAAAGACAGGAATTTAAACCTTCATTTTATTAATTGTTATTAATTGATTAGGCCCACTATAGTGATGCAAAGAAAATGGGCCTTCACAAGTGGAATCACCCACAAACGAGGAATTTAAACTTTACATTTTCTAATGGGCCCAAATAAAACCTTTCATTTTATGAATATTTTATTTGGAAAAACTATATATCTAACAAACATATGGGCCACTATATGCATCTAAGCTCAATTGTAAAAATACAACATATAGTGCAAACAGACGTGTTATAATTGGATGTGCCTAATCATGTTACTATATGAGCAATTCTATGAATTTATGCAAAAATACCACAAATTTATTTCATTCGCGAAAATACCACAATTAATTCTCTAGAATTTATCAACAAATTTGAATTAATTAATTTTTTACAAATAATAAGTCAATTAAAATGAAATTTATTAACAATTAACAAAAGTTAATTTAAATTTCATTTATCAACAATCAACTTGATTTAGGTTAATTTAAAAAAATATTAATTTAATTTAAATAGGATTTATCAACAATTAACCAAAGTTAATTTAAAATCTCATTTATTAAAAAAAATATTTTATTAATTGGTTGGAAAAAATAATATTTTTCAAAATTTAACCAATTTAAAATTTTAAAATGAATATCTCAATTGTTTTTCAAAATATCTTGTGTTGTTACAACTATAAGCAAATATTTTAACAATTTTTAAAATAAATAAAATATTAATAGTTATAACAACCCTAAAATATCTTAAAATGGTTAAACAAATTCAAATATCCATGAAAATATCTAACTAACAAATTTCAAATTTCAAATAATTTAAATATTGAAAACTATAGAATAAAAAGATATTTATATTTTTCAAATAAAGATTTAATAAAATATCAAGAATTCAAAAGAAAATATCTTAAATATTTTATATCTTAATTTTAATATTTTAATATATTAAAAGAATTAAAATTAAGTTGTTAGTCTATTTTTAAATTTGACTTTGAATCTTTGTAGAAAAAATCTAATTATTTAAATCTCAACTAACAAAAATATCTTATTTTAAAAAATATTTTTAAATGCAAAAACAAATCTCATATTTTTGGCTTTGATTATAAATAATTAATTTTCACAATTTTAATTTCATTAATTTAAAAAAAATAAAAAAATTATGGATGTTCGGGTACTGTTCACCAAATGGCTTGGCTGCAAGGGGCGCGTGCGCGAGGGTGCACTAGCTGCCAAGGAGGTGTGCGCGTGGGTGAGGAGACGCGGGCGTGTGCGCGCACAGGTGCGCGCACGCATGGCAGCAAGAGTAAAATTTTTCCAAAAATTTTTTTGAACAATTTTTCAAACCAAAATCATTTTCTAATTAATTCTTAACATGTTTTACACAAAATAAATCATATATAAAAATTAATGGCATAGAAAACACAAAATAACCTAAAAATTACTAATAATCACTTAAAATCAATATGCTTCATAAAAACATGAAAACCATCCAATTAATCAAACACATCAAATAATCCAATTTTTAACATGGTCATACATGAAAATAAAGATTACCAAAGGCTCTGAGGCCAGTTGTTAGGAAAATTTTACAGGATCTTTATTTATTTTTATGTAGATCTAATATTAAACAAATTAATATGAAATAACCTAGAACATGTTTGTAAAATTTAATTCAAAGAGAAACAATGATAAGAATACTTACGGTATACGTAGTAGAATGAATGAGTCATTCCTTCAGTTTCTCTAACCCTTGTATCCTTTCTGTCGCATAGTATTATCAAGAAACTGAACTGATCTTCTATTATCTTCACAGTCTTCCAAAGTATCCTTAGAATCACCTAGACTAGAGTGGACAATTCTCAACACATGAGATAGACACAGAGAGAATAAGAGAGAAGAATAATACGAGGCTTAGAAAATGACTTGTGTTTAGAGAGAATATAAAACTATCAGAAAGCTGTGATTAAACTTATAAAGCATATGTTTTTCACTTCTCTCTAAGCACTCCTTTTATAGAATCAATTAGGTCATTTATATAATTAAAAAGTCAATAAAATAATAGCCAACTAATAGCCCCATAGGTTTAAATTATCATGGGCTTTAGGCTCGTGAAATTTCTCATTTGATTATAAGTCCATTGGACTTAAAATCAATGCCTGTATTATTTTCTATTGATTTAATTAATTAAATATATATTTAATTCCTTTATAAAATTAATTATTTATAATTTGAACCTTGATTTAAACTTATTTATTAATTTAGATACAAATTTATCTTAATTAATAAATCTGCCCTAATTTCTCTTTTCTTCTCAAAATTACATAACTCTATAAAACTATCCAAAATTGACCTGGTCAACTTTGTTAATTCTAATTGATAATTAAATCAATTAATTGAGACTATCTATATGATTTTATCCAAGGTACAGTGGGGACCATGGGCCTATGAAATCAAGCTCCAATAAGTTATCATAAATCTAACAAATGAATTTACTAACTTATTAATTCCTCGTGGCTCCACTAAAGACTCGGAATTGCACTATTGAATTCATAGAACGCTCTATAACAAATATAGATACACTATTAATTATTCATTGTTATAACCGTAATTCTCACTCAATCATCTATAAATGGTTTATAATGAGATGGGACTAAAATACCGTTTTACCCCTCATTGTATTTTATCCTTAAAACACATAGTTCCTTGTAAATGATATTTCAGTAAACTAATTTAATTACTAAAATGAGATCTCTATCATATAACACCTTGAACCAAACTCAAAGGAAACCATCGTTTTACTTCCTCATCAGAAGCTATAGATGTTCATATCTATGATTAACACTCCCACTCAATTATACTACCGAGTTCCCAAGATGTAAGTATGGGCTAGTCCGTAGGGTAAGCTGGTAACGAACAAGTCAAATAACTCAAATATTGCAATCAGTTAGAATACTAACCACTATGAATTGAGATTGAATTGATCTATGGTCAACTATATGATATGAGTAGAATAGATAATAACGGTATATCTACTTATCTTATCAACTGTCAATGTCGGTCTTGTCCAATGTAACAAATACATCCAATCTTATCTACTTTGTTAATGTTCTGGAAAGAACATAACATCACAATGTGTAAGTAGATCATATCGTAGATTGGCAAGTCAGTGTAAATCCTATGCACTGACTAATTTTAGGATTAACTTATTTTGAACATATAATCATATTTATATTCCACTGTGATTACGTCACTATATATATGATTATCTATATGCTCGTGATTTAATAGAAGTTTATGTTAAACAAATAATCATGAAAATAAAATATGTGAGCAAAGTGATTGACCGAGTCAAAAAATGATTTCTATTCATTTATTGATAATAAAATGAGATTACAAAGAATTTGGGTTTTAATTAGGGCATAAAACCCCAACAAGAACTTTAAGTACCATTCTTGAGCTACATTAGACAGGGTAGCAAGGAATACTCTGCATTGAACATCTTTAGATACCTTTTGAATATGCATCTGTATCTCAAACTTATAAACGTGAGATATATGGTCTTCTTTTCCAATATAACTGAGCAGGACGAGCATCTTAAACTTTCTCAGAACTTCTGCAAGTGCAATCCTATGGATAAACAAAGTGCATTTCTTTCGGTCATACTCAATATCAGAAGTCTTATTCTCGACCAGTTGTTACACGACCTGATTTAGTTCATCAATTTGAGCCTGGATAGCTGTTGGGATTGTAGGAGCAGGAGCGACTGCTAGAATGTGTTCAACTTTTCTCTCTCTTCGATCATTCAACACATTCCTCAAATATTCTTCTATGCATTTTTGTATAACCTGCTATCCTTGCCTCTGCTCATCCTGTCGACCAACATCTTGTTAGGAACGAGTTTCCTAATACACAATGGAATGGTGGTGGGTTGGCCCAATGTACAGCAAAAATTTTGTAACATATTTAAACTACCTTTAAATATGTGGATCCATTAATATACATACATTAATCATAAGCAAGAAAATAATAGAAAACATACCTCTTGATGCCAATCAAGTGTCCTTGCTATCTTTTCGTAATTTGAACGAACTTCCGATCCAAGCTGCTCCCAGGTACTCACACCAAGATCTTCCACAACGTTCTCTACACCTCAAGAAGTGTGTGGGCACTTAGAGAATAAATGATAGTTAATTTCTGATTCTTCTTGATGTACTCAACACATGAGATCAAGAGAATAGGCCTGAGATTGGTTCTTTATCTTTTTCAGGGAGAGATAGAAAAGTATCGTCTTTTCTTTTAGAGCGAATAACAGAGACTCTTCTTATTTTCTGATAAGTCTAACTTAAATAGAAAATATATAAATTTAAAAAATAAATCTGCAACCAATATACAATTTATCTTTTAATTAATTAATTATCTCATTAATGAAAATATC
Organism: Humulus lupulus; assembly: GCF_963169125.1. Lineage (NCBI taxonomy): Eukaryota > Viridiplantae > Streptophyta > Magnoliopsida > Rosales > Cannabaceae > Humulus > Humulus lupulus. The sequence continues at coordinate 99,063,023 of NC_084794.1, forward strand.
CAGAAACTAACTTTTGAATTTTCCATTAATTAATTAATTAAATAAATAAAATTAAAAAATCTATCCCTAAAAAATGTGTAGTACACACCACACACAGTCACTGTGTGTGTCGTGTACCACCCTATATTTTAGGGATATTTGATTTTTGCATAATTATTTAATTATTTATTCAAATTACTATATTAGATAAAAATCCAACAACCTGATAATTAATTATCTTTTTAAATAATTATCAAATATAATTAATTATTTGAATAAATATCAATCTTGTAAATTCAAATCTAATTTGAACTTATCAGATTATTATCTCCCACTCAAAAAAGATATTTAATTAATTTTACCAATTAATTAAAACTAATTTAATTTAAATAATAATTTTGAAATTAAATATTTAATTTATTATAATTTCGAAAATTTTAAATAATTAATTATTTAATATAATCTCAAAAATAAATTTAATTATCTAATAGAATTTTGAAAATTACATAATAATTAAATATTAATAAATTTTGTTAATTACAACTAATTTGTGATTAATTAATTAATCACTATTACCACATAATTGCATATTTGGCTCGAAGAACAAATTTCCTCTTAAATATGTCTTTCAACTATTTTTCATTTTATATCAACTCTTGTCTTGAATAGTGTTGATAGAACCGATATGGGGACCTATGGAGCTATAATTCCAAGCTCTAATAAATTTGAGATTATTAATTAAATAATCTTAATTTATTAATCTCATGATTACTCCACTATAAATATGAGACTGCACTCTTGTAATTATAGACATTTCATTTACTGAGTACTTTATAAAATAAAACGTCCGTTTACATAATTTACTGGGAATAAAACATTTCATTTCATTAACCATCTAATAATGGTTCATAATTTACTGGGAATAAAATTACCGTTTTACCCTTTAATTATATCTTGTTTCCTTAAGTACCATTGACTTTATTAGTGAATGTTAATTCATTACTAAATTATGAATTTGAGCTCAATAACCTTTTCAGTCCCAAAAGTCAACCCATAAGAGAACCATTATTCAACCTCTTACGAGAAGGTATAGATTTCATATCTATATACTATGTCCCCAGCCATTTACATTAATGAGTTCCCAAAACAAAAGTTTCTAGCCTGATCATTTTGACAGACCCTAACTAGTAAATCAAAGAACTCATATAACATAAAAAAGAGTTCATAGTAACTTCAGGATTAAGATCTATTTGTATATGATCATCATATATTTAATTAATATTTCGAAACGATATTTAACTAGGTATTAATAAACATATATGGTCCAGTTCTATATATTCTCTAATATATAAAGTACCTCCACTAAAGTGTCCTACTACACTAGTAATCCGGATCTAGATCACATGTATTCATAATACTAGTGGATCATACTTGTAGTAATTAATATAAAGATTCCTTAACTTTATTTTATTGCGAACTATTCAAGTTCATTTATCTCAAACACAATCCTCTCGTACCAATACATATTTGAGATCACATATATGAACTTAGGAATCTTTCTGATATTTACATAATATTATCACAGAATAATATAGTCCGTAAAATATATGAATAACAAATTCAATTTATTTATTTATTTCTTAAAACAATGTCTACTACATATGCTTTCAGGACACAATTCCCAACACATCTTTCCTTTGATTCTGATAATATTCGGAATCTCCCTCATTATAGTCATAGTCATCCTTGTACTAAGATTGATTTGTTCATGAAGGACTATATATGATGTCTCATTCTCTGCAATCAAGGTTGTCACGATAAACAGGTGGTGGCCTTTGTGGCCTGCGCTGGTGTTATGATTGGTTATATACATGGTGAAATTGGTGAGGCACGAAGAGGTACAAAAACCATAATGATTTCACAAAATTCAACATGTAATAGTTGACTTTCAGTATAGGCATTTATAAATCATATTTTGGGTCCAAAGTGTTTCTTTAGAGTATATTAGAGCACCCAAAATTTTTGGGAGCATTTGGAGATGTTTTGAGACAAAATTTGGAGCGTCAAAACAGAGGCATTGACTATGCGTCGCCTCTAGGAGGCGACGCATTGCTCGGCCTAAAAATGGTAGACCAAGAGACACGTCACCTGTAACGCCCTAAACTCCAGGGACCATTACGGTGCGCATTATAAACAGTGTTAAACTCGCTAATCGAGTCATTTGGCCATAAATGTGTAACTAAGTATGATTAGCAGTTTACGGATTAAATATTTTGGTTAAGATATAACATTTCACTAGAACGTTTACTGTATACTTTGGGATCCCAAAAATATAATTTAAAGGTCTATTACAAGAAAATATTTACAACCAGCCGATCTAAGTGGAAAAACAGGGTTTAACCCTAGTTTCTCTTTCAACCCTCGGTCGTGGCGGTCGAGCAGCCGCATATGTACACATCGCCACCTAAGCTCTCCAACTCAAGGATGGTCCAGCTTTCTTTTGCCTTTACCTGCACCACAAAGCACCCGCGAGCCGAAGCCCAGCAAGAAAACTCAATATGCTCATGAACAATCATATCATGACATCAAATTATATCTGGTATGCCTAGCAAACATTGCTCTATTCAAGCATGCAAATAAATTCTGATAATGCTTGGCAATCTAGGATAAGAAATCCTGCCCTCCTGATTGGATGACTATCAAGTCAATCCTAATCTGATGAGTGATTTAACACTTGAGGTTCTGGTAAACCATACTGAGTGACTGAAAAGCAAGTCACCACGGGGCTCAGCACCCAAAGCCATGCAAATGATGATCAAAATGATCATACTGAGCTTATAGCTCCGAACAGATGAGTGAATATCACTTTGAGGTTCTGTTAAAACATAATGAGTGACTGACAAGCAGGTCACTATGGGGCTCAACACCCATAGCCGTGTGACGGAACCGTCACCTGGGCTTTCCTACAATGGCTTTGATCAAATGAGTGACTGATGGGTAAGTCACACGAAGCTCGGTACCCATAGCAATGTGACTAAACAGTCACTGGGCTCATTGGCCCTGGCTCTAAATGACTAGCCTTTGGCTAGACAAGCGCTTTTAGTTTTCATCGAACTTGAGGTCGGTCCGACATTAATGCTCATGTTGAGTCATCCAATGCAGATGTCGATTAGATCTAATCTTTTATCGGCTCTGCGTTCATGATGCTTAGGCCATTTCTGGCTCTTAGGTCAATAACACGCGACCAATGCCAAACTTGAATGATCAGGGCCACACACAAGTAAGCAATGCTATCAAACATATATCATATGTCAAATATCCAACACAGGGCATCCAACATGCTTACTTAACAATTACTAGCATAACTAGGATCATGCACAATCACAGAGACTCAAGCTCTGAACAATCTCATATTCAATATTCATGGCATGCCCTAACCACTTGTTTCTCGTGCATCACACAAATAAAATTTAAACATCCAACATGCATCAAGAATAACCATACATATCATATACACAGGGTGTCGTTTTCTTACCTTTGGTTCGAGCGAGAATTAGAACAAGAAGGACCCTTGAGAACGATCGACCTTGTAATCCTTTAGCGGTCACCTAGTCATAACCAAATATAACCTCCATCAATGAAAATCAACAATAATAGGATCTTGACCTAAACCCCACTCTCGGGACCCCAAAATGTACCCACACGGTGAGTAGATTCGATCCCGGGCCTTAAGGATTGAAACCCCGAGCCAAAAACCCTAAAAACACACAAAACGGGATTCGGATGGAATAGGGTAGCGCCCCAACGCTACCCACTAGCGCCCCAGCGCTCTTCTCAGAGCCAAAACCGCCCCAAGCATCCCTTGGTAGCGCTGTAGCGCTGTAGCGCCCCCTTGTGGGCGCTATAGCGCTACACCCAACCTGAAATGCCCCTGAACCTTTCTCCTTTGACTCCTTCATTTCCAACTTGATTCAAATGCTTCCAAACCTCATTTTGAGTCCCAAATGAACCCAAAAACCATCCCCACACGTCCTAGGCATCACAACCCCAAGAACCCTAGCCAAAACTCCCATAAATTCCCAACTTTCCAACTCAAAAACCAGCTAAAACTCAACTAGAAAAACAGAGCAAGAACAAGAGTTTTAATGGCTAAAAACTCACCTCAATCTCAGCTTAGCACCCTCTTCAATGGTAGAACACAACCCTAGCTTGGCAAAGCTTGGTTCCCTAGCTTGATTCCTCAAAAAGGCTTGAAAATTCAAAGAGAAATGGGAGGGAAATGACCATCGGGAGAGAAGAGAAGTGAGGCTCAGTTTTTCTACAGCTTTCTAAACTTAAAGGGCTGATATAAATCCTTAAGGGTGAAAAGACCTAAATGCCCTCAAGTCTACAATAAACCTTAACAGCCACCAAGGGCCCAATCGTCCTTTCGCACCTATTTCGTTAATCATAATCAACACCCTCAAATTCCCGTTATTCTCGAAAATTCTCAAACTCCAATAACTCATGTCTCGTTACCCTTTAATTCCCGGCAACGCTCTAATCATTAAAATCACCCCGATACTCACCACGAGCCCCGAACTTAATCCCGTTATGACTAAACCGCTACTTTGCACTCAAGATCGTCTCATGCTGAATGGCTCGAACAAATCCACATTGTAATGTGGCTATATCAATTAATCACAAACATGCACCAAAATACACAATTATGCCCTCAACGGGCCAAATGACCAAAATGTCCTTATAATAAAATGTGGACTCATATGCATGCACTTATCATCATATAATAATATAATTCACACAAAGATGCATATAATCATTTAATAACATAATAAATCAATTATGGCCCTCTCGGCCTCCTAATCAAGGTCCTATACCTTATTAGGAAATTTGGGGCATTACATCGCCTGGTTCTAGGCTACGCATCGCTTGGTTCCAGGCGACATGTCGCCTGGGCTGTCCGTACGCATCCATACAGTGATGTGTGTTTTGCCCCAAAACTCAAATTAAAATGCTCTAATCTCATTGGTTGAGTCTAATGAGGTTCCTATAATATTTAAAGGGTTCATTTCTATTAATTGGTGACTTGATCACTCTCTCTCTCTCTCTCTTTCTCTCTCAAGCTTTCAAGATTACTAGTTTTCTCCTAGATCTTCATCAAGAAAGCTTGACTTGTACGACGACCCAAGGCTTGTGAATCCAAATGGGATTCCATTGAAGTAGTTTCAAGCAATTCAAAGGAGAAGGCTAGGAATGGTAATTTTGGACAACAAATCTACATTTGTTTCAAGCCTTGTTACTTTTGTTTTCACATAAAATCGTAGACTTGCGATTTTATGTTTGAAGGTTTTACACCCAAATTTCGAGATTAAACAGATAGCATCGAAATCTAGGCTCGAAAAGATTGAGCTTGGGAATAACAGGCATTAGCAATACACTTGTACAAATTCTCGAACAGTTCCAGATCTGCTATTAGCATTCAAGCATGAGTTCCTAGGCTCAAATGTACTGACACTCTCCGAGGGATGAGCTCAATCAACTTAGCGAGTAAGAAGGAAGCAACAACTGTAATGATGAAATAGAAGCTCCGAGTGATCTTGAAAGCACATTGAAGCAATGTTCGAGCTCGATGACACAATTACCACACAGAAGAGCTGTTAGGAGATCCTTATTTCCAAGGGATTTAGTCAACACCGTGTAACGAATCCCTATTTTAGTAGGATCGTTATTTAATTAATGAATTTGATTTGTATTATTAATTCAGATAGTTATTTGAATTTAAACATTTGATTGTAACTTCCCTGAATTTGGGGGAAGATATTCCTATAATCAGGTCTATAAATAGCCTCGACTAGATCATTTGCATTCATGCTCAAATTGGTACTGAGAAGAGACTTTGCCAAACTGCTTTCAACCCAAGCTTTGATAGAGTGTTCTTAATAACAGTGACTCATGGACGTAGGCAGATTACAACAGTTGAACCACGTTAAAAATCTCTGATTTCTTCTATTTTTTTCTAAATCATTGTTTATTGCTCTGCATAATTAAGTTGATGAAAAAATGTGTCAATAGTTTGGTGCTTTCGTTGAGAGCATTAAGCAATTAATTATATTGTTTAGTAAAAATCTCATGCACAACATCAGTGGCCCCCTTGAACATCTGCAAAACTAGTGGGCTACCATTATCTCAAATCCACAAGGAGTTCACTCCTCAGACTGAGAACCACCTTTAGAGGCTTGGAAAGCAGCCTCTGGTGGATTAGAGCTCCGATGAGGGGAGTGCATCATCAGCCTTTAGGGGACGACCTAATTAGAGCCCCAGGCCTAATGAAGACTTATATTATAATATTGGAAGGCACATACCAATCGTGGAATTGGAAAATTGTAGATTGCGTGAGCAGCTGGCTGAGGCAACACGTCAAAAGGCAAGCCACTGAAGTATAGGTACCGCCCCGGAGGGCCTGAGGATGACCCCGAGGGAGTACGGCTACAAGGATGGCCAAGCAAAGGGCCCATAGGCTGCCCCGAGGCCCAGGACAAACACCAACAATGATCGACCTGGAGAAAATGCTCAAAACCCTATTAGGAACAATCCTACGGGAGGCGTCTCTGTTAGGAATAATCCTACGGGAAACGCCCCTGCTGAAACTGGGAATAATCAAGTGTTGGTATTAAATGATCAAATCAAAGGTACGCAACAGAATATATGGACTCATTTTAATAAATATTAATACCAGTCAGGATCATACACATATATAAATCTTAAATCACATACAAATAGATCAGGGATTACCTCTTGTAGCCTATCAAGTGTCCTTGAGTCTTTTTGTATATATCAACAATCTATCTCACACCCTAATCTTCTAGACCAATCCTCAAACACACAAGAACATGTGTGGGCACGTAGGATTCAAAATGCTGATTTATGTGACTCCCTAGATGTACTCAACACATGAGATCTAGAGAGTTTTGACAGAGAGAAGCTTTAGAATAGTTTTCAGGTTTAGAGAAAACTATTACTTTTGAAAGAGAGTTTGATTCACCATCCTAAATATCACGTACATCAGATTTATAAGGATATTTAATCTTATTAAATAATCTTAATTTAATTAAAATATAATTCAAATTAAAATCGATAAGATATTTTCATTTAATTATCTGTATAAATCATATTTAAAACGAATAATTAAATAATTGATTAAACAAATTTATATGAAATTCAAAATTCAAATCCCAGGGATAAAAAACCCTGATGTTAGGTGCCACACACTTTACTATACAGTGTGTCTCATCCACCCCTATTAGGGTTGCCCTAATTTTCCCATTTGTTTATTTATTCAAATTTTTAGACAAGATATTTATTCCAATATAAATATCAATAAATATAAGTTAATTCAAAATTAACTTTATCTTAAAATATCAGTTTTAAAATAAATAAATAAATATCATATTATAAATAAGATATTTATTATTTTCTCTCTTTATATTAATCCAAACAAGATTAATATTAATTTTAACCTATAGTTTTTCAAAATAAAAACTATATAGTTAAATAATTAATTAATTCATAATTAATCAATTAACCATTGTTGACCACGATTTTGGCCAACGGCGAGTAGACACAAAAACGACTATAAACCTTGAATAGAAAATAAATGACACAATTAATTTTATAGTGGTTCAGCCCCAATTTTTTGGTAATAGCCTAATCCACTTGAAGTTATGATATATGTAGCCTACACTTAAGATCAGATGAACTTAAGTCAACTGAGTTTCTCAAGTGTAAGTAGGAAAGTACAATATTTCTCTCTCTAAACTCTCAGAAAATGCTCCCATAATTCCCCAAGTAACGGTCCCAAAGTCTTAAAACTAGAGAGTTTTCCCAGTCTCAAAAAGATCATATCTCCTCAATGATGCCATGAGCTCTTTATTTATAGGCTCATGGATCGTACATGAAAAATATCCCGTTTTCACGGTGTCCTTGGGTGTTTCAATCAACTTCAATTAATAAAATAATAAACAAATTCAAATTACAGCAATATAACTATTACTTCGGGATATTTAAGAGATTCGCGTTGTAGTTACGGATTGTAACGCCCTGGATAGCCAAGACCGTTACACTTTGTGTGTATAAAAGTGCTAGACTTGCTAATCAAGTCATTTAATTAAAAATGTGTTACTGAAACTGTAATGGAACTAGGGTTAAAATATTTTGGTCTTAAAAGTCACATTTTTTTATAAAGAAACATTTGTTGTTTACACGGGATCCCAAAAATAATAGGATTAAAACCATTTACAAAAGATTCGAAATTTAAATACAGTATTAGCCATACTAAGGAAAAATGAACAGTTAAGCAATCCCTGTCCTGATCCACTCCTCGGCCATGGCAACCGAACGGCTGACTATGTACATTAAGCTCCGCAGCCCTCCATCTCAGGATTGGTCCAACCTACCTTTGCCTTTGCCTGCACCACGTAGCACCCGTGAGCCAAGGCCCAGCAAGAAAACACAACAACAGAGCATAAGCAATCAACAGACAATCCAATATCCCATATCCCATAAGCATGATTTCAACCATATAAGCACTCATGATAACCAAGTATTCAGCATACCAAACATATCAACTCAAGTCAATCACCAATTTACAAATGATAACTAGGGTTAACGCCCTTAGGCCGCACCCTCTGATTATCCCACTGACTCCGGCCTGCTTAAACCGAGCTCAGTGAATATAAAGCTGTCCTTGGCTACCAGTGGCCAAGTCGCGCCCTGTGCACAATTATTGTGTATGGCACCCTTAGGTCGTTTATCATATGTCCCATGGCATAATACCATCATTGACATTATATAGATATCTGGAGCACTTAGTCCCATCACAAACATATAACCGGGTGCAGTTTTCTTACCTTTAGATTTACTAGCTTTGTTCACTTTGATCAATGAGCACGATCCCTCTTGAACCCTAGCGCGCACCTAGTCACAACCACATGTCAGAACCATCACCAAACCTCAAGTCCAAAACCTAACCTCGAGACCAATCCTGAGCCCTCAGGAAGCTCTAATTCCACCAAATTGGGTGTTGGAATCGAACCCCAAACCCCCGGGCAAAAACCCTTGAAAATAACTCAAAAACCCCTTTCTGGATGCAGGGTAGCGCTACAGTGCTCTTTGGAGGGCACTACAGCGCTACAAGCAGAGCCAAAATCCCCCAGACAACCAAGCCTAGCGCTACAGCGCCCAAAGGCTAGCGCTGTAGCGCTAGTCACAGAACCAACACCCCTGCATTTTCCCTTCCTATGATTTCTCCAAACCAACCCTTGTCAAAACTTTTCCAATTTTCAACTAAACTAAAAAACAAGCTTATCAACACACTCCACTCATCCCAAGCATCCCAAATACATAAAACCCAATCAAATTCACCCCTAATCTCAAAATTCACCATGGTTGAGCCTCAAACTCAGAAACTTCAGCACAGCAGTCAAAACCAGAATTTAAAGCTTAGAATTTCATACCTTCAATGGGGATTCGACCCTAAGTCAGCTTCTACACCTCCTTGGCTTACTCCTCCTCAAACCCCTGGCTTGAATACCCTAGAGTTCCCACCAAATTCAGCTTAGACACCATAGTTCAATAGCAAAACAAAAAACAAAAAAAACTGAAGAAACTTCAAAGTCTTACCTCAACTAAATGGCTTATTCTTGCTAAACCCTTGCCAAATCATCAAGCCAGACTAAGAACTCTTGCCTCAAGCTTACCCTGGCTGTTAGGAGTGTGTCCTAAAAGCATGTAAAGACATTTGTTTTTTATGTGAATAAACAAATACAATGGTTTATTATTATTATTGTCATATTTAGATTGTTAAATTATTGTTTGAATAATTTTGTAAATATTAGAAAAATTCCATATTCATTATTGAGGATGTGATCTTGTATTAGTACGAGAGAATTAAGATCACATGAATGAATAAAAATAGTCAACAACGACAAATTAAAGTTATGGAATTCTTTGATTGGAGTTGTAAGTACAGTTTACTGAGTATCATAATGATACAAATAATCTAGATTCGGATTATTGATGTGGTAAGACATCTCGGTAAAGGTATTTTATATAATATGATTATATATGACATGGACCGATATGAATTAAAGTGTTTATCCAAAAACTATTTAACAATAAAGACTTGTAATTCATATCATAACTGATGATCATTTATAGATCAACCTAAATCATGAGTGTTCATGAACTCCTGTTCATGTTTATTAAATCTTTTGATTCATTCGTTAAGGTCTCTTCAAAGAATGACCCTAATGACTTTTGTTTTGGAGATTTAATATCATGGATGGCTGGGAACATGTATCAACAATACAGAATCTAATCTTTCCTAACGGATCGTATATTAGTTCCCTTAAGGGTTAATTCTGGAACTGAATGATTTTGAGCTCAAATCTATAATTAGATTATAGATTAATTATTCACTAGTGAATTAATGGTACTTAAGGAATAAGAAGTAAATTAGAAAGGTTAAATGGTAATTCTCCCATTCTAATTTATGAACTAATTAATTAGAGGGTTGAACTATTGTAAGATGGTTATATCAATGGACGACTTAAGAAAAAGATTTCTGTAAAAGTATATCTATAACATAAAGAGTGCAATTATGAATTTATAGTGGAGTAATATCAGAATTAATAAATTAACTATTATAATTAAAGAGTTTAATTATTTAGTTTCAATTTATTGGAGCTTAATGTTATAGGTCCATGGTCCCCGAAATGGCTCAAACAATCACTGTCAAAGGCAAATACAAAAAATGGGCAAAAAGGACTTATGTGATAAGTAAAATATTTTTCTATGTATCAAACATAATTATTGTTTAATTATGTGTAATTAATTAATTAAGAATTAATTAATTATTTGATTTAACAAAAATATAATTAATTTTGAATTAATTTATTTTTGGGATTTTTGGTATTTAAATAATAATAAAAATTGGGAAAAATCACATGCCTGCACAGGCATGTGGTACATGTGTGGCACAGTGCACAAGCACTGTGCTACACGCATAAGAGATGTACTCAATCTCTTGATTCCACAATTTTAGTTATTTAAATATTAAATAAATAATGAGATATTTTAATATGATTAAAATATTATTATTTAAACAAAAATCTGATAACTGATCAGTTATTTTGAATTTGTTTAAAATAACAAATATTTTAATATATTAGCTATTATTAAATATTGGATATCATTTTTCACAGAATGTAACTTTTCAGGGATAGAAAAATATCTAGGAATCTCTCTCAGAGAAAGAGAACAGTGACAAAAACAAAGGTCATTGTTCTTCACAAAACCTAGGTCTAAACTTTATCAGATCTCATGTGTTGAGAACATCTGATAAATAGTTATTGCCTATTATTTGTATAGCGAGCCCACACTCGTTCTTTGTGTGCCTGAGAACATTTTGGAAGATCTTGGTGTGAGATCTCAAGGATTCAGCCATATGAAAAGATAGCAACAAGGAAGGACTTGAGGTAACTTTTCTATTCTTGTCTTTTATTCAATATATATATATATATATATGAGTGTGAAGAAGTAGATCTAGAAATCTTATGGGATTAATATGACAATTTGATTGTTGTTCCGCTGCGCATAATCTCTGATTTGATCAATAAAAACCAACACTGGCTTCCCCTGGGTTTCTGCTCCAAAATACCTCAAGAACTGATGAAGAAAACCTAGACCGACCTTGACAAAATGGCATGCTTTTCTTTCCCTTCTTTTCTCAGACTTCTACTTCATTCTACAAACTCAACTAAGCATAAATCCTCATTTATGCCTTTCTTCATATGCCAAATGACCACAATACCCTCCCCTTTAATTCTAAATCCTTTAATCCACTTAGGGGCATTTTGGTCATTTTACCCAATTCCCGCTAATTCCTCAAGTGTCTCTAATATTTTCCGCTTAATTCCCGATACCTAATTAATCACCAATTATATTCCTCATTATCAAAATAGACCCCAACATACTCTCTAAATTCCCATTTATACCCCAAGGCTCGCCCCGAGCCGGGTATAAATCCCCGCCGTGACTTTTTCGCTAACTTGCTCACTAGGATTGTCTCGAATCACAGATCACAAATATATCCACATAATAATGTGGTCTTAACAATTTATCACATATATGTACATTTATGCCCTCAACGGGCCAAAATTACGGTTATGCCCTTTTAACCTAATTAGGGCCTACATGCATACTAATACACATAGTCATGCATCTCAAATATTCAATTAATCATATAACATACTTTAAGTCATTAAGTCACATATATTCCAGTTATGCCCTCCCGGCACACTAATCAAGGCCCTTAAGCCTTATTAGTAAATTTGGGTCGTTACACGGATAATTTCGACTGAAGTCGTTATTGAAGATTTATTGAAGAGTCATTGGATTGCTAACTCCTGAGATTTTGATTCGTCCAGTCGACCAAATCCATTCCCCGATGTAGCTGGTCGGCTATATCACGTTGCTAGTCGGACAAAACACCTACTGAAGTAACTAGTCGGCCAAAACATCTTACTAAAGTAACTAGTTGGCTAAAACACCTTACTAAAGTAACTGGTCGGCCAAAACACATTACTGGTTGGATAGCACTATTATCTGATGTGACTGGTCGGGCACAACATCTTACTGAAGTGACTAGTTGGACAAAACAACTTTCTGGTCGGGTAGAATTCCTCACTAGTCGGTTAAAAGCCTTACCTGGTCGGGCAAATCACTTCCGGATCAGGTAAATTTATTTCCTGACCAATAATATCACAACTTCGTAAGTCAACTTCCAACCTTTGCACTTCCTTGGTCAACGCATTTATTGACTATTAATGTGTCATTCACTGACCAAGCATTGCCACATCATTGAACAAAAAGTTTAGGGATAACATTTGCCCCCAAGTTTATTAAATGATTTCCTCATATGATAAACGTTTTCTCTAACTCCTTGTAAGGACCCACAGTAAATTTAATAATTATTGTGTCTTAAAATTCCAAAAATGACCTTTGGTACTCTCCCTCCTTTTTCAAATAAAGGTATAATTAAATTTTTCAGTCCACCAAAATGGCAGTTGCCACTTTCCTAGAAAGTGGGATAATGGGATACATGAAAAATTAGCAGTTGAGGAGTCCCTCTTTTCCTATAAATAACCCCATGCTTTCCTCACTCTCTCATACCGAAACAAATATAATAAAAAACTCATCCTTTCCGGGGCCAATCTCTTCATCAAGGTTTCGTGTCTCTCGAAGCAATTTCAAAGGAAACTCTTAAGAAACCCAAGGCTCTTCCACCCATTTGAGTAAGTTCTCTCTTCTTGTTCTTTACTTTCAAGCATTTTTAAGCTTTAAAATTCTACACAAAAACTTGTTAGAACATGAGCATGCCGAAACCCCCTTTTGGAATGCATTCTTGGAATTTTTGTGATGAATCTTTGTAAAATAGAGATTTTGTGGCTGTTTTAGTGTAGTTTAGGCCTTGGGTTAGTCAATTTTTCCTTCAATTTCATGAAATTTTGTAGAAAAAATGATTTCCCATTCCACCTTATACATTTGGGTTCATGGGTATAGGATGAGCATTTGATATTTCCATGAGACTTGTTGAACACTTGAAATTCCACTTTTTGATCTTGTTTGCATACCCCAAGATTAGGAAAATATGTTCATGCTTCACGTTATGCTCCATACCTTTTATCCGATCGGATTCCACTTAGTTTATAGCCATTAGGACACTTTCAACCCCTTGGAACCCAAATAGCTCCTTGGAACCCAAATAGCCTCTTAGCCGCTCAGATCTCTTACAGTCGAACTCCTCGGGGTGTCTTGCCTCCTCGGGATCCTCTAGTCGATCGGACACTGAAAGCCCTTGGAACCAAAACATCTTCTTGGCAACACTGCTTAGCTGCTCGGACCATGGACCTAGTTGCTTGGAACATACCTCTGTTAGAAAAAGCTTATACAAGATCTTTATTTATTTTCATGTATATCTAATATTAAACATATTAATACAAGATAGCCTAAAACATGTTTCTAAAACTGAATTCAAAGAGAAACAAATAATATAATACTTACAGTATACGCAGCGGAATTAAGAGTCCTCCCTTCAGTTTCTTTAACTCTTGTATCCTTTCTGTCGCAGAGTATTATCAAGAAACTGAACCGATCTTCTATTTTCTTCACGATCTTCCAATGTATCCTTAGAACCACCTAGACTAGTGTGGGCAATTCTCAACACATGAGATAGATATAGAGAGAAGAAGAGAAAATAACAAAGAGGCTTAGAAAAGGACTTGTGTTTAGAGAGAATATAAAACTATCAGAAAATCTGACTTATCAAAAACCCTATTTTGACTTCTCTATAAGCACTCCTTTTATAGACTCAATTAGGCTATTTAATTTAATTAAAAAATCAATAAAATAACAACCATTTTGAAGCCCTAGGTCGAAATTATCATGGGCTATAGGCCCGTGAAATTTCCCATTTGATTATAAGCCCATTGGACTTAAAATCAAGGCCTGTATTATTTTTTATTGATTTAATTAATTAAATAATTATTTAAATCCTTTATCAAATTAATTATTTATAATTTGAACCTTGATTTAAATTTATTTATTAATTTAGATACCAATTTATCTTAATTAATAAATCTGCCATAATTTCTCTTTTCTTCTCAAAATTACACAACTCTGTGAAACTATCCAAAATTGACCTGGTCAACTTTGATAATTCTAATTGATGATTAAATCAATTAATTGAGACTATCTAGATGATTTTATCCAAGGTACAATGGGGACCATGGGCCTATGAAATCAAGCTCCAATAAGTTATCATAAATCTAACAAATAAATTTACTAACTTATTAATTCCTCGTGACTCCACTATAGACTTGGAATTGCACTCTTGAATTCATAGAACGCTCTATAACAAATATAGATACGCTATTAATTATCCATTGTTACAACCATACTTGTTACTCAATCCTCTATAGACGGTCTACAATGAGATAGGACTAAAATACCATTTTACCCCTCATTGTATTTTATCCTTAAAACACTTAGTTCCTTGTAAATGATATTTCAGTAAACTAATTTAATTACTGAAATGAGATCTCTATCATTTAACACCTTGAACCAAACTAAAAGGAAACCATTGTTTCACTTCTTCATCAGAAGCTATAGATGTTCATATCTATGATTAACACTCCCACTCAATTATACTACCGAGTTCCCAAGATGTAAGTATGGGCTAGTCCGTAGGGTAAGCTGGTAACGAACAAGTCAAAGAACTCAAATAATAAAATCAGTTAGAATACTAACCACTCAGAATTGAGATTGAATTGACCTATGGTCAACTATATGATATGACTAGAATAGATAATAACGGTATGTTTACTTATCTTATCAACTGTCAATATCGATCCTGTCCGATGTAACAAATACATCCGATCTTATCTACTTTGCTAATGTTCTGGAAAGAACATAACACTGTAATGTGTAAGTAGATCATATCGTAGATTGGCAAGTCAGTGTAAATCCGGTGCACTGACTAATCTTAGGACTAACTTATTTTTGAACATATAATCATATTTATATTCCACTGTGATTACGTCACTATAAATAAGATTAGCTATATGCTCGGGATTTAATAGAAATTTATATTAAACAAATAATCATGAAAATAAAACATGTGAGCAAAGTGATTGACCAAGTCAAAAAATGATTTCTATTCTTTTATTGATAATAAAATGAGATTACAAAGAATTTGGGTTTTAATTAGGGCATAAAACCCCAACAACCTCTAACCACTCGGCGAACCTTAGCCCCCTCAGATTCCTTGTATTTGCTCGGAACATGCATGTAGCCGCTCAGTTTTGTGCGTATTTAATCGAGCACAAAAATTCATAGCACCAAAAATTTAGGCCTTATGCCCTCGAACACATGGCATCCAAAACAATTTACTTTTTTCTTTGTAAATCGCTTAAAATTGTTATCATTACCCAAAAATGTCTTTATCTGGGATAAATTGATTCCACTTCTCAGAGAATTTTTTTCACTAAGTAGTGAATATCTTTGCTTTTCAGTCACTTTCTGTTTGGTTTACTCACCTCCCCTTATTTTTTGTAGATGAATATTTTCGACTACAGGGGAGGTGACAACCAAACAGACTCTGATTCCTCAATTCCCGCTTCAAGTGATACTCTTCCAAGCAGCGATTCCTCTTCCAAATCCCCCAGCAAATGAACTCCTGAAGACCGTCTTCATCATCTCAAGAAAATCCTTCTGCGATCAGCTTTATACTTTCTTCACGAAGATCAGTTCCTTAAGCAACGACATCAGCACCAACCGATGAGGGTGAAGAAGTATAATCGACTCTCTTAGGAACAAGATCCCCAAGTTGCTCGTAGAGCGACACAAAAGGTGGTAGAATGAGTACCCTGTATGGGAGAAAATCTATTTGAAGAAGCTGAGACTGAAGCTTCTTTGAAACCTCCTCGCCAAGCTCAAAATACTAGCAAACCCAAGAGAAAGGTTACCCAGACTTTTGCCACAGAAATTCAGCAAACTGCTACACTTAAGCTGAGGAAAGAAGAAGATCGTGTGCCTTCCTGGTTTATAGCTAAGCCTTCTAAGCTAAACTCCAAAATGTTTGATAAGCATATTTAGACTTTGGGTCTTGAAGGAGTGAATGTGATAGGTCCACACCCACACCAAAGAGCCAATAATCTTGGCAGAGCCTATTGTGCCTGGTCTAATTATCACATTTAAGCAGGAGCTACAATCCCCTTGCATCCTTTCTTTAGGTCAATAGCGGATTACATTAATGGATCTCCCTTCCAGATTGCTCCAAATAGGGTACAAGCCCTGTCTACTCTATACATTCTCTACCATTTCCAGGGCTGGAACCCACCTACCCCTAACGAGGTACACTATTTCTTCAATTTTAGGACTAACCCCAGCCATAAGAATACAGGTTTTTCCCACCTCTTTCATAGGAAAAAAAGAGGTTAAGTACCTTCATGGTATAGACCATAAATCGAATCCTGGGAAGTATTATACGGAATACTTCTTACCACAGAAATCAAAGCCAACAACTTGGCCTTTACGAATGTAGGTCCTTTTGATCAACCTCTCCCAACCAGGGAAATGCATGATCGAGCAGAAGATCTTGCTAACATGCCCCTAGAGGAGAAGGATGTTGAGCAGTTGGTCTCCTTGGAGAATCTCCGATTGGTGGGATTGTTACCGAACAACCGAGATATTGATGTAGGCAGTACGACTGATGAAACAAACACAACTGATTAGTCTAATGACGATACCGAAGTAATGACTGACCAGTATTCTCCTACACCATTCCCTCAGCCACGCTGACCAGGTGGTCCTATCATTAGAGAGCCTCTTTTTGAAAATCCTCACCGACCCACCTTCCCTGCCAGGTCTGGCAAAGGAAAAGGCATTGAGCTCTTTAGAGAAGACAACTCATCGTCGGGATATGAGGACGAGATTTTTAACGAAGTTCTAAACTCAGGTTTTACTGACAGTAACCATAATTAGATTTTGTGATGAGTCTGTAGAATTTTCTTTTTCACCTATGTTCATTTATTGTTTCTACTAACCCAGTTTTTGCTTTACTTTTATGCAGATCCTACCATGTTCAAGTAGTTCAACATTCCTTCTGCCCAAAAGAGGAAAACTGGTGAAGGAAAACTGGTGAAGGTAGCAGCTTGACTCCTCCGAGCAAGGTTATGAGGACTACACCACCTAGCCAGGGGAAACCATTTGACCAGTCAGTCATTGTCCCACGCTTGGCTCCTCCGTCAATTCCCTCTTCTACTAGCCTACAGACCACTTGGTCAACCTACTTAAGCGAGCCTCTTCACGTCATTGGTGAATATGACAAAGAGTTACTAGACCATACTCTTCACCATGCAACGACAACTCAGACCTTTGAGACTTTACCCCGGCAAAGCGTCGAAGTTGTCCTTCACAAAGGCCTTGCTAAAATTATGAGTGTAAGCATCTTATCAAAAACATTCACTTTCTTATTGATTATTCTTATTTTAATATTTCTCGGTTATTTACTACAGGGACTTATCACTGTTAGTCATGCTCAACACCGAGCAGTAGACTATAAAGAGTTGATCAAGGTCTTGAATGATCAGTTGGTGGAAGCCAAAGCTAAGATTGAAACTTTGACTAAATCTGAGAAAGATATTCAATCCAAGGCTGAGCAGGTAGAGAAGACAATTTCCAAGCGAGACAGATCTCTAAGGGAGTTGGCTGATAAAAATAAAAAGCAAATCCAAGCCAACAAGATATTGACTGACCAGCTAGAGAAAATGACTCATGAGAATGAGGAGTTGAAATAAGACAAAGAAGCTGATCTTGCTCGTTATGAAGATATCTGCTTCAACTGCTTCTATCAGATATGGAAGCTAAACAAGCCTCTCAACCTCGACTTTCTCTCAGAAGAGGCAAGGGCGGAAGAGCTTGCCAAATGTGAAGCCAAGGCCGCCGAGGAGGCAACCAATCCAGCTGGTGTTCTACCTACTTCTCCTGCTATATCATTCTGACCAGAGGAGGTTCCAGACGCTGATGATGGTGTTAACCAGCCAGAAACTAGTTTACCTGACCAGTAAACATGCCTTAGCCGACCAGAGTGCCTCCTATCTGACCAGTAGAAACTTTATATCTGGCCAGCAATTTACTTATTTTTCTTATACCTTTTTTGAGACAATAACTGGTTATCAACTTTGATAGTTTGCATATATGGCTGAGTTACTTGACTTTCACTTTTTGTTGCTAACCTTAAGTCTTTGTAGACTTAAAACATTATGAGTTTTTAGAATATTAAAGTCATTTTGATATATGCTTTATATTTTCACATGAGTACTAGTTTTCTAACTTAGAAATTCTAAACATTTCGTAAGTTCCTGCCAAGTATACTTTCTCACACTCTTATTGCTCTAATATTTTTTGAGCATAATATTTATTTTTACACGAATATTTGCTTTTAACTTGGAATTTTGAAAGATTCCAAGTTACTTAGGCTTTGATAAGCAAGTTAGCTCAATGGCCCTTTTCGACTTCGAAAATTTACAAGTCAGCCTAAAAACAAATATTTTAATTCGTGCTCTCATTGCTTATGTTGAATTAGTTACCAGTATACCCCTTGTGCCCCCCAAGTGATCGAGGGTTTAAAGATCCTTGGTCACTTGCTACTTGACCGAATATGTTCGAGCAATTACTACTCGTGAAACACATTGAATATAAAGAAAATATTCGAGCAGGTGAACACTACTTGAACACACCGAGCAGTTGAACATTGTCCGATTTTACCGATCAGGCTAACACTGTTCAGAAAATTAACACACACACCTAATTGTAGCAAGAGTCGACCACGTTGTGCGTAATCTCTTTTATTACTCGTAAATTAAAAAAGGACAAAACGTGTCTAATAATGAGTCTCAAACAAACCAAAATTGTTCAAAAATAAATGATTGGTCAACAAATAGCCAGATCATAAACATACTTAAATAACAAGTAAAACACTTGAATCTAAGCTACCACACTGCAAGTGGTATTTATTGATAATATTTCCTCAGGTGCTCGCCATTCCAGTAGTTTCTGATCAGGTCACCATTCAGCCCACAAAGTTTGTAAGTGTCGGGTGGTATGACTTGCTCAATCTGATACGGTCCTTCCCAATTTGGTCCTAGCACTCCAGCTCCTGGGTCTTTGACGAACACTCTCCTGAGAACCAAATCTCCAACTTGGAACTTTTGATCTTTAACTCTGGAATTAAAATAGCGGGCCACCTTTTTATGATGGGCAGCAACTCTCATGCTCGCCTTTTCTCGTTTTTCTTCAATAAAATCCAAAGATTCAGCCAGTAATTGTTTGTTCTCGTCCTGGTCATAAGTGCTTCTTCGATGGGACGAGGGGTCGATCTTGACCGGTATTATGGCTTCATAACCATATGCTAAGGAAAAAGGAGTATGGCCAGTTGTTGTCCAAGCAGTGGTTCTGTACGACCAGAGAACTTCTGGTAATTCTTCCACCCAAGATCCTTTAGCTTGTTTAAGCCGCTTCTTCGGGGTGTCTTCCAACGTTTTTTTTACTGCTTTTACTTGCCCATTCGCCTATGGGTGAGCCACTGAGAATAAACTCTTTGTAATGCCATGCCTAGCATAAAAATCAGTAAATAGATCGCTATCAAACTAGGTACCATTATCAGACACTATCTTTTTGGCAGGCCATAGCGACATATGATATTTTTCACTACAAAATCTAACACTTTCTTTGAGGTGATCGTGGCTAAAGGTTCAGCTTCACTCCACTTAGTGAAATAATCCACAACAACTACCACAAACTGCACTCCTCCTTTCCCTTTGGGTAGTCTCCAGATCAAATCTATTCCCCATACTACAAAAGGCCAGGGACTTTGTCACGACCCCAAATTCGCTAATGAGGCTTAAGGGCCTTGATTAGTGTGCCGGGAGGGCATAATTGGGTTAAATATGGTTTGCATGAATATATTGATTTAAATGCATAATTATATGATTAATAATGCTTGTGTAATTATATTGGTATTAATGTGATATGTATGTATGGTATTTGTGAGAACCACATTATTATGTGGGTAGGTCTGCAGAGCACGACTTGAGGCGATCCTAGGGCTAGATAGCGGGGAAAAGTCACAACGGGGCTTAGCAGTTGACTTTAGATAAGTCAGGGGTGTTTTAGGTATCGGGTAGTTATTTAGGCTATCGAGTTATGAAAATAAATATATGGAGATATATTTGAGGTTAGGAAGTCTAGGCGGGAATATTGGGGAATTTTACCGTTTTGCCCTCAGGGATGTTTCCGGCACCCCGAGCCTCGGGATTGACTTAACGGGATAAGATTAGACTGAAGCTTTAGGAAAAACAGTAGACAGAAAATTAAACCGACTCTTTATTCAGCCTTTCTTCTCTATTCTCTCTCAAGGAAAACACAAGGAAGAAAACACTGAAATCTTAGGGGAATTCAGCTAGGAACTCAGAGGAATTCAGGGGTGATTTAGAGGCTTAGCTCAAGAATCAATCAAGAACTTAATCTTGACTAAGGTAAGCACTGAATTTCCTTTTCTGTGGTTAGAAATTCTGGGTTTTGGCTGGCTATTGAGGTAATTGTGGTTTTGATGTTTAAGGGCAGAATTAAGGAGGAAAGCTTGGGAATTAGCTTGGATTTGGCTTGGAGAAGTGGTTCAGCAGAAGAGGTAAGTTTCAATTCGTGATTTGGAGGTTTTAATCTGAGTTTGTATGGTTGGTTTTAGTGTTTGAAGTTCTTGAGTTTTAGAAATTGGAAATGGGATTCTAGTGGGTTTTTGGGCTGAATTTCTGTTGTGATGTATTGTTAGAATCATGATAAAGGTGTTGTGATTAAAGGGTTTTGAATTGGGGAGCTTTGGGATGGCTTTCGATGAGGTTTAGATGTTGGTAATGGTGGGTTTTCTGGGCACGAAGGGAAGGGACGTGGCTCTGTTCTAGAGCGCTGCGGCCCTAGGATGAAGATGAGCTAGGAGGGCTCGGCCAAGGGTGAGCGCCGCGGCGCCCAAGGCAAGGGCCGCGGCGTGTGTCTTCTTTCAGGCTTTCCCTTGGTTCTGTTTTGAGGGTAGGGCCGCATCCCTTAGGTGCACACTTGAACATTTGGGGATCTTAGGCATGGGAATGTGGTCTAGAATGCTCAGGATCGATTTCACCACTGTGCTTGGTGGAATTCGGATTCCCGGAAGTTAGTTTTGTATTCGAAAACCCTTATTTTTAATATTAATGGAACCCTACACCTTGGTTGTGACTAGGTGATAAAAGCTAGGGCTCGGGAACGGATCGTGCTGGAGGAACGTTGCTCGTAATCAATAACTACAAAGATTAAAGGTAAGAAAACTGCACCTAGTTGAATATCCGTAATGGGACTAAGGGTTCCCTATTGTGTATGCTTGAAAAGATGGTATTATGCCATGCAAGCTATTTAGTGAACCAACGACCTAAGGGTGCCAAGGGTTACACTAGTGCACAGAGCGCGGCTTGGCCACTAGTAGCCGAGGACAGCTTAATATGCACTGAGCTCGGTTTAAACGAGCCGGAGTCAGTGGGTTAAACAGAGGGGCGGCCTAAGTTGTCGGCCCTGATTATTATGTGATACGAGTGTTATAAGTGTTTGATTGCATCCATGATTCTAAATTTATGCTGAGTGATTAATGTGGGTTATATGATGAGAGTTCATGCTTAGTGAGTTTGTTATCTGTTATTACTGGTTGTGTTGCACATGTTTTCTTGCTGGGCCTTGGCTCACGGGTGCTACGTGGTGCAGGTAAAGACAAGGGCAAGCTTGATCAGCCTTAATTGGAGAGCTCTACGAGCAGAATGTACATGGCCAGCTGCTCAGCCACCACGGTTGAGGTTTAGGCAGGGACGCGAGACCCAGAGATTGTCTATTTTGCCTTAGTATGGCTAACAGTTGTTTATGTATTTTTGGAAGTCTGTAAACCAACTCTTAACTCTGTTTCTTTTGGGATCCCGTGTATATAACTGATTAATTATATAAAATGAAACTTTTGGGACCAAAACCTTTTTAACCCTAGCTCATACATGTTTAGTGACACGTTTTTAAACTAATGACTTGATTAGCAAGTCTTGCACTTTTATAAGTACACAGTGTAGCGGTCCTGGCTATCCAGGGCGTTACAAACTTTGCATTTGTTTTAAAATATTTGGAGGTGCTCTGGGTATCTTAGAAAATATTTGACACTTATCACATTTCTTCACATATTCCATGGAGTCCTCGTTCATTGTAGGCAAGAAAAATCCTTGTCGCAAAAACTTTTTAGAGAGACTTTGCCCCCCCATCATGATCTTCGCAAAATCCCTCGTGTACTTCGACTAATAGGTTTTTCGACTGGTCGGGCATCATACACCTAAGTAGCGGCATAGAGTACCCTCTTCAACATAACACCCCCTCCATCATGACATACCGAGCAGCCTGACTCATTTTCTTCTTGTCATCATTGCGGTTATCTGGTAAAGTGCCTTGTTCGAGGTATGTGATGATGGGTGTCATCCAAGTATTAGTTATAGTAATTGGCATTGCTTCCTGCTCGGTGATACTTTGATTTGCTAAGTATTCAATTGGTACTATGTTCAGAGTGTCAGCATCTTTTGCACTGGCTGCTTTGGCCAAGGCGTATGTGTTGGAGTTCTGCTTTTGTGGCACCAACTTGATTGTGTATTCTTCAAACTGTGCTAGCAAGTCCTTAGCTTTATTTATGTATGCCACCATATGCAGTCCTCTCGCCTAATATTCCCCTAAAATTTGGTAGACCACTAGCTGAGAATCACTAAATACTTCGAGTGATCGGGCATGTAATTATCTGGCCAATCGTAATCGTGCCAAAAAAGCTTCATATTCTGCCTCATCATTGGAGGCATTGAAACTGAACCTCAATGCGCAGTGGATTCGATGCTGCTCAGGTGTGATTAATGTAAGTCTTGCTCCCACATGATGTTCATTTGAAGATCCATCCACATAAAGTTGCCAAGTTGGAAAAGTTTTTTTCTGCCCAGCTACATTTTCTGTCTGGTCGGGAATATCGGAAATTCCAGTGCATTCAGCAATGAAGTCCACCAGAGCTTGTCCTTTGACTGCTGATCAGTGTTGATACTTGATCTCGAATTGGCCTAATTCAATGGCCCATTTAAGTAGCCAACCAGAAGTTTGAGGTTTTTGTAAAACTTGTCGTAAGGGTTGGTTGGTGAGCACTTTGATGGGATGCCCTTGAAAATATGGTCGCATCTTATGAGATGCAAGTACTAAACAATACGCAAGCTTTTCAATCAACATGTATCTTAATTTTGCTGCTACCAACCGCTTTTTGACGTAGTAGACCGGATGCTGCACTTTATTTTCTTCTCGCATTAGAGCAGCTCTAATAGCATTCTCTGTGATTGCTAAATTAATGAAGAGGTCCTCCCCA
Organism: Humulus lupulus; assembly: GCF_963169125.1. Taxonomy (NCBI): domain Eukaryota; kingdom Viridiplantae; phylum Streptophyta; class Magnoliopsida; order Rosales; family Cannabaceae; genus Humulus; species Humulus lupulus. The sequence goes on from NC_084794.1 coordinate 99,087,063, forward strand.
TCTATGGGCTTTGATAGAACTGGAGGTTGAGCCAAATGTTTCTTTATGGCTTGGAATGCCTGCTCACATTCCTCCGTCCAGTCAAATTTCTTGCTTCCTCTTAGTAAGTTAGAAAACAGGACAAACTTGTCCATTGATTTAGAAATAAATCTTCTAAGAGCGGCAATCCGCCCAATCAAACTCTGCACATCCTTAGTTCTGGTCGAGGATTTCATTTCTATGAGCGCCTTAATCTTCTCAGGATTGGCCTCTGTCCTACGTGAGTTAACAATAAACCCGAGAAACTTTCCAGAACTTACTCCAAACGAGCATTTGAGGGGGTTCAACTTCATGCGATATATTGCAAAGCACTCCCCCAGATTTCGTACATGCCCCCTAGCTTCCTTTGACTTGAACAGCATGCCATTGACGTACACTTCCATTTTTTTTTCGATCAAGTCGCGGAACATGCCATTCACTAAAAGTTGGTAGGTGGCACCTGCGTTCTTCAAGCCGAATGGCATAACTTTATAAGAGTATAATCCTATGTCTATCCAGAAGCTGGTATGCTCCTCGTTGGGAGGGTGCATACTTATTTGATTATACCCAGAGTAAGCGTCAATGAAGGACAAAGTTTCATGACTAGAAGTTGCGTCAACCAACTGGTCTATCTTGGGCAAGGGAAAACAGTCATTGGGACATGCTTTATTCAAATCGGTGAAGTCCACGCAGGTCCTCCACTTCCCATTGGACTTGGGCACTAGCACTGGGTTAGAAACCCAAGCTGGGTAGTAAGCCTCCCTGATGAACCCATTTTCCTACAGTCGCTCAACCTCTTCCTTTAGAGCTCTTGCTCCTTCCTTGTCAAGCAACCTCCTATTTTCCTACACTGCTGGGTAGTTTTCATCCATGTTGAGCATATGGCTGATCACAGTTGGTGAGATACCCACCATATCCTTGTGAGACCAAGCGAAGCATCTTGACTCCTTCGCAAAAGTTCTACCAGTTGTGCTCTCACTTCCATCTTTAAATTCTTTCCAACTTTGACCACTCTGGTCAGTTCATTCTCATCTATCGGGACCTCATATATGTCTTCCTTAGTACCTCCTTCACTCTCCAAATCTCCAAAGCGAGGATCAATGTCCATTCCCTCTCTTTGGGCAACGCCCTATTTGGTGGCTTCATCATCGGATGGGGTCTGTTGCTCATTAGTACCAGGAGTACTTTCCTGGTTGGTAACCTTTAAAACTTTCTCTTGGTCGGCTAAATTCACAATGTTATATTGGTCGATGTCCATCTCGTCTACTACTTCTTCACTCTCTACACACACAATCATGTTATTCTCCTTGGCTCCCCTCCGTGCCTTAACCACTGAAGCATTGTCGCATTCCCTGGCTTCTCTTTGGTCTCCCTAGACATAGCCTATGCCTGTACTAGTTGGGAATTTCATAGAAAGGTTCCATATAGACACCGCTGCGTGTAGAGCCATGAGTAGCGGTCGACCAATCACCACATTGTACACCGACGAACAATCTACTATTAAAAACTCTGTCATGACCGTCTCGTGCCTAGGAGCGTCTCCTGTTGTGACTGGTAACTTGATTGTTCAACCCAGTGACAATCCTTCTCCAGTTAACCCATAAATAACTTGAGAGCATGGTTTCAAGTCATTGACGGACAACTTCATCTTTTCAAAAGATGACTTGTTGATAATGTCCACAGAGCTTCCCGTATTAACTAGGCATCTCTATATTTTCATGTTTACAATTTGTACTGTAATGAAGAGAAGGTCATTATGAGGATACCTTACTTGTCTAGCATCATCCTCTGTAAAAGTAAGAGACTCACTTTCGTACCAAGGATTCTTTGGAGGCCGCTCCTCTACAGTCATGACTTTTGATGTTCACGTTGCATCCATCTCATGTTGTAGTGTTTGAGCATATCTTTCCCTTACCTTATTACTATCCCCAGCCAAGTGTGGACCTCCACTTATAGTGTCTAAAGTAAAGTCCACAGGCTCGAGTTGCAAGGGTGGTTTCTCTGCCCGGTACTTTTTCAACTTTCCCAACCAGAGAAGAAATGTTATCTCATCCTTGAGATGATTGCATTCATTCGTATTGTGACCATAATCTCCATGGAAACGACAAAACTTATTCATGCCTCTTTTACTCATCTCTTTCTTGATGGGTGGGGGTTTCCGGTAGGGAGCCTCTTGATGACTATCGAGATTGTAGAGTCCAAGAACTTTACTTAGCTAATTGTTTAGTAGTATTATAGTATCCTTAGTGTTATCATTGTTACTTTGGATTTTTGGTTCAGACCGGGAGTTATTTGGACACTCATAGTAGTACTTATAGATTTTCTAAGTTTAACCTATAGTTTAAGAATATTAAGTATAACCTAAGGTTTGATTAATGTGACTGATATTAAGGATTATATTATTATATTATAAGGTTTAGACATCAACCAATAGGATTTTAAGCACATGTTTTGAATGGTAATTAAGGATTAAGTATTTTTGAGGATTAAATTAAATAAGGGTAAAAGTTTGAATGTATAGGGTCAGTCAGCAGCTTTGAGTACGTTGAGGGCTTAGTCAAGGCTGTTTACTCCATTCAAACTTAGCTAAAAATGTGTAATTTCGTGTTTAAATATTGAGCGAGTGCCGATATATCGCAGCTATAGGGGGCGATATGTCGCAGCACGTAGATACGAAAAACACGAAACGATGCACGGTCGCCTCGGGCATACTGGCCCAGGCGATATATCGCCTACAGGGGGCGATATATCGCCTCCTTCAGCATATGTTCAATTGTTTTTGAATTCTTTTCCTTTCAGCCATTCAAACTTCTTCAACAGTCCAGCATCTTCTGAACGAGTCTTCAGCCTCTGCTGAACGATTATTCAAATGATTTTCACTTAAAAAGCCATTATTTTTATTCAAGTAAAATCAAGATATTTTCATTCCCAAACTCTATAAATAGGACCTAGTACCCAGCCATTATTCACCATTTGCTCTAAGTTTAGAGGCTGCTAGTGTTAAGTGAGTGTGAGAGTGTAAACACTTGGTTTGGGGAAAAACTATAAGCTTAAACATCATAAGCTTATCAAACACTTTAGGAAGTGAGTGCTATAGTATTTCGGTGGATGTTAAATTGGTCTTGCAATCTTTGAGGTAAACCCAAAACTATAGTTCTTTTCTGTATTTTTATGTTATTTCCTTTCTCAAAACCTTCTACTCAGTCCCCTAACCTTATTCTTATTTTGGTTAGGGAATCCAAGCTTTTAAGCATATAAGTCGGTAAGTATGTTTTCTATGGTTTAGTCTTTCCATCTCTTTCATTTCATCTCCTTTCTTTAGACTTACTCTTTCTTATGGTTTTAGGAGTGTTCCAACAATCCCAACTCAGTCCATAATCTCGGTAACTTTGGTAAGGAAATAGGCTAAAATCAACATGTTATGTGATTATGTTATCTATATGTTTTATGTTATTAAAAGTGTTATGATATATGTGTATGTTTGTAGGCTTGGGCATATGACCCATATGACTAACAAGACCCCAAATGGGTTATGGGCATATGACCTACTTAGCTAGTAGGACCCCACTAATCCCATGGGCATATGCTTGTTTAGTCTATGGGACCCCAAGTAATAATGGCCATTATAATAAGTGTATGTTATATGTATTATGTTAAGTCTTTATGTTTTCTTATGAAATTATGTATGTGACTTTGTGTTAGATTTTCCTTACTGGGCATTAGGCTCGCTCCTTTCTGTTTATGTGCAGGAAAATAAGTTTAGAGGCGGAAAGATTCGTGACGCTTGGAGAATGTGTATCGATGATGAATGGAGTCAAGGGGCCGAGCGTTATTCGATTCGAGGATATAGTCTTCCTTTTATGTTTTTATGGTTTTTATGTGTATTTTCCGCATTATTATGTAATGTCTTTTATTTTAAATCTTGTTTTGTTTTAAAGACAATGGGATCCCAAAATCCTTCTTAGTATTCTGTTTATTTGTAAATAACTCTTATTTTGCAAGTTACTCAATAAATTATGGTATTTTCGTAAAAATGTAAGTTTTATGTATAGTTTCGATAATGGTCCAATTAGTCTAGATTAGTGGGTCATTACAGAGATATATTTCTGCCTGCCTGGCCGAGAGAGTGGTGTAATTAATGAACCAAGGCTCATACTTGGTTGGCTTATAGCTTGGACTCGACTTGGCCATCTTTTCTTCATGGCAGTCAGACCTGTTATTTCCACATTTATTTCCACCGTTTTGACCGTTTCCCCTATTTTTAGGAGGGTCAACTGATCCACCCAGATTGTTTATGCCCTTCTCCTCTTTCTCGATCATGTCATCCAATTTCATATACTTGTCCACTCGGTCAAGAAATTTTTGTAGTGTTGAAATTGGATTTCTATGTATACTATCCCACAAAGGGCTCTGATAAGTGATTTTAGAGGATATGGCAACCATCTTCCCCTCATCTCCGACAACAGTTACTCGGTTGGCTTCTCTCATGAACCTCTGTATATAATTCTTTAGAGACTCGTCCTTTCCTTATTTGATATCTGCCAAGTGGTTGGCATAAACTGGTGGAGTCCGGGCAGCGCTGAATTGTCTACAAAACTCCTTCCTGAATGTTTCCCAAAAGGTAATGGAATTCGGCTTAAACTTCCAATACCGATAATCGTCACTTACCCCGAGTAGTTCCATCTGGTCCTCAAATTTCCCAACATGTCTGATGGGATCTGCTTTTTCTGTATATACCGACAGCACCGGTGTTTTATATTTTGCCAGTGGCTAGGCTGCTCTTATTCGGGCACAAAATGGATTGCCACTCCTTTGGTCTACCGTATCCATTCCAGAAGGTCGTTTTGATAAACCGTGCACTACAGCCGTTATCGCGTCAAGCTGGGCTTGGATGGCTGGTGCAACCGACGGGGCTCCAAGGTTTTGACCTCCTGGTCGGGCATTTCCATCTGGTGCACTATCGTCAAGTATTTCTACTTGACTGACTAGGCGGTTCAGATCTTGCCCTTCGACCGGGACGACCCTCCTCCTGTTGCCGATAACGTCCCTTAGATCCTTTCGGGAAGCATGTCCTCCTAACCGATCAATCACCGTGCTCTTAGATTTTTGAGAGGGCTTACTGTGCGAGACCTACTCTCCCCCACTACGTTGCTAGACGGAATATAGTGGTGGTTTTTTGGCACGGCCCAGGCACTCTCTTCCTCCTTGTTGGTCGTTGCCCTCTTTCTCCTTTGACCGACCGGTGTGATAACTATCAGCCTCATCCCAGCCATATCCGTCTTTAAATTGTGAAGTTTTCTTATCTCGAGGAGTCTTAGTCTGATTATGCCTGGGTGGAGTCTTCTTACCGCCTGACCGGTGACTCCCTGATCTAGAAGTTTCTGACTGGTGGCTCCTAGAAGGGGTTCTAGAATTCTCCCTTTGTATTGAGGCAGTCCCAGAGTAGACCCCATCATCTCCCCGACCAGTAGGGTTACTTCTACTTCTTTCTGGCCCCTGAGAATTGGCTCTGCTAGCGGACCTCTGACCAGCATTATTATTTCTTGCTCCCTGGGTGGCTGCTCGTGCTGGGGCTTAGGCATTGGCCTGGGTCAACTGGGTAGCTGGTTGGCCTCCTCCTGCCGTTGCCTAATCACTTCACTTCTGGCATCCATTTCCCGTTTTTGGTGTTCAAATGCAACCTTCTGTCTGGCCAATTCGTCAGCGAAAGACTCCTGTCGAGCATTGAATTGCATCATCTCTTCCTACAAAGCCCCCATGGCTTCCTGGAGTTGTTCAACCTCTGGAGTTGTCTCCTCGAGAAAGACCATGGGCTTAGTGTCAGGGTTCTCAGGTGTAAGACCTTCTAAACTAACAGGTTCTTTTGATGTACCGGGCTTTCTGGGCGCCATATTGGTATGGTAGTATTGTGTTTCTTCTATTCAGGCTCTCAACAAAAGCACCAAAAATGTTGACCTCGATTTTGGCCAACAACAAGTAGATGCAAAAACGATATTAAACCTTTAGAAAATAAATAACACAAATAATTTTATAGTGGTTCATCCCCAATTTGTTGGTAATAGCCTAATCCACTTGGAGTTATGATATATGTAGCCTACACTTAAGATCAAATGAACCTGAGTCAACTGAGTTTCTCAAGTGTAAGTAGGAAAGTACAATATTTCTCTCTCTAAACTCTCAGAAAATGCTCCCAAAATGCCCCTAGTGACGGTCCCAAAGTCCTAAAACTAGAGACTTTTTCCAGTCTAAAAAAGATAAGATCCCCTCAATGATACCATGAGCTCTGTATTTATAGGCTCATGGATCATACATGAAAAATATCCCATTTTGATGGGGTCCTTGGTTGTTTCCTTTAATTAATAAAATAATAAACATATTCAAAATACAACAATATAGCTATTACTTCGGGATATTTGAGAGATTCGCGCGGTAGTTTCAGATAATTCCAATTGAAGTCGTTATTGAAGCTTTATTAAAGAGTCACTGAACAACTAACTCATGAGATTCTGATCTGCCTGGTCGACCAAATCCATTCCCCGATGTTGCTGGTCGGACAAAACACCTCCTGAAGTAACTTGTCAGCCAAAACACCTTACTGAAGTAACTGGTCAGCCAAAACACATTACTGGTCGGATAGCACTATTCTCTGATGTAACTGGTCGGGCACAATGTCTTACTGAAGTGACTGGTTGGACAAAATAACTTCCTAGTCAGGCAGAATTCCTCACTGGTCGGTCAAAAGCCTTACTTGGTCGGGCAAATCACTTCCTGACCAGGTAAATTTATTTCCTGACCAGTAATATCACAACTCCATAAGTCAACTTCCAACCATTGCACTTCCTTGGTCAACGTATTTATTGACTATTAATGTCTCATTCACTAACCATGCATTGCCACTTGTCAATTCTGATTGCCACGTCATCGACAAATTTTTTAGGGATAACACCCATAATTATCAAATAATTATTTCTTTGCCCTATAAAATTAATTCCTTTGCAATTTAGTCATTTCTCTTAACAAATCTTTCTTTTGACATTCTTACCCTTGACAGTGTAGGACAGAGGTGATCTCGGGACCATGGACCTATAATACGAAGCTTCAATAAACCAGATTATAAATTGAACTCTTTAATCTAATAATCTTATTTATTAATTCCATGATTACTCACTATAAATATGGAATTGCACTATAAGTATTTATAGAATTATATTTACAACGTTTTCTCTAGTAGTTCATTGATATAATCAATATATGTAGTTCTGTCCTCCATTATTGGTTCGTTATTAGTGTTTGTCAAAATTACTTTTTTACCCTTCTAATTACCTCTCGATCCAAGTATCATTAATTCAATAGCGAACAATTAATCTATATCTAATTATAGATTTTAGCTCAATAACTATTCATGTTCCCAGCCATCCATGATATTGAATCTCCAAAACAAAAGTCATTAGCCTCATTATTCTAAGAGACCTTAACAAGTGAATCAAAAGATCCAATAAACATAAACATGGGGTTCATGAATACTCAGGATTTAGACTGATCTACAAATGATCATCTATTATAATAATAATTAAATCTTTATGTCAAATGACAAGTTTTTAAAGATAATTAATTCTCATCGGTCCTATAATATATAATATTTATTATATACAACACCTTTACTAAGATGTCTATCCACATAAGTAATCCAAATCTAGATTACTTGCATCTTGCATGCTTAGCAAACCGTACTAGTAACCATTCATTAAAGATTCCTTACTTTAATATGTTACTGACTATTTTATTTATTATATATGATCTTAATTCTCTCGTACTAATACAAGATCATATTCTTATAAATGAATATGGACTTTTCTTGATATTATTATATAATTAATTCAAACAATAATTATAACATTCAGATATAATAAAATTGTACTTTTATTTAAAACAAATAAAATATCTTTACACGCTTTTAGTCCATGTCCACCTGTCTGGCATTTAGTTCTTGTTGTTGCCTGTCAATCTCCATCTGCTGCATGATCATTGTCTCAGCTACATTCTTCTGGTTAGCTTTCAGAGTGGCTAACTCATCCTGCAACATTCCCAATGCTACTCGCATGGTTTCAGCATCCATCTCCTCGCTTTCATCTTCTAGATCCACCTGCAGTTCTTCTTCAGCAACTCTTGGGGGAGGAGGTAGAGGTGGATCCTATGGGGCCCTTAGACGTCTGGCCTACCTGTGGGCTTTGGGACTTCTTAGGAGGCGTGCTTACTCAGTAAAATATTGACTATATTTGAGTTTAGGTCTAAATGAATGCACCAAAATGTTGACCAACAATCTAGCCAACGACACTGAGTCAATTAAACGATATGAAATGAGAACTGAACTTTTGAAATATAAACGACACAACGTTTTTATAGTGATTTTACCTCAAAATTGTAATAACCTATGTCCGCTTAGTACTTTTATTTATGTAGAAATTCCAAACCCCCGATTAGATGAATAGGATCAAATGAGTTTCGTGAGTTTGAGAGAATACAAGATATGTGTATAAAAGCCCCTAAAACTGTAAATTCTCTAGAGATTAAAGAATTACAACGTCATAAATATTGATTCACTAAGACCTCTATTTATAGGCTTAGGAATGTATATAAATGGTCGTGGACCTTACACGATCTACATAATAAATATTGATAAAATAATACAAGATAACTAAATATCTAACAAATATCTAATTTTAACTAACTCTTAGTGTTCTTTGCATATTATCCAACCAGTTATGGTCGTGTGTGTATCGACCAACCTGATGAGCAATTATTTGAAGTGCATTTGAGTAAGTCTGACTCAGTGACAAAACGACTCCTTGAATCTTTTCTTGTTTTCTGATCGAGGGTCAACGAGGCTCTTGGTGAGTAGGCTGTCATTTGAACAACCATGTGGTTGAATTTATTGCCACGTCATCAGCCTAGTTTTTTAGTGAAACAATATTAATGGCTTATGAATTAATGGATTATATTGTTGATTTTATTAGATGAGAAATCTGCATATTGAAATTTTAAGTGAACTAGATTATATTAATTGACAAAATAATAGATTATATTGACCAAATATTTAATTTAGATGAATTAATTAATTGATGAATCTAAGTTTGTAAATTTGAATTTATGAATATAAACAAGTTTGAATATAGGTTTGTTCAAGTGAACTTGAATTATTTAGTTCAACTTTTTTTTAAAGGAACTTTAAATATATTTTAAAAAATTTAATTAATATTTTTAATAAAAAGTGACGCAATTTGGTAGTGGCCAAAGTTCGAGAAGTAAAAAAGTTAATTATTTTATGCCACATCAACATTCAAACAACAAAACAGAACATAAGCTAATAGAAGGACTATGTTTCTGTAATTGATATTGTTCGAGGGGAAATTTTAACATCTCATATATTTTAGGGGGCACGATGGTAGTGTCAATTTTTTTTTGCCAATCATTCTTTTCAAAATTATAACTGAAAAATATTTATGTGCTTAAATTTATTCTTTTATTAATTATTTATTATGCCATTTAACATATTTTGTATATCCAAATATACATGTAATAGTAAAATAAGGCATACATATACATATTTTCTTATTTTGTCGTTTAGTTTCTTTTAACGAAAAATTACTTATTTTAATTGTTCTAGCCATTAATTAAATAATATATATTTATATATAAATCAAATCATTAAAAGTTTATCAAATAACTTTTTTACATTCATAGTTTTAATTTATAATTTTTTTAATATTTTATTATATTGAAATTCATAGGTATTTTTTCTAAAAGATAATTAGAAAAAAAGTATTTAAATTTAAAACTAGAATTCACTATATCTTTATATAAAAAGTGTGTATCAAACTGATTCTTGGTTTAACGATATTTTATTTTTGTCGTTTAAAATAAAAATTATCTTTTTTTTTAATACTTTAGACAATGTTTTGGTTTAATTTTTTTTAATATGTATATGTTCTTTTATTATATATGACATTATTTGTTTATTTAAAATTTATGAGACAATAAAAAAAACATAATAAAAATAAATTAATTTATTTTCTAAATAAAACTAAGTAAACTTGCATTGCACGTTGCTTTTTCCTAGTATGTATATATATATAGATACATTTTTTTGGTTTATTTTATAGTCGTTATTTTGTTTAGGTTGTGTTAATTTAGTTATGTTTTGAAAAGTCTTTAGTATAAGGATTTTCTAATGTTGTGAGTTTCTCTTGCTTGAGGACAAGCAACCATTCAATTTTGGGGGTATGATGAGTGTGTATTTTATTCACTCATTTATCATTCTTTATTCTTGTTTTGACATGTTTTCCTTCATTTTTTTATCGAATTTAATGTATTTCCTTTGAGTGTGTAGGAATGACTTTGATTGATGATTTTGTGAACATTTGGGATCTTCGAGCTCAATTCTTGGAGAGTTTATAAAATACAAAGTTATAGATCTCTTTCTAAGTTTTCTAAAACATTTTGAATCATTGCATTTGGAATTTGGATGAAAACTTTATGCATGTTTTACTGAGGAAGTCAAGTTAGGAGGAAAAACAAAGAATCAGGCAACGAGTAGCCTGAGAAGTTGCGATGCATCGCCTGTTGCTCCATCAAAGTTGGGATTTTTTTTCACTCAAATTCAACCATAGGTCAGTTAATGTCAGTTCTTGTAATGCCCTACTAATCGAGGACTGTTACAACATGTGTTAAAATTTGTGTTGGATTCGCTAAGCGAGTCATTTGGACTTAAACGTGTGATTAAAGTAACTAATGGTTCAGGAATTAAAAGTTTTGGACAAAGGAGTAAAAAATTTCATTAAAAGTTTCAGTTTGTACATGGGATCCCAAAATAGAAGTTTAAAAGTTATTTATAACCAAAAGATTACAAAACAACCCAGCCTAAGCAGCAATATAGGGTTCAACCCTAGTTCCTCTGTGATACCTTGGCTGTGGCGGTCGAGAAAGTTGCATATGTACACGCTACCCCTAAAACTTTCCAACTCATGGTTGGCCCAACTTCTCCTTGCCCTTACCTACACTACATAGCACTCGTGAGCCAAGGCTCAGCAAGAAAACTTAATTTAACAAATTCAGATACTCAACAGAACATAAACATCATGCCTAGCAGTAATAAATGTACTCAAGAAGAATTCTAGGTATATCGCACTTCTATTTATTCAAGTGGGTTCCGAGCTGGACAAGTGCATATTGCACTCCCAAGGTGGCCTAGCCATAGTGACCTGTGTTCTGCACGCATAGTGCTGACAACGACTCATAAGTAGAGCTTTCCAATCAGAAGTAATCAAACAAATAATTAATTTATTACATAATCAGATACAACGCATTCATGTATGCTTAATCAAGTATTCACAAGCATAATTATAGTCATGCTCGTTAACAGGGGCCCAAGCCCTAATCACAACCAAGGTGCACTTTTCTTACCACAGATCCGGTGTGAACGGTGAAGCGACCCCGGGCGCGATCCCTATCCTGAGCTTTGTAGAAACCCTAGTCACAACATGATTATATATATTCATTAAGAACCAACCCTAGATTCCAAGTTGTATTCGAAACCCTAACTCTTAGAACCCTTTTTCCAGGTAAGGGGGTACTGAAAACGTTCCCCGAGCCCCCAAGTGGGCCCCCAAAACGGATTACCGAGCCTCTGAACCTCATTCCAAAAATTCAGAAAACAACTTTTTGGGGCACCTGGCACAATCTCACCTGCCCCTGGCGCGGTCTCGCCCACATGAAAATTGGACTTTCCATGGCACTAGCGCAGTCGCACCCCTAGTCTCGAAATCCCAATCCTATTCAAAATTACCTGGTTTCTGGGACACTAGCGTGGTCGTGCTAGGTCACCAGTAGCCCAAAAATTGCTCATAATCAAGATGTTCTTCCCCAAATACTCCCCTACGATTCCCTGGGATATTAGACCCAGAATTTCAACCAAAATAGGTATTTTCCACAAGATTTCAACCACCAAACACTCCATACAACCTAAATAAACTATTAATAACATCAAATCACCATAGAAACACATCAAAAACCCTTAAAACCCAAAATTACAAATTTAGAGTCTTAAACTCTAACTTTAACCTCATTATCCAAAAATTCACCAAGGAAGCTTACCTCTGAATCGTGATTCAAGACTTCTACACCAAAACGAATCCCTAGCAGCTGCTATCTCCCTTCCCTACCACTACTTCTTCCAAACTTCCTCAAATTTTCACTTAAAAATACCTTTGTGTTTGATGTTCTTGGAGCTTTTGAGAGTTACCAAAGAGGAGAGAAATAGAGTGTTTTAACATGAGTTCCACTCCCCAAAGGCTGCTTCCCATTTTATTAGCTAATGTGGCCAAATGACCATATTACCCCTACACACTCTTAACCTTCAAAGTAGCCTCCATGGGTAAAATAGTCATTTGGCATTAATTCTCATTAAACCTCTGGTTTCACTTAAAATCACCACTTAAATCTACCAAACTCAAATATTCACCAAATTACCAAAATACCCTATGCTAACCCCGAGCCGGGTATTTTACCCCGTTGTGACTTTTCCGCTAAAATGCTCACTAGGACCGCCTCGTGCCGAGAATCACAAATATATCCACATAATAATGTGATCACAATCGCATAGCATATAATTACAGATATACCTTCAGCATGTCAAAATTACGAAAATACCGTTCTAATAAGAAGTGGGCCCACAAGCATATTTAACACACTTAAACATGCATAAACAGTCATATTATAATATAACTCATATATTCCACATAATCACACATATATTCAATTAAATCCACATAAATCAAATTATGTTCTCCTGACACACTAATCAAGGCACTAATTCTTATTAGCAAATTTGGGAAGTTATAGTTCTAAAGACTACGGCACACCCAAAAGATTATAAAAGGAAAACGAAACATAATTGGAAGGGAAGAAACACTTTTAGAAAATCTAAGAAGCGAATCAAAGTTGTTTCAACGAAGATCTTTTATAGTTTTTCATATTTCTTCTTTACTTATTTTTTCCAGATATTGAACAATACTTTGATATTATGAACCATATCATGAGTAGGTAGTTTTCTTCTTTGTTAGGTTGTAGATGTATCTCTTGTTATGATTCTAGTTTTATGATTTAATGCAAAGTTTATTTTAGTCCAATATTGCTCTTGTGTTCTACTTTGATTTGTTGATGCTATAATTGTGATGCATTATATGATTGTAATTAAGGCTTTTATCTAGAGTGTGAAAATTATTACTCGAGAGAGGAACAATTAAACAATCAAGCAACGAGTAGAACAACTTAGGTTGTGTGAGATTGAGAGATGAAAATATATTTAGGTAGCCAAAATAGTATTAGATTGTGGAATCAAGAGGAATATTTAGAATTGTTTCTAGAGTTGAAGTTAATGAAGGTAGGTGTAATGCCCCAAATTTCCTAATAAGGTTTAGGACCTTGATTAGGAGGCCGGGAGGGCCATAATTGATTTATTATAGTATTTAATGATTATATGCATGTTTACGTGAATTATATTATTATATGATGGTGGATGCATGCATATGGGAGAATTTATTATTGTGAGGGTATTTTGGTAATTTGGCCATTGTGGGCGTAATTGTATATTTTGGGTGCATGATTTTGATTAATTAATATAGCCACACTATAAGGTGGCTTGGTTCGAGCTATCGACATGAGACGATCATGAGATGTAAGTGTTCGGTCTAGTCATAACGGGTTTAAGTTCGGGGCTCGGGGTGAGTCTCGGGGTGAATTTAATGATTAAAGCATTACCGGGAATTAAAGGGTAATGGGATATGATCTATTGGTATTTGGGAATGTTGAGATTAGCAGGAATTGGAGAGCGTTAATTATAATTAACGGTATAGGTTGGAAATGACGAATTTACCCTTGGGAGTGCTTAGAAGCTTTCAAATTGGTCTAGGGGCATTATGGTCTTTTGACCTTAAGGATTTATATCAGTTTTTGGGGGTTTGGAAGGCTGTAGAAACAGAGCAAAACAGAGCCTAACCTCATCCTTTCTTCCTTTCTCTCCCGTACAAACTTTCCTTCATCCTTTTCTTTGAATTTTGAGAGCCACCTTGAGGAGTTAAGCTTGGAGATCAAAGGGGGAAGCTAGGGAACTTGTCACAGCCATTAAAGGGGATTCAAAACTGTGTTTGAGGTGAGTTCCAGTTATGAATTTAAGGTGTGCTCTGTTTTTTTGAGTTAAGTTTTGAGTTTCTTAAGTTTTTAAGCTTAGGATTGGACTTTGTGAATTGTTGAGTTTTTGGTTGGTTTGAGCTTCAGGTTTTGGTGGTTTTGGACCATTGAGAAGTTTGGTAATATTGATTTGATGATTTGGAGATGTTTAGATGGGTTTTTGGAAGGTTTTAGAAGTGGAAAAACGAAGAAAAATGGCTGGTGCGAAGTTGGGCCGCGGCCCTGTTCTTGGGCGCCGCGGCCTTAGCTTGAAGAAGGTGGTGAAGGCTCTGTCAGGGGGGCGGGCCGCGGCATGGTCCATGTAGGGCCGCGGCCCTTAAGGGAAAAATTGCCCAAAAGTGTGTTTTTGTGATGGAAACTTAACTCTAAGGGCCTATGATCGATCCTACTACCTAGTTGAGTGGGATTTGATATTCCGGAGGCTTGGGTTGGGTTTGGAAGTATTTAATTACTCATTTTGATGAGGTTTTATATTTGGTTATGACTAGGTGACCGCTAATGGACTAGAAGTTGATCGTTCTCAAGGGTCGTTCTTTAAATCGTTCTAGCTCGACTTTGAGGTAAGAAAACTGCACCCTGTGTATATGAGACATGCATGGTTATTATTGATGCATGTCGGTTGATTATTATGTATGACATGCATGGTTATTATGATGCATGTTGGTTGACTATTATGTATGACATGCATGGTTATTATTGATGCATGTCGGTTGATTATTATGTATGACATGCATGGCTATTCTTGATGCATGTTGGTTGATTATTAAACGTGACATGCATGGCTGTTATTAGAGCATGTTGGATTGCCAGATATATTGCATATGATGCATGAGAAACATGTGATTAGGACATGCTTTGTATACTGGGTATGATATTGTTCAGAGCTTGAGCCTCTGTGGTTGTGCATGGTCCTAATTGTACTGGTATCTGATTAGTAAGCATGCTAAATACCTTGTTTATGGATATTGAACATGTGGTATACGATTGGTAGCATGACTTGCTTGTGCATGGCACTGACTAGTCAGGGACCGACTCTAAAGTCGAGAATCACGCATTGAATGGCCCTATGGCATTAATGCTAGACCAACCCTAGGGTCGAAGAACTTATAAGCGCTTGCCTGGTCTACGACCAGATGACTATAGCCAAGGTATATGACCCCGGTGACTGTTTGTCACATGGCTAAGGGACGTTGTCCATAGTTTCGACTCTAGAGTCGTGAGGAAGGTTATGTTGGTGACTAATCACCTTGCACCTGTCCTAATCAAACTTAATAAAGAATCACTTATCGGTTAAGCCCTGGTGACCCTATCGTCACATGGCTAGAGGGAGCGATGCTCATTATTGTGACTTTTGGCTATTGTCACCTATTTGCTTGGACTGATAGTCCTGAATGGTTATTATGATCGTTGTTGATATTATATCATGCTTTATTGTGTTTTCTTGCTGGGCTTTGGCTCACGGGTGCTACGTGGTGCAGGTAAAGGCAAGAGGAAGCTGGACCATCCTTGAGTTGAAGAGCTTAGGTGATGATGTGTACATATGCAGCTGCTCGTCCGCCACGACCGAGGTTTAAAGTGGAACTAGGGTTGAACCCTGTTTTGCCGCTTAGAACGGCCTGTTGTAAATGTTTTCTGTAATAAACTCTGAAATTATATTTTCAGGATCCCAATGTATATATTAAACGTTCTAGTGAAACGCTACATCTTAACCAAAGTTTTTAATCCCTAAACCGCTAATCATACTTAGTTCACGATTTTGGCCAAATGACTCGGTTAGCGAGTTTAGCACTGTTTACAAGGCACACCGTAACGGTCCCTGGAGTTTGGGGCGTTACAGTAGGGATAAATAATTGTAAACAAGTATAAGCTAGTTATCACTTACACATTCTTTATGTGGCACTTGAGAAAGAGTATGGAGATAAAATAACGCTTTATGTTCTTGAGAATATTGTATTGAATTAGGCACATTAATGAATGAGATTAGAATTATTGAAGAGTGAAGTTGAAATCATAACAATTGTTCTAATCTTGAGTTTTTCCATTTCATTGTTTATTTACTGAAATTCATATTTTCTTTGAAGTTTTCATCACCTTTCGAAATTAATTACCTAGATAAATTAGGATTTAGTAATCGTTGAACTTAATTTTTCAAAAATTATTTTAATCCTTGTGGGATGATATCAGTCTCTTGACCACTCTATTATTTGTTAGATTTATGCATTTGCAAGCCTAAATTATTTATTGTTTGCAACAGCTGTCGCGTGTGTACAAAGAGTGTGACTTTATTACTACATAAGAAAGTCAAATAGCATCCCTCTTGTATCAGGAATAAACATGCTTCTTCTCGAATCATTGAGGTGTGCTTTGAAGAATATCGTGCCCAAATGTTGCTTCGAAGAATATCATGGCATAATATTTTGTACCTCGAATATACATAAGTAGGGCAGTTTGTGATTTAAAAAATTATCATATTATTCATTTTTAAAAAAACTATAGAAAATGTTTTTGGTTAATTAATTTTAAATATGTTTATATCATTCTTTTATAATATATGGCATTGTTTATTTATTTAAAATCTATATGACATTTAAAAAACATAATAAAATAAATTAATACATTATCTAAATAAAACTAAGTAAATGTGAATTGTACATTGCTTTCACCTAGTATTATATATAATAGTGAAAAGTATGCAGTTGCATTATTAAGTTGTTATATGTAAACATATGAATGCAAATAAATCTATCTTTTATTGATATTCACACTACTTAAGTACAAACATAAAAGTAGGAGTGCTCATCCAATTTGATCCAACATTTTTACCCATACCCAATCCAATCCAATTAAAGGTTTGATGTTGGAAATCATCATCCAATCCAATCCATTTCGTCCTCAAAATCCAACCCAATCCAATCCAATTGTAATTGGTTGTGTAATTTGATTGAATAAGTTATGTTATCTTTTAGCCTAAATTTAACAAATAAAAAAAAACATACAAAAGAAATCATACAAAAAATTAAACACTATTTAATAATAATACTAGATTAAGTCCTTACAATTACCACATTAACTCATTAAAATGTTAAGTTTACAACACAAACATTCAAATTTAAAATTAATGTCTCAAAACCAATGACTAAAGTACTTAGATAGTAACATAACATGAACACAACAACAACATCTACAAAGTGCTAACATAGCATCCAAAAATAATAATAATCTGATTAAATATATTTATTGTTGTATCCCAAAAATACGAGTTAAAGTACTCAACACGGGGTACAGCTGGCAGACAAACGTATGAAGAAAGCGTGCAAATAGAACATCTAGTTAACTCTGGAGAGAGCAGCTCGAGTCAAACTTGACAGCTTATGGCAACCAGATGGTCTCCAGATCGCCTCTTGTGCCAACAACTTAGTTCAAGATGCGAGAGAACCAGATCGCCTTCATGAAGTTCTGAGTGTGACCCATATAAGTTCAAATTAGTTCTTTGATACCCAGCTCGAAGGAAGTGTTGAGCTCGCAGAAGCCTGATCATGACGGATAGTGAAGGATCCCAAAAGACTCGTAGATTTGTTATACACTCATTAATGTTGATATATTATTCTGTATTTATTACCCGATATTGGGGGCATAGAATCAATGGACATTAATGTATTTATGTAAATGGGATGTTACCCAAAAATTTATGTTACAATGTTTATGCATGGTTACCCAAATCTGTCCAGGCAGAATTCCCTATAAATACTGGGGAGAATGGACAAAAAGGGGGATCAACATCTTGTGTACTAAAACTCTGGTGAAATTGTGACAAACAATGTCGCGATGAGAACAAAACAGATCAATAAGAATGACCCGCGGACTAGGTGAATTTTAACCACTGAACCACATAAAAGTGTGTGAGTGCTCTTGATACTTTCTATTTGTCCAATTACGGTTTGGCAAAAGCCTAATATCTCTATTTTTCGGATTCCTTAATCCACTGTTGGCGAAAAACTGTGTCAATATTTATATATATATATATAATATATTAATTGTATTTTGATTAGATCGGTTTCTAATTGGATTTTTACAGTCTCATCTGCCAATCGATCCAATCCAATTAACATCCAAATTTTTAAATCAATCCAATCCAATGGTAATTGGATATCCAATTTTTTGTAATTGGATATCCAATTTTTTGTAATTGGATATCCAATTTTTTGTAATTGGATTAGTTTGGGGTAATTGGATTGGTTTGGATCCTGAGCACCCCGACATAAAACTGTAATCAGGTAAGGGTACATGAATATAACACAATTGGTAAACTAATTCCTGAAACTAAGGATTTACAAGTTTGAATACAAATTTAAATAATGAGAACTGGACAAGTCAATGATAATGACAACACTTAGAGGTAAGTCTTTGCTAATATGTAAGTATATAAATATAGAGAAATTTTATGGTTGGGGCACCACTTTTGCTCTTACCAGTGATCGCGTCCTTGTTTTTGGCATGTGAAAATATCATAACCCAAATTTTTGTTATATGACGATGTACTTTGTAGTTAGAGTAGGCATCCCACCAATTTTTGGGAAGTTCGAATAATTTACGGTGTCGAAAAATAGAGCTAAAAATAGTAAATTGCACGTGTGAAATTGACTATTTGAACCATGTTTTTGACACCGTAAATTATTTAGAATTTCCCAAAAACTTTCTATAACTACAATGTACACTGCCCTGTAAAAAAAATTAGGTTATAATTTTTCTATATGTCGAAAATAGAATCGTCCTTACTGGTAGGGGAAAAAGTAGTGCCCCAACTATCGAATTACCTTGTAAATATATATAAATCTAAATTTAAAAAAGAATCTTGTTGTTACTTTTAGAGCTGGGTTGAGCAGAGGAGAAAGTCATTCTCGTTGGGCTAAAGAAACAGAACAAGGAAAGAAAATGGAGTACAAAACCCTTAAAAAAATCATTATGCAAATGTGTATTTAACATCAATAATTAAGTGAATAAACCCAAATACTAACAGCTGCAAACATTTCTTGAGAATGAGAATTTAATTGTAAAAATATAGAAATTGAGGACTTAAGTGTCAAACATAGAGTAAGTCGGGTTATTTTTTTTTCTTCAAATAAACCTATTGAAATGAAGTTTAGTGATATAGTCAAAAAGATAGATTCATCTAAAAAAAATTCATTGCAAGTTCTTTTGTTAATTATTGTATTTAAAGTTTAATGTGGAAGAGTTAGACAAATCAATATGTAAATTGTACAATTTTGAACCCTAGTCGCTTGGTCTTCTTTGTTTTGGTTTCTCTTAGCCAGAACATGTCGATTCTAGTCTGTTTACCGGTGTTGCTTTGGTCGAGAGGCTCCGTCGATGCTTTGCAACTTCTGGTTTGTGGGCTCTTCTCTATAACGCTTGGGTCTTCTACTTCCTCTAAGCTCTCCAATGGGCTCCTCTCTTAGTTCCTGGTATGGTGGCTGGTGCTTGTTTGAAGTGGCGGCCTTTATTTTTGGTGGTTAGTGTCGTTGTTTGACCCTTCAACCTCTGTTTGTGGCTCTATGACTTCAAAGTTGTGTTGGTGTGTGAAAGGCCTTTGGAGGAGGCTCTCAACCTTGGATGGGGAAGATCTGATGGATCACGGTGCTGCTATCATGTGGTTTGTTTGTTGCTTTGTCTGGGTTTGGTTTCTCTTGTTTTAGCTTTTATGTTTTGTTTTATTGGGCTTAATGTTTTTAAGCTTAATGTTGTGGTCTTAGTTTATATGCTTTAGTATGTTTGGTTTTAGTTTGTGTGTGTAATTGTAACGCCCCAATTTTCTTGAGACGTTAACTAACTCATACAATAGTTAAATTTGGAAGTAAATATCTTTTATTATAAAGAAATCAATGTGAGTAACAACCTAAACGTTGAGATGAAAAGAAACTCTGGAGTTTCATAAATACCATTTAAACAAATAAAATCCATTATTTGACTCCATAACCAGACTCACAATATTATTCAAATTTCAAAATAAAACATATCTTAAATCTGAATAGAAAACATTAAAACTTCTAAGTAGGCCCGAGCCCTAACAATAGAGATATTCATGACATGTACGCCCTTCGCCAAAGCTCTCCAACTCATTGCCATAAAACTACTTCCTTGCCTTTGCCTGCAGCATAGAGTACCCATGAGCCAAGGTCCAGCAAGAAGAATTGTATAGGACACAATCCCCTTAAAACTTACCCAAGAACACAATTCAAATAAAAACATAAACATGTAATTAAATTATAAATCAATTAAAATCAAAACAAAATACTCATAGTGCATTCAAGCACAAATAACATAAGCATGCATTTCAACATATCATAAGCATGCCAACCTGAACATAGACATGAGTTTAAGAACATAAGCATGTCAGACAACATATCACACATACAAACATCGACATAAGTAACGTATACTACTTAAAACATGTAACATTCACTAGCATAACCATACATCTAGCATAGGTAATTAAACGTAAAAATTATACCATTTAAAAGTACATCAAGCGTATACTCTGTGTGCAGGTGTCCACTCATCTTACCTCAAGTCCAAGCAGCAACGATCCACACACACATTAACGTATCCCTTCAAGTATCCAGTGAACCTAAATATGTCACATAACATCAAAGTCTTACAACTAAAACCATATTAAAATACACCCATGTCCTTCTTAAAGCTAATTCATACTCATAATATCCCTAAGAAAGTCTGAAACTCTACTGTTTATAACCCCAAACAAAAAATGTACTAGAATATATCAAAATGGTGCATTAAGATCACAAAAAAAAATGCATTTTTGGGCAACTGACACAATCACGCCAGTGCCTGGGTGCGATCGTGCTCATAGAGCATCTGGGCTAACTAGTCGAGTAGCGCGGTTGCGCCAGGGCTGGGCGCGATCGCACTAGGCCCTTTTTCTGGAAATCCCATATGCGATTTTTAAACCTAGGAATCGACCCAAATCGCAAAATTTTGATCCCAAATCACCCAATCAGCCATCCTAACATATTTCTAACCCTAGGAACCCGGGTATAATCAATCTTGAACCTTTAAAACACATTCGTTAACCCACACGCATTTAAATTCCTCTGATATTATCAAAAATCTAGATCTATCATAACTTGAATAATCACAGTTCAAAGAGTTACCTTGCAAGTTCTCATATTAAATCATCAAAGTCTTGCTCCCCTTGTACAATCCTTAGTCCACCAACATACAAATCCTCACTCTCCTTTGAATCTCCAAGCCTTAAAATTCAGATCAAGAAGGATCTTCTTAGCATGATACTCTATTGCGTAATGTACGGGAAGAGTGTCTGACTATCGTATAAAATTCTAAACCTATTTCCCATTATTAATCTTATTCTTGGTACGTATAAAACCATTTTACCATGCTAGCCTCAATCTCTAACTTTCCCTCAAGAATTACTTAAGCCCCTTATTGTAATTTCCATCAAAGCTAATAATTTCAACTTCTCATAATTACATTTTCTACCATAAAACTCATAACTCTACTTTGACCCCCATAAATCAACTTCTATCACACTTTGGCCCTTAATACTTGAAGAAACACATGTGTAGATGGACTGACAAGTTCATATAAAATAAAACATAAATTCAATCCATGCATAGCATAGCTTAAATCATGCATCACATAAACATACAAATTACCATATTACTCTAGCCCGTGACAGATTACCAAAATACCCCTACTAACGGAAGTGGATATTACAGTAATAGTTGTGTTTTATCACCTTGTCAATGGGACCTTGGACTTGTGTCATTTTGTTGGGTCTATTCCTTAGTTTAGTCTATACTAGGGTTGTTTTGCCAAGCCGGTTTGGAACACCGTTGCTTATATATAAGATCTCTCAAAGGCGAACTCTTATTGTGTGTGTCTGACTAAGGTTCATGATCTGTCCTTTCCTATTTTGGTCAGTTTGTTGTGTCCATCCTTGTAGGGTATGATGTTATTATTTGATTTATTTGCTCCATTGCAATCAACTTGGTTGGCAGTTGTTTTGGTCATCTTCTTGAAAGATTTGTGTGGCTCTTTGAGCTCCTATTTATTACCTTGATTGAATTGACCATGAAGGTCATTCCACATATCCACAACTCTTTCTTGAAACACGATGCTAACAACAATTTCTTGGGAAACTGATTGTAAAATCCAAGCCATTACCATGTTATTGCATTGGACCCAAGAAGAGTGTTTCAGATCAGCAGATGGAGGAAGTTAACCATCAATATATGGGGTTTTATTCTTGGGTTCAATGGAAATAGAGTAGCATGCTTCCAAGATTGGAAGTTTTCTTTTCCTGCTAGATTTTTGGGGACGATCAAGAAATAGGGGTGATCTCCTATTCCCAGATGGTAAGGATTGGGGATTTCATCTTGAGAAGGCCGACCTGTGATGGAGTTGTTTCCACCATTGATGTCGACGACTAGAACTGGCGCAACCAAAGTGGATGTGGTCATAACCACAATGATTGGATCTGAGACAATCAGAGTTGAGTTAGGCATGGAGTTAATCAGTGGATTAGGGGGGTTTGATGGTGGAATAGAGCTTGAGTTGTCGGAGTTGTTCTGAACGGTAGCCCTAGTTCTTGCCATTGTAGGATTCAAAAGAATTAGAGATTATTTTTCTGATTCCATATTAGAGAGAAAAGAGAAAGAACAATTTTGTATTCAGTAAAACGTGTGTTACAATGGAGAAGAAGCCTTATAAATAGGCTTTGAACAATAGACTAATATAACCAACCTTAACTAAATACTTGAATAACATATTAGTTACTAATCTCTAACTAATTTAACAAATCAGTAACAATATACCATTTAACTAATTTTAATAGCTCCGCCTGATTTATTGGACTATCTATCTCCTCAACCTTTGTGCGTATGTTCTTTCCCTTAAAAAAAAATTTGTTGTATTAAAAGTCCTACTGGTTTAACAGCTCTATCAGGAACATGAACCATTCATTACATTGACGTATGAACATTTGATGATATCATAATCAAACACCATAATATAATAAAATATAACTAAAATGTTTCATAAATATTGATGTGATGTCATAATCAAAACACGATAATATGATTTTGTCAAAAATAAAACGACAATATGATAATATATATAATTAAAATGTTTCATATATATTAATGGTGGATATGATATTATCTTATACTCGCTTCGTCATTACTCCATGAAAAAACTCCCTAGTCCCTTCCCTTTATATTTAATCTTCATAATGAAGTGGTTTGCCAACTTTGTTAAAAAATATATTTTCAAAATAAATATACAAATAAATCTTAGTTATATCTGCACTTTCAAAAAAAAAATATATAATATATGGTAGTTCTCCGGTGCATCCCTCAAAAAAGGAGCACACAGGTGCACCCCCACTCCTCTTTCTGGGTCGAGAAGTATTTTCAGCGTGAATTTTTTTTTATAACCGTGTATATTGTAGTTATTTAGAGCATCTTGCAAATTTACAGGAAATTCTAAATAATTTACAGTGCTGAAATTTTTTTTTAAATAAGCTACTTTCCATACGCACAAAAACAAAATAAGCACGCGTGCATCAAACTATTTTAACTTTGTTTTTTGCAATATAAATTATTTGGAATTTCTTGAAAAATTTGCATAATACTTTAAATAACTACAATATATACGACCATCAAAAAAATTTGCGCCGAACATACTTCTTTAGCCAAAACTAGAGAGGGGTGCACCATTATGCCCTTTTTTGGGGGTGCACCCAAGATTTCCCTTATAAAATATATATATATATATTAATTTTTTTGTATAAAAAGTGTGTAGATAATAAAAAAATTTGTTTTAACGATTTTTTTGTTAAATTTAACGGAATATACCTTTAAAACTAATTAAAATAGATATTTATTAATTATATTAATATAAATTCAAATATTATAAAATATCATTATTATGATAATATATAATACAAGACTAGATACTTAATAATTATATTAATATAAATTCAAATGTTATAAAATATTATTATGATAATAATAATATATAATCGTAATTTTTTACTAATTATATTAATATGAACTCTGTTACACTCATATTTGGAGTATCACTACCCATCTACCTAGATCATGCATAGGGCCTAATCAACTGTTACTTTATATTATTTTTGGGCCAAGCCCAATAACTTAAGCTCACACTCAAATGTAACTCTAACTCTTCAATATAAATAAGAGGAGTAGGGACCAAAGAAAGGAGCGTCAACTTTTTACAAAGAGAGTCATCCATCTTCAATGGAGCCAAATAGCTAAAAGCAAAATACAAATGTAATATATGACTTGCAAGAGCAATATCAGTGACTAAGTGGATGTAGGCCATCTTTTTTGGGCTGAACCTATAACAACCTGGATAGACAAGACCGTTACACTG
This sequence comes from Humulus lupulus, assembly GCF_963169125.1. Classification (NCBI taxonomy): domain Eukaryota; kingdom Viridiplantae; phylum Streptophyta; class Magnoliopsida; order Rosales; family Cannabaceae; genus Humulus; species Humulus lupulus. The sequence goes on from NC_084794.1 coordinate 99,111,762, forward strand.
TGTGTTTTAAATAGTGATAGACTCTCTAAACGAGTCTCTTGGCCATAAACGTGTAATTAAACGTGATTAACGATTTAGGGTTAAAATTTTGGTCAAAAGGGATAACCATTTCATTAAAACGTTTAAGTCCATTCATGGGATCCCAAAATAACATCTAAAAGGCTGATTACAATTCAAAAGTTACAACCAGCTGACCTAAGCGGCAAAATAGGGTTTGACCCTAGTTCCTTTGAGAAACCCCAGTCGTTGTGGTCAAGCAGCCGCATATGTACACGTCACCACCAAAACTCTCCAACTCATGGCTGGTCCAACTTCCCCTTCCCTTTACCTGCACCACAAAGCACCCATGAGCCAAGGCTCAACTAGGAAACTTAAACATGCTCATAAGCATTTAATAACATATTACAGGATCATAATAAGAATGCCTACAAGTAATAACCATATTCATGCATGTATTCTATTCAGATAAGTGACTACAGTGTCACATTGGGGTCTGTTGCCCTAAATACGTGACCATAGAGTCACCTCGGGGCCCACTGCCCTATCCTCTGTATAACCAGCTTTAGAGCTGGCCCAGCGTACTTGACGCTTTAATTTTCCAACGACCATATGGTCAGTCAAGTGTATATCACACTCATAATTAGGCCTAGCCATATCGACCAGTGCTCAGGGCGCTATTGCCACCCTTGACTTATAAGTCAATGGTTTTAACCAGTGCTTAGCGTGCTATTGTCGTTCTTGACTTAGAAGTCAAGCCTTTTCAATCAAATAATGAAAACAAGCATACATCATTTAACAATTATCCAGATACAGAGCATTCAAGCATACCTAATCAAGCAATCACATGCATAATCATAATCATGCTCATTCACAAGGGCCTCAACCCTAATCATATCTACATTTAACAATCGGGCCAAGACCTAATCACATATACCAAGTATTGGGTGTAGTTTTCTTACCTCTGGTTCAAGCACAAGTTAATTAACAACGACCCCCGAGCACAATCCCATCCTGAGCCCTAGTAGTATCCTAGTGACAAACATAATAAGAGATATCCATCAATATCGAATAAATAAAGACTTTTGGATCGATTCCTAGAGTCCGGGACCTCGAATTCTACTAAATCAGGTAGTAGAATCCTTCCCGAGCCCTTAGTTTTGAGTTCTCGCTACCCAAAATATATTTTGGCCAATAACCGCAATCTGAGCCACGACACCCCTCACTAAGCGTCACGGTTATCCATAAATCAAAGAGCTCAACCCTCATTTTCACTGGACACGGGCCACAGCATGTCACGGGCTGACATTTTGACAGCAAAAATGCCCGTGCAGCACCTTGACTCCTCTGAGCCAAGGTCAGCCTTCCAACCATGCATTTTTCGCGCGACCGTGTGCCTCTACACACTTTCCTCTCTCAAACAGCTCTCGTTGAGTCATGCTCTCAAGCATCTATGAGTGTAACCATGCATCAAGGCTATCTAGCCAAGACACTCACACTGTCCATAGGTTCACACTATGGAAAGGAAAATCCCAAAACCGATGCTCACGTAGAGATTCGCAAGCCAAGGTAGCATGTGTGGCCAAGAGCCAACACCAAGTTGACGTGCCAACTCGTCTCGTCATGCCCCATTTGATACTATATGAATAGCTTGCGTCACAGACCAAGGACTCTCATACGTCTATGGCCCAATCCTCAAGGCACCATGCCTTTATGCATGTTGGCAGGCCCTCGAGACTAGCTGCCAGACTAGTAGCACACACTGGACCTCTGTCATTCTCAAGCATTGTGCACTCTTCAATGCCTGTATGCTAGCAAGTCCAAGGAATGACTTCTCGTGCCATCTCGTGTCAAGAATCGTGGCCATGGTGTGCCACGACGTCTCTCGAAGGTTTGGGCTATATTCCATGTAGCTGGCATACCGGCAAGCCAAGAGAACCGTACCTATAAACTTCTGGCAGCACACTTCAATGCACTACCGGGGCGGCCGGGTAATGTCCATGAGTACTCATACTCATGGAGACATAAGAGTCCCCTCGTGGTCCTCATATGCCCGCCCTACTAGTCCTCCCAACTAGTAGTAGCTCACTTGACATGCCTGCGCCAGGGGGTGGTGGAGAGCTAACACCAGGTGCTCCCCCTACAAAGAGCCTTCTAAGCTTTTAGCCTTCTACCACGAACATATATGATTTTTTCTTGGGAGACATATTTGTCTTTCAGCTCGCCAATTCTCTGAATCTCCCAAATCTAATCATACCATTGCGTTCATTGACCCTTCAATATGGAACCTACCAAGTCCTGTCCATTTTTAGGCAATATTGAAGATATTTACGAGAATGCCACTGCCGTACAAACTAGGCATCAGCATGCTCACCAGCCTGCACCCTCACGCACGCATCTAACCGAGCACCATCCTAGCTTGTAACATGCCCTCAAGGCCAGCATGTTACACAGCGTGTCCCTGGGAACCTAGTTTTTCCAACATTTTCCCCGATCCAAAACCTTGCAAATTAATCATATCTCCAAACCAAAACCAAAAAATACACCCACAAGCATTTCCAAACATCATCAAACAACTTATAGACCCGAAAAACCTAGCAAACACCCCATTGAAATTCATAATTCTAGAGAAGCTCTATAAGTCAAAAACCACAAAAAAAAAACTCAGAACTTAAAGCTTGAATTTACCTCTGTTAATTCGATTCCTAGTTGTTCGTTCAGCCTCCAAAGTTTCCAAACTTGCCTCAAACTCCTTAATTCCCTTAGCAAATAAGTTCTTAAGCTTGAATTTCAATTTTTCTTTCCTCTTCAAACCCAAACCAACATAGAGAGAGGGAGAAAGGGAGAGTTGAGTCTTTGTTTTCCCCTTGTTTCCTACCTCTGAATGAACTCAGTGACTAAGTCACCACTAGGAAAGAAATGACCAAAATGATCATTACCCATTAATGTACTCTTCAATGCCCTCAAGTGCAAATTGGTATTTTGCCAAATTTCCCGCTAATCTCATTTAACGCGTCATAATTCTCGTAACTTCCAATATCCTCAAATAATCACTAAATAATTTCCCATTACCCGATAAGTCCCAGTAATATACTAAATTACAAAAATACCCCTAGGCTCACCCCAACATCTGAGTATTTGACCCCGTTATGACTAAACCGCTAACTTGCTCCCCAGGATCACCTTGTGCCGAATAACCAAAATATATCCACATAATAATGTGGTCTCAATCATAAAACACACATATACATTCAAATATGCCCTCAATGAGCGCCAAAATTATGAAAATGTCCTTCTAATAAGAAACGGGTTCACATGCAAGCTTAAGACACTTAAACATGCCAATATAGTCATATTATAATATAACTCACATAATTCATATAATCATGCATATAATAACGTAATACATAATTAAATCAAGTATTGCCATCCTGGCCCCCTAATCAAGGCACTAAGCCTTATTAGGGAAATTGGGACGTTACATTTATCTCGCCCTTATAGGATACTGATCTTGCATGTTGGACTCTAATTCTCAGGTTGCCTCCTAGACCTTGTCGTTCCTCCTTAATAATTTAAGCAAAGGTATGGTTTTGTTCCTCAGGACCTTGTCCTTCCTATCTAGTATTTGGACTAGTTGTTCTTCATAGGAAAGATCTACGTGCAGCTCCAGATCTTCGTAACTCAATAAATGAGTTACATCTGATACATACTTCTGAAGCGTCGAAATATGAAACACATCGTGTACGCCCAACAATGCCGAAGGTAAGGCCAATCTATAGGCCACCAGATCAATCATCTCCAGGATCACAAACGGTCCTACAAACCTAGGGCTCAACTTTCCCTTCTTTCCAAATCTCTTCACCCCTTTCCATGGAGAAACTCTAAGGAAGACATAGTCTCCCACTTGGAACTCCACGTTCCTGCACTTTGAATCTGCATAACTTTTCTGTTTACTCTGAGACGTGAGCATCCAAGCTCTGATCTTCTCAATAGGCTCATTGGTTCTCAAAACTACCTCAGGACCCAAGTATTTCCTTTCTCCCGTCTCATCCCAGTGAATGGGCGATCTACATTTCATACCATACAGAATCTCATAAGGAGCTACTCCAATGGTCGACTGATAGTTTTTATTGTAGGAAAACTCTATCAAAGGAAAATACCTACTCCAGGACCCTTCAGAGTCTAGCACACATGGTCGTAGCATGTCCTCTAATATTTATATCGCCCAATCAGATTGTCCATTTGTCTGAGGATGATAGGCGGGACTAAACTTCAGTTGTGTACCCATAGCTTTTTGCAAACTTCCTCAAAACTTGGAAGTAAATGTGGGGTCTCGATCTGACACAATCGACCTCAGAGCCCCATAAAGGCACATTATCTCTCTCACATAGAGATCTGCGTATTGATCAACTGTATAAGTCATCCTCAGTGGTAAAAAGTAAGCTGATTTGGTGTATCGATCCACGATAACCCACACCCCCGCGTAACCCAACCAAAAAATTCATTGTGATATCCTCCCATTTCCACTTTAGGATACCCAGAGGCTATAATAACCCTGCTGGTCTCTGATGCTCAACCTTGACCTACTGACATGTCAGGCACTTAGCCACATATTCAACCACATCCCTCTTCATCCTAGGCCACCAATACAAATTCCTGAGATCATAATACATCCTCGTGGTGCCTGGATTCAAAGAGTAATGGATAGTATGAGATTCATCCCGAATCTTTCGTCTGATTACAGTATCCATCTGAACACAGATCCAACCCTTATATCTTAGCAAGCCCATATCTGACACTGTATAGTCCCTCGCCACTCCAACTAGGACGTCCCATTTAATCCTCATCAGTTGTGGATCACTCCACTGACTTTCCTTTTCAATCAGATAATGCAAACAAGCTTACATCATTTAAATATTATCCAGATACAGAGCATTAAAGCATGTTTAATCAAGCAATCACATGAATAATCATAATCAAGCTCATTCATAGGGCCAAAGCCCTAATCATATCTACATTTAACAATCAGGCCAAGCCCTAATCACATATATCATGTATTGGGTGTAGTTTTCTTACCTCCGGTCCAAGCACAAGTTAATTAACAACGACCCCCAAGCACGATCCCATCTTGAGCCCTAGCAGTACCCTATTAACAACCATAATAAGCGATATCCATCAATATCGAATAAACAAAGACTTATGGACTGAGTCCTAGTCTCCAGGACCTTGAATTCTACTAAATCGGATACTAGAGTCCTTCCCAAGCCCTTAGGTTTAAGTTCCCGCCACCCAAAACCTACTTTGGCCAATAACCCCAATTTGAGTAGCGGCGCCCCTCACTAAGTGATGCGGATCTCCACAAGTCAGAGAGCCTAGCCCTCATTTTCACTGGACACGGGTGGCAGCGCAGCCCACCAAGCACCGCGGTCCAAAGGCGGTCTAGGGAAATTCCCTGGCCTCTGAGTTCATGAGGGCCGCTGTGCAACCCTGCGAACCCAGTTTTTCCAACATTTTCCCCGAGCCAAAACCCTACAAATTCATCACATCTCCAAACCAAAACAATAAATACACCCCACAAGCATTTCTAAACATCATAAACAACTTATAGACCCCAAAAACGTAGCCAAAACACCACTAGAACTCATAATTCAAGAGAAGCTCTATAACTCAAAAACCACAAAAAAACTCAAAACTTAAACCTTGAATTTACCTCTGTTAATTCGATTCCTAGCTGTTCTTTAAGCCTCCACAATTTTCAAACTTGCCCCAAACTTCTTAGTTCCCTTAGCAAATAAGTTCCCAAGCTTGAATTCCAATTTTATTTTCCTATTCAAACCCAAACCACATCGAGAGAGGGAGAGAGAATGTGAGGGAGAGAGAGAGTTGATTCTTTGTTTTTCCCATGTTTCCTACCTCTGAAGGAACTCAGGGACTAAGTCACCACTAGGAAGGAAAGGACCAAAATGCCCCTTGCCCATCAATGTACTCTTCAATGCCCTCAAGGGCAAATTGGTCTTTTACCACTTTTCCCGCTAATCTCAATTAATGCCTCATAATTCTCGTAACTTCCAATATCCTCATATAATCACTAAATAATTTCACATTACCCGATAAGTCTCAGTAATGTACTAAATTACCAAAATACCCCTAGGCTCACCCCAACAGTGGGGTATTTGACCCCATTATGAATAAACCGCTAACTTGCTCCCTAGAATTGCCTCGTGCTGATTAACTATAATATATCAACATAATAATGTGGTCTCAATCATAAAACACAAATATAAATTCAAATATGCCCTCAACAAGCCAAAATTATGAAAATGCCCTTCCAATAAGAAACGGGCCCACATGCATGCTTAATACACCTAAACATGCCAATATAGTCATATTATAATATAACTCGCATAATTCATATAATCATGCATATAATCACGTAATGCATAATTAAATCAATTATTGTCCTCATGGCCCCCTAATCAAGGCACTAAGCCTTATTAGGGAAATTGGGACGTTATAGAACCACTATAAAACTCTCTCTTTATCCATTATTTATGGGCACTACAAATATCTCATATACTTTACTTAGCTTTCGTAAATATTTTAAATATTATTATTTGGGTGTTAGACAAGTTAAAGAAAAAACAAGTCAACATTTTGGTGCTTTTATTGAGAGCGTAACACAAGGAAAAAAGCGTTGGTGTCATTGAAATTCACTCGAGCAACAGGCTACCCCAAACCATCTCTGTTCAGCAATATATCAAACATGTATGTATAGTAGCTAGCAGATCCAAATGTTTGGGGTCGCTTGGGAGTGCTTGAAGATGTTATATTATTTCATAAAATATAATGTTAGATTAAATACTGTGACAAAATGTGATTTGTCACACCTTGTAACATATTATTAAGAGTCACAAAAATTGGACACATGTGTGTGCCAAAATGTGATATATTTTGGAGTTACAAATTCGTGACTCCCAAATATTACCCAATAATGTGTATATTTTATGTTACACATTTGAGATTTAATTTCACAAAGTCATTATGAAATATGGCTGTTGGAGACATGTTCTTAACTCCCATTTGGTGTTTGGAGGTTACAAAATCATGTGGGAAATGATTTGGGACATTTTGGAATGTTTTGTAAAAAGAACATTTTGTGCTGAAAATGGCATGTGGCCATGGCCACTGACTTTCCTTGGCCATGGTTGGGGGACAGAGGCCAATGTTCGCAGCCACTGATAATCCTGGCCGCAGCCAGTGAGGCTGACGGCGAATTTTTTTTTTTAGTTTTTTCCAATTTGAACGGTTCTAACATCCTAAGTAACTCCCAAATCTCCATTTTAATTCCATAAACATCCAATAAAACATTGGTAACATCCATGGGGGTTGGTGTAATTTGAAATTCAAAGGGTATCTCAAAACTCTATAAATGGGAGCCTAATACTCACTTGTAAGACAACCCTATCCCTATCCACTAGAGCACTTTGCTAGAAATACACCAAAAGGCTTGATTATTCCAGAGAGCTATTTCCAATATTGAGATAATCCCTTTGTGCTTGAAATATGGGGAAATAAGCTTTTGGGCAAAGGTTGTAAACCTTGTTCAAGTTGGTGATCCCCAATGCTCTTCCCTTTAGTTGTGTGAATGAGAGTATTTTACTTTTTTTTTCTTGTTATTTTTTCTACTATTTCTTTTGTCTTCTCTTCTTCTATTTTATATTTGCATATTTATTTATATCCTTTGTTTTAGAGTTGTAGTTCTTATAAATTTTTTTCTTCCTCTTATTTCTACATTTACTTGTATTTTGACTATTGAGTTGTAATCTTATTTAATCAATTCCTTGTCTATTGTATTTGTGCATAGAGTTGTAATAGTATTTCTTATTTTCCATTGAGACAATACATATATTTCCTAACAATCAAAAGCTTATAACCCTTGTTTGTTTCAATGGAAGGAGAAATTATAGAGATCTTGTTTGGAATATTCTTCTTTGTTTCTCTTGGAAGATCTAGTGGCTCTCATGTGGTGATAGAAACAAGGAAACTTATATGAATAAGTGTGTAGCTGTTAACATGTTAACACAATATGAGATACATTGTGACATAGTTGACACATTGTTTTGTGAAAGTTAATGTGTGATCCTTAGAAGTGAACTTTTGACATGATTTTCATAATATATGGACTATAAAACTTTTATGTATATACTATAGGTGAGATAATATTACATTGATATGAAAATTATGTTTTGAGATTTTATAAAGCATGATAATTTGGTAGTTTTGACATGCCTATAAATTGATGTTGTGAATCAATAGATTATATCAATATGTGGATATGAGAATTATTGTATGATATTTGTGATATACTTACAATTAATTATGTGATTCAAAAGGCATGTTAATATGATAGACATATGTTGACAAATTATGTGAATTTACATTGAGACATAATTATGTTAATATAAAAATATATTGATGTGAATTATCATGATTTTATAGTTTTCTATATAATATGATTATTAATTTGATTAGTAACCATTTTTTTTGGTAAATAAAAATAATAATTTGAGAAATTAAAATTTCTCATTTAAGTGTTGAGCATCTCAACTTATGAGATAAGAAAAGATGAACCAAAGGGGGTTACATCTTTTATTGGAAGTGTCTTGCCATTGCAAGAAAATTGGATCCAAGTGGATTCAAAAATTGTGGGATGACATATTGACTCAATAGACTTATAGTCTAGAGTGTGGTCAAATGAAATATATTTGAGAATTATTTAGTGACAATAATTCTTAAATATTCAATGTCTCAATGAGGAGACATTGCAAAATTGGAGAAGCAATTTTGAATCTTTACACCAATTGATCATAGATTAAAGAGAACTTTATTCATTTTGGTTAAAGATGGTGACATGTGTAAATTAATCTCAATGAGGAGACAATTTTAAACTAAAGCATAAGAAATAAAAGTGTTTAAATAAATCAATGAGGGTTTATTTTATTTTATTTAAAGTGTTTAAAAAAATTGACATCTTCAAATTGATTTTGATGAGAAAATCAATGGATGTAAAATTGGTATTTTCTCAAAGAGACTCTCAAGAAATACACAAAAGTTGTTTAAGTGATTTTGAGATTATTTAGACAACTAAAAGTGAAAATTAGTGATTATTTGTTTGAGAAATTTTCACATGACATTTGCGTTCACATATTTTATTTTGTGAAATATATAAAAGAAAGAAACTAAGTGAAAGTTACTTTCAAAGAAGTGTGTCTTGCTTTAGCAAGTAAATAAATCAAGATAAACATTGAGGTTTTTATCTTGATCTATTGAGAGTTTATCATGTGGCTTAAAGGACTCATGATGAACTTTGAGAATTATAAGTCTAGATTTATCTTGGAGGATAAAGGACTTAATAGAAATGAAGAGATTTCTATTTTAAAGTGATATTTTATTATCACTATGTGAGAAATGTGGGGGTGATGCTCCAAAGTTAATCAATTTATTTTGTTGATAATAATTGATTAATTTGGTCATCCTATCAAATAGGTGATTTGTAATTCCACATTCTAAATCACATTGGCTATATGTGTATAGAATGGATACATTGGCTATATGTGTATAGAATGGATAAATCTAGACATGCTTGGTGTCTAAAGTTATTGTTTGTCATATTTTGATTCAAGAAGGAATCAATTTAAAACATAAAGAATAATTTTAGAAACAAAGAGATTTCTAGAATTAATATTCAAGGAAAATGTTTATCTTGGATATTGAAGTATAAAATAGTGGGGGTGTTGACTATGGTCAAACTCTCTATTTTAAAGGGGTGACTATTTTAATCAAACTATAGCTAGTAACAAAGTTTGAATAATATAATGAGAGTGTTTAAGTACGCATACATGAGAAAATAAATTATCCAAATGGAATCATTTCTACATCTCAAGGGATGGGACTTAGACTCCCTAAATAGATTCACAATTGATGGTAACATATCTTAATACTAGTAACCAAACTAGTATTAGGTTCAATAGGTAATAACAAGTCAATCAAGTGAACAGTAGTAGTACTCAAATTTTGTCTCATCTGAGATATGAGTACTAGTGTGTTACCAAAATGAGGTTTAAAACCGAAAGGTTTTTTAATAGAACTCGATCTTGAAAAGACAACTATTTTAGGGTAAAAAAATACTTTAAGAGTTATACCTATATAGACTTAGGGGTGGTGCCGCCCCTCATGAGAGTTGGGAGTCATTCTCAAGAAAATTCTATGAATGGAATGTGCACATGGCCATTAATGGTGCAAAAGTGAGACATGGAGATCTCAAGTGAACATAGCAAAAGTGTGTGTGTGTTATCACCAGTTTGTTAGCAAGGGAAAGTGGCTCACTGCTTCGGCAACCGAAATTTCAACAATCTTTGTGATAATTATACTAAGGTAAAATTCAAATCGAAAGACATTTTACTTAATGCACAAATGCAAAGGTTTCTATAGAGAGTGATTATTTAATCAAGTGGGGGAATATTATATTTTAATATAATGTTTGATTGATTAAATAAGTATTACAAAAAGTGATTATTTAATCTAGTGGAGGAATGTTATATTATTTCATATAATATAATTTTAGATTAAATAATGTGACAAAATGTGATTTGTCACACAAATGTGATTTTTCACACCTTGTACATATTATTAAGAGTCGCAAAAATTGGACACATGTGTGTGCCAAAATGTGCCATATTTTGGAGTTACAAAAATTAGTTACAAATTTGTAACTCCCAAATATTACTCAATAATGTGTATATTGTATGTTACACATTTGAGATTGAATTTCACAAAGCCATTATGAAATATGGCTATTGGAGACATGTTTTTAACTCTGATTAGGTGTTTGGAGGTTACAAAATCATGTGGGAAAGGATTTGGGACGTTTTGGAAAAATGACATTTTCTGCTGAAAATGGCCTGTGGCCGCGACCACTGACTTTCCCTGGTCGCGGCCTGGGGGACAGAGGCTAGTGGTCACAGCCACTGATAGTCCTGGCCGCGGCCAGTGAGGCTGACAGCCAAATTATTTTTGTTTTTCTGTTTTTTCCAATTTGAACAGTTATAACATTCCAAGTAACTCCCAAATCTCCTTTTTAATTCCATAAACATCCAATTAAACATTGGTGATGGCAAATGGGGTTGGTGGAATTTGAAATTTAAAGGGTATCTAAAAACTCTATGAATAGGAGCCTAATGCTCACTTGTAAGACAAATCTATTTCTATCCACTAAAGCACTTGGCTAGAAATACACCAAAAGGCTTGATTATTCCAGAGAGCTATTTCCAATATTGAGAGAATCACTTAGTGCTTGGAATATGGGGAAATAAGCTTTTGGACAAAGGTTGTAAATCTTGTTCAAGTTAGTGATCCCCAATGCTCTTCACTTTGGTTGTGTGAACAAGAGTATTTTACTTTTTTGTTCCTGTTATTTTTTTCTACTATTGATTTTGTCTTCTCTTCTTCTATTTTCTACTTACATATTTATTTGTATCCTTTGTTTTAGAGTTGTAGTTCTTATAATTTTCTTCTTCCTCTTATTTCTACATTTACTTGTATTTTGACTATTGAGTTGTAATCTTATTTAATCAATTACCTTGTCTATTGTATTTTTGCATAGAGTTGTAATAGTATTTCTTATTTTCCATTGAGACAATACATATATTTTACTAATAGAAGAGAGGAGTTACTTTGATGCGTTCTTTCTCCTAGGTTCCTAAAGGTCCTCAGGCTTGGAGGACCTCGGCCTTGGAGGACCTCTGGCCTGAAGGATATAGGGCCTTGAGGACCTCGCCTAGAGGACCTTAGCCCTGGAGGACCTCACTTGGAGAACCTCGCTTGGAGGACCTTGGCCTTGGAGGACCTCACTTAGAGGACCCTGGCCCTGGAGGACCTCTGGTGTAACGACCCAAATTCGCTAATAAGGCTTAAGGGCCTTGATTAGTGTGCCGGGAGGGCATAAATGGGATTAGAGTGAATACTATTGACTTAAATGTGTGAATATGTGATTGATGATGATTATATGATAATTAATGAAATTATGTGATAATATGGAATATTTATGTGGTGTATGTGAGAACCACATTATTATGTGGGCAGGTTCATAGAGCACAACTCGGGACGATCCTAGGGTCAGATAGCGGGAAAAGTCACAACGGGACCTAAAATATGACTTTGGACAAGTCAGGGGTATTTTAGGTATCGGGTGGTGATTTGGACTATCGGGTTATGAAAATAAATATATGGAGATATATCTGAGGTTAGGATGTCTAGGCGGGAATATTGGGGGATTTTACCGTTTTGGCCTCGGGGACGGTTCCGGCACCCCGAGCCGTGGGATAACTTAACCAGTAAGACAAACTTAGGAAGCCTTTAGAAAATTAGACCGACATTACCATTTTCCCTACTCAGCTGATTACTCTCACTCTCACTCTCAAGAAAAACAAAGGGAACCAAACCAGAAACTCTCAAGGGAATTGGGGAAATTGAAGCTGAAGAATTGCTGGAATTTAGAGGAATTCAGGAGCAACCTTGGGGAATAGCTCAGTAGACAATCAAGGATTAAATGAGGACCAAGGTAAGCATGAATTTCCTTCTTCTTGTGGTTAGAATTTGAGTTTCAGCTGGGTATTGAGGTATTGTTCAATTGATGATTAGGGTGGAATTGAGCTGGGGAAAAATCCTTGGAATCAGCTGGGATTTGGCTAAGGGAAGGGTTCAATCAAGAAGGTAAGCTTTGCTTCATGAATTGATGATTTGAGTTTGAGTTTTGACTGGTTATAACAGGGTGTTTATGTTCTTAGAGTTTCAAGGATTGGAAGTGAATTTTCTATGGTTTATTGAGCTGAGTTTCTGTTGAAATTGTGTAGCATGAGTTTAGGATATGTTGGGTGTTAAAGTAGGAAGCTTAGGGGTGGTTTTGGCTGAGGTTTTAAGCTTTAAAATGGTGGGTTTTCTGGGTTCTAAAGGAAGGGTCACGGCTCTGTTCTAGAGTGCTGCGACCCTAGGATGAAAAAGGGCCAAGGAGGCTCGGCCAAGGGAGGGTGCCGCGGCGCCCAAAGCAAGGGACGCGACGCGTGTCTTTGCTTGGGATAGTCTTGGTTCTGTTTTGAGGCTAGGGCCACGGCTAAGCTTCAAGGGCCGCAGCCCTTGGTTGTGCACGTGAACTTTTGAGGGTTTTAGGCATGGGGATGTGGTCTAGTATGCTCGGGATTGATTCCACCACCGTGCTTGGTGGAATTCAGATTCCCGGGAATTAGTTTTGTAACCGGAAACCTATATCTGAGTATTAATGGAACCCTATACTTTGGTTGTGACTAGGTGATAAAGGCTTAGGCTCAGGAACGGATCGTGCTTGAGGGGCGTTGCTCGTAATTCAATAACCGCAAAGATTAAAGGTAAGAAAACTACACCCGGTTGAATATTTGAACGGGACTAAGGGCTCCCTAATATAAATGATTGTAAGAATGGTATCATGCCATGTAAATTTTAACCAACGGCCTAAGTGAGCCACGGTTAATTTGTGCAATTGGCACAGCTCGGACACTGGTATCCGAGGACAACTTATTATGCACTGAGCTCGGTTTAAGCGGGCCGGAGTCAGTGGGATAAACAGAGGGTGCGGCCTAAGGTGTCAGCCCTAGTATTTGTGTAAAGTGAATGTTATACTTGACTATAGATGAGACTGTTGAATAATCTATGTGTGGTTGTGGTTGCTTGTATCTTGAAGTATGCTCATATGCTAGGGATTGAATAACTGAATATGCTTATTGGAATGTCTGTTTGAGATTGCTGTATATGTTGTTTTCTTGCTGAGCCTCAGCTCACGGGTGCTGCGTGGTGCAGGTAAAGGCAAAGGCAAGATCAATCAGCCCTGACTGGAGAGCTCTGCAGGATGAATGTACATGGCATGCCGCTCAGCCGCCACGGTTGAGGAAGTTACAAGGACAAGAGGACCAGAACTTTGTATTTTGCCTTACTATGGTTAATGTTTACTTTAATTGTTGAGTTTTGCAATCCAACTTTTAAATACTAATCTTTTGGGGATCCCTTGTACTTGATCTGTTTATAAATTTATGAAATGCATCTTTTGAGACCAAAATGTCTTTTAACCCTAGAACACTTAAGCTAATGACATTTTTTTTTAATTAATGACTTGATTAGCAAGTTTTGCACTTTATAAGTACACAGTGTAGCGGTCTTGGCCATCCAGGGCGTGACATTTGGCCTTGACGACATCGAGCCTGGAGAACCTCACCTGGAGGACCTCTAGCCTAGACAACCTCGCTTGAAAGACCATGGCCCTTAAGGACCTTGGGCTTGGAGCACCTCAAGACCTAGGGAACTCAATAAGAGGAGCCTATATTTGGTACCTTAGAGTAAACTTGGTGTCATAAGTCCCAAGTTGCCCAAACATGGAAGGACCTTGCCTGGAGGACCTCGAGACCTAGGTAACTAAAAAAGAGGAGTCTATATGGGGCACCTTAGAGTAAACCTAGAGTCACATGTCTAATTCCCAAACTTGGGAGGACCTTACCTAGACGACCTCACCTAGAAAGCCTCTGCCCTAAAGGACCTCGGGCCTGGAGGACCTTGAGACCTAGGTAACTCACTAAGAGGAGCCTATATGGGGCACCTTAGAGTAAACCTAGTGTCACAAGTCCAAATTTTTCCAAACTTTGGAGGACCACGCCTAGATCCCTCACCTAGAGGACCTCGAGACCTAAGGAACTCAATAACATGAGCCTATATGGGGCACCTTAGAGTAAACCTAGTGTCACAAGTCCCAAGCTGTAACACCCTACTTCCTTAGAGTCGTAACAATGTGAGTTAAAAATGTGTCATTAGCTCGCTAATCAAGGTTTTAGGTTAAAAATGTGACTAAACTGGAATAAAACCTGTTTATTGAGATTAATTATGAAAATTTGAAACTTCATTGAAATCATAGAAAAGTTATATAGTTTGGATCCCAAAATATTGTTTATAAAATATATTATAGCTCAAAAATATAATTACAGTCAGCCTAAGCGACAAAGGTGTTCATTACAGTACATTTTCCCAAAATAACCCTGGTTGTGGCAGCCAGGTAGGTCGAACATGTACCCGTCTCTCCATGCTCTCCGTACTCATGGTTGGTTGACCTTTCCTTTCCCTTACCAGCAACATAGAGCACCCATGAGCCAAAGATCAACAAGAAAACTCAACATATAACATACAACATAACAATGCACAGTATACAACAAAACAGCCAATGTGTTAAACACATAGCGGCCTGCGCCGTCCCAGTTTCTTTACCTGGCCCTGGGTTCGTGGTCTTCACCGAGCGGGTGAATACAGCACCTAGGAGGGTCTCACCCTAGCAGCCTGCACTCATCGTGATCAATGCCGATTCCGGCCCTTTGCTGTACCCAGCTTCTTATCATTCTCGGCCTTCGCCGTTCCCGGCCTTTGTTGTTCCCGGTGTTCGTCGTTCTCGGCCCTCGCCATTCATTCATAAAAATACATAACATTCACAGATATTTACATGAATAATTAAACATAAACATTAGTGTCAAGCCCTGCAATACAAACAATAGGGCCATGCCCGGCTCTACGAGTACAACAGTTTTCTTACCTATGTCCCGAGCTGATAAGCCAATGCTATCCTGAGCACAGTCCCCTAATCTGAGCATCATTAAAAACCTAGTCACAACGCATTCATAATGACCATCCATCAAGCCTTATACCATTAAATAGCTTCGAAATATTAATCTAGCCTTCAGGACCTTGGATCCCTGTAGTAGAATCCTTCCTGAGCCTTAACATTCGAATTCCCGAGCTTAAAACCTTAATTTCCCTTTTCTTTCCATTTTGGGCCGCGGCATGCCCTCTAGAGTCGTGGCGTACCTACAGGTCATAGAGCATAACTCTCTCTACTGAACGACGCAGGCCGGGGCATGACCTCCTAGGACTGCGGTGCCTGGGAAAACCAGAGGCTTCTCCAGCTTCTTCAAACACGCGGGCCGCGACACCTCAAGAGCAGGGCGCAGGTCGGGCCTCCAAAACTCAGAAATCCATGCATTTCACGAGCCAACCTCCTTGAAACTCACCAATTCCAAGCCTTAATCCTATAATTCATATCCAAGCAACAAAACTAATACAAGCATCCAAAAAACTTCAACAAAACCTCATCATAACCTAAGCATAACACCTAAATTCAATCAAATTGGAACCTAGGCCATCATACCAAAAGTTGCAGCAAAAACACTTAAAGATTTCAATACAGAATTCTTACCTCTGAGATAGTTTTGTCCTGAGCTAATTCCCTAAGTCTTCAAGCTTGTTTTTCCCAACAGATCCTAGCTTTAAATCCTCAAATTCTTAGCCTATCTTCCTCCAAGTTTCATCAAAAATTTCTAAGTACCATAGAGAGGGTGAGAGAACCAAATATGAGAGGGAGAAGGCTGAGAATTTTCCTTCTGTTTCCTTCTAAGTCATTCTAGAGCCTCAACAACCTAAATCCAAGTTTATCCCTCTGCCAAAAAGTCCAAAATACCTTTAAGTCATACTTAATCTCATAGTGCCACCAAGGACAATTCCATTAATTGCCACATCCCGATAAATCCAAATGTTCCTATAAATCCTCATTTAATCTCGACATACCCGAATAATTGCTAAATTACTACATGTTACCCGGTTATTCCTAAACACATATTATATTCCCAAAATACCCCTAGGCTCCTCCTGAGCCAGGTGTTCGACCCTATTGTGACTATTTAGCTAAATTTCTCCCTAGGACCCTCTTGGATCGTTTATCACAAATATATCACCACGCCCTCGTGGTCTCAATCACAATACACACATATATCACATTTATGCCCTCAATGGGATACAATTACATATATGCCCCTAATAACCAAATGGGGCCCACATGCATATTTAATTAACCTAAACATGCATTTCTAATCACATAATCATTAAATTCACATATTAGCATAATTAAATCAATTATTGCCCTCCCAACACGCTAATCAAGGCCCTAAGCCTTATTAACAAATTTGGGACGCAACAACTATCTCCTCCTTATAGAAATTTCGTCCTCAAAATTACCTGAATAACTCGGGATACCGATCCCGCATATCTGTCTCAAGTTCCCAAGTCTCCTCTTCCACTTAGTTGTTCCCCACAACACTTTTACCAAGGCGATGGTCTTGCTCCGCAAGACTTTATCTTTTCATTCTAAAATCTGAACTGACTTTTCTTTGTACGATAAATCCTGATCCACCTCCAAGTTCTCATAACTCAGCACATGTGTAGAATCTGATATGAACTTCCAGAGCATGGATACGTTAAACACATTGTGAACCCCTGATAGAGCTGGAGGCATCGCCAATCTGTAAGCTACCTCTCCAACTCGTTCCAGTATCTAAAAGGGACCAACAAACCTAGGGCTCAACTTACCCCTTAGTCCAAACCATTTCTCCCCTCTCAAGGGAGAAACTCTAAGAAACATATGGTCCCCAACCTGAAACTCTACGCTCTTGCGTCTCAAGTCTGAGTAAATCTTTTGCCGACTTTGGGAGGCGAGCATTCACACTCTAATCTTCTCAATCGCCTCATTGGTCCTCTAAACAACCTCAGGACCTAGATACCTCCTCTCACCCGTTTCATCCCAATGGATTAGTGATCTTCACTTCCTCCCATATAACATCTCATACGGAGGCACTTCGATAGTCGGCTGATAGCTGTTGTTGTACAAAAATTCGATCAAAGGAAGATACTTACTCCATATCCAAGCACGCAAGCTCACAACATGTCCTCCAGTATCTGAATCATCCTCTCAGATTATCCATCCGTTTGAGGATGATATTCGGTGCTAAACTGCAAATGTGTGCCCATAGCCTTCTAGAGGCTCTCCTAAAACTTGGAGGTGAAGGTGGGGTCCCTGTCGGATACTATCGACCTCGGATCCCCATGAAGTCACACAGTTTCCTTCACATACAATTCAGTGTACTGTTCCACCGTATAAGTTGTCTTATCATACAAAAAGTGGGCTGACTTGGTGTACCTATCCACAATCACCCACACTGAATCATGCTGGCCCACAGTCTTCGGCAATCAAACCACGAAGTCCATGGTGATATCCTCCCATTTCCACTCCGGAATCCCTAGAGGCTGCAACAACCCTAGAGGCTGCAGCAACCCTACTGGCCTCTGATGTTCAGCCTTTACCTGCTGACAAGTCAAACACTTGGCCACATAATCCACCACATCCCTCTTCATTCCCGGCCACCAATACAAAGTTCTCAAACCTTAGTACATCTTAGTTGTACCTGTATGTAAAGAATAGGGGGTGGTATGAGACTCATCTAAAATCTCTCACCGGATACCGAAATCCATCAGAACACTAATCTGACCTTTGTACCTCAACAAACCCATCTTTGAAATAGAAAAGTCCTTAGCCGCTCTGGCTAAGATGCCCTCTGTGTGCTTTTTTAACTGGGGATCCTCCCCCTGTGCTTCCTTAATCCTCTCAAGGAGCGTGAACTGAAGAGTGATGTTGGCTAGATGTCCAACTACCAACTCAATACCGGCTCTAGTCATCTCTTTAGCTAACCTGTCTCATATCTGCCTCGAACTGAATAATTGTCCTGGGCCCTTCCGACTTAACGCGTCGGCCACCACATTTGCCTTCCGAGGATGGTATAGAATATCACAGTCGTAATCCTTTACCAATTCTAGCCAACGCCTCTGGCGTATATTCAGGTCCTTCTGAGTAAATAAGTACTTCAAACTCTTATGATCAGTGTATATTTTGCACTTCTCGCCGTACAAATAATGTCTCCAAACCTTTAGTGCAAATACCACCACTGGCAATTCCAGATCATGTGTGGGATACCTCTTCTCATACTTCTTCAACTGTTTTTACGCATAGGCTATTACCTTTCTAGCTTGCATCAGTACACACCCCAAACCCTGTTTGAAAGCATCACAGTAGACTACAAACTTTTCATTGTATGACGACAGACTTAATACTGGAGCGGTGATCAGTCGCCATTTTAATTTCTTGAAATTGTTCTCATACCTGTCTGTCCACACATACTTAGTCTTCTTGCGCGTCAGTTTGGTCAACGGTGTGGCCATTCCAAAGAATCCCTCAACGAACCGCCGATAGTAGCCTATCAATCCCAAAAATCTCCTAACCTCTGGTACACTGCTCAGCCTAGGCCAATCTCTCACTGCCTCAACCTTACTTGGGTCCACCAGAATCCCCTCCTTACTGACAATATGGCCCAAAAATGTTACTTGGGGTAGACAAAACTCACACTTGTTGAACTTAGCATACAACCTATGCTCTCTCAATTGCTGTAATACCAGGCACAGATGCTACTCGTGCTCTGCCTTTGACTGGGAGTACACCAGTATGTCATCAATGAATACGATCACAAACTTATCCAAATAATCCTTAAAGACCATATTCATCAATTCCATAAAGTCTATTGGGGCATTGGTTAATCCAAAGGCCATAACTAGGGATTCATAGTGTTCATACCTCATGTAGAAAGCGGTCTTTTGTATGTCCTCCTCTTTAATCCTGAACTGGTGGTAGCCTGATCGGAGGTCAATCTTAGAGAACACTGTCTTCCCCTGTAGTTGGTCAAATAAGTCATCAATCCTAGGCAGTGAGTACTTGTTCTTAATGGTTAACTTGTTCAACTCTCTGTAGTCAATACACATCCTTAAGGATCAATCCTTCTTCTTGACGAACAACACTAGAGCACCACAAGGCGAAAAACTCGGTCTGATGAATCCCAAATCCAATAACTCCTACAACTGAATCTTCATATCCTTCAAATCTACCTAAGCCATTCTATAAGGTGTCCTAGACACTGGCTCCGCCCCTGGTGCCAACTCTATGACGAACTCGATCTCTTAGTGTTGTGGCAACCGTGGCAAGTCTGCTGGAAACACATCAGGAAACTCACATACTAATTTAGTCTCATCTGGTCCAACCAAAACAACTCTAGAAGTATCCACAATGTTCGCTAAGAATCCTATGCAACCCTCTTGCATTAGGTCTCTAGCCTTCAGTGCCGAAATCATAGGTACTCGCGGTCCACTCACTATCCCCACAAATACAAAGGGCACCTCCCCTTTCAGGTCAAAGGTCACCATCCTGCGCTTGCAGTCAATCGTCGCCCCAAACTTTGATAACCAATACATCTCTAGGATCATATCAAAGTCATCCATCACTAATTCAATCAGGTCCACAGACAACTCCCTACTGTCTATCTCTACTGGCAATGCTCTAACCCATCTCCTAAAGACTACCAGTTGCCCAATCGGCAACAAAGTCCAAAATCCTTTAGCATACAAATCATTAGGTCTACATAGCTGATGAATGAGTAGCCCCTAAGTCAATCAATGCAGTAAAAGAAGAACCAACACTAGAAATCTAACCTATGACGACCGAGGGGCTAGCCTCAGCCTCAGTCTAGGTCAAGGTAAATACTCTGGTAGGAGTGAGGTTGTCGCTGTTAGGAACGAGTTTCTTAATACGTAGTAGAAAGGTGGTGGGGTTGGCCCAGTGTACAACAAAAATTTTGTAACATATTTAAACTACCTTTAAATATGTGGATCCATTAATATACATACACTAATCATAAAACAGTTAAGGATAGAATTCATACCTCTTGAATCCTATCAAGTGTCCTCGCTATCTTTTCATATTTAGAACGATCTTCCTATCCAAGCCACTCCCAAGTACTCACACCGAGATCTTCCAAAGCATTCTCTACACCTCAAGAAGTGTGTGGGCACTTAGAGAATGAAGGATAGTTTATTTGTGATTCTACTTGATGTACTCAACATATGAGATCAAGAGAATAGGCCTGAGAATTGGTTCTTTATTTTTCAGGGAGAGAAAACTATTGTTCTATTTTTCACAGAGCGAATCTTCTAAGTTGTCTCTTTTCCCTGAATATTTTCTGATTAGTAATATTTTCTTATTAGTCATACTTAAAAGAAAATATTCAAATTTAAAAAATAAATCTGTAACCAACTTATAATTTATTTTTTAATTAATTAATTAATTATTCTATTAATGAAAAAAATCCAAAAACCAATCTTTGAATTATCCATTAATTAAGTAATTAATTAAATAAAAATGAAAATCATATCCCTGAAAAATAGCCCTACACGCCATACACAGTCCTGTGTGTGCACGTGTAGCATCCCTATTTTTAAAGATGTTGGTTTTTTCAATTTTTATTTCATTATTTATTCAAACTACTTTGTCAGATAAAATCTAACAACCTGATAACTAATTCAAATTTGAATTAATTATCTTTTTAACTAATTATCAAATATAAATAATTATTTGAATAAATATTAATCTTTTAAATTCAAATCCAATTTGAACTTATCAAATTATTATTTCCCACTCAAATTAAGATATTTAATTAATTCTACCAATTAATTAAATCCAATATTTTCGAAAATTAATATTTAATTCATTATAATTTCGAAAATTATAATTATTTAATTAAATTTCGAAATTAATTTAATTATTTAATATAATTTCAAAAATTATACAATAATTAAATATTAATTAATTTTGTTAACTACAACTAACTTGTAATTAATTAATTAATTAATCACTATTATCATATAATTGCATATTTGGCCTGAAGAACAAATTTCTTCTCAAATATGTCTTTAAACTATTTTTCCCTTCATATCAACTCTTACCTTGAATAGCGTTGATAAAGCCGATATGGGGACCTATGGACCTATAATTCCAAGCTCCAATAAATTTGAGATTATTAATTAAATAATCTCAATTTATTAATCTCAAGATTATTCCACTATAAATATGATACTGCACTCTTGTAATTATAGACATTTCATTTACTGAGTATGTTGACCTTCGTTTTGGTCAACGACACGGAGTCAAGAAAACGACAAAGAAAAATAATACAAAGCTTGAGAAAACAATCTAATGGAAAATAAAGAACACAGAGAATTATAGTGGTTCGGCCCCAGTGATTGGTAATAACCTACATCCACTTGATACTATTATTAGTATTGAGCTCCAAAGGTGTGATCAAGGAACTACGGTTCCTGAGTTTCACAGACCTTAGAAGAAGAAAACAAGACAAATGATGGATAATAGTAATATAATTCAGAAAAAGAGAAAAAGATCACCCTCCTTGAGCTATTTCTTGTGTATTTATAGGCTCAAGAAGGGTTACATGAGTCAAGTAATAATATCTTCCCTTAATAAACGGATCTTCAAGTCATAATGAAGAGATATTCTCGGATATCATTACAACTGTACAGATCTTTACATAAATGAATGGAGTATACGACCAGTCTGGTCGTATATAAAACTTGATCTCCGCATGTAGAAATATTTCTGGTCGACAGGCGAGCAGTATCTTTGCTACGTATCGGCCACGTGTCGAAAATTCTTGCCACGTCATCAACAACGGTTTTTTGGATAAACAGAGTACTTTATAATTATAAAGCATCCATTGATGTAATCATTGCTTACGACTTGACCCTCTAATAATTGTTCATAATTAATCAGGAATAAAATTACCGTTTTACCATTTTAATTATCTCTTATTTCCTTAAGTACCATTGACTTTACTAGTGAAGGTTAATTCATAACTAAATTATGAATTTGAGTCAATAACCTTTCAGTCCCAAAAGTCAACCCTTAAGAGAACCATCATTCAATCTCTTGCGAGAATGCATAGATTCCATATCTGTATACTATGTCCCCAGCCATCTACATTAATGAATTCCTAAAACAAAAGTTTCTAGCCTGATCATTCTGACAGACCCTAACAAGTGAATCAAAGAACTCATATAACATAAACAGGAGTTCATAGTAACTTCAGGATTAAGATCTATTTGTATATGATCATCAGTTGATATATTTAATTAATACTTCGAAACCGTATTTAACTAAGTATTAATAAACATATCTGGTACAGTTCTATATATTCTCTAATATATAAAGCACCTCCACTAAAGTGTCCTACCACACTAGTGATCCGGATCTAAATCACATGTATTCATAATACTAGTGGACCGTACTTGCAGTAATTAATCTAAAGATTCCATGACTTTATTTTACTGCGAACTATTCAAGTTCATTTATCTCAAACACAATCCTCCCATACCAATACGTGTTTGAAATCACATATATGAACTTAGGAATTTTCCTGATATTTACTTAATATTATCACAGAATAATATAGTCCATAAAATATATGCATAACAAATTCAATTCATTTATTTATTTCATAAAACAATGTCTACTACATATGCTTTCAGGGCACAATTCCCAACAGTCGCTCTGTTTCGGCTCTTCCTTCCTGGTTTGTGGACAGTCCTTACTCAAATGACTAATACTCCCACAAGTAAAGCAAGCCCTGATCCTACACTCCCCCTAATGTCGTTGTCTACATTGAGGACACACTAGGAAACTCCTCCAGTTGTCTCCCTTGCCTTAACGACCACTGAAAGCACCTCGTGCCCTCCTATCTGGGCTGGGAGGAACAAAAGAATCTAGGGCCTTTCTCTTCTATTCATTGGGGCCACTACCCGACTAGATCCAGTAAAAAGAGGCACCATCCTCCGAGCATCGCCCCTAGCGGCACCCTCTTACCAAATCTGATCCTTGGCCCCCTTAGCTGTAAAGGCCTTCTCCACTACCTGTGCATAATTGGTAGTTCCCAGATCCAAGGTTATCTTGATGTCACAGGCGATCATAACATTCAATCCCCGCACAAATTGATCCCTCCATGCCATGTCAGTAGGCACCAAATCCGGCGTGAACTTCACTAACCTGTCAAACTTCAAGGCATACTCAGTAACCGTCATCTCGTTCTGAGTCATTTTAGTAAACTCATCCACCTTCGCAATTCATACTGCGACACTGTAATACTTCTCATTGAAAATATTTTTGAATTCTTCCTAAGTATTAATTGCAACATTCCTTCTCTGAGACACAACATCCCACCAGATGCGGGCATCATCTCTCAACATGTAGCTAGCGCAAGCTACTCTCTCATTCCCATCCACCCTCATGAAATTCAGGATGGAGGAAATCATGTAAATCCACTACTGCAATATGCCTGTAATCAATGACGCCGCACATCAGGCATGATAACAACATCCAAAACCACCTCCCAATCTAATCAATAAACCAAAACCAGCAAGTCCACATATCACACATAGCATATAACAATCAAGGGCGCCATGCCCTAACATCATGCATATATCAACACATTAATCATGCTTTATCTATATATTCAAGCAAACAGGGCAACTTAAACAAGCAATTAAGCATATAACTCATTAATTACCAACCAACCCTGAGTCGAGCTTGTCATTGGCAGCAAGCGTACATGTTCGGTTGATCTCCATGAACCATAAACCTTGGCACGCTCTGATACCTAGTTGTAATGCCCTACTTCCTTAGAGTCGTTACTATGTGATTAAAAAATGTGCCATTAGCTTGCTTATCGAGGTTTAAGTTAAAAGTGTGACTAAACTAGAATAAAACTCGTTTATTGAGATTAATTATGAAAATTTGAACCTTCATTGAAATCACATAAAAGTTATAAAGTTGGGATCCCAAAATACTGTTTAGAAAATATATTATAGCTCAAAAATATAATTACGTTCGACCTAAGTGACAAAGCAGTTCATTACTATACATTTTCCCAAAATAACCACGGTCCTAGCAGCTAAATAGGTCGAACATGTACCCGTCACTCCATGCTCTCCGTACTCATGGTTGGTCGACATTTCCTTTGCCCTTACCCACACCATAGAGCACCCGTGAGCCGAAGCCCAACAAGAAAACTCAACATATAACATATAACATAACAATCCACAATATAGAACAAAACAACCAATGGGCTAAACACATAGCGGCCTACACCATCCTGGGCGCTTTACCAGGCACTAGGTTCGCAGTCTTCACCGAGTGGATGGATATAGCACCCTAGGAGGGTCTCGCCCTAGCGGCCTGCACTCATCGTGCTCAATGACGATTCCGGCCCCTTGTCGTACCCGACTTCTTGCCATTCTCGACCTTTCGCATGCTCGACCTTCACCATTAGCGGCCTTCGCCATTCTTGGCCCTCGCCATTCATTCATAAACATACATAACATTCACAAAAAATTACACGCATAATTAAACATAAACATTATGGCCACGCCCTACAGTACAAACAATAGGGTCATGCTCTGCTCTACGGGTACGACAGTTTTCTTACCTGTGTCTCGAGCTAATAAGCCAATGTGATCCTGAGCACAGTCCCATAATTCGAGCCTTGTTGAAAACCTACTCACAATGCATTCATAATAACCATCCATCAGCCTTAAACCAATAAATATCTTCGAAATATTAATCAAGCCTCCGGGACCTTTGATTCCACTAAACCGAGTAGTAGAATCCTTCCCGAGTCTTAACATTCGAGTTCTCGAGCTTAAAACCTTAATTTCCCTTTTCTTTCCATTTTGGGCCGCGACATGCCGTCTAGAGTCACGGCGCGCCTACAGGTCAGGGAGCAGAACTCTCTCTACTGAAGGACGTGGGCCGCAGCATGCCCCCCTAGGGACGTGGCACCTGGGCAACCTAGAGGCTTCTCCAACCGAATCAAACACACAGGCCATGACACCTGAAGAATAGGGTTGCGGCTGGGGCCTCTGAAACTCGAAAATCCATGCATTTCACGAGCCAACCTCCCTGAAAATCACCAATTCCGAGCCTTATTCCTAGAATTCCACCTAGGATTCATATTCAAGCAACAAAACTAATAAAAGCATCCAAAAACTTCAACAAAACCTCATCACAACCTAAGCTTAACACCTAAATTCAATCCAACTAGAACCTAGGCCATCATACAAAAAGTTGCAACAAAAACAATAAGAGATTTCAATACAAAATTCTTACTTGTAAGATAGTTTTGGCCTGAGCTAATTCCCCAAGTCTTCAAGCTTGTTTTCCCCAACAGATCCTAGCTTTAAATCCTCAAATTCTTAGCCTAGCACCCTCCAAGTTTCATCAAATATTTCCAAGTACCATAGAGAGGGAAAGAGAACCGAATGTGAGAGGGAGAAAGCTGAGAATTTTCCTTCTGTTTCCTTCTAAGTCGTTCTAGAGCCTCAACAACCTAAATCCAAGTTTATCCCTCTACCAAAAAGTCCAAAATACCCTTCAGTCATACTTAATCCCATAGTGCCACCAAGGGCAATTCCGTCAATTGCCACATCCCGCTAAATCCTCGAGTGTTCTTATAAATCCTCATTTAATCCCTACATACCCAAATAATTGCTAAATTACTACCCGTTACCCAGTTATTCCCGAACACATATTATATTCCCAAAATACTCCTAGGCTCTTCCTGAGCCAGGTGTTCGACCCCATTGTGACTATTTAGCTAAATTTCTCCCTAGGACCCTCTTGGATCGTTCATCACAAATATATCACCACACCCTTGTGGTCTCAATCACAATACACACATATATCACATTTATGCCCTCAACGGGCTACAATTACAGATATGCCCCTAATAACCAAATGGGGCCCACATGCATATTTAATTAACTTAAACATGCATTTCTAATCACATAATCATTAAATTCACATATTAGTATAATTAAATCAATTATTTCCCTCTTGGCACGCTAATCAAGGCCCTAGCCTTATTAGCAATTATGGGATGCTACACAAGCTGCCCAAACTTGGGAGGACCTCACCTGAAGGACCTCACATAGAGGACTTCGCCTAGAGGACCTCTGGCCTTGAAGACCTCGGCCATAGAGGACCTTGAGACCTAGGGAACTTACTAAGAGGAAGCCTATTTGGGGCTCATTAGAGTAAAACCTAGTGCCATAAGTCCCAAGTTTCCCGAACTTGGGAGGACCTCACCTGGACGACCGCACCTTGAGACCTCTCCTAGAGGACCTCGTCTAGAGGTCTTGATCCCTGAAGGACCTCATAACCTGAAGCGTTCAACTTACTTGGTTCCATGAGGTCCTAAGTGCTTGGAGCATTCATTTTTGCTTGGTTCTTTGAGGCCCTAGGAACCATGCATGACGAGTTTGTCTCCTTGAGTAACTTGTATCTTCAAGCATAAGAATTTTCTAAGGTCTTCGGGCAGCTCAGATCTTTTTACTGTCCTTATTCGCCATGCTTAGATCTAAAGCATCTCAAATGGCTTACAAGACAACTTGTGAGGCTATACGCACCTGAATCATTATTAAAATATCGGTGAAGTCAAGTAATGATATGTACAAGGCCTAAAGGTCTGATCCTCGTGAAGAAGAGAGTTCACACGATAAGTCAGCCTTATGCAAACATGAAGCCTGACTTGGGGGCAATTGTTATACCCATTTTTGGAGTACCACTACCCATCAGCCCAGATCATCCCTAGGGCCTAGTCAATTGTAACTTTGTATAATTCTTGGGTCAAGCCCAATAACTTAAGCCCACACTCAAATGTAACCCTAACTTTTCAATATAAATAAGAGGAGTAGGGACCAAAGAAAGGGGTGACATCTTTTTACAGAGAGAGCCCTCCATCTTCAATGGAGTCAAATAACTAAAAGCAAAAAACAAATGTAATACATGGCTTGCAAGAACAATGACAGTAACTAAGGGGATGTAGGTCATCTTTTTGGGACTGAACCACTATAAAACTCACTCTTTATCCATTAATTATATAATACATAATCTTAATTTTTATTAAAAAAAATTATCATTAATATTTAAAAAGGTTATCATATTATATATATTTTTAAAAAGTATAAAAATGTTTTGATTTAATTTTTCTTTTAATATGTTAATGTCATTATTTTATATATAATATTGTTTATTTATTTGAAATTTATATGACAATGATACAAATTTAATAAAAATAATTAATAAATTCTACAAATAATACTAAACAAACATATTGCTTGTACCAAGTATATATATATATATATCCACACAAGATTACAAGTTAGGTAGCAAAAAGTAGTTTTTTTTTTTTAAAAAAAAAAAGAGACTTCATTAAGGCAAAATAAGCCAATAAAAATAATAGAATAAACATCAAAGATTAAGGCCGGAGACAAACAGGAAGTCCTAGCGACCAAACTTTAGCCACCTCCATAGAGAAGGCCAACTGAGCTAGGGAATGTGCTACACTATTATTCAAGTGTTTACAATGCTTTATAGATACAATATTTAGCTTATTGTTCAAACTAATAAAGTCTTGAATCAACAAATTGAACTCTGAGACAGAGCTTGTGTTATTAACAATTGCTTGACATACCCTAAAACAATCAGTTCTGAGTGGACCTTACTATATCCCAATTTGAGACAGAGAGTGAGGCTCTGAATCACAGCTAACGCTTACGCCATATGAGGTGCCATTGTTAAGACAAGGGGTGTAGCCTCATATGCAATGACTCGTTGAGCAGTCCCAAAAATAATCGCACCGAATCCAATCTTCATTCTACTCTCATATATTCTGGCGTCCACATGCACCAAGATGGGATCTTCTTCCAAGAGAGGATCATTCAGAACCATTGATTCAAGTCCTGACTCCATAATCCCACCACTCGTGGTCTTTACTTGGGCATCATGGAACATGCTGAGGAAGTCTAATGCCCATGAGGACACAAAGGGATTAGTAAGCGAGATATTATCATGAATGACCTTATTTCTCTTATACCGAATTCTCCAACAAAGAGTTAGCAATTGTTCCATTTCAAGTTTAGTAAGGCTTTCCATGCAATCTAACATCATGGCATAGAAGTGTGAACCCCTTATGAATCTCTCCAAACCTAGGGTTGGCCAACCATTTATGACACTCTTTAAGGAGGAACAACACCAAAGGACATGGATAGTAGTCTCAAGTTCTCTCCTACAAAGAGGACAAATAATATCCGAAGGAAGTCCATGTCTACAAAAATTGTCATGGGTGGGAATAAAATCTAGGGACGCTTTCCATACAAATTTCTTCACTTTAGGGGGGATGGACAGAGACCACAGAAACTGTCACCACTTGGGTGTGCCCATCGAATAAGAACTTTGCCCAAAACCACGCTCCCTCACAACAAACAATTACCCACTCTTGACTGTGTAAATACCTGAGTCATTGTGATGCCATGCAAGGTAATCATGTCCATGGGAGATCAAAGTTGGGATAGAGAGGATAGCTTGAGCTTCCTCAGTGCCGAAAGAGTGGTGAATCAAGTGAACATTCCACTTCCCTCAGGGCAACTTCATAGAGCTTACGTTAATTAATTTCGCTGCTCTGGTGAAAGATAGAGTCTTACTGCCACCTTTTTTAGGGATCCAGCAATCTTGAGTAATATTGATCGATTGACCATCGCGCACAATCCATCTAGATCCCTTTAGGAATATTTCTCTTCCCCACATGATGCTACGCCACATAAAAGAGAACCTTTGAGATACTTTTGCATTAAGAAATGACACAATGGGGAAGTGCAGCCTTTCATAACTCTAGCAGCGAGAGAATGGAGAGAGTTGTATAATCTAGCTGCTTTTTTGGGGAGGAGTGCTTGATTAAAAAAAAAATTGCAGAACCCTAATCCTCCATCAAATTTATGTCAGTACAATCGTTCCCATTTGCACCAATGCATCTTTCGTTGTTTATCATTACCTCCCCACCAAAACCGAGCACATAGCCTATGAAGTTCATTGATTAGGGACGCTGACAGTCTGAAAAGATTCATCGCATACGTTGGTATTGCCTGAATGACTAACGTAAGCAAGACCTCTCTACCACTAGCTGAAAATAGTTTTGATTTCCATCCAAACAAATTACTCCACTCCCTATCTTTAATAGATTGAAAAAGCGCACTCTTGCTCTTCTCCGCGTAACAAGGGAGACCCAAGTATGTCTCATGATAAGGAACTAGAGGAATCCCAAGAGTACTTCTCATGACAAGGAACTAGAGGAATCCGAAAAGTAACTTGGGCTGTTGGTTTTGTTTGGTTTCTTTCTTTTTAGGCTGGTTTTGTTAAAAAAAAAAAAAAAAAAATCCATGAGATGTGCCTTAGGTGAGTCTTACTAAAATTTATCACAATAAACTCAAAATTAGGTCTGTGTAATGTTGATATATGTTTTGAAATCATTACAAAAAGAAGAGCTATTATTATATCATCTAAACACCCTTAAACTAAAAAAAAAAAAAAGTTAAAAAGCTTTGGTTGGTATATTTTGCGGTTTATTGAAGATAGTATAATAGTTCATAAGTGCGACAAAAGGAGGAGCAATATTTAGGTTTGTCATCATAATCAAAGTGTCCAATTTGTTTTTTTTTTCTTCTTTTGAAAAGAATGTCCAATTTCATTTATTTAAGACAATAACGTCACTATCTATAGACTATATCTTAAAATTAAACAAGTGATAAAATCAAAGAGAATCCAAATGCATTAGTCATAATTGCCATCTGATTGACTTATTGGGCCTTTGGCGGCCCGTATTTAATAACGAATTATCATCGACAAAATACAGTTATTGACACCAAGACATGACTTGGAATGACTGGAAATATCATTTTGTTGCACCTGCACGCCATATGTCATGATTCTTATTCTTTACACTTTTGCGTTGTAAATCAATTGAAAAGTTGATATATAGATATATATATATTATCAAATTGAGCTGTTAATGTATTCATTTTGTTATAATCTAAGACAAGTGAAGATTTTTATAGAGAACCACCAAATGTAGTATTTATTCAATATATAAAACAAACAATCAAAGTGAGCTGAGTCTGATACAATATGTGATCGATCATGTACAATGATCAAACTAAAATCTAAAAAAATAAAATAAATTCAAAAACAATAAAATATATAACCAATAGTCATCTACATAGTAATACATATATAGTGGTAAAAATCCATAGAAGACGATGATGATGATCCTGAATCCTCAGAAGCATGCATCCAACACACAACAACAGCATATGGCAGCACAACTGCATAATCATAGAGCATATAATCAGTCAGTATATATATATATATATAAGAATATATAGCCTGTATAAATATGATTTAATTAAGATTCTTACCATCCTTTCCAGAAGCCATCGCCCTTGGATTTGGTTTCAACTTGGTTATGGGTTTGCCCAGCAGCAGAGGCGTCCATGGTGGGGTAACCAGCCGGTGGTGGTGGTGCCACATATGGGCCTTGTCCGGCGGAGTAAGATGAAGGGTATGACACTGCCGGATTACACAAATTTACCAAATATCAGCACCATATATATAATATTATTAATACCCACATATATATATATATATAATTTTCCATTAATATAGGAAGAATATGATGATAATATGAACAATTATATTATTAACAAGTACCTGTTGGCTGTGCAGAACTCATATTTGGAGATTGATGAAGATGATCTTGAGAAGAAAAATAAAAGATGTGTATATGAGCAGAGGAAATTGAAAACCGAAGTGAAGTTTGTTGACGTGTATGAAATAATTGAAAAACTTTGATATGAAAAATGAAGATGTCGCATACCTTTATTTATATATTAGGAAGATGGAGGAAGAGGATGCTTCGTAGCAGGTGAAATGAGATAAAATAAATTTATAAGAGGTGGCTGAGTCGGCTAACGCGTATAATAACCTACCTTTACTAGCCAAAACTGTATAAGATGCTACCAAATTTAAATATGCGTTATGCAGTCCGGCCTCATCTTTTTTTTTTTATTAAGTGAAAATAGAATATTATTTAAGTCAAATTTGGGGAAAAGGAATTAATTTTTAAAGAAAAACAGAACAAAATATTTTTCAATTAGTTGAAAACTATGATGATGCATCGCTGTGTTTGCTTTGCACGCGTCTTTCTACGCGTTGTTGGTCTCAGATTCTGGAAGTTTCATTTAATTTGATTGCTCCTATGATGTTATCTTATCATCTTAATGTTGTAGAATATGACGTAGCCGACTCTAGTCTATCCTTTTTTTCCCGAAATTCCGAGATATTTTGTAACTTTTCTCTTAAAATTGTAATATATTAGCCCCAAAAACAGAAGAAATTGGAATAGTAGTTTCATTCATCACTTTGAAGAATGAGAGACTTTTATTCATCAATTTATTTTGTTTGAATCCATTGTTTGTACGGTATGTCATTTTTTACTTTTTGTTTTCTCTTATAAATTATAGTAAAATGATGATTTATTTTTATTATTCCTTAGACGTTTTTATTAATTAAGTATTTCAAATATGTTGTATCCGTCCTAAAAAGAAATTAGTAATTAGTTTGCTAAAATGTTTTTAAAAAAATTATTATCATAAAGAATACATAATATAATGCATCAACTAAATATTTATATTAAATAATGCATCACATTTATAGACTGTTATGTTTCTTTTGATAATAGTAATACTTTTCATTTTTCTGGCTTTATAGTTTTACAAATGTGAATTATAGGTCTATGTGAATTACAAATGTGAACTATTGGTCTTTGCTTTCTAGAATCTATGATAAAGCTCTTCTTTCTCGCTCATTATGGGAGACTTTAATGTTCTTTTATTTTCAACTGATAAAATTAATAATGTTATAACTAATAATAAAACTATTCAAGACTTTAATAATTTTGTAAATAAATTAATCTTTATCATATTCCTTATAATGGCTGTGAATATACTTGGACTAACACAACAAGAAAAAATGGTTTTTATTTTGATTTTTAAGCTGGATTTACTTCGGTTTTCGCTAAAATTCGCAATCACAGTAGTTCGGAGCGAAATAAAAAGTAGATAAAAACCGAAGTGAAAAATAGGTTTTCTACTTCGGTTATTATGTAAAAACCGAAGTAGAAAGTTGGGTATCTACTTCGATTTTTACATAATAACCGAAGTAGAAAGTGTGGTACGCTTCCTTGATTGGCACTTTCTACTTCGGTTATTATGTAAAAACTGAAGTAGAAAGTGAGGATTCTACTTCGGTTTTTACATAATAACCGAAGTAGAAAGTGCACATCAAGGAAGCGTACCCCACTTTCTACTTCGGTTATTATGTAAAAACCGAAGTAGAATCCCAACTTTCTACTTTGGTTTTTACATAATAACCGAAGTAGAAAACCTCCCCCATTTTTTTAATAATTATTTCTGATTATTTTTAAATAGCTCAATTCTATTTTTATATATATTTTATTTTTTATTTTTTTTTTGCCCTATTTTTTTAAATAGTCTAATTATATGAATATATAGTTATATATATATTTTTACAATTGGAATTGGTTATGAATTTTTTTGAATGAAAATATGCTAATTTTCATTAATTAGAAATGTCATACATAAGCATATAAAACACAAGTACTTAAGTAAGATGGCTAGCCTTAACATTAGTACATTTACATAAAACTAAACGAACTCATAAACAAAATAGGCTTACTAATAAATGTATGTCATCAATTGACCTAACCATTCGTGTTGGATTGGCAAGAGGTCTGCAATCTCACAATATTGTTTCTTCCCATCAAACTGTAAAATTAATTGATAACAACATTTATTATTTAATAGATTATCGATACCAAAATAAGTTATAAAAAATAAACTTACTTTTTCTTTTAATGTTTCTATTGCATTTGATGCCCGTACAAGATCTCTAATGTACTTCAACACATAAAAACCACATTCATGACTTTGTTGTTGTTTTGGACATGCAACATTGAATATCTTTGTAAGATTGCCGAGTAATTCATTGGAATAAACCTTATAATATGCACTATTTAAAAAGAAAAATAACAAAAGTTATTAAAATGTAGTAACATGTAATAGTTGTTGCGTATTAAGAAATATTTTTGAAATTTTAAAACTTACCTCATTATCATTGAATCAATTTCTTCAGGACGTTTGTGTGCTTTCAGTGGATCTAAGAACACGATTTTTCCTTTTGACATAGCAATAACCAACATCCAATATTCCCTAAAATAATAAGCGTGTTAAATAAAATAATTAAATTTTTAATATATGAATAATCAAATAATAAAAGTTTATAGTATTTCTTACCGTATGTTCCAAGGTATAAAGTATAGTTGACCAACTCTATTCATGGTCATCAACCAATTTGTCAAGTCAATGATTGATCATTCTACATCGTTAGCATTATTAATGCTAAGACGCTCAATGCCAAAAAACTTGTGAAAGACATGCTGATTTGGAAATAGGGACTCCCAACTGCATCTGCAAAATTTTCTTAAGTGTTAAATATTTTTGAAAAATTTCGACAGAGTTTCCCCTATAAATAGAACTAACCAAACCTGTAAACGTTCAATTTACTATGAAAATATGCAACAGATCACAGAGCATTACTCATAACCATTCTAAATTTCATATCATTCCAAAGAATTAGTTGAAGGGATACCTTAGTCCGAATATCATTGATGAGCCTCCAATCATATGCAAAGTAGCAACTTGTTCCACATCCTCAGAAGTTATAAAGATTGACTTGCGATTCATGAATGATGGGTTTACCTTTTTCTTCAGGTGCCAAGCGGTGTCTTATACCCATCTCAACAAGATCTAAACAACTAGACAAACCATCTTTGGTTTTACCTGGGATATCAAGTAATGTAACGATTATACTTTCACACATATTTTTTTCTATGTGCATGACATCCAAGCAATGTCTAACGAGTAAATCTTTCCAGTAAGGAAGTTGAAAGAAAATTGATTTTCTTTGAAAACATCCATTGACTTTTTTGTTTTTATTCTTCTTCCCACACCTAAAGTCAACTTTTTCTACTTAATTTTCTCACCTGATAATGGCAAAGGAGCAAGGTCTCGTTCCACAGTACCGTCAAATTCTTTTTCTTTATTTCTGTCAGGATGACTTAAATGAAAATATCGTCTATGACCCATATAACACATTTTGCGTCCATTTGACAAGCAACGGGCCCTTGTGTTGGTGCAACAAATTGGACAAGCTTGGTAACATTTTGTGCTCAACCCTAATAGGTTACCATATGCTGGAAAATCATTAACAATCCATAACAACACCACTTTCAAATTAAATACTTCTTTTTTAAAACCATCGATGTCTCAGCACCATTTTCATACAACTCTTTCAAATCATCAATTAATGGTGCCAAATAAACATCGATATCGTGTCCTAGTTGTTTTGGGCCTGAAATCATTAATGAAAGCATCATAAACTTCCTTTTCATGACCAACCAAGGAGGAAGATTGTACATAACCAGGAAGACAGGCCATGAACTATGCCTACTACTAAGAGATCTATGCAGGTTTACTCCATCAGTAGCTAAACCGAGACGAAGATGTCTTGGTTCATTTTTGAATTATGGATTGATATAATCTACCTTCTTCCAGGCCTGTGAATCTACAGGATGCCATAGTTTACCATTTTTCACTCGTCCAGTCTCGTGCCATATTAAGTTCTTAGAGTGTTCTGCGCTTCGATATAATTGCTTCAGCCGCGAAATCAAAGGTAAGTACCATGGCACTTTCTGAGGAATAAGTTTCCGAATCTCCTTACTTTTGTTAGGTTTGTACCGTGGTAAACCACATTCTGGGCAAGTGTCCATGTCTGCATACTCCTTACGATATAAAATACAATCATTCGGACATGCATGAATCTTCTCATACTTCAACCCTATCAAACTTAATGTTTTCTTTACTTCATATGTAGACTCCGGAAAATAATTTTCTAGCGGCAAAATCTCCTTGAAAGCAGCTAAGAATTGACTAAAACACTTATCACTAACTTCATTTTCTGCTTTTATGTTATAAAATTTAACCATTGTTGGCAATCTTAGTTTATTGCAACCACTAAACAATTGTCTATCAGCATCTCTAACCATACTATCAAATTTTTCTGGATTATGAACAAACTCTTCTTGTGCTTCATCAAGCAATTCTATAGGATGATCATCAAAATCATTACTCTTAAAATCATCTACACCTCGCCTACCTAATGGATATGGGTTGTCATTTAATAATTCTCCATGCCAATACCATTTACTATAACTTATATCAAATCCCCGAGAAAATACATGATCCTTTATCATGGTAATATTCATCTTTACTCCATTACCACAATCGATACAAGGACAACGAATTTTTTGGTGGATCACTACAATTCTTTAGGAAAAACTCTAAAAATTTGTTGAATCCATCTTGAAATTGTGATGTTTCTCTCCTCTCAAGCATCCATGATTTATCCATACTAATAACAATATTAAATTCATAATAAGTTAGAAAAAAAACTTATATTAGGTTCTAGTCTTATAATTTTTTTTAAAAAATCGACAGAGTTTCCTCTGTTTCTATAGCTAAACGTAATTTCATAATTACCTATAGAACCAATACAAACAAACACAATAATTAAGCATAGATGAATCCATCATTATTAGGATCTAGTCTTATAAAATTTTTAAAAAATTCGACGGAGTATCCTTTGTTTCTATAGCATACCACAATTTCATAATTTCCTATAAAAACAACACAATAATCAAGCATAAATGAATCCATCCTTATATCACCATAACACGCAAATTTCTCAGAGCCTACTTCACTATTTTTCAAACATAACTTTCACTAAATCCAATATGCGTGATTTAATTAACCTTATCGTTATACATAAATCTTGTAGTAATATAAATAAAAATAAAAAATAACTAACCTTCAATATTACTCTTCAATTCACTCAAAATGAACAACAAAGTCACCACTCAATTGACAACCCTACTAAAACATTACTTACATAATTAGTAAACTACATAATTAATTATCAAACCAATAAATAAAAAAAAAAACAAATCAAACTAGTTATAGAAACTAATGAACATTACTTTGATCATCTTCAAGCTATTAAAAGCAAATTCATCTTGGCACAATTTCTAAAATTTACTAATATACATATATATTTATAATAAACTAAATTTTTATCACATTATTTAAAATAACAAAATAAACTAATAATTAGAAAAGTTAACAAAATATTAATATATTTTATTATAAAATTCGGAATAATATAAAAAAAATATAAAAAAAACATAGAAAAATTAAAAAAAAATATATCATTAAAACAATGTTTTAGTAATCCATACCTGTTTTGAAGCTCAAAAATACCTTGCAATGACAAAAATCCGGCAAGAAACACCAAGAAACCATGAGAAATAATACCCACGACCAAATGTATTTTTTTTCTCTAAAAAAAAAAAATTGGGGCTATATTTTGGTTTATAATGAAGGAAAGTGGTAAGAAATAATGAAAAAAAAAGGGTTTGATTTAAGAAAATGGTCTTGTTGCACGGTTACGTTAATGGAGGTTTTGGGGTTTTTTCAACAGAGGAGAGAGAGGATATGGCCATTCAGGTTGAAGAAGGGGGTTTTAAAACCCTTCTACTTTCTACTTCAGTTTTTATATAAAAACCGTAGTAGAAGGGTTTTAAGAGGGCTGAGTTGTGCACTTTCTACTGCGGTTTTTATGTAAAAACCGAAGTGGAAAGTACATTTTCTACTTCGGTTTTTACATAAAAACTGCAGTAGAAAGTGCAAGCCACTAATAAGGGACACGTTTGGCTTAGCCATTTTTTTACATCTTTATTCTCTCTAAACAGAAGTCACGGGCCTGTGCAACCAAACATGGCCCTCTTTCAATTGAATTTTTAACTTCGTTTTTTTAAAAAAGCGAAGTAGTATCTAATTTTTTTAAGCGCCAAATTCATAAGAGAAGTAAAAGATTTTAAAAAGGCTTTTACTTCAGTCTTTTTGTATGCTGAGTATAAAAACCGAAGTAAAAACCTATATTTCTAGTAGTGTAATAATAATGTGTAGGAAAGACCGGATTGGTGTATTTCTAATGAAAATTGGAATTATATGTTTCTTTATGCTTCTCTTTTTCACCTGGATTTTTTGTTCAGACAGACCATAGAGCTCTTACGCTAATGTTGTGTGATAATTCTATTTTAAAATCTAGAACTAATAAAAGAAGGTTTATGTTTGAAAACCATTCGCTTACCTAGCCATCTTTTTATAATCTTATAAGGAATAACTGGACTGTTGATGATAATATGTCTGTTTCTTCTTCAATTCCAATTACTTCTTTTCTTTCATAACTTGACCCTTTCATTTCTTCTCTTAAATCTTGAAATAACTCTAACTTTTGTGCAATTAAGAATAGGATAAATAAATTGCAATATGATTTAGTTCAAATACATTCTAATGTGCCTTTATCTAATAGTAATATAAGTGATATTAAAAAAAAATTAATCTCAATTAGATGCTTTTGTATAAAGAGGAATTATATTGGAAGCGAAGATCTAGAATAGATTGGCTTCAAGCTGGAGATAAAAATACAAACAAACAAAAAATCATAAAAACGCTTCTCATAGAAATAAAGTAAATATTATTAGAAGCTTAACATTGGATAATGGATCTCAAATCACAAACTTTGAGGATATTAGTGTAGCTGTTTGTGAATAATTTCATGACGACCCAATTTTCCCAATAATGCTTAGGGCCTTGATTAGGGGGCAAGGATGGTAAATTTTGGAATTATATGATTATGTGATATTTATGTGTATCATTATGTGATTATGTGAGTTATGTCATAATATGACTTGATATGCATGTTTAAGTGTATTAAATATGCATCTGGACCCATTTATGTTTAATTGGGTAATTTTCATAATTTAGCTCGTTTTGGGTATATTTGGCATTTATGTGGTATGTGTGTGGTACTTCATTATTATTTGGTTATGCTAGGGTTACTCAGCACGAGACGATCCTAGGAGGCAAGCCAGTGGAAAAGTCACAACGGGATCCATACTTGACTCAGAGTGAGTCAAGGGGTATTTAGCACATTACCGGGATATTGGGTAATGGGAATAAATATTTGATGATAAATTGGGAGTTAGTGAGATTAGGGGGAAATTCTGAGAATTTTGACTATTTTACCTCAGGGGGCATTTTTGGGACCCCGAGCATTAGGATTTGCTTGAGGTTACTTAAGCTTGAAGTAACCTATTAGAATTATAAAAGAACATTCAGAACGTTCTCTCTCCCTCTCGTTCCCTTTTCGACACCCGATCACATTTTCAAAGGAAAATCGAGTTTTAGGACTCGAATTCAAGAAAGGATCGAGGCATAGCGATTCTAGGGAAGATTAGAAGCTTATTAGCCGGAGGATTTAGTTGGGAAATGACTCAATCGGAGGTAATCCAAGTTTTAAGTTCTAAGTTTTTAACGCCCTAACTCCAGGGACCGTTACGGTGTGCCTTGTAAACAGTGCTAAACTCGCTAATCGAGTCATTTGGCCAAAAACGTGTAACTAAGTATGATTAGCGGTTTAGGGATTAAACATTTTGGTTAAGATGTAACGTTTCACTAGAACGTTTAATATATACATTGGGATCCCGAAAATATAATTTCAGAGTCTATTACAGAAAATATTTACAACATGTCGTTCTAAGCGGCAAAACAGGGTTTAACCCTAGTTTCCCTTTAAACCTCGGCCGTGGTGGACGAGCAGCTGCATATGTACACATCATCACCTAAGCTCTCCAACTCAAGGATGGTCCAGCTTCCTCTTGCCTTTACCTGCACCACATAGCACCCGTGAGCCGAAGCCCAGCAAGAAAACACAATAAAGCATGATATAATATCAACAATAATCATAATAGTCATTCAGGACCAACGGTCCAAAACAGATAAGTGACAATAGCCAAAAATCACATAAATGGGTACAGCTCCCTCTAGCCATGTGACGATAGGGTCACCAGGGCTTAATTGACAAGTGGTTCCTTCATAAGTTTGATCAGGATAGGTGCATGGTGATTAGTCACCAACATAACCATCCTCCCGACTCTAGAGTCGTAATTAAGGACAGCGTCCCCCAGCCATGTGACAAACAGTCACTGGGGTCATATACCTTGGCTGTAAACATCTGGTCTTAGACTAGGTAAGCGCTTATAGTTCTCATTGACCTTCCGGTCAGTCCAGCATTAATACCATATATGGGTCATTCAATGCCAACCTCGATTAGATCTCATTTTCATTTGGCCCGGCGTTCACAACGCGCTGCCACTTCTGATTCTTGAGTCGGTGAAACACAACCAGTGCTCAGCCCGCGGTAAACTTAACTAATAAGTCACAGCTTCACATACGGATCTAACACCATTGCCGAATCTGACTAATAAGCCAGCGCCATACACAGGTAAGCCATGCCACCAAACATATATCACATGCCCAATATCCATAAGCAAGGCATTCAGCATGCTTACCTAACAGGTACTAGTACAATTAGGTCCATGCACAACACAGAGGCTCAAGCTCTGAATGATATCATACCCAGTATACAAAGCATGTCCTAATCACATGTTTCTCATGCATCACATGCATCATACTTAACAATCCAACATGCATCAATAGCAGCCACGCATGTCACGTTCAATAATCAACCAACATGCATCAAGAATAGCCATGCATGTCATACTCAATAATCAACCAGCATGCATCAATAATAGCCATGCATGTCACATATACACAGGGTGCAGTTTTCTTACCTCAGATTCGAGCTAGAATGATTTAAAGAACGACCCTTGAGAACGATCAACTTTTAGTCCTTTAGCGGTCACCTAATCATAACCAAATATAAGATACCTTCAATAAAAATGATCAACATAAGTTCCCAAACCAATATCTAGCCTCCGGGACATCAATCCCCACTTAATCGGGTACTAGGTTCAACCCCGAGGCCTAAGGCTTGAATCCCCAAGCTAAAAACACCATTCTGGTCAAAAAGGTCACTTGGGGCCGCGGCCCGCCCTAGCTGCGCCGCGGTGTGCCCCCCAGACAGAGACAACCCTCTCTGCCAGACGCCTTGAGCCACGGCGTACCACAACCATGTCGCGGCTCAATACCCAGTTTTGCCAAAAACTCAGCTCGCACCAGCTCGCCTCCCCTGCGTTTTCCTTGGAACCAAGCCCTTTAACCAGCTCCAAACCTTCTCCAAACACTCAATTAAACCTCTAAACATCACCCATAACTCCCCCTCATCAAAACCCAAGCTAAACATCAATTAAAACCTCTTCAAATCCAAACTTCCAACAAGAATCAAAAGCTGAAAAACTAAAGGGAAAAACAGAGCACAACCAGGAACCAAAGACTAGAACTCACCTCAAACTCAATTTTGAATCCCCTTTAATGGCTGAAACAAGTTCCCTAGCTTCCACCTTTGATCTTCTAGCTTAACACCTCAAGATGGCTCTCAAAATTTGAAGGGAAAAAGAAGGAGAAATCTTGTACGGGAGAGAAGGAGATAAGTCTCTATTTTGTTCTGTTTTCCACAGCCTTCTAAACACTCAAAGGCTGATATAAATCCCTAAGGTTAAAAGACCATAATGCCCTTAAGCCAAATAAATCCCTCTAAAGGCTTCCGAGGGTAAAACCGTCCTTTCCCGCCTATCTCGTTAATTATAATTATCGCTCTCCAATTCCCGCTATTCTCAATATTCTCAAGTACCAATAAATCATATCCCACTACCCTTTTATTCCCGGTAATGTTCTAGTCATCAAAATGACCCTGAGACTCACCCCGAGCCCCGAACTTAAACCCGTTATGACTAGACTGAACACTTACATTTCATGATCGTCTCATGCCGATTAGCTCGAACCAATCCACCTTATAATGTGGCTATATTAAATAATCACAATCATGCACCCAAAATACACAATTACGCCGACAGCGGCCAAATTACCAAAATGCCCTCATAATTAAAATATGAACCCATATGCATGCATCCACCATCATATAATAATATAATTCACGTAAACATGCATATAATCATTAAATACCATAATAAATCAATTATGGCCCTCCTGGCCTCCTAATCAAGGTCCTAAACCTTATTAGGAAATTTGGGGCATTACATTATTGGTTCTGGAGATTGACCAAACATGTACGCTCGTTGTCAGTGACAAGCTCGACTCAGGTTTGGTTGGTATGAATGATTGATATGCTTGAATATGTGTTTAAATACCTTGTTTGCCTGGTTGTTTATATGGAGCTTGATGAATGAGTTGACATATGCATGAGATACTGATAGGGCCTGGCCCTTGACTATTGTATGATGAGATTAAAGCATGCTGAATATCATTGTTATTGCATGTAGATGAATATTGGGATAATGGTTTGTATGTTGAGTGTATGTGGTTAACTGCCTAAATTGGATCGATATGATATATTTGTTTATTGGCTTGTATGAAGCATGATGCATGTGGGTATACTTAGTTGTGATAAAATTCGATAGCTAAATGTATGGCATTGTGGATTTGGCCTAATATGCCTTATGTATGCATGATAACTGTGGTTATACGGATTTAGTTGTGGATTGGTTTAGAGTGTGAACCTTAGGGCTGAGGAGTTTTGTCAGTAGTGGCGGATGAACTCAAATTGTTTGTGCCTAGAATGGTTAAATGGACTTGGTATTGTTCTGTAGGGGGATTCCAGATGATAGTTGGAACTAGAGACCTCTATCTATCTCTGAAAGCCGCAGCAGATGATTGCTAGTGTATGAGTAAGCTGTGGAGTTTAATAGTTGAAACGGGACAGGAGAACAGCGGACTGCTCTGGGAAAACAACTGCTTTGTATGCTTTGATAGTAAGGTTACCAGTGTTGGTTTATTGTGAGAATATGGACAGACAAGGGTATTACGTGGAAGCCCTAAAGGGTGTTATCCTCTGATTTTGAGGGAAACTTGGGTTGACAAAGAATTAGTCAGTGGATGGGCAAAGTTAATTCCACCCTTGGTTAAGAGGATGAGAGATCATGATTAAAGGGTTGTGTTAAATGTTATGGCAGAGTGATGCCTGGAATGGTACTCGGGCCGAGGCATTGGCATGATGGGTTGGAAAGAACTCAGATGGTGAAATGATAGAAGAGGTTATAAAGATATGGTTTGAACTATGGAGACTGGTGGGCTTATAAGCTTGGTTTGGAATGACAAGGTAACAACAGTGTAAATCAATGGGTTTTGTGAATTGGGTAATTCATTTTGGGAAATTGATACAGACGGATGTAGCTGGAAATGGTGATGACCCATGTAAGGATTAAACTCTGGAATAGTCCAAAGCATTTGGGTTACTCCGATGTAAGAACTCATCATCTGTATGTGGGTAGCGGAGAGGGCCATGTTGCTTGAAGAACTGAGAAACGATGTATAGAGCATGAGTGCCAGAGCTGCAAATGGCAGTGCTTCCTTTGATGAAGTTTAGTAAGGATAGATTCTCGGTAATCGAAACAGAAGAACCCCAGATAGCTTTATGGCTTCTAGTTTTGTCAGAAAGGGGGAAAATCTAATTGACAAGGTAGTCATCAGGATAGTGATGGAAACCAGTGAAGTTGTCTACTATGCACCAGAGGCAAGAGATGCCACCTGGGAGGATGTCAGGTAAGACATGACTTCTACATAGAATGACTCGGTATGTTAGGATGGATTTTCCATGGCTAGAGGATGGAAGACTGGAATGCCTTGTTACATTTGAAGCTGAGGCTAGTTTTTCAGAGTTGACCGGTTAACTGGAAGTTCACATTTTTGGATATACAACGGGCTAGAAAAGTTCGGTATTGAGAGTGTGTCAAGACAGAGTTGGACATAAAGAATATGTTTCAAGATACTTTTCAAGGGGCTGGAAATATTAAGTGGAATTAGGAATTTTTGGAAGAGGAATTGGGGCACAGGTAATAGAGGGGCTCGTGGTGAGAGCAATAGAGCTCATCATATGGAAGTCTTGGCATGAGTCAGAATGGGAATAAATTTGTTA
Organism: Humulus lupulus; assembly: GCF_963169125.1. NCBI lineage: Eukaryota > Viridiplantae > Streptophyta > Magnoliopsida > Rosales > Cannabaceae > Humulus > Humulus lupulus. Next base: position 99,155,632 of record NC_084794.1, read on the forward strand.
AGAAACAACCATGAATAGTGGGGAAAATCAATTGGAATATTTTAGTTGGACGGAGTAAAAATTAAGCTGGCTAGTAGGGATTCGGATAGGTGTACAAAGAAGGATTGGGCACGCTCCATAACTCGGCTACAGATAGGTTCGGTATCAGGGACATTATGAAAGATGATAATGGTTGACAAGGAAAAAAAAAACTACTGAAGCAGTTGAAGAAGTTTGATCTCGAGGTGAATCAGATGGAGCATCGCATTGTGAAAATTGTTAGCATCATCTAATATGAATGAAGAGTTTAGATGCCCTGGTACTAGACAGGACAATGTCTCCAGGAGTTTATCTGCGGTCTAGTTATCACCAGCTGAGGAACAAGGAGAGACATTTCAGGCTTATACCGGGTAGGGTGCGATGAATTGGTAACAACGGTTCTTAATTGATTTGAGTGTTAGCGACTCAGGTGAGCTCTGCAAGTCGAAGGTATAGGAACTATACGAACAAATCTCCTTCAAGGTTTATGGACGGTTTGAGGGACTACTCCAAGTCAGAAGCGAACGACTGCGCTGAAGATGTTAGTACTAGAGAAGCAGGGTCACAGGAAAAGCTCCATGAAGTGTCAGTTTGGTCTCGCCAGGGGTATTCAGGGTAAAGCTACAAGAAGAAGAGGGGACAGGTATGTAGAGGTTTGGTCTGAAGCCACAGAGAAGCTACTAAAGAACGTCTGAGGGATAAAGAGCACAACAAGATTGGCAAATGCGTTATTCACTACACAAATGTCTTTGCAGAAACCTACTATGGAGATTGGGGGAAAGCATCAGAACTTGAAGATAGACTGAATGAATAGTGTTAGATCAGGAGTTCAAAGAACAGAGTAAGAATTGATTAGCGTTTGGTAATGCAGGAATAAGTGTGTTATGATTGGGTAAATGGTTGCAGTGTAAAGAATCTAACTTTTGATGAAAATAGGAAATTGTAAGGGGTGCATCACAGGTTGGGGCACGCCCAGGCTTAGATTGATGAGAGGATGGATTAAGCCTCGTGGGAGGTAAAATGGGAACATGGTAAATTTATTTGATTTAATGGGTAGGCAGAGTACGCACAATAAAAGGTAACAAACATTTGGTCATTCGTAAGAAAGATAACACTGAGACCCAGATTTAGTGAAAAGTAACAGATGGGTGATTGGTGTTTGAAATCCTCGACGGTACGAGGGGAAATTTAATTGGAGGCGGAACTCCTAACTGGGAGGCGTGTGTCAGTCAAAAATAATGCCACAGATTGCAATGGAGTGGACAAGGTAACGATTGAGATTGGTATAGCATTAGCATGTAATGATTAGTGGGTATGTATTCACTGAACCATGGAATCCAAAGTGTTGGCTTCGGTTGAGACAGGGAAGAACCCTGTCAAGGTAGTCAAAATTAGGATACTAGGATCAGATGAATGATCCAATGAGAATTTGGCGTAGAAATGAGAATTCTGAATGGATATCATTCCACCTCCTAGGGTATATTGTACCGGGAGGGTTGAGCGGGTGACAGAATTTAGTGTCTTCTCTTGGACACAGGAGGGTAAAGTGATGTGGTGGTGTATCATAGGAATAGACCACATTAGACTATAAGTAAGGTGTTTGGACATGAAAAGTTTTAACTCAGCTGGATGAGTTAATGTAGTTGGTTCAGGTGAACTGGTAACAGGGTAGAACGTCAATGGTACTGAATTGAGACCCTATAATATTCTAAGTTTTGGAAAGGAACTAAAGAACAAAGAGAATAGAGTGGGAACCTGGAATTATCGATTGGTTGCAAATGGAATAGCAGTCTGAAAGCTTAACAAATATCTTAAGGAATTAAGCGTTGAGTATGCGAATACTTGAGATGTTAAGGAAAGTGTAATCCTTGATAAGTTAGTCATGGTGACAAATACTGGTGTCTAGCTAAGGTAACACGACATAGGACATGGTAAGAAGTGAAAGATAGTGAATACTACGGTTTAGTATTGGTCCCGGGGGGGAAAGCCGAAGAGGTTGTTGGAATTCTTGAGGCAGGAGTGTCTGCCTATCTAGAGGAATAAAAGAGCTTGTAAATTGTTAAATTTTGGAAAATAAAGTTCTGGGATGAGAGACTGTATCTCTCTAAGTAAGTGCAAACAAAGAAAAGAATGGCATTTAGAGAAAGAAATGGGGGTTCTGACCCCTGAAGCAACATAAATTCTGGAATTGTACCAAGGGTTAGGCCAGGGGCCTCTACATTGATCTCACCCTAGTAGGGGTGATGACTTATGGGTATTTCTGGAATCAGGAATAAGACAATGAGGTGATCATTGTGAACTAAGTAGACCCTGAAGTTTCAGCAGGGTTGTGGTGCAAGCGGGGGGCTAGCAAAAGTATGGCTATTAGGCAAGATCTTGTGGAACAAGATTGTTACTCTTGTAAGAGTGTGTTCGAGGAGTAAAGTAAAAGTGGTGGACTTTGGAAATTATGGTCAGAGGTACGGGGTTTACTGTCTGATGTGTTTGGGTAAATTTCGGGGACGAAATTTTTTATTAGGAGGGGATAGTTGTAACGACCCAAATTTGCTAATAAGGCTTGGAGCCTTGATTAGTGTGCCTAGAGGGCAATAATTGTTAAACTGTATTAATTTATGTGAATTTAATGAATATGTGGTTAGAATGCATGTTTAGGTGAAATAAATATGCATGTGGGCTCCATTTGGTTTTAGGGGCAAATTGGTAATTTTAGCTCGTTGAGGGCATAAATGTAATATATGTGAAATTTATGGTATGACAGTGATATAATTGTGATGCACGTTCCGAGACGGTCCTAGGGAGCCGTTTAGCTAGAAAGTCACAACGGGATCAAATACCCGGCTCGGGAGGAGCCTAGGGGTATTTTGGGAGTATTACAACTTGAGTTTGGGAATTTGTAAGTAATGGTTAGTAACATTTTGGTAACTTAGGTAACCATTGGTAACCGTTAAGGATAGCTACTCTAGTTGGAAAAGTGGAATATTTGTAAGGGTTGGGAAAGGTCCAAGATGCCCTTGAGGTTTAGTTAGGGAAAGAGTTAGATGGAAGGGCAAAGGAGTCTTCTGGCTGGGATATAGATGAATTTGGCTGAGGAAGAATCATTTACGTTATTTTACTTAAGTATAGTCTGAATATTGTGTTGGAAAGCTCTAGAGGAAACTAGAGAAAACAGAAGGGAAGGAGAGGAGTTTCTGAATTTTTATGGAATCAAGAAGGGAATTGAGGCCAAAAAACCTAGAGGATTGTTTTGCATATTGAGGTAATGGAATTTTATGTGATTATGTTGTGGAATTCAGCTATGAATATCATGGTTTGAGAATTGAATTGTGTGTTTTGTTTGGTGAATTCTTAGGATGGATTGTGGTTAGGTTTAGCTTGAATTTTGTGAATTAAGCTTGCAATTTGATTGGGAAAAGCAGCTCAAGGTCGAATCTTCACTTGAGGTATGGATTCCATGCATATTTGAAGGTTATCTCTGGTTTGGTTTAGGGTTCTTAAAGGGAGGTTTAAGTTTCTGAAGTTTTAAACCCAAATTGTAAATTGTAGGTTTGATTGTGTGATTGAGCTCATTGTTGATGTTTTTAAGTTGTTAGATGGTCTATGTGGGGTTTTGAATTGAATTTGGGACTTAGGTATGCTTTGGGGTTGATTTGGGAGTGTTTTGGCTTGGGGAAAATGCAGGGGGAAACCCAGAATTCTGGGTTCGCGAAGGGGCGTCGCGGCCATGTTCTTCTGCGCCGCGGCACTAGGTTGCATCAAGGAAGGAGGCCACGCTGGGCGCCGCGGCCCTTGAGGGTTAGTGTCGCGGCCCTAGGCCATTTCTGGGCAGGGGAAAATTCATTTTTTAGGCTTTTGCCCTTGGGGCTCGGGGGACGCTTCCACCACCTTGTGTGGGGATCCGGGAGGTCCCGAGAGCTCGGGATTGGTTCCGGGAGATGTTTCTTAAATTGGTTAGTAATGGGGATGCTATTTATATGTTGTGACTAGGTACTTGGAGAGGCTCGGAATAGAGGACCGTGCTCGAGGGTTCAGTTCTTCGGGAGCTCGGGACACAGGTAAGAAACCACTATCTTCCACAGAGCTTGTATGCAGGGCTGAGCCCTATATGATTGTGTTGCAGGGCGTAGCCCTTTGATTGATTTGTTCATAATTATTATATGCTTTGTTATGCTGTGTATGCATATGTGTAGATGTTCGGCAAGAGCCGAGAACGGCGCAGGCTGAGTTCGGCAAGGCTGGAAACGGTAAGGGACCGGAAACGGCGTTAGGTACATGGAGTGCAAGGCCGAGAGCGGCAAGGGGCCGGGAGCTGCGTTTAGCACGTGGAGTGCAAGCTACCAGGGCGAGACCCTAAAGGATACCTGGGATATCCTCACGGTGTGGACCGTGAACCCAGGGCATGGTAAAGCGCCTGGGATGGCATGGTCGTATGTGTTTAGCCTATTGGTGGCCTGATTATATGCTAAGTGTTTGTTATGCTTATGTTATCTGCTTGTAAGGGTTTTCTTGCTGGGCTTCGGCTCACGGGTGCTCTGTGGTGCAGGTAAAGGCAAGGGGAAAGTCAACAAACCATGAGTACAGAGAGCGTGAAGCGGCACATACATGTTTGGCCTGCCTGGCTGCCACGGCCAGTGGTTTTGGGAGATGGTTGTATTAAAACCTAGATTTTGTCATCTAGTCGACTTAAATTCGTAAATTATATGTTGTAAGTATTTCTAAACAGTATCTTGGGATCCCAAGTGTCAAACACTCAACGATTTGTAGTAAATGGAATTATTTTCAAAGTTTGTTTCACTGTTTATGATTTAATTACACTTTTGACTTAAAAACCTCGATTAGCGAGTTAAATGCACGTTTAAAACTCACTTAGTAACGGCTCTAAGGAAGTAGGGCGTTACAGGTGCGGAGCCCAAGTGCGTGACTTATTTGTCACTTATCTGATTAGGGTGCGGAGCCCAAGTGCGTGACTCATTTGTCACTTATCTGATTAGGGTGCAGAGCCCAAGTGCGTGACTCATTAGTCACTTATCTGATTAGGGTGCAGAGCCCAAGTGTGTGACTCATTAGTCACATATTCAAAGATGGACACATTAGCCATCTATTCACAGATTGACTTGATAGTCATCTATACAGAGGGCAAGGCCTATAATGATTTATTTGGACTTGCTTGCATGAATGAATAGGGCTATTATTGCTAGGCATGCCAATTATGATTCAGTGACATGTTATTACCTGTTCATGAGCATATTGAGTTTTCTTTTTGAGCCTCGACTCACGGGTGCTATGTGGTGCAGGTAAAGGCAAAAGAAAGGTAGACCATCCTTGAGTTGGAGAGCTTAGGTGATGATGTGTACATATGCGGCTGCTCGACCACCACGGCCGAGGGTTTAAAGAGGAATTAGGATTAAACCCTATTTTTCTGCTTAGGACGGCTGGTTGTAAATTTTTTATTGTAATTAACCTTTATAATATATTTTGGGATCCCAATGTATACAGTAAACGTTTTAGTGAAACGTTGTATCTTTAACCAAAATTTTTAACCCTAAACTATTAATTACATTTAGTTACATGATTATGGTCGAATGACTCGATTAGCAAGTTTAGCACTGTTTAAAATGCACATTTCGGCCTGATCTTAGGCCCTAACTCACCCTCCGCGTAACGGTCTCTGGGTAGTAGGGCGTTTCAATTTCTCTTCTCTTTTTTCATCACATGTGTTGATAATAATGATATCTCTTATCTGCTTTCAGGAATTTCAAAACGAATTTCAGAGGAATGCTATAATCTTTTATATAGTCCTTTTACAGTTGAAAATGTGAGAAAATCACTCTTTCAATTATCAAGTGATAAAGCTCCAGGCCTGGATGGTTTTAATGCTCATTTTTACCACAAAAAATTGGTATGTTGTTGGTAATGATCTAACGAATGCAGTCTTAGCCTTTCAATATAATAATGTAGATATTTCTAACATTAACTCTAATCTTTTAGTTTTAATTCATAAAAAACAAAGCATGCTTGTAATCTTAAAGATTTTAGGCCAATTAATCTTTGTTCTACTATGTATAAAGTTATCTCTAGGATTTTAGTTAGTCAGCTTAAACCTATTTTATATGATATTATTTCCCCTTCTCAATCTACTTTTGTGTCTAATAGAATTATTTTTTATAATGTTAGGTTGGGCAGCTATTAAGTTAGATATGGCTAACGCCTTTGATAGAGTAGAATAGTAGTTTTTTAAATTAGTAATGATTCATTTTAATTTTCCTCTTAAGTTTGTTTCTTTAATTATGCATTGTCTTCAGACTGTATCTATTAGATTTTGTATTAATGGTCAGGTTAGTGGTTGAATTACTCCCACTCATGGGATTCCGCCAAGGTGACCCTCTATCACCTTATCTTTTTATTTTATGTTCTGAAGGCTTGTCCTCTGCTCTTCGTCTAAAAGAGCATTCTAGTCTTCTTAATGGTATCAAAATTTCACGTTCTGCTCCTTCTATTTCTCATTTACTTTTTGCAGATGATAGTCTTCTTTTTTGTAATGTAAATGTAGACTCTCGAAATGCAATCAAAGATGCTCTAGATATCTATAATAAGGCTTGAGGTCAATTAGTTAATTTTGTTAAATCCTCTATCCTTTTTTCTCCAAACACAAATCCTTCATATTCAACCATGTTTTTAGATCATTTAGGTCATGATGATAAACCTTTCATTAATTAATATTTAGGTCTTCCTCAATGCTTCAATTGATCTAAAAAATTATCCTTTGATTTCTTAATAGATAAAATAAATACTTTTTTAAACTACTAGAATAATAAATATTTTTCTAGGACTTGTAAAGAGGTTTTGTTAAAAGCAGTGATTCAAGAAATACGTTCTTATGTTATGCCTTGTTTTAGACTTCCAGTCGGTATCAAGAGATAGAATCCATCATGGCTGAGTTTTGGTGGGGATCATTAAGTGCTAATTCTAAGATACATTGGAAAAAATGGTCTTATTTATGTTGTTCAAAACTTTTTGGTGGCCTTGGTTTGAGATCTCTAATTCATTCTAATCTGGCTATGTTGGCTAAGCAAGTCAAAATCCTAATTCGCTTTTGGCCAGAATTTTAAATGCTAGGTATTTTAGTACTACTGGGTTTTTAGAAGCTAAAAAATATCACTTTGCTTATTTTGTTTAGCAAAGTTTTTTTTTTTGGAAAATAGGTAATGGTAATTTAGTTAGAACTCTCCAAGAATATTGGATTCCTAATTTTAGGTATATAACATATTACTCTCCTAATCCTCCTTCTTCTAATTTTGTTTCTTTTTTTTTTATATCTCCTTCTGGTTGTTGGGATCTTAATAAAATAAATACCTACTTTTCTGTTGATATTGTTACATCCATTCTCTCCATTCCCCTTTTTTGCATATATCAAACTCTCTTATTTGGTGCTTAACTCTTTCAGGTCAATTTTCTGTAAAAACCGCTTATCATTTAGCTATGTCTTCTAACTCTCCTCCTTCATCCTCAAATTTACAAAACTCCAGGAAGTGGTGGTCACATCTTTGGCACTCTAATATACCATCCAAAGTTAAACACTTTATCTGGAGAGCTTATTCACATCTTTTACCATCAACTTCAAATATTTTCTCTAGGAAAATTATATATGATCCCACTTATTCTTTTTGTGATGCTACCTATGAGAAAATTTCTCATGCTTTCCTGTATTGTTCCAGAGCTCGAAGGATTTGGAAAAACTCAGAGTTTGTTAATTTATGTACACCACATCAACACCTTGATATGTCATATTATATTGTGTGCATTTGAACTCTTACCAAAGTATGATTTCAATGAGTGTTTATAACACTGAGCCTAGGTATTATGAGAACTATCTGAATAGTTATCCTGATCTTCAGGACCACCTGAACCAGAACCATAGGCAGTTTAATCAGCCTAACTCGGACCTGAGGGCACACTTAAATGCCCAGAGGGAGCCTCTACAACCAGTGTATGGAAATCAATACAACCCTATACTGCAACAAGGAGTTAGAGTTCCTATGAACAACAACCAACTCCCAATAGCGCAAGCTCCCCCTCCGATTGATTTGGTTCAAGAGAGAATCAACCAACTTGAGGAAGCGTTCAGGCTCCTTCAAGAAGGGAAAAATATAGAAAAGGCCTATTATTCAGATGAGTAGCTCGGGCCTTTTTCTTCCCATATCTCTTGCACACCATTCCCCAATGGTGTCAAGATACCCCAAGTAGTGCCCTACGATGGGACTACCAATCTAGGCAGCCACCTGACCACGTTCAATATTGTGATGCAAGCCAGCAACGCTAGATATGAGGTCAAATGTATGCTCTTCCCCACCACACCCACTGGACCAGCAAATAATTGGTTTGACAAATTCTGAAGATACTCAATTTCGTCTTGGGATCAGTTGTCTAAGGAATTCAAGATGAAGTTCCAAGCTGTGAAGAGTATCAAGCCTTAGGCTTCCACCCTAAAAAATGTTAGACAATATCTAGGTGAATCACTAAAGAGCTACCTAACAAGGTTCAATACAGAGGCATCCCGAGCTCGCAATGTTGATGACAATAACCATCTTATGGAACTACGAGCTGGAGTACTGCCAGAAAGTCCTCTTTGGCATGACATGCAAAGGAAGCTAGTGATGACAATAGCCGAGTTCACCACTCGGGCCCAGAGTTTTTTCAATGTAGATGAGGCAAGGTTGGCACTTAAACTGGCTCCTCCGCCCTCAATAACTACAATGATAAACATTAACTCAACTACTACCTCTGCTACGCCCCCCACGACACAACCCACCGGAGACAATTATTCTAAGAGAAAGAAGAATGAAGAGAACAACCCTGAGGCTGATGGGGGTAAGAAAAAGAAAGGAGATAAACACTTCTCCATTTATACAGTATATACCAAGCTCACATATACTCGAGAGAGTATATTTGTCGCAAATGAGAATCAAGTCCCCTTTAGCGACCCGATGCAATGCAACATCAGAGGATCAAGAAAGATTCAAACAAGTTTTGCAAATTCCACAGGGACATGGGTCATACAACTGAGGAATGCCTGTAGTTAAAAGATGAGATCGAGGGTTTGATCTCGATAGCCTACCTCAAATAGTATATCTAAAACAAGAATCAAGACCAGGCAGAAGTCCATTCTGACTCAACCTTCCCAACAAGCTGCAGCCCACTTGCGAGGGAGGATAGTCGACCTCCCCCAATCGATGGAAAAAAAGCGTAATAACCATCGCGGGGGGACCACACATTGTAGGGTTGGGCAGAAATGCACATAAGAGGTATGTCCAAGAGCTTAAAACGAGAGTGGATCTCCTTATGTGTTTGAACCGCGAGCTCCGAAACAACAGAGAGTTGATTCCACTTTTACCAAAGAGGACACTTCACACGTCCAATTTCCTCATAATGCCCCCGGGTCATTACCTTCCAACTTGCAAACAAGAGGGTGTGTCGAGTCCTGATTGATAACGGGAGCTCGGTCAACATCTTATATAAAGCAACCTTGGAAAAGATGGGCATGTCTATTCGAGGTGTTAAAGCTTGTGCAATGGCGCTATATGAATTCTCAAGAGAGGGAATAACCATCACAGGGTCTATCGAGCTCACAATAACCTTGGGAGACTACCTAGTCTCGACAACCAAGATGCTAGAGTTCATAGTGGTAGACACCCCATCCACCTACAATGTCTTGCTCGGGAGACCAGCCCTAATCGAGTTGGGGGCAGTTACATCTGTTAGGCATTTGGCCATTAAGTTCCCAACCCCTAGTTGCATTGGGACACTAAGGGGAGATCAGTTAGCAGCTCAAGAATGTTATAGCATCGCAATGACGGGGAACAGACAAGCTAGTGCACATGCACTAGTCATCATTGAGGAAATTGATGAAGTGATATTCAAGGTCGATGAAGAGATCGACACATAGGTAGAACAAGATAGGGCCGATCTCGATCTGATTGAATAGCTCGAAGATATTCAACTCGATGGAAAGGAATCCACCAAGGTGGTAAAGATTGGGAAGAACCTCACAATGGATGCGAGAGAGCAGTTAATTCACTTCTTGAGGGAAAATCAGGATATATTTTCAAGGTGGCACTCAGATATGATTGGGACCGGTTCCATTGCTATAAGCCATACGTTAACATTGACAAAAACTTCTCTCAAAACAATAGAAGAGAAGACTACTCAACGACAAGAGGAAGAAATCCTTGAAAGAGGAGGTCGATAGATTCAAAGAAAATCAGTTTATCCGAGATGCTTTTGACCTAGAATGGAATGCCAACCCAGTGCTGGTCCTGAAACCCAATGACAAGTGGCGAACTTGCATCGACAATTTGGACATCAACAAAGCATGTTCAAAAGACTATTTCCCTCTGCTTCGTATCGATCATCTCAAGCATGTAACCTCCGGTCATGACATCATGTTATTCATGGACGCATATTCTAGAAATAACTAGATAGCCATGCATGCACCCGACCAGGAGCATATGAGCTTCATCACCAATAAAGGGTTGTATTATTACAACATGATGCCCTTTGGGCTCAAAAATTCTGGTGCAACATATCATAGACTGGTAAATAGAATATTTGTTGAACAGATAGGAAACAACATGGAAGTGTATGTGGATGATATGTTGGTCATGTCCAAGCACAATAATAACCATGTTGATGACCTTGTAGAGTGCTTTACTATACTTTGAAAGTATAACATGACTCAACCCACAAAATTGCTCAATCGGAGTATCTTCGGGAAATTTATCAAATTTATAGTAAATGCTCAAGGCATCGAGGCAAACTCGGATATGATAAGGGCCTTAATTGGCATGCCTTAACCTCAAAAGCATAAAGATGTCAAAAGTCTAACTAGACGTATGGCAGCTTGGAGTAGGTTCTTCTCAAAATCTATGGGCAAGTGCTTACCATTCATTAATCTTCTGATACTATTGAAATGGGCAGTCGAACTTGGGCAGTTTGAGATTACATATCACCCGAAAACAATGATAAAGGGTCATGCCTTGGATGATTTCATGGTTTAATGTACAGAAATAACCAACGAAGAAGTCGTAACCCCAGCTCGCGAGCTGTGGAGACTATATGTCGATGGATCCTCTAACGAGAACGGATCGGGGGCAAGCATTATCCTAATAACCCCATCAGGAAACATGTTTCATTCAGCCTTAAGGTTTGGCTTCAAGGCCTCCAATAACGAGGCTGAATATGAGGCATTATTGGCAGTGTTCCAAATAGCTTTCTAGCTAAAAGCTAAAGCCATTAGTGCTATAGTGACTCTCAAAAGGTCATCAACCAAGTCCTAGGAGAATACCAGGCTCGGGGCACTAAAATGGCAGCATAATTGGAAAAACTCAAAGTTGCATTAAAAAAATTTGAGTTCTACATTGTTGAGCAGGTTCCATGAGAACAAAACTTGAATGCAGACGCTCTAGCTCAACTCACAAAGACCAGGGAAGTTGATACACTTAATGTGGTACCACTAGAATTTTTTTCTAGAATCGAGCATAACCGAGCCTAACGAAGTCGAGGTTGATACGATAAACTCACAGCCTACTTCGATGACACCTATAATCGACTATCTCGAAAGTGGGAGCCTCCAAACAAACCAAAACGAGGCTTGAAAACTGATGTACAAAGTACCAAGATATATTATCTTGGAAGGGAGATTGTAGAAAAGAGGGTATTCCATGGCATTACTAAGATGTGTAATTTCGCACGAGGCTAAAAAGATCATAGAAGAAATTCATGAAGGGTTTGTTGGTATTAAATGATCAAATAAAAGGTATGCAATGGAATATATGGACCCATTTTAATAAATATTAATACCACCAGTATCATATACTGTAACGCCCTGGATAGCCAAGACCGCTACACTGTGTACTTGTAAAGTGCAAGACTTGCTAATCAAGTCATTAATTTAAAAACGTGTCATTAGTTTAAGTGTTCTAGGGTGAAAAGACATTTTCGGTCTCAAAAGATACATTTTATAAATCAACAAACAGTTTACAAAAGGGATCCCCAAAAGATAAGAGTTTAAAAGCTGAATTGCAAAACCCAACAGTTAAAAGTAAACTTTAACCATACTAAGGCAAGATACAAGGTTCTGGTCCTTTTGTCCCTGTAACCTCCTCAATCGTAGCAGCTGAGTGGCCTGCCATGTACATTCCGCTCGCTGAGCTCTCCAATCAGGGCTGGTCCAATTTGCCCTTGCCTTTACCTACACCACGTAGCACCCGTGAGCCAAAGCCCAGCAAGAAAACATCATATACAACACAAACAATGATAACAAACAGTTAAATCATTACGCATGTACCCCCATCAGATAATCCACATCAAATATTCATCACATACATTTAGATTCAAGATATAATCAAACACATATCTCATTCATATCACATGATATTCAGGGCCGACGACTTAGGCCGCACCCTCTGTTTAACCCACTGACTCCGGCCCGCTTAAACCGAGCTCAGTGCATAATAAGCTGTCCTCAACTACCAGTGGCCGAGCCGCACCCTGTGCGCTAGTGTAACCCTTGGCACCCTTAGGCCATTGGTTCACTAAATAGCTTGCATGGCATAATACCATCATTTCAAGCAATCACAGTAGGGAACCCTTAGTCCCGTAACATATATTCAACCAGGTGCAGTTTTCTTACCTTTAATCTTTGCAGTTATTGAATTACGAGCAACGCCCCTCAAGCACGATCCATTCCTGAGCCTAAGCCTTTATCACCTAGTCACAACCAAAGTATAGGGTTCCATTAATACTCGAATATAGGTTTCCGGTTACATAACTAACTCCCGGGAATCCGAATTCCACCAAGCACGGTGGTGAAATCAATCCCGAGCATACTAGACCACATTCCCATGCCTAAAACCCTCAAAAGTTCAAGTGCACAACCAAGGGCTGCTGCCCTTGAAGCTTATCCGCGGCCCTTGCTTTGGGCGCCGCGACGCCCTCCCTTGGCCAAGCCTCCTTAGCCCTTTTTCATCCTAGGGCCGCAGCGCTCTAGAACAGAGTCGCGACCCTTCCTTTCGAACCCAGAAAACCCACCATTTTAAAGCTCAAAACCTCAGCCAAAACCACCCCTAAGTACCCTACTTCAACACCCAACATTTCCACAACTTATGCTACACAATTCAACATAAATTCAGCTCAATAACCCATAGAAAACTCACTTTCAACCCTTGAAACTCTAAGAACTTAAACACCCAATTTAGTCAGTCAAAACTCAAACTCAAACTCAAATCACCAATCATGAAACAAAGCTTACCTTCTTGATTGAACCCTTCCTCTAGCCAAAACCCAGCTGATTCCAAGGATTTCCCCAGCTCAATTCCACCTTAACCATCAATTGAACAATACCTTAATACCCAGCTGAAAGCTCAAGGTTAAACTTCAGATAACATAGGATTTAATCCTTACCTTAGCTTGATTTGTTTCCCCTTAGTAAGTCTGGAGCTAAGCCTCAGAAATTCCCACTCAATTCCCAACAATTTCCCCTAATTTTTCCCTGTTTTGCTTATGTGATTTTCTCTAGTTTGTTTTCCTTGAGAGAGAAAGAGAGAGAGAGAGTAACCAGCTGAGTAGAAAATTGAGTCGGTTTATTTTTCCCTAAAGGCTTCCTAACTTTTGTCTTACTTGTTAAGCTAATCCCAAGGCTCGGGGTGCCGGAACTGTCCCCGAGGCCAAAACGGTAAAATCCCCCAATATTCCCGCCTAGACATCCTAACCTCAAATATATCTCCATATATTTATTTTCATAACCCAATAGTCCAAATCACTACCCGATACCTAAAATACCCCTGACTTGTCCAAAGTCATATTTTAAGTCCCGTTGTGACTTTTCCCGCTATCTAACCCTAGGATCGTCTCGAGTTGCGCTCTATGAACCTGCCCACATAATAATGTGGTTCTCACATATATCACATGTTTATTTCATATTATCACATAACATCATTAATTATCATATAATCATCATTAATCACATATTCACACATTTAAGTCAATAATATTCACTCTAATCCCATTTATGCCCTCCCAGCACACTAATCAAGGCCCTTAAGCCTTATTAGCGAATTTGGGTCATTACAACTATCCCCTCCTAAGGAGAATTTCGTCCTCGAAATTTACCTGAATAGCTCAGGATACTGATCCTGCATCGCTATCTCTAACTCCCAGGTCGCATCCTCGACCTTGCTACTCCTCCATAGTACTTTCACTAATGGAATCGTCTTATTCCGTAAGACTTTGTCCTTCCGATCCAAAATCTGAACTGGTCACTCCTCATAGGATAAATCTGTCTGCAATTCTAAGTCCTCGTACTTCAGCACATGCGTCGCATCAAAAACATACTTCTGCAACATAGAGACATGGAACACATTATGAACTCATGATAGCGACGGTGGCAAGGCCAGCCTATAAGCCACCTGCCCAACCTTCTCTAGGATCTCAAAAGGTCCAATAAATCGAGGGCTTAGCTTGCCCTTCACTCCAAACCTCCTCACACCCCTCAATGGTGAAACTCGCAGAAACACGTGGTCCCCAACTTGGAACTCCATGTTCCTACGCTTAGGATCAGCGTAGCTTTTCTGCCTACTCTACGAGGCAAGCATTCTAGCTCGAATCTTCTCAATGGCCTCATTAGTATTCTGAACCATATCTGGCCCCAAATACTTTCTCTCACCCATCTCATCCTAGTGAATGGGCGATCTGCACTTTCTTCCATATACCATCTCATAAGGGGCCACTCCAATCATGGACTGATAACTGTTGTTATATGAAAACTCGATAAATTGGAGATACTTACTCTACGAACCCTCGAAATCAATCACACATGCCCTAAGCATGTCCTCCAATACCCGAATCGTCCTCTCAGACTGTCCATCAGTCTAAGGATGAAAAGCTATGCTAAACTTCAGCTGAGTCCCCATGGCTCTCTACAGAGCTCCCCAAAACTTGGAGGTAAAGATAGGGTCTCGATCAGATACAATAGACTTTGGAACCCCATGGAGACAAAATATCTCCCTCACATACAGCTCTGCATACTGTTCAACTGTATAAGTCGACCTCACTGGTAGAAAATGAGCTGACTTAGTGTATCTGTGCACTATCACCCACACCGAATCATGAAGTCCAACTGTCCTGGGTAATCCTCCCACGAAATCCATCGTAATATCCTCCCATTTCCACTCTGGGACACCCAAAGGCTGAAGCAATCCTGCTGGTCGCTGATGCTCAGCCTTAACCTGCTGACATGTCAAACATCTAGACACATACTCAACTACATCCTTCTTCATCCCGGATCACCAATATAATGTCCGTAGATCCTGATACATCTTCGTGGTACCTGGATGAAGTGAGTATGGTGTGGTGTGAGACTCATCCAATATCTCTCGTTTGATCCCCTCATCCGCCGGAACACATATTCGTCCCTGATATCAGAGTAAACCTATCTCAGAAACTGAATAATCCTTAGTTGTCCCTGCTAAGGCATGCTGCCTATTTTCCTGCAACTGTGCATCCACTAACTTACCCTCCTTGATCCACTCTAACAAGGTCGATTGCAAAGTGATATTGGCTAACTGGCCCACTACCAGTTCTATCCTTGCCCTGACCATCTCATCAGCCAATTCTCTCAAGATCTGGGTGGAACTATACAACTGTTCTGGGCCCCTCCGGCTCAATGCATCTGCCACCACGTTGGCTTTTCCAGAATGGTAAAGGATATCACAGTCATAATCCTTAACCAACTCCAACCAACGTCTCTGCCTCATATTCAGATCCTTCTGAGTAAAGAAATACTTCAGACTCTTATGATCAATGTATATCTCGCACTTGTCTCCATACAGATAATGACGCCACACCTTTAGTGCGAATACCACTGCTGCTAACTCCAAATCGTGAGTCAGAAACCTCTGCTCATACTCCTTCAACTGTCGAGATGCATAGGCTATAACTTTCTCATTCTGCATCAGCACGCAGCCTAAACCCATCCTCGACGCATCACAGTAGACCACAAACTTCCCTTCCTCCGAAGGAAGACTCAACACAGGTGCAGAAATAAGTCGTCGCTTCAACTCCTGAAAGTTGTTCTCACACTTCTCTGACCAGACGAACTTCTGATTCTTCCTTGTCAACTCTGTCATCGGTGAAGAAATCTTGGAGAACCCCTCTACGAACCGCCTGTAATAACCGACCAACCCAAGAAAACTCCGCACCTCCGAGGCGTTCCTCGGCCTCGGCCAATCCCTAACTACTTCTACCTTGGACGGATCCACCTTAATCCCTTCTGCCCCAACTATATGTCCAAGAAAGGTCACCTCTGGTAGCCAGAACTCACACTTCTTAAACTTGGCGTATAACTGATGCTCCCTCAACCTCTACAAAACCTGTCGGAGATGCTGCTCATGCTCTGCCTCTGAACTGGAGTATACCAAAATGTCGTCGATGAAGACAATGACGAACTGATCCAAGAAGTCCTTGAACACCCTGTTCATCAAATCCATGAAAGCTGCTGGGGCATTGGTCAGACCAAAAGACATGACCAAGAACTCATAATGCCCATACCGTGTTCGGAAGGCCGTCTTTAATATATCCTCATCTTTGATCCTCAGCTGGTGATAACCAGATCGAAGATTAATCTTTGAGAACACCGTCTTACCCTGCAACTGATCGAACAAGTCATCAATCCTTGGTAGAGGGTACTTATTCTTAATAGTCAACTTGTTCAATTCTCTGTAATCGATGCACATCCTCAAAGTCCCGTCCTTCTTCTTAACGAACAACACTGGAGCGCCCCATGGAGAGTAGCTAGGCCTGATAAACCCCAAATCCAGAAGTTCTTGCAAATGTATCTTCAACTCTTTCAATTTTGCTGGTGCCATTCTGTATGGTGTCCTTGATACTGGTTCTGTCCCCGGTGCTAACTCAATCTCAAACTGAATCTCCCTACGCGGCGGCAATCCTGGCAGATCCTCAGGGAAAACATCCAAAAACTCACACACCAATCTGGTCTCTCCCGGCCTTGTCGGCATAACTCTAGCGGTATCCACTACACTAGCCAGAAACCTATGCATCCCCCCTGCAACAAGTCTCTGGCTCTCAATGCTGAAATCATGGGCACGTGGGGTCCAGACACTGCACCCACAAAGACAAAAGGGGCCTCGTCCTTAGGCTCAAAAGTAACCATCTTCTTCCTACAATCAATCGTAGCCCCATATCTAGCCAACCAGTCCATCCCCAGAATCATATCGAAATCCTCCAAATCTAACTCAATCAGATCTACCGAGAGTTCCCTACTATCAACCATCACTGGCAGTGCCCTAATCCATCTCCTAGAGACTACCAGTTCCCTTGCAGGCAACAAAGTCCCAAACCACGTGGTTCGATACTCACTAGGTCTACACAATCTATCAATCACTCTACTAGAAACAAAAGAATGTGTAGCACCAGAATCAATCAACACTGTAAAAGGAAAGCCAGCGCTAGAAAGCTGACCTGTCACTACTGAGGGACTAGCCTCAGCCTCCACCTGAGTCAAGGTGAATACTCGAGCTAGAGTCAAGCTATCCACCTTTCCTGCTTCACCTTTCTTCACTGTTGGGCAGTCTTTCCTGAGATGCCCTATTGCCTTGCACACAAAGCAAGCCTTGGCCCGACACTCGCCCAGATGGCGTCTTCTGCACCTCAGGCACTCTGGATAGGTTCGCCATGCCTCGCCGCCACCCTGACGGCCACCCCGACCCCTCCTATCAGGACCAGCAGCGGTCGAAGTGTCAGGAGTCTTCCTCTTGAAGCCACCGGGGCCTCCGCCCCTACCTTTCCCTGAATAAGGAGGCATCGCTCTGCGGCCCTCACGCCTCACCGCGCTCTCCCTCCATATCTTGTTCTCCGCTTCCTCAGCGGTAAGAGCCTTCTCAATGGCCTGGGCATAATTTGTTCCTCCAGGTATCGTTGTGATCCTGACATCCCGGGCTATCATGGTATTAAGCCCCCTGATAAAATGATCTTGCCTAGCAGCATCAGTAGGCACAAGATCTGGTGCAAACTTCGCAAGCTTATCAAATTTCAGGGCATACTCAGTAACAATCATATTGCCCTGTACCAAACTCACAAACTCATTGACCTTTGCTGCTCTGATACCAGCATTGTAGTACTTCTGACTAAACAAATCTTTGAAACCTTCCCAAGTCAAAGTGGTAACGTCTCTGGTCTACGATGCCACTTCCCACCAGATACGGGCATCCTCCCTCAACATATAAGTGGCGCAGGCCACTCTATCATGCCCCTCAATTCTCATAAAATCCATAATTGTAGTAATCATAGTTAGCCACTGCTTGGCTTTCAACGGATCCGGTCCACCCGCAATGATTGGGGGTTGCTGCTTCCTGAACCGCTCATATAACGGTTCCCACCTGTTAACAACTTCCCCAGGCTACACAACTGGTACCACTGCAGGTGGTACAATAAGGGCAGCATTCCCTAATGGAGCCTGCTGTCGCAGAATATGGATCTGCTCGTCCTGACTCTGTAGTCGAGCCTGCATATCAGGGGAGATTTGTTTGTATCACCAAAGAGGGGTCCTCGGTGACCTTCGCGACCTTAGAAGGATGCACATCCTTTTTCGAGGATGCGCAATCTTGTTTGCCACTTTGGGCCTTAGGCGGCGTCCCAAGAATGTTGTCAAGCTCTGAATCCATATCACCTGAAAAACAAGAGTATATTAGCAACTGGATATATCATAGCGAGATCAAAAACAGTTAGTGGGGAAACCTAATTGGAAGATTCCGTTGAGCTTGAGCTTGGGGAGCGAGAAATTTATCTATCTTCTGAGGATTCTAAGGGGATACCTTCTTGATAGGTAGGGGATAATCTAGACAAATTCCTATAGTCATTGGTTCCATATTGAACCACTATCCCTTCCAAAATATCATTTAAACTATACATTGTTTGAAATCTAGACAAATTCCTATAGTCATTGGTTCTGTATTGAACCACTATCCCTTCCAAAATCTCATTTAAACTATACATTGTTTGAAATCTACCTAGCCAACTATCGTCTCTATGAACTTTAAAATCTACTTCTGACCAAGTAGAAAAGGTGTTATGGGATTGTTGAAGAGAATAGGGACACTGGGCTCATATTTCAAAAGAGTTGGAGACCACATAGATATATCCAACACTACTTTATCTCCTAACGAGCGTGGAGATGCTTCATCTTGAGCCTTGCTACCCAACCCTGAAGGCTTCACTAGATTTATGCTCAAGTCTTTCCCTTTCTTTTTCTTTGAAGGACCTAAAGAATGGGGAAGGAGGACATCTTCCCATCGAGCATACTTGCAAGTTGGAAAGTCATCTGTTGACTCGCCTTCATCAAGGAGCGTGCAGAGGCGCAACTTATCCTCATTCAAGATATAGAGGAGAGATCGTCGCCCATAAGAGAGCTGCAACATTCTCTCTCTATGGTCCACCATATCTTGGGTTGACTTTGGGGGATCATAGTTGGCTAAAAAGAACAGAAAGGTATGAACATTTGAGTTTGAAAAAGACTGAAATAAAAACTTATTCGAAACATAGATAACTTATGAGGGCATTGAAATGAGAGAAATTTGGACGATTCGAGGCCATTCGTCCAAAGGAATTGCGTTTTGAAGTTTGGCGAATGATTGGGGATGTCCTCAAATAGCCATTTCTCTCGAGGTCAACTTGAGAGGTAATAAAAACCATCTCCACCCTTTGCTCTGGTGGGATTGCTTTTTAAGCAAAAAAGGTACAATATCTCATAGGGAGATGGACCTTCCCATTTCATCTCATGATATAGCGACTTCAGTGTTGTTAAAACTTTGTATGACTTGGTATGAAGCTAAAATGGGGCTATACTGACATAGTCGGTGAACTTTCTAAAGTAATCATTAAGAGGTAGGAGAGCCCCAGCTCACATGTGATCGCAACTCCATATCGCAAACTTAACCTTTCTCTTCGGGTTGTCCTCACCTGAAGGATAACAACTTCTCTCATCAACCTTAGGAGCTCAACAGATGAGCTCCGCGGACAACTTAACATCGTGACAAGACAGAATGTCTAATATCTTCCCTGTGGTGCGGATGGTACTATTGTACAGTTCAGCCTCAAAAAATTCACCCTGAAGAGTGGGGATAGGAGAGAGAGGAGGGGCAGATGAGGGGTTCTGGCTCGATGAGGTTTCCATGAAATCAAAGGTGAGTTGACCTGAGGAATAAGTTACTGTAACTTTATATTGCGAATCTAAGGGAATTGGATTGATCTCAAGATCAGGATCTAGATATACAGCAAACTACAGTTTCCTTCGCTTTTTTTCTTCGAACTTGGCGATTTGACATTGTTGACCCTAGTTTTGGTCAACTGACACAGAGTCAAATGCTTGATGTGATAGAAGGTATTGAAATAGATCTAATGGAAAGAACAGTAAACGACACAACAAATTATAGTGGTTCGGCCCCATGAATTGGTAATGACCTACGTCCACTTAAGCTATTATTGATATTGATTCTCAAAGGAGTGATCAAAGAACTAGGGTTCTCCGAGTTTCACAAACCTTAGAGGGATGAATAATACAATCGAAGGATAGTAGCTATATTTCTCTTGTAAAGCATAAACTCAGAATTAGCCAAAAATTCCCTTCCTTGAGCTATTTCTTCTCTATTTATAGGCTCAAGGAGGATTACATAAATTTGTTACAGATATTCTTTCCTAAATAATCGGATACTCAGGAATTATGGGAGATAATCTCGGATATGATCATAAATGCACAAGATCTTCTCAAAATATACGGAGTATACGACCAAGCTAGTCGTATATAAAACCCAAATGTTATGCCAGGGGAATCCCCCTGGTCAATAGTCGAACAACACCTCTGCGAGGTGTCAGCCACGTGTTAAAAATGTTTGCCACGTCATCCACGCCTATTCTTTGGATAACATTTGCCCCCCAAGATTATTTATTGTGATCATCAATAAGTAAACTTAGGAAAACAACCTTTCATATGCCCCACGAAATCTGTCAGAGCCCTCGTGCATTTTTTAAAACCGTGACCTAATCACGTCTAATCAAGCCTTTTCAGTTTTCAAGAAACCACTCCGATGGCTGTTACACTCCCCCATGCTTCGAAAAAGAGAATTCATGATTACTCCTTTTTGTCACACCTCAGTTCTATAAGTAACCCTCTCATTCACCTTTTACCCTTTTACTCGCCATTTTTTGCCAAGAACTCCATCCCAGAACTCAGAACTTCGAAGGTCTCCTGTCACTTTGCTTAAGGTTTCTTTGTTTGCAAGCCCAAAGTCGTCCCATTTCAGAATCTCCAACCTTCATCCAGGTAAATTTCTTCGTCTTTTAAACTCTTCAAGATGCCATGCATACTGCTTTTGATTTCTGAAACTTTTTGTGTTCTTGGGTAGATGTTTGTGAAGATTTTGCATATATCGTTTGATGCCTGATAGGGTAGTGTAATTTTGCTCTTATATAATTTAGGAATTAGTTTGATAGTCAGAATCATAGGTTTAGGGCATAAAATCGACGTAAAATTTTGATTTTTAGGCTAGTTGAAAAACTGGGTTTTTCCCGCCCTTTTGGAGTTGAAAAAATCTTCTTTAAAAAAAAAATTTACTTCCACTTTTGATCCGTTTTTCAAATTTCTAGCATAAAACTTAGTGTTTCAGTTAGAATTCTACTGGTCGATAGACACGAGCAACGTTATTCCAACTTTCAACATAAGCTCCCAGACTGTGCGTCTTATCTCCTCCTTTGTCTATTTGCAGTTCATATGCAAGACTCATGGGGAGGAGAAAGACCCATCGACGACGATCTCTTAGTTCAACTGCTTGAAGACGAAGAACAACCTTCGACCTTGATATCAGATATTCCTTTTTCTCGCGTTAACCTAAACACTTTCCCAGTTTTGACCCAAAATATGGCTCGTACCAAAACCAAAGCTCGAAAAAGAAAAACTCCCAACACTTCTCATCAGCCTACTGCTGATGCTCCCTCGACTAATGGTCGAGACGAAAATGCCCCCGATCCAAATGTGCAAAGGCATGCCCATCCTCGACACGGTACTCAGCCGGACGTCGAGTGGCATGTAGTCTCTGAAAGTAGGGTGACGATCAGAATGATCGCCAACTACTTAAACAAATACAATCTGACATGGGTGACCCTAGTCAAACCTAACCCAGACCAAAGGGCTAATCTTCCTGGAGGTGCCTACAGCGCCTGGTCGCGATTTCATATTGAGGCAGGAGCCACTTTGCCTGTTCATGCATTCTTTCAGGGGGTGGCCAACTATTTTGGAGTTGCCCCCTTCCAAATTACCCCAAACGGATATAGAATGCTCGCTGCACTCTATATCCTGAATAGCCAGAAAAAATGGCCTGTGCCATCGCCACATGAGGTCAACTATCTGTTCGACCTCAAATCTAACCCCAACCAAGAAGGCACGGGGTTCTTCCATCTGTGTCATCAGGAAACCGGGCGCACTTTCCTGACTGACACGACCCACATCTCGAACGTGGGGAGGTACCACCAGGAGTACTTCCTTACGCCTGACCTGGTCGCGGACAATCTGGCCTTCACTCATGGAAGTAAAACATTCTTATCAGTAGCCGAATTCTTCACTTGGTATTTTCCTCCACAATACTTTAAACCTATGATGTATTCCAAGCCCGTGGCTGCGACCAAACCCAACTCCGGGAATGGTGTCGAGGGTGGCACTCTTAGCTGGCATGTCAGATGTTGAAAAGAGTGTCAAGGCTCTGGTTACTGAGGCTAACCTTAGGTTGGCCGGCCTTTGGGCCCCCCAATCAGAGACGAGGGGGCCTTCGACAGGGAGTGCTCGCGCCGAAGGGGAACCCGAGCAGCAACCTCAGGTGTCTCCTCCGCGGAGGAGACCAACTGGGGTCACAATCAGGGAACCTGCTATCACTCCTCGAGCAGAGAGGCCCTCGGATCCCAAAGGAAAAGGAAAGCAGAAGGACGCCGAGCCTGTTGAACTCTCTGACGACTCGTCGGAGGACAATGGTATAGTAATTTTGCTTTTAAACAATTTGCCAATTCCCTGTCATCTGTTCGATGGGGATGGCAACTTTAAGAATGCTCCAATCTTAAATTCAGATTTCTTCCAGAGAGTAAGTAGTTCAGTAAATAATGTAGCGACCAATAGTTGTAGCGCGGGTACTTTACTTGTAATCTCTTCACTTTCATTTTTTGGCCCTGTGTGACCATCTTGTCTTACTGCTCGCATTGTTTCCTTTGTGCAGATATGGAATCTAAGGACGTGTTTGAGCACTACAGGGCTGCTGCCGCCTCTTCTAGCTAGAAGAAGAACAACAAGAGGGCTCGGGGGGAGAGCAGTAAATCTGCCTCAAAGAAGGCCCAAACTGACGACCCTCCAGCTACCGCCCCTTCGAAGGAGAACTCACCACCTCCATCGCCACTCGAATAGCCAGCATCAACTCCTTCGATCGAGCAAACCTCCAATCGTGCAACACCCGCCGACCAGCAGCCTTCTCCTAAGGCCCCTAGCAGCCAAACCTTGCGCACTCCGCCCAAAGGCTCCCTGCCCAGCCTCGTGGTCAGCTCTGCCTGGGAGAGAATATACAAGCTCTCCAAGCATAAATGCAGTCATGCCGCTATTACTGAAACTACCTCTATGGAGGCTGAACAAGTTCTCAATAGAGGACTGAACGAGATAGTTAGCATAAGTCAACTCCTGACGATGTGACACGATTCCCTGCCTTTACTTTATCTTTTTCTATCTGACTTCGAATTCAGGGACTACTGACCATAACCGCTGGCTGGCGCCGTGCTGGGGCGTTGGTGTCTCGGAGCAGGAACTTCGATATCAGGCTTGACGAGGCTAAGAAAGCGCTCGAAGCTAAAATCAACGAGCTTACCAAATAGAATGGCGAGTTGCTTGCGGAGAAAACGGAGCTGTCTAAGCATAAAGAAGAACTGCTCGAGCAAAAAGCTACTCTGACCGAGGAGCTGCTGGAAACCCGGAACGCCCTGAAAAAATCCAACGAATCCAGGGAAAATTTCAGGGAAATCTCCACACTCAACTATCAACAAGCTGTACAGCTCGAGCTTGATCTGATCGCGAGCAGGCAGGAGGCGGAGGAACTCGGAAAATGAGTGACAGAGCTTGAGGAAGCTGGAGCTAAGAACTTGGAGAAATACAAGGAAGCCACTCATCTTTGCTTCTACGAGTTCTGGAAGCACAACCAGGAGCCTAACTTCAACTGTCTATCAGAACGCTTGAGGAGTACTTTAATGTCGCAGTGTGCCATCCGCCTGGAAGAAGAAGAGAGGGTTGAAGTGCCTGCTTCCTCAGAGATTTCCCTGGCAATAGGGATAGATGGTGCAGACACTGAAGCTGGCACAGCCGTCGACCAAGACGTTCCTCAAGACCCTCCATCTCCTTAACCTTTTATTTATTTTTTATTTTTTTTCTATCTCAACTACACGACCCACGGGTCGTGATGTAAAGACTATTTTTTATTGCTGCAAGGGCAGCTATTTTACTTTTACTTGAACAGTTACATCCGAGCAGTACTACTCACGGTGTAAAAGGATTCCTTTGACATTATAATATTTTTGCTTTATTATAACATCTGTTCGCATGACCGAACCTAGCATAGTACTTTGGCTTGATTTAACAAAATATAAATTTTGAAAAATACTCTAAGTATCGTAGCATGCTTTCATTTATTTTGCTCATGTGTTTACATACCTTGTATCGATATGCTTTGCTTACTTGTACCTTATATGCCCCCCAAGTGATTGAGGAGCTTTAGGTCCTTGGTCACTTGCCTTGACCACAACCTGTACGAACATTAATGCTCAGTATAAAATGTAAAACTTATAATACAGCAAAACAACACACGTAATGAACAAATACTTGTAAAAAATTACAAAGTTTGGCAAGAATGATTGGCTGCGCACAGTCCCTTATAATTCTCATATTTAAATGGACTAAACATGTCTTTACGAGTGATCTTTGAAAGATCTTACACTTATAAGCGATTAGCCATAAAACATGACTAACCCTTTTTCAAAACTTGTAAAAAGGGAAAGTTAATACAAGCCAGTCCTTTAAGAAGGACTGTTTATTGATAATACTTGCGTAGGTGTTCTCTATTCCAATAATGCAGAACGAGATCTCCATTTAAGCGTGCAAGTTTATAGGTTCCTAGATGAAGGACTTCTTTAATCTGGTAAGGTCCTTCCCAGTTTGGTCCGAGTACTCCAGCAGCTGGGTCGCGGGTGTTTAAGAAAACTCTTCGAAGTACTAAGTCTCTGACATTGAACTTTCTTTCTTTTACTTTGGAGTTAAAATATTGAGCGACTTTTTGCTGGTACGTAGCTACTCGAAGTTGGGCTTTTTCTCGTTTCTCCTCGATCAGGTCTAGGGACTCCATCAACAGTTGGCTATTTTGGTCTTGGTCGTACGTGATTCTGTGATGCGAGGGCGGATCTAACTCGATAGGAAACATAGCCTCATACGCATATGCCAAGGAAAATGGGGTATGACCTGTTGCTGTTCGGTGAGAAGTTCTATACGACCAGAGTACTTCAGGCAGCTGTTCTAGCCATGTCCCTTTAGATTCCTCGAGCCTTTTCTTCCGGGTATCCTTCAATATCTTATTTACTGCTTCGACTTGCCCATTTGCTTGCGGATGAGCAACTGAAGAAAAGCTCTTGATGATGCCATGCCTTTCGTAGAAGTCTGTAAACATGTCACTATCAAACTGGGTGCCATTGTCCAAGACAATCTTTCTTGGCAATCCATATCGACAAAAAATGTTTCTTTGTCGTTATGGTTGCAAGTGGCTCAGCCTTGACTCACTTGGTGAAGTGGTCGACCGCCACAACTGCGTATTTCACCCCACCTTTTCTTGTCGGCAAGGATCCGATTAAATCAATACCCCATACTGCGAAGGGCCATGGACTTTTCATTTGCTTTAACTCATTAGGGGGTGCCCGTGGGATTTTGGAAAATCTCTGACACTTATCACACTTTCGCACAAACTCCATCGAGTCTTCGTTCATTGTTGGCCAGAAATAACCTTGCCTTAGGATCTTCTTCGACAAGCTCTGCCCCCCAGCGTTGTCTCCACAGAAGCCTTCATGTACTTCCTTCATCAATTCTTTAGCCTTTTCTGGTGTAACACACCTGAGCAGTGGCATTGAGTATCCTCTTCAGTAAAGAACACCATCGACCAGTATATACCTAGCAGCCAGTCTCTGAAGGGTCCTGGCTTTGTTTCTATCTGCTGGTAGTATACTGCTCGTGAGATACTCCAAGTATGGTGCCATCCACGTATCTGCTAACCGAACCTCCATATCGGTTTCGTCTGCTCGTATGCTTGGCTCGCGCAGTCGTTCAACTGGCACTATATTTAAAGTGTCAGCATCCTTTGCACTCGCGAGTTTGGCTAAGGCATCTGCGTTTGAATTCTGATCTCGAGGTATTTGCTGGAGGGTATATTTTTCAAATTGCGCCAACAGGTCTTTTGTTTTGTTCAGATAGGCCACCATTTTCAGACCTTGTGCTTGATACTCCCCTAAGACCTGATTCACTACCAGTTGTGAATCATTGTAAATATCCAGTACTTTTATGCTCATGTCTTTGGCCAACCTTAATCCAGTGAGTAGGGCTTCATACTCAGCTTCGTTGTTCAAAGCGTTTAAATTAAACCTAATTGCGCAGTGAAATCGATGCCCTTCCGGCGTTATCAATAGCTCATGCGTGAGATTCGTTGGACGATCCGTCTATGAATAGCTTCCACGAAGGAGCTTCAACTTGAGGCTCAGGCTCACTAGGCTTTCCACCCTGCTCGATGTCTGGGAGTTCAGTAAATTCGGCAATGAAATCAGCCAAGACTTGTCCTTTTATTACTGCTCGCGGTGAGTATGTGATATCAAACTGCCCGAGTTCGACTGCCCATTTCAACAAACGACCAGCAGCCTCTGGCTTTTGCAAAACTTGCCGAAGGGGCTGATCAGTCAAAACTGTGATTGGATGGGCTTAGAAGTAAGGACGTAACTTCCGTGAGGCCAAAATTAGGCAATAGGCTAATCTTTCAATGGAAGGATATCTCAATTCAGCCCCGATTAACCTCTTGCTCACATAATACACCGCCTTTTGTACGCCTTCTTCTTCCCTTACTAGCACCGCACTAGCAACATATTCGGTGATCGCCAAGTATATGAACAAAGTTTCCCCATCTATAGGCTTTGATAAGACGGGAGGTTGCGCCATGTGGGCTTTTAAGGCTTGGAAAGCCTGTTCGCAGTCTTCAGTCCACTCGAACTTCTTGTTGCCCCTAAGTAGATTAAAGAAAGGGACGCACTTATCCGTCGATTTTGAAATAAATCTACTGAGCGCGGCAATTCTTCCAGTCAAACTTTGCACATCTTTGATCTTTATTGGCGATTTCATATTGATCAGGGCCTTGATCTTTTCGGGATTAGCCTCGATTCCTCTCGAATTGACAATGAACCCCAAGAACTTCCCCGATCCTACTCCAAAGGAACACTTGAGAGGATTTAGCTTCATTTGATATTTATGCAGAACAATGAAACACTCTTGTAAATCCTTCACGTGTCCTTCTGCCTTTTTTGACTTTACCAGCATGTCATCAATGTACACCTCCATGTTTACTCCGATCAACTCCTTAAACATGTGGTTAACTAGTCACTGGTAAGCCGCACCAGCGTTTTTCAATCCGAAGGGCATTACTTTGTAACAGTATAGCCCTGTATCTGTCCGAAAGCTAGTGTGATCCTTGTCAGGGGGATGCATACTAATCTGATTGTATCCTGAGTATGCATCCATGAAAGAGAGGATCTCATGGCCTGTAGTTGCATCGACCAGCTAGTCGATTCTTGGGAGTGGGAAGTAATATTTAGGGCAGGCTTTATTAAGGTCTGTGAAAGCCACACAGGTTCGCCATTTGCCATTCGGCTTGGGAACCAGTACTAGATTAGAGACCCATGATGGAGAAAATGCCACCCTGGTGAACCCATTCTCCTTTAGTTTTTCAACTTCCTCTTTCAAGGCTTTTGATCTGTCTTTATCGAGCAGCCTTCTTTTCTGTTGCACGGGTGGAAAGCTTTTGTCGACGTTCAGGACATGGCTGATGACTGCAGGATCTATCCCAGCCATGTCTTTATGTGACCAGGCGAATACTTCCTGGTTCTTCTTCAAAAATTCCACCAGTGCGTATTTTGTTGTTGCTTCTAAATTTTTGCCGACCTTTACAACTCCGGTCGGAAACTCTTCGTCAAGCTAGACCTCCTCCAGGTCCTCGACAGGTCCTACATCTTCTTCAAAATCCCCAAAGCAAGGATCTAAGTCCCTATCCTCACTTTGGGCAACACCCTATTTGGTGACTTCATCACCTGATTGGGCTTGTACATCAATGGCCATCTGCAACTTTTCCGTGGGAGCGCTCCTCAACATACCCTTCTTGGCCTTAGTGATCGAGGCATTGTAGCACTCCCTTGCTTCCCTCTGGTTTCCCAATACGCGTCCTACCCCTGTGTCTGTTGGGAATTTCATGGCCAGGTGCCATATAGAGGTGACGGCCCGAAGATCGACCAGTATGGGCCTTCCAATTACAGCATTGTAGGCTGAAGGACAATCAACTACTATGAAAGTAGTGAGCAATGTCCTGGTAGCGGGCGTTGTACCGGCTGTTACTGGAAGCCTGATTGACCTTGTTGGAGCGAGCCCCTCACTAGAGAAACCATAAATTGTTTGGTTGCAGGGCTCCAAGTCCTTGACGGACAACTTCATTCGTTCCAGCGAAGATTTATATAGGATGTTAACTGAGCTTCCTGTATCAACCAGCACTCTTTTCACCATCATGTTGGCAATCTGAACATCCACGACCAGCGGATCGGAATGTGGGAACTGGTCATGCTGGGCATCACAATCAGAGAAGGTTATTTCACCGTCCTCTGTTCGAGCCTTCTTTGATGTCCGATCCTCCACAGTCATCATCTCGATGTTCTGGTCGTGGCATAGGGTCTGAGCGTATCATTCCCTTGCCTTTCCGCTGTTTCCCGCAAGATGCGGGCCTCCACAAATGGTGAGTAAGGTGCCAGCCACGGGGTCAGTCTATAAAGGTGGCAAGCATTGGCGTGTAGGCGCCTACTCGTTGCCACCTGGAGCCTCTCGTTGGGAAGCTCCCGAGGCCCGTACGTATCTCCTCAAGTGTCCTTGTCTAATAAGGAACTCGATTTCATCCTTCAGCTGGTTACACTCGTTCATATCATGTCCGTAGTCGTTATGAAAACGACAGAACTTGGTGGTATCCCTTTTCAAAATATCCTTTCGAATGGCAGTGGGTCTTTTGTAAGGCACACTAGAACTTGTGGCCTGATACACCTCTGCTCGAGACTCGACAAGGGCAGTGTATTTGGTGAACCTTGGCTCAAAATGATTGCCCTTGGCGCACTTACTCTCGGAGGTAGAGGGTTCGTTATGGGGCCTCTTCCCCCCATTCTTGCCGTTGCCATTCCCATTGCCTTTGTCGTTGCCGTTGGGCTTTTACCCATTGGCAGTTTTGGCAGGGTCTTCAGTCCCCTTATCTTTATTTGGGGTCTTTCCATCGCTGGCAATTGCATCCTCGAGCTTAATGTATCGATCAGCTCGATCCAAGAATTCTTGGGTAGTTTTAACCCCATGCTTCCTGAGGCTACTCCAAAGAGGCGTATGGCGCCTAACTCCTGCAGTTAGGGCCATCATTTTGCCTTCGTCTCCCACTATTTTGGCTCCAGCCGCGGCTCGCATAAAACAATGGACGTAGTCTTTCAGTGGTTCTCTTTCTTGCTGGCATATCTCAACCAGCTGGTTTGCCTCAGTTGGGTGCACACGACCCGCATAGAATTGTCCGTAAAACTCCTTTACGAACATCTCCCAAGATACAATACTTGCAGGAGGGAATTTAAAGAACCACTCCTGCGCAACATCAAAAAGTGTTGCAGGAAAGATCTTGCACCGAGCATCTTCGGACACCTTCTGAATGTCCATTTGTATCTCAAATTTGTTGACATGAGATACCGGGTCACCATACCCATCAAAGTTTGGAAGCGTGGGAATTTTAAACTTACTGGGAGTCTCTGCCACAGCAATCCTCTAAACGAAAGGAGTGCCCCTTCTCCTGTCGTACTCGATGTGAGACGTTCTTCCCCCGACCAGCTGTTGCACTGCTTGGTTCAAGGCATCTATCTGGGCCTGAACGGCTTCAGGAATTTCCAGGGCCTCTAGTTCCGGGGGAATGTACTCGTCGTGCCATTCCTGGCGGTCGTTGAGTACATCCCTTAAGTCATCATCTCTTCGCCGTTGCTCGCTGGCTCTGAGCCGGCTAAAGACATTGTTTTGTCTGGGCTGCCCCCAGCATTACGTCTCGCTTGTTGGTCTTCTCTAGGTGGTGGGCTTCTGCCTCCACCTCTTTCCTCGTTCCTCCGACCAGAATTACCTCTGCCTGAGTCGGCCTCATTATAGCCATGGCCATCTCTGAACCTCGATTGGCTATGGTGGGACTGACTGTCTCCTCAGTTGCCTTCTCGGGCTGGAACTTCCCAAGCGTTAGGGGGCGGCCTGTACTGGTCGGTAGGTCCCCGTGCATTATCATGCCATGGGGGGCCCCTGACCGCAGAGCCTGTCTCTGAGTTCCTTCTGTTTCCAGAAGGACGTTGCCCCCTGCTTGGTGGGTGCGGCTCTTCACCCCCTGGCGTGTAGGGCTGCTACCCAGCCCTATTCTGCCTTGGATGCGGAGGATTGCCTCGACTAGCCTGGGATGGAGGTTGCGTCTCAGGGTCCCTAGGTGGGACATCATCCTGAGGCATTGGCGAGTGCTCCGGCCTTTGAGGGCTTGTTGGCTGGATTGGAGGGCTAGGATTGGGACCTCTTTGAGGTGGCCCATTTGAGGGTTGATCAGGCTGTGAGGCAGGTGCAGCCTAATTCCTAGCCAATTGGAGGGCTGCTTCAAGGGCTGCCATGGCCTCCCTCTGACGACGGTCCATCTCTGCCTGTCTTTCACTCAGTTCTTGGCGCTGACACTCTATTTCTTGCTGCTGTCGCGCCATGGTCTTCGCAGCACTTTCTTGACTGGCCCTCAGATTGGCCAATTCATCTTGCAATACTCCCAGAGTATTTCGCAGCATTTCGGAGTCCAGTTCCTCCTCATCAAACTCCAAGTGTGGCTCATTCTCAGCCATATTCGGAGGAGGAGGTTGATATGGTGCAGCGCCAGCCGCCTGCCCAGTCTTCCTTGTTGTCTTTGCCATTAGTGCTTCAACAACCTCGTCTCAAGCTCTCAATGAAAGCACCAGAATGTTGATCCTAGTTTTGGTCAACTAACACGGAGTCAAGTTCTTAATGTGATAGAAGGTATTGAAATAGATCTAATGGAAAGAACAGTAAACGATACAACAAATTATAGTGGTTCGGCCCCACGAATTGGTAATGGCCTACGTCCACTTAAGCTATTATTGATATTGATTCTCAAAGGAGTGATCAAAGAACTAGGGTTCTTCGAGTTTCACAAACCTTAGAGGGATGAATAATACAACCGAAGGATAGTAGCTATATTTCTCTTGTAAAGCATAAACTCAGAATTAGCCAAAAAGTCCCTTCCTTGAGCTATTTCTTCTCTATTTATAGGCTCAAGGAGGATTACATAAATTTGTTACAGATATTCTTTCCTAAATAATCAGATACTCAGGAATTATGGGAGATAATCTCGGATATGATTATAAATGCACAAGATCTTCTCAAAATATACGGAGTATACAACCAAGCTTGTAACAACCGAAATTTGCTAATAAGGCTTAAGGGCATTGATTAGTGTGCCGGGAGGGCATAATTGGGATTAGAATGAATGTTATTGATTTAAATGCGTAATTATATGATTAATAGTGTGCTTATGATAATTGATGATATTATATGATGATGTGATATATATGTATGAGATATAAGCGAGAACCACATTATTATGTGGATAATTCTGCAGCTGGCGACTCGAGGCGATCCTAGGGCTAGATAGCGGGAAAAGTCACAACGGGGCATTATAATTGACTTTGGACAAGTTAAGGAGTATTTTAGGTATCGGGTAGTGATTTAGGCTATCGGGTGATGAAAATAAATAATTGGAGATATATTTGAGGTTAGGATGTCTAGGCGAGATTATTGGGGGATTTTACCGTTTTGCCCTTAGGGATGTTTCCGGTACCCCGAGCTTTGGGATTAGTCTAATAACCTAAGGATATACTTGGAGGACTTAGAAAACACTAGACAGAAATTAGACCGACTCTTCCTCAGTCTTCTCTCTCACCTCTCTCCTAAGGAAGGAAAAACATTGAAACTTGAGGGGGAACTGCTGGAATTAAGCTGTATCTTTGAGAATTGAAGGGAATAATCTGGAGGATTAGCTCAGGAACTAATCAAGGTCTGAGATAGAGCTAAGGTAAGCTTTGAATTTTCGTTTCTGAGGTTAGGAATTTAGAGAAATGGCTGAGTTTTAAATATCTGTGGTTTTGGCATTTAAGGTGGAAATTGAGGCTTGAAACTCTGAAGATAGGTCAGGGGACTCTTGGAGAAACGATTCTACAACTGAGGTAAGGTTTGATTTAAAGTTTGATGGTTGAATTTGAGAGTTTTCATGGTTGGTTTTGAGTTTTGTGGGTTTGAAATCTCAGAAATTGGAATTGGGATTTTGGTGAGTGTTAGGCTGGATTTTTGGTTGGATTATGTTGTTTAAATCATTCTAATGATGTTGCTATTAATTGGTTTTGAGTTGGGGGCTTTGGGATGGCTTAAGGTGAGGTTTAGAGATTGAAAATGGTGGATTTTTCTAGGTTCGAAGGGTCGGGCCGCGGCATGGTTCTTGGTGAGCCGCGGTCCTTCAAGGTTGTTGCATGCTGAGGAAGGAGGGTAGGCCGCGGCATGGTCCAAGCAATGCCGCGGCCCTTACCTGTTTTTGTGCTTTAGATGGTTCTGTTTGGGGGCCATGCCACGGCATGGGTGGCCTATGCCGGGGCGCTTAAGGGATTTTGGGATTTTGAGATTTTAGGCTTGGGAATTTAACCTAAGGTGCTCGGGATTGAATCTTTTACCATATTTGGTGAAGTTCAATGTTCCGGGGACTAGAACTTGGTTTGGAAACTCATTTAAGATTGTTAATGGTATCTTTCATCATGGTTGTGACTAGGTACTAAGCTAGGGCTCGGGGATCGGATCGCGCTCAAGGAGTATCGCCCATAATTAATTCATCTAGAAGTTAAAGGTAAGAAAACTACACCCGATTGAATATTTGAACGGGACTAAGGGCTCCCTGATATATATGATTGAAAGAATGGTATTATGCCATGTAAATTGTAAACCAACGGCCTAAGCATGCCACGATTAACTTGTGCGATTGGCACGGCTCGGACACTGGTATCCGAGGACAACTTATTATGCACTGAGCTCGGTTTAAGCGGGCCGGAGTCAGTGGGTTAAACAGAGGGTGCGACCTAAGGTGTCGACCCTAGTATTTGTGTTAATTGATTATTATATTTGGATATGAATGTGATTAATGAGATTGTTGAATAATCTGAGTATAGACGAGGTTACTTGTACCTTGAAGTGTGCTTATATGTTGTGGATTGAATATTTGAACATGCTTATTGGAATGTCTGTTTGATAATATTGTTTATGCTGTGTATGTTGTTTTCTTGCTGGGCCTTAGCTCACGGGTGCTGCGTGATGCAGGTAAAGGCAAGGGCAAGATTGATCAACCATGATTGGAGAGCTCTGCAGGGTGAATGTACATGTCAGGCCGCTCAGCCGCCACGGTTGAGGAAATTACAGGGACGAGAGGACCAGAACCTTGTATTTTGCCTTAGTATGGCTAATGTTTACCTTTAACCGTTGAATTTTGTAAACTGGCTTTTAAACTTTGTACTTCTGGGGATCCCTTCTATAAATTGTTTATAACTTATAAAATGTATCTTTTGAGGCCAAAATGTCTTTTAGCCCTAGAACACTTTAACTAATGACACGTTTTGATTAAACGACTTGATTAGCAAGTCTCACACCTTTACAAATACACAGTGTAACGGTCTTGGCTATCCAGGGCGTTACAAAGCTGGTCGTATATAAAACACAAATGTTATGCCAGGGGAATCCCCCTGGTCGATAGTCGAACAACACCTCTGCCAGGTGTCATCCACGTGTTATAAATGTTTGCCACGTCATCCACGCCTGTTCTTTGGATAATAGACGTTGAAAGTGTGCTTGGATTTCTTCGCGTTTAAGACGCTCCTCGTGCTCCCGGATCAACCGCTGATTTCGAGTGAATGGAGATTCAACTCAAGGAGAAGGTGGGTGGTAAGGGATTGCAAGCTTAGGCCCCCACCGATTCTCTGAATACTACGACATCTAACAAGAAAAAAAGGTGAGGACCCACTACTTGGAAAGAATGGAGATAAGAAAAATCTTGAGGACTTGAGCTCGAAAGCCTGAGACAAAGGGATTAAAGAAGGTAAATAAAAATTAGAAAAGCTCGAGAATTTGAGATTGGAGATTTGAGGTAAGCAAGGCGACTCGGATGACCTAACTGAGCTAATACAAGTCCGGGGCATCGAGAGTGTCCCCACGTGTGAAGTGGGAAGTTATTCTGAAAAACCCCAATTTTCAAGGAAAAGTGTGCATATAAACCATATTTCTGAACCCCTATTCCTTGTTCTATACAATACCCTCGCGTAACCTTTTCAAATCCCAAAAGGAAAAAAATACCACTTATTCTACAAATTTTCCTAAAAAGCTCCTTTTTTACCATTTTTTTTATATTAGCTTTTTGGATCAAAATACCTTTTATTTTATAAATTTCCAAGAACCCAATCAGAAAAAGAAAGAAGGGTTTTTATTTAAACCATAATAAGAAAAGATCATAAAACTTACACGTTGGATGTTGATGAGAGAATCGAAGAGTCGACTGGTAGTATTGGTGCAAAGAGACCCTCGGAAACTCGTTTTCAAAAGGGGATCGAGTGGAAATTGAGGAATTCCTGAGATTTCTTATATTTTTTTCTCAGAGAGCATGGAAGTTTTTAAGAGAAATCAAATGAAAGTGGTGATTGAGGAGGAACAAAGGGTTTATAAAGGGTTAAAAATGGGTGAAGTTCGAATAAATTTGAAAAGTTAAAAGGGGATTAAATGAGATCTAATGGACTGTATTTAATCTCGAAGATTGGCGAGCAAAAAAGTGGAATAGGAAAGGACGTGTGCAGAGAAAGAATACTCGAGTATTCTTAGTGTCTGATCCCGTATTGACACATGTCCACACTCGAGTGTGGTAGATAAGCACGTTTCCCAAAAGTGATGTTCAAAAGTTTCCTTCTCATAGGATTCGAACCAACACTTTTGAAGGGGGAGAATCCAAATTTCGAGAATAAATAAATAGCCTCAGAATGTAGGCTCATAAGTTGTAAGCTCGAAGTTAACAAGTATTAACATTATACTTGCACAAATAAACACGAAGTTCCAGTGCCACATCATCAGCACACAAGCATGAGTTGCACGCTCAAAGACAGAAGTCTCCTCCAAAAGGATGAGTTCAAAAATCTAGTTGAGCAATGAGGTGGCGACAACTGGAACGTTGAGCTTGAAATTACGTGATCTCGAAAGCACATTGAAGCAGTGTTCAAGCTCGAAGACGCGTTAAACGTACACACAGAAAAGTTGTTAGGAAATCCTTATTTCTTTGAGATTAGGCTAAACTATATATTGAATCCCTATTTTTTTATGGGATCTTTATTTAAATAATGCATTTAAGTTGTATTATAATAATAATTATTATTATTAATATTATTATTATTCATTTGAATTTAGATTTGAATATATGTTGTGACTTCCCTAAAATTGTGGGAATATATTCTTGTAACTAGGTCTATAAATAGTCAGGATCTGGTAATTACATTGTGATGTGTGTCAATTCAGTTATCATTAACTGTGGTTAACAAACTAGGTAGTAAAAAAGCACAATTTTAGCAATATTTGGTATTATTCCTATAAAAAAAATGAGTACATAAATGCTACAAAATAAAAATATTGAATATTTATTTCACCAATTTCCCATTTTTTGTTAGTGAATATGTGTCATCAAAGATTTTATATCTTAAAAAAACTTATATATCTTTATCGATATTATACAAAGATATATACATAGTTAAATATTTTTTGATAAATTAACATTAATCTAACCTTGGAAGTTTTATTTGAATTATTTCATTTGAAGAGACTTTTTTTATGATTAATTGGATTTCATTATTTTAGAGTAAAAAAGCCAAATTCAATTTTTTTTTCATCTATTTTCTATTTCAATTTCGAAAATTTGTTTTTTCAAAAAACTTTATAGAAGTTACTAATTTCTTAAAAATATTTTAGTGTGTCATTGTTGACACATATTTCTTGTCAATTATAAAATAATATAAAAGGGAAGGAAGGCAAGAGTTATAGTAGTTCAGCCAAAAAGAGCCCTATGTCCACTATGTCTGTTATTGATTATTCTATATTTTGTTTATCATTCTTACAAGCAACTAGCCTCGTTTAATGAAATTATGTGTCTTCTTTTTATAAAAGAAAATGCTTTACATTTTATAGAAATGTCATTAGGGTAAAGTGGCTCTTTTATACAGCTAATAAGACAAAAAGTACATAGTGGCTACAAACTTGGTTAACTATCAAAA
This sequence comes from Humulus lupulus, assembly GCF_963169125.1. Taxonomy (NCBI): domain Eukaryota; kingdom Viridiplantae; phylum Streptophyta; class Magnoliopsida; order Rosales; family Cannabaceae; genus Humulus; species Humulus lupulus. Next base: position 99,192,454 of record NC_084794.1, read on the forward strand.
CTGTACCAAGTAGTAGGGGTGAACATTTGACCTCCAAAACTCACACAATCCGTCCGACCCGCAACTAGAAAACTCGATTTTTGACAAAATCTGTTAATTTCTGGTCGGATTAGACCTGAATCCAAATGTTCGGGTCAGGTTTGGATGTGATAGATACACATACACAGGTTCGAGTCGAACTCAAACAAATAAAAAAAATTATTTTAATTTTAATTCAAATTTGATGACAAAACAACCCTAACCCCCATACTCTTTCAAAAAAATTTACCAAGACCCAATTTGTAAAAAATCAATTAAATCAAACTAACAGCAAAGTTTAAAAAAACATGGGAAAAGTAAACAAAAAATTAAAAAAGTGTCAAAAATTGATATTTTTGAATTTTCTTTTTTACCAATGCCCATTTTTGGCTCAATCCCACCCGACCCCACCAAACCTAAAACGCGAAATCCGAAATTACCCAAAAAACTGAAAAATTCGGAGCGGGTTTGGTACCCCATTTTCCAATTCGAAACTCACAAAAGTCAAACCCGATGCACTTGAAATCTGAAAATCTCACCCGTGTGCACCCCTACCAAGTAATAGTAATTGAGTCTGATAGCTCTTCTTTTCCCATGCCTGGCTTTCTACTATGTGTCTAGCTAATTTAGCGTGACTTTACAGAGTTAACCTAACGAGAACTTTACTTGTTGAATCCAACTCACTATCTTCCTAAAACTATATCTTGTGGCAAATGAATCCTATCTTGCAATATTGCATTCTCGCGAGACACCTTTAGTGAACATTTCTCCTCAAATTGATTTATTTCTCGAGCTCTCTTCTTGCATGGGCCTTTGTCATTGCAAGGTTGTCTTGCTTGATGACGAATGAGGTTGACATCTCATTTGATGTCTAGTGAGTTGGCTTTTCGCTCAGTACCTTGCGTGCATTGAATGATCTTTGAGCAGCCGTAAGAGTTTTTTTTTTAATGTGTTTGGTAGGTGTTAGTGTGCATGTTCATTTTAAAGGCCCGTAACTTTTGATTCTAGATTAACCATGGGACCCACAACTTATGAAACAGAAGCTTGTTCAGAGAAGTACGATACGGTGGACTTAGTCGCAACCAAATTTTTAAGCCCAAAAACACTATTGGAAGTTCTTTCGAAGACCCAGAAGATTTTCTATTGAATATTTTGCTCGCTAAATATGATGAATTATGGGTGTAATAGTGATATATTTAAGGGTGTGCTTCTCTCCTCACCCTTTCTAAGACCATCTTTGACAGATTGGGGTAAATTTTGTGTCAAATTTAGTTCAAAAAAAAAAGATTAAATGTTATAGTTGGCCAATTTTTATAATTTTGCTCTAATGCATAAAATGCAAATTAACTCAAAAAAATAATTTAATTTTCATTGAAAAAATTTATTAAATAAATAAATGAAAAGTTAGAAAGCTTTTAATTGATATAAAAGATATTAATTAAATGTAAATAAGTAACACTTATTATGTGCCAAATTTGGCACATGCAATATTTTGTGTCAAATTTGGCACAACTTTTAGTATATGCAAAATTTGACATATTTTTTGCAACATCATTATAGCTACTTCTTACAAAATTTGCTAAAATATAACAATACATAACTTTTATACCACTTTCCTATAGTGTATAACACTCAATTGGAAATGTTCTAATTATACCACTCATTAAATTTAAATTTTAAAAAAATATATTATTTTTCCATCCTTTCCTAATTTTCATTTGCTACAATATTACCCTTTTATAAAGAAATTGAAAAAAAAATGAAATCTTTCTACACTCATACTTTATTGAAATAATAATAAAAATATTGATACATCTCCATATTTAAAACAAACCAATTACAACCTTAAAACACAAGATAAGAACAAATAATAATAAAATTAAAAAACCTTACCTCATAAATTTTTTTACAATGTTTGTAAATATACAAAAAAAAAAATTAAGTTTTATAATTTATATTTATACATGTTATTTAGTAAATATGTTGAAACTATGAGAAGAAATATACTTTTATTGTTAAATAATTAGTAAGGATATTTGTATAAATTTACAATATAGATATAATTAGAATTAATATTTAACTAATTATTTAAAAGAGAGAGTAGGAAGAGGAAAACAAAATGTGAATAGAACCATCTTTAAGAAAGAAGAAAAATAGAAGATAAAAAATTGTTGTAATGATATATTTAATTGTTGTTAAATTGTTGTTAAATTGTTGCATGCTATATTTAATTGTTGTAATGATGTGTAAATTGTGTGATTATCTTATCTAATAAGATAAAAAATTAACAGTTGGATCAACTAACTTGTTTAGTTGTTTTCTAACATATAAAAATTAAGTATATGTTATCTATCGTATCCCGTATCACCTTACATATAATAAATATAATAAGGTGTGACTGTGGATGGTTTTTTACTTATCTTTTTTAATTAATTAATTATAATCAAATATATAATTTTAATAGATTAACATAAATATATTTATTCATATTAAAATAATAAAAATATATTTTATAACGCATCTTTATAATATTGAATATATCACTTATATATTTATTAGTTTATCTGTTGACGCGGTTCTTCGCCAACAGGTAATTAAGAGAAGAAGAGAAAGGGATTAGTACTGAAAGTAGAACCGTCACAGATATGAAATCTTAGAGAATGAACAAGGTGACTCAAGACACGTTTTTTAAGTGGTTCAAAGGTTAAAATCCTTCTACTCCACTAGTCAATATTATTCATATATTCTGGGTATTTGGTTTACAAAGGGTATAGCTCTTCAGAGACTATTTTTCCCAACCCCTATCAACTCCCAGGGTCCCCATACTTATAGGAGAAGGCACCTGGAAGTTGGTAGGGAGGTCATCCCGTGACCTTACCATTTGTCATATCAACTCTGTAACATTTATGATTAATTCATAAACCTGACACATAAGTGTGGTCTAATCAGTATGTAAGGAGATAATGGGCCGCACGGCCCAACCCAGCCGTGGGTGTCTGAATGCGCACGTTCCTGCTGCGTGTCCGAGAAGTCAGGGGGATATCGGACACGTGATGTCAGATATATGCACGTTTATGTTGCGTGTGTTGACTTTACAAAGGGTCAGAGGTCCATGGCCAGCTCGTACCACGAGCTGCTTCCCTGAACCGATCTTCAGCCTTCAGGCCTTCTGATGCCTTCCTCCAGTCTTGGGGGCCCTTGGCGAGCCTTTGAGGATCCCTCGAGCTAAGAAGGTACGATCTGGAAACAGGATCTCCGGCCTGGGGGAGTCCTCCGACTAAACCGTGATTAGTCCGAGGCTCGACCTGCTAATCAGCCCGTGGGAAAACCAGGGCGTACACCTGCCCCCCAAGCTCCTGCTCGTGGTACATGACGTCATATATGGAAGACCATAGTAGGGGCTTTTAGACTTCCCCACAACCCTTCACATTCCATTCTTTGTGCAGGCGTCTGATACGTGGAACGTCGTGGGTGGTGACGGTACGTTTTACGAGAACCGCATTTAATGGCCTAGCCTATTGCCCAGCCGTCGTTTCATATTTCGAGTGGAAGGCCTCGGATCCCTCACTAGGGCCATCCAAGAGCCTTCTTCATGTGATCCTTCCCTTATATAAAAAGGGGGTGGCCACCCTACGCACGGGCCATCCCCTCATTCGAAAATTTCCCAAATTTCTCTCCTTCTTCCTTCTCTGACTTTCAGAAGAACGAAACCCTCGACTCTACTGCCACCATTTTCCTTGTTCAAGAAGCTTAGGCGCACGAGTTTCTCCAAAGCTTTGGAAGCTACTACACCGACGAGGCTCCTACCAACGCAACACTCTCGTTTACCATCCAGCCATATACTGTAAGTTTTCTGACCCTGTTCATTTTGAAAACATGCCACTGTAGCTTAGGTAAAAAAATTTACTGTAGCCGCATGCAAGGGTTTTCTGGGTTGCGTGGGTAGAAGGGTGACAGCCCCTTTTAGGCTAGGGCACACTTGTTGTGGGAAATCGCCTTAGAGTATGGGTTTCAAGATGCTTCTTCAGGAATAATTTCTGGTTAGGATCTTTAGGAATTTTGGGTGCAAAACCGGGTAGCTTAGGGGATACGCCTCAAAAGCGGTTTTGCAACGTTCTGCAACATTCTGCCTGTCGAAACTTCCCCCCCAAGGAAAATTTTTACTCTGAACCCCCTAACACACGAATTCCGAGTAATCTGGGATCTTTTGGGAGCATAGGCGCGTGTTCATTGAACCGCGTGGTTCCACTCTCCACGGGCTGGGCTTACCTCAGCTCGTGTAAATAATAATTGCTTCGTCCTTCTGCTTGGGTCGCCTTTTCTAAAGTGTTTTCTTTTGTTCGATAGGTGACCAGATGGCTCCAAAAAGGAATCTGCCTCAGAAGAACGTGGGAAGTTCGGTCTCCCAGCAAGAGAAAGGAAAGGTGGTGATGTCAAGCTTGCCGATCCCCCACTTCGGGCCGGCCGTGGAGAAGTAGGTCGAGGTGGCCCCCGACGCATTCTTTGAGGCGGAGAGAATCGTCTCAAAGGTAATCGACCAGGCGAAGATCAACAAACTCTTCCTCACCCACAACATTCCACTGGGGAAAGCCTCCGTGATTGCCCGACCTGCTGCGGAGGGCGAGCGGAGCTGCACGCCGCTCGACGAATCGTTCGCGGCCTGGAGCGGCGAACACTTCAAGGCAGGGGCCTTCCTTCCCCTGGATCAGTACTTCGCTGATTTCCTGAATTATGTGGGGTTGGCCCCATTTCAACTCCCCCCCAACTCCTACCGTCTGCTGGCGGGCTTGAGGTATTTATTCAAGAAGCAGGAGTAGGAGGTCCCCACTCCTGCGAATATTCTATATTTCTTCTGCCTCAAAGCCAGCCCGGACCAGCGAGGGCGAGGTGACGGGTTCTACTACTTAACCCGTTTCCCTAATACGGCGGCGGTCATCGAGCTTCCAAGCCATCCAAATGACTTCAAGGACCAGTTCTTCATGTCAACTGGGTTCCGGAATTGCGAGCACCATTATTTTAACCGCCCTCGTAAGTGGTCCCTGACCTTAGCTCGCATTTTAAGTGTTTTTTATTATTATTATTTTAGCTCCTCCCGTATTCCACCCTGACTCCAGCCAATCTTGCAGCCATCTACGCAAGGACCGAAAAGTCTGTGACCCTCGTGGGTCAGTATGACACATTGGCGGGCCTGCCCCCAAGCGAAAAGGACTACTTGATCTTCCCAAATTGATCTGCAAATTGATCTTCCCAAACCAGACGCTAAACCTGAAGAGGCCTCGGGGGTCGCCCCCAGCCCGCGACAACAGGCCTATCACCGTGGAGGAGGTCGCGGCAGAGGAAGACAAGGAGGACGAGGTGGCTGAAGTTCCGCTCATGAGGAATAGAAAGAGGACCTTGGAGGTCGCTCAGGGGATGGACGAGGAGAGGGTCCAAACCGGAGCAGCCGCGGGTCCTTCCGGCCAAGGTAACCCTTATTTGTTTAAGAATGTAGATAGGGCCACTGCAGACCCCCGGCTAGTTAGGTTCAATCCTAGGCAGATCGTCCATCGTCATGGGAGGGACCCGGACCTGAATACACTCCTGATCCATTGTGTTGACCGGCTCGTGCTGGATCACCAAGAGAGCCGGCCTAGGGGTACCGTAGTAGTAGATAACACCCTAGCTTTTAGGTCGATCCTTTTTTAGGAGTATGGGACCAACTTACGCACATGGCCATCACTGCAGAGGGGTGTCTATGCTCCGGGGTTTAGACAGTATGTAGAAGAGTCCAGCCCCGAGTCAGAACCGAATCTAGAACCCGCGCCAGTTCGTGAGATAATTGTCCTAGGCTCTTCCAGCTCAGGGGGTAGGGCTCCCTTAATATTCGTATACTTTTTGCTTTTAACCTCTGCATGATTGCTAACTTGTAATAACCATGTTTTTGTTTTTGGCAGAAGAGATGTCTCAGCCCGGGGGGTAATCTGCGGGGTGTAGTCTTCGGCGGGAATCCCCCAGCAGGGCCAAGGTTGAAAAGGCTCCGAGAGTCCAAGAGCGCGGCCGGGCCCTCCACCAAATCCCCGGCTAAGGAGAAGGAAAAAACCCCGCCATCCCAGGTCGAGGGGGCAATCCTTCCTGCTTCCAGAGCAGGACACATGCCCCCGCCGCCCCAGCGATCTCCATCAGCCATCCAAGACGTGGTACTGGAGGTCGGGACTCCGGGCGTACGCATCCCGGTCGACCCCCAGGATCTGGCAAAGATCCCAGAAGCATTCCGGGAGACGGTGTATGAGTCGACGAGCTATGCCGTCGGCCGCTTCTACAAGCTCAAAGAGAGGGATCTCCGGGCTATCGAAACAACGAGCTCGGTCCGAGTCATAGAGTCTTCGATGGACATGACCCTAACGTTAATCTGCCCCACTCTTTTAAAGCTTTAACACTTACACAATGCCTTGTTTTTCCACTTAGCCAATTTATCCTTCCTTTCTTGCAGGGCATTGCTGCCGTACATCGAGGTATCGCCAGGACCAAGGCTCAGCTCGAGGAGATGGAGGCTGAGCGCCAGGCCGCCCTTCAGGAAGCTCAGGCGGCGAAAGATGCACTGGCGGCTTCGAAGGCCGAGCTAGAGAGGAGTCGCTCAAAGAACCGAGAACTTGAAACCTCCCTTGCCACTTCGCGAACAGATTTCGAGGCAGCGAAGACCGAGGCCCAGGCCGCCTTGGAGGCCGCCTTGGAAGCCGAGCGGGCCATCTCGGAGCAGTCCATGCAGGACCTGTTCTATCACTGCTGGGCCCATAACCCGGATGCTGACTTCTCTTTTATGCCGCCAGACCTCTGGGATTTTTTGCTGCCGAAGCTCCAAGCCCGCCTAAACAAAGAGGTACCGCCCTCGGAGACTGGGGAAGCCTCTGGCGCGGCGGAGCAGGGCAAGACCGCGACCTCCAAAGGACCAGCTGATGGGGCTTAGGGCACTTCTCCTTATGCATTTTTAATTATTTTTATTTTGTCTTTGTAACCTTTTCATGAGGTGTTTTCACCTCGAGACGATTTACTTGGCAATCTTAACTTATATATATATTTTTATATAAGCTTAGTTCATGCTAACCGTTATTTATATCCCGAGCTCTTTAAGAAAGAGCCACGACCAATAAACTTAAGTTAACTTCCAAGTTTTATGACCCAGTTAAAACCAGGAACTTATTTTGAAAACTTAGTTCGTGTTAACTTTTATCCATATCCTGAGCTCTTTAAGAAGAACCACGATCAATAAATTTAAGTTAACTTCTAAGTTTTATGACCCGGTTAAAACCAAGAACTTATTTTGAAAACTTAGTTCGTGTTAACTTTTATCCATATCCCGAGCTCTTTAAGAAGAACCATGATCAATAAATTTAAGTTAACTTCTAAGTTTTATGACCCGGTTAAATCCAGGATAGGACTTAGTTCGCGTTAACCCTTATCCATAGATAAGAGTCAACATCTAAGTCGTTAAGGAGACCTGGTTATATCCAGGTACCATATGCCCCCCAAGTAACTGGGAAAGGGTCTTTCGTGGTTACTTTAAAATCACACTTGCACATAAAAAGAAACATTTGATTTTTATTTATACATAGAAAGTGGCCTTCCAAGCCTTACAAGTGGATCATTGATAGTATTTCTTTAAGTGGATGGCATTCCAAGTCCGCGGATCGCCCATCCATCAAGTCGAGCTAACTTATAAGTTCCCTCCTTGATGACTTCGATGACCTGGTATGGTCCTTCCCAGTTTGGTCCCAAACCCCCATCTTTGGGATCTTTTCCAGCCAGGAAAACTCTCCTTAGGACCAAATCACCAACGCTAAAGGCACGTTTTTTGACCTTAGTGTTGAAGTAGCGAGTGATCTTTTGCTGATAATGGGCGAGCTAGAGTTGCGAATCCTCCCGCCTTTCATCAACTAGGTCTAGGGAATGGCGTAGGAGTTCGTGGTTCCGATCTTGGTCGTAGGACTGGACTCTATGCGACAGAACTTTAACCTCCACGAGGAGGACTGCTTCACTCCCAAAGGTTAGGGAGAAAGGAGTGTGACCCGTGGGAGTGCAATGCGAGGTCCGGTATGCCCACAGGACCTGGGGGAGCTGTTCTGGCCAGACCCCCTTTGCCTCATCTAGCCTCTTCTTGAGGCTTGCCTTTAGAGTTTTGTTCACGGCCTCGACCTGGTCGTTCGCCTGGGGATAGGCCACGGACGAGAAGCTTTTCACAATTCCGTGCCTTTCACAAAATTCGGTGAACAGATCGCTGTCAAATTGGGTGCCGTTGTCGGAGACGATCTTCTTAGGTAGGCCAAATCGACAGATGATGCTTTTCACCACAAAGTCGAGTACCTTCTTCGATGTTATTGTCGCCAACGGCTCTGCTTCGGCCCACTTGGTGAAGTAGTCAATGGCTACCACGGCGTAACGGACCCCGCCCTTTCCGGTGGGCAGGGCGCCCACTAGATTTATTCCCCAAACGGCAAATGGCCAAGGAGCCGAGATCATTTTTAGCTCGACCGGAGGAGCTCGGGCAACCACAGCGAATCGCTGACACTTGTCGCACCTTTTCACATACGAGATCGAGTCTTTGGACAGATTCGGCCAATAATAACCTTGCCTGAGAACCTTTAAGGCCAGGCTCTGCCCCCCAGTGTGGTCTCCACAAAACCCTTCGTGAACTTCCTGCAGGATGGCCTTCACTTCACTTGGAAGAACGCACCGGAGGAGAGGTAGGGAGTGCCCACGTCGGTATAACACTCCTTCGACTAGCGTATATCTAGGAGCTTGATAAAGGACTCGCCGTGCGTCGTTACGTTCTTCGGGTAACCTGCCCTCGACGAGATACTCAAGAATGGAAGTCATCCAGGTCGGTCTAATATCAATCATCTCGATCTCTGCCCGATCTCCTTCTATACTTGGTTTTTCCAAGAATTCTATTGGCACCAACCCCAGGGTTTCTGTCTCTCCCGAGGTGGCGAGTTTGGCGAGAGCATCTGCGTTGGCGTTCTGCCCCCGAGGTATCTGTTCGATCGACCCTCGCCCAAATGCAGACAGCTCGGCTTTTACTTTTTCCAAATAGGCAGCCATCTTGGGTCCCCGAGCCTGATATTCTCCCAGAACCTGGTTCACCACGAGCTGGGAGTCACTGAAGCACTGGACGGAGCTCGCCTTTAGCTCACTAGCTACCCTCAGCCCAGCCAACAAAGCCTCGTACTCTGCCTCGTTGTTAGACGCCTTGAACCCGAACCTTAGCGCCGAGTGGAACCTATGTCCCTCAGGGGATATCAGGATGATTCCGGCCCTGGAGCCATTCTCGTTAGATGAACCATCAACGAAGATCTTCCACGACGAATGTGGGGAGGCGACCTGAGGCAAGCCTTATGATTGATTTTCCTGGAATCCCGTGCACTCCGCCACGAAGTCGGCCAAGGCCTGACTTTTTATGGCAGTTCGTGGAGTATAGAAAATCTCGATCTGACTGAGTTCGACCGCCCATTTTAACAAACGTCCCGATGCTTCAGGCTTTGGCAAAACCTGCCTTAAAGGCTGATCGGTCATGACGTGTACAGAGTGGGACTGGAAGTACGGCCTGAGCTTTCGCGAGGGCGTGATTAGGCAGAACGCCAGTTTTTCCATCATTGGGTATCTTGATTTTGCTCCGAGGAGTCTCTTGCTGATGTAGTAGACTGGCTTTTGAACTTGGTCCTCTTCTCGTACTAGCACGGTGCTAGCTGCATCCTCAGTGACGGCCATGTAGAGGAAAAGAGGTTCTCCCGCCTTGGGCTTGGATAGCACAGGCGGTTCAGCCAGATGCGCCTTCAGGTCGAGGAATGCGCTTTCGCATTCTACTGTCCACTCAAACTTCTTGTTTCCCCGGAGCAGGTTGTAGAAGGGCAAACACTTGTCGGTTGATTTGGAAATGAACCGGTTGAGCGCTGCCACCCTTCCTGTGAGGCCTTGGACATCCTTTCGCGACCTAGGGGAAGGAAGCTCGAGCAGTGACCTAATCTTATTGGGGTTTGCCTCGATTCCTCGGGTATTGACTATGAAACTCAGGAATTTCCCCGATGCGACACTGAAAGTGCACTTCTGAGGATTGAGCCTCATGCCATACTCTCACAGTTTGTTAAAACACTCTTCCAGGTCGGAAACGTGGTTGTCGGCAGTCTTTGACTTGACCAGTATGTCATCGACGTACACTTCCATGTTTTTTCCGATCTGGTCCTTGAACATTCTGTTTACAAGCCTTTGGTAGGTAGCTCCGGCATTCTTCAGGCCAAATGGCATGACCTTATAGCAATAGACATTAGTCGGGGTCATGAAGCTGGTATGTTCCTGGTCTGCCGGATTCATCGCGATCTGATTGTAGCCTGAGTACGCGTCCATGAAGGACATGAGCTCGTGCCCCGCCGTGGCATCCACCAGCTGATCGATCCTTGGCAATGGAAAGCAATCCTTGGGGCAGGCTTTATTCAGGTCGGAGAAGTCAATACAGGTCCGCCACTTCCCGTTGGGCTTTGGAACCAGCACGGGATTAGCGACCCAAATTGGAAATTTGGCTTCGCGGATAAAGCCACACTTTTTGAGCCGGGCCACTTCTTCTTCAAGGGCTTCGGCTCGGGTCATTCCTAAACGCCTCTGCTTTTGGGATTTGGCAGGAACACTTTTATCCAGGTGGAGTGTGTGCATGATGACACTCGGGCTGATCCCTATCATGTCCTCGTGCGACCATGCGAACACGTACAGGTTTTTCTGCAGAAACGTGGTCAGCTCCGCTTTTCTTTGGTCACAGAGGTTCTTCCCAAGCTTAACCGTCCGTGATGGGTTTTGTTTATCAATGTTCACCTCCTCAAGCTCTTCAATAGCCTGGAGCTCGGATCTGTCCTCGCCTACACGGGGGTCAATGTCCTCACTTAAGGCGAGCTTTTCCTCTTCGGAAATCTGAGGTTTTTCAATCTCAGGAGCCGCCTTGGGTCCCTGAGATTCCTCTTCGCCCTGAATGGCCATTGTCAGTTGCCCGGGTTTAGATTTTCCCTTCGTGGAAATGCTGTAGCATTCCCTGGCAGCGAGCTGGTCACCCTTGATAGTACAGACTCCTATTGAAGTAGGGAACTTCCTGGCGAGGTGTCGGATGGAAGTGATAGCCTCGAAAGCTATGAGCGTAGGTCGGCCCAAAATGGCATTGTAGGCAGCGGAGCAGTCAATGACCACGAACTCGAGTAGTTTGGAGATTGTCCGAGATTCTTCTCCTAGGGTGATCACCAGCTCGATCGTCCCTATTGCTGCTGATCCTTCTCCCGAAAAGCCATATAGCATCATCGAGGTTGCCTTTAGCTCGGCGACAGTCAGGCCCATCTTTTCTAAGGTGGATCAGAATAGGAGGTTCACCGAGCTCCCATTGTCCACCAACACTCTCCTTACTTTCCGGTTGGCGAGCTGGACTGCTACGACCAAGGGATCGTTATGAAGGAATTGGACATGGCCTGCGTCTTCCTCCGTGAAAGTTATCGGTTGTTTCTCTAACCGTTGCTGTTTTGACTGACGTTGCTCCGGGACGAACTCCGCTCCGTTGTGAGCCTTTAATTCATTCACATATCTCTTCTGGGCGCCTCTACTAGTGCCAGCCATATGCGGTCCTCCAGAGATGGTGGATATCTCCCCCTCGACCGCGGGGGGAAGGACGTCCTGATCTATCCGAGGCCCGGGCTGGCTGGCTGGGACCTCTGGAACGGGTCGACTTGCTGGGACCCTGTTTCGCGAGTATTGCGCCAATGGGCCTGCTCGGATGAGAGTTTCGATTTCATCTTTGAGATGCCTGCAGTCGTCGGTATTGTGGCCGACGTCGTTATGGAAACGGTAGAATTTTGAAGTATCTCTCTTTCCCTTGTGGTGTTTTAATGGCTCCGGCCTTTTCCAAGGGACCCGAGCAGCGTTGGCCAGGAAAATATTTTCCCTGGACTGGGTGAGCTCGGTATATGTTGTGAACACGGGCTTGAATTTATCCACAGACTTATTCTTCTTTTGACCGTGATGGCTGTTTTCACCATTCCCCTTTCTTTTGCCACCACCGGGCTGGTTTTTCTGCGCAACGTCGGGAATCGCCACTACGATCTCTGTCTCCGTTCCAGCGGGCTTCTCGGGAATCTGGCTGGTCCCCGCGGCGGAAGCTTCAGCTTCTTCTAAGTTTATCCACTCTTGGGCTCTGTTAAGGAATTCGCTAACCGAGCTGACTCCCTTCCTTTGAATATCTTTCCACAGGTCTCCACCGACCAGGATTCCGGTCCTCATGGCCATGAGCTTGGAGCTATCGTCAGCGTCTCTGGCTCGAGCAGCGACATTCGCGAATCTGCTCAAGTAGGCTTTCAGCGTCTCACCGGGCTGCTGTCTCACGTTAGCTAGGGAGTAGGCCTGGACTCGGGCGACCTGGGAGGCGCGGAATGCCCTTTTGAAGTCAGCCGAAAAGGTCTTCCAGGAGCTGATTGACTGCCTTTTACTCTGCTTGAACCACTGCCTGGCAGGTCCAGTCAGTGTGGAAGGAAAGATCAAGCAACGCAGCTCCGGGCCGATGTTATGGGCCATCATTAGGGTGTTGAACATCCCTAAATGGTCCGACGGGTCTCCGTCCCCGTTGAACTTTGACAAGTGAGGCATACGGAAGCCAGATGGGTATGCCATCGCTGCTATGTTGGGGGCGAAGAGCTCCATTTCGTCACCCGAATCATATTCGTCTTTTTCTTTTTCTGATAAGAGCTTTCTCATCAGTTCCTCCATTTGAGTTAGGCGCTCGAGGGTTTTGTCCTGAGATCCTGGGTTATTCCGGGGCTGTTCAGCAGCTCTGGACCCATTGTACATATTAGGTGGGTTGTTGCCCCCCCTATCTTGAGATAGGTTATTTGGGACATTCCCTCCGTTACGTACTTCAGATCGGACTCCCACTGAACGGGCCTGGCTACCATCTCCGGTTCGATCGTCTCTGTGAGAGTTGAGGCGATCTCGGAGGTCGCCTCCCTGTGTAGTCTGGTGACTTTGTGCCGAACTTAGTCGCTGACGCAGGTCTCCTCCCGAGAGATCACTCCGGCGACTACCGGTCCAGTGGCTCCTGCTGGATAGGCTTGGAGTGCGTCTTTGGCGGTTACGATCTGATCCTTCCCCTTGCACCCTGCTGCGCCAGGAAGGCCCAGCCGACGGCGGGTCTCTCCTACTACTCCCGTAGGCCGGGATGTCTCGGACGGGCTGAGGAGACGGGTATCTGATTGGAGAAGGAGGATGCCTGACTGGGGAGGCGATCCTAGTTCCGTCCGGACGGATCAAATTCGGTGGGAGCCTTTCGGCCCTGCCAGCCTGCTAGTCCCGCGCTGGGCGAGCTGGACGAGGCGCAGGACGGTCTTCGGGGACGGGCTGACGTCTCTGGCCCTCCCCGGATCTTCTTCGGGAATTTCCTCGATCTCTCCTGGGCGCCCTCGAGGAAGGTTGAGAGCTAGGGGTTGATGTATTAACCGAACGGCTGTATTTCTGTTGTCCGGTTCTAGGCATTTCCCTGAAGTTTGCCTCTTGGTGGTGTGATGAAGGGGTAGAGTTGGCTGCAGGAAGTCTATCCGAACGGCTATGTCTGGACCGATTACTCCGGCGAGACTTAGGAGCCTCACCTTGCCTCTCTCCAACGTTAACGTTGGTTGTGAGAGGGGGTAGTCGGTCTAGAATATCCTGGATTTGCTGACCAGCTGCTGCTAACTGGCTCCTCAGCTGAGCATTCTCCATCTCCACCGCAGTATAATAACACGGATTCAGATTAGGTGGCCGGGGCGCTGAACTACCAGTGTCGTCTTGGCCCGCCAGCTGCTTTCCTGGCCTCTGCTGGACTTCAGGAATTTGCTCATCAGGGATGGCAACATGGTGGGCCTCCTGCCCATCATGTTGTTCTGTTTCGTTGCCATGTCTGGATCGAGTGGTCACCATAGTTGGATGTTTGTGGTAGTACTAATCGAACTTGCTCTCAATGAAAGCACCAAACTGTTGACGCGGTTCTTCGCCAACAGGTAATTAAGAGAAGAAGAGAAAGGGATTAGTACTGAAAGTAGAACCGTCACAGATATGAAATCTTAGAGAATGAACTAGGTGACTCAAGACACGTTTTTTAAGTGGTTCAAAGGTTAAAATCCTTCTACTCCACTAGTCAATATTATTCATATATTCTGGGTATTTGGTTTACAAAGAGTATAGCTCTTCAGAGACTATTTTTCCCAACCCCTATCAACTCCCAGGGTCCCCATACTTATAGGAGAAGGCACTTGGAAGTTGGTAGGGAGGTCATCCCGTGACCTTACCATTTGTCATATCAACTCTGTAACATTTATGATTAATTTATAAACCTGACACATAAGTGTGGTCTAATCAGTATGTAAGGAGATAATGGGCCGCACGGCCCAACCCAGCCGTGGGTGTCTGAATGCGCACGTTCCTGCTGCGTGTCCGAGAAGTCAGGGGGATATCGGACACGTGATGTCAGATATATGCACGTTTATGTTGCGTGTGTTGACTTTACAAAGGGTCAGAGATCCATGGCCAGCTCGTACCACGAGCTGCTTCCCTGAACCGATCTTCAGCCTTCAGGCCTTCTGATGCCTTCCTCCAGTCTTGGGGGCCCTTGGCGAGCCTTTGAGGATCCCTCGAGCTAAGAAGGTACGATCTGGAAACAGGATCTCCGGCCTGGGGGAGTCCTCCGACTAAACCGTGATTAGTCCGAGGCTCGACCTGCTAATCTGCCCGTGGGAAAACCAGGGCGTACATTATCATTTTTAAGAATTATTTTTACAAGGATGAAAATTAAATATTATAATTTTTATTTTAATTAGTTTTTAAATGAAAATTATTAAGTTATATATTTATTCTTATTTTGAATTAAAGAAAACAAATTAAGTTTTTTGATCAAGTATTTTTATTTTTTAAATATACTATTATTGTTAATTAACAGTGTCAAAAATGTTTTATTTTTTTAATAATAAATTATATAGGTAGAAAAAAATTAAAAACAAAAATATTTATTAATGGGTAATTTTGTACTTTTAAAAAAAAAAGTGTGAAGAAAGAAATTTAATTTTTTTTATGAATTATTCATTTAAAAAGGAACATGGAAACACATTATAGAAGCATCTGACAACAATAATAATATTATAAACATTTATATTACACGTGTTGTTGAAAAAATAAAGTCTATAACTTGCACGTATAGCTCTCTAATCGAATTTAAAATTTATTTTATTTCTGCTTTGATTACGAAACTATAAGCGTTTTATTTAAAAAAAATTACAACTTCTAATTTGATTTGAAAAATCTAAAGTCCTCAATTATCATTGACGTGACACCACAAAGAGCTCCAAAGATGTTCAATTAGAATATTTAATGTAAGGTCGGATAAATCCTCCACATAAGGAAATATCTCATTGAGTAAACAGACAAAGCAAGACTTTACTCTATTGTAACACTTTTAATGTCCATTGTAAAATCAATTTTCCTTCAAAATTTATAGAAATGATATTTTGTTCATAACTTCATCAAATTTATATTTTCTAAAGGCTTTGGATTTGATATCATTAAGGTACAAGATCCGGTTTATTGACAGATGCTATATTTTAGGTGTCACAGCCTACTTTTTATATGTCATGCAAATGAATTTGTGTCACATTTACACTTATGTCGTTAAGTTTGGAAACCAACAACCATACTATTTGTTTACTCAAAATCATCATTACTCTTGCTTTGATAACAAATAATATTCGATTATTGATATCACTAACTATTCTTGATTTTGCAGCATAGTATTTATCTTGTATATTGTATGTTAAGCAAAAACATAATCAATGAGATGGAATCAAAGCTTCACAATCATATAGATCTCAAGAGTTTTTTAAAGAGCCAAAGACTTCAAAACTAGTGGTGTACCTAATATTTAATTATCATTCTAGTCTTGTAAATTGATTTGCATGCATCACACTTGAATTTATTATTTATTAACTCCCTGTCTTGTTTTGCAAAAAGAGCTTTGAAACATATTTTATAAGTCACTTTTAAAAACTGATTTTCAAAAATATAAATAAATATTTTTTGTTAGAAATTAAATTCTTCATATATTTAACGTATAAATATACATTGAGAGAATTCAAAAATCATATTTGAAAAAGGAGCTCTAAAACAAATTTTATCAACAAAGCAATCACTCGCATTTTCGTAAGTAACCTAAAAAAATGTACGTGCGAGTTTGAGAAAGTAGCAAATTTGTTGTGCCTAGATCAGAAGCGTGAATTTCCCTAGTGCGCTTCTAACAACTATATTTCAAGTTTTCCTATAAATAAACCTATTTTTCAGCTTCATATAGACTTTACATCAATTATGTATCACAGTATTAAGCTATCTAAAGTGTTCTAAGTTCTTACATAATTCAAATCACATCTAAACAATTTTCACACACTTAAGCCAAATTTATGTTTATTCATTTGTGTGTGTGCATCTCTCTCTCTCTCTCTCTCTCTCTCTTAGTTTTACATTGTATTTATCATCTTTAGATGAAGTGTTTTATTGTACTTAAACTTCATCTATCTCTGTAAGAGTGAGATTGATACTACAATAATTCGACATTAGTGAGCATGGCTCTGGTTCATCAACAACCCGATTGAAGTGAGTTGGCACTACAACAATCCAGTATTAGTGAGATCGGCACTTAAGAACAATCCATGTAAAAGGTTTGGGTAACACCTTGGTGAAAACTACCCCGGTTGTAAAACGATTAGTCAAGTAATTACTTGGCTCAATAGTAGAATTCAAAGCTTGGTTCTTTGAAGACCATGCACGTATGTGAGTTTAGTTTCACCTAACTTTGTAAAAATCGAGAGTTTGCATCATTCTCTCCTTAAAGTCATTTAAATTTTGTTTACCTTGCTGCCATGTTGTTGTCTATCTATTTATTACATGGCGTTTCATAAATTGCTAGAAATAGATAGTTAAGTTTTAAGATTTCCATTATTGGTATTAGAACTTAGTTATCATTTTATTTAGGTTTAATCATCTAGAGTATGACTTACCCATTGAATTCACAAAATAACATGTTAGAGGGATTGAAGCCAACTAGGCCACAATTTTTCAATGCTGTTGATTTTTCATATTGGAGAATAAAGATGAAAACACTTCTCCAAGCCATAGATTATGATCTATGGCACATTGTTAGTGAAGGACCTTATGTTCTAAAAAAAATCGAAAGAGATGAGGAGGTAGTAAAGGAATACAAGGATTTTGATGAAAATGACAAGAAAATGCTAAGGCTAAGTATGCATTAAAATGTGGATTAGATAGAGACACATTAAAATATGTAGAACAAGCATCATCGACTCATGAAATATAGAATATGTTAGAAATCACACACAAAGGCACTAGCTCCATGAAAGAGACTAAAATTAATATTTTTGTCACACAATATGAAAATTTGAAAATGAAGTCACATGAAACTATTGCTAGTATGTATACTCATTGAACAACTATTATTAATAATTTAAATGTTCTTCGCAAGGTTCTTTCACAAACAGAGATGCTAAGCAAAATTCTAAAAAGCTTGACTAAAGTGTATGATTGAAAGGTGATAGCTATTCAAGAAGCAAAAGACATCTCCAATATACCATTGGATGAGCTCATATGTTCACTCATGAACCACGAAATCTTCTTCAATGCAAACCAAGAAGAAGAGGAAGCCAAAAAGAAGAAAAAGACAATCGCCTTACAATCCACCTCTCATGATGATGGTGATGAAATAGAGGACATGGAGTGTTAGGTGTAAAACCCTAAATGGTTTCATATATAGTGAAGATGTGAAATTTGACTTTTTGTTGTAGGCATTTAAAAATTATATTTTTTGGTCCAAAGTGATACATTGAGGTATCAAAGGATTCCCAAAAAGTTTGGGAGTACTTGGAGGTGTTTAAGGTCACTTTTAAGAAGTTGGACATGTCCATGTGGTGTTGCATCGCCTCCTTGTAGGCAATGCATCACCTAAAAGCTTGAGATTTGGGTGAGACGCAACAAGTGATGCATCGCCTGGCAGGCGATGTATTGCCTATAGTCAAGCGATGCATCACGTGTCCGTATAGACACGTATTTTAAGATCCAAATGATGTGTTTACAAGCTCTAACCTTATTGGTTGGACTTAATGACAGCGCCTAAACTATAAAATGGTTCTCTTAGAGTTTTGATAAACTTGATCACTCTTTCAAATGTCTCTCTAACCCCTCTCTCTCTCTTTCTCTCTCTCTAGCTCTCAAGATTATAAGTTTTCTCCAAGAAATTCATAAAGAAAGTGCTTGGCTTTGTGAATTTCAAGGCTTGTTCAATCCCAATTCCCTTTCCTACTAGAAAAATCCTCAATCATCCATGAAGGGCTAGGAAATGGAGAATTTGGAGAATGATACATCTCATGTATAATAGTATAAGCATTGGTTTCAATTTCTTCATCAAAGGATTAAAGTGGTGTTCCAACTAGGGTCTGAAGCTTGCAAGAAGTAAAAGGAGTTTATTCTACTACTAGAGTTTGCATTTCTCTATCCTAATCTCTCATTGGCCTCTGTCAAGCATAATTGTGTGTAGATTCTTATTATTGTGGTGATGTAATCTCATTCTCTCCGAACATGGAGTTCATGACAAAGAAGTACAAGAAGTTCATGAAAAAAAAAGCAATAAGAAAGTTCAATACTCAAGTGATGAGGAGCAAAACAAAGTTGCTCACATGTGCTTCATGACCATCGATGACAATGTAAGTTCTCTTGAACTCAATAATTACAATGAAATTGATGTGCTAAAAAGAAAAGAAAAAAGTTAAATGTTATTGTCATTAATTTAGACAATAATCTTGTACATATTTCATTAAATTTTGATTACTATGCATATTTGAATTGTTTACCATATTTTTCATGTATATGCATTTTATGTACAGTAAACCCTCACGACAGTAATAATGTTGGGACCAACACATTTTATTGTTACGAGGAGGTTATAACTTAATATAATTATATCAATAAAATATTGAAAATATACACATATAAATCTTAATTAAATATTATTTGATAAAACGTGTCAAATTCAATGTATAAATATTAATAGACAAAAATGACATAAATGATTGCTACAATGTACATATCTATGTAATGTTTGATATATACAAAGTTATTTTAGAAGTATAAATTGATAATTAATTTTATCATGAATTTCTAGTATGTATAAGATAGCATATATATATATATATATATATAAAAACATTTAGTATTAAGACAATTATTACTATGTGGAGACATTTTCTAAAGGCGGATCAAGAAATATTACAACTTGTTATAATGTGGAATTTATTCCTATTTATCACTAGTCCCAAGTTGGGGTTAAAATATTTTATGACTTTATGAGAGTTATTCAAATATAGAGTAACATTTTATGGAGGTTTTATTGTATATGGATTGCATTAACATGTTTAAATAATGCATATGAGCTTACAAAAAAAAACATCTGAAAAATATTTCATATTTCCATTTTGGCTATATAAGTTGTTTTCATGCTTAAACTAGGCTTAACATAAGATTTTATTGCTTTTAATGCTTGAGCATGATTATTTGAGTATATTGAGAGTGTCTAAAAAAAAAAGAGTAAAACTCAATTTTGACATATGGATTTGCTTTCTTGATTTCTTAGTTATGCATATTGGAGATGCAACAAAATAATTTTTTCAAAAAGAATACATGTAACAAAATGTTGGCACACTACTTGTTTAAAAATCTCTTTTTAGGCCAAAAATGAAAAGCTCACCAAAATTTTCAAATCTTTGAGTTTTCATTGATTTCTTTGCATGAACATGTTTATTTATTCATATTAAGGTTGCCTAAAATAAATTTTTGAAAAAGGATGAATAAAACTTATTTTTGGTACATAAATTTTTTTGTCTAGCTTTAATAAAAAAAAACTTACCAAAAAATTTTATTTTTGAGTTTTATTCAATGTGAGTGCACAAACACATGTATTTTAATATCCTTGAGGTGTTACCAAAAGAATTTTTGAAAAACGATGTGTTGACCCAGATTTTGGCCAACTGACACGGAGTCAAAATACGCTTGACGTGGATGAAAACGTTGAAAAGAAATGTAATGACGAAAATGCTAAAGACACAAGATTTTATAGTGGTTCGGCCCCAGGATATGGTAATAACCTTCGTCCACTTGAATTGTTATTGAAATGAGATCCAAAGGGGTGATCAAAGAACTGGGGTTCAATGAGTTTCACTAACCTCTGAAGAAGAAAATACAATTATTCTAGTGTAATCTCTCTCTAATTTCAAATGAACTTTTTTGCTTGAAAGAAAAGAAATCGGGATCCCCCTTCCCTGAGCCCTCTTCTTCTATTTATAAGCTCAGGGAAGATTTACATTGATTTGTTACAGATATTCTTTCCTCAATAATCGGATATTCAGGAAATCATGGGAGATAATTTCGGATTCCATCAAAACTGCCTAAGATTTCCTCCGCATATAAAGTTTGTCCGACCAGGTTGGTCGTATGAAGAAACTGATCGCATGACACTGGACGTCTTCCTGGTCGATAGTCGAACACAAATTCTGCCAGGTGTCTGCCACGTGTAATTAATGCCTGCCATGTCATTCACTTCTGATTTTAGGGATAACATTTGCCCCCCAAGTTTGTTTAGTGCGACCAGCATAAAGAAACTTAAAGGAACAACCGTTCACAATCCCATGATGTCTGTCAGAATCCCCGTGCATTTTCGAAAACTGTGACATAATTATGTCTAACCAAGCCTTTTCAGTTTCCAAAAAGGCAATTTGACGGCTTATACACTTCCCCACATTTCGAAAGTGGGAAGTGATGATTACTGCCTTTTGGCCATCCCTTCGATCCCTATAAGTAGGCTTTTCTTCCCCTTTTAGAAATTTTTACTCACCATCTTTGCCAAAATTTTCAAGAACTTGCACCAGAGTTTAGAGCTTCAAAAACCAGTCTGACACTTAGCCGAAGGTCTTCCGGTTCGAGTTTTCATCTTCTTCCAAATCTCCATCTTCGCCCAGGTAAGAACTCCATTCTTTAAACTCTTTATTACGCCATGCATGCCGTTTTTATGCTCTGCGACCTCTGTGTTCTTGAATAAGGTTTTTTGGTATAAACCGCCTATCGCTTGGTAAGAGTGCGCTTTTATGCTTTGTATAGGTCAGGACTATAGTTTGATAGTTAGGCTCTCTGGTTTGGGACGTTAGGTTGACGAAAGATTCAACCTTTAAGCAAGGTGAAAAAAAACTGAAATTTTTTTTTCGCCCTTTAGGAGTCGAAAAAGCTCTCTTATCAGAAAACAGTTTACTTTTCTTTTTGTTTTTATCCGTCTTTCAAACTACCCACGTTGAAGTTAGCGTAGGATTAGGATGCTGCTGGTTATTTAGGCATGAGCAACGTTATCCCAATCTTCCACATTACTTCACGGATTGTGTCTTATCTCCCCCATTGTCTGTTTGCAGTTCATATGCAAGACCCTTGGGGGGGGGGGGGGGGGGGGAGAAAGACCTATCGAAGACGAACTCTTGGCCCAACTGCTCGAAGGTGAAGAGAATCCACACACACTGATTCCAGAAATCCCCTTTTCACGTTCTAACCCAAATCCTCCACTAATTCCCAATCAGAAAATGGCCAGAACAAAAACCAAAGCTAGAAAAAGACGCAACCCTGACTCTCCAGGTCAGCCTTCTGCTGATGCCCCCTCGACTAGTGGTCGAGGTGAATTCCCTCCTGAGACTGAAGTTCAGAGTCGTGCCCGTCCTCGTCATGTCGACCAGCCGGCTGTCGAGTGGCACGTCGTTTCCCCAAGTTCGGTGACCATTCGTATGATCGCCAACTATTTAAACAAATACAATCTGACGGGGGTGACCCTAGTCAGACCTTCCATCGACCAGGGAGCCAACCTGCCAGGGGGGGTTATAGCGCCTGGTCGAGATACCATATCGAGGCCGGTGCCACCCTGCCTCTTCATTCTTTCAAGGGGTGGCAAACTACTTTGGGGTGGCCCCTTTTCAAATCACCCCAAATGGGTATAGGATGCTGACCGCGCTCTATATCCTCTATAAGCTCAAGAAATGGCCAGCTCATTCTCCTCATGAGGTCAATTTTCTGTTCGACCTCAAGTCCAACCCCAACCAGGATGGTACGGGGTTCTTTCATTTCTGCCACCAGGAGACCGGACGCACATTTCTGTCCGACACCACTCACATCTCCAACGTGGGGAAGTACCATCAAGAGTACTTCCTTACGCCTGACATTGCCGCGGATAATCTGGACTTCACTCGAGGAGGTAAAGAACATAATAATCCTTGAACCGGTAGTTTCTGTACTTTCATTCTTTCTTGTCGTAATACTTTGCTGTTCCAATGTGTTCCAGGTCCATGGTTACGCCCGACCCCCACTCCAGGAATGGAGTCGAGGGCAGCACTCTTAGCCAGCATGCCAAGTGCTGCTAAGAGTGTTAAGAACCTAATTAATGAGGCTAACCTTAGGTTGGCTGGCCTTCGGGGCTCCCAACCTGCGACTAACGAACCCGCGGCGGGTGGTGTTAATGCCGATGTGGAACCTGAGCAGGGACCCGAGCAGCAACCTCAGGCATCCCCTCCTCGGAGGAGGCCAACTGGGGTTACAATCAGGGAACCTGTCGTTCTCCATCGAGCAGCGGAATCATCAGTCCCCAAGGGCAAGGGGAAACAAAAGGCTGCTGAGCCTACCGAACTATCTGACGACTCGTCGGATGTAAACGATACATCATTCTCGTTTTTGAATAATCTGCCAATTCCTTCCCATCTATTTGATGGGGATGGTAACTTTATGAATGCCCCTTCTTTAAATTCAGATTTCTTCCAGGGACTAGGTAGTTCAATAGATAATGTTACGATCAGTAGGTGTAGCTCGGGTACTTTACTTTTGTGATCCTTCTATTTTGATTTCTGTTTTCCCTCGACCCTTTAATATCATCGTTTGAATTGTTTCTCTTTGTACAGGCATGGACTCCGGGGACTTCTTTGACCATTACCAAGCTGCTGCTGAATCTTCTGTCCCGAAGAAGGACAGTAAAAGGGCTCGAGGGGAAAGCAGCAAGACCCCTTCGAAGAAGGCCCGGACAGAAGATGTTCCTGCCACAGCCCCTTCCAAGGAGGACTTACCACCTCCGCCCCCCTCAGAGCAGACGGCCCCCGCGCCTGTCAATCCACGACCCTCCTCAAAGGCCGCAGAGAAAGAGACTTTGGACCACTTGTCCGAAGGCTCCCTGTTTAGCCACATAGTTGGCATGGCCAGGGAGAGAATATATCGGCTCTCGAAGCACAAACGCAGCCAGGCCGCCATCAATGACACTGCCACAATGGACATCAACCAGATCATTAACAGAGGGTCGAACGAGATAGCCAGCGCAAGTCATCTTTTGCTACCTCATGGTTTGTCGTTTATGCTAGACTTCCCTTCCTACCTCATTCTTTCTTCAGGGGTTTTTGTCTTTGACTGCTAGCTGGCGCCGCGCTGGGGCGCTGGTCTCCTGAGAACAGAACTTCGACTCCAGGCTGGCCCAGGCCAAGCAAGCGCTTGAGGCTGAAAACACTAAGCTGCTCGAGGATAACAATAAGCTGCTTGTGGAGAACAAGGAGTTGTCCAAGCTGAACGAGCAACTGTGCGAGGACCAAGCCACTCTCACCTAGGAGCTTCAGGAGAGTCAAGGGGCCTTGAAAAAAGCCAACAAGGAGCGAAATAAATGGAGGGAAAGTGTTGTACTCAACACCCAAGAGTGTAAGCAGGCCATGCTTGACCTGACTGGCAGCAGGGAGGAGACAAAGAGGCTCGAGGGACGGGTGCAGGAGCTTGAAGGGCGCGTTCAGGAACTTGAAGGGCGCATTCAGGAGCTTGAAGAGGATGGGGCCAGAAATCTGAAGAAGTATAAGGAAGCCGCCTTCCTCAGTTTCTACGATTTCTGGAAACACAACCGGGGGGCCAAAATTAACTACCTCTCCGAGAAGTTGCAAAAGACGCTGATGGCGCAGTGCACTGCTCGGCTGGAGGCAGAGGAGAGAGCAAAGGCCAAGACCCCCGCTGCTGATGCTAAGGCTGTCCCTCCGGCTGACAAGAGCGCTCCTCGTCCAGAAGACCCTCCTGCTCCCCAGTAATTTCCTTTTTATCTTCCACAGTTTTTATGGCCCACGGGTTTGTAAAGACAATTTTATTTTTGATTGCTGCGAGGGCAACTTTTTACTTATACTTGGACGATTACATCCGAGCAGTACTGCTCGCGGTGTAAAAGGCTTTTTTCTTTTAATGACATGTTTACATCCGAGCACTAATGGTCGCGGTGTAAACGATTGCTTTACTGATATTATAATGTTTCTTTTATTATAATACCTGTTCGTATGACCGAACTTAGCATAGTACTTTGGTTTGATTTTTCAAAACATAAATTTTGAAAAATGCTCTAAGTACCGTAGCATGCTTTCACTTATTTTGTTCATGTGTTTACATACCTTATGGTACGTTTTGCTATCGATGTACCTTATATGCCCCCCAAGTGATCAAGGAGCTTTAGGTCCTTGGTCACTTGCCTTGACCATGACCTGTTCAAACATTGCTGCCCGTAATAGAATTCAACACTTGTAATACAGCAAAACAACACACGTAATGAACAAATACTTGTAAAAATAAATTTACAAAGGTTGGCAAGAATGACTAGATGTGCACAGTCCCTTATAATCTCGTATTAACATGGACTAAACATGTTTTTACGAGGGATCTTTAAAAAAGATCTTACACTTATAAGCGATTAGCCATACAACGTGGCTAACCCTTTTTCGAAACTTGTAAGAAGTAAGAATTAATACAAGCCAGTCCTTTAAGAAGGACTGTTCATTGGTAGTACTTGCGCAGGTGTTCTCCATTCCAGTAACGTGGAACAAGATCTCCATTTAAGCGTGCAAGTTTATATGTGCCCGGGTGAAGGACTTCTTCGATCTGGTACAGTCCTTCCCAGTTTGGTCCGAGTACTCCAGCAGTGGGGTCGCGGGTATTTAAGAAAACTCGTCGTAGCACTAGATCTCCGACGTTGAACTTTCTTTCTTTTACTTTTGAATTAAAGTACCGGGCGACTTTTTGCTGGTACGCAGCTACTCGGAGTTGGGCTTTCTCTCGTTTTTCTTCTATCGAGTCTAGGGACTCCATCATCAATTGGCTGTTTTGATCCTGGTTGTATGTAATTCGTCGATGCGAGGGCGGATCTAACTCAACTGGTAACATGGCCTCATATCCGTATGTTAAGGAAAACGGAGTATGACCTGTCGCTGTTCGGTGAGTAGTTCTATACGACCATAGGACTTCAGGTAGCTGTTCTGGCCACACTCCTTTAGTGTCTTCAAGTCTTTTCTTCAGGGTGTCCTTAAGCGTTTTATTCACTGCTTCGACCTGCCCGTTCGCTTGTGGATGAGCAACTGAAGAAAAGCTTTTGATAATCCCGTGTCTTTCGCAGAAGTCGGTGAACAGATCACTGTCAAATTGGGTGTCGTAGTCTGAGACGATTTTTCGAGGCAAACCATATTGGCAAACAATATCAGCAAACAATGTTCTTGATGACAAAGTCAAGAACTTTCTTGGTCGTTATGGTAGTGAGTGGTTCAACTTTGGCCCATTTGGTGAAGTAGTCAACTGCTACGACTACATACTTTACTCCACCTTTCCCTGTTGGCAATGATCCAATCAAGTCTATTCCCCATACTGCAAAAGGCCAAGGACTCTGCATCTGTTTTAATTCATTTGGAGCTGCTCGTGGGATTTTGGAAAATATTTGACACTTATCGCATTTCCGCACGTACTCCGCAGAGTCTTCGTTCATAGTTGGCCAGAAATAGCCCTGCCTTAGGATCTTCTTCGCCAAACTTTGCCCCCCAGCGTGATCTCCGCAAAAGCCTTCATGTACTTACTTCATCAGCTCCTTAGCTTTCTTGGGCGTAATACATCTGAGCAGTGGCATGGAATATCCCCTTCGATACAAAACATCATCGACCAATATATATCTCGCAGCCTGCCTTTGAAGAGTTCTGGCATTATTCCTATCTGTCGGCAGTGTACCGCTGGTCAGATACTCCAAGTAAAGTGCCATCCATGTGTCTTCCATCCTGATTTCCATGCTAGTCACATCTGCTCGTATGCTCGGCTCGCTTAATCTTTCTACTGGCACAATGTTCAAAGTGTCAGCATCTTTCGCGCTTGCGAGTTTGGCTAAGGCATCTACATTCGAATTCTGGTCTCGAGGTATCTGCTGGAGGGTATACTTTTGGAACTGTGCCAACAGATCTCTAGTTTTATTTAGGTAGGCTCCCATTTTGAGGCCCCGTGCTTGATATTCCCCTAGAACTTGATTCACCACCAGCTATGAATCGCTGTAAATATCAAGCACTTTTATATCCATGTCTTTTGCCAATCGTAATCCAGCGAGGAGGGCCTCATATTCGGCTTCGTTGTTCAAGGCTACGAAGTCAAACCTAATGGTGCAGTGAAATCGATGCCCTTCTGGCATTACCAATATCACTCCGGCCCCCGCATGAGCTTCGTTTGACGACCCATCCGTAAACAACTTCCATGAGGGAGTTTGATCATGAGGCCCAGGCGCATTAGATTTTTCGCATTGCTCGTCGTCTGGGAGTTTGGTAAACTCTGCAATGAGATCGGCCAAGACTTGTCCCTTTACTGCTGCTCGCGGTGAATACGTAATATCGAACTGCCCTAGTTCGACTGCCCATTTTAATAGACGCCCAGCCGCCTCTGGTTTCTGGAGGACTTGCCGAAGGGGCTGGTCGGTTAAAACTGTGATAGGATGGGCTTGGAAGTAAGGACGTAGCTTCCTGGAGGCCAGGATTAAACAGTATGCTAACCTCTCGATGGGTGGATACCTCAGTTCTGCTCCAATTAGCCTCTTGCTTACATAGTAAACCGCTTTTTGTACGCCTTCTTCTTCTCGTACTAATACCGCACTAGCAGCAACTTCAGTGATCGCCAGGTAAATGAACAAAGTTTCTTCTTCGACTGGCTTAGATAAAATAGGAGGTTGTGCCATATGGGCTTTCAAGGCCTGAAAAGCTTGCTCACAGTCTCCTGTCCATTCAAATCTCTTGTTGCCCCTAAGTAAATTGAAGAAAGGGACACATTTGTCCGTTAATTTGGAAATAAATCTACTTAGGGCCACAATTCTCCCAGTCAAACTTTGTACATCCTTGATCTTTTCTGGCGATTTCATATCGATCAGGGCTTTTATCTTGTCGGGCTTGGCCTCGATTCCTCTTGAATTAATAATAAACTCCAAAAACTTCCCTGATTCAACTCCGAAGGAACATTTGAGAGGATTTAGTTTCATCTGGTACTTGTTCAATACATCGAAACACTCTTGAAAATCCTTCACATGTCCTTCCGCCTTTTTCAACTTTACCAGCATGTCATCCACGTACACCTCCATGCTTACGCCGATCAACTCTTTAAACATGTGGTTAACTAGTCGCTGGTAAGTCGCACCTGCGTTTTTCAGTTCGAAGGGCATCACTTTATAACAGGATAATCCCATATCGGTCTAAAAGCTGGTGTGATCCTCGTCAGGGGGATACATGCTAATCTGATTGTAGCCCGAATATGCATCCATGAAAGAGAGGATCTCGTGTCCTGCAGTAGCATCGACCAATTGGTCGATCCTTGGGAGTGGGAAACAATCCTTCAGGCAGACTTTATTGAGGTCTGTAAAATCCACACAGGTTCGCCACTTGTCGTTAAGCTTGGGAACCAGTACTGGATTGGAGACCCATGATGGGTAAAACGCCACCCTGATGAACCCATTCTCCTTTAATCTCTCCACTTCTTCTTTTAAGGCTCTCGACCGATCCTTATCGAGAAGCCTTCTTTTCTGTTGCACGGGTGGAAAACTCTTGTCTATATTCAGGACATGGCTTATGACTGCAGGATCTATCCCAGCCATGTCTTTGTGCGACCAGGCAAAGACTCCCTGGTTCTTCCGTAAAAATTCCACCAGTGCATGTTTCGTAGTGGGCTCTAAGTTTTTCCCGACCTTCACGACTCTGGTCGGGTCTTTTTTGTCAAGTTGGACCACTTCCAGGTCCTCGACGGGTCCAACATTTTCCTCAAAATCCCCAAAGCGAGGATCCAAATCTCTATCCTCACTTTGGGCAACACCCTATTTGGTGACTCCTTCACCGGATTGGGCTTGTGTATCAATTTCCATCTGTAACCTTTCAGAGGGAGTGCTTTTTGATGTTCCCTTCTTCGCCTTCGTGACCGAGGGATTGTAGCACTCCCTGGCTTCCCTCTGGTTTCCCAACATGCAACCTACCCCTGCATATGTTGGGAATTTCATGGCTAGGTGCCATATGGAGGTGACGGCCCGTAGGTCCACCAATATAGGCCTTCCAATGATGGCATTGTATGCCGATGGACAATCGACCACTATGAAAGTAGCGAGTAATGTCCTGGTAGCAGGCGTTGTACCTGCTGTCACTGGAAGTCTGATTGACCCTGCAGGGGCGAGTCCCTCGCCAGAGATGCCGTATATTGTTTGGTTGCAAGGCTCCAAGTCCTTAACGGACAACTTCATGCGTTCCAGAGAAGATTTCTACAGGATGTTCACTGAACTTCCTATATCAACTAACACTCTCTTCACCATCATATTGGCCATTTGGATGTCCACGACCAGCAGATCGGAGTGTGGGAACCGGACATGTTGGGCATCGCTATCAGAGAAGGCTATCTCGCCCTCTTCTGATCGAGCTTTTTTCGGCGCGCGATCCTCCACAGCCATCATCTCAATGTCCTGGTCGTGGCGCAGGGTCCAAGCATATCATTCCCTGGCCTTGCCGCTGTTTCCCACGAGGTGCAGGCCTCCACAGATGGTTAATAGGGTGCCGGCTACGGGATCGGGCTGCAAAGGTGGCGAGCGTTGGCGTGTGGGCGCTTGCTCGTTGCCACCTGGAGCTTCTCGTTGGGAATTTCCCGAGGCCCGTACATATCTTTTCAAGTTTCCCTGTCTGATAAGGAACTCGATCTCATCCCTCAACTTGTTGCACTCATTGGTGTCATGCCCGTAGTCGTTATGATAACGACAGAACTTGGTGGTGCCTCTCCTAGAAATGTCCTTACGAATGGGGGCAGGCTTCTTGTAAGGCACACTGGAACTCGTGGCCTGATAAACCTCTCCCCGAGATTCGGTAAGGGCAGTATAGTTAGTGAACCGAGGTTCATAACGATTACCCTTGGTCCTTTTGTTGTCAGAGGTGGAAGGCTCATTGTGTGGCCGTTTTCCACCATTTTTGCCATTGCCGTTGCCGTTCCCGTTGCCCTTGCCGTTGCCGTTGGGTTTCAACCCATTGGCAACTTTGGCGGGTTTGGCTGTCTCCTTATCTTTGCCTAGGGGTTTTCCTTCATTGGCAATGGCGTCTTCGAGCTTGATATAACGATCAGCTCGATCTAGAAATTCTTGGGTCGTCATAACCCCATGCTTTCTGAGGCTCTCCCAGAGAGGGGTACGGCACTTAACTCCTGCCGTTATGGCCATCATTTTGGCTTCATCACCCACCGTTTTTGCTCCGGCGGCTTCTCGCATAAAATGATGAACGTAGTCTTTCAGCAATTCTCCATTTTGCTGGCGTATCTCGACCAGCTGATTTGCCTCGGTGGGATGCACGCGACCTGCATAGAACTGTCCGTAAAAATCCTTCACGAACATTTCCTAGGAAATTATACTTGCAGGAGGGAATTTAAAAAACCACTCCTGTGCAGCGTCAGAACGTGTTGCAGGGAAGATCCTGCACCGAGCGTCTTCGGACACTTTCTGAATGTCCATTTGTATCTCAAACTTGTTGACATGAGATACCGGGTCACCATACCCGTCAAAGTTTGGAAGCGTAGGCATCTTAAACTTACTAGGAGTTTCTGCCATGGCTTTCCTCTGGATAAAAGGAGTACCTTTTCTCCTATCATGATTGATATAAGATGTTCTTCCCCTGACCAGCTGTTGCACTGCCTGGTTGAGGGCATCTATCTGGGCCTGCACGGCGCTAGGAATCATTGTGGCCTCTGGTGTTGGGGAGACGTACTCGTCGTGCCGCTCGCGACGATCGTTGAGTACATCTCTCAAGTCCTCATCTCTTCTTCGCTGCTCGCTAGCTCTGAGCCGGTTGAAGACATTATATTGTCTGGGCTGCCCCCCAGCGTCCCGTCTGTCGGGCTGGTCATCCTGAGGTAGTTGGCTCCTGCCTCCACCTCTTTCTTCATTTCTCCGACCAGTATTCCCTCTACCTGAGTCGGCTTCGTTATAACCATGGCCATCTCTGAATCTTTATTGGCTATGGTGGGATCGGCTATTCCCTCAATGGCCCTCCCGGGCTGGAACCTCCCGAGCATTAGAGGGTGGTCTGCGTTGGTCGTTAGGTCCCCGTGCATTATCATGTCGTGGGGGGCCTCGGACCGCAGAGCCTAACTCTAAGTTCCTCCTGTTACCAGGAGGATGCTGTCCTCTGTTCGGAAGGTTTAGCTCATCGCCCCTATGGCGTCTAGGACTACGAGGCTGCTGCTCGTTCCTATTCTGCCTCTGCTGCGGGGGATTGCGGTGACCAGCTTAGGATGGAGGCTGCTCCTCAGGATCCATCAGCGGGACATCGTCATGGGGCACCTGTGGCTGCTCGGGCCTTTGTGGGCTCGAGGGCTGGACAGGCGGGCTAGTATTGGGACTCCTGTGGGGTGGCCCATTTGCGGGTTGATCAGGCTGCAAGGCAGGTGCAGCCTGATCCCTAGCCAATTGTAAGGCTGCCTCGAGGGCTGCCATGGCCTCCCTCTGGCAACGGTCCATCTCCGCCTGCCCTTCACTCAGCTCCAGGCGCTGCCGCTCAATTTCTTGTTGTTGCCGCACCATGGTTTCGGCAACACCTTCTTGGCTGGCCCTCAGATTGGCCAGCTCTTCATGCAGCGCACCTAGGGTACTCTTCAGCGTCATGTCATCCATTTCTTCCTCATCAAAGTCCAAATGTGGCTCATCCTCAACCACGTTTGCAGGAGGAGGA
Organism: Humulus lupulus; assembly: GCF_963169125.1. NCBI lineage: Eukaryota > Viridiplantae > Streptophyta > Magnoliopsida > Rosales > Cannabaceae > Humulus > Humulus lupulus. The sequence goes on from NC_084794.1 coordinate 99,223,605, forward strand.
GGAGGCGGGTTAGATGGTGCAGCGGCGGCCGCCTGTCCAGTTTTCCTGGTAGTTTTCGCCATTGGTTTTCTCAACAATGCTATATCAAGCTCTCAATGAAAGCACCAGAATGTTGACCCAGATTTTGGCCAACTGACAGGGAGTCAAAATACGCTTGACGTGGATGAAAACGTTGAAAAGAAATGTAATGACGAAAATGCTAAAGACACAAGATTTTATAGTGGTTCGGCCCCAGGATATGGTAATAACCTTCGTCCACTTGAATTGTTATTGAAATGAGATCCAAAGGGGTGATCAAAGAACTGGGGTTCAATGAGTTTCACTAACCTCTGAAGAAGAAAATACAATTATTCTAGTGTAATCTCTCTCTAATTTCAAATGATCTTTTTTGCTTGAAAGAAAAGAAATCGGGATCCCCCTTCCCTGAGCCCTCTTCTTCTATTTATAAGCTCAGGGAAGATTTACATTGATTTGTTACAGATATTCTTTCCTCAATAATCGGATATTCAGGAAATCATGGGAGATAATTTCGAATTCCATCATAACTGCCTAAGATTTCCTCCGCGTATAAAGTTTGTCCGACCAGGCTGGTCGTATGAAGAAACCGATCGCATGACACTGGACGTCTTCCTGGTCGATAGTCGAACACAAATTCTGCCAGGTGTCTGCCACGTGTAATTAATGCCTGCCATGTCATTCACTTATGATTTTAGGGATAACACGATGTACAAAAATTATTTTATACTGTAACGCCCAACTAATCCAGGATCGTTACACTGTGTGTTTAAAGTAGTGTTTAACTCGTTAAGCGAGTCATTTGGAATCAAAAGTGTAATTAAAATTAAATAGTGGTTCATGTATTAAAAATTTTAGTCAAAATGATTAAACTTTTCATTAAAACTTTAAAAATTTACAAGGGATCCCAAAAAGGGTTCTAAACAAAGTATAATTACAACCCAATGTTACAAAAAAATAGCCGGCCTAAGCGGCAAAACTCAACTTATACCCTAAGTCCCAAAAAATATCTCGATTATGGAGACCGAGTAGGCTGAGTATGTATGCACTGTCCAAGAGCCCTCCAGCTCATGGCTGGTCCATCTTCCCTTTGCCCTTACCTACACCACAAAGCATCCGTGAGCCAAGGTCTAGCAAGAAAACTCAACTAGGCATAACAAGTATTCAATTGTACATAAACATTGAACACATGTTTAACAAATTATAAACAAACTCAAGTCAACCTTCCAACAAGTTATACGACTTATGTCAAACAAGTGCGTACCGCACCCCCATAGTAGCCCTGCCATAAAGACCTACATTCCACATGATTATCATCGAATACGACCCTTGTCGACCAATCAAAAACAATTATAAAACAACAGATGCAACATATGCAATTATAGAACAAGGATATATAACTCTAATGTGAATCAGTGCACGACTATAACCGCGTTCCAAAGTCGTGATCAATGCCCTATTCTTGGTGCATATGCCAGTTTTCCTACCTCGAGTCTCATTTTGAAGATGGAATGACCTCAAGCGCGATCCTTTTCCCAAGCCTCGTGGAACCCCTAGTCATAACATTAAGTATATGCTCATTAGAAACTATTTCTTGTAACGGGCTCAAAAATTAAATCCTAGCTCTTGGAACCTCCAATTCCATTCAACGGGGTAATGGAATCATCCTCCGAGCCCACAAGAGGGCCCCAAAAATCAAATCCTAGAGACCTCGAGCTTATTTCCCAAAAATCATAAAATCCACATTTCGGGGCACCTGGAGTAGTCGCGCCAGCGCTAGTGCGGTTGCGCTATCTGATATATTTTTCAGTCTTAGTTTTTTTTTAGTTTTATTGTTATATTTTTAGTTCTTTTTATGTATTGTTGACGTGTTTTTTCTCCAATAATAGATTAATAAATCTATAAAAAAAAAGATGATTAGGCTTTTGTAAACCGTAAAATAAGAACGGAGGAAATTTACTTGGTTCAATGGTTAAAATCTACCTAGTCCACAAGTCTATATTATTATGTTTATGAAATCCTAGAGAAATTATATAGGATAATTTCTGTAGAGTTATTGCATACAAAATTCATTCTCTTTTACTATCAATTCCCTTTGTATTCATAGGGGTTGATGAATAATCTTGGGCAACTGTACAATATTTGATAAGTTACAAGAATGGGTAACTTCCAAAGTACATAATTCCTTAAATATGATAATTCCCTTGATATAGGGCATTTATTAGATAATGATTACAAGTATTAATTTCGTATAAAGAATCTCCAAGTCTGTGATCCTTATACCGCAAGCTGAAGGTTATACACCAGGGCGATCTGACTCGAGTAATGCTCGAAGACTGATGGAGGCGATCTTGACATTGTGTTATTCAATCTCTATCATAGAAATTTAGAGCGATAGGGAGGATCTCATGATAGCCCAACTCAATGACGTAATCTCGAGCTGTTTCATCTGGAGTAAATGAAATGTATTCAGAGTCTTGTAAGCTTCATCTATTGCTTGACAGTTGTACCTCGAACAAGAAGATTTAGCTCATATTTTTTTGGGTACAACATTTTCCCCTCAAGTCCTTGCTCGTGTATGACGTCACTCTTGACACACACAGTAGGGGCATTTCTACCCTCGTTGTGGGAAAACATGCCTACCTACCCACTCGAGTGTAGGACACGTTTCTGCTTGTTATAGGCGTTTGTTCAGGTTTCGAGTATTGTGACAGTTGTGTTGTCAACTTTTTGTTGTCATTTGGTTCATTTAATCTTAGCCCTTAGATCTCGAGCTGCTTTGATTGTGTGGCTCAGATCTTTCCCCAAAATTTACGTTTATATAGGGGTGCAAAATCTGATTCTTCACCACCTTTGCATTCAAATTTCCTTTTTTCTCTCTTTCTTGAAACCCTCAAGCTCCTAGTGCTCTTTAGTGATTTCTTCCCAGAAATTTATATGCAATCTCGACTTTCCTCACCCTTCCAAACTTCGATCAAGAACCAACTCGTAAGTATGTATTTTTTTCTCTGCTGTAAACTTCTTCTACACGTTTATGTACATGTTTATGAAGTTTTCCAGTTCTTTCTTTTTTATTTTGGTTATGTATATAGTTCGGTTTGGGTTTCGATACACCAAGGAAGATAAGCCATCTTATAGGACCAAAAACGATAGAATGCAAGGCACAAAGTAGGCAACTTTCTAGGTTTTTCTGGGTTTTGAGGTTGAATGGGTAGTAATTTAGGCCAAAAGTTTAAGGGTGTCAGGTCTGAAACTAGGTAGCTTAAGGGACAGAGTTCTGGGGTGGTTTTTCATTAAAATCACCTTTCAAAATCATTACTCTGATACATGATTTTTGAGGTGACAGTACTTCCCTAGATTAGGGCGCGTGAATTATGAGCACGCATGGATACATGTATTATGGTTTTAGATACCTTTTCAGCCCGTAGAAAATTTAGTTTGGGTAATGAAGCTTTTGATCCTTAGGTTGTGCTCTCCCATGATCTTGAAACTAGGTTACAGCCTCGAGCTGTTAAATTAGAAGTTAACAAAATATCTTTGAAAGTCTTGTAACCTTTATTTATTACGTGTCAACTGTACCTCGAGTAAGATAATTGAGCTCGTATTTTTAGGGTACAACATTTGCCCCCCAAGTCTCTCCTCATGTATGATGTCATTTTTGACACACATAGTAGGGGCTTTTCCACTTCCATTGTGGGAAAATGTGCACACTTACCCACTCGAGTACGGGGCACATGTCTATTTTCCATAGGTGTCTATTCGGGTTTCGAGTACTGTGATAGTTGTCTTGTCAACCCTTTGCCATCATTTGGTTCATTTAATTCTGACCCTCAGATCTCGAACTACAATCGTGTGGTCCAGATTTGTCCCTGAATCTTATGTATAAATAGGAGATCAAATTCTAAACCTTACCACATTTGCATTCAAAATTTTCCCCTTTCTTCTTTCTTCTAAAAAACACTCAAACTTTCAAAATCCTCTCTTTCCCACATCCCTCTTTCGATGATCACTGTCTAGTTTTCTTTATAATTTTCACCATTTTCTGTTCTTCTCAACAACCTCGATCAAGAACCACTCAGTAAGTACAGTTTATCTCTGGTTTAAATTCTTTTTTGCTCGTCTTTAACAAGTTTTCGAATTTTTCCAGTAGTTTTTGCCTTATTTTGGTTCTACACGAGTTTAGTTTGGGTTATATTAGGCCAAAATAGATAGAACTAGAAACGGTCAAGTTAAGCGCATAAAAATAGGTAATTTTTCTGGGTTTTTCTGTGTTTAGAAGATGAACATATAAGATTTTAGGTTGAAATTTCAAGGGTTTTGGCTCAAATCTGGGTAGCTTAGGAGACACGGTACTAGGGTGGTTTTACATTAAATCGCTTTTTAAAACCACCAAGTTTGACACACGAATGCCAAAGTTTTAGTACAATCCCGAGGTTAGGGCGCGTGAATTAGGGGCTCACAGGAGAGCACACATCAGGGTTTTAAATCTTAACTTAGCCTATAGATACTTTAGGTCGAGTGGTGAAGCCTTAGAATCTTAGGGTGCCATTTCTTCCATTATTAAAACTAGGTTGCATCCCTAGGTCACCTCTAATGAGTCATTTTGTAACCAGGCAAGCTAAAAACAATTGTCATGGCCCAACAAAAAAAAATATCATTGTAGGCTCCTCTTCTCAGAGAAAGGATAAGCAGGCCGCCTCTGAGACCCACATCCCCCACTTTTGTGCAATGGTGGAGAAGGAGGTCGAGGTAGGGCCTGACAGTTTCTTCAAGGCCAAGAGGATCGTGTCTCGTATAAATTCTTAGTCCAAGGTGAATAAAATAATGATGAGTCATGGGATCGAGATGACCCCCAAATTCTATGCTTGACCTCCATTGGAGGGTGAGCGGAGCTGTGCCCCGTTGGAGGACGACTTCGGGGCCTGGAGTGATGAGCACCTGAAGGCAGGTGCCTTCCTTCCGTTGGATCAATACTTTGTGGACTTCTAGAACTACGTGAAGTTCGCCCCATTTTGGATCCCACCCAATTCTTATCGCATCCTCACGGGGTTAAAGTAATTGTTCCTCAAGAACAAGCAGTAGGTCCCACCTGTAATGCCCTACTTCCTTAAAGTCGTTACTAAGTGAGTTTTAAATGTGCAATTAACTCGCAAATCGAGGTTTTAGGTTAAAATTGTAGCTAAACTGTAATAAAAGCCATATAATTTGAAAACGTACTCATTCATTGAAATTATAAAGCGTTATACATTTGGGATCCCAAAATTACTGTTTAGAAATATTTACAATTCAAAATATGATTTAAGTCAACTAAACGACAAAACTCTGATTAATACATGATGTCTCCCGAAAATACCCCTGGCCGTGGCAGCCAGGCAGGCCGAACATGTACACGTCACCTCACGCTCTCCGTACTCATGGTTGGTCGACCTTTCCCTTGCCCTTACCTGCACCATAGAGCACCCGTGAGCCAAAGCCCAGCAAGAAAACACAACACAAATAATCAACATATACATATCCAGCAACCAGCATATAACAAAGCCGCCAACAGGCTAAACATATAGCGGCCATGCTGCCCCAGGCGCTTTACTAGGCCCTGGGTTTGCGGTCTATACCGTGAGGATGACTCATGCATCCGAGAAGGGTCTCACCCTAAACGGCTTGCACTCCGCGTGCATAACACCACTCCCGACCCCTTGTTGTACTCGGCCTTCCACTCCACGTGCATAACACCGCTCCCGACCCCTTGCCATACTCGGCCTTCCACTCCACGTGCTTAATGCCATTCCCGGCCCCTTGCCGTACTCGGCCTTTGCTGTTTCCAACCTTCGCCGTTCATTCACAAATAAGTATACATAGCATAACATAAATAACTACTTAAACATGTACCAAACATAAACAATAGGGCTACGCCCTGCAACTCAATCACATAGGGTCGTGCCCTACAATACAAACTATAGGATCACGCCCTACTCTACGCGTACACTAGTTTTTTTACCTGTGTCCTGAGCTTCTTGAGCACCAAAATCTCGAGCACAGTCCTCTAACCCAAGCCTCGCTGAAAACCTAGTCACAACACACAAGTAACACTCTTGTTACTAACCAATTCATAATTGTACCCCGGAACCAATCTCGTGCTCTCGAGACCTCCCATTTTCTCACACAAGGTGGCGAAAGCGTCCCTCGAGCCCCCTGAGCCAAAACCCTAAAAACACAAAATCCCACATCCTGAAAATGGCCCAGTGCCACAGCACAGCCCTATAGGGGCCGCGGTGCCCAGCAGGGCTCCTTGTTAATCTTGACATACTCAAATCATTACTAAATTACTACCCGATACTTAATAAATCCCAAACTCATATTATATACCTAAAATACCCCTAGGCTCCTCCCGAGCCGGGTATTTGACCCCGTTGTGACTTTCTAGCTAAACTGCCCCCTAGGACCGTCTCAGATCGTGCATCACAATTATATCACCACTCACACGTGGTGTCAATCACAATATACCCAAATATTGCATTTATGCCCTCAGCGGGCTAAATTTACAAACATGCTGTTGTGAAAATTAATATACGCAAGTATACGCAGTCACACAAGTAATACAATGATAAGTAAGATCGTCTCCACAGGGATTGCAAACAAAATACAATGTAAAATCAACTAATTACAATTTAGAAATTTAAGAAACTGAATTGAGTGGTTGTTTAAACTAAAATAAACTGAAAGAAATTACAATATGCTTAAAATTAACCACAAGTTCTAGAGAAATAACAGAAAGAAGAATTATCAATGGAACAATTGGACTTGAATAGTTAAATCCCCCTAAGTCAGAAACTGCCCAGAATGCTATAGCATTAAATTTAGCAAATCGCACCAGAGTTAACTAGAATTCCCAATATGCTCACCAGATTTTTCCAAAACTCGTGAATATAGTTCTACCATCCAATTAAATATATTCCTATATCAAATCAGACTTAAGAACACAAATAACAGCACCAATTCTCAAAAGTTATGCAAGGTAAGTAAAATATTCCTATTCTACTCACTAAGAACAACCTAACAATGGTTATGCTCTTGCATCATTCAAGTACAAACTACTACATTCAACCTTTCCAGAATTAAATCTAGCTTAATAATCTGCCATTGTTGGCCAAACAACAACAAACAATAATCATGAACAACACTTGAATGAACAATGGTGAATTTACGTAAATATGCATTTAAACTTTAATAACTATGACATAGGGTTCTTTAACCATTCAAGTCTCAAAAAGCTTAGCTCATAGCTAAATTAGTATCCAAAATCTGAAATGGAAAATTGATATCCATGAGTTCTAAAATAGCTATTCTAAATTAGGAAATACAAAAATTAAAGAAGAAGAGTAAATGGGACAAATCCAATATAGTTGGTGTGTGAATCCTCCTTGTCCTTCTCGTTCCCCTTCAACAATTGTACTTCTCTCTATTTTTCTCTCTGTTTTTCTGTACTTTTTCTTCTGATGATCCTCCAATGGCTGCTACTAAGGTGATATGGCTCGTACTCCTTTTCTTTCCAAATTAGGGTACAAAAACCTCATCTCTCCAATTAGAAAGCCCACCTTCTTTTCCTCCACTTAGGCCCACTTAATTGGACCACTTTTCTGCCCAAAATAACTCCAGCTGGCGCCATTTATGGACCCATGCCACCTGGTCATGGATTAGAAGGAAATGACACAGCTGCCTTTAATTTCCACGTCAGCAAGTGAGCTCCAGCATGCTGCAGCATGAATTTTAGCAATCTGGAAAGTTTCAGCTTTTGCTTCCAAACCAAGCTTCCAATTTTTCTTCTTCAATCCTTCCATGGATCGCTTGATTCCCTTTTTACACAGAAAACTAGAACAAGATTAGTTATTTAATTCCAATTTAAACCCAAAATATTGTAAGACTCCAATATTAGATCAACTAATTATATAGATAGATAACAACTTAAAATTGACAAACAAACACCAAAATCATCACTCTTTTTATGCACAATTAAGTGTAAAAGTCAAATAAATAACTCTATATCATAGAGTTATCACATGCCCCTAATAACCAAATGGGGCCCACATGCATTTTTAATTCACCTAAACATGAATTTCTAATCACATACTTATAAAATTCACATATTAACATAATAAATCAATTATTGCCCTCCAGGCACGCTAATCAAGGCCCTAAGTCTTATTAGCAAATTTGGGACGCTACAATTTTCCCCTCCTTACAGAAATTTTGTCCTCGAAATTACCTTAATAACTTGGGATACTGCTCCTGCATATCTGATTCAAGTTCCCATGTCGCCTCCTCTACCTTGATGTTCCTCCATAGCACTTTTACCAAGGCGATGGTCTTGCTCCACAAGACTTTATCCTTCCAGTCCATAATCTGAACCGTCTTCTCCTCATAAGATAAATCTTGATCCAGCTCCAAATTCTCATAACTCAATATATGCGTAGAATCTGATACATACTTCCGGAGCATGGACACGTGAAACACATCATGAACCCCTGATAAAGCTAGAGACATCGCCAATCTATAAGCTAACTCCCCAACCTGTTCCAGATTCTCAAAGAGGCCAACAAACCTAGGGCTCAGCTTGCCCCGAACACCAAACTGCTTCACTCCTCTTAAAGGAGAAACTTTGAGAAACACATGGCCACCAACTTGAAATTCTACGCTCCTGCGTTTCAAGTCCGGGTAACTCTTCTGGCGACTTTGGGAGGCGAGCATTCCAGCTCTAATCTTCTCAATCACCTCATTGGTCCTCTGAACCATCTCAAGACCTAAGTACCTTCTCTCACCCGTCTCATCCCAATGGATAGGTGATCTACACTTCCTCCCGTATAACATCTCATACGGAGCCACTCCGATAGTCGCCTGATAACTGTTGTTGTATGCAAACTCAATCAATGGGAGATACTTACTCCAAGATCCCCCAAAATCTAGCACATAGGCTTGTAGCATATCCTCTAGTATCTGAATTGTCCTCTCAGACTGTCCATCCATCTGAGGATGATGAACGGTACTAAACCGCAAGTGCGTGCCCATAGCCTTCTACAGGCTCTCCCAAAACTTGGAGGTGAAGGTGGGGTCCCTGTCAGATATTGTCGACCTCGGAGCCCCATGAAGTCGAGCAATTTCCTTCACATACAACTCTGCATACTGCTCCACAGTATAAGTCATCCTAACAAGCAAGAAGTGGGCGAACTTGGTATACCTATCCACAATCACCCACACTGAATCATGTTGTCCCATGGTCTTCGGCAAACCAACCACGAAGTCCATGGTGATATCCTCTCACTTCCACTTTGGAATCCCTAGAGGCTGCAATAACCCTGCCGGCCTCTGATGTTCAACCTTTACCTGCTGACATGTTAAGCACTTAGTCACATAATCCACCACATCCCTCTTCATTCCCGACCACCAATACAAGGTTCTCAAATCTTGGTACATCTTCGTTGTACCTGGATGTAAAGAATAGGGAGTGGTATGAGATTCATCTAGTATCTTTCGCTGAATACCAACATACTTCGAAACACAAATTCGACCCTTGTACTTCAATAATCCTATCTCTGAAATAGAGAAGTCCTTAGCCACTTCAGCTAAGACACTCTCTCTGTGTTTTACTAACTAGGGATCCTCCCCTGTGCCTCCCTGATCCTCTCAAGGAGCGTAGACTGAAGGGGGATGTTGGCTAATTGACCAACCACCAACTCTATACCTGCTCTGGTCATCTCCTCAGCTAACTTATCAGATATCTACCTCGAACTGAATAATTGTCATGGGCCCTTCCGACTCAATGCATCAACCACTACATTAGCCTTCCCAGGATGGTATAGGATATCACAATCATAATCATTTGCCAATTCTAGCCATCATCTCTGGCGCATATTCAGATCCCTCTGAGTAAAGAAGTACTTCAAACTCTTATGGTCGGTGTATATTTCGCACTTCTCACCATATAGATAATGTCTCCAAACCTTAAGTGCAAATACCACCGCTGCCAACTCTAGATCATGCGTGGGATATCTTTGCTCGTACTCCTTTAGCTGTCTTGATGCATAGGCTATCAACTTTCCAGCTTGCATCAGCACACACCCTAAACCCTGTCTGGAAGCATCACAATAAACCACAAACTTCTCGTTGTCTGACGGCAGACTCAATACTGGAGTGGTGATCAGTCGCCGCTTCAATTCATTGAAACTGTTCTCACACCTGTCTATCCACACATGCTTAGTCTTCTTTCTCATCAATTTAGTCAACGGTGTGGCTATCCTGGAGAACCCCTCAACAAACCGCCGATAATACCCTGCCAAACCCAGGAAGCTCCTAACTTCTGGTACACTGCTTGGTCTAGGCCAATCCCTCACTGTCTCAATCTTACTTAGGTCAACCAGAATCCCCTCCTTACTAACAATATGGCCCAGAAACGTGACTTGCAATAGCCAAAACTCGCACTTGCTGAACTTAGCATATAACCTATGCTCTCTCAACTGCTGCAACATCAGACGTAAATGTTGCTCATGCTCTGTCTCTGACTGAGAGTGCACCAATATGTCATCAATAAACACAATCACAAACTTGTCCAAATAGTCCTTGAAAACCCTATTCATCATGTCCATAAAAGTTGTTGGGGCGTTGGTTAATCCAAAGGACATAACTAGGAATTCATAGTGTCCATATCTCGTGCGAAAGGCAGTCATTGGTATGTCCTCCTCTTTAATCCTTAACTGGTGATAACCTGGCCGGAGGTCGATCTTAGAGAACACTGTCTTCCCCTGTAACTGGTCAAGCAAGTCATCAATCTTGGGTAGTGGGTACTTGTTCTTAATGGTCAACTTGTTTAGCTCCCTGTAGTCAATAGACATGCTAAGAGATCCAACCTTCTTCTTGACGAACAACACTGGAGCACCCCATGGCGAGAAACTCGGTCTGATGAACCCAAATTCAGTAATTCCTGCAACTGAATCTTTAATTCCTTCAACTCTGCCGGAGCCATTCTATAAGGTGTCCTAAATACTGGCTCTGCCCCTGGCGGAAATTCTATAACAAACTCGATCTCCCGCTGTGGAGGCAACCCTGGCAAGTCTGCTGGAAAAAAATCTAGAAACTCACATACCAATCTGGTCTCACTCGGTCCAGCCGACAGAACCTTAGAGGTATCCACAATGTTCGCTAGGAATCCTATGCAACCTTCCTGCATCAGGTCTCTAGCCTTCAGTGCTGAAATCATAGGTACCCGCAGTCCACTAACTGTCCCCACAAATACAAAGGGTACCTCCCCTTCTGGTTCAAAAGTCACCATCCGACGCTTGTAGCCAATCGTCGCCCCATACTTCAATAACCAATCCATCCCTAGAATCATATCGAAGTCATCCATCACTAACTCGATCAAATCCACAGACAGTTCTCTATTGTCTATCTCTACTGGCAATGCTCTAACCAATCTCCTAGAGACTATTAGTTCCCCACTCAGCAACAAAGTCTGAAATCCCCTAGCATACAAATCACTAGGTCTACACAGCTGATCTATCACTCTAGCAAACACAAATGAATGAGTAGCTTCTGAATCAATCAATGTAGTAAAAGAAGAACCAGCACTAGAAATCTGACTTGTCACGACCGAAGGGCTAGCCTCAGCCTCAGTCTGAGTCAAGGTGCATACTCTAGCAAGAGTGAGACTGTTGCTCTGCTTCAGCTCCTCTTTCCTGGCTTGTGGGCAGTCCCTCTTCAAATGGTTGACACTCCCACAAATAAAGTAGGCCCTGATCCTGCACTCTCCCTGCTATCGTCGTCTGCATCGAGGACATACTGGGAAACTCCTCCAGTTGTCACCCCCGCCCTGACGGCCACTAAAAGCACCCCGTGCCCTCCTTTCCGAGCTAAGAGGAACAAAAGAATCTGGGGCCTTTCTCTTCTGCTCACTGGGGCCGCTACCTCGACTAGATCCGGTAAAAGGAGGCACCGTCCTCCTGGCATTGCGCCTAGCAGCGCCCTCTCTCCAAAACTGATCCTCGTCCCCCCTCAGTTGTAAGGGCCTTGTCCACTACCTGAGCATATGTAGTAGTCCCCAAGTCCAATGTTATATTAACATCACGGGTGATCATGACATTCAACCCCCGTACAAACCGATCCCTTCGTGTCGCATTAATCGGCACCAAATCCAGTGCGAACTTCGCTAACCGGTCAAATCTCAAGGCATACTCAGTAACTGTCATCCGGTTCTGAGTCAGGTTGGTAAACTCATCAACCTTCGCAGCTCGGACTGCGACACTGTAATATTTCTCATTAAAGATGTTCCTGAACTCTTCCCAGGTCATAACTGCAACATTTCTTCTCTATGTCACTACATCCCACCAGATGCAGGCGTCCTCTCTGAACATGTAGCTGGCACAAGCTACCCTCTCGTTCCCTTCCACCCTCGTGAAATCCAGGATGGAGGAAATCATATTCATCCACTGCTCTGCCCGCAGTGGGTCTGGTCCACCCTCGAAGGTGGGAGGGTGCTCCTTCCTCAATCTTTCATACAAAGGTTCCCACCTATTCTCCATAACAGGTTAAACTGGCACTGGCGCCACAACCTGCTGAACTTGCAACCCAGTTCCCTGAGGAGGGGCCTGCTGCCTCAGCTGTCGAAGCTCTTCTTCTGTTTGGTGCAGTCTGGCTTCCATGTCGGCAAACATCTATTGCCAATTCTATGGGGCAGGTGGAGGGTCCTGACCCTGGTTGTCATCCTCGGCCCTACTGTCGCGGAGTCTGGCTGATTGACGAGACATCTCAACAATCTGCATGTAATCAACGACGCCGCTCATCACGCATGATAACAACATCCAAAACCACCTCCCAATTCACATCAGCCAACCATAAACAGCAGTCCACATAACACAAATAACATACAACACTCAAGGGGCCATGCCCTGGCATCATGCATATGTTAACACATTCATCATGCTCTATATAAAATAATCAGGGAAACAGGGCACTCAAGCACATAATTAAGCATATAATTCAATCTTTACCAATCAACCCTGAGTCGAGCTTGTCACTGACAGCGAGCATACATGTTCGGTCAATCTCCAGGAACCATAAACCTTGGCTCGCTCTGATACCAAGTTGTAACACCCTACTTCCTTAGAGTCGTTACTAAGTGAGTTTTAAAATGTGCAATTAACTCGCTAATCGAGGTTTTAGGTTAAAAGTGTAGCTAAACTGTAATAAAATCCATTTAATTTGAAAACGTACTCATTCATTGAAATTATAAAGCGTTATACATTTGGGACCCAAAATTACTGTCTAGAAATATTTACAATTCAAAATATGATTTAAGTCAACTAAACGATAAAACTCTAATTAATACATAATGTCTCCCAAAAATACCCCTGTTTGTGGCAGCCAAGCAAGCCAAACATGTACACATCGTTTCACGCTCTCCGTACTCATGGTTGGTCGACCTTTCTCTTGCCCTTACCTGCACCATAGAGCACCCGTGAGCTAAAGCCCAGCATGAAAACACAACATAGATAATCAACATATACATATCCAGCAACCAGCATATAACAAAGCCGCAACAAGCTAAACATATAGTGGCCATGTCGTCTCAGGCGCTTTACTAGGCCCTGGGTTTGCGGTCTATACCGCGAGGATGACTCATGCATCCGAGAAGGGTCTCACCCTAAACAGCTTGCACTCCACGTGCTTAATGCCGCTCCTGGCTCCTTGTCGTATGCGGCCTTGCACTCCACGTGCTTAACGCCGTTCCCGGCCCCTTGCCGTACCCGACTTCCTGCCGTTCTCGGCCTTCGCTGTTTCCGGCCTTCTTCGTTCATTCACAAATAAGCATACATAGCATAACATCAATAACTACTTAACACATGTACCAAACATAAACAATAGGGCTACACCCTGCAACTCAATCACATAGGGTCGTGCCCTGCAATACAAACTATAAGGCCACACCCTGCTCTACGGGTACAATAGTTTTCTTACCTGAGTTCCGAGCTTCTTGAGCACCGAAATCCTAAGCACACTCCTCTAACCCGAGCCTCGCTGAAAACCTAGTCACAACACACAAGTAACACTCTCATTACTAAACAATTCATAATTGTACCCCAGAACCAATCCCATGCTCTCGGGACCTCCCGTTTCCCCACACACGAAGCAAAAGCATCCCCCAAGCCCCATGAGCCAAAACCCTAAAAACACAAAATCCCACATCCTAAAAATGGCCTAGTGCCACAACATATCCCTATAGGGGTCGCGGTGCCCAGCAGGGCTCCCCTGTCCTAATTCAACCCAGTGCTGCGGCACGGAAGAACAAAACCACAACGCTCATACGGGAACCCAGAAAACTGGGTTTTTCCTAACATTTTTCCCGAGCCCAAACTCATCCAAATCACTACCAAAGTACACCCAAGTCGCAATTCGACCTAAAACTTCAAATAAATAGTATAGCAACTCAAAAATACCAGCAACAAACTCAAACACTCAACCAAACTCAAAAATCACCTAGTGGTTTAAAACTCCACAAAACTTATACCACACTCCACAAAACTTAAACCACACCATAATATTTACTTTAGAAATCAATGAAATTCTTACCTCAAGTAGGAATTCGACCTGAGATGCTTTCAAATCTAGTTCCAAGCTCAAATCCACAAATTCCTAAGCTTAAGCTTCACAAAAAACTTCATCCCAAAGTCCACCAAGAAAACATAAATTCAGCTCACCAAAACAACACTTCCAACAAAAATCAACAAAGAACTGACTAGAAAACTTACCCTTGATCTTAACTAAGCCTCTGAACACTTGAATTTCTGGCCTAAAACCCTTCAAAATCAAGCCCTATGGTGAGAGAGAGAGAAGTGAATGGGAGAGTGAGCTGAGAGAAATTGATCCTTTTCCTTCCTTTCCTCTGTTTTGTCTAGGTGCCTCTAGAATTCCCAGCTCCCACTGAGTATATCCACTTGCCAAAATGATTGAATTTCCCCCTTAAGTTAACCTAAGTCCTCAAATATCACCAAGGGTAGTTTAGTCATTTGACATATCCCGCTTAGGTACACCTAAAAATCCCTATTAATCCCAGCATACTCAAATCATTACTAAATTACTACCCGATACTTAATAAATCCCAAACTCATATTATATACCCAAAATACCCCTAGGCTCCTCCCGAGCCGGGTATTTGACCCCATTATGACTTTCTAGCTAAACTGCCCCCTAGGACCATCTCAGATCGTGCATCACAATTATATCACTACTCACACATGGTGTCAATCACAATATAGACAAATATTGCATTTATGCCCTCAGCAGGCTAAAATTACAAACATGCCCCTAATAACCAAATGGGGCCCACATGCATATTTAATTCACCTAAACATGCATTTCTAATCACATACTTATCAAATTCATATATTAACATAATAAATCAATTATTGCCCTCCAGGCACGCTAATCGAGGCCCCAAGCCTTATTAGCATATTTGGGATGCTACACCACCCCTAGAGGATATTTTATATTTATTATGTCTGAAGGCCAATCCAAACGTTAAAACCCAAGTTGATGCTTTTTATTACCTCACCCAGTTTCGCAAATCGGCCAGTTTCATCGACCTTCTTAGCCATCCGAATGACTTCAAAGACCAGTTCTTTATGTCAAACGAATTCTAGAATTGCAAACACTGTTACTTCAACCGACCTCGTAAGTATCTTAACTTTTAAACTCTTCATCTGAATTCTTTACTTTTTCTAAGTTTTACTTATTCTGAATTCTTTACTTTTGCTAAGTTTTGCTTTACAAAACAGTCTCAGACCCTTGGGATCAATATAATACTCTGGCCAGTGCTCCTACTGAGGAGAAAGAATGCAAGGCAGTGGTGAATGCCACCACCAAGGTGGCCTGCAGGCTAATCTGGGAAGATAAAACCCATGCCATTAAGCCTTGAGGTCCTCCCAAGAGGCCACCTCCGATCATTGAGGAGGTCGCGCCATTAGTGCGCATGAGAAATGTTGTCGAAGGCTGGCATACTAATAATAACCAAGGTCGTGCTAAATCGGGGGTAGCAGCCGGTACCTTAGTCAAAGGTAATAAAGATAGGGAAATAAACCGAGTTATTATTAATTTCGTAATAACATGATTCAATCAAAGGCAAGTCATGAGCAGATATCCCGAAGACCCGGACCTAGATGTAACCTTGAATCAGTGTGTCGACCACTTGGTTGTTCACCATGACTTAGCCTACCCTAAGTACACTATAGTAGTAGATAACACTTTTCACTTTAGGTCCACCATTTTTTAACAATATAGTACAAACCTCTGATCTCGGCATTCCTTATATCATGGTTCCTTTACCCCAGGTATTAAGCATGGCGAATATGAGCCTAGTCCATGAGAAACCTGGACCTAGTGAGTCTCGCGAAGTAATTATGTTAGAGTCTCCCCCACATCCAGCCATACAAGAGTTAGAGGTTGCAACCAGCCCGGTTCATAATCCGGAGCTAATCATAGTAACTCCCCCTCTAGTTCGCAGGGTAAGATTCTTGTACTTTTACTTCTTGTTGTTTACATAGTTAGAATTTTTCTAACTATTTTTTTATCATTTTACAGAGGACGACATGGACCTCAAAAGTGCATTTAAGACTAGTTCCAGTCCTGTCATTAAGAAGCAGTAGGTCTCAAAGAAGGCCGCCTCCTGGGCTGGTTTTCAAGGGGAACTCAAGCCCAGGCCAAAGACATCACATCCTCGCAACAACAAGTGTAACACCCCAAATTTCCTAATAAGGCTTAGGGCCTTGATTAGGGGACCAGGATGGCAGATTATGGAATTATGTGATTATGTGATATATATGTGCATCATTATGTGATTATGTGAGTTATATTATAATATGACTTGATATGCATGTTTAGGTGTATTAAATATGCATGTGGGCCCATTTCTGTTTAAAAGGGCAATTTTTGTAATTTGGCATATATGTGGTATGTGTGTGATACTATATTACTATGTGGATATGTGTGGGTTTCTCGGCACGAGACGATCCTAGAGAGCAAGCTAATGGGAAAGTCACAACGGGACCCATACTTGACTTGGAGTGAGTCAAGGGGTATATTGGGTATTTAGCACATTACTGGGATATTGGGCAATGGGAATGATTATTTGATGATATATTGGGAGTTAGTGAGATCAAGAGGGAATTTTGGGAATTTTGACTATTTTACCCCAGGGGGCGTTTTTGGGACCCCGAGCATTAGGATCTGCTTGAGGTTACTTGAGCTCGAAGTAACCTGTCAGAAACATAAAAAGAACGTTCAGTACGTTCTCTTTCTCCCGTTTGTTCATTTGACGTCGTTAGCATTTTCGAAGGAAACTCGAGTTTTAGGACTCAGATTCAAGCAAGGTTAGAGTCATAGCGATTCTAGGGAAGATTAAAAGTTTATTATCCAGAGGTTTTAGTCGGGAAACGACTCAATCAGAGGTAATCCAAGTTTTAAGTTTTGAGTTTTCAAGTTTTTAAGCTTTGATTGGATTTTATGCTTTGATGAGTTTTTGAGCTGTTTAAAGCTTAGGCTTTGATGTTTTTAGGCCATTGGGATGTTTGGGAACTTTTTTTTTGGGATTTAAATATGTTTGGATAGGATTTTAGAGGACTTTAAATGGGAAAAAATGACCTTGTTCTTGGAAGTCACGACCTGCGTGAACCCAAAACCGGGAGGGATTCTGCCTGGGGGACGCACTGCGACTCTAGGGGGAGCAAGTCGCGACTCGCACCATGAAGCCTAGGCAGAGGGTTGTCTGTTTGGGAGGTGCACCGCGACCCCCACGGCCAAGTCGCAGCCATTTAACTGCTAGGCATGCTTATTATGATTTGGTGACATGTTATTAACTGGTTATGAGCATGTTTAAGTTTTCTTATTGAGCCTCAGCTCACGGGTGCTATGTGGTGCAGGTAAAGATAAAATAAAGCTAGACCATCCTTAAGTTGGAGAGCTTAGGTGACGATGTGTACATATGCGGTTGCTCGACCACCACGGCCTAGGGTTTAAAAAGGAACTAGGGTCAAACACTATTTTTCCGCTTAGGATGGCAGGTTGTAACTCTTTTATTGTAATAAACCTTTCAAATGTATTTTGGGGAACCCATGTATACAGTAAATGTGTTTAGTGAAATGTTTGTATTTTTTATCAAATTTTTTAACTGAAACCGTTAATCACATTTAGTTACATGATTATGGCCAAATGACTCGTTTAGCGAGTTTGGCACTATTTAAAATACACAGTGTAACAGTCCCTGGGTAGTAGGGCGTTACAACAAGCTTCAATGGTAAAGATTAAGAATACTCCTCCCCCAGCTCCCCAAGTGACTGATATGCAGTTCCCCAGGTGACTGATATGCAGTTCCCTTAGTTATCCAGGCAGTTCCTCTGGTTGCCATCCCAGCTCCTTATATCGAGGTGGGAAAATTTTCCAACCATCTTTGGGCTCTGTTCCAGTGCCTTACCAGTCAAGTGGTCATACATCTCAATCATCTCTCCGTTAAGGAGATGGAAGCGATTGAGGGAAAGCCCGCCTCGTCTGTTCTAAACTCTGCCCTGGGGATGTGTCTGACCGTGAGTTTCATTACTTCTTTCTCAAAATTTAACCCATATTTTTTATAGTCTAACCTCTCATTTATATTTCAATGCAATCATGTTTTGCCCAGATTCAGGCTGGGGAACGGATCTCTTCTGCTCTTGTTGCGGCAGAGCAATCTGTGAAGGAGCTCGACGAGGTTAGAGATAGGTGCAAACAAATTTAGGATGCAACCTCTAAGGAAATATAGCAAGCTCCCGAAAAGAATCGATAGCTTGAGGTGGATTTGGAAACCTTTTAGAACAATGAGAAGATTTCCAAAGCGCAGGCCATGCAAGTGATTCAAAGTCGCAACCAGCTTCAAGGGAAAGTTGATGAGCTCCAGTTGAAGGTTAAGGGAGCTGATGCAGAGTTGGCAGAGTCCTTAGAATACATGTTTTACAAATTATGGTGCTTTAACCAGAAAGGTTACTTCTCCATCCTAGACGACGAGCTATGGGGGCGATACCTCGCCAAATTCCAAGATCAGTTGGCAAAAGAACCTATCGAGACATTCATGGATATGATGAGCAAAGTACTTAAGGATTTATTGGATAAGTTCGTAGTGGTGTTCATAGAAGATATCCTAGTTTATTCTAAAACCAAGGAGGAGCATGAAGAGCATTTGAGGTTGACACTCAGCAGACTCCAGGAGCATCAACTTTATGCTAAATTCTCCAAATGTGAATTCTGGTTGGAGCAGGTAACTTTCCTAAGGCATATAGTGTCCAAGGATGGAGTAGCAGTGGATCCAACTAAGATTGAGGCTATAAGGGATTGGCAACAACCCAGGAATGCATCTGAGGTTTGTAGCTACTTAGGGTTGGTTGAGTATTACAGGAAGTTCATGGAGGGTTTCTCGAAGATTGCAACACCCTTAACTAACCTAACCCGCAAGCAGCAGAAGTTCACCTAGTTGAGAAATGTGATGAGAGTTTTTATACCATGAAGGAGAAGTTGATCTCTTCACCCATCTTATGTATCCCGGCAGGAGAAGGGAAATTCACGGTGTATTGTGATGCTTCCAAGAATGGATTAGGGTGTGTATTGATGCATAACGGTAAAGTAGTAGCCTACGCATCGAGACAACTCAAGGAGTATGAGTGGAGTAACTGACTCATGACCTAGAGCTGACAGCAGTAGTGGTCGCACTAAAGATTTGGAGGCACCACCTTTATAGAGATAGGTGCAAGATTTACACCGACCACAAGAGTCTGAAGTTCTTTTCATCCAGAAGGTTTGAACATGAGACAACGATGGTTGTTAGAACTAGTGAAGGACTATGATTGCGAAATTCTATACCACCCAAGTAAAGCTAATGTAGTGGTTGATGCATTGAGTAGGCGAGGACATGGAAGAGTCTCGACATTGAGCACTATAGAAGCACCATTGCAGATGGAGATTATAAGTGTTGGAATAGAACTGGTAACAGGAGGTCTAACAAATCTCACCCTATGGTCCACTTTACTAGATCAGATTAGGGAAAAACAGAAGGTGGACGAGGCCCTAGTAAAGCAGGATGCTTTGGTACAGCAGAACGGTGACAGTAAGTTCTCCATGTCCAAGGGAGGGCTACTGCGGTACAAGGATAGAATCAGTGTGCCTAGCGATGAGGAACTCGAGGCGAATATTATGAAAAAGGCACACACGACACCCTATTCCTTACATATGGGATCCACAAAGATGTACCAGGACCTGAAGGATTTATACTAGTGGTCGTGAATGAAGAGTGATATAGCAGAGTTCATTGCTAGATGCCTGACTTGTCAGCAAGTGAAGGCTGAGCACCAGAGGCCAGCAGGGTTACTACAGCCACTCTACATTCTTAAATAGAAGTGGGAAGAAATAGCAATGTATTTTGTGGTTGGGTTACCTAGGATCACAAAACAGCATGACTCTGTGTGGATAAAAATGGATAGACTCATCAAGTATGCTCATTTTGTACCAACCAAAACGACCTATACAACACACTAGCATGCAGAGCTATATGTTAGTGAAATTGTGAGACTTCACAGGGTACCAAAGTCAATATTCTGTGACAGGGGTTCGATGTTTACTTCAAACTTTTGTAAAGGATTACAGAAAGCAATGGGTATAAGCTTAAAGTTTGGTACTGTTTTTCACCCTCAGACAGATGGACAATCTGAGATGAATATTCAGGTTTTGTAGGATATGTTGAGGTGTTGCGCCTTAGACTTTTCGAAGTCTTGGAGTCGGTACTTACCCCTGATGGAGTTCTCCTATAATAATAGTTATCAGTCTACTATTGGAATGACTCCCTATGAGATGCTTTATGGGGGCAAGTGCAGATAATCTTTACACTGGGATGAAGTAGGGGAGAGACAAATATTAGGTCCAGAAGCAGTTAGGAAGGCCAGTGAGGCAGTTGAGAATATTCGTCAGAGAATGCTTACTGCTCAGAGTAGACAAAAAAGTTATGCAGACTCTAAGAGAAGGGACATCGAGTTTTCGGTAAGCAAATATGTGTTTTTGAAAGTCTAGCCAATAAAAGGGGTTGTGCATTTTGGCAAGAAAGGAAAATTGAGCCTGAGGTACATAGGTCCATTTGAGATTTTGGACAGAGTTGGGCATGTTGCATACCATCTAGCATTACCACCAGTGCTAGCTGAAACACATAATTTCTTTCATATCTTGATGTTGCGCAAGTATGTGTCGGATCCCTCCCATGTGTTGAGTAATGAGTCGTTATGGCTAAAGCAGGACCTGAGTTATGATGAACAACTTGAGAGTATCATCGAGAAGGGAGTCAAGGAACTGAGGTTCAAGAAGATTCCATTAGTTAAGGTCTTGTGGAAGAATAGTAGGAGAGAGAAGCAACATGGGAGCTGGAGGAGGACACGAGGAAGAAATATCCCGCGTTATTTAGTAAGAGAATTTCAGGACAAAATTCCTTTTAAGTGGGGTATATTGTAGCGAACCATAATATTTTTTTTATTTAATTAGTTTATTTAACTGTTCATTTTATAGAAATGTGTATATTGTGAATATTTAAATGATTGTTTTATTATATTAATTTTATTAAATTGTTAATTTGAATTTGTGACAATAATTGATTTTATTTTCTTGATTGTGTGTGTGTGGGTGCATGGCAAGAGGAGTATGCATGCATGAGAAAATGTTTGTACCTAGACTAGATTATGGAATTTGGAGTTTTCCTTGTTTAGAAAATTTTACCAATAAAAGAATAGAATATGTTTTATTCTTTGATAAATTGAGTTCACATTAAAAAGAGAAGAGAACAAAAAGGAGAGAGATAGAGAAGGTGGTTGTGGGTAAGAGTTAGCAAGGAAGTGGAATCTTGCTTCCATTTTTTGAGATTTCTACATTAGTGTGAGATCAAAATATGAGGAAAGTCTACCACCATTTTTATTAAAAATATAGGGAAATTAATTGACAAAATAAAAGGAAAAAGAGTGTTTCCTTTTCTTACTAGGGCCATAGGGTTTCAGCATGGGAGGCATAAAAAGGGAAATGAGAAGTTCTTGGCTCTCTTTTTTTTTGCTTGTGGTGGCCGAGACTTATAGAGAGAGTGAGAAAGAGAGCTTCAAAAATTAGAGGAGAAAAAAGGAAAGAAGAACACTAGGAGCAAGTTTGGGTTGATTAACGTAAGGTAATGTCTTTGAGTTTTGGTTGTGTTTTCCTATTCTTCCTTCTTCATGACTCTAAGACGACCTTGACTAATGTTTGGCATAGGGTTAGAATCTCACCAAGGAAAGGATCTCTAGTGCTCTAGGTTTGATTCCCACAAACCTTACAAGAAGTAAGGAATGATTGTTGTTGTTTTTTTTTTTGTGTTCTTACTTCTCTATTCTTGTTTGTGGATTTGAAAGAATTGTTTCTTTGATTGAATTGAATAGAAGAGCATGTGAGGATTGTAGATAGATTCTTGCATGATGATTGTGTTTTGTTAATATCGCTTCTTGTGGTTTTGTCTACATGGTTCGGCCATGATGCTTATAGGAATTCTAGAAGTCGAGTCTTTTATTTTGTTTAGCATATTGTGTCCTTGTATGGATTTGAAAGCTATGGTGATATTTGAATCAGTTGTGTTATGATATAAATACCTATTACTATTAATATTGTTTATATATTGATGGTGTTGTAATTGCAATGATGTTATGTGATGAAGAGTAATGCTTATTTGGCTATGGTAGTATGCTTTTTAACTTGTGATTTTCTTTAAGTATTAATTCAAGATATGACCTTGTTTTATTAGGGCGCATGATAGAATGTGTTTCTTTAATGGGGTTTTGACGCATGGAAGTGTTTTGATGTTGTGTTGGTTTCTTTTAGGTTTTGACCTATAAGTGTCCCATAGTGATCTTGTGTACGTTTGAAATTTTAAAAGCTTATTGTGATCTTAATTTTCAAGTTTCGTGTAATGTGATATAGAAAGAATAGGAACATGCTAGGTTTTTATTTCTTTGCTACCATTAAATATTTTTTTAGCATGATATTTGGAGTTTTGATACCTGGTTTGGAGTCCTTCCTTGTGTGTCTTTAATGGTGGTTTCGGCTAAGATAGGATTTGGTCTAAGTCAAGTTTTGTTAGCATGAATAAAAGTGTGAAGTGAATTCTTGTTTGATTACCATGCTAGGGTTTTGTTTTAACTATTTTATTAAAGCATGATTCTATGGGGGGATTTGTAAATTCTATATACTTAAAAGGATATTAATTTTAGAAATATGTTTCAAGCATGGTTGGAAATTGGCACTAGGGTTCTAAAGATTAATTTTATGAATATGAGAAATTTCATGAACGATGTGAATTGTCTAGTAGCATGATAGGATCTTATTCTTTTATTATGTTTTCTTAAGTAAAATTTTGGGGTTTTATAACTTTGATGCATGAATTACTATTCTTTGAGGGCTTTAGGGTTTCATCCATAAGTTGATGATGTGTATTGGTATTGTTTCCATTATTTTATGTGTGACATGCAAACGTGATTATGTGTATG
Organism: Humulus lupulus; assembly: GCF_963169125.1. Lineage (NCBI taxonomy): Eukaryota > Viridiplantae > Streptophyta > Magnoliopsida > Rosales > Cannabaceae > Humulus > Humulus lupulus. Next base: position 99,247,214 of record NC_084794.1, read on the forward strand.
AGTTGTGTTTGATTTTAGAAAGGTGTCGTAACTTGTTCTGAGGTAGTTTCCACGTGTGCATGACCTATGCACACATGGAATATGCTTTTACATGTTCATGTGTGTTCTATATGATATTAAGACAAGTGGTTTGATTATTATTCTAGGATCGTTGTGAAGTATTCCTGCTCTTTGATTCGCTTGGACTTAAGGTAAGGAAGTTAGCTAGACTTCTGTGAAATTATGTTATGAATGTAAACATGTACCATATGTGGTAAGTTAAGGCAATTTTTATGACTGTTCTATTTGAATGATTTTATGAAAGAAACATGGTTGTTAGCGTTATGCTCTCGCACAACAATGGTGTTACTAAGATATGACGCAACCCACAGAGCAGGCGTGTCATAGACCCCAAGGTGGGGATAGGAGGATCAGTTTCCCAAGATTCCTGGTTCCTCACAGAATTATACTTTTATTGTGTTGTGTGATTGTTTCTAAATAAAGTATACAGAGATGGAATGATTGTGTGTTATATTTCATTAAAGGCATGATAGTAGCATAGTAATGTTATATTGTTCTGTCTGTTTGTGTTATTTGTACTTCCTTACTGGGCTTTTAGCTCACCCCCTTACTTCTCCCCTTTCAGGTAGACGTTAGGTTGTTTGTTTGGCACACATAATGAGTTGGGTGATTTCCATTGAAGTTAGTATGTATGCTACGGGGAGCCTGTGGACGAGAAACAATCCAGAACGCCATATAACGTTCATTAGTTTATTTTTATTTTATTATTGAACTCAGTGGGTTGTCGTTATTTTCTTTAAATTGCATAAAGATATTTTGTTTTGAACATTGAACCCATATTGCATTGTTTCTAATAAGGCCTCACTGTATTTTCCAGACGATTATTAGTATTTTTCTTTATATTATTAAAGTTGTATTTTCGTAAAGATATAATAAGGTGTTACATGTTTAAACTTGTACATGTTTTTTTTTCTTCATGAATATATATCTGAGTTTTCGTTTCTTCCATAGATTTGATTTTGTGATTCCATATTAGAGATCTCAAATCCATATCATAAATACCAATCACATGAGTGAGACAGAGGGGAAATGGAGAATGAGAGGCGGAAGTGAAATGGAGCTTGATTTTCATTTTGATATCTGGTTTCAGCCCCATATGCGATTGCTCTTCTGCAAGAAGAAGAAGAAGATGATGATGATGATGATGGAGGCACTTGAAGAAGAAGATGGAGGCTGATAGTTTAGGACTAGGGTTTAGGTTGATTAAGTTTTATATTTGTGTTATTTTAAATTATGTTTATTGAATGAGACTCATATATTAGGATTAGGATTTATATATATTTAATTTATTTAAAAATAATTTAATTAATTTTATATTTCAAAATATATTTTTAATTATTTAATTAATTCATTAATTTATAAAATCTAAGGGCATTTTGGTCATATTCAAAAAAAGTTTGACCAAAATTGGGTCCATGGTACTATTTTGATCCATTTTGCAAAACATGGGGTCCGAATAGACATTTAACAAAACAGAGGGTCCAATAAGTAATTTTTGCACAACAGTTACGAAATTGTAACATTTTATCACTGTTTTGTAACACTATTCACACTATTAGTAACTCATAGTTGTCAAATTTTTAATAATCTATTTATAACTTATATTTACAAAATTATTAGTGACTAGTTCGATATCTTTTTATAATTATTAGTAACTCTTAGTTACAAAAATGTTGGTGACTAATCTAATAATTTAGTAGTTTGTTACTATTTCATTAATTTATCATTGTCAATTGGTAACTTATTGTTACGATATTGGCAACTCATCATTACGATCTTATAGCTCATTATTGCAAAATCGGTAAATCATTGTTAAAAAGTTGCAATTCATTGTCGCAAGCTTATACAACTCATTGTTACAAAATTAGTAACACATCGTTATAAAATTGGTTCATCGTTATATATATTTTTACTTATCAATATGTTTTGATTTCATATATCCATAGGTAATTAATTTTAAATTTATATATAGAAATGAAACTAACAAAAGATGATATATATATATATATATGATTTTAAATATAAATATAACTTGAAATAAAATAGTTATAAATAATAAAATTAATGGAGAAAATGACAACAAAAAAAAAAATCAAAAATCAATAAAAGTAGAAGAAAGTTAATAAATGAAAGTGTTAATATATATAAATATGTAAATATATGTGAGTAAGCAGACATATATATATATTTATTTATTTATAAGGGATCTTTATAATTATAACATATAACATAAAATAATTACAAAATTTACCTACGATATTTTATTTACAAAAATATCTTGCTACATCATCAAAAAATACTTGATTCCAAAAATAATATACGGAAACATTCCTGAAATCCTGAATTTCCTGTTTTTCTGGGTTTTCAAAAGTAACATTTTGGTTACTTATAATAGTGATAAGTTACCAATTTGTTACTTTTTTCATTAAACGATTTATTTTTAGATCATATTATTTTGAGTACATTTTGGTTACCTCCAAAACTTGTTTGTAGATATCTTAATATACCAATTAGTTACTTTAGGTTATATTATGGTATCTTATTATTTAAGATACATTTTGGTAACCTTCAAGCTTATTTAGAAACTAATGAGTTGCCATATAGTATAATCAGTTACCGTATAGTTTATTAATAAAAATTAATTTAGTATGCTACCCAATAACTTTTAAATAAAAAATTTTAATAGACTTTTTTAGTCACTCATGTAATTTACATATCTTATTATTTAAGATACTTTTACGTTACCTTCAACTCTATTTTAGAAACTAATTAGTCATCATATAGTATACAAATTTACTCCTATAATTCCAAGTTACCCTAAATAACTTATTAGAAATAATACCAATTTGTTACTTTTTCATAACATAAACTTGGAGTTACTCCTAAAAAGTTACTTTTCATACATAATGTTGTCCGTATTTTCATCTCTTGACACGTGGAAAATAAGAGTGATTAGTGATGAGGTAAGTCATGAGATGCTCGAAATGCAACCTCTCCAAGAAGCCTAGTTCGGACGGGTCGTGGACGTCTCCGAGGTAGGTCACACCCCAAGGTTTGTCTTCGAGGCGAGGGTTCCTCCAGGTGAAGCTACCTCCTGGGTCAGCAGATAAGTCGTGAATGTCTCCGAGTGAGGTCACCCTCCGAGGTTCGTCCTCAAGGTCGAGATCTCTCCAGGGGAGGCCACATTCGAAGGAGCTTTCTTCCCTCACTCGTCCCCTAGGTCTATGATTCTGGTCTTCAGAACTGGGATAGACACCAGACGATCATTTGACAACTTTTGATGAACCTCAATTAGTGGTGCCGAGTTCGTACACTTGACAATCAGCAGTACTGGCAACACCAACTGACATGGGAAAACGTGCGGCACACCCTGATAGTCACAGGTATGTTCCCCATAAAGTTGGTGCGTGACTTTCTGCAATGGGCCCTGTAGAATTCGCGTAGGTCATTGTCTTTATTGTAACATAGCCATTTATGTATTAACTTAACATTAATACCTCGATTTTATGAAAGATGATTAACATTAATGACCTCATCCTCTATAAATAGGATTGAGGTATCTCCTTGTAAAAAGTTCGATTTTTTAGGGGGAGAAACTCTGTACTCAATCCAATATATATGCTGCCTGAGAATCACCATTGAATCTTGCCACTACAAGCTTCAAGCTCATTAAATCATAGAAACTCGTGGATTATGACTCTTTTATAGCATGAACCACGTAAAACCCTATGTTCTTTCTTTGTTCTTTTTTTAATCTCTAAGATTAAGTTGACAATAAAAAAGGCAGTCAATACATAATATAAAACAATTAACCAAAATTTGAAAAATAAGCTTGGAGTTAATTAACTAAAATCAAGTTTTTTTTTGTGAAAAAGGTAACTAATCAATATCTAATTGGTATTTATAAGCAACTAAATTGTTACTTTTGGTGCCGTCATTTGGTTATGATGATGGCGAGAAAACATATGCTTCCAACATATCAAAATGACCACCTTGAAGAGTAGGTTGCGATTGTACCACTCTTGAGCCAAAAATGATCAATGGTGTGGCCATAATTTTTTTTTGAAGGTATGGAGAAGAGAGAGAAAAAAGAGAGAATTAAATAATTATTTTAGTGTTGACAATTCTTACATGAGGTATGTATTATTTTTATATGTTGTATAAAAAATGTTATTTTTGTATATAAAATTTTTGATGTTAAATTTGCAAATAAAATCAATTATAGGTTGTGAGATATAATTTTCTCTTTTTATAATCTACTAGTAGGGTGTAGTACGTGCAAGGCACGTGCTGGTCATATATTATAAATTTATACTTTTTAAGAGAAATTTTAGATAATGATGAAAATGATGAGGTAGCAAGAGAAAGAGATACAAGGAGAAAAAAAAATTAAGGAGTGGACAGAAGCCTGCTAAAGAGGAATGGAAAAAAAATAACATTCCAAAATATGGTGCAAACAAAATGTATCTACCTCCCATGGACGATGGTAATGGAAGGAAGAAGTTGAAGTCGTGCACCTGTTGTTTGAATCTCTTTTTCCTTCTACTTTTAAGGAAATCTGCATTCCAATTGAAACCATCAGGTGGAGAAGAAGCCTAAGGGAGAAGAAAATGACAAGACACGTGAGGAGAGAGAAAGGATATGGGTTGAGGAAAAAGTTTGCAAAAAAATAAAAAAAAACTCACAAGAGAGAAAGGATATGGGCTCTTGAAAAAGTTTGTAAAAAAACAAAAAAAACTCACAACAATCCAAAACAAAAAAAAAGTAAAGTTACTTAAATAGACATATGTAATTAAAAAAAATATATAATTTCGTTATATTAAAAGAAGTAAATATAAAGTTATACACAGGGAAAAGTGGAAACAAAAAATGAACGAAGAGCTGCTTATGCACTCTTTTACTAATAGTATATATATATATATATTGTTGACGCGGTTCTTCGCCAACAGGTAATTAAGAAAAGACGAGAAAAGGATTAGTGCTAATGTTGAACCGTAACAGATATATGATCTTGGAAAAGAGAAATGGTGACTCAAGACAAGTTTTTTAAGTGGTTTGAAAGTTAAAATCCTTCTACTCCACTAGTCAGTATTATTGCTGTATACTGGATATTTGATTACAGGGTATTTCTTACAAGAGATAATCCAACCCTTATTAACTCCCAGGGTCTCCATATTTATAGGAGAAGGCACTTGGGAGTTGGTAAGAAGGTCATCCCGTGACCTTCTTACCTATCGTATCAACTCTGTGACATTCATGATTAATTCCTAAACCTGACACATAAGTGTGGTCAAATCAATAGGTAAGGAGATAATGGGCCGCACGGCCCAACCCAGTCGTGGGTGTCTGAATACGCACGTTCCTGCTGCGTGTCCGAGAAGTCAGGGACATATCAGACACGTGATGTCTGATATGTGCACGTTTATCTTGCGTGTGTTGACTTTACAAAGAGTCATAGCCTCCAAATCCGGCTCGTACCACGAGCTGGGTGCCTAACTCGACCTTCGGCCTCCAGATTCCGGACTCAAGTCTTAGGCAATCTTGGCGAACCTTCGGGTTACCTCGATCTAAGGAGGTATGATCTTATGACGGCAGCTCTGGTTTTGGGGATATCCACGAGGTAATCATGATTAGGCCGCAGCTCAGCTCGCTAATAAGCCCGTGGAAAAATCAGGGCGTACATCTGCCCCCCAAGCCCCTGCTCGTGGTATACTACGACGTATAATGCCACAGTAGGGGCTTTTAGGCTTCCCCATGAACTCTTCACATTCCACATCTTACGCAGGCACCTGATACGTGGAACATCGTGGTTGGTGACGGTACGTCTTACGAGAACCGCATTTAATGGCCTAGCCTATGCCCAGCTGTCGTTTCGTATTTCGAGTGGAGGGCCTTGGATCCCACACCAGGGCCATCTAACGGCCCTCTATATGTGACCCTTCACGTATATAAAAGGGGTGGCCACCCTATGCATGGGCCACCCTTTCATTTGAAATTTCTCATAATTTCTCTCCTTCTTCTCTCTTCTTCTCAGAAGAAAAAGAAACCCTCCTTTCTGCGACCGCCATTCTCAGTGTTCAAGAAGCTCAGGCGTGAGGATTCCTTCGAATATTTTGAGACAGCAACTCCTACGAAGCTCCAACCTAGGCGACACCTTCATTCACCTCCCAACCAAACACTGTAAGTCTCCTGACCATGCGTGTTTTGAAAATATTTTTCACTGTAGCTTAGGTAAATATTTACTGTAGCCACATGCAAGGGTTTACTGGTTTTTGTGGGTATGAAGGGTGAAAGCCTTTTAGGTCAGGGTATTCTTTGCTGTAGGAAATCGTTTAGGAGTATGGTTTATAGGATGCATTTTCTGGGGAAAATTTATGGGTAGGAGTTTTGGAATTTTGGGTGCAAAACCGGGTAGCTTAGGGGACACGCTTCACAGGCGGTTTTGCAATCTTTGCCTACTGAAACTTTCCCCCCAAGGCAAATTCTATCCTGACCCTCCTGACACACGAATTCCGAGTAATCGGGGATCTGTTGGGAGCACAGGCGCGTGTTCATTGAATCGCGTGGTCCCACTCTCCACGGGCTGGGCTTACCTCAGCTCGTGCAAATAACATTTGATTTTTCCTCACGCTTGGGTCGCCTTTTCTGAAATATTTTCTTTTGTTCGTTAGGCGACCAGATGGCACCGAAGAGGAGCGCTCCAAAGAAGACCGTCGGTAGCTCAGCCTCTCAGCAAGACAAAGGAAAGGCGGTGATGCCAGACTCCCCGATCCCTAACTTTGGGCCGGCCGTGGAGCAGCAGGTCAAGGTCACTCATGATGCCTTCTTTGAGGCGGAGAGGATCGTCTCAAAGGTCACCGACCAGGCGAAGATCAACAAAATCTTTCTCTCCCACAACATCGCCCTGGGGAGAACATCTGTGGTTGCTCGACCCCCCGCGGAAGGCGAGCGGAGCTGCGCACCACTCGATGAGGTATACGCGGCCTGGAGCGGCGAGCATTTCAAGGCGGGGGCATTCCTCCCACTGGACCAGTATTTCGCGGACTTCCTCAATTATGTGAGGTTGGCACCATTTCAGCTCCCCCCCAACTCTTATCGGTTGTTGGCGGGGTTGAGATATTTATTTTGAAGCACGAGTGGGAGGTTCCCACTCCAGCAGACATTTTGTACTTCTTCTGCCGCAAGGTCAGCCCGGATCAGCGGGGGCGAGGCGACGGGTTTTATTACCTGACCCGATTTCCCAATACGGCTGCGGTCATCGAGCTGCCCAGCCACCCCAACGACTTCAAGGATCAATTCTTCATGTCGACGGGGTTCAGGAACTGCGAGCTCCACTACTTTAATCGTCCTCGTAAGTGTTTTTCATCCTTAGCTCGTAAGTTAAGTGTCGTTTTAGCTCCTCTCGTATCCCTTTCTTACTTAGATTAATTCTGCAGCCATCTTCGCGAGGACAGAGAAATTTGTGACCCTCGGGGCCCAATACGAGACACTGGCGGGCTTGCCCCCCAGTGAGAAAGATTACCGCGTGCTCGTAACAGACGAGACGATGGTAGCCTGCAAGCTGATTTTCCCAAATCAGACTTTGAACCTCAGGAGGCCCCGGGGGCTTCCCCCAGCTCACGACACCAGACCCATCATCGTGGAGGAGGTCGCGGGAGATGAAGATGAGGAGGACGAGGACGAAGAAGTTCCCCTTGTGAGGAATAGGAAGCGGGCTTTGGAGGTCGCCCAGAGGACGGGCGAGGAGAGGATCCAATCCGGAGCAGCCGCGGGTCCTTCTGGCCAAGGTAACCCTTACATGTTTAGGAGTCTAGATAGGGCCACAGCAGACCCCCAGCTGGCTAGGTTCAACCGTAGGCAGCTCGTCCATCGTCACCGAAGTGATCTGGACCTGAACACAACCCTGCTCCACTGTGTCGACCGGCTTGTGCTGGACTACCAAGATAGCCGGCCTAGGGGTACCGTAGTAGTAGATAACACCCTAGCCTTTAGGTCAATCCTATTCGAGGAGTATGGGACCAACCTTCGGTCATGGCCATCACTCCGGAGGGGCGCCGTAGCTCCGGGGCTTAAGCAATATGTAGAAGAATCTAGCCCGGAACCGGAGTCGGGTCCAGAACTTTCACTAGCTCGGGAGATAATCGACTTAGATTCTCCTGCGGGAGCTCCGGAGCCGATGGCTGTAACCATAGGTTCTTCTAGTCCGGGGGGTAGGATCCCTTTTAGTATACATATACTTTAATTTCTCTTTTTTCCCCCCTTGTTTTTGTTTGTGTGATTGCTAACTTGTACTAATCATGTCTTTGCTTTGACAGAAGAGATGTCTCAACCCGAGGAGAGCCTGCGAGGTGCGTTCTTCGAGGGGAACCCCCCAGCAGGGGCCGCTGGGCCAAAAATGAAGAGGCTCCGGACGTCCAAGCACGCCGCCGGGACCCCCACCAAGTCTCCTGCAAAGGAGAAGGAGCAAGCCCCAGCTGGTCAGGTCGTGGGAGTGGTCCCTCCTGCTGCAGGGGGAAGCAACATGCCTCCACCTCCTCCGTGAGCTCCGGCCACCGCCCGGGACGCAGGAACGGAGCTCGGGACCTCGGCAATTGTGCCCTCTGAGGTACGCATCCCAGTCAATCCCCAGGACCTGGAGAAGATCCCAGAGGCCTTTCGGGGAACAGTGTATGAGTCGGTGAACTACGCCGTCAGCCACATATACAAGTTCAACGAGAAGGAGCTCCGGGCCATCGAGACAATGAGCCCGGTGGGCGTGCTGGAGTCTTCACTGGGCATGACCCTAACGGTAAGCTGACTTTACCCCTTTATGGCTTTTATTATTACACCTTGCCCTGTTTTTTCTTTCTTCTCTTTTTTCTAAGGCAATTGTCTTTTCACCTTCGCAGAGCGCCGTTGCCCTTCATCGGAACATCGCCAGGACCAAAACTCAGCTTGAGGACATGAGGAGCGAGCACCAGACTACCCTGCAGGCGGCTAAGGATGCCTTGGCGGCCTCGCAGGTCGAGTTGGAAAAAACCCGCTGGAAGGTCCAAGAGCTTGAGACCTCCCTCGCCACCTCGCGGACAGACCTAGATGCCGCGAAGGCTGAGGCTCAGGCCGCCCTAGAGGCCGAGCAGAAAACTTCGGAAAAGTCCCTGGAATACCTGTTCTACCATTGCTGGGCCTACAATCCAGATGCTGACTTCTCCTTCTTGTTAGCGAGCCTCTGGGAGCGCTTGCTGGTGAAGTTCCAAGCTCGCCTTGATAAAGAAGCGCCCTCCGAGGCCGGGGAAGGCTCTGGCGCAGCCGAGCAAGGCGAGACGGTGACCTCCAAGGGGCCACCTGGCGGAGCCTAGGGCGTTTCTTCTCTTGTGCCCTTCACTATTTTTTAATATTTTTTGTGTAACCTTTTGCATGAGGTGCTTCCACCTCGAGACAATTTGATTTAACGTTTTTAATTGATCCTCTTTCTTGCCCTTACGCATTTTGGTTACAACTTTTTGAAAAAACTTAGTTCGCGTTAACTCTTACCCATATCTCGAGCTCTTTAGGAAGAACAACGATCAATAGATATAAATCAACTTCTAAGTTTTGTGACCCGGTTATGACCAGGAACTTATTTTGAAAACTTAGTTCGCGTTAACTTTTACCCATATCTTGAGCTCTTTAGGAAGAACAACAATCAATAGATTTAAATCAACTTCTAAGTTTTATGACCAGGAACTTATTTTGAAAACTTAGTTCGCGTTAACTCTTATCCATATCTCGAGCTCTTTAGGAAGAACAACGATCAATAGATTTAAATCAACTTCTAAGTTTTGTGACCCGGTTATGACCAGGAACTTATTTTGAAAACTTAGTTCGCGTTAACTTTTATCCATATCTCGAGCTCTTTAGGAAGAACAACGATCAATAGATTTAAATCAACTTCTAAGTTTTGTGACCCGGTTATGACCAGGAAATTATTTTGAAAACTTAGTTCGTGTTAACTTTTATCCATATCTCGAGCTCTTTAGGAAGAACAACGATCAATAGATTTAAATCAACTTCTAAGTTTTGTGACCCGGTTATGACCAGGAACTTATTTTGAAAACTTAGTTCGCGTTAACTTTTATCCATATCTCGAGCTCTTTAGGAAGAACAACGATCAATAGATTTAAATCAACTTCTAAGTTTTGTGACCCGGTTATGACCAGGAACTTATTTTGAAAACTTAGTTCGCGTTAACTTTTATCCATATCTCGAGCTCTTTAGGAAGAACAACGATCAATAGATTTAAATTAACTTCTAAGTTTTAAGCCCCAGTTATGACCAGGATAGGACTTAGTTAGCGTTTAATCCTTATCAATATCTCGCGTTTTTTAAGAAAAACAACGGTCAATCGATATGAATCAACTTCTAAGTCATTAAGGAGACCTGGTTATATCCAGGTACCATATGCCCCCCAAGTAACTGGGAAAGGGTCTTTCGTGGTTACTTTAGATTACACTTGCAAACATGTACAAAAGCTGACCTTCATTAATACATAAAAAATGGCCTTCCAGGCCTTACAAGTGAATCATTGATAATATTTCTTTAAGTGGATGGCGTTCCAAGTCCGCGGGACCGTCCCTCCATCAAGCCGAGCTAACTTATAAGTTCCCTCCTTAATGATTTCGATGACCTGGTACGGTCCTTCCCAGTTTGGTCCCAAGACTCCATCTTTGGGATCTTTCCCAGCCAGGAAAACTCTCCTTAGGACCAAGTCGCCAACGCTAAAGGCGCACTTTTTGACTTTGGTGTTGAAGTAGCGAGTGATTTTCTGCTGATAATGGGCGAGCTGGAGTTGCGAATCTTCTCGCCTTTCATCAACTAAGTCAAGGGAATTTCACAGTAGCTCGTGGTTGCGGTCCTGGTCGTAAGACTGGACCCTATGCGAAAGCACTTTAACCTCCACGGGGAGGACTGCCTCACTTCCAAAGGTTAGGGAAAAAGGAGTATGACCCGTAGGAGTCCGATGCGAGGTCCGGTATGCCCATAGGACCTGGGGGAGCTGTTCTGGCCAGACCCCCTTCGCTTCATCTAATCTCTTCTTGAGGCTCGCCTTTAAAGTCTTGTTGACAGCCTCGACCTGGCCATTCGCCTGAGGATAGGCCACGGAGGAGAAACTTTTCATAATTTCGTACCTTTCACAAAACTCGGTGAATAGGTCGCTGTCGAACTGAGTACCATTGTCGGAGACAATCTTATTGGGCAGGCCGAATCGACAGATAATGCTTTTAACCATGAAGTCAAGCACTTTTTTGGACGTTATTGTTGCCAAAGGTTCTGCCTCAGCCCACTTCGTAAAGTAGTCGATGGCTACCACGGCGTAACGGACTCCGCCCTTTCCAGTGGGGAGGGCGCCAACCAAGTCTATCCCCCAAACGGCAAATGGCCATGGGGACGAGATCATCTTTAGCTCAACTGGAGGAGCTCGGGCAATTGCGACACATCGCTGGCACTTGTCGCACTTCTTCACGTGTGAGATCGAGTCTTTGGATAGAGTTGGCCAATAATACCCCTGCCTCAGGACCTTTAAGGCCAAGCTCTGCCCCCCAGTGTGGTCTTCGCAAAAACCCTCGTGCACCTCCTGCAGGATGGCCTTTGCTTCATCTGGAAGAACACATCGTAGGAGAGGCAGGGAGTGCCCACGCCGGTATAACATCCCATCTACTATCGTATACCTGGGAGCTTGATAGAGTACTCGCCGTGCATCATTGCGCCCTTCAAGCAGCTTTCCTTCGACGAGATACTCAAGGATGGGGGTCATCCAGGTCAGCCTGACATCGATCATCTCGACCTCCGTCCTGACATCGATCATCTCGACCTCCGTCCTGACATCTACTATGCTTTGTTTCTCCAAGAACTCTATTGGCACTAACCCCAAGGTCTCCGTTTCCCCAGAGGTGGCGAGCTTGGCGAGAGCGTCTGCGTTAGCGTTCTGCTCCTGAGGTATCTGTTCGATCGAGCCTCGCTTAAACGCGGACAGCTCAGCTTTTACCTTTGCCAGATAGGTGGCCATCTTGGGTTCCCGTGCTTGATATTCGCCCAGAACCTGGTTTACCACGAGCTGGGAGTCACTGAAGCACTGAACGGAGCTCGCCTTCAACTCCTGAGCTATCCTCAGCCCGGCCAGCAAAGCTTCGAATTCGGCCTTGTTGTTGGAGGCTTTAAATCCGAACCTCAGCGCCGAGTGGAATCTATGTCCCTCAGGGGATATCACAATGATTCCAGCTCCGGAGTCGTTCTCGTTGGACAAACCATCCACAAAGATCCTCCACGACGCCTGTGGAGGGGTGATTTGGTGTGAGTCTTCTGCGGGATCCTCCTGGAATCCCGTGCATTCTGCCATAAAATCGGCCAGGGCCTAACTTTTTATAGCAGTCCACGGAGTGTACAAAATCTCGAACTGACTGAGTTCGATCGCCCATTTTAACAAACGTCCCGATGCTTCAAGTTTTTGCAAAACCTGCCTTAAAGGTTGATCGGTCATGATGTGTATCAAGTGGGATTGGAAGTACAGCCTGAGCTTTCGCGAGGCCGTGATAAGGCAGAACGCCAATTTCTCCATCAACGGGTACCGGGATTCAGCCCCGAGAAGTCTTTTGCTGATGTAGTAGACTGGTCTTTGAACTCGGTCTTCTTCTCATACCAACACGGCACTAGCTGCATCCCCGGTGACAGCCAGGTAGAGAAAAAGAGGCTCTCCTGCCTTGGGTTGGGATAATACGGGTGGCTCGGCCAGATGTGCCTTCAGGTCGAGGAATGCGCTTTCGCACTCTTCTGTCCATTCGAACTTCTTGTTTCCTCGGAGCAGGTTGCAGAATGGCAAACACTTATCGGTGGACTTGGAAATAAACCGATTGAGGGCTGCCACTCTTTCTGTCAGGCCTTGGACATCTTTTTGCGACCTGGGCGAGGGAAGCTCGAGCAGTGACCTGATCTTGTCGGGGTTTGCCTCGATTCCTCGGGTATTGACTATGAAGCCCAGGAACTTCCCGGACGCGACTCCAAAAGTGCACTTCTGCGGATTAAGTCTCATGCCATACTCCCGTAGTATCCTAAAACATTCTTCCAGGTCGAAAACATGGTTATCGGCAGTCTTTGACTTGACTAGCATGTCATCAACGTAAACTTCCATGTTTTTCCCGATCTGGGTTGCGAACATTCTGTTTACTAACCTTTGGTAGGTAGCTCCAGCGTTCTTCAGCCCGAACGACATGACCTTGTAACAATAGACGTTAGTCGGGGTCATGAAGCTGGTGTGTTCCTGGTCTTCCGGATTCATGGCGATCTGATTGTAGCCTGAGTATGCGTCCATAAAGGACATGAGCTCGTGCTCCGCGGTGGCATCTACCAGCTGGTCAATCCTTGGCAGTGGAAACAATCCTTGGGGCAGGCTTTATTCAAGTCGGAGAAGTCTATGCAGGTCCGCCATTTTCCGTTGGGCTTCGGGACCAGCACGGGGTTGGCGACCCATATTGGAAATTTGGCCTCACGGATAAAGCCGCATTTCTTGAGCCGGGCCACCTCTTCCTTCAAGGCTTCAGCCCGAGCTGTTCCGAGGCCTCTTTGCTTCTGGGACTTGGCGGGAACACTTTTATCCAGATGAAGTGTATGCATGATGACACTCGGGCTGATTCCCACCATGTCCTCATGGGACCAGGCAAACACGTCCAGGTTATCCCGCAGAAATTTAGCCAGCTTCGCCTTCCTCTTGCTACAGAGGTTTTTCCCGAGCTTGATCATTCGTGATGGGTTCTGCGGGTCAATGTTCACTTCCTCGAGATCCTCAATCGCCTGGAGCTCGGATCTGTCCTCGCTTATTCGGGGGTCAATATCCTCACTTAAGACGACATTTTCCCCTTCGGCGCTTTGAGGTTTTTCAATCTCAGAATTAGCTAAGGGTTCCTGAGATTCCTCTCCACCACCTTGAATGGCCATTGCCAGCTGCCCGGGTTTAGATTTTCCCTTCATAGAAATGCTGTAGCATTCCCTGGCAGCGAGCTGATCGCCATGAACAGTGCATATTCACGTGGAAGTAGGGAATTTCATCGCGAGGTGGCGAATGGAAGTGACGGCCTCAAACGTCATGAGCGTAGGTCGCCCCAAGATCGCGTTGTATGCAGCAGAGCAGTTGATGACCACGAATTCGAGGAGCTTGGAGACTGTCCGAGATCCTTCTCCTAGGGTGATCACCAGCTCGATCGTCCCTATTGCTGCTGATCCCTCTCCCGAAAAACCATACAGCATCATGGAGGTCGCCTTTAACTCAGCGACAGTTAAACCCATCTTTTCTAACGTGGATCGGAACAGGAGGTTAACCGAGCTCCCGTTGTCGATCAGCTCCCTCCTCACTCTCCGATTGGCGAGCTGAACTGCCATGACCAAAGGGTCATTGTGAGGGAATTGGACATGGCCCACATCTTCCTCCGTAAAAATGATCGGTTGTCTCTCCAACCACTGCTGTTTTGACTGGCGCTGCTCCAGGACGAACTCTACTCCGTTATGAGCCTTTAGTTCGTTCACGTATCTCTTCTGGGCACCCCTGCTCGTGCCGGCCATGTGCGGACCCCCAGAGATGGTGGATATCTCTCCTCCAACTACGGGAGGAGGGACGTCCTGATCTATCCGAGGCCCGGGCTGACTGGCTGAGACTTCTGGAGCAGGTCGACTTGCTGGAACCCTGTTCCGCGCGTATTGAGCCAAGGGGCCGGCTCGGATGAGAGTCTCGATCTCATCTTTTAAATGCCTACAATCATCGGTATTGTGGCCAACATCGTTATGAAAACGGCAAAACTTGGAGGTGTCTCTCTTCCCCTTATGGTGCTTTAATGGTTCCGACCTCTTCCAGGGGACTCGAGTAGAGCTGGCAAGGAAGATGTTCTCCCTAGACTGGGTGAGCTCTGTATAAGTCGCGAATACGAGCTTGAATTTGTCTACGGACTTATTCTTCTTTTGGCCGTGCTGACCGTTTTCGCCATTCCCCTTTCTCTTGTCTCCACCGAGCTGGTTGTTCTGTGAGACGTTTTGGGTCTCTACCACGACCTCCGTCCCCACTCCAGTGGTTTGTTCGGGGACCTGGATGGTTCCCGCAGCTGAGGCTTTGTCTTCCTCCAAGTTTATCCATTCTTGGGCCCTGTTAAGGAATTCACTAACCGAGCTGACTCCCTTCCTTTGTATATCCTTCCAGAGATCTCCTCCGACGAGGATTCTAGTTCTCATGGCCATGAGCTTGGAACTATCATCCGCGTCTCTGGCTCGAGCAGCGACGTTCACAAATCTGCTTAGGTAGGTCTTCAGAGTCTCACCGGGCTGCTGCCTCACGTTAGCCAGGGAGTCGGCCTGAACACGGGCATCCTGGGAGGCTCGGAATGCCCTTTTGAAATCTGCCGAGAAAGTCTTCCAGGAGCTGATTGACTGTCTTTTACTTTGCTTGAACCACTACCTGGCAGGTCCAGTCAGTGTGGAAGGGAAGATTAAACATCTCAGCTCGGGGCCAATGTTGTGGGCCATCATTAGGGTGTTGAACATCCCTAGATGGTCCGATGGGTCTCCGTCCCCATTGAACTTTGACAAGTGTGGCATACGGAAACCAGATGGGTACGCCGTTGCCGCTATGCTGGGGGCGAAGAGTTCCATCTCGTCCCCTGAATCATATTCATCTTTTTCTTTTTCTGACAGGAATTTCCTCATCAGCTCCTCCATCTGAGTCAGGCGCTCGAGGGTTTGGTCCTGATGTCCGTGGTTATTCCGGGGCTGTTCAACAGCTCCGGGCCCATTGTACACATTTGGTGGGTTATTGCCTCTCCTATCTTGAGATAGGTTATTTGGGACATTCCCCCCGTTACGTACTTTGGACAGGACCCCCTCTGAGCGAGCGTGGCCATCTCCTCCTGCTGGTTCCCCCTATGAGAGTTAAGGCGATCTCGAAGGTCGCCCCCTTGGGTGGTTTGATGACTTTGTGCCGAACTCAAACGCTGATGCAGGTCTCCCCCAGAGAGATCACTCTGGCGACTGCCGGTCCATTGGCTTCTGCTAGATAGGCTTGGAGTCCACCTTTGGTGGTGAGGATTTGGGCTTTCCCTTTGCGCCCTGCTACGCCGGGAAGGTCCAGCTGATGGCAGGTTTCTCCGACTACTCCCATAGGCTGGGATATCTCGGACGGGCTGAGGAGGAGACGGATATCTGATGGGAGACGGAGGATGCCTGACTGGAGAGGCGATCCTAGTTCCGTCAGGACGGATCAAATTTGGTGGGGGCCTTTCGGTCCTCCTGCTGGTCCCGCGCCTGACGATCTGGATGAGGCACAGGACGGTTGTTGGGGACGGGCTGATGCTGCGAGCCCTCCCCGGATCTCCTTCGGGAATTACCTCGAGCTCCCCTGGGCGCTCTCGAGGATGGTTGGGAGCTAGGTGTCGACGTCCTGACCGAATGGCTGTATTGCTGTTGTCTGGCTCCAGGCACTTCTTCGAAGCTTGCCTCTCGATGGTGTGATGAGGGAGTGGAGTTGGATGTCGGAAGTCTATCCGGGCGGCTATGCTTGGACCGATTACCCCGGCGAGACTTAGGAGCCCCGCCTTGCCTCTCTCCGATGTTAGCGTCGGTTATGAGAGGGGGTAGTCGGGCCAGCACATCCTTGATCTGCTGGCTAGCTATTGCTAGCTGGCTCCTTAGCTGAGCGTTCTCCATCTCCACCGTCGTGTAATAACACGGGTTTGGATTAAGTGGCCGGGGGGCCGAACTTCCGGTGTCATCTTGGCCCACCGGCTGCTTTCTTGGCCGCTGCTGGGTCTCAGGAATTTTTTCACCAGGGGTGGCAGTATGATGAGCCTCCTGCCCATCATGCTGCTCTGTCTCGTTACTGTGCCTAGATCGAGTAGTCACCATAGTTGGATGTTTGCGACAGCACTAACCAAACTTGCTCTCAATGAAAGCACCAAACTGTTGACGCGGTTCTTCGCCAACAGGTAATTAAGAAAAGACGAGAAAGGGATTAGTGCTAATGTTGAACCGTAACAGATATATGATCTTGGAAAAGAGAAATGGTGACTCAAGACACGTTTTTTAAGTGGTTCGAAGGTTAAAATCCTTCTACTCCACTAGTCAGTATTATTGTTATATACTGGATATTTGATTACAGGGTATTTCTTACAAGAGATAATCCAACCCTTATTAACTCCCAGGGTCTCCATATTTATAGGAGAAGGCACCTGGGAGTTGGTAAGAAGGTCATCCCGTGACCTTCTTACTTATCGTATCAACTCTGTGACATTCATGATTAATTCCTAAACCTGACACATAAGTGTGGTCAAATCAATAGGTAAGGAGATAATGGGCCGCACGGCCCAACCCAGTCGTGGGTGTCTGAATACGCACGTTCCTGCTGCGTGTCCGAGAAGTCAGGGACATATCAGACACGTAATGTCTGATATGTGCACGTTTATCTTGCGTGTGTTGACTTTACAAAGAGTCATAGCCTCCAAATCCGGCTCGTACCACGAGCTGGGTGCCTAACTCGACCTTCGGCCTCCAGATTCCGGACTCAAGTCTTAGGCAATCTTGGCGAACCTTCGGGTTACCTCGATCTAAGGAGGTATGATCTTATGACGGTAGCTCTGGTTTTGGGGATATCCACGAGGTAATCATGATTAGGCCGCAGCTCAGCTCGCTAATAAGCCCGTGGAAAAATCAGGGCGTACATATATATATATATATATTTATATTTATAGAAAGAGGAATAGATCTTTCATTAGAGTGGGATTGTAAGTGTGGGTGACAATATAACGTGGAGCAACTGCCTAGATATCGTATTTTTAAATTATTTTTGTTTACCGTCTAAATAGATTTTTTTGGGATATTTGTAGATAAATTACCAAAAGTTTACTTTTTTTACACTTAAATATTATAACTTTTTTTTAGAGGTGAAATTCTGACTTTTAACCAATTAACAGTGATATGTCAATTTAAAGTTGGTGTTTTGGTACTTTCACCACTAAAAGAACAACATTTTGATATTCACCAATAAGTAAACACAAAATTTATGTATTTTAGCCCCACATTTCTCTTATTTATATTTTAGAAGACAAAAAATAAATTTTAGGATTTAATTTTTATTTTTAATACAGATTTTTTTTATTTTAATTAAAGTAGATTTCTAATATATTTTTTCATTTTTAAAATCAATTATCATATATATTTTTTTATTTTAAACTATATTTTAATTAGTTTAGTTTTAAAATTACTATAAGATTTAAAAAAATGAAGAAACCAAAATAAAAATAATGATGTTTGATTATACTCAAAACATG
Organism: Humulus lupulus; assembly: GCF_963169125.1. Taxonomy (NCBI): domain Eukaryota; kingdom Viridiplantae; phylum Streptophyta; class Magnoliopsida; order Rosales; family Cannabaceae; genus Humulus; species Humulus lupulus. The sequence goes on from NC_084794.1 coordinate 99,265,588, forward strand.
ACATCTAATAGTAGTCGTGGTTGTAGTATAAATTGGGTATTCAAAACGTGATTATAGTTATTATTTGTAAAAGTTTTGGTAATATATATATTTTTAAGAGAAATTATAGTAAATGACTCAAAATAATGGAATGAGAACGCTAATGTCTTCATTTTTAAAATTGTAGAGAAATAATAATTTTATATTATTGATTACCTAAGTTATCATTTTGTACCAAGTCCCAATTGAATATTAGAGTTTACCTAAGACTAAAGAGGTTAAAGAGAGTAAGGGTAAATGTGGAATTTCATTATACTAATTTGTTATATTGAGTCGTTTGTTGAATTTTTTTAAAACTGATACATTTATCTAAATAATAGTTGTTTTTGGACTATTTTGCTCGTTGTCCTTTTTTTTTTTTTTTTTAATTTTAGAGGGAAAGTTGTAATTTTTCCTAATTTCTCCATGTCGCGAAGCCCATACTAAATGTCAAACCAAGCCCAGTAAACCTAAACCACTAATACCTCATTTAAATTACAAATTGTACATTTAACCTTGTTATATACCCTTCTCTAAACGGTGCAAAGACTTGCAGTTGCAGCAACTATCGTCTTCTCTACAAACGAATCTGGTATATACTCTTTCTTCAAGTGGGCAGTGGGCAAAAGTGAGTATTTTCTTTCTTTTTAGTTTTTATTAAATAAATAGTTTGTTCTACTTTTTCAGTTTTTGTTTTGGACTTGATTGATGTTCTGTATATTCATTGATAGATTTTTTTTTAATTAAAAAAAGGGAAATGCAAAATCACATCAGCTTTGAAATATTTGGGTTGGGAGTCAAGTGATTGAGAAGACTCTTTACATAGATGCTGGACATTACAGAATAATCTACAAATTCAAATTCAAGTTCCTTGGATGTGAAAGACTTGGCTGATTGCAAACCTTAAACAAGTTTAAAAAAGCCAAAGTATGCTTTTTTGCTTCGACTTTCATAAACTTTAATACTTCAGCTTGTTATACAGTAAATATTATAATTGTTATTAGCTGTAAATGTTGGCTCGCTTCTTTTTTTTTTTTTCACCTCTTACGCCCTCTCATTCTCAGGTTGATAGCTCAATGATTTTAATCTGAATGTTAATATATAATTAAATAATGATTTTATTCTCCATATATTTATCGAGTTAAGGATTATTATGCCTGTGCCAAGCTTTGAACTTACTCAATAGTGCTTGGTTATCTAGAATACAGTTTCTTCAGTTACAGGTCCTCGTTAGAATTACACCTTGTCATGATCAATGGATTTGTGCTTAATACTGGATTGATAAATTTTGTTTTTGATTTTTTGGTCTAATTATTCCGTTTAGAATGATTTTTTTATTATTATTTTAAAAAAATAACTCCTTTTTGTTTCTGGGTTTCTTTCAGAGCCTAGCTATTATCATAAAACAAGGATCATGGTTGGATTTAAGAATCGGTACATGGTGGTGGAGGTGAACTTGAATCCTAATAGAGATTTAGGGACAGATGATCCCATAATAATAACCCCATATAATGTGACCAAAGCAATTAAAGACAACATTCTCATCAACTTTGGCGAGTGTGGTCTTGCTTCTTCTGTAGGATCTCTCCAAGGTAATCAATCCCTTATTCCCACCAAATTTTGTCACCATTTTTCAAGTAGTGAAATTTTGTCATCATTTTCAAGTGGTGAAATTTTGTAATACTCCTACCAAATTATTTTCAATGCTATGCGTAATTTTTATCTCTGCAATTCTATTTAGCTTATTTGCATTTTGTGCTTTGTAGTTAAATATGTGAATCATATCACGAAGATATGTATCATTCGAGCCTCAAGAGAGGAATACCAAAAAGTTTGGTCTGCAATCACCATGGTAAGGAGTATCGGAAATGTGCCAGTTGTAATTAACTTATTGGACCTGACTGGTAAGTGAAATATTATTTGGTAACTTCCTCAAGACTTGTATCTTCTTGGTGTAAATTTTATTGTTATATATGTATTTATAACTACTTGATTCATTTTTGTGCTCTTTATTTTTTATTTCTTCAAAATGTTCATGTATGTTTTGTTTTTATTTGTTATGGTTTATGGAGAGTAGGAAGCATTAAGGCATGTAAAAATGCTGCACTGAAGTGTGAAGAATCAAAATTTGAGCAGTACAAGCTTGTGGTTGGTGCTTTTCTATCACCTGTTGTTAGCAAGCAGATGCAAGACTTTCTTGAGAAAATCAAAATGTTGGAGCATTAAAAGTAGTTCATCTTGGCTTTGGCGAGATGCAATACTAGTTCATCTAGCTATGTGCCTTTGATTTCTAGTAGTTTTGCATCTCTAATTGCATAATGATCATTAGTCTTAATCACCACCAAACGTTGGTTTACTTCTAAGATGTCGTTGTTACACACTTACGATTATTACACACAAGCATGACTAACATGTCTTTTTTACGTTGTACCTCAAAAGTCATGGACTTCTTGGGATCACTTCGTGTCAATGTTGTCTGAGGCTTGTAAGTTTTAACATCTAGTTGATATAGTCAAGTATGCAATTACATGTTAATAGATCTAAATTGACAGCATTGCAAGGAATCGACTCTCCACAAAGTTTTAAGTCGAGTCGTCATGCCTCATGGTTCTGCTTTCGTGAGATGCGAGGAATAGACTTCTCATGGGGACTTACCTAACAATGTGGATTTTCTATTATAGAGTTCAATGACAGGGGCTCAGTGTAAGTATAACTTAATTTTATTCTACTATTTTTCTTTAGTATGTTTTCAAGTTAAGTTGATGCCAATAATCCTCTTCTTTTGTGAGAAGGGAAAAAAGCTCTATGAGAGCATTCCGCAATGGCTATAGAGAATCTCTCTTTTATATTGAAGTCCATAGACTTTTGATAGATAAGCTAGAAATAGCTATGGGTTGGGTAGAGAGAAACCGCAGGAGGGATTAAGATCCTCTGTCCCTAAAATAAATGAAAGACAATGAACTTATATGTTTATTTTATTAAAATCAACTTTATAGTGATAAGTTAGCAATGTTATCACTTTTTTTTCACTACGTGAATCTCTTGGTATTTTAAATACAGAGATGTCATATTATCTTCTCCGGCGACCTTTCATATTTTCGAGTGACTTGAAAAGTGTTTTTCTTTTTCGACTATTTCAATAACATACAACTTTTCTCATAGTGAATCTCATCGTGTTGAAGACTTTGATGGTGACTCATATATCAAAATTATATAATTATATAGAATTATTTAAAACAAAAACTAAATTGACATAATAAATATAGGGAGCATAATAAATTAAGAGTAGGGTTTTTCGCTTTATCAGTATGACAATATCCTGTTTGGCTAAAGAGATGAGTTTAAAAGAGTCAAAATTCTAGAGGGTGTTTAGCATTATTTTTAGTTTTTAAAATTGTGTTTTCAAAAAATGAGAATAGAAAACATTTTTTGGAGTTTTCAAAATGTAATGGTGTTTGGCTAATGTTTTCTAAAATTAGTTTTCAAAAACACAAAATCCAAAAACATGTTTGAATAATAAAAAACAAGCTGTTTTTAGAAAACATATATTTTTTTAGAAGAGTTTTTTTTTTACTTATTATGATGAACTTTTTTTAATAAAAAATGACATGTCATATACATATTTAATCTTATTTTTAATTTTCATATAAATTAACAAAATATCATATTGCTTGAAAAAATATAATTAAAAATTTTAATATGTAAATAATTTTTAAAAGTAATATAAATCAATAAAATATTATAATGCTTAAAAAATATGAGAAATTTTAATACCTAAATAAAACATTGAATCTAAAGTAGATAGAAAATCACCATTAGCCTACAATATGTCCCCATAAACACAATTTTAATACTAAAATTATTTTTTAATAATAAAATATAGTTGACTTCTATCATTATAAGCCGTCCACATAGCTTGAGCAATACAATCTCGATTTCTTGCCATTGCTACAGTAGATTCATCATATAAATTGACTTCACATCTTGATACACTAGTGTTAGCTTCCTTTATGTTGTCTTCACCCAAATAAAATTATGTCAGCTTTAGCTTCTAGCTGTAGCTTCTGCAAAAATTCTTTAATAAGTTGTTTTCTGACTGTTTACCAAACACCATTATTGCACAACTTTGTTAGAAAACACATTTTAGCTTTTTTAAAAGTTGTTCCAAACAATGCCTTTGTTTTAGGATTTATTTTCAATTTTTATTTTAAAATATATTTATTTTATATTGTAAAAGAAAAGAAAAAGTAAAAAAAAGTTATTTGTTATTAATTAGATTTTAATTTTTGAATATTTGAAAATTTATTTAATTAATTTGAAACTTTTATTTTAAAATGATTTTTTTAATTTTTAAGGATTTAATAATTATTTTTAAGAAAAAAAATTAGATTTTCTTAAAAAAATTTAAAATAGATTTAATAAAAATGACACAATTTGGTAGTTGTCAAGGTTCGAGGGGAAAGTTTCTAATTATTTTGCACATGACACTGTCACATCAACAGATATAATGCTGCATCATCAATATGTTAGCTACTTAGGACGAAATCTAATAGAAGTCACATATTTCAGTAACGAAGATAGTTCAGAGAGCATTTTTAACATTTCAAATCATTCAGGGGCACGATCATATAACAGTCATTGTTCGGGGGGCAAATTATTCTAAAAATAAATATCTAGAAGAGGAAATTATGTGAGATGTGGATTTTTTTTTCTTCCTTTCATAAATATGGATATTTTAAGTATTTTCTTAATCTATAGTTTTTTTCTTTCTAACTTTATGTTAATTATGTGTGTTATCCCTAAAAAATCAACATGATGGTGTGACATTTTGAAGCGATACGTGGCAAGATATTTGCGCCAGATGGCATCTTGATGGTCGAATATGTGCCGACCAGAAACAATGTGAGGAGTCAGAAAGAAAGCCACCGGCCAGATGCTGGATTGGTTGCCTCTGGTCAGGAAGGTGCCGACTAGGAGGTTTAGTAAACTTTTGAAAGGAATCGACCAACTAGAAGGTTTCCTAGCAGTGTTTCAAGAGCTTTAGAGGGATACGCCGTTCGGATACATCCTCCACCAGAAGGCTCCGTAACTACCAGAGGAAGACTTCCCAAATATCCCGCTGTTGTATTTCGAATTTGGTTAATATTTTGTATTATTATATTAATTAACCATGGTTAAAACGTGTGGTGGCGTGGTCAAGGCCCACGACCCATCTTGTACATTCCCTGAGCCTATAAATACAAGGCCCATGATCCATTTTGGGAACTTTGACTTTTTCCTAGAGCAAACTCTGTCATATTATTCTCTGGCTTGCACTTGAGAAACTCAATTGGCTAATGTTCATCTGATCTTAAGTGTTGGTTGGCATATCTACAAACATTAAGTGGATTAGGCTATTACCAACTTTTGGAGCTGAACCACTATAAAAATTCTTGTGTTGTTTATATTTCTTCTTTAGTTCTTCTTTATTTTCTGTCATTTTTTGTGTCTACTCGCCGTTGGCAAAAACGGTGGTCGACATTTTGGTGCTTTCATTGAGAGCTAAATAAAGAAGCACATCAAAGTTCTCATCCGACTAGTTACGACACCTAAAAAGTTTGGTATAGGTGCTACAAAAGAGACTGCTCGTCCTAACTGACCAGACTATCTTGAAGCTCCTGAAAATCCTGAGAATGAACCTATTTTCACTCTCAAGGATATGACCCCTGAGATGGAACAACTCCAGGAGGCCTTGGGAGTTTTCCAGGAGGAGACGGTGCAATTCAACGCCCGACAAGAGTCTTTTGGTGAAGAGATTGCCAGACCGAATGTTGAATTCGAGCAGTAGAGACGGGACATTGAAGCTTGAAACAAAGAAATCAGAATAAGGAAAGAAGAGGCCGACCGAGGACATCGTGAGCTTGAACTTGCCTTGGAAGTTGCTACCAAGTTGACCCAGGCCAATGCATAGACAACAACACAAGTAGTTGTTCGAGCTACTCAAAATAACAATGCTGATCGGGAGCCATTGATTGGAAGGTCTAACTCTTGAGGACCTAAATGAAGCCGGAGTCACCAATCAGATCGGCCAAGGAAGGTCCGACCATATGGATGATGACCTCCAATCTAGAACCGCGTCCACCCAGAGAGAAAATTCCTGAACCACCTTGTGAAGTCACTAGTCAGGAAGTAGACAAGCGAAAACAGGCAACAATCACCCCAAAGTTGCTAGGGCTCCCTGGGATAGAAATGTGCCTAGTTACAAAGATGGGCATGGTCGAGATGAGGTTGAAAATTATCAGATTGATCAGTCAAATGATCAAGAAGGAAATAATTGGAAGAAAGGTGATATTCCTTCCCGAAAGGAAGGAGAGAAGCTGCCTCAGCACCTCAACCAGCAACGCAAGGGAAAAGAACAAGTCCCGCAACATAACCCTCCTGATAAGGAACGATCTGAGGGTCAACAAACCACCCAAAGGACCAAGAGTACAGTGTTTTACTGGCTAGGTGGACGTGCTGCCCGAAAAGATCTGCGAGATGTTATTAGTAACAAAAAGAAGACCCCCTGGTCGAAGGGCAAGGTCCTGCCCTCCCTAACGATCAAGTAGAAAAACGTGACGGAAGTACGCCATTCGGGAATGCCCGACTAGGTGGTCAAGATGCTGGAACATCATTAATATCACCGATTATTCAAGCTCAACTTGACGCACTAGCGGCTACAGTGCAAGGCTTGACTAAGCAGCTGACCATGTAATGACCTATTAATTAGGATCTGTTACCACGTGTGTTTAAATTAATGATGGACTTGCTAAACGAGTCATTTGGAGTAAAACATGTGATTAAGCCTCTAAGGGTTCATGTATTAAAAATTTTGGTCAATAAATAAACATTTCCATTAAAAGAAAACTTTAGTCTTTACATGGGATCCCAAAATACAAGTTTAAAATTTGTTACAACTCAGGGATTACAAAATAAGTCGGCCTAAGTGGCAAAACAGGGTCCAACCCAGCTCCCCTGCAATATCTCAGTCGTGGCGGTCGAGCGGACTGCATATGTACACATTACCTCTAATGCTCTCCAACTCATGGCTGGCGAAGCTTCTCCTCACCCTTACCTGCACACAAAGCAACTGTGAGCCAAAAGACTCAACATGAAAACATATTAACAAATTCAAATAGTTCACAGAACATAACAACATGCTTAAGAGTAATAACTGGGACCAATCATACACACTGTACAGGTAAGTGGCCATAGGGTCACACAAGTGCGTGTCGCACTCCCATTCATTAATATGGCATTTGAGCCAGTCAAGTGCATAATGCACTCCCTGGGTGGCCTAGCCATAACGGCCTGTGATCAATGCACATAATGTCGACATGACTTATAAGCCAAGCCTTACAGACCCTCGACTTATAAGTCGAGCCTTGGAAACCCTCGACTTATAAGCCGAGCCCCTTTTAACCAAATATACCCTCGACTTATAAGTCGATCCACATAATACATTCATTATACACACAGATACAATGCATTATAGTATACTAAAACAGATATACACATGCATAATTATAATTATGCTCATTAGCTAGGCCTAAGCCCTAATTACGTTTACATTTAACAAATGGGTCAAGCCCCAATCATATTACATTAATAGTTGGGCCAAGCCTCAATCATGCATCTCACGCATCGGGTGCAGTTTTCTTATTTTGATCCTCGTGCAAATAGTAGAACGACCCCGAGCACTGATCCTAACCCGAGCCTGGTGGTAACCATAGTCACAACATCAAGTATACGTTCATCAGGAGTTAACCCTAGAACCCGAGTTCCAAACCAAACTCTTATTCTAAAAACCATGATTCCCAGTTAACGGGCGCTAAAAACGTCCCTCGAGCCCCTAAGCGGGCTCCCAAGTCAGATTTCCCCGAGCCCCCGGCCTAGCCCTAAAAATCAGAAAACAAGCATTTCGGGGCCCCTGGTGCGGTCACGCCCACAGAGGGCTTATGGACCATTGGCGTGGTCTCACCCCTCCACTCGAGCCCCCAAATTGGATTCCAATTTCCCATTTTCTGGGGCACTAACGCGGTCGTGCTAGGTCCCCAGAACCTGAAAATATGCCCAGAACATGATGTTCTTCCCCAAATAGCAAACCAAACAATTTCTCTACTATTTCAGAACCTACTTTCGACCAATCCAGATATTTTCAACAGAATTCCAGTCATAGAAACTATATACTAAGTCTAGGCAATAAAACCTACTAATCAAACCATCCTAAACACCACATATAACTCAACTAGGAAATCAAAAGACATAAAAACTCAAGATCACCCTTGAATATCAAAACAGGGGAATCTCACCTTACAGGAATTTTGTCATCAAAATTTTACCTAAACAGCTCGGGATACTGATCCCGCATGGTTGACTCCAATTCTCAGGTCGCCTCCTCGACCTTGCTGTTCCTCCATAATTCCTTAACTAAAGGTATGGTTTTATTCCTCAGGACATTGTCCTTTCTGTCTAATATTTGGACTGGTTGCTCCTCAAAGGATAAGTCTACATATAGCTCCAGATCTTCATAGCTTAGTACATGAGCCTCATCAGATACATATTTCCGCAGCATCGTAATATGGAACACATTATGCACGACCGACAATGTTGGAGGTAAGGCCAATCTTTAGGCCACCTGACCGATCCTCTCCAGGATCTCAAAATGTCCTACAAAGCTAGGGCTCAACTTTCCCTTCTTCCCAAACCTCCTCACCCCCTTCAGTGGTGAGACTCTAAGGAAGACACAGTCTCCCACCTGGAACTCCATGTTCCTGCACTTCGGATTCGCATAAATTTTCTGTCTACTCTAAGGTGATCTGCATCTCCTACCATACAACATCTCATAAGGAGCCACTCGTATGGTGGCCTGGTAGCTGTTGTTGTAGGAAAACTCCATCAGAGGAAAATATTTACTCCAGTAACATTGTTTATGGATTTTTCTATCAAGGATATGCATTTTTCATCTATTATTGAGTGTTAAAGCATATTACACTTAGTTCTTCATTATGCAAAAATATAATATTCTTTGATTAAATGTTTTTCATTAAATTGTTCACATCTAATTCTTAGAGCATAAGTATCATATTTTGCCTAAACATAATCTCTTTGATTTTTTGTAGTTTCATTAGGTTGTAACACAACTAATGCTTAGAAATTATATCTTATATAAGTGAAGAAAAATCCTACCTTTTTGAAAGAGTAACTTGTGCTTGAATAGAAAATATATTTTGAAAAAATATATAGTGTGATTTATTTCAACTATATTAAAACTTGGGAATCAATATACTTATAAATACTATTGAACTTGCATTTTGTGGATTCTAACATCTTAATAATCTTATTTTACATATATCATTTGAAAACCATTTTTCTATTTAGTCTTAAATCTTTTTATTACTTGTCTTTTATTTTTCTAAAACAAAATCTCATCAAATATTTGGAACTAGGTTAGAATATTATTGCTTTGTTTGAAATAGTTTCTTTTGATGTTAGTCAACTCCCATGGGTTCGACCTCGTACTTACATGAACATTATATTCCGAAACGATTCGTGCACTTGCGATTTATAAATTTTTAAACATACCCGTTTTGGGTCCAACATCTGCCTCGAATTGTATAATTGTCCTGAAACTTTCTGACTTAAGGCATCTGCCACCATGTTGGCTTTTCCTAGATGATAAAGGATGTCACAATCCTTCACCAATTCCAACCAACACATTGCCTCATATTCAAAGCCCTCTATGTAAAGAAGTACTTGAGGCTCTTGTGGTCAGTATATATCTCACACTTCTCTCCATAAGGGTAATGCCTCCATATCTTTAATGCAAAGATCACTGCTGCTACATCTAGATCATGAGTAGGATAACTCTGCTCATAATCCTTCAACTGGCGTGATGCATAAGCAATCACCTTTCTTGCCTGCATAAGGACACAACCTAACCTTTGTCTTGAGGCATCACAATAAGTTATGAACTTCTCCTGATCTGTCGAAAGACTAAAGACTGGGGCGGTAATCAAACACCACTTCAACTCCTGGAAGTTGTTCTCACATCTATCTGACCACACAAACTTTGACTCTCGCGCGTCAGTTCTGTCAGTGGGGTAGCTATCCTTGAGAACCCTTCCACAAACCTCCTATAATAACCTGCCAATCCAAGGAAGCTTCTAATCTCAGAGAAATTCCTTGGCCTTGGTCAATCCCTGACAGCCTCAATCTTAGCTGGGTCTACCTTGATTCCATCTCTGCTAACAATATGACCCAAGAAAGTCCCCTGAGGTAACCAGAACTCACACTTCCTGAACTTCACAAATAATCTGTGCTCTTTCAGCCTCTGTAAGACCAACCTGAGGTATTGCTCATGCTCTTCCTCTGTTTGTGAATAAACTAAGATATCGTCGATCAAGACAATCACAAATCGATCCAAATAGTCCTTGAACACCTTGTTCATCAAATCCGTGAAGGTTGCTAGGGCGTTAGTAAAATCAAATGACATAACGAGGAACTCATAGTGCCCATATTTGGTATAGAAGGCTGTCTTTGGTATGTCTTCCTCCTTGATCCTCAATTGGTGATAACTAGATCAATGATCTATCTTTGAGAACACCATTTTACACTGCAACTGATCAAATCTGTCATCTATCCTTGGCATAGGATAACTGTTCTTAATGGTTAACTTATTCAGTTCCCTGTAGTCTATGCACATCCTTAGAGAACCATCATTCTTCTACACAAATAGAACTGGTGCACCCCATGGCGAGAGGCTGGGTCTGATAAAACCCAAGTCTAACAACTCCTGTAATTGTACCTTCAGCTCTCTCAACTCTGCTAGGGCCATTCTATAAGGTGCCCTAGACACTGGCTCCGTCCCTGGTGCCAGCTCGATAACAAATTCTATCTCCCTGTGTGGCGGCAACCTTGGTAATTCATCTGGGAACACATCTAGGAATTCACAGACTAACCTAGTCTCTTCTGGTCCCACTGGCACGACCTAAGTGGTATCCACCACGCTAGCCAAGAATCCAATGCAACCTCTTCGCAATAGGTCTATAGCCCTCAATGCTGAAATCATAGGTACTCGGGGTCCATGCACAGTGCCAACGCATACGAAGGGGTCCTCACCCTCAGGCTCAAAGGTTACCATTTTATTTTACAATCAATGGTTGCCCCATATCTAGTTAACCACTCCATCCCCAAAATCATATCAAAGTTGGTCATAACCAACTCTATCAAGTCAACTAACAACTCCCTGCCGTCCACTGTCACTAGCAATGATCTAACCCATCTCCTGGAAACCACTAACTCCCCAGTGGGTAATAATGTCCCAAACCCCACAGTATAGTAATCACATGGCCTACACAGTCTATCAATAATCCTACTAGAGACATAAGAGTGTGTAGCACCAGAGTCAATCGGTACATTATAAGAAATGCCAGCATTGGAAAGTTGACCTGTGACCAATGAGAGCCTAGCCTCAGCCTCAGCCTGTGTCATTGCAAACACTCGAGCTGGAGTCGAGCTGTCCACCTTTTTCGGTTCTTCTTTCTTCATTCTTGGGCAGTCCTTCTTGAGATGCCCCACAATCCCACATAAAAAGCAGGCCTTCGCTCGACACTCCCCCAGATGACATCTTCTACATCTGACACACTCTGGATATGTCCTCCAGTTCTCATTGTCGCCCTGGCGGCCAATCTGTACACTCCGTGGCCTCCTATCAGGGCCAGAAGCCAAAACAGTATTTGGGTCTTCCTTTTCTGGTCACTAGGGCCTCCGCCCCTACCTTATCCTGTAAAGGGAGGTCCCGTCCTCCTAACATCCCTTCTGGTCGTGTTCTCGCCCCAGATCTTATTCTCAGCGCCCTCTGCAGTAAAGGCTCTCTCTACTACCTGAGCGTATGTTGTCACTCTAGGTGCTGTTGTAATTCTGACATCCCGGGCTATCATAGACTGTATCCCCTGAATGAATCTTTCCTTCCTTGTTCCATCAGTGGGTATCAAGTCTGCAGCGAACTTGGCTAATCTGCCAAACTTCAGGGCGTATTTTGTCACTTTCATAGTCCCTTGTAACAATCTATTGAATTCCTAAGCTTTTGCAGCTTTAATTGCCTCATTGTAGTACTTCTCATCATATAGAGTTCTAAACTCTTCCTAGTTCATTGTGGTTAAGTCCCTAGTCTGGGAGACCACCTCCCACCAGATTCGGGCATCCTCCCAAAACATGTACGTGGCACAGGCCACTCTCTCGTTGCCCACCACCCTCATAAAGTCTAGGATGGATGTAATCATAGCCATCCACTGCTCTGCCTTGAGTGTATTTGAAATACCCTAAAAAATTGGAGGGTGCTGTTTCCTGAGCCATTCATATACCAACTCCCAATGATTCTCTAATTCTATCTGCTGCTGTACGACCAGTATTGGAGCAGCAGTTGGGGCCTCCAACGCAGCATTCCCTGTCGGAACCTGTTGTTTCCTCAACTGTCGAATCTCTTCATCACGCCTCTGCAGCCTAGCTTGCATGACAGCAAGCACCTGTTGCCAGTTTTCAGGAGTTGGTGGAGGGTTTTGACCCTGGTCATTATTTCCAACCTGATTCTCAGTGCTGGCTAGCTCATTTGATTACCCTGGAAGCATACTTCCATGTCTATCTGCAATCAATGACTCGGTTTATTAGGCAGTAATAACAATATCCCATGTCAACCCACGGTTCAAAACTGATTGAATAAGAATTCACATGCATCGACAATGCTAATAAGCATCCCAGTAATTCACACATATACAATCATGCTAATAATCATTGAGATTCATGATCATACTCAAACAAGATGCTAATAAGCACGTTCTTAACATTTATAAACATTAACGATGCTAATAAGCACGTTCCTGGAATTCATGTACATAACATAATGCTATTAAGCATTTCTAACACTCAAGGGCAAGAAGGATGCTAATAAGCATTTTCTGGCATGCATAGACAAATAGCGATGCTGATAAGCGTTCCTTTTAACATTTAACGGTGCTAATAAACATCTCCTAGCATACATGCACATATAGCAGTGCTAATAATTGTTTCTGACATTCGAAAGCAATGACGATGCTTATAAGAAATCCTACAACATTTATAAGCCACTATTGTGCTAATAAGCACATTTTAAACATGCATACAATAGTCAAGGGCCAGGCCCTATCAGAATAACTCATGCTTTCTATTTAAACAAGTAGGTAAGGCATATACATTTCATTTAAGCAATTACACACATAACTATATTAATAGTTGCCAAACCCTCAGTCGAGCTTGTCCTTAGCGGCGAATGTACATGCCCAGTCCATCATCAGGAACCCTTAAACCTTGGCATCTCTGATACCAAGTTGTAACGCCCTGCTAATTAGGGTCCGTTACCACATGTGTTTAAATTAGTGCTGGACTCGCTAAACGAGTCATTTGGAGTAAAACATGTGATTAAGCCTCTAATGGTTCAGGTGTTAAAAATTTTGGTCAAGAAATAAACATTTCCATTAAAAGAAAACTTTAGTCTTTACATGGGATCCCAAAAACAAGTTTAAAAATTTGTTACAACTCAGGGATTACAAAATAAGTCGGCCTAAGCGGCAAAACAGGGTCCTACCCTAGCTCCCCTGAGATATCTCGGCCATGGCAGTCAAGCGAATGCTCTCCAACTCATGGTTGGCCAAGCTTCTCCTTACCCTTACCAGCACACAAAGCGACTGTGAGCTAAAAGACTCAGCAAGAAAACATTTTAACAAATTCAGATAGTTCACAGAACATAACAACATGCTTAACAGTAATATCTGGGACCAAGCATACACACTGTACATGTACGTGACCATAGGGTCACACAAGTGCGTGTCGCGCTCCCATTCATTAATATGGCATTTGAGCCAGTCAAGTTCATAATGCACTCTCGGGGTGCCCAAGCGCTCAATGCGCATAATGTCGATCACGACTTATATGCCAAGCCTTACAGACCCTTGACTTATAAGTCGAGCCTTGGAAACCCTCGACTTATAAGCTGAGCCCCTTTTAACTAAATATACCCTTGACTTATAAGTCAATCCACATAATACATTCATTATACAGATAGATACAATGCAGTACAATATACTAAAATAGATATACACAGGCTTAATTATAATCATGCTCATTAGCTGGGCCCTAGCCCTAATCATGTTTACATTTAACAAATGGGCCAAGCCCCAATCATGCATCTCATGCATCGGGTGCAGTTTTCTTACCTTGATCCTCGTGCAAATAGTAGAACGACCTCGAGCGCCGATCCTGACTTGAGCCTGGCGGTAACCCTAGTCACAGTATATGTTCATCAGGACTTAACCCTAGAACCCGAGTTCCAAACCAAACTCTAACTCTAAAAACCATGATTCTCAGTTAACAGGGTGCTAAAAACATCCCCCAAGACCCTAAATGGGCTCCCAAGTCAGATTTCCTCGAGCCCCCGGGCCTAGCCCTAAAAATAAAAAAACAAACATTTCAGGGCCCCTTACGCGGTTGCGCCTACAGAAAGTTTGGGGCTTCTCGACCATTGACGCGGTCGCGCCCCTCTATTCAAGCCCCCAAATTGGATTCCAATTTCCCATTTTCTGGGACACTAGCGCGGTCGAGCCCGACATAGCGCGGTCACGCTAGGTCCCTAGAACCTGAAAATATGCCCAGAACATGATGTTCTTCCCCAAATCACAAACCCAACGATTTATCTACTATTTCAGACCCTGCTTTTGACCAATCTAGATGTTTTTAACAGAATTCCATCCATAGAAACTATATACTAAGTTTAGATAATAAAACCTACTAATCAAACCATCCCAAACACCACATATAACTCAACTAGTAAATCAAAAGCCATAAAAACTCAAGAATACTTCTTGAATATCAAAACATGGGAATCTTATCTCTAAATTCGAATTTTTGGATGTGATGATGACCTTAGTTGCTTCTAAACCCAATCTCAAGCTGCCATTCCTCTAAAATTGCCTTCAATTTCCACAAAAATCCAAGCTTAGTCTTGCCTTGGAGTTCCTTAAGTTAGTTCTTCCAAAAATGCTCCCAAAACCAAAGAAAAGTGTCTTGTATGTGAGTGAGCTAAGCTCAGCTACTGGCTTAGTCCATTGACCCATATGGCCAAAAGACCACAATGCCCCTTGCCCCATTACCTCTAAAGGTTACTATCAAGGGTAGTTTAGTCATTTGGCATGATTCCCACTAACCTCAAATTATCTCATACAATCCCAAATAATCTAACAATCCAATATATATCAATTAATTCTCGCTACTCTATAATTCCCAGTAATTTACCAAATTACAAAAATACCCCTAAGCTCACCCCGAGCTGGGTATTTTACCCCGTTGTGACTTTTCCGCTAACTGGCTCCCTAGGATTGCCTCATGTCGGGTAGCTCAAATATATCTACATAATAATGTGGTCGCAATCATATATCACACATATTTGCAATTATACCCTCAACGGGTTAAAATTATGAAAATACCCTTCTAATAAGAAACATGCCCACATGCATATTTGGTACACTTAAACATGCAAGCATAATCATATCATAATATAATTCACATAATAACATGCTCACAATACCTAAGCATATAATTAATTCAATTATTGCCTCCTGACCCCCTAATCCAGACACTAAGCCATATTAGGGAATTTGAGGTGTTATAGACTAGGTTGGATGAAGTTGACCATAGGAGTGGAAGGCCTTTTTGTGCTTGAATTAGAGCAGCCGAGCCACCTACCAAGTACAAAGCTCTTGTGATACTTGTATATACAGAAAAAGAAGACCCAGTCAGGCATGTTGGGATGTTTGAGGATTAGATGGAATTGCTTGGGGAAAGCGGTGACTACCGGTGCAGAGTTTTCTCAACCACACTTTCTGATACTACTTAGGAGTGGTATTAGAAATTCAAATTGGATTCCATTACCTCATTGGACATGTTTAGAAATGAGTTTTGTTGACAATTTAGTGCTGCTAGGATACCACCAGTCTATGCAAATCACCTAGCATACATCAAATAAGAAAATGATGAATCTCTTAAAAATTACATACAAAGATTTATGAGAGAAGCTAACCGGGCTACTGCCGTAGGGGATGAAGGAAAGATGGTCGCTATCTCCTCAAGAATCACATATCAGAGCCCCTTGTGGGATAATATCCACCAAAATTCGATCTCAACACTCTAAAAATTTCTTGACTGGGTGGAAAAGTATATGAAATTGGATGATACTATTGAGAAAGAGGAGAAAGGCATAAACAACCTAAGCAGCTCATCCGATTCTCCCAAGACTGGTGGGGATGACCAGAATGGTGGAAAGAAATGTGAGAGCAATGAGTCAAACCACCAAGAAGATAAATAGGGCAAGTCAGGATCAAACAACAAGCAGACCGCCAAGTATGAACCTTAGTTCACAAATTACACAATTCTCATTGCCAGCCGAGCATAAATTTATCTTGCTACTCACCAAGAAGTCCCCTACTGAAAGCCCCCACCGTTTGAAAAAGAAATGAGTAAGAGGAATATGAATAAGTTTTGTCGTTTCCATAACGATTATAGTCATGACATAAATGAGTGTAATCACCTTAAAGATGAGATATAATTTCTTCTCCGGTCAGGCAAGTTGAAGAAGTACCGGTAGACAAAACCTAGGGAGGAGGAAGCAACAACAATCCCAGGTTTAAGCGTCAACGATGTCCACCCTTACAACCAGAACCTGTGGACTTTATGTTAGATACCATATGTGGAGGTCCACACCTGGTCGGTGATAGCGACAAAGCAAGGGCGAGATATGCTCGAACTCTGCGTCATGAGGCCGGTGAGTCATCAAAAGTACTGGCCATTGAGGAACGATCTCCAAATAATCCTCGCTACGAAAGTGAGACCATCACTTTCACAGAGGATGATGCTACGCACGTCGGGTACCCTCATAATGACCCACTCGTCATAGGGATTCAAATTGCAAACATGAAGGTGAAGATATGCATGGTCGATATTGGAAGCATAGTGGACATTATATACAATTCATCCTTTGTAAAGATGAAATTATTAGTTAATGACTTGAAGCCCTGCTCTCAAGTTATTTCTGGTTTCACTAGGGAAGGTTACATGATCAAATTGGCAGTCACTGCAGGAGACGCTCCTAGGCATGCAATGTGATGACAGAGTTCTTGATAGTGGATTGTCTGTTGGCATATAATGTAGTGATTGGTCGGCCACTCCTTATGGCTATGCATGCATCGTTGTTCTTATGGCACCTATCTATGAAGTTCCCGACCGGTGCAGGCATGAGATGTTTGCAAGGAAACCAAATAGATGCTCGGGAGTGTTATAATGCTTCAGTGGTTAAGGCACAGAAGGGATTCAAGGAGAATAACATGATTGTGCGTGGAGAGAAAGTAGTGGTTAAAGATATGGACATTGATCAAGATGATATTGTGGAAGTTACCAACCAGGTCGATATGGAGGAAGTTACTGACCAGAAAGGAACTTCATAAATGAAAAAGCAGCAAACCCCATTCGGTAATAAATTCACCAAATAGGGTGTTGCCCAAAGCGGGGGAGAGGATGTTAATCCTCACTTTGGGGATTTGGATGGTGACTTGTTTACTGATTTCTGCACTAGACATGGGATAACGAAAAAGTTTCTCATTGGTAGCTTACCGACAAGCAAATGGGCAAGTTGAAGCAGTCAACAAAAACGTTGAAGGATACTCTGAAGAAGCATCTTGAACATGCTAAAGGTTCCTGGGTAGAAGAATTATTAGAAGTCCTATGATCATATAGAACTACTACTCGAACGACAACTGACCATGCTCTCTTTTCGCTAGCAAATGGGTATGAGGCCATGTTGTCGGCCGAGATAGATCTCCCATCCCATCAAATGGGTTCATATGACCAGGTAGATAACCAATAATTGTTAGCTGAGTCTTTAGACTTCATCGAAAAGAAACGAGAAAAGGCAAGTTTAAGGGTTGTTGCTCATCAACAAAAAGTGGCTCGCTATTCAAATTTCAGGGTGAAAGATCAGAAGTTCCAAGTTTGCGATTCGTTCCTGAGAAAGGTGTTCATCAAAGACCCAACAACTGAGTGTTAGGACCAAATTGAGAGGGTCCCTACCAAATCAAGCAAGTTTTGCCTCCCGACACTTACAGACTATCTCAGCTGAATAGAGAGCTGATAAGAAACTACTGGAATGGCGAACATCTGAGGAGATATTATAAATAAATATCATTTTCAGAGTTGTGGCTTAGTTTCAAGCATTCAACTTATTATTTAAGTTTTTTAGGGGGGTGGTTATTAGCTGTCCGATCGCCTATATTTTTTTGGTTAAGACACGTTTTTAGATACATTTTGTCATTTTTATTTTACAACTAATAAAAGAGATTACACACAACATGGTCGATTCTTGCTACAAATATGCATGTGTGCTAATTATTTTTTATTATGCTCAAACAATGTTCAACTAGTCGGTAAAATCGGGCAGTGCTTAGCTGGTCGGTATATGCGGGCATTGTTCAACTAGTCTGTACGTTCAAGCAGTGTTCAACGACTTGGATATTTTTTATGTATTCTATGTGTTTCACGAGTAATTAATTGTTCGAACAGATTCAGTCAAGTAGCAAGTGACCAAGGATCTTTCAACCCTCTATCACTTGGGGGGCACATAAGGTATATTGGTATATAATTTAACACATGCAATAAGAGCACAAGTTAAGGTGTTTGCTTTTAGGCTGACTTGTAAATTTCTAAAGTTGAAAATGGCCATTAAGTTAGCTTTTATAACAAAGCTTAAGTAACTTTGATTTTTTTTTTTTTCTGTTTTTAGGAAACTTGACGTTAGAAACAAATATTCGTGTGAATATAATTATTCTGCTCACAAAAATTTAGAGCAATAAGAGTGTGAGGAAGTATACTTAGTAAAAACTTATGAAATGTATATAATTTCTAAGTTAAATAAAACTAAGTACCATGCGAAAATATATAAAGCATAAATCAGAGTCACTTTACTATTCACAAAAAAAAAATTATAATGTTTTAAGTCTAAACAGACTTAGAATGTCTCAAGTTAAAAAATAAAAGTAAAGTATAAATTAAAATAACTCGATCGTACGAGCAAAATATACAAGTTTATGAGCATCAATTTTCTTTACAAAATGCCCCGAAGGGCTAGGTACTTAAAAAAGAAACAAAGTTACTGATCGCTTACATTAGTGACTGGCTGGTCGACTTCGTCTTCGGCCCCTGGGTCTTTTTCCAGTCGAAACGATAGGCAGGAGATGAAGGCATAGTACCAGGAGGAAGAGCTGCCCCCTTGGCCTCCCACTTGGTGAGCGCCTCGGCCTTTTCTTCCTCCTTTAGAAAGTTGAGGTTAAGAGGCTTGTTTATTTTCCATATATGATAGAAGCAGTTGAAGCATATCTCCTCATGACACGACAAATCGGTAGCTTTGTCTTGCTTCAGCTCCTCAACTTCTTGACTTGTCTTCTCCAGTTAGTTGATTAAAGCTTTGATGACCTGAGTCTTTTTGCTGTTTTCGTCAGCCAAGTCCTTTAAAGCTTTATCCTAGTCTGATTTTGTTTTCTCTGCCTTCTCAACCTTTTTTTTTTTAATTTCCTTCTTAGACTTAATCAGGACTTTATTTTCTACCCGGACCTGCTCCAGTTGCTCGTTCAAAACCTAGACCAACTCTTTATAGTCCACCAGTCAGCGTTGAGCATACTTGATTGTGACAAGTCCCTAAAAATAAATGAAGAAAGTTAGGATGAGGCCAACTAATAAGTAAACACATATGATTATAGTAAAGTACTTACACTCATAATTTCTGCAAGGCCTCTACTAAGAACAACCTCAACACTTTTCAGAGGAAGACTATCAAAAGCACGAGTCATCCTCTCGTGGTTAACTGTCTGGTCGAGCAGTTCTCGACTAAACTCGTTGGCGAGTCTTAGAGGTTCACTTAAGCCCCAAGTAATCGTTTTCTTTGGGGTAGGAGGTGGAACAACTTGCTTCGAAGGGGCAAGATTTCCCTCCTGGTCAAGCAGTTTCATTATTTTGGTTGGGCCAGTTTTTGTGACTTTACTCGGAGGGTTTACGCTGCTCCTCTCTCTAGCCTTCCTCTTCTGGGCAGTTGAGGTGTTAAATTGCTTGAACATATCTTAGTGTGCAACAAAGTGGAATAACTTATTGATCAGCAAAGAATGAAAATAGCAAAGAGAAATAAATACAAGTATAGAAAAGATTCCACCATGATCATGTGTTTCTACAAAATCTACTATATCACATTTATTCTCAGACTTATCTAACAACATGATTGCCCAAGAGTTCTCTTCTTGGCAATTACTGTTTGACAAATTGAATTGACCGTCCTCGTTAAACAAGTTAGCAGGATGGGCAAGCAAGTCATAAAAAGGAATAAGCTTAAAGTTAGCATCAAAAGAAGATGATGAACTATAATTATTACTAGTCGGAGAACCTGGATTGAGGATTTCATCAAGGAAGTGATCATCATCTTTCGAGGAATGGATAACTTCTCTAGGGAATTCTATATTTTTCCCTTCCATGCCGAACGTGAAGGATTGGTCGACGAGGCTCCTCGGGAAGGGGTTCTTTGATAACTAGAACACCCGGTCATCAAGGTTGAGAAGATGATTCAGGAGAGAACTGATCGGTAACATCCTCAGTATCCGGAAACGACTGGTTGGTCATGTTGACTTCATTGATTGCACTCTCAGCACCAAACTCTTCATCTTCTTTTAGCAATCAAGCTATCCTCAGGTTGGCTATGCTGACCAACTGCTCGACATCCTTCTCATCATTGGTCATTTTAGCCAGTATCTCTGCTCGGCCGTACATCTCGCGGGTTGAAGCTAGTTGGTAGAAAGGTCCTGCATGAGTAAAAGCCAAGTTATTGGCTTCAATCTTCGAAGTAAGGAAGTAGTTTGTGTAATACTTCCCAGGGTTCATCTTAAAAGTGATTTCGTGAAGATATTTAACCCCTCCTGCCTATGGAACAGGTGGAAAAAACCTGTGTTCTTCTGGATGGGATTGGTTATGAAATCAAAGAGATAATGCACCTCATCAGGGGCAGGTGGACTCTAGTTCTTGATGCAGTAAAGAATATACAGAGCACACAACCTATAGACCTTGCTATTTGAGGCATAGGCAACAAATGCACACTTTACGACCCTTGAATGTAACTTGGTCCTTTTAGGCTCTGTGCTCTTGCAATAAGCAAGGTACCCCTACACTTTAAGGTAGCCTAGGTTAGGCTTCATTCCTCTCCATAACTCATATGGAGATACATTGTTCTTTTTCCATAGGAATTCGATTCAATATATGACACGCAACAAGCAAAGCTTCACCCCACAAATTATAACATAATTTAGCATGTAAAAGCATAGAGTTAATCTTCTCAAGATAAGTTCTATTATTTCTTTTAGCTATTCCATTTTGTTGTGGAGTGTTTGGTGCAGTGCATTCATGTATAATGCCATGTTGTTCACAAAACTCATTTGAAAAGTATTCTCCACCCCTATCACTTCTAAGAGTATTTATTTTCATTTCCAACTGATTTTCTACTTTAGCTTTATAGATATTAAATGCATTAAATGCCTCATCCTTACTCTTAAGAAAATACACATAAGTATATCTAGAGCAATCATCTATACAAGTCATGAAATATCTATTTCCTCCTCTAGTCAACATGACATTCAATTCACATAAATCACTATGTATTAAATCTAGCAAGTTTGAACATCTATCAACACTTGAAAAATGTTTTTTTACCAATTTATATTTAACATATAATTTACATTTATCATGCTCATTCACATCACAATTAATCAATCCACATTTAACAACTCTTTTAATTGTGTTATAAACTATATGAGCAAGTCTAGTATGCAACAAAATAGTAGAACTATAATTGATCACATTACAAGAATTTGATGTCATATAATTATTGTCATTATCAAGAGTACAAAGTTTGATCATTCCATCACATGAATAACTCTTTCCAACAAAAGTGCCAAATTTAGTCAAAATGAGTTTACCGAATTCAAACTCCATTTTGATACCAGATTTACTCAATAAACTTCCACTTATAATGTTTCTAGTCATGTCGGGAACATAGAAAACATTGGTTAAGGCCACACTTCTTTCCATTAGTGAAGAACACGTCAATGCAGCCCCTTCCAAGTACCTTGGATCTATTTTCATTTCCCGTTTGGACTTCAAGTCCATCCTTTGCACTTTCAAAAGTTTTGAAAAGAGTATTATCATAGGTTGCATGAATGGTGGTGCAAGTATCATATCACCTTCCTTGCACCTTTCCTTGGGTTGCATTAACTTCAGTCAAGGTTGCAATGATCTCAACATCAAATGCATTGACCTTGGTATAAGTACTTAGATTTGTATAAAAATGTTTAAGATTAATAGAAATTGATTGTATTATTCTGAAGAACATATTACAAAATATATAAGCTATACAAAATATTCTAACATAAATACAAAATCAAATCTATTTCTAAATATGGAAACTAAATATACAGCCAACTAATATACACATGATTTCCTATCTGCCAATACCCCCACTCGAGCTTGACTATAGATATTGATGAGTCCAAGCTTGTTTGTTAGGAAATCAAATACTCTTTCTGATAATCCCTTGGTAAGAATATTTGCCAATTATTGGCCTTTGTGCATGTATCTAATTTTGATAACACCTCCATCAATTTTCTCCTTGATAAAGTGGCGATCCACTTCCACGTGCTTTGTTCTGTCATGATGTATTGGGTTATGCAATACTAATAGGGAAAATTGATAAATCATGCTTATATTAGCTTAATAATTAAAATTTGAACCAAAGTTAACTACCATATGATACAAATGCTCATCTTTCATTTAATACCAAAAATACCCCTCTCATAACACCTTTCCTCTTTATTCTCCCTCTTCCTCTCTACCTCTCTTCACCATACATTCTCTTTCACTCTCTCTTCACCATACGTATTACACAAGATTTTCATACTAAAATCTTGCAAGAAAGATACACATTCGGACATTGTGGATTGTTGGAGGAGAAACACCAAACTTTGTGTTATTTTTGCTCATAGTGAAGAGATTAAATGGGTAAGTGATTTTCTTTGATTCTTGTTGTTGTTGGTTTTTTTTATGATTTAGAATGCTGTTTAGATGTTGGATCTGTAGTTTGTTGGTATTTTTTGCTGTTTTTTGGGTGAAAATCGTGTTCTGTGAAAATCTGCGTTTTTTTTGGGTTCCTTGTGTTTTTTTCTAAATGTCCGATAGAGGCCGGATTCGGGCACGATAGTTGTTGAGTTTCAAGGTTAGGGATGAAGGTCCGATGGAAACCCGATGGTTGCTCGATTATTATTTTGAATCTATACGCCCTTTAAGTACGATAATGGATCGATAATAGTCCGATATATGCCTGATTTTTGTTTTTAAGTTATTGCGGACCTAATAGTACGATGGTACACGATACTTGCTCGATATTAGTTGTTTTAAGTGATCAAAAACATAAATAAAACTTTGCCTGATACTGCCGGATATGGCCCGATACTGGTACGATGCTAAAAAATGCCGAACTAAATTTCGACATTTTGTTGCCATTTACTGATTTTTTTTTCTTTGTACATGATAGGGTCAACTTTGTTCGCGTACTTGATGTATAATGGTGTTTGAGAGCGTGAAGGTAGAGATTGGGTTTTTAATGGAGCCGAAAATTTAACGTTCGAGTTGGAGAAGGATATAACTTACTCACAACTTGTTGAACTTTTGTACTCAGAGCTGGAGGTTGACAAAGTGCACTATGACCTGAAATTAGAAGTGAATTATAAGTACATGAAAAGGTTAATGTATCGGCCTGAACTTATAAGGAATGACAAGGGTGTAAGCTTATATTTGTCAATGCTTTTGAAGAAGCCAGATGAATTTGTTCCCCTTTTTGTGACTTTAGTGGAGAAGAATATCATTGTTGATCGTAATCCTCCACCAAGTACTGTTAAGGATACTCGTAGTGAGGTTGGGACTTATGTTCCAGAAACAAATCCGGAGGTGCTGGTAGCCACTGCTGTACCTGAATCAAACCCTTTCATACCGACAGTTGATCATGTAGCACAGATGCCATTTCATGATGATTTTCTTGATTGACCTGACCTTGAAGATGATTTTGAGGGCAATGACGATTTTCCTGATTATCCTGAACCTGATGCTGATTTTGATTGCAATGATGATGTAAGAGACAACCAAGAAATAGAGGTTTGTTCTCAAGCTTTGAACTTGAGTCCACTGTCGTACCAAATACTGAGGCAAACAACATGTAGAAGTGGACCCCGTAGAGAAGATCGCCAAACACCTGGTACTAGTAGTAGTCGTCCAGACGGAAAAAATGATGCTAGAGAATTTAGTGATCCACTCTCTTCTTCGACATATTATAGTAAATTCAAAGCTTAGATGTTTACAAGAGAAGACACTGAGGATAATAGTCACTATATATCTATGGGTGGCACATCGGGCGGGGAGATTCATTTAGGAAAGTTTTTCAGAGACAAGGAACATTTAAAGAAGGTTGCTGGCTTGTTTGCAATGAAGAAGGGATTCGACTTTATAGTTAAGAAGTCTGGTACTGATGTTTGGTACATTACATGCAAGGATCCTGATTGTGGGTGGAGGTTAAGAGGGAAGAAGAAACAACTTTCTAACATGTTCGAGGTGACATCATTTGAAAATGTACACACATGTTCTCTCGATGTTCGAAAAAAAGATAACCGTCAAGCATCACCTTTGGTAGTTGCCGAACTGATCAAGGATAAATTCTCAGTTAACGGTTCAGATTATTTAGCCTCCAAAATAAAAGAAGATATGAAGAATTCTTACGGGATCGAAATGAGTTATGAGAAGGCTTGGAGATGCAGAGAGAAGGCACTCCACATAGTTAGGGGTACGCCTAAAGCTTCATATTCGAAGTTACCTGGGTACTTGCACATGCTGCAGTTGAACAATCCCGATTCCATTACTGATTTCAAGGTAGACGAGGGTCGCTTCAAGTATTGCTTTTTTTCTCTGGGTGCTTGTAGGCGGGGATTCATGTTTTGTCGACGTGTTATATGTATTGATGGGTCATTCTTGAAAACTAGGTATGGTGGCCAAATGTTGTGTGCCGTGGCATTGGATTCAGACAACCACATATTTCCGATTGCTTTCGCAATAGTTGACAGCGAGAACCACGACTCTTGGACCTATTTCATGAGGAAGTTGAAACAAGCGATTGGTGATGTTGAGAACTTAGCATTCGTATCGGATAGACATCAAAGCATTGTTCATGCTTTGGAACTTGTCTTCCCTGATGCACCCCACGGCGCATGCTACCACCGCATTATTATGAACGTGGCTAGCAAGTTCAAGATTGATTGCTTCACGGATCATATTTACAGTTGTGCATACTCGTATAAGAAGACAGATTTTGAAAGAGAATTTGAGAAGATAAAAGCAATGGATGTTGCTGTTGCACTATATCTTGAGGGCATTGGATTTGAAAGATGGGTTCGTGCGTACTTTCCAGGGGACCGTTACAATGTAATGACAAGTAATTGGGCTGAAAGTTTCAACAGCAAAAATAAGGACGCAAGAGCCTTCCCAATCACTGCTTTTGTTGAATTCATCAGGTTTACTATTCAAACATGGTTTGCTACTCGAAAGGAAAACACTGAAAAGTGTAGCACGACTCTATCACCAGTTATGGAGGGGGACTTGTCATGTCAATTTGAGAAATCTCAGTTCTTAAGCGTCGACAGAGCTGGACCTTATACATTTAATGTCCACCCCGGAGGAACAGTTCAGAGCGGTGGTATAGTTGATTTGGAGGCACGAACATGCAGTTGCGGCCTATTCCAAATCATGAAGATTCCTTGTCCACATGCATGTGCTGCTGCTCAAGAACGAAATATTAGCATGTACGCATTGTGCTCTCAATATTACACAAGAGAGTGTTGGAAGAGCACATATGAGGGGACAATTATGCCAGTTGGTGATGAGGATGATTGGGAATTGCCTGAAGACATTAAGAACATCCAAGTTGGAGTACCGACTGAGAAGAAACCTGTAGGCCGACCGAAGAAGCAAAAGGTCGGACGAATTAGTAAAAATCGATATCCTTCTAATGGAGACAAGGTTGTGATACAACGATGTTGTAGCAAGTGTGGTGGTAAAGGGCACAACAAAGCGTCTTGCAAGTACCGAGGTTAAATTGTTTTGTTTGTATTCTAGTTGACCTATTATGTTTTATTTCTGCTTGAACTAGTAATATTTGTTATGTGCTGGATTTTGCAGGTTTTTTTTCTGTTTTTTTCTCCATTATGAAACTCTTAAATATGTAATAATCCAGTGTTGGTCTGATAGTGCACGATGCCGGTACGACAATGTACGATATCGTTTGTTGTATGATTATTTAAATGTATCATACGATATGGTACGGCGTTGCTCGATGTAGTACGATAGTTAATGTACGACATTAGGGTACGATAATGTACGATATTGGTCCGATTATGTCATGACAATGAACTTTTTTGATTTAGTACGATAGTGTCCGATAGTGGTACGATGGTATGGTTTCAGTACGGTTTCGTGAAATTTGTGAGACATGTGAGGGTACGATAGAGTATGATAGTGATCGATGATAGTACGATTGCAAAGATTAAACACATTAAAATGTAGTAATTACAAAAAGAGCAATAAAAAAAATTATACAATTCAAAAAAATTAAGACCGTTCAACATAAGTTTTGGTAGAATAAGTCTACACACCACCTTTGCCTTAAAAAAATTCATATTATTGTCAGTTACATTATGAAATGGTAGTTGTAGAAGCTTATGTTCAATATGCTCAATTACGTAACATCCGCAATCGCCACTGCATTAGAAAATAAACAATAATTTAATAAAGTTTTGTAATTAAGAAATAATAATTAATATGTGATATTTAATAAAGTTCACCTGGATTTTGTTTGCGGTACGAATTCACGTGGACTGAGTTTCCAATAGAAGGGTCTGACATGGCTCTCTGATGCTGTCAACTGAGGCGCGAGTATAACGTCATGGTTCTCAAATAAACCGGACTGTCGCAAGACCGACGGGAAAATGGTACACCAGTCAACCATCAAACTGATCAAATCGTTTTCGGAAATTGATCCAATACTGGAGTCAAAGATGTTGAACATCCACCCATTCAGGTCTACCTCTACAGCTACCCAATGCAATTGGTCTTTCAAGAAGAGAGCAAAATAAATGAACTCCTTGTTCTGCCAACTCGGTAAGAACTGGACTGCATCACCCCTAACCAAGTCCAATATACTATCATCCCAACTAAAGCTAGAGTAGTCAGAACCTGGAAAAGCGTCCCACCAAGCCTTCAATGATTCGGGAAAAATTGTAGGCATAACAACACAGTTCTGAGGGTACACGTCAGGATAAAATTGTAGACGCCTCCTCATGAGATGGAATGCTGCATCTAAATGCTACATTAAAGGAAAATTAAGTCAGTAATCACATTATCGTACCAAAATAAATAAACAAAAAATTATCAGACATGAATATAGTAACTATCGTACCCTAATCGTACATGAATATAGTAACTAAATAACAACAATAAAACCTTCTATCGTACCCCTATCGTGCTAATGTCGTACCATCATCGCACCTTTATGGCAAAAACTACAGTATTATACACCATCGTACCCACTAGCGTCCCACTGTCGTACCATCATCATACCATCGACAAAGTAAGTTAACAATTTGAAACTAACTATTATCGTACTACCATCGTACCTATATCGTCCCACTACAAATTCTAAAATTACGATGTTAATAGTAACTACTTAACAAATTATATCGTACCCCTATCGTGCTAATGTCGTACCATCATCGTACCCATTATGGAAATAACTACAGTATTGCACACTATCGTACCCACTATCGTAATACCGTCGTACCACCATCGTACCATTGACAATATAAACAGTTTATAATTTGACACTTATAATTATCGTACTACCATCGTACACCAATCGTATCTATATCGTACCACTACATATAGAAAGATTTAAATAAATTTTCAACATTATTTAATTATGAAGTTATAGAAAACTTACAGAGTCAGAAAGTCATGTCCTCGGAGTATGCAATTTCAGGAACCAAGCAACATCGTGTGTCCCTGAGAAGCATTCCCTCAGATATTTATTCCCAATGGTGCCAAGCAACCACTTGTGAAAGGTCATAAGTAATTTACCATCAACAATCCTCAATGGATCCACATTCACTGTTGTCTTCGATTTCTTATTCCTTTTCTTCATTGCAGTGTACTCATCGAACCACCTAGGCCTCTTTCTTTCTCTCCTCATCTCCGGTGCTGGTGGAGCTATGTCTAAGAATTGTACTTCAGAATCTTCAGTATCTCCGATTACAGTAATTTGCATATCCTCTGGTGTGCGAAAAATGTGATCATCTACATCATCAGGTCTGTAATCGTTAGGGAGAATGTCTTCATCTACAGGAGACTGAGGGCCTTCTTCAGTGGACTGAGGGTGTGGATCTGGAGCTGGCCTACTAAGATCTTCCATCATTGTCATCAGCTTCTGCAATTGACCCAAGATCTCGGACTGACCTTTAATAAGGGCACTTTGTTGCCCTTCAACCTTTTCCAACCTGGCCAAAATCATAGAGTAGCCTGGTTGCTCAGCTTGGGAGGAGGTGCTGGCATGAGGTGCTGATGGGGGAACCTCAGGTGCCTCAGGTGCTAGAGGTGGTGGAACCTCCTTAAAAATATTTGTTGCTTCCGCTTGCTCAGCTAACTTTTCAGCAAGCTTTTCAGCCTGGCTCTGTAAGGCTTCCTGTGTAGGCTGTCCATCGGCACCCACCTCTAGTTCCTTTAACCCCATGTCCACATACAATGGGGCTTCATTGTCTGTAAGGGTCCTCACATACTGTTCTTCAGCAGGTCGGGCATACAGGTAGAGGTATACTGTCAACTGCCATAAAAAAACAATGAATATTTAGATTGGAAAGTAAAACAATATAAAAAATAAGTAATTGTCATCGGTGAACAATGGTAACCTATCGTACCCCAATCGTACCACAATCGTACCTCAATCGTACCCATATCATGCAATTATCATACCAATATCGTACCCATAACATAACAATATCGTACCCATATTGAACCAATATCGTACTACTATCGTGCCCAAATCGTACCCCTAACGTAAGGGAGAATTACTTGCTAACTATCGTACCATCATCGTACAACATTGTACCAATATCGTACCTCTACAACTACATTAAAAAAGAATACATATCGTACCCCCATCGGACCATCATCGTACCCTTAGCCAGTTTTCAAACAATTGACAAAAACCACAAAATAACCCCACAATCATACTCAAATCGTACCCTATCGTATTTCTATCGTGCAGTACCCATAGAATTGCATATCTAGAAAAAAATATAGAACATTCAAAATATTTAAAAAGTAAAGTAAAAGCTCACCTTTTTGGCAAACAATTTAATGAGTTGCTCTTTGTGTATCTTTACTTTCTCCTTGCTCTGCCAGTTGATCATTCTTGGAATGCCTTGGCCCAATCTCACAGCATAATCCTGACCCAACTCAATGATGGAATCAAAAGCCCAATACTGCAATGCTGCAGCATACCCATAAATAGAGTACTTGGCCTCCTTCTGAGTCTTTCCTTTCTCAATCTTCTTCTGTAAATGCTTCTTCATTTCTACAAAGTCTTTTTGACAAGTTTGTAACAACTTCTGGTATGATATCTTCCCCTATGGGTACTGGAAAAAGAAGTCAACGTCATTTACCATCTTCAGCATGTCAGTCCAAATAATCAACTTCTCCTCACGACCTTTCAAAACACCCTCTACTAATAAACACAAACCCGTCTTGTACACATCATCAACTATTTGACAACTCTCAAAAGTTTTGCGCAGTTGCCCTATGCTCACTGGGGAATGACCATTGAAGTGCTCAAAAATCAACCGATCCGAAGTGGTCTTCGCTTTAATCTCAGCTTCAGACGGTCCGGCCTCGAAATTTAAACCAGTAACTAAAGCGAACTCCAATTGGCTAAATCTACATCATTTTTTCCCAATATAAAAATGGACTTCGTCAGTCTTCTCCCCTCTGAATTTGTGCAACAACAGCTGATGGACTAAGGCACCAGAAAAATTTAATGGTTCCGCCATGAAGAACTGTTTGAAAGGGGATTCCTTCACCCTATCCAATAAACCACACTTAGTAAATTTTGCTTTAATCTTTGCAAAGTACCAACTGCCGCGCCAAGTGATACGTCCTGTAAAATGTTCTTCTACTGAAACTATCAGTTATGGAGGTCTTAAATTCTGCATAAAACAAATAAATACCAAATTAAATAGAATAACAAAAAAAAACATCAAATTTTATATTATGCAATCTACTATCGAGCAACTATCGGACACTATCGCACCATATCGGACACCACTGAAAAAAAATAAAAACATGAACAACTATAACATTATCATGCACCATCGTACCTCACATCGTACACCATCAGAAATTAAAAAAAAAACACCGGGCACGAATCGTACCCAATATCGTACCCTATCGTACATTCATCTTCAATCACAATTTATCAAAAAATACATAAACTATCGTACCAATGTCGACCTACTTTCGTACCCTATCGTACCTCTACAACAACACAAACAATTTGTTCCCAATATCGGGCACACATCGTACCCAATATCGTACCCTATCGTACCTTCATCTTCAACCTCAAGTTATCAGAAAACACAAAACTATCGTACCAACGTCGAACCACTATCGTACCCCTATCGTACAGTCATCTTCAACCTGAAGTTATGAGAAAACACAAACACTATCGTACCCCTATCGTACCCCTATCGACCCACTATCGTACCCTATCGTACCTCTCAAAAAACCCAAAAAAAAATTCAAAATTTTACGGTTTCTCAGATTTCACACAGTCAAATTCATACAATACATACTATAACATTTTGCAATGGAAAAGATATTGAAAAAAACACATATCCTAGACATTTTTGCGTAAGGGTGTCGGTTTTTCTTCGGGGTCTGGGTTTTTCTTCGTCTCCGGTGGTGGTTGGGGGTTTGGGTGAGTGTCGGGGTTTGGGTTAGTGTTTTGGTGAGGCTTGGTCTCCAGTGGTCTGGGTTTTCCTTCGTCGGGTGGTGGGGGTTTTTCTGACCGTCGGGTGAGGGAGAGAGATGCGTCGGGTGAGGGTGGGTGAGGGAGACAGATGCGTCGGGTAAGGGTGAGAATGGGTTGCTCGATGGTTTTGTGGGAGTGAGGAGTTTTGGCAGAGAGAGGGAAAGGGAAATGGCAGGGGAAAAAGTTTAGGTTTTTATTTATGTTTTTGATCACTTAAAACAACTAATATCGGGCAAGTATCGGGTACCATCGTGTACCATCGTACTATTAGGTCTGCAGTAGCTTAAAAACAAAAATCGGGCATATATCGGACTATTATCGATCCATTATCGTACTTAAAGGGTGTATAGATTCAAAATAATAATCGGGCAACCATCGGGTAGCCATCGGACCTTTATGACCATCGGGTAACCAAAACTATCGGGCAACCATCGGGTTGCCATCGGACCTTCATCCCTAACCTTGAAACTCAACAACTATCGTGCCCGAATCGGGCCTTTATCGGACACTATCGGGCATTTCGAAAAAAACTCAAGGAACCCAAAAAAAACGCAGATTTTCACAGAACACGATTTTCACCCAAAAAACAGCAAAAAATACCAACAAACTACAGATCCAACATCTAAACAGCATTCTAAATCATAAAAACAACCAACAACAACAAGAATCAAAGAAAATCACTTACCCATGTGTATCTTTCTTGCAAGATTTTAGAGAGGAAAGGTATGGGATTTTGTTATGAGAGGGGTATTTTTGGTATTAAATGAAAGATGAGCATTTGTATCATATGGTGGTTAACTTTGGTTCAAATTTTAATTATTAAGCTAATGTAAGCATGATTTATCAAATTTCCCTACTAATATTAGACTGGTAGTCACAGTAAAGTTGAACAGGAGCTTCATATTCAATCTTTAACTCTTCTAGTAGTCTCTTTAGCCAAATTGCTTCACACACTCCATTGGCCATGACTCTATATTCTGCTTCTGCATTGCTTCTTGCAAGGACAGTTTGCTTCTTACTTTGCCATGTTACCAAGTTACCCCACAATAAAGTACAATAGCCAGATGTAGACTTCCTATCATCAGTCGATCCAGCTTAGTTTGCATCTGTGAATACTTCAACTGTCCATTCAAGAGCTTTCTTGAAGAATAGCCATTTTCCTGTTGTTTGCTTTAAATACCTCAACACTCAATACACAACATTGAGATGACCTTGGTGAGGTTCATGCATATATTGACTTACTAGACTCACAACAAACGCAATGTTGGGTCCAGTGTGTGAGAGATAAATGAGCTTTCAAACTAACTGTTGGTATCTCCCCTTTTCAACTGGATCTCCTTTGAACATTCGTGCTTTGTCTCCAAGTTCAATTGGAGTTTTGCAAGGTTTACTACCTAGCATTTCAGTTTCTTTTAGAAGATCAAGAGTGTACTTCCTTTGTGATACAAAAATACCCCTTTTACACCTAGCAAATTCCATAGCCAAGAAGCATCTTAGTATTCCCATATCCTTGACTTCAAATTCCTTTGCTAACAATTCTTTGATCATAATCATCTCTTTGGTATTATTATGACAATTATATCATCAACATACACAATCAGTATAATTATTTCTCTTTTTCCTGAGTGTTTAATGAATAGAGTGTGGTCTATTTGGCCTTGTGAGTATCCAAGACTTTTAATTACTTTTAGAAATCGATTGAACCATGCCCAAGGAGATTGTTTTCGGCCATAGAGGGACTTGTTGAGCTTACAGACAATCTTGGTACTGGAAGTATCATATAAACTTATTCTAATTCTCCATTTAAGAATGCATTTTTTACATCCAACTGATGTAACTCCCAATCCAGGTTGGCTGCTAGGAAGAGTAAAACTCTGATAGTGTTGACTTTAGCAACTAGAGCGAAGGTTTCAGTATAATCAATCCCATAGGTTTGTGTGAACCCTTTTGCAACTAACCAAGCGTTGTACCTTTCGATGGATCCACTTGCATTGTACTTGATAGTAAACACCCATTTGCATCTAACAACCTTTTTCTCAGGTGGTAATTCCATTAATTTCCAAGTCTCATTTTTCTTAAGGGCTTTCATCTCTTCAAGAATAGCTACTCTGCATTCTGGAATATCAAGTGCTTCTTCGACATTCCTAGGAATAATAATTTCAGACAAGCTAGAAGTAAAAGCTTTAAATGAAGATGATAAATTTGAACAAGAGATGAATTTGGAGAAAGGATGTTGAGTGCAAGACCTAGTTCCTTTTCTCAAGGCTATAGGAATGTGTAGATCAGTGTTTGAGTGATTATTACATGACTCGTTTGGAGGAAGAGAATCTACCATCAGGTTGGCTTCTTGACTGTGTTGAGGATTCGTGATTTGGTTATTTCTTTGTCATCTAGAATAATCACGCAACTCTTATGTTGGTTTCGAGGATGTGTATGTGTTTGTATTGACTCAGAAGGTGAGGCAAGATCTTTTGAATTTTGATCTGCCGGAGGGTGAGTTGTTTCTAGAAGAGAGGATTTTGTGGGATGTGGTGGAATTATAGATGAATTAAAGGTAGTTCTAATCCCCATGGCCACCGAGCTTTGTTCTCTTGATAAGTGTTGGTCTCCCCCTAAAGCGAGGTGGGAGAGAAGTATGGAGTATTTAAAAAAAAACTAACATCTCTAGAGACGAAGATTTTTTTTTGTAAGATGGAAGTAGCACCGATAACCTTTTTGAGTTAGATAATAACCAATGAAGACAGTTTTAATGACTCTAGGGTCAAGTTCGGTGCGATCCTTAGGATGAATATGGACAAAAGAAGTACGCCCAAAGGTTTTGACAGGAAGAGTGTTTGAAGATAGATGAGGATAGGAGGTCTGAAGAAGAGAATGTGGTATCTGAAAACTAATTGGAAGACTAGGGAGATGATTGATGAGATAGGAAGCGGTAAGATAGCATCTCCCAAAGGTACTTAAGAACGTTCATAGTAAAAAGTAGAGCTCGAGCAACTTCTAAGAGATGGCAATTCTTATGTTCAGCAATGCCATTCCGTTGAGGGGTATCGACACATGATCTTTGATGAATAAGGCCTTTTTCAGATAGGTAGGGTCATAAAATAGAATTGAAATATTATGTGCCATTATCAATTTGTAATATATGAATAGATTTCTAAAATTGTGTTTGAATCATGTTATAGAAATTTTGAAACACATGAAATGTATCAGACTTGTGTTTGAGGAGATACACCCAAGTAAGATGTGTGTGATCATCAATAAATGTGATAAACCATCGATGACCATGGGAAGTAGTGACTATTGACGGTCCCCAAAGATCAATGTGAATTAAAGAGAAAGGGTTGGTTGGAGTATAATGTTTTTGAGGAAATACAGCCCGTGTGTGTTTAGCCAATTAACAAATATCACATTGCAAAGAATTATAATTATTATAGGAAAATAATGATGGAAACAAATGTTTTAGATATGAAAAACTTGGTTGACCAAGTCAATAACGCCATAACATAATTTTGCTAGAGTTTCAAATAGAAATAGAGTTTATTGTAGAAACAAAGACAAAAGCCAAACTAGATTAACTATGTTGACTACTTTTTCTGCTATCAACCTTAAGAAGAGAGATTAAAGAATAAGCAATACGAACACAAGGATTTTTACGTGGTTCGAGTTATAAAAGAACCCTAGTCCACAATTCTCTGGTATTAAGAGGATTGGAAGCTTGTAATGGCAAGCTCCAATGGTGTATTCTCAGGTAGTGTTTAGATTGCTCTGAGTACGAAGTGTTTTCTCTCTCAAAAATAGAACCCTTTACACCGAGACTCCCAACCCTATTTATAGAGGCTGGGGTCATTAATACTAATCATCAGTAATTAATAAACATTCTTCCCATTATTGTGGGATTAATACCAATTCAATGCATTGAGCTGCATTGAATAAAGATCACTACCCAAGCGAGATCTGTGGGGCCCACTGTAGAAAATCACTTACTTTATGGGAAACATCCCCCAGGTACTGTCAGGGCATACTATAAGTACCTCCATGTTAGACAGCGTAGTGGGAGTGCAAATTGTCAAGTCGTACACTCGACATCACTGTTGACGGATCGCCCATAAAGGTTGTCTGACGATCCTTTGGCTCTGAAAACCCACATTTGCTGACACGTTGCGCTTTATCTTAGGTCTGAGAACCAGAACCTCGATCCTGTGAGACGACTGGGGGACGAGAGCCCTCGCCTTAATTTTCTGAACCGGAGAACCTCCAACTCCGAGGACAAACCTCGGAGAGTAATCTACCAATGCACCCACAACCCACTGTGAGAGGCAAGGTCTCACCTAGGAGGACCCTCGCTTCGACTAGAGGCCTCGGGCAGTAACATTCCCCGATGATGTCTATGAATTTCCGAGCCAGCCACTGGAGGTTGCCACATGTCGGAGGTGAAAATGCAGACAACAAACTAGGATGCGATATTATTGGTTAGCGATTTTAAAAGAAATAAAGTCCACCATGAATTCTAGCACTGCTAATTGTCCTTCCCGAGGATAGTTCCTGAAATTGACAAGATTTAGAAAGAAATTTAGCAAGACAACGATTATCAGTAGTCAACTTACTTACATAAATTATAATGCATGTTAAAGAAGGAAAATGAAGGACTGATTTGAGGATTAAATCAGCTGACAATTTAATAGTAACAATTCTTACAATAGGAGAGACTGAGCCATATACTATTCTAACACTAGAAGGATTAGAACATGGAGTATAGGATTCAAACAAAGAATATAAACTGGTCATATGATCAGAGGCACTAGAATCAATTATCCATGGTGTTTGTGAGTTAGTGAGAGCAGTGGAGAAATTACCATAATGGGAAAGAGAGTAAAACACACTATGAGATCCGGAACCTAAAAACCATTGCAAATAATTTTTACCTTCAAGTTGGTGGGATGTGATATGAAGAGAGTTTCTTCCATGGCTATAAAAAGAGCCCATAGAACCACTGGGTTGACCAAGTTGGGAATATTTTCATTGGGCTGATTTTGGGCCAAGTTAGGCCCAATAGTTGGAGAGGACACATCACTCGTGGACATTGCTGAGATAGAGACCTGTATGACTAAAGTGTCTGGAAGATAAGTTGTGCGACTGAACTTGCGACTTGGAGAGGAAGCGTGGGACTGACTAGTGCGCTGAGAGGACTGGTGCGACTGGAGTTGGTTGCTTGAGAACGAGGAAATCTGGGTCGCTTGAGAAGAGATCACTTGACTTGCTGGACAAGGAGGAGGCAACAATGAAGGACTTGTCGGATTCAATGCAGCGTACGCCATTGTTGAGAAGTTGGTTTCTTGCTTAGATGAACCCTAACTTGCTCGAGAGGATGATGTCGGCTGTGGAAGAGAAGAGAAGAGCCTTGACCTCTGGTTGACATGCTCGATAATGATAGAGTAGTTTTTATATTGTTTTAGGGGGTAATTTTAGGGAATTTTTGAGCTTATTTAGTTATGTTTGTGCAGTATGACGCTTTTTTGCCTTTGTTTGTTAACATTTCAATATTTATGGAAGAATTGATGAAAAGACTATGTTTCGCCTCGAAAAGAAGTAAATTGGAAAAAATCGGACATTAGAGTCGCGATGTTGAGCATTAGAGACGTGACACTTCGATGAAACAGAGAGCTGAAGGTTTTGGGAAAACGAGGGCCGCAACGCAACCTTTTGGAGTTGCGATGCTATTAATTGAGGAATTAGAGTCGCGACACATGCATAGTAGGGTCGCGGTGCTGGTTAAGTCAGAGACGAGACGATTACGAATCGTGGACATGGGCCGCGACGCAAACTTATGGGGTCGCGGCGCCTCAGGCGGTCAATGTGTAAATTAAGGCATTTTAAGCAGGGGTAAAAGTGGAATTTCACGTTCAAAGCACAAACTACTATTTAAGCAACATTATGAAGATTTCTGAAAATGGGAACCCTAAGAAGAGTTTGAAGGAAACACTCTGTGGAGGCATGAAGAGTTCTATCATTCTTTTTCTTCTTCTTCTTTTACTTTTTCTTGTAGTGATGTTTATATTTAGTTTGATGGATTTGATTATGTTTAGCATGAACAATTTTCTTATTTAGGGTGTTAATGAATTCTCTTGAAACCTTATGATGATTTAATGAAGTTTTTTTTATGAATTCCTTATCGATATTGTGAATTGTTTGACTTGTGTTTAATGCTTGTGAATGCCTGATCACCATTTACATAATTTATATGATTTTAACCTGGATCTGAGAAGTGAAGGATAAATATGCTATAATCAAATAATCATAGATTTATATTTGACGAGAGTACCTTTATGATTTGTGTAGCTTAGGGATTATGTGTTTAATGCCTTCAATATGTTAGTTTACCACATAGATGTAGGAGATTCCTTATTATCAGAGAATTGTAAGCCCTAGTAAGAAATCTAATTTACAATTGTAAACCGCTATCATAATAGAGATAGGAATTCTTAAATTCACATTAGAGAAGCATAGGTGGATAGTTGAAGTAGTTAATAACCCTAATTCTTATTCCATTGAATTAATTTTTAGTATTGAGTTTCCTATTGTTCTATTTTATTGTCTTATTCATTTAGTTTTATAAATTTGGAATTCATTATTTATTACTTTTTATGATTGCATAGTTAAAAATTCTCACAACAAGATTTTGGCATTGTTGCCTGAGACTGTATTATTAATATCAATATAGTTGATTTTTATTCTAAATTTGTTTTTATTTTAGTACTCATTCAGTTTGTGGCTAATATTGTGCTTTCAGGAAATCTTGGTATATGTGACGAAGTAGACAAAAGGAATTGATGCCGGTAGATCTTGAAATTGAAAGAACTTGCAGAAAAAAATGAAAGATTAAGAGAAGGCTAGACTTTCCCATGGCTGAGAATCAAGGGAATGCAGCAAACAATGCTGCTAATGTTAATAATACTCCATATGTAGCAGAGATCCCAGTGGAACAAGAACCAATGACGCTTAAAGATTATGTACATCCTACGGTCACGAGAGTGAATTCATGCATCAGACACCCCACTATTGCTGCGAATAATTTTGAGATCAAGCTGACAGTACTAATTTGCACATAGAAAATTTCCTAGAGTTGTGTGCAACTTTTAAGATGGATGGGGTGAGTGATGATACAATCAGACTGAGATTATTCTCATTTTCTCTAAGAGACCGAACGAAGAGTTGGCTAATTTTGCTGCCAGCCAATTCTATCACAACATGGGAGGAGTAAGCCCAGAAGTTCCTGGCAAAGTTTTTCCTTCCAATAAAAGTTGCAAAGTTGAGAGGAGAAATTAATAATTTCTACCAGACGGAAGGGAAATCGCTGTATGATGAATGAGAGAGATTCAAAGAGTTGTTAAGGAAGTGCACGCATCATGGTATAGAGAAGTGGATGTTGGTTAACAACTTTTATAATGGGTTGAATGGTACTACTCGTACCATAATAGGTGCTGCAGCAGGAGGTGTGTTCATGAGCAAAAGTGCTAATGAAGCTTATGAATTGTTAGAGGAGATGGGGATGAATAATTACAAGTGGCCAACTGAGAGGGGACAACCAAAGAAGGTGGATGGTATGATTGAATTGGATGTTATTTCCATGCTTACAACTCAAGTTGCTGCTTTAACAAAATAATTACAACAGAGCAACATGTCATCCCAAGCCATGCAAGTGCAGAGTTTATGTGGGGCATGTGGAAGTGCCTATCCATTAAATTAGTGTCCTGACATAGATATGAATAATATACCTATGGAACAAGTGCAAGCCATAGATAATTTCCAAAGGCCAACCAACAACCCCTTTATAATGTCATAACCAAGGATGCAAGAACCACCCTAACTTCTCATGGACGAATAACCAAGCCACACAACTACCTTATCCTCAAAACCAGAAAGAGTTCCCATCTTCCCAACCACAACTCAAACAATCTTATTAACAACCTCCTCCTGGATTCTATCAACCACAGGCTAGACCCATACAACAACAAACTTTAATGACGCAGCCTAAACCAAAGTCTGATATACTGAACCAATTAATGAGTGAAACCAGGGCATCTATAAGGAGTTTGGAGACTCAGATCGGCTAGTTGGCTACTTTGATGACAAACAGGGCTCAAGAAAATTTGCCTAGCACTACCAAGGTAAAACCAAAGAGCAGTGCAATGCAATATCTTTGAGGAGTGGAACACAGTATGAAGAGCCAAGAAAGAATCAGTCAGAGGAGGTGAATCGGGAACAAAAGATAAAAGGCACATCAGAAAAGAAGGAAGTGAGTGGGTCAAAGGTTACTGAGAACCTAGAGAAGTAGCTAGAAATAAGCATAGATCACCATATCAAGATCCCATATCCTCAGAGGCTTCAAAAGAATAAGCTTGACAAGCAGTTGTCCAAGTTTCAGATGTATTTTGAAAGATTCACATCAACATACCTTTCGTTGAAGCACTAGAACAAAAGCCTAGTTATGTGAAGTTTATGAAAGAAATTCTATCAAAGAAAAGGAAACTGGGGGACTAAGAGATAGTGGCACTTACTGAGGAGTGTAATGCGATACTTCAAAAGAATCTACCTCCTAAGCTTAAAGATACTGGTAGTTTCAATATGCCATGCTATATAGGGGGCTAAGTGGTGACAAAGGCTTTATGTAATTTAGGGGCCAGTGTGAATCTAATGCCTCTATCAATCTTTTGCAAGTTGAAATTGGGAGAAGCTCGACCTACTACCGTGTCCTTACAAATGGCGGATCGTTCAGTTAAACATCCCCATGGGGTGATTGAAGATGTATTGGTGAAAGTGGACAAATTTATCTTTCTTGCGGACTTTATTATTCTTGATATGGAGGAAGATAAAAATATTCCAATAATTCTTGGAAGACCATTCTTGGCTACTAGTAGGGCATTAATCGATATACAAAAGGGTGAGTTGAAGTTGTGAGTGCAAAAAGATGAGGTAACATTTAATGTCTTTGCAGCAACGGAAATTCCAACTCGTTGTAGAGTTGATGTGGTAAAAAGAGGAGAGAACAAGTTGGAAGTTTCTAAACAAAGGTCCATGGTTAAAAGTGGTATGAGGAAATTGTCTCATCGTTTTAAAAGGTTCTTTTGTGAGAAGATTCGAATGTTACGTGAGCGATGGAAAGTTCCACCAATTTACAATAACAAGAAATGAGCGTCTACTCATGACATTATAGCTCTAAATGACGTGAGGGGTGGACTTGATCCAAGTTGAAATTGAAAAGGAATTCAGCGTTTGACTAAATGACATTAACGACAACGCCCTTGGGAGGCATCCCAATCTTTTTATCATTTTGTTATTTTGTTTAAGTTTGGACAAGTTCTTTTTGATATTTAGTTTTTTTTTTATGTTTTATTTTTATAATTTTAGATTTAATTTTTCAATTTTGAACCGTGGAAATTGTGAAAACTTGAAAAACATAAAAAAAAAAAATATGCAAGTACCTATTTTGAGCCTGGAACATCTCTATTAGAGTAGCGACCCTTGAGAAGTCAAAGGCTCAGGGATTTTCAGAGAGACCCAGGAGCCGCGACGCCCTAGGAATGAGCCAGAACGCACCTACCCAGAAGAGAAAAACAACCACCATACTGATATGGTGCGTGATTTGGTACATCCTCTTTCCTTATTCTTTTTTGTGACACGTTGGGGGCAATGTGTATTTTAAGTTTGGGGGAGTTAAGATTTTACTTTGTTTATTGTTGGTTTTTAGTGGTTTTAGTTGTTTTTCATGTTTTTAGTTTTTTTTAGTTATTTATAGTTATGAATCAAGTTATTTTGAAGCTGATGATACTTATAACCATGTGATGTGAGTGATTTTTTTAGAACTGTGTGAATCCGTGTGCTTGGTGAAATTAATTTAGTGATTAGCTTTGATCTGAGTTTTAATTGCCATGAAAGTCTTAATTAATAAATTTCTTACATTCTTTTAATATATGCATGTTAAGTGGGTTTGTGGGTTTGTGGATTTGTGAATCGAGATTTGAAAATATTGTAGAATTTGCGTAGTTTGTTGATTGAGCAGAAATTGGAATGATGCATGCTTAGGAAGATGATTTAGGAAATTTTTTTGGAACGATTGAGCCTTTCAAGCCAACCTTAATGTATTAAATCCCTAGTTACCAAAA
Organism: Humulus lupulus; assembly: GCF_963169125.1. Taxonomy (NCBI): domain Eukaryota; kingdom Viridiplantae; phylum Streptophyta; class Magnoliopsida; order Rosales; family Cannabaceae; genus Humulus; species Humulus lupulus. The sequence continues at coordinate 99,307,060 of NC_084794.1, forward strand.
TTTTAGCTTAACATGATTCTTTTGTTGTTTGACACTTATTTTGAGCCTAATTGAAACTTGTTACTTATCATTCCTTTTGATATACCATGAGCATATGAAAAGTGATTGGGGGATGGTTTATGATGAAGTTTATATTTGAAAATTTGTGACAATGGAAGAATAAAAATTGAGAGAAGAAAAAAAAGATATATTGAAAATGAACTACACTCCAAATAAGAATATAAAGAAATAAGTTTCGGGGAGTGTAGTATCATAAGAAAAAAAAATTCAGGAGTGTGAATTCTCTCAAAGTATGAAATTTTGGGAAAGTTAGGGATTGTTTGTGAGTTTTCAAGTTGAAAAAGATTGATTTGTTTGAGTTGTATACTTATGGTATAGTAGAACATAAATGACTTTTTATTTACCTACCTAAGCCTAAGCCTTTCGTTATAAGCTTAAAAAGTCATTTTGATTCTTGAGTATGTGTTATCATATTAGGGGATATTGATGAATTATGCAAGCATATGAAATATTTGGTTTTGATGGAATGATTTGGAAGATTTGACATGTATATGGCATTGTGAGTGTGTGGTATTTATTGGTTAAGGCTGATTGGTGTAGAAAAGATTGAAGTTGATTATTAAATTGATTTTACTTAAATTCTTGATGAAACGTAGTTGAAAATTCTGAGCTTGTATTGCATGTTGTTTTTGTGGTTGAGGCTTTCTACCTTATAACTTGATTCATATTTGGTTTTAGTTGTTTTAGCAATGCCAATAGTTTTACTTGAGTTCGAGCAAAAGATAAGTTTGGGGGAGTTTGATATAATAGTTTTTATAGCGTTTTAGAGGGTAATTTTAGGAAAATTTTGAGCTTATTTAGTTATGTTTGTGCAATATGATGCTTTTGTTGCCTTTGTTTGTTAATATTTCACGATTTATGGAAGAATTGATGAAAAGACTGTGTTTGGCCCTGAAAAGAAGTAAATTGATGAAAATTGGACATTAGAGCCACGACGCTTAGCATTAAAGTTGCGGTGTTGCGATGAAACAGAGATCTGAAGGTTCTGGGCAAACAAGGCCCACGATGCTATTAATTAAGGAATTAGTACCGTGTATAGGCATTATAGGGCCGCGAAATTGGTTAAGTCAGAGACGAGACGATTACGAATTGTGGACATGTGTTGTGGCGCCTGAGGCGGTCAATGTGCAAATTAGGACATTTTAAGCAGGGCAAAAAGTGGAATTTCACATTCAAAGCACATACTACTATTTAAGCAACATTATGACGATTTATGAAAAGGGGAACCTTAAGAATAGACTGAAGGAAACACTCTATGGAGGCAAAAACTTGGAGACCAACTAGTTTTATCATTCTTTTTCTTCTTCTTCTTCTTCTTCTTTTACTTTCTCTTGTAGTGATGTTTATATTTAGTTTGATGGATTTGATTATGTTTAACATGAACTAATTTTCTTATTTAGGGTGTTAATGGATTCTCTTGAAACCTTATGATGATTTAATGAAGTTTTTTATGAATTCCTTATCAATATTGTGAATTGTTTGACATGTGTTTAATGCTTCTGAATGCTTGATCACCATTTACATGATTTATATGATTTTAACCTGAGATCTGAAAAGTGAATGACAAATATGCTATAGTCAAATAATCATAGATTTATAGTGGACGAGAGTACCTATATGATTTGTGTAGCTTAAGGATTACGTGTTTAATGCCTGAAATATGTTAGTATACCACAAAGATGTAGGAGATTGCTTATTGTAGAGAATTATATGCCCTAAGTAAGAATATAATTTACAATTGTAATTCTCTATCACAATAGAGATTTGAATTCTTAAATTTTCATTAGAGAGGCATAGGTGGATAGTTGATGATGTTAATAACCATAATTCTTATTCCATTGAATTGATATTTAGTATTGAGTTTTCTATTACTCTATTTTATTGTTTTATTTTTTCTATTCCTTTAGTCATATAAATTCGAAATTCATTATTTTTCAATCAATTAGAAGTAAATATTAATTTTTGGTAGTTAATAACAGTCTTCGTGGGAATGATATTTGATTTATCACTGTATTACTTGTTATGATTGCGTATACTTGCGTAGTAAAAAATTCTCACAATAGGCAGAGAGACGAAGAAGAAGACTGGGCCATTGAGATCGCCAAATATTTCTACTGAGATCGGTTTCAGACTGTGCCACGACTAGAATGTGTAATTGCGACTAGGGGTGCTCATATAAATTGCAAACTGTGGTTTGGAACCCAAACTGACAAAAACTGTGGCCGGTGAAACTGTTTTCGATGGTTTGGTTTAACCGGACCGCTCAACTTTAATGATTTGGTCACATTTCTAACTTTCCAAAACCAATTAAATTGGACTAGACCGTGATTCTTTCAAAATAAATATTATTTAGAAATGAGTGTGCAAGGGTTTGAACCCTTACACTTGAATTAATATATAGTCTACCCAACCATCCAAGCCAAACAATTTAATTGTTAAGAATATATTTTTAGTAGTATTTAATACATGCACCAGTTTCCAAAACTAATAAAAGAGAAATGTAAAGTCCCACATTGTTTAGAAAGTAAACAATTTTTTTCCTCTTCTATAAAATGATTCAAAATACCTACACTTATCACAACAAACACACTAAGCTTCTTGTAGACTTTATGGTCTTAAAAGTAAAAGTAAAATTATTATTATTATATAAATACAATTGTTTAGTTAATTATTTTGTAATAAAAAAGTTTAAAATTTTAATAATTTGGTTATGTGATTATAACTGAACCAAACAGCACCAAACCGTTTATTTATGGTTTAATTTAGTTTAGTTTTATTTTTTATTTTTAATGGTTTGGATTGCTTTTTCATTTTGAAAAATCCGCATGAGCGTTTTGGTTTCAAAATTCATCTAAACCCCACCAAACCAAACAGTGTACACCCTTAACTGGGACAAAGAACGTCAAACGTGCGAAGGCTTCTGGATGTTCGAAGATGCAAAATTGACTGGACGCTCCTAGTCGATTAACAGGAAGGGACAAAGGCTACTTGTAACGCCCTGGATAGCTGTAACGTCCCGAATTCCCTAATGTGGCTTAGTGCCTTGATTAGGGGGCCAAGAGGGCAATGACTGGTTTAATGCATTATTATGTGATTTGAATGCATGATTATATGAATTATGTGAGTTATATTATTATATGGTTGGATTTGCATGTATGTGGGTCGTTTCTTATTAGAAGGGCATTTTAGTAATTTTGGCTCATTGAGGGCATACTTGTATATATGTGCATATATGTGTGAGACCACATTATTATGTGGATATATTTGAGATACTTCAGCATGAGGCGATCCTAGGGAGCAAGTTAGCGGTTTAGTCATAACGATGTGAAATGTCAGGCTCGGGGTGAGCCTAGGGATAATTTGGTACCTTAGTACATTACCGAGATTGAGCAGGAAATGAGAAATTATTTGGTAATTATTTTAGGATATTGGAAGTAACAGGAATTGTGAGACGTTAATTATGATTAACGAGAAAAGTTGTAAAAGACTAAGTTGCCCTTGAGGGGCTTTGAGAGAGAGATTTGGCCCTAGGGACATTTAGGTCATTTTGGTGTTAATTTAGTGACTTAGTCACGCTTTCCCTTGGCTGAAGGAAGCAAAAAAAGGACATCACACTTACAACTCTCTCTCCCTCTCGATTATTCTTCTCTCTCTATTGATTTGATTTTTAGAGAAAATTAAAGAATCATTGAGGCTAAGGCTTAGGGATTGAAAGCTTGAGGTTTATGAGTGATTAGTTGCAACTAAGGGGATCATATTCACAGTTGAGGTAAGGTTGTAAACTTTGTTTTTAATTGTATTGTGCTTTGGTTTTGATGTTCTTGAGCTTGAAAGTTCAAGGATATGGATTTGAGTTTTGGTGATGTTTTGAGTGTGTTAAAGCTTGGGTTTTGCTGCTGGATTAGTGTTAATGTTGTGCTGGGATTGAGGTGTGATTTTGGATTTGTTTGGAAAGGATTTTGGTGAGTTTTTTGCTGAGGAAAATAGGGCTATTCTGGGTTCGTAGGGTCGCGCCGCGACACGTGTGAACCCAAGGCCCAGGAGGGGTCTCTGTTTCGGAGGCGCATCGCAACTCTCAGGGGCAATTCGCGGTTGTGTATTCTTTCGAGACAGGGGGCTTTCTGTCTAGGAGGAGCGTCGCAAACCTTAGGGTCAAGTCACGACCCCTCTGGGCAGCTTTGGCCACCTTAGGTTTTAATGACGGGAATTCAAACCTAAGGGCTCGGGATTGATTCTACTGCCTGGTTTAGTAGAATTCGAGGTCACAGAGGCTAGGACTCGTTCCGGAAGCCTTTATTTGCTTGTTATTGACGAGATTCTATTTTTGGTTATGACTACGTTACCGCTAGGATCCTAGGATCTGGATTGTGCTCGAGGGTCGTTCTTATTTTACATTACACTCGGACTTGAGGTAAGAAAACTGCACCCATTATGTGATGTACATGATTAGGGCTTGGCTCGAATGTTGAATATAAACTTGAATAGGGCTTGAGCCTCTGTTAAGGTGCATGATTATGATTATGCCTGTGATTATTTGATTTAGCATGTTGAATGCTTTGTATCTGGATATTTGTTATATAATGAATGTCTGGTTGCATTATCTGATCGAGAAAAGCATTGACTTATGAGTCAAGGAAGACAATAGCGCTGGTCAAAAAGTATTAACTTATAAGTCAAGGGCGGCAATAGTGCGCTGAGCGCTGGTCGATATAGTTAGATATAACTAGGAGTGCAACGTACGCTTGTCCGACCCAATGGTCGTGGTTATACCGAGGATAGGGCAATGGGCCCCGGGGTGACTTATTAGTCCCATATCCTAGGGTGTTGGGACCCAATATGATTCATTAATCATGTGTTCTGGGAAATGGGCCCCTATATGATTCAGTTAATCATTTATTTAGGGTAGTTGGCCCCATATGACGCTGTAGTAATTTATATGAATGGTATACATGAACGAGTAAAGTTATTACTGCTAGGCATGCTTATTATGGTTTAGAAGCATGTTATTCACTACTTATGAGCATTTTAAGTTTTCTTGTTGGGCCTTGGCTCACAGGTGCTATGTGGTGTAGGTAAGGGGAAAGGAAAGCTGGACTAGCCAAGAGTTGGAGAGCTCAAGTGGCGACGTGTACATATGCGGCCCCTTTACCACCATGACCAAGGTTTCTTAGATGAATTAGGGTTAAACCCTATTTTTGTCGTTTAGGTCGGCGGGTTGTAACTTTTGAGTTGTAATTATCCTTTTGGAGCTGTAAACAACTTGTAAGCATTTATTATGGGATCCCATGCACAACTTAACGTTTTAATGAAATATTCATTCCTTTTAACCGAAATTTTTAACCCTGGACCGTTAATCACGTTTAGTTGCACGTTTATGGCCAAATGACTCATTTAGCGAGTTTAGCACTATTTAAAATACACAGTGTAACGGTCTTGGCTAACCAGGGCGTTACAATAGCCAAGACCGTAACACTGTGTATTTTAAATAGTGCTAGGCTCACTAATCGAGTCATTTGGCCATAAACGTGCAACTAAACGTGATTAACGATTTAGGGTTAAAAATTTCGGTCAAAAGGAATAGTTCTTTCATTAAAACGTTAAGTTAGTACATGGGATCCCATCATAAATGTTTACAAAGATGTTTACAATTTAAAAAAGGGTAATTACAACTCAAAAGTTACAACCATTCGACCTAAGCAGAAAAATAGGACTTAATTCTAGTTCCTCTAAGAAATCTCAGTTGTGGTGGTCGAGCAGCCGCATATGTACACGTCACCACCAAAGCTCTCCAACTCATGGCTGGTCCAGCTTCCCTTTACCCTTACCTACACCACATAGACCCGTGAGCCAAGGCTCGACAAGAAAACTTAAACATTCTCATAAGCAGTCAATAACACGTTACCAAATCAAAATAAGCATGCCTAGCAGTTATAACCCTACTCATGCATGCATACCATTCATATAAATGACTACAACGTCATATGGGGCCAGTTGCCCTAATTAACTGACTAATAAGTCAGAGTGGGGCTCAGTGCCCTAGGATATGGGACTCATAAGTCACTCCGGGGCTCGTTGCCCTATCCTCTGTATAACAAGTCTTGGAGCTGGCCCAGCGTACCTGGCACTTTAGTTTTCCACGACCATTGGGTCGGACAATCATATGATGCACTGCTAATTAGGCCTAACCAAAATGACCAGCTCTCAGCGCGCTATTGCCTCCCTTGACTTATAAGTCAATGCTTTTCGACCAACGCTCAGAGCTATTGTCGTCCTTGACTCATAAGTCAAGCCTTTCGCAATCAGATAATGCAAACATGCATTCATTATATAACAAATATCCGGATACAGAGCATTCAACATGCTTAACCAAACAATCATAGGCATAATCATTATCATGCACATTTACAAGGGCCCAATCCCTAATCCAATCCATATTTAACAATCGGGCCAAGCCCTAATCACATACATCACGTATTGGGTGCAGTTTTCTTACCTCAGGTCTGAGTGCAATGTAAAATAAGAACGACCATCGAGCATGACCTTGGTTCTGAGCCCCTAGCGATAACCTAGTCACAAATAAGTATAGAATCCCCTCAATAATGAGCAAATAAAGTCTTTTGAACCGAGTCCTAGCCTCCGGGACTAAATTGGGTAGTAGGATCAATCCCAAGCCCTTAGGTTTGAGTTCCCGCACTGAAAACCTTTCCGACGCTCAAAAACCCTTCAAGCGTTGTGGCTCAAAACAAGAGAGCCGCGACCTGCCCCAAGTTAGAGAGCCCAAGGCTTTCCTCTATTTCCACACACACCGTGGAACGACTCTACTGGTGTCGCGACTGAAATGGGCTTTCATCACCTTCTTCTCCCTGCATTCATGAGAACTGCAGCGTCCCGAGAACAGGGTCGCGGCTCGACATGAAAACTCAGAATTTTCCCCGTTTTTTTCAAGCCAAATCCCTCCAAAAGCCTATCCAAACATATCTAAATCCCAAAATCAAAGTTCCCAAACAACTTAGCAGCTCAAAACAATCAAAACCCAAGCTAAAACTTGGCCAAAATCTCATCAAATCTCCAAATTCAGATTGAGTTTCTAAAACTAAAATACTCATCCAAAAACCATAGAAACACAAAGATTTAGGGCTAGAAATCGTTACCTCTGTTGCCTTACTCGATGCTAAACTTTTCTCCAAGCAATCCCGATCCTAAGCTAGCCCCGATTCCTCCTAAATCGCAAGAATTCCCAAGGAATATTGAGAGAGTGAGAGAGAGTGTGAATGAGAGAGAGAGAGATCCTCTATTTTTTTCTGTGTTCTTCGGTTATGAGAGGTTACATAGAGTTCAAGTAACTCTAAATGAATCATGAGGGCTCGAGGTACCCAAAAACGTCCTCGAGGGTAAAATGGTCAAAATTCCTCGAACTCCCTCCTAATCTCACTAACCCCGAATATATCCTTGAACATTTACTCCCATTACCCGATATCCCGATAATGTACTAAATACCCAAAATACCCGTTGACTCATTCCGTATCGGGTATTGGGTCCTGTTGTGACTCTCCTGCTAACTTGCTCCCTAGGATTGCCTCGTACCAAGTAACCCAAATATATCCACATAATAATGTGGTCTCACACATATATCACATATATGCACATATACTCCAAATATACCTGTAATGGGCCAAATTATGAAAATTGCCATTTTGATAAGAAATGGGTCCACATGCATATTTAATACACCTAAACATGCATATTTAGTAATATTATAATATAATTCATGTAATCATATAATGATACACATGTATATCACATAAACACTTACTTCATAATTGAATCACATAATTTCCATAAGTTGTTATCCTTGGCCCTAATCAAGGCCCTCAGCCTTATTAGGTAATTTGGGACGTTACACTACCAGTGTCGGAGAAGACAACCGAAGTCTGATTTTTTATTTCTTTTTGAGAAGGAGAAAAGGAAGAGCCTGTAGCTCTGATACAATATAAAAATGTTTAAGATTGATAGAAGTTGATTGTATTATTCTGAAGAACATGTTACAAAATATACAGACTATACAAAATATTCTAACATAAATACAAAATCAAATCTATTTTTAAATATGGAAACCAAATATATAGCCAGCTAATATACACATGATTTCCTATCTCTCAATAGTTTGCAATGATATCAACATCAAATGCATTGACCTTAGTTTCTTCACTTTCTTTTGCAATGATCTCATCATTAATTGCATTGACATGTTCACATTCTTTTAAGGTTACATTAGTCTCATCACTATATGCATGAACTATGTCAGTTCCCTTTAGGGTTATCAAATATTACTCATTGAATGTATTAAATTTAATTAAGGTCACAAAGATCTCATCATCAATTGTATTAACCCTGATCTCTTTATGGTTAATTACAATTACCATATCTCACATGATGATCAATAACTTTATAAACACAACAGGTATAACAATAGCCTTTGAATTTTTTATTAACATTCACCATTGTACTATTTACATAAACAATAAATTTAATCTCACAAAATAAGGCAACAACCACATTTCATTCAAAATTTTGAAATCTACACATTTAGAAATAAGAAATTTGATGATACCAATCTTCTTAATTATGTAATCCCATTGAGTTGTCTCATCCTTTTTTGATGATACCAAATTGATCATATCCACATTCAAGTAGAACATATCGAAATAGTGTTTTATTTAATCTCCCAAGGTTGTGTGTTCAACACAAACCATATCTTGAAGCAAGGATTTGAAAGTTGTTGAGGAAAAACACATTTTTCTCATTGTAGATTATGCAAAATAAAAAAAAAGAAAGTAATTAGAAAAAGAGATTTTGATTGTTGGGAATTTATGTTTATACACTTTCTAATCAACAATGCATAATAGGAAAAATTCAATATTACAAACCCTAGATGCTAATCAAGAACTTTATTCAAAGTAGGAATGCAAATCTTGATCATCAAAGTATTATATTCATGATATGAATGCAAATCTTGAAAACAAATGATTAAGTGATTAAATGATTATAAGATGAACTTAAACATTCATTCATCAATACTAACAACATAAACACAATATAATGACAAAATACAAGATTAAGGTTAGAGAGATACAACATTTTGTATTCAGCAGCTTGAATCTTCAAACTTGGGTAACTTCTATGGCTTATCCACAATAAGAATATTATTGTCTGAAATCTCTATTCCAAGCCTTCCATTGTTGCTTGAAGCTTCAACCAAGTAGAATGGGAGAGAGAGAGAGAGAGAGAGAGAGAGAGAGAGAGAGAGAGAGAGAGAGAGAGGTTAGATTGAGAGTTGAAACGTGTGATCAAGACTTTTCAACTCTAATAACCCTTATTTATAGTGTAGGCACTGTTATTAAGTCTAACAATTAGGATTAGAGCTTTTAAACACATCATTTGGAGCTAAGTCACGTAACTGTACAGTCTCATATGGATCGCCTAGGCGATGGGTCGCCTGTGAGGTGGCGATGCATCGCCTGCCAGGAAATGTGTCGCCACCCAGCAGGTGATGCATCGTCTGCTGGATGTTTTGTCTCCCAGGCTGTTCTAGGTGACTCGTAACCTCTCATAAGCGACACAATGCAGATGCCTCAGTAAAACCACCCCAAGTGTGACCCCAAAACATCTCCAAATACCTCCAAAATTGTAGGGAATGTTTAGATACCTCATTGTATCACTTTAAACCCATAAAAATCACTTTTGGATGCCTACTACACAATCTCATGTTTTCACTTCAACTTGAGTGAAAACCATTAAGTGTTTTGCATCTCAACATGTAAACATCTTAACCATTATATTTAACCAATATCGACAATATTTCAACCAGACGCAAAAAACTCCTCAGGGATTGTTAGCCATCTAGTCGGAACGAGGACACACTATTATTATTCCTTCAAGGCCGTAAGATTTAGAATACCTCACAACGACCCCAAGTGTTAATTTGGTGGCCTTAGCCACATTCCAAGATGGCTCTTGGTATTCTTGCTTCCTTGGTTTAGGCACGACCGCATTTTTAATTTTTATTGCGAACACCAGAGCAACATTTTTGTTTGGTCTCTTAGGCTTCTACACTGATCGGGAAGCCCTTGAAGAAGCCTGACTTTTTGCCTCCTCTACTGGTTGCTCTTCCACTTGAGGCTCCTTCTCTACTACCTTTTCCATTGCTCGGTGAGCTATCTAAGGATCTTGCTCCTGTGGTAGCCAAGCAATCTTTTTTAATTTTGCCATAGGTTTGCGTTGTGATTGTTGTTGGAGAAATTACTCATCGTCGAGAAAATATAAGGCCGATCGAGGAAGAATCTTCTTCAATCAACGAAGGTGGTCTTCGGGGGTCCTTCTGCTCAGAGATTTTGATGAAGAGGAATTACTACTCAAAGGGCTATCACTCGGCTAAAGGTGCAAAGACTCTGAGTCTGTTTGGTTGTCACCGCCCCAATAGTCATAATGATTCATCTACAAGAAATAAGGGAAGGTGAGTAAACCAAATAGAGAAGGTGTGTGCAAAATAAGTAAAAAAAGCTGCTCGGTGGAAAACTTAAGGTTTTACCTGAGTAGTGTGCATTTATTTTGAATGAGAAGCCAATAGCTTCTCGGTGAGAAAGTTGTTAGATTTACCTGAGCAACATTTATGGTTTCAACAAGTAACCTCTCAGTGTTTCGTTCGAGCAGCACATCTCTAATCGATTCAAGAAGGAATTTTCTTGCTTGGTGGTAGAACACCAAGTTTTACCCGAACAACGCGTTAAACAGATCAAAAATGAAGTTTTAACAGTTTTTACGAAGCTTCTCAAGGAAGCTTTGATGTTCTTCAAGAACCTTAAAAACCAAAAGCTAAAGCAAGGATCTTGGGTCATTTTTTCACGATCTTTCAACAAATTAGAGGCAAAATTTTATGACCCAAAGTCTAAACTGCATAAAATCAACATAAAAATCCTATTTCTACATAGATTCGTCAAAAGAATTTCCAAGAAATTTAAATAATAAAGCTTCGGGTTTCAGAGGTTTTAAACGAACTTTTTGTTTTCTAATTTTTTTTGACTAAATATGCAACAAAAATTCGCTTAAAATAAGAGCAAAGTTCAAGAAAGTTACCCAAATGGCTAGTCAGAAGCTTGGATTCTTGAGAAGTAAGTTGAAAAAGCTTGGAAATCCTTGGGACTTTCATAATTGTGTATATATATTTTTAATTTACATTTATGTTTATATATATCTTTTATAATTCAGTTTTTTTTCTCCATCACAGATAATTAACTAGTTAATCAGTATCACTAATATGAGAAATATGTTTACTTATATATACTATCACTTAGTTAAATAGTATGTATTTTGGGTTTGTTTTTCTCCATAAAGCGAACGAAAGATTATTCTACATACAAATTAATTTTGATGATATTCATGGTAAGTCTCTAATATATGCATACAAACATAATAGGTAAAAGCAACGTACAATGCAAATTTACTTAGTTTTATTTAGAAAATGTATTAATTAATTTTTATTATTGTCATATAAAAGAATAAATAACCTAAACATATTTAAAAAAAAAGTTAAACCAGAACATTGTCTATAGTTTTAAAAAATAAAATTTCATTAAACCAAGAATTCGCTAGATATGCATTATATATGTAAAGATACGGTGCATTCTAATTTTAAAATTAAATAATTTTTTCTATTTTTTTTAAAATACCTATGAATTTCAATATAATAAAATATTAAAAAAATTATCAATTAAAATTATGAATTTAGAAAAGCTTATTAAGTTAAATTTTAATTATTTGATTTAAAAAATTTTAAAGCCAAAAAAAGTTATATATAAATATATATTATTTAATTATGGGTCAGAGAATTAAAATACGTAATTTCTCATTAAAAAAAAAACTAAACTACAAAATAAGAAAAATATGTATATTTATGTCTTATTTCACTATTAGATATATCTTTGGCTAAACAAAATATGTTAAATAATTAATAAAAGAACGAAAAGGATAAATTTAAGTACATAAATATTTTTTTGGTTATAGTTTTGAAAACATAATTGATAGAGTAATTTAAATACTTTAATAAGAAATTTTAAAATATGTGATGAGAAATTATTATGACTCATTTATTACTTTTTTTCAATTTATTTACTTTATTTAGATTAATTTATTACTTTTTGTTTATTTTATAATTTATTTACCTTATTTAGATGACTTTTGTAACGCCCCACGTCACTACGGCTACTTCCTAGAATGACGACTGGCCCTACAAACCAACATGAGTCTTTCTAGCGTGCTTTGTCCTCAGTCGCACACTTTCTGGGAAAACTTCCCAAGAGGTCACCCATCATGAGATTACTCCAGGTCAAACATGCTTAACTTTGGAGTTCTCAAGTGACTGGCCCTACATCTTCTTTTCGGTAGCCCATCACTTGAGAACTCCAAAGTTAAGCGTGCTTGACCTGGAGTAATCTCAAGATGGGTGACCTCCTGAGAAGTTTCCCAGGAAGCGTGCGAGTGAGGACAAAGCACGCTGGAAAGACTCGTGTTGGCTTGTAGAGCCAGTCGTCATTCCAGGAAGTAGCCATAGTGACGTGGGGCATTAAAAATAGTATCAGAGCCTTGACCCAGTCGAAAGTGTGGCCGACGGAGACATCGGACCTGTAAGGGGGTGATTGTGACAGTCAGAATCCCGTGATCCGTAAGGGGAAAGACTGGGTAAAGCTGTGCAATCCCACACCGCTTGGGGAAGGTTAAGTGTGATGATTCTAAGACTGTGTAGGTATGAGACTACATAGTTGAAGATGGCTTAAATGGATTGATGGATACTACCTATATCAAAAAGATGCATCTTCTTTTCGGTATCCCATCACTTGAGAACTCCAAAGTTAAGCGTGCTTGACTTGGAGTAATCTCAAGATGGGTGACCTCCTGGAAAATTTTCCCAGGAAGCGTGCGAGTGAGGACAAAGCACGCTGGAAAGACTCGTGTTGGTTTGTAGGTCCAGTCGTCATTCCAGGAAGCAGTCATAGTGACGTGGGGCGTTACAACTTTAAAACTAACTGTGTTAGAAAGCAATAAAAAAAATGTTAAATCTCATGGAAAACAACAAGTTCTATTAAACTAACATTTATAATATATATATGTAGGCTTATAAAGTCACATGTATTATGCATACTTATATAATAATGTTAATTCTCTTTTAAAAAATGTATATATTTATTTATATAAGGCCTGGTCGAGAAGGCTTTTCAGAGTTAAATTTTGACTTTTAATTTTTTTTAAAAGTTATTTTTAGGTATGTTTGAGTTTCCTAGGATTTTGAGATTTTACTTTAAATAAGTTTTTTTTGGCTAGACATGTTATATCACAAATTTCGAGACAGATTAAATTATCTCGAAATGTAGGCTCGAGGAGATAATTGAATTAAAATCAAACATGTATGTATTGTCAAATATGTATATGTTATCAATGCTGGTGCCACGCTACCAGTTTGGCTCGAAATGAGGAGTTAGCTCGAAAGGTTCGGACTGTGACCGGAGGTTGACTTTGAAAGATCAGAAGATAATGATTCAGACGATAATGTAGGTGTTAGCTCGAAGATTATTGTGTAGGCTCGAAAGTGGATATTCGAAAGAAACTAGGCAGTTACGTTTAAATAATTAAAGCCTACATTTATGGATTTGGTCATTTATTTGTTTAGTCAACCCGATTCCTAAGGGATTCCATATATTTCAAATTCAAAATGTATATTTTTATAACTTTCCTAAAAATGTGGGAAAGAATATCAGATGCCAGTGTATAAATACTGGGATTGTTCACTTGTAAAGGGAAACAGAAAAGTCTGGTACTCAAATTCTGTGAAATTGCTTCCAAAGCTTTGACGCAAATATATTAATAATAGTGACTCGTTGACTAGGTAGATTTAACTACTGAACCATGTAAAAAATCTCTTATCTTCTTTTCCTCCTCCTAGATTATTGATCAAAGCTTAATTGCTCTTGTTTTTAGTTGACGAAAAACGCCATCAACAATTTGGTGCTTTCATTGAGAGCATTAAGCATTCTTTCAAACCTCCCATTTGAATATGTGTTCATCACATAAATGGTTGCACCCTCTGGAAATATCCTTGGGTCTAGAGGTTAATGACCACTGCCCTAAATCTCAGAAGAAGCCACACCACGGACTGCTAAACATCCCCGACGGGCTGACAAACGACACATGAATGATGACCAAACTCTAGATGAAGGGAGTGCATCCTCAACTCCACGTGATCCAAGCCAAAGTTCAAGACCACCACATCAGGATTATTTCAATCCTTAATGGTATGTTCCAATAGTGGAATTGAAAAATCAAAGACTGAGAGAGATGCTAGCTGAAGCCACTAGGTTAAACGAAGAAATTGTGAGAAGGGTTGCTGAAGCCCAAGCACCCCCAAGGAGAACCAGGGGACGCTGTCGAGGAAGTACGGTGGCTTGAATGTTTGAGAAAAGGGCTAATTAGAACCAAGTAGGAGGAGATGGAATAAACACTGGAGTTAGCCAAGCAATGTTTTCATCTAAAAAATCCCCCGTGCGCCAACACTAACCAGGCAAGGGAGGCCCATGCTAATGCTGGGAATAACTGAGCTGCCCAACAGGTAGCTTTGAGCAATAATCCAGAACCTGCAAGGCCACCCCCGAACAATGAGAGACCGCCACCATCTCCGATCAGGCATCCTTCTTCTCCCATCATACACCCATCACCAATTTGAGATATACCATAGCAAGTGCCAGACGGAACTCGAACTAGCGAGGGGATACCACATAGGCAAGATCGAAGTGCAAGAAGTGAAAGTAGAGATAGAAATCCCAGGACCGGATATGGACAAAGAAATAACCATGAGATCCCTGTGGGAGAAAACCACGAGGCAAGGCAGACGAGATAGCCCCAATAGTTGAGATTATGCTTAGTAGTAGCAAATAATAGTAAATTTCCTCGAAGGTAGTTATCGCACTGATAGTTAGGATGTTAGTAGATCGGTAAGTGTATACAATACCGAGCCAAGATACTATGAGAACTACCCAAATAATGGTCTTGATCTTCGAGACCATCTAAACCAAAACCAGGGGCAATACAACTAGCAAAACCCGGACCTGAGGGATCATCTAAATGCCCAGCGAGAGCCTTTACAACAAGTATATGGGAATAATTATAACCCGACACTAAAAAAAGGAGTTGGAGTTCCTTTGAACAATAACCAGCTCCCAGAAGTATAGGCTTCACCCCTGGTAGATATGGTTTAGGATAGAATAAACATGCTTGAGGAACAGTTCAGACATCATCAAGAAGGCAAGAACAAGGAAAAAGCCTATGACTCAGATGAGGAGCTAGAGCCTTTTTCTCTTCATATTTCAAGCACACCCTTCCCGAGTGGTTTTAAGATACCACATGTAGTGCCTTACAATGGAAGTACTAGCTTGGGTAGTCATCTGAGCACCTTTAACATGGTGATGAGGGCCAGTAATGTAGGATTCGAGCTTAGATGTATGCTATTCCTGACAACCTTAACAGGAGTAGCAAAGAGTTGGTTCGACAAATTCTGTAGGCATTCCATATCGTCATGGGAGAAATTTTCCAAATATTTTAAAAAGCAGTTGTGAGCTGCAAAAATCATCAAGCTTGAGGCTCCTTCCTTAACAAACATCAAGCAACATCCAGGCGAATCACTCAAAAATTATATTAGGAGATTCAATATTGAGGCTGACCGAGGCTGTGACATCGATGAAAACAGTCATCTGATGGCTATTTGAGCTAGAATCTTTCCAACATGCGCCTTTTGGGATGACTTGCAGTGAGAACCAATTCAAACCATAATGGAGTTCACAGAGCGAGCTCAAAGATTCATCAATGTAGAAGAGGCCAGATCAAAATTACAATTGGCACCTCATGCCCCCAATAACTACAACGATGAATGTGAACCCTGTCACAAGCTTGGTGACTCCAACAGTTGTACAACCCTCTAGTGATAATTCTTCCAAAAGGAAGAAGAATGAGTGTAACGTCCCAAATTGCTAATAAGGCTTAATGCCTTGATTAGTGTGCCGGGAGGGCATAATTTGATATATATATATGTGTGTGTGTGTGTGGAATTAATTGATTAAATGTGTGACTACGTGGAGTACATGATTTATACAGTAATATGAATATATATGCATGTTTATGTGTATTAATTATGCATGTGGGCTAGTTCTTGTTAATAAAGGCATATTTGTAATTTTGACTCATTGAGAGTATAAATGTGATTATATGTGTTAAATGATTGAGACCACATTATTATGTGGATATATTTGTAGTATTCGGCTTGAGGCAATCCTAGGGAGCAGATTAGCGGAATAGTCACAACGGGGTCAAATACCCGGCTCGGGGTAAGCCTAGAGATATTTTGGGAACTTAGCGTATATTTGGGATTTACTGGGTAACGGGTAATTATTTGGTGATTAATTAGGCATGTTGGGATTAATTATGAATTTATAGAACCACTTGAGGAATAGCGAGAAATGCGATAAATGATGGGGTTTCCCTTAAAGGCAATAAGGGGCTAAGGATAAGTATAAGGGTAATTTGGTCATTCATTAAAGCTATTGTTAGACTTAGTTGTTAGAGGAAAACCACTAGAAACCACTTAGCATATGCATATTCTCAACAATCTCTCAACTCTCCCTCCCTCGTTTCCCTCTTCTCTTCATGGTGCTTTGGAAGGTTTTGGGATTTTGAGGTGAAGCTTGGAAATTTTGGGCTAAGAACTGAGGAATCAAGCTAGGAGCAAGATTGGAGTTAGTTGAAGGGTCGAAATCCTTGCTCAGGTAAGCTCTAAAAACTTGATTTCTCTGTAAATTTCTGTGCTCAAGTAAGGATTTTGGGGTTGTTAGCTTAAGTATGAATTTTGAGATCTGAGGTAGTTTTGAGCTAGTTTATAGAACATGAATATTGTATATGCCACAGTGAACTTGTTTGGGGGTTTGATTTTGGAAAAAATGAGGTTTTTGGTAGGAAATTTTCAAGATTTTTGGATTGAAAATGTTGTAGATGTCTGGGCTTTTGGCTTGAGCTGAGACCTATTCTTCAGGCGCCGCGGCCTGTGTGCGTGAGAAGGCCCTGGGAGTCCCTGAAGTTGTCCAGGAACCGCGGTGCTGGTTGGGGCGCGCCGCAGCCTGTGTCTTCCAGGAGAGAGCCCCATTGCTCTCTGACTTGTAGCGCATTTCGACCCTTAAGGCTTGGGTCGCGACTCTAATTGAGAGAATTAGCCAAACCATGTTTATAGGCTCGAGGACTCAAACCTAAGTGCTCAGGAAGAATTCTACTAACCGTTTTAGTAGAATTCGAAGTTTCGGAGGCTATTATGTTATTCTGAAGCTTTTAATTGGTTTAGGTTTTAATGGTTATTCATTATCGTTTTGTGACTAGGGTAATCGTTAAGGCTCGAGATTGAGGATCGTGCTCGGGATCGCTCTACACCTTCAGCTTGGGACTCGAGGTAAGAAAACTGCACACGAGTTGTGATTGGGGCTTGGACCTCTGTTAATGAATATGCTTATGATTGTGATATATCTGTATTTGAGAATATCTAGATAGGCATACTTGTTTATGCTGCGATCGATTATGTGTTCCGCAACCTATTCATTTGTTATATATATGATCTAAAAGTCCAGCCTAAGGGAGTTGGGGTTGATGTTAAGCATGCGGAATGCAGCCCAGCCTATGCGTGCTGGGGTCAGCTAAATAACCAGAGGGCTCAGCGTAAGGGCGCCAATCCTGAACATCACTGAATAAACATAAGTGTCTTTTTGCACTTAACTAATTTTATTGAATGCTGAGGTTGAATTACATGTTGGAATAAACTATTTATTATTGCCTAGCGTATTGCTTATGTTATGTTGTCATTGAAATGATCGATCTAAGTTTATGGCATATATATTATTGTTAATTTTTTATTGTGAATTTAGTTTTCTTGTTGAGCCTTGTCTCACGGGTGCTATGTGGTGCAGGAAAGGGAAATGGAAAGTTGAACCAGTAGTGAGTTGGAGAGCTTTATGGGCAGTGTGTCAAGAGCTGCTCAACCGCCACGGCCAAGGGATTGGCAGGGAATAGAGCCAAATTTATTTTTACCACTTAGGCTGGCTTCAGTTGTAATTATTTTGAGGGTTGCAATTGCCTTGTAAACACCTTTTTGGGATCCTGTGTACAAACTCTTAATTTTTAATGAAAAACAACTATTTTATGATCAAAATATTTTAACCCTAATCCGTTAATTGACCTTAGTAACATGTTTATGTCCAAACGACTTGATTAGCAAGTCCTACACTATTTAAAATACGCAGTGTAATGGCCTTGGCTATCCAGGGCATTACAACTTGGTAATAGAGCATTCTAGGTTTAAGAGTTCCTGAAGACTGGTTGGGCATGCACACTTGCCGCTAAAGACAAGCTCGACTCAGGGTTTGGTAACTGTATATGTGATTATATGTTTAACTGTTTAAATGAAATAAAATAGCTTTATCTACTTGTTGATTAGGAAGCCTGAGATATACTGATAGGGCCTGTCCCTTGACTGTTATGTGTATATGATGAGGCATGCTTATTAGCATTGCTACTGTATGTGAATAATTGTTAAAATTCTTGTTTGCATTGTAATTGTATATTTTTGCTCGAGTATTGGCATAAGATCGTGGGGTGATTTCAAAATCTGTTATCATTGATCGATCAGCTGAGTCGTTTATTGCAGATAAACTTGGAGAGTTTTGCCTCCAAGGTGATCAGTTCAACTAGCTGGCGTTGAGTTCGAGGCTGGAGATGATAATCAGGGCCAAAACCCTTCGCCAATCCCTGAGAACTGGCAGCAGGTGCTTGCTGACAAGCAAGCTAGACTTCAGAGTCAAGAGAAAGAGATCCATCTTCTGATACAACAAGTTCCGTCCAGGAATGTTGTACCAGACTTGCCACCTATTGTGGCACCAATAGTACAACAACCTGAGATTGGGAACAGGTGGGAGCCGCTATGTGAAAGGTTTAGGAAGCAGCATCCTCCAGATTTTGAGGGAGGACTAGATCCACTTAAGGCTGAACAGTGGATGAGTTTGATCACTTCCCTCTTGGACTTCATGAGGATGGTAGGTAATGATTGGGTGGCCTGCGTCACTTACATGTTTTGAGATGATGCCCGCGGGAGGTAGTGTAACGACCTAAATTCACTAATAAGGCTTAAGGGACTTGATTAGTGTGCCAGGAGGGCATAATTGAATTATATGTGGTTTAATGATTAAAAGCATGTTATATGATTATTTGAATATCTGTGATGCATGACTATGTGTATTAGTATGCATGTAGGCCCTGATTAGGTTAGAAGGGCATATTCGTAATTTTAGCCTGTTGATGGCATAAATGTAAATAATTGTGATAAATTGTTGAGACCACATTATTATGTGGATATATTTGTAATCTGTGACTCGAGGCGATCTTAGTGAGCGGTTTAGCGAAAAAGTCACGACAGGGATTTATACCCGGCTCGGGGCGAGCCTGGGGGTAATTGTTGCGTAAATTTAAGCAATTAAAATTGTGCAAGTGTACACAGTCAGCAAACAAGTAATAAAGTGATAAGTTGAATATCGTCTCCACAGGGATTGAATTAGCAAATAATTTTGCACAAATCAATTACCAAACAATTTAATAGTGATGAAAAATAAATTGAAAATGCTTCAAAATAAACTAAGATGACAATATAAAAGCAATGAAAATTAAATTTGGTGAAATGGGCTTGAATTATTAAATTCGTCTATGTCAATTGACCTGTACGTTTTGCTCCAGCAAAATCTCAGCAAATTACCCAGATTTAACAAGAATTCCAAATTAATTCATAGAACTTTTCCAAATCCTATGGTATTAATTCTTTCACCTAATTTAACATATTCCTATGCCAATCAAGTTTAAGAACCCAAAATTTAAGCATCAATTCATAATGGTTACACAAGGTAAATAACACATTCCTTTGCTATTCACAAACATAACCTAACAAGATTATCCACTTATGTCATTTAAATCTTTCAATTATATTCAAACTTCCCAGCACAAATATAACTCAATATCTTGCCATTGGTGGCCAATCAACAACAAGTAATCATTAATAAGCACATTTGAATGAACAATGGGTAAATTGCTAAAATAAAATGCTAGAAAATTAGAATTAAGACATAGAGTTAATTAATAATTCAAGCCTCAAAAGATTTAGTTCATGGCTGAATTCAAAAGCACAAATCCAAAATCAAAACAACCCACAACAAAATAAATCATAGTTTAGAAAATACAAGAAAAATAAAATAAAATATTAAGGGAGAAAGGTAAGAGAATCAAGCCAAAAAGATGTTCCCAAAATGGTCATTCTCTCTTGAATCCTTCTCTTTCTTCTTCTTTTTCTTTTTCTTCATTCTCCTATTTTCCTCTCTAATGGCTGCTGGCAGTCCCTTGCTTTTACTGTGCGTGTCCTTCCAAAGAAAAAGGAAAAGGTTCATTATATATGATATTAGGGCTTCTTTTCCTTACCTCACGTGAGCTACTTTTCTTTCTTTTTTTTAAATATTTTTTTTCTTTTAACATATGGATCAACTCATTTAAAGGCCCATATATCATCATTTACTTCCCGGCCCAAGTAAAGTTAATTGAAAATGTTGATTTATAATGCTGATGTGGCATCTCCTCATATTGACCCAAAATTGCTTGCTGCCTGGACAGAATGCTTCAGCATTGCTGCAGCAACTTGAGAATTCCTGCACCAAAAATTATCATATTAAATCACATTAGCTCATTTCCAATTAACTCAACTTCATCCAATTTATCATTCTCTTACTTATTTTCCCTCATAAAAACAAAACTAACTCATGAACTCAAATAAAAGAAAATGACTTAATTCTATAGACAAAGACACAAATCACTCATCTTTTTTAATCAAATTATAAGCTAAAAGTATTAAAGATAACTCTATATTCTAGAGTTATCAGTAATTCTGGGAATTTAGATAATATATTGGATTTTATTTTGATATTGAGGAATATAATTGATGATTATTTGGGTGTCGGGAAGTAAGCGGTAAATATTGGAGACATTCGAGGAATTAGCGGGAATTGGGTGTAATGACTAAAATGCCCTTAGGATGTTTAAAAGTTTAGTTTTGAATGGGAGTGCAGTTTGGTTTTTTGATGTTTAAAATGAGAGATAAGGGTTATGCTGCTTTATGCTTTAGTGGATTGTGTAGAAAATTGTGGAAGTTTGAAGTAAAGAAAAGAAAAGAAAGAAAAGAAGGAAAAGGAAAGAAAGGGGAAAACAGGAGTCTATCTTTTTCTCTCTCTCGGTTGGAGGTCTCTTCTCCAGCTCTTGAAGGAATTTGAAGCTAAAACTCAAAGAGAGTTTGGGCAGGAGCTTGAGGCTAGGATCCCTTGTTTGGTTTGAAGAGTTAGAAAGGGTTGTTCATCATTTGAGGTAAGGTCTTGAGGTTGTAACTCAATTCTTGGTTTTTAGTATTAATATGGATTTTGAGCTGAGTTTTGGTGGGAATTCTAGGGAATTGAGGCTGAAGCTTTGAGGAGTGAAAGCTAAGGAAGAATGGAGGATAGCCTAAGGTTGAACCTCTCTGCTGAAGGTAAGAAGTTCTGAACTTGGTCACTTGAATTATGTGGTTTCAGTTGTTTTTCTTGTTGAGTTTTGAGCTCTAGGTTCAGCCATGGTGAATTTTGTGTTTTGGGGTGCATGTGATTGAATTATTGGTGGTTAGGCTGTTTGGGATGAGTTGAGGATGTTGGGAAGCTTGCTTTGATGTTTGGTTGAGGATTGATTGAGTTTTGGAAAGGTTTGACTCGAGGAAATCCGAAGAGGAGAAAACTGGGTAGTGTCTGGCTGTGACTAGCATTGTAGCGCTAGCCACCTTAGGGCGTTGTAGCGCTACCCTGTTCCCAGAAAGGGGTTTTTGGGTTATTTCTAAGGGTTTTTGCCCGGGGGCTCGGGGTTTGATTCCACCACCCCGTTTGGTGGAATTAGGGCTTCCCGAGGGCTTAGGATTGGTCCCGAGGCTAGGTTTTGGAATTGAGGTTTGGAGTTGGTTCTAACTTGTGACCGTGACTAGGTGTACACTAGGGCTCAGACGGGATCATGCTTGAGGATCGACTTGAACAAAGCTATCGAAATCTAAAGGTAAGAGAACTGCACCCGGTTATGTGTTTGTGATGGGACTAAGAGCTCCCTATATCTGTATGATGTCATAGATGGTATTGTGCCATGGGACATGTGATAAATGGCCTAAGGGTGCCGTAAATAATACTTGCGCACAGGGCGCGGCTCGGCCACTGGTAGCTGAGGACAGCTTAATATTCACTGAGCTCGGTTTAAGCGGGCCGGAGTCAGTGGGATAAATAGAGGGTGCGGCCTAAGGGCGTTAACCCTGATTATCATATGTGAATTGATTATTAATATGAAGTGATATACTTGGTATGCTAAATGCTTGAATAACATGAATGTTTGGACTGTTGTGTACATGTTTATACAACATGAGTTATCTGGTTGTTTGTTTGATGATTATGCTCTGTTATTGTGTTTTCTTGCTAGGACTTGGCTCACGAGTGCTACGTGGTGCAGGTAAAGGCAAGGGAAAGTTGGACCAGTCCTGAGATGGAGAGCTTCGGGGCTGAATGTACATAATCAGTTGATCAGCCGCCATGGCCGAGGAGCGGAGCAGGACGAGAAAAGCCTAATTGTCTGTTTTGCCTTAGAGTGGCTAGTAACTGTATTTTAATCCTGAAGTTTTGTAAACTGTCTTATAACTTTACAATTTCATGGATCTCATGTAAAGGAAAATGTTTGACTATAGGAAATGAAACTTTTCAGGCCAAAATCTTTTAACCCTAGTTCAACTGTAGCTTTAGTAACACGTTTCTAATTAAATGACTTGATTAGCAAGTCTTGCAACTTTATAAACACACAATGTAACGGTCCTGGCTATCCAGGGCGTTACAGGTAGCATCCTAAACTCAAGATGTTTCTTACATGAGTTGGGATGAGTTGAGAGATTTGTTCAACCACAAATACTACAGCATTGCCGTCAGGGCGGCAAATGTGAATGAGTTCACTGGTCTGGTACAAGGCAGCATGACAGTTACAGAGTATGCCCTGAAATTCAACAGACTAGCGAAGTTTTCACCTGATCTAGTGCCTACAGATGCAGCCAGGAAAGACATGTTTGTTTGGGGGCTGAATGCTATGATAGCCCGAGATGTGCGGATCACATCAGTACCTGGGGAGACTACTTCTGCCCAGGTGGTTGAGAAGGCTCTCATAGTTGAGGAGGTACAGAACAAGATATGGAGGGAGAGCGCTGCAAGACAGGATGTTTGAAGGGCAATGCCTCCACGTACATGATCTGGTAGGGGCGGAGGCCCAAGTGATCAATAGAGGAAGACCCCTGACACCTCGACTACTGGTGGTTCTGATAGGAGGGGCCAGGGTGTCCAAGGTGGCCACCAAGGTGGCAGTGAGGCTTGGAGAAGCTACCTAAAGTGTGCTAGATGCAGGAAGTGCCATCCGAGCGAATGTCGGGCGAAGGCCTGTTACTTGTGCGGAGTGATTGGGCACCTCAAGAAAGACTGTCTGACATTGAAGAAAGAAAAACTATGGAAGGCAGAAAACTTGACTCAAGCTCGATTGTTCACTTTGACTCAGGCAAAGGCTGAGGCTAGTCCCTCGGTGATGACAGTTCAACTTTCTAGCGCTGACACTTCATATACTATATTGATTGAGTCTGGTGCTACACATTCCTTTATTTCTAGCAAAGTGATTGATAGATTGTGTAGGCCTACTGAGTATTATACTACAGGGTTTGGGACTATACTGCCTACAGGGGAACTGGTAGTTTCTAGGAGATGGGTTAGAGCAGTGCCAGTGATGGTGGACAGCAGGGAGCTATCAGTAGATTTGATTGAGTTGGGTATCGATGACTTTGAAATGATTTTGGGAATGGATTGGTTAGTCAAGTATGGAGCGAATATAGACTGCAAGAAGAAGATGGTGACATTTGAGCCTGAGGGTGGGGACCCCTTTGTTTTTGTTGGTATTGTGCATGGACCTCACATTCCCATGATATCAACGTTCAGGGCTAGGGACTTATTACGAGGGGGTTGTATAGGGTTCCTAGGTAGTGTGGCGGATACCACTAGGGTTGTGCCAATGGGACCGTAGGAGACCAGATTGGTATGTGTGTTATTGGATGTGTTTCTTGAGGACTTACCGGGATTGCTGCTGCATTAAGAGATCGAGTTTGTCATTGAGTTAGCACCGGGTACAGAACCAGTGTCGAGAGCACCATACAGAATGCCTCCAGCAGAGTTAAAGGAGGTTGAAGGTACAATTACTAGAGTTATTAGACTTGGGATTTATCAGATCTAGCTTCTCACCGTGGGATGCACCGATTTTGTTTGTGAAGAAGAAGGAAGGAACCCTGAGGATGTGCATAGACTATCAAGAACAAGTACCCACTACCGAGGATAGATGAACTGTTTGATCTGTTGGAAGGTAAGACGGTATTATCGAAGATTGATCTTCGATCTAGTTATCACCTGCTAAGGATCAAGAACAAGGATATCTCGAAGATGACCTTCCACACGAGGTACGGACATTATGAGTTCTTGGTCATGTCATTTTGATTGACCAATGCTTTAGCGGCATTTATGGATTTGATGAACTGGGTGTTCAAGGATTATTTGGATCAATTTGTGATTGTCTTCATCGATGACATCCTGGTGTACTCTCGTTCAGAGGCAGAGCACGAGTAGCATCTCCGACAGGTATTGTAGAGGTTAAGGGAGCATCGGTAATTTGCTAAGTTTAAGAAGTGCAAGTTTTGGCTACCCAAGGTGACATTCCTTGGACATATTGTCAGTGGAGATGAGATTAAGATAGACCCGGCTAAGGTAGAAGCAGTTAGACATTGGATGAGGCCAAGGAACGCCTCTGAGGTTAGGAGCTTCCTTGGGTTAGTAGAATATTACAAGTTATTCGTGCAAGGGTTTTCAAATATTGCCACACCACTGACTGAGTTGACGCGGAAGAATTTGAAGTTCACATGGTCAGACAGATATGATAGCAGTTTTCAGCAACTGAAGCAAGGATTGATTATTGCTCTGGTGCTGAGTCTTCCTTCGGATGGGGACAAGTTTTTGGTGTATTGCGACGCGTCGAGACTGGGGTTAGGATGTGTGTTGATACAGAGTGGGAAGGTTATTGCCTATGCATCGCGATAGTTGAAAGAATATGAACAACGATACCCTACCCATGATTTGGCTCTAGCAGCGGTGGTATTCACACTGAAAGTGTGGTGACACTATTTGTATGGAGAGAAGTGTGAGATATACACCGATCACAAGAGTTTAAAGTATTTCTTCACCTAGAAGGATCTCAATATGAGACAAAGACATTGTCTAGAGTTGTTAAAGGATTATGACTGTGAGATCCTTTATCACCCAAGGAAAACCAATGTAGTGGCAACTGCTTTGAGTCATAGGGGCCCAAGACAGTTGTTTAGTTTGAAGCAGATATCGAAGGAATTGGCAGAAGATATGACCAGAGAAGGGATAGAATTGGTAGTGGGCTAGTTTTCCAATATTACACTGCAATCCACCCTCTTGGAGAGAATAAAAGAGGGCCAGATGATACACGGTTAAAGGAGATTAGAGGGGATGTCCTAGCTGGAGTAGCTAAGGATTATTCCATTTCGAAGATGGGTTTGCTGAGATATAAGGATCGAAACTGTGTTCTGATGGACATGGGTATCAGAAGAGAGATCCTCGATGAATCGCATATTGCACCATACTCATTACATCCAAGCACCACGAAGATGTATTAGGATCTACGCTCGTCGCACTGGTGGCCTGGGATGAAGAAGGACATGGTCGATTAGGTAGCGAAGTGTTTATCCTGTCAGTTGGTGAAGGCTGAACACAGCGCCCAATGGGGTTGTTACAGCCTTTAGGTATTCCCGAATGGATGTGGGAAGATATTACCATGGATTTTTTTAGGAGGCTTGCCCAGGACGGTGGGGCAACATGACTTGGTATGGGTGATAGTAGACATATAGACCAAGTCAACTCACTTTCTACCTGTGAGGACAAACTATACTGTGGACCAGTATGTAGAGCTATATGTGAGGGAGATCGTACGTCTCCATGGGGTTCCAAAGTCTAGAGTATCGGACCGGACCCCATTTTTACTTCAAAGTTTTGAGGTAGTTTGCATAAGGCTACGGGGACTCAGTTGAAGTTTAGTACAACCTTTCATCCTCAGACAGACGGACAATCTCAGAGGAAAATTCAGATATTGGAGGACATGCTTAGAGTATGTGTGCTAGACTTAGAGGGGTCTTTGAGAAAGTACCTTCTGTTGATTGAATTTTCTTACAATAACAGTTACCAGTCAACAACTGGAGTAGCTCCATACGAGATGTTGTATGGGGGGGACTGTAGGTCACCCATTCATTGGGATGAGATGGGGGAAAGAAAGTATTTGAGGCCAAAGATGGTTTAGAAGACTAATGAAGCTATTGAGAAGATCCGAGCTCGAATGCTCGTTTCGTAGAGCAGACAGAAAAGCTATGTTGACCCTAAGTGTAGGGACGTGGAGTTCCAGGTAGGAAACCACGTAATTATGTGAGTTTCACCATTGCGTGTAGTGAGGAGATTTGGGAAGAAGGGCAAGCTAAGCCCTAAATTTGTAGGACCTTTTGAGATCTTGGAGAGGATCGGACAGGTAGCCTATAGGTTGGCTCTGCTCCCATCGTTATCAAGAGTTCATGATGTGTTTCACATCTCAATGCTATGGAAGTATGTGTCAGATACGACCCATGTATTGGGGTATGAGGATCTTGAGCTATAGACGGACTTGTCTTATGAGGAGCGACCAGTGCAGATCCTAGACAAAAAGAACAAGGTTCTACGGAACACGATGATTCCTCTAGTCAAAGTCTTATGGAGGAATAGTAAGGTCGAGGAAGCGACCTAGGAGCTAGAATCGGTTATGCGGGATCAGCATCTCGGGTTATTCAGGTAAATTTCGAGGATGAAATTTTCAGTAGTAGGGGATAATTGTAACGTCCCAAATTGCTAATAAGGCTTAGTGCCTTGATTAGTGTGCCGAGAGGGCATAATTGGATATATATGTGTGGAATTAATTGATTAAATGTGTGACTGCGTGGCATACATGATTTATATGATAATATGAATATATATATGCATGTTTGTGTGTATTAAATATGCATGTGGGCCCGTTCTTGTTAATAAGGGCATATTTGTAATTTTGACCCGTTGAGGGTATAAATGTAATTATATGTGTTAAATGATTGAGAACACATTATTATGTGGATACATTTGCAATATTCGGCAAGAGGCGACAACGGGGTCAAATACCGGGCTCGTGGTAAACCTAGGGGTATTTTGGGAACTTAGCATGTATTTGGGATTTACCGGGTAACGAGTAATTATTTGGTGATTAATTGGGCACATCAGGATTAATTAGGAATTTGTAGGACCACTTGAGGAATAGCGGGACATGCGGTAAATGACAGGTTTGCTCTTTAAGGCAATAAGGGGCTAAGGATAAGTATAAGGGTAATTGGATCATTCATCAAAGCCTTTGTTAGACTTAGTTGTTAGGGGAAAACTACTAGAAACCACTTAGCATATTATTAGCAATCTCTCAACTCTCTCTCTCTCTCTCTCTTTTCTCTCCTCTCTTCATGGTGCTTGGGAAGGTTTTGGGATTTTGAGCTGAAGCTTTGAAATTTTGGGCTGAGAACTGAGGAATCAAGCTAGGAGCAAGATTTGAGTTAGTTCAAGGGTCGAAATCCTTGCTCAGGTAAGCTCTACAAACTTGATTTCTCTGTAAATTTATGTGTTCAAGTAAGGTTTTTGGGGTTGTTAGCTTTAGTATGAGTTTTGAGATTTGAGGTAGTTTTGAGCTAGTTTATAGGACATAAATATTGTATATGCCGCAGTGAACTTGTTTGGGGGTTTGATTTTAGGAAAAATTAGGGTTTTGGTAGGAGATTCTGAAGATTTTTGGAATGAAAACGTTGGGGATGTTTGGGTTTTTGGCTCGAGTCGTGGACTATTCTTCAGGCATCGCGGCTTGTGTGCGTGAGAAGGCCCTGGGGGTCCCTGAACTTTCCCAGGCGTCGTGACGTTGGTTGGGGCGCGCTGCGGCCCATGTCTTCCAGGAGAGAGCCCACTTGCTCTCTGATTTGTAGTGCATTGCAACCCTTAAGGCCTGTGCCGCGGTTCTAATTTAGAGAATTAGCAAAACCAGATTTTTAGGCTCGGGGACTCAAACCTAAGTGCTCGGGAATGATTCTACTACCCGGTTTAGTAGAATTCGAGTTTCTAGAGGCTAGTATGTTATTCTGAAGCTTTTAATTTGTTTAGATTTTAATGTTTATTCATTATCGCTTTGTGAATAGGGTTACCGTTAAGGCTCGAGATTAAGTTTCGTGCTCGGAACTGCTCTACACCTTCAGCTCGGGACTCGAGGTAAGAAAACTGCACCCAGGTTGTGATTGGGGCTTGGACCCTTGTTAATGAATATGCTTATGATTGCGAATATTTTTGTACTTGAGAATATCTAGATAGGCATACTTATTTGTGATGCGATCAATTTCGTGTTCCGCAATCTACTTGTAGACGCTCAAAATTCCATGCTTGTAAAAGACCCAAAGTACGTGCTTAGGTCCCATGAATTCTTACATACATGGTTGAGCTGCGGTGCCCTTGGGCCACCATCATCTTGCGTCTCGCGTGCCCCGTACTTGCCCAGATGGCCGAGGGGCCTCGCGCGAAGGAGCATCTTGCGCGCACCGAGCCTGCCATGCCCAGCACCTCGCGCCTGGATCTCATGAAGGTGCCTCGGCCTCGCGCGCCCAGTAGGCCCTCGTTAGGAGCCCCACGTGCCAGCGCCTTGCGCACCCAGTGTGCCTTGCATGCCAGCGCCATGTGCACCCAGTGAGCTTCATGTGACAGTGCCTCGCGCGCCCAATAGGCCCTCGTTAGGAGCCTTGCGTGCCAGTGCCTCACGCACCCTATGAGCCTCGCGTGCCAGCGCCCCAACACCACCAGCGGCTCACCTCGTGTGGTGATCTGCGACACCAGTAGGGACTCACGAACCTCACCTTGCGACACCAACAGGAGACAAGCGTGTCGCTGCACCCAAGGCGCCACTCGCAACAGCCACGCCGTGGTCCTCATGGTGGCCTTGTCTCGCACACTAGCCGTGTCCTTAGGAGCCTCACGGAGATGGCCTCGCCACAACCTCATCCTTAGGGGGCATCATGAGACATGGCCTCCACTAAGTGTCCCTCGTCCTTTGGGGCCTCACAAGAGGTAAAATCAAGGACCTCTTTAACACATGATTAAGGAAAGATAGGGGAAGCCTCATAGCGATTCAACGCGAAATCAGAAGAAGTATGGAGCGCACCTACAGACCAAGAAGAGCTAGAGTACGGATACGATGTCCACGCTAGATAGGTAGTGGTAGTACAAGAATGGTACATGATAAGGACTCCCTCAGCACGCTTATGAGGTCCGTACCCGACAAGTAATGGAGGTGAAATGTGGTACCAACGCAGAAGTACTTTTGCAGACCCCTGACACGTACTAGAGCCGACCGCCACTCTTCCAACACCACTACGACCTGTGCCACAACCCTGAAAAGGTACCTATGTACAATCTTGTCCCCTGGGACCACAATGTATCAGGAGCCATTAGAGCCCCAATATAAATAGACTTTCACCCCTCCAGCAAAGGGGTTGGAAAAAACACTGTAGCATCATACCACAAGAAATACAAGTTCTTTTCACCATTTTCTTTCTACAACAATTCTCTAAGTTTCTGTTTAGATTTTTTGAAGTTCTTCATTGATAAGCTCTATACTTTGATTTTTCTAATTTAGCTTCGTTGACGAGTTCTCACCATCAACACTACTCATTTGTTATATATATGATCTGAAAGTCCAACCTAAGGGAGACGAGGCTGATGTTAAGCGTGCGGAATGCAGCCCAGCCTAAGTGTGCTAGGGTCAGCGAAATAACCAGAGGACTTGGCCTAAGGTCACCGGGCCTGAACATCTCTGAATAAATAGAAATGCCTTTTTGCACATAATTGACTGTATTGAATGCTGAGATTGAATTACATGTTGGAATAAACTTTTTATCATTTCCAAGATTACTGCTTATGTTCTATTGTCACTGAATTGATCGATCTAAGTTTACTGCATATATATTGTTGTTCATTTGTGA
This sequence comes from Humulus lupulus, assembly GCF_963169125.1. NCBI lineage: Eukaryota > Viridiplantae > Streptophyta > Magnoliopsida > Rosales > Cannabaceae > Humulus > Humulus lupulus. The sequence continues at coordinate 99,337,487 of NC_084794.1, forward strand.
TTGTGAATTAAGTTTTCTTGCTGAGCCTTGGCTCACGGGTGCTATGTGGTGCAGGTAAGGGAAAGGGAAAGCTGGAACAGCCGTGAGTTTGAGAGCTTTAGTGGCGGTGTGTACATCAGCAGCTGCTCGACAACCACGGCCGAGATATTGACAAAGACTAGAGCCAAATTTTGTTTTGCCACTTAGGCTGGCTTCAGTTGTAATTATTTTGAGGGTTGTAATTGCCTCATAAACACCTCTTTGGGATCCCGTGCACAACTCTTACTTTTTAATGAAAAACAACTATTTTATGATCAAAATATTGTAACCCTAATCTGTTAATTGACCGTAGTAACATGTTTATGTCCAAACAACTTGATTTGCAAGTCTTGCACTATTTAAAATACACAATGTAATGGTCTTGGCTATCCAGGGCATTACAATGAGGGAAATACTCCTGAGGTAGAAGGGAGTAAGAAGAAAATAGAAGACATGTACATCTCCATTTATATAGTTTATACCGAGCTAACAGAGACTCAAGAAAATATTTATGTGATGAATGAGAATCAAGTCCCATTTTGAATACCTAAACCTATGCACAACCAATGCGCTAAATGAGATTAGAATAAATATTGCTGATTCCACATGGATATTGGACACATGACAGAAGTATGTAGACAATTGAAGGATGATATCGAAGGTCTGATCTTGAGAGACTACCTCGGGACATATGTTCAAAATAAGGGTAACAACCAAGGGCAAGGCCTGCAAAACCAAATAGTAACACCAACACATCCTGCACCACCACCTCAAATCGCAGCACCTCCAACTCAGTAAGATAACCAGCCACCTCCGATTGATGGGGAAAATGTGATAACCATCGCCGAAGATCCCCATATAGTTGGAACGAGTAGGAATGCACAAAAAACAGCGGGTCGAATCCCAGCCAATAACATTCATGGAAGAAGATGCCTCTCATGTACAGTTCTTGCATAATGACCCTCTGGTTATCACCATCCATCTCGCCAATAAAAGGGTTCATTGGGTACTAATTGATAGTGGGAGTCTTGTATAAAAATAAGCTGGAGAAAATAAGGCCTATCAATTCGAGACTTAAAGGCGTGTGCAACTACCCTATATGGGTTTTCAGGAGAAGTAATAGCAAGCAAAGGAGCCATCAAACTCCCCATAAAACTAGGGGAGTATCCATTCTCAGTGACTAAGATGTTTGAGTTTGTAGTGGTAGATACACCCTTTGCCTACAATGTTTGGTTTGGGAGACCAGCCCTGATCGGGCTGGGGGCAGTAACATTAGTATGACACTTAGCGGTAAAATTCCCAACTCCAAGTTTAATTGGGACGTTGAAAGAAGACCAGATGGTAGCTCGAGAATGCTATATCATTTCTATGAGAGGAAATGGTCAACCTAGCGCTCAAGCACTGGTAATAATCGAAGAAATAGAAGAAAGAATTTTCGAGATCGAAAACAAATGCAACCATAGCATGGGGAGGACCGAACTGAACTCAGACCCATTGAAGAGCTTGAATATGTCTAGCTCGATGAGAAGGACACGACAGAGGTGGTGAAAATCAGGAAAAACCTTGTCAGAGAAGCAAAATAACAATTGACTCGATTTTTGAAAGAAAATGAGGATGTTTTTTCTTGGTCCCACGCGAACATGATTGGAATCAGTCCCAATATAATCAGTCAAGTTCTGAATATAGATAAAAGCTTTCATCCGAAACAACAAAAAAGAAGGCTCCTTGATGATGAGAGGAAGCAAGCTTTGAAGGAGGAAGTGGACAGGTTAAAAGCAACTGATTTATAAGAGACGCTTTCTACTCAGATTGGATAGCTAATATAATATTAGCTCCCAAACCAAATGGGATATGGAGAACCTGTATTGACTATTCATATTTAAATAAAGTGTATCCAAATGACTGTTTTCCATTGCCTCAAATTGATCAGCTTGTTGATGCAACCTCGGGACATGATATCATGTCGTTTATGGACGGCTATTATGCTCCCGACCAGGAACTCACGAGCTTCATGATGGATAAAGAACTATACTACTACAATGTGATGCCCTTTGGGTTAAAAAACATGGAGCAACATACCAAAGATTGGTCAACCGTATTTTCGCTAAGCATATCATAAATCACATCGAGGTGTACGTGGATGACATGTTAGTCAAATCCAAACACACTAATAACCATGTTGTCGACCTCATAGAGTGTTTCACTGTACTTATAAAATACAATAATAGGTTAAACCCGCAAAAGTGCTCCTTTGAAGTATCTTTGTGAAAATTCTCCTAATTTATAGTGAATGCTTGGGGAATCGAGGCAAACCCAGATAACATCAAGCTCTAATTGAAATTCCTTCACCTCAAAAACATAAGGATGTCCAGAGTTTAACTGAATGAATGGAAGCTTTAAACAGGTTTATCTTGAAATCAACTGACAAATGTCTGCCATTTTTTTAACTTTTGATGGGAGGAAAGAAATTTGAGTGGATAGAGGAGTGTGAGCTATCCTTTCAGGCCCTCAAGAAACACCTTGTAGAACCACCAATCTTATCCAAGCTTGTTTTGGGTGAAGTGTTGTACCTATACCTTGCCATAACCGAGCATGCAATTAGCGATGCATTACTTCGAGAGGACAAAAAGGTAAAAACATCAGTGTAATACGTCGACAAAAGACTCTTAGGAGATAAATTAAGATATCCAATGATGGAGAACTAGCATTATGTTTAGTACATGCTTCGAGGAAGCTACGACCCTACTTCCAAGCACACCCAATACATGTTCTTACTTACCAACCTTTGAGACAAGTAATGGAAAAACCAAAGGCATCAAGACGGCTATTAAAATGGGCAGTCAAACTTTGACAATTTGAAATAACTTATTACTCGAGAACGAAAATCAAAGGCCAAGCATTAGATGACTTCGTAGCTGAATGCACCGACATATCCAACGGGGAAGTAATAACCCTAGCTCGAGAGCTGTGGAAACTTTATGTCGATGGATCATCAAATGAGAACAGACTGGGGGCAGGAATCATACTTACAACCCTCAAAGGGCATTGGTTTCATTCTGTGTTGAGATTTGGATTTGATGCATCTAATAACGAGATAGAATATGAAGCATTACTAGTAGTGCTTCAAGTGGCTCGTGAATTAAAAGCCAAGGCTATACACAACTATAGTGATTTTCAGCTCTTGGTCAACCAAGTACGAGGTGAGTATCAAGCTCGAGGGACAAAGATGGAAGAATACCTAGAGAAAGTTAAAGTCTCCTTTGAGTAGTTTGAGTACTATACAATCAAACAAGTTCCAAGAGAACAGAATTCGAACGCTGATGCGTTGGCTTGAAAAGAGTCAAAAAACAACAAGTCGAAAAAAACTTGCAGAAAATTATAAGATGTTTTCAATTTGTAAGCAAGTTAAATAACTGAGCTAACTTTAAAACTATTACTACGAATTATTTTGAAGCAAATTTAAAGTAGTCGAGCTTGTCTTAACAAGTTTGAATTCGAGCATAATCATGCACATAAACTATGCATGACAAGTATAGAAATGCATAAAAAGCTCAACATTACTTGCATGAATAAACAAGTATTATAACTGCTATAAATATTGTAAGCTCAAAAAATTTCAGCACTTGGTAAATTGGGGCATGCAATTATAAAAGCCGAAGGGAAGTAGATATTTAAAAATTAGCAATAAATTGTCCTTAAAATAAAACTAATTTAAATAAGAAAATAGAATAGCTCAAAAATTCTAACTGTAAATTGTCTAAGTTGCAAAGGCCTTAAATGTTTACATCCACAAATTTGGGTTGAAGCCTTAATAAAAGAAACACTCAGTTGGCAACCCCAGAGTCCACCTCATCACCTTGCTCCTCATTGACACTGGCCTCCTGAGTCATGACTTCAGTAGCCTCCTCGACTGCAAGACAAGATCGCCACTTCTCCAAGAAAGAATCTTGTTCGGCCTCTAAGAATGAGATATCAATATCAGGATTCATGGACCATATTCTGTACATGGCCATGTCAGTTGAGGTATTCTTCTTGGTTATGAACTCCTCGAGGAGTTGTGCCTTTTCTTCCTCTATCACCTCGAAGGTGGCCTTCTTGTCCTCTTCAAGTTTGGCGTTCTGGCTCTGCAAACGATTGAGCTCGGAATTTTGAGTTTCAAACTCAGTTCTTTTTTATTCGAGCTCAGCTTTCACACGATCAAGCTCGACCTTTAGGCACTAAACTTTGCCCTCTACAGAAGTAGCCTTGGCCACCACATCATCTCAAGCTCAATTCACCTCCACAAGGTCGGTCTCGAACTTGCCTTCTACTGCCTTGAGTTGATCTTCTACTCTGTTTTGGGGCCTTTGCATCAACAACAAACTTGTGACTAGTCACCACCTGAGCAGTCAATAGATGGCTTTTTCGGTGAAGGCTAAGAAGACCCTGAAAAATGTCAAGTGTTAATGAAGATGATAAAGATAATAAGAAACAGTTTCAAGCTCAATGATACTTACCAACGCTATCAACTCCTTACCCCTTTCAAAAATGGAGGTTGAGTTGTCACTCCTCAGAAACTCCCAGTCAGAGTCTCCGAGACTGCTGTAGACCTGACCTACTTGAGTCAGAACATCAGACCCAAGATCAGCTCCCAAGGCGCTAGTTGTGTTGGCCACTACAAACTCTCTCTCAATAGTCGAGATTAAAAATTTGCAAACTGGGGTTGGAGCATGAGCAGGTTTGGCCTTTGAGGTGGAATAGATCACCTTTTCCCCTTTCTCGGTAGAGGGAACAGAGGCCAATGTTGGAGGAGGAGGAACTTTTTCCAAGGGCACAGAAGGAACCTTCCCTGATGTTGCAGGAGGAGACACCTGCAGCGAGGTCTCCTGATTGACCTAAGCTGGAAGGTCATCACTAACCTTGGCCATATTTGGAGGTGGAGGCATTTGAAGAGACTCGACCTCACTTAGAGCCCTTATCTTCTGGCGGTTTGGAGAGGAGGTTGTTGAGAGCAGAGTTCATTGAGTCACCTATAAAATGAAGGAAAATGTAATAAGTATCATGAATAAATACTTGTAAGAGAAATTTGCATAATATAAACCTCTTCTAGGGACCTAACTGGAGGAAGAAGATTCTAATGAAAAGTCATCTGATGATATGTTGATGACTTGAGTAAGTTCTTTTGTTAGCCTCGATCCTTCACCTCAGAATGTGGGAGACAACTCTCAGAAATCTCGCCAGTCATTTGAGCCATATTGTGTTCCTAGACTTTCCCGCACTTCATTTACACTATACATAGTTTGATATTCTAATAAAAAACTATCGTTCCTATGTTCTATGTTGTCTACCCCTGACCAAGTCATGAAGTTATTATTGTGGTAGTTAGAAGAAATTAAAACATTAGGTTCCTGTGTTAGAAGTGTGGAAGACCAACCCGATTGGTCAAGGATTACTTACCTCCTTCAGTTAAGTTCAAGGATGCTTCATCCTGAGCTTCGTTCCCCAAGCCTGATTTCTAAGCATGGGAACTGGGACTTCTTCCTAGGAGGCAAATTTTTGGGTTCCGTCATCATCCGTGGTCTCGTCTTCACCGAGAAAACGACATAAGAAAAGCTTGTTCTCATGAAACAGGTAGTTCAGTGATCGCCTGCCATAGGGGAGCTTAGACATTTGATCTCGTCTACCTACCATCTCTGAGGTAGGCTCAAGACGGTCAAAGTTTGCTACATTAAAAATTGAATAAATGAATGATTGATATAAGAATGGATTTTGACTAGAATCTACAACACTAAGAATAATACTTACAGATCCGTTGGAAAGAATAAAAGTTGGACGAGTTAAAGCCATTGGTCCAGAAGAATTATTTTTTGAATTTTGGAGGATGGTGGGCGATGTCTTCTAAGAGTTTCCTTTCTCTTGGTAGGCTCGGCAAATAATAAAACCCATCTCTGCCTTGGGCGTGAGCTGGGTTTCTCTTGAGGCAAAAGAGATATAATATCTCATATGCCGATGGCTCCTGCCATTTCATCTCGCAATACAATGACTTCAATACCCCTAGAACTCTGTAAAATTTTGATTGTAATTGGAATGGGGCAATACCGACCTAGTCGATAAACCTTTTGAAATAATAGTTTAGAGGTAGTAATGCCCCAGCCATCATATGCTCTTGACTCTAGCCCGAGAGCTTGTATGCTCGATCGGGCTTATGCTCGCCTGGACCAAATCTGCTCCTATCCTAAGGTGCTAGAGCGCGGCACACTAATTTCTTGGAAATTTTGAGGCTGTGAGAGGACTGGATGTCAGAAACCTGTCTTGTGATTTTAATCGAGCTCTCATAAAAATTGCCCTCGAAGAATTCAAAATTGGAAGAGGGGAGGGAAAATGCTTTGGGTGGAGCAAGGGCAGAAGAAGAATGTGAAGGACGACTCGTAGAGCTTTCCATCAGCTCAAAGGAAAGCTCGTTTGGGTGAAATGCAACAGTAACTGTTAGGGAACGATTTAAAGGAACAGGACGAGGGAAAGGATCAACCTCGGGATAAACAACAAACCGAAGCCTTTTTCTTTTCCTTCTTGGATCTCAACAATTTGACGTCGGCAATGGGCACTTATGTTCTCGCGCTCTACTCACTCTTTGTGTTCTCGGATGAGTCTTTGGTTTCAAGTAAATGGATACTTAGCTTAAGGAGAGGGAGCTTGATAAGGTATGTCGTAGTCGGGTCCCCATCAATTCTTCTCGAAAGACTGGGACATCTAACAATAAAGAAAAAGGTGAGGGCCCATCAATTAAAAAAGAAGTTATTTTGGGAAAATCTATCTCGAAGATCAAGCCGAGATGGGCTTGAAATGATGAGGTGTTTATCTCAAATAATTCAGGACATTATAGGCTCGAAGTATCAAGGTGAGCCCACTTGTAGTAGGTGGTTAATCACCATTTTGAGTTATCCCGATTTTCTGGCGAAAATGGAAAGTTAAAAAAAAAAGGGTTATTATTGGTCTGCATGAAAGAGAAAAAGGGAAACCCTAATTCTAGTACTCTATTCCATAGACTACATGAAACCTAAAACCTATACCCTATTCCTGAAGAAAAAAAAAACCATTTTATGGTAAATTTTTCACTCAAACCAGATCAAAACATCATTCTTCTTCAAAAATCATCAAGAACACTTCATTAACAACATAAAAAAATATATTTACAGATGGCATATTGTTGATCAAAACAAAGAAAATGTGGAAGAAACTTACATGAAGGCAGTTGATGATGGAATTGTAGTCAGGATTGCAAAATCTTGTATAATGAGATCCTTGGGAACTCGTTGTAAAAAGGAGGATAATCAAGGAATTATATGAGGTCTGGTAGTTAGGAGTGTGTCCTAAAAGCATGTAAAAGACATTTGTTTTTCTGTGAATAAATAAATACAATGGTTTATTATTATTGTTATATTTAGATTGTTAAATTATTGTTTGAATAATTTTGTAAATATCAGAAAAATTATTGAGGATGTGATCTTGTATTAGTATGAGAGAATTAAGATCACATGACTGAATAAAAATATTCAACAACAACAAATTAAAGTTATGGAATTCTTTAATTGGAGTTGTAAGTACGGTTTACTGAGTATCATAATGATACAAATAATCTAGATTCAGATTATTGATGTGGTAAGACATCTCGGTAAAGGTGCTTTATATAATATGATTATATATGACATGGACAGATATGAATTAAAGTCTTTATCCAAAAACCATTTAACAATAAAGACTTGTAATTCATATCATAACTGATGATCATTTATAGATCAACCTAAATCCTGAGTGTTCATGAACTCCTGTTCATGTTTATTAAATATTTTGATTCATTCGTTAAGGTCTCTTCATAGAATGAGGCTAATGACTTTTGTTTTGGAGATTTAATATCATGGATGGCTGGGAACATGTATCAACAATAAGGAATCTAATCTTTCCTAACGGATCGTATATTAGTTCCCTTAAGGGTTAATTCTGGAACTGAATGATTTTGAGCTGAAATCTATAATTATATTATAGATTAATTATTCACTAGTGAATTAATGGTTCTTAAGGAATTAGAAGTAAATTAGAAAGGTAAAATGGTAATTCTTCCATTATAATTTATGAACTAATTAATTAGAGGGTTGAACTATTGTCAGATGGTTATATCAATGGACGAGTTAAGACAAGATTTCTGTAAAAATATATCTATAACATAAAGAGTGCAATTCTGAATTTATAGTTGAGAAATATCAGAATTAATAAATTAACTATTATAATTCAAGAGTTTAATTATTTATTTTCAATTTATTGGAGCTTAATGTTATAGGTCCATGGTCCCTGAAATGACTCAAACAAACACTGACAAAGGTAAATACAAAAATGGGCAAAATGACTTATTTGATAAGTAAAATATTTTTCTATGCATCAAACATAATTATTGATTATTATGTGTAATTAATTAATTGAGAATTAATTAATTATTTGATTTAACAAAAATATAATTAATTTTGAATTAATTTATTTTTGGGATTTTTGGTATTTAAATAATAATAAAAATTGGGAAAAATCACATGCCATCCCTGGCATGTGGTACACGTGTAGCACAGTGCACAGTCACTGTGCTGCACGCATAAGAGACTCTGAGCAGTTTCTTGGTTCCACAATTTTAGTTATTTAAATATTAAATAAATAATGAGATATTGTAATATGATTAAAATATTATTATTTAAACAAAATCTGATAACTGAATAGTTATTTTCAAATTGTTTAAAATAACTAATATTTTATTTTTAATATATTGGATATATTAAATATAGGATATCCGTTTTTCAAAACGTAACTTTTTAGGAATAGAAAAATATCTTGAAATCTCTCTCAGAGGAAGAGAACAGTGATACAAACAAAAGTCACTATTCTTCACCAAACCTAGGTCCAAATTTTATCAGATCTCATGTGTTGAGAACATCTGATAAATAGATTTTGCCTAATATTTTGTATAGCGAGCCCACACTCGTTCTTTGTGTGCTGAGAACATTTTGGAAGATCTTGGTGTGAGATCTCAAGGATTTTGCCATACAAAAAGATAGCAGCAAGGAAGGACCTGATGTATTTTTTTTCTATTCATGTCTTTGATTTAATATATATACGCGCATGTGAAGAAGTAGATCTAGAAATCTTGTGGGATTAAATTAACAATTTGATTGTTGTTTCGCTGCATATAATATCTGGTTTGATCAATAAAAACCAACACTGGTTTGTTCTTTTTCAGAAGAAAACATGTATAATTTCAGGTGAATAAGAAGAATGAAGGAAGGAGGGTTTAAATAGGCGAAGGTTTGTAACCGATGGGTAATCAGGACAATTAATTCGTATTTATTAATGATCAAATGAACCACATTCAATCTCAAAAAATGGCGGTAATTGAGCAGATGAAAAAGACGTGGGCCGAGAGTATAATACTTGAGTACTATAATTACTTATTCCCAAGATGATACGTAACCCACTCGATTGTGGTAGGTAGGCACATTTCCCGAAAGAGAATTTCAAAAGCTTCTCTCTTAAGGTTCGTACAGATACTTTTGAGAGGGAAAAATGTTACACCCCAAATTTCGAGATGAATTAAATTATCTCGAAATGTAGGCTCAATGAGATAATTGAATTAAAGTCAAACATGTATATATTGTCAAATATGTATATGTTATCAATGATGGGACCATGCTACCAGTTTGGCTCGAAATGAGGAGTTAGCTTGAAAGGTTCGGACCGTGACCAGAGATTGACTTTGAAAGATTAGAAAATAATGATTTAGACGATAATGTTGGTGTAAGCTCGAAGATTATGGTGTAGGCTCAAAAGTGGATATTCAAAAGATACTAGGCAGTTACGTTTAAATAATTAAAGCCTACATTGATGGATTTCGTTATGTATTTGTTTAGTCAACACGATTCCTAAGGGATTCCATATATTTCAAATTCAAAATGTATATTGTTTTAACTTTCCTAAAAATGCAGGAAAGAATATTTGAACCCAGTCTATAAATATTGGGCTTATTCACTTGTAATACACAATGATAATAATCATGTTTATTGTAGCCAAATCATAATATGAATATATCACTTATTTTTCTTTCTCATTTATTTCCAACTATTAGAATCTGTACATAATATTCTATTTTAAGTATATATATATATTCTACATTTATGTTTATAATAGGGTCAACTTTATCATAGCTATATTATAGCCATAATATCAGGCTCTACACGTGAATATAGCCAAAAGTTTAGCTTGTATATTTTGTATATATATTGAATGAGAATCAGGAAAATCCACACGGGAAAAATCATATTTCTATCAAAATCATATTTCTTTCATGGTATCAAGAGCATAGGTTCACGTTCTTCCTCCATAGCTGCCGTCAAACTCATTTATATATATATATATATTTTCTTTCCTTTCTCCGTTTTGCACCATGTCTGCCGACCCCATTGATCCAAAATCCTCCTCCTCTTCTCCTTCTCTGGTTCCTCCTCATCTTGCTCTTACAGTTCCGAATATCACTAGCTTCATCAAAGTCACACTTGACATTAAAAAGGGCCAATATATAACATGGTCAGAATTGTTTAAGATCCATGCTAGAGCTTATAAAGCTCTTGATCATATCATTCCTCCCTCACCAAACAAAGTGAAGCCCGGTTCTTCTCTGCGAGACACAGACCCTAATCTTTGGTCACGTGTTGATGCCGTTGTTCTACAATGGATATACGTTACAATCTCTGAAGATCTACTCAACACCATTCTTGAACGTGATTCCACTGCTGAATTAGCTTGGACCCGACTGAAGGATATCTTCTCCGACAATAAGAACTCTCGAGCACTTTACCTGGACCAAGAGTTTACAAAGGTTTAAATGGAAGATTTTGCCGATGCCTCTTCTTATTGTCAACATCTCAAGTCACTCTCAGATCAACTTTCTAACGTCGGCGCCTGATGGACCCTAAACGGGTATGTTTAAAAATTTATATATCGCAAGCGCACGAATCGTCCATATAGAATAGTGATCGTAAGCAAGGATGTCGAACCCAAAGGAGTTGTCTAAAATCGAAAATGAAACTATTTTAAATCAAAAGTAATAAATTCTAACCTAGTTCCAAAGATTGATGAGTTTTAATAGTATGAACATAAAATGAAATATTGAAAAATAAAGCTTTTTAAGATAATGAAAATAAACCAATAATGAGTTGAAAATAAGTATTAAAAGAAAAGATTATTAAGATACTAGAATCCACAAAATGTAAGTTTAATAATATTTATTAGTATATTGATTCCCAAGTTTTAGTGATAGTTAAAATAATTTAAACTATCATTTTCCAAAAATATTTATAATTTTAAGCACAATTTTCTTATAAAAAGATAGGATTTTTCTTCACTTTTCAAAATTATAATTTCAAAGCATTTAGTGTAAATCAATCTAATGAAATAACAAATAAATCAATGAACATTATTTATAAGGCAAAACATAATATTTTTGTTCTAAGCATGGATGTGTACAATTTAATGACACATCTTACACAAAGAATATTATGTTTATGCACTAATGAAGAACAAAGTGTAAAAATGTTCTAACAATCTAAAATACAAGATATTTAAGATGAAAGAAATATATGAAGAAGAAAAATCCATAGACTTTGTTGCATTACAAGGGAAATCAACATACAACATAAATATTACCTAGTTACAAGTTGCTTCATCATGATCTTAATAATCTTATAAAAAAAGATTAGAAGCACATAACTAGAATAGAAATTACAAAATAAATGACATACATACTTGCAAAATGCTCTTGAAAAACCCAAATGGAAGAGAGAATGGTAGAGAGAAAATGAGAGAAAAAGATGGTAACCAAAAAATTAAGCACCCCAAAAATGGTCTTGAAAGTCCATATTTATAGCCAAAGTGAGTTTATTAAAATAATCAATTTAAATTAATTAAATTGATTAGATTAATTAAATAAAATAAATATGGTATGTAGAGGTAAATTATAGGGTGTAATGATGATGTTGTGGTGAAAATGTGTAGGAAAAAGGGTAAAAAGTTGGCATTTTTGTCATAGGGGACAAAGGGACAAATTGCATTTTTGTTGGGCTCAATAAGGGAAATGGCAGCAATGTGGTGGTTGGGTGTTGGAGGGGGGGCCACGGGTTGGGCCTAGAGTGGGCCTCACGTGGTTGGGCTTTTGGAGAAACACCATTTTTCTTGTTACTTTCTTTCAAAATTACCATCTTTCCTTTGATTTTCTTGCTTTTCAAGGGCAATAATTTTCCTACACAATAAATTATAAACTAAATTAAAATTAAATATTTTCATTAATAAAATATATCATATAACTCCCATGAAAACATTAATTAAAATTTAATTTACATAACATTTAATTTCAATAAAATCATATTTTTAGCATTCAAACTAACAATACTAATTTTAAATAATTAAACTACAACATATTATAATAACATATCTATAAAAACATATAAAAATCTAGAAAACTACAATAAGACTAATAAATTAAAAATTACATAAAAACTTAATAAGTTAATTAAAAACTCATGAACTAAGCAACAATTAGCATGTAAAACATGGTAAAATAACTCTATTTTGTAGAGTTATCACACCCCCAAACTTAAAGTTTTGCTAGTCCTCAAGCAAAAGAAAAATTAAAATACACATATATATATATTTTTTTATTGGTGATATAAAAATGATTTTCTCAAAAATTGCACAATGAAAATAACTCTCAGAAATTATTATGAATAAAAGTTAAGCTTATATAATTAATTAAATTGTCAATTTTGCTTTTAGAAAATATGTTTTTATTAAAATTATTTTTCACTTAAACTTATAGGAAATAAGAGTTTTTATGAAAAATGTAATTTTTGTTACAAGCAAAATTGACCCAATAATTAAAAACAAAGCTTAAAAATTATTCATATTTTTAAGAGAATTAATTTCAAACTCAATCAGAATTTTTATCATTGAAAATGAAAAATATCACCAAATTTTTTTTTTTTTTTTTGTAAATAATTTTTTTAATTTTTTTTTTTTTTTGAATTTTTATGAAAATGAACAAATAAAAAAAAAATTAACAAAACCACAACATATAAATAAATAAAAAAAATTCAAACAAACATTTTTTTTCTTTTCAAACAAGCATACATAAAATAAAACACAAAACATTAAAAACAATGCAAAGCAAACATAAATAAAACACAAAACAAACACAATAAAACTCGATACCCCCAAACTTAATTTAAGCATTGTCCTCAATGTGTCAAAATATAAATATAAATTAAAATTGACAAGAGTGTAAAGTTTAGAATGGTCGTACCTCGATATTGTGCATTGCGAAGATAGAACAAGATAGAACAGGATACAACTAACAAAAATTAAATCGCACATAAAACAACAATACAAATAAAACACAAGTTATCAAGATCACACAGGAATCAAAGAGCATGGTAAACAGGGTCCTCAAGGAGTATCTCATCCACTTCATCAGTTTTTAATTCCAAAAATGGTTTTAATTTTTGTCCATTAACATTAAATATATCACCATTTTTAGGATTTTCAATTTCAATAGCTCCATGTGAAAAAACAATATGAACAATGTAAGGACCAGACCACCTAGAGCGTAACTTTCCCGGGAATAAATGCAAACGAGAGTTGTATAAAAGGACTTTCTGACCTGGATAAAAATCTTTTCTCAAAATATTTTTATCATGGTAAAATTTCATGCGATCCTTATACTTTTTTGAATAGTCATATGCATCATTCCTAATTTCGTCTAGTTCATTGAGTTGAAGCTTTCGTTTCTCACCTGCTTTGTCTAAAGAAAAATTTAACTGCTTAATTGCCCAGAAGGCTCTATGTTCTAACTCAACAGGTAAATGGCACGCCTTCCCATACACAAGTCTGTAGGGTGACATGCCAATGGGCGTTTTGTACGCGGTACGATACGCCCATAATGCATCAATGAGTCTTAAGGACCAATCTTTCCTAGTTGGATTCACAGTTTTTTCTAAAATGTGCTTAACTTCCCTATTAGACACTTCAACTTGACCACTAGTTTGTGGGTGATATGGTGTTGAGACTTTATGTGTAATGCCATATTGTTTCATCAAATGTTCAAATGGCTTATTACAAAAGTGAGTACCGTTATCACTAATTATAGCACGTGGTGAACCAAAACGGGAAAATATATTTTCTTTCAAAAAACGAAGCACAACTTTGTGGTCATTAGTGTGGCATGCAATAGCTTCAACCCATTTAGATACATAATCGACTCCAACAAGAATATAAAGATTACCAAAAGAGTTAGGAAATGGTCCCATAAAATCAATGCCCCAAACATCAAATATGTCAATAATAAGAATAGGATTTAAAGGCATCATGTTTCTTTTAGTTAAACTTCCTAACTTTTGGCAACGTTCACAAGCTTTACAATAAACATATGTATCATGAAAGATAGTAGGCCAATAAAAACCACATTGTAAAACTTTAGCAGCTGTTTTCTTACCACTAAAATGTCCTCCACATGCATGATCATGACAAAAAGATATGATTTTAGACTGATCACAGTTTGGAATGCATCTTCTAATTATTTGATCAGGGCAGTATTTAAACAAGTAAGGATCATCCCAAATAAAGTTTTTCACCTCAGAATAAAATTTAGATTTATCATGTTTAGACCAATGAGATGGTATTTCTTTAGTGACCAAATAATTAACAATATCAGCATACCAAGGTAATGAAGAAATATGCATTAATTGTTCATCAGGAAAAGTTTCAGTGATAGGAGTGGAATCATGTATAGTTTCAACAACTAGTCTAGATAAATGATCAGCAACAACATTTTCAGATCCTTTTTTATCACGTATTTCTAAGTCGAATTCTTGTAAAAGCAGGATCCAACGGATCAAACGAGACTTAGCATCTTTTTTCGATAAGAGATATTTTAATGCAGCATGATCAGAATAGACAATAATTTTAGATCCTAACAAATAAGATCTAAATTTCTCCAATGCAAAAACAACAGCAAGCAATTCTTTTTCGGTTGTGGAGTAATTTAATTGAGCATCATTTAAAGTTTTGCTAGCATAGTAAATTACATGAGGTATTTTTTCAAGTCTTTGTCCTAAGACAGCACCTATAGCATAATCAGAAGCATCACACATTATTTCAAAAGGTATTTTCCAATCAGGAGGTCGAATAATGGGTGCAGTAGTCAACAAATTTTTTAATTTTTCAAAGGCAACATGGCAATTACTATCAAAGACAAAAGCATTTTCTTTTCCAAGTAAATGGCATAAAGGCCGAGAAATTTTGCTAAAGTCTTTTATAAATCTTCTATAAAAACCGGCATGGCCTAAGAATGATCTAATTTCTTTCACAGTTTTAGGTGGGGGAAGTTTTGAAATAAGGTCAACTTTAGCTTTATCAACTTCTATTCCATCAGATGAGATTACATGACCTAAAACAATTCCTTTTTTAACCATAAAATGACATTTTTCCCAGTTAAGCACAAGGTTTTTCTCTTTGCAACGAATTAAAACAAGTGAAAGATGGTGCAAACATTCATCAAAAGAGGAACCAAACATAGAAAAATCATCCATAAATACTTCAAGAAATCTTTCAACCATGTCAGAAAAAATCGAAATCATACATCTTTGAAAAGTCGCAGGTGCATTACATAATCCAAAGGGCATGCGACGATATGCAAAAGTTCCAAAAGGGCATGTAAAAGTAGTCTTTTCTTGATCTTCTGGGGCGATGGGGATTTGGTTATACCCCGAATACCCATCAAGAAAACAATAATATGCATGGCCAGCTAATCGTTCAAGCATTTGATCAATAAAAGGCAATGGAAAATGGTCTTTTCTAGTAACATTATTCAACTTTCTATAATCTATGCACACTCTCCACCCTGTTTGTACTCTAGTAGGGATTAATTCATTTTTCTCATTTTCAACAACTGTGATCCCAGATTTCTTAGGCACAACTTGAACTGGACTAACCCATTGACTATCAGAAATAGGGTAAATGATACCTACGTCTAACAATTTTATGACCTCTTCTCTAACTACTTCTTTCATATTTGGATTTAATCTTCTTTGACATTCCCGAGAGGTTTTAGCATTCTCTTCTAGATGGATTCTATGCATACATATGGATGGGCTAATTCCTTTAATGTCTCCAATGGTCCAACCTATGGCTTCTTTATGTTTTCTAAGGACATCTAACAATTTACCTTCTTGTTCTTTATCTAAAGCAGATGCTATGATAACAGGTAAGGTTTCAGACTCTCCTAGAAAAGCATATTTTAAATTTTCTGGCAAAGGTTTAAGGTCTAACTTTGGAGACTCAGAAATTGATTGAACATGACCTAAGGGTGAAAAAGGTTCAACTTTGGTTTCATTTAAGGGTATAGGCTCTACCAAAGAATTCACATCATCATTAGAGTCATCAACATGCAAGTTCATACCAAAGTATTTTTCACAAAAATCAAATAAGTCATTTCCATCATTTTCACAAATACTATCTATCATGTTAACTTCATGCACTTCTTCACACTCAACAGATTTAACCACATTAAAAACATTCAATTCAACAGTCATATTTCCAAAAGATAATTTCAAAACACCATTACGACAATTTATGATTGCATTAGATGTAGCTAAGAATGGTCTACCTAAAATGATAGGAATTTGAGCATGCATATTTTCCATAGGTTGAGTATCAAGAACAATGAAGTCAACAGGAAAATAAAATTTATCAACTTTTATCAAAACATCCTCTATAATGCCTCTAGGAATTTTTACAGAACGATCGGCTAATTGAAGAGTTATAGAGGTAGGTTTTAGCTCACCAAGACCAAGTTGCTTATAAACAGAATAAGGCAATAAATTTACACTAGCACCCAAATCAAGTAAAGCTTTGTTAATAAAATGATCACCAATAATGCATGAAATTGTGGGACACCCAGGATCTTTATATTTAACAAGACTCTTATATTGAATAATGGAACTAGCTTGTTCAGTTAAAAACGCCTTTTTAGGAACATTAGTGTTTCTTTTAATAGTACAAAGATCCTTTAAAAATTTAGAGTAGGCAGGAATTTGTTTAATGGCATCTAAGAAAGGGATATTGATACTAACTTGTTTAAAAACTTCTAAGATGTCATTATATTGGCTGCCTTTTTTAATTGGAAGTAATCTTTGTGGGAATGGGGCTTTTGGAATGAAAGGATGGATTGGAGTTTCTTTGTTTGATGAGTCATTGAGATTAGAACTAGGAGGCTGACTCTTTTCTTTTTCTTTTTCATTTTCAACCTCGGGTATGTAATCGGGTTTGACAATTTTCTTTCCAGACCTAAGAGTTGAAATTGATTTGACTTCTCCATTATGACTAGACTTTCCTATCTCATATTGACCTTTTGGATTAGGGATAGGTTGACTAGGGAATGTTCCTTTTTCTCTATCAGCTAAAGCAGTGGCGAGTTGTCCTACTTGTGTCTCGAGTTTGGTAATAGATTGAGATTGATTTTGTAGGATTTGTTGGGTGGATTGCATAAATTGTTGTAAAGTATCTTCTAAGGAAGGTTTTCTTTGTTGCGAATATGGTTGATTTTGTGGGGCATGAGCTTGGTTTTGTGTGTTGTATTGGTGCCCTTGATTCATTTGGGGTTGGTTTTGTCTCCATGAAAAGTTCGGATGGTTTCTCCAATTTGGATTGTAGGTGGACGAAAATGGGCTATCATTTGGTTTCCCATAAGTATGAAGTGCATTGGCCTCCTCAGAAAAGGCTTCTTGGTAGGAAGGGCATGATTGGGCATTATGGCAAGGACTAGAACATATAGAACAAACATCTTTTCTAGGTTGAATTGGAGAGTTTATAGTTTGGCTTATGGCTAAAGCTTCTACTTTTCTCGCTAATTTATCTAAGGATGTTCTTAAGTCTAATTCTTCTTTTACTTCATACCTTCCTCCTCTTTTTGGTGAATTAGTTGACCTAGACCTAGGATCAAAATAATTCCATTGTTGTGAATTGACAGATAAATCTTCAAGGGCGTCCCACGCCTCTTGTCCTTGAAATTTTAAAAATTTTCCAGTATGCATAGATTGAATCATTTGACGATTAGAGGGAGTCAAACCATCATAAAAATATTTTACAAGTCTCCATTTTTCAAAACCATGATGAGGACATTTTAATAATAAATCTTTAAATCTTTCCCAACATTCATAAAACTCTTCATTATCTTTTTGAAAAAACTCGGAGATTTCTCTCCTTAGACTATCAGTTTTAGACATAGGAAAAAATTTCAGTAAGAATTTATTATAAAGTTGATCCCATGTAGTTATAGACCCCGTGGGAAGGGAATTTAACCAGGCTTTTGATTTGTCTTTTAATGAAAAAGGGAACAATCTTAGTTTGACCGACTCATCAGAAAAATTTTGAAATTTAAATGTTGAGCAAATTTCTAAGAAATCTTTGACATGCATGTAAGGATCCTCTCTATCTAACCCATAAAAAGATGGCAATAATTGAATGATTGCGGGTTTAAGCTCAAAATGAGTAGCAGAAGTAGTAGGTAAAACAATGCATGAAGGAGCATTAGATGAAATAGGTGCAAAATATTCAAGCAAAGTTTTTTCAGGCACAACATTTTCATCAAGAATATTAGCAATAGGTTCCATGATGCTCAAATTTTTACTAACACTTTCAATTTCAAACAAAGATAAACGTCTTTTTACTAATCGTTTTTTAGAGTTACGTTCCCAATGATGCATACAATTTTTCACAAACAAGGCAACAAGGATAATCTCAAACAAACAATTTTCTGATGTGGAAGATCAGTTAAAACCGCAACCACAGAGCATACTTAGAATTTTTAGAGATTTCACAACAATATAATTCTTATGGTTTACTTGTCCCCAGGCCTATTTGATTCCACTTACTCGCGCACTACTAACAACTCCCCGAGGTTAATTAGTAGAGGCGGATGGGAATTTTGGTCAAATTTCCTTTAAGCAAGAATTGCTTATGGTGAAAGGACAAGATTTAGGTTATTTTTTTTTTTTCAAGTATTTTTCACAATATTACGCTAAAATATTAAAGAAGACAAAGAAAAATAAGGCAAAAATTAAATAAGACTAAAATTTAAGCAAGAGTAGGGAGGCATAGCATGCCATCAACCATAACAAAATTAAGGTAAAAACTAGGAGGCACAAGTGCCATCAACTTAAACATAAGATAGAGGACTAGGAGGCAAAAATTGCCATCAACTAGCTAGGAGGCAAAATTGCCATCAACTAGTAATTTGCGGAAATTAAATAAAATAAAAATTACAACAATATAAATAAAGAAAATTACAACAAATGTCAAGAGGCACAAGTGCCATCAATTAACAAAGATATAAAAGAAATAAAATTACAACAAAATTATAACAAAATTAGGAGGCACAAGTGCCATCGACTATAAAAATTAAAAGGATAGATAGGAGGCACAAGTGCCGTCAACTAAAAAAAAAAACAATAAATATAAATATAAGTATATATTTTTTTTTATGGGTGGTTGAACCGTCCCAAATTTCTTTTTATCTTTTTTTTTTTTTAGATTTTATAGATATATTTTTTTGTTTTTTTTTTTTTAAGTGTAAAAAAAAAATTAAAATAACTAGTAGAAGAATTCACTAACCTTGAGATAAATTCGTTTCTTTTCTCTTGCAACTCCCCGGCAACGGCGCCAAAAACTTGATGGACCCTAAACGGGTATGTTTAAAAATTTATATATCGCAAGCGCACGAATCGTCCATATAGAATAGTGATCGTAAGCAAGGATGTCGAACCCAAAGGAGTTGTCTAAAATCGAAAATGAAACTATTTTAAATCAAAAGTAATAAATTCTAACCTAGTTCCAAAGATTGATGAGTTTTAATAGTATGAACATAAAATGAAATATTGAAAAATAAAGCTTTTTAAGATAATGAAAATAAACCAATAATGAGTTGAAAATAAGTATTAAAAGAAAAGATTATTAAGATACTAGAATCCACAAAATGTAAGTTTAATAATATTTATTAGTATATTGATTCCCAAGTTTTAGTGATAGTTAAAATAATTTAAACTATCATTTTCCAAAAATATTTATAATTTTAAGCACAATTTTCTTATAAAAAGATAGGATTTTTCTTCACTTTTCAAAATTATAATTTCAAAGCATTTAGTGTAAATCAATCTAATGAAATAACAAATAAATCAATGAACATTATTTATAAGGCAAAACATAATATTTTTGTTCTAAGCATGGATGTGTACAATTTAATGACACATCTTACACAAAGAATATTATGTTTATGCACTAATGAAGAACAAAGTGTAAAAATGTTCTAACAATCTAAAATACAAGATATTTAAGATGAAAGAAATATATGAAGAAGAAAAATCCATAGACTTTGTTGCATTACAAGGGAAATCAACATACAACATAAATATTACCTAGTTACAAGTTGCTTCATCATGATCTTAATAATCTTATAAAAAAAGATTAGAAGCACATAACTAGAATAGAAATTACAAAATAAATGACATACATACTTGCAAAATGCTCTTGAAAAACCCAAATGGAAGAGAGAATGGTAGAGAGAAAATGAGAGAAAAAGATGGTAACCAAAAAATTAAGCACCCCAAAAATGGTCTTGAAAGTCCATATTTATAGCCAAAGTGAGTTTATTAAAATAATCAATTTAAATTAATTAAATTGATTAGATTAATTAAATAAAATAAATATGGTATGTAGAGGTAAATTATAGGGTGTAATGATGATGTTGTGGTGAAAATGTGTAGGAAAAAGGGTAAAAAGTTGGCATTTTTGTCATAGGGGACAAAGGGACAAATTGCATTTTTGTTGGGCTCAATAAGGGAAATGGCAGCAATGTGGTGGTTGGGTGTTGGAGGGGGGGCCACGGGTTGGGCCTAGAGTGGGCCTCACGTGGTTGGGCTTTTGGAGAAACACCATTTTTCTTGTTACTTTCTTTCAAAATTACCATCTTTCCTTTGATTTTCTTGCTTTTCAAGGGCAATAATTTTCCTACACAATAAATTATAAACTAAATTAAAATTAAATATTTTCATTAATAAAATATATCATATAACTCCCATGAAAACATTAATTAAAATTTAATTTACATAACATTTAATTTCAATAAAATCATATTTTTAGCATTCAAACTAACAATACTAATTTTAAATAATTAAACTACAACATATTATAATAACATATCTATAAAAACATATAAAAATCTAGAAAACTACAATAAGACTAATAAATTAAAAATTACATAAAAACTTAATAAGTTAATTAAAAACTCATGAACTAAGCAACAATTAGCATGTAAAACATGGTAAAATAACTCTATTTTGTAGAGTTATCAGCGCCCCCGTGTCCAATGAAAGGTTAGTTCTTCAACTCATTTCCGGTCTCTCCGATGCATATGTTGGTGTTGGTACACAGATTCGTCATGGCGACTCTCTTCCTCCTTTTTACAAGGCTCGATCTATGCTAGTTCTAGAAGAAACAGCAAAGGCGAAAAAGGCCGGTCATTCTACCGATCCATCTGCTCTTATACTGACTAATGATGATCCTTCGACTGGGAATTCACATGGAAACTCATCCCAAACTCGTAACAATCGCAACGACTACCGCACCGACTACCGCAACAACTACCGCAGATCCAACTATCGCGGTGGCAGTGGAGGTGGATCGGGAGGACGCGGTGGCAAAGGAAAGGGCCGGAGCGGTGGCCGTGGTAGTCAACCCTTCATGTACTCGGCACCGCCACAGCCGCAACATTGGTTTTTCCCACCGAATTTGACTGGACAGTGGCAACCTTGGGCTACCCCACCATGTCCGTACCCCACTATGACCCCCTGGCAGCGGCTGACCACTTCTCTCCGCCCTCCTAGTCTACTTGGGCCGAGGCCACAATAGGCCCACATGGCATCCACAACTCAGTCAACACAATCCTCTTATACTCCTACTGATATTCAAAATGCCATGCACACTCTTACGCTTACACCTCCAGATGAGCCATGGTACATGGACACTGGAGCAACGTCTCACATGACTACTAATGGAGGTAATCTCATGTCTTATTTCAATATGAGCAATAATCGTAATATTACTGTTGGTAATGGCCATACTATTCCAATTCATGGTTGTGGAAATGCATTATTACCTCATCCTCACCCTCCTTTACATTTAAATAATGTTTTGCATGCACCCAAATTGATTAAAAATCTTATCTCTGTGAGGAAATTTACTATTGATAATAATGCTTCTGTTGAATTTGATCCATTTGGATTCTCTGTGAAGGATTTTCAGACAGGGCAACATTTAATGAGATGTAATAGCTTGGGTGATCTATATCCAATTACCACTAGTCCTTCCAGTGGTCCTTCCACACCATCTACTTTTGCAGTTCTTTCTCCTGAAATATGGCACAATCGTTTAGGGCATCCTGGAGCTAATGTTTTAAGATCTCTTTGCAAGGACAATTTTATTCATTGTAATAAATTTCGGGATAATTTTTTTTGTCACTCTTGTCCTCTTGGGAAACAGGTTAAATTACCATTTTATAACTCCTTATCTTACACTTCTTTGCCATTTGATATTGTGCATAGTGATCTTTGGACATCACCTACTCTTAATGCGGGTGGATATCGTTATTATGTTTTATTTCTTGATGATTTTACGAATTTTTTATGGACTTTTCCCATTGCCAATAAATCTCAAGTACATTCCATTTTTTTATCATTTCGAGCTCATATTAAAACACAATTTGAAAGAGAGATAAAATGTTTTCAATGTGATAATGGCAGGGAATATGACAATGGCCTTTTTCATAATCTTTGTCAATTACATGGAATGAGCTTTCGATTCTCTTGCCTTCACGCATCACCTCAAAATGGAAAAGCCGAAAGGAAAATTCGTACCATAAATAACATCATCCGCACTCTCCTTGCTCATGCCTCCCTACCACCCTCTTTTTGGCATCATGCACTACAAATGGCCACTTATCTCCTCAACATTCTTCCCAACAAAAAGCTTGCTTTCCAAACACCCACAAAAATTCTCTACCAAAAAGACCCTTCCTACTCCCATCTTCGAACTTTTGGGTGCTTTTGTTATCCTTTACTACCCTCTACTTCTATCAATAAATTGCAAGCTGGATCAACACCATGTGTTTTCTTGGGATATCCATCAAATCATAGAGGTTATAAGTGTTATGATACATCGAGCTGTAAAATTATTGTTGCAAGACATGTCCTTTTTGATGAAAATACTTTCCCATTTTCTAAATTGCATACTCCTACGACCACTACTTATGAGTTTTTGGATATAGGCTTCTCATCTTTTCCCTTACCTTCTCACCCCACGTCCACCACTCCTGGTCCACATTCTACTACCCCACTTGATGATCCACCCATCACTAATACTACTCCCACTACTGATTCTCCTCTTCGGACCCCATCAATTCCATCCACCTCCCCCACAAGCTCTTCTTTGCCTCTTCCTAACTCCCCCACAAAACCATCCTTACCCCGTACCTTGTCACCACCTCTTACTCCTTCCTCCCCCACTCCACCCAACATGCACAACCCCCCACCATCCCCAAAGCTCACTCCGTTGAGCCTTCATGAAAATCCTCCACACT
Source organism: Humulus lupulus (assembly GCF_963169125.1). Classification (NCBI taxonomy): domain Eukaryota; kingdom Viridiplantae; phylum Streptophyta; class Magnoliopsida; order Rosales; family Cannabaceae; genus Humulus; species Humulus lupulus. The sequence continues at coordinate 99,361,254 of NC_084794.1, forward strand.
CTCCTCAAATGACTACAAGAGCCCAACATGGATTTTTTAAGCCTCGCAAACTTCTTAATCTTCATACTTCAGCTATGAATTCTCTTTCTCCCTTACCCACAAATCCTATGTATGCCTTACACGATCATAATTGGAAAATGGCCATGCAAGACGAATACGATGCTCTTATTGCAAATAAGACGTGGGACTTGGTGCCCCATCCTTCTAATGCTAATATCATTCGAAGTTTGTGGATTTTCAGGCATAAGAAGAACTCAGACGGTTCATTTGAGCGGTATAAAGCCTGCCTTGTGGGTGATGGTGCCGGCCAGTGAAATGGAGAAGATTGTGGTGACACCTTCAGTCCAGTAGTCAAACCAGCCACTATTCGAATGGTCCTAAGCATTGCCTTATCTAAATCTTGGTGTCTTCATCAGTTGGATGTCAAGAACACCTTTTTACATGGAAATCTCGATGAAACTGTCTATATGTATCAACCTCCTGGCTTTCGCGATCCTGTACACCTTGATTATGTTTGCTTGCTCAAGAAGTCTCTTTACGGGCTTAAGCAAGCCCCTCGTGCATGGTACCAATGTTTCGCCGATTATGTGGCTACATTGGGCTTCTCCCATAGTGTTTCAGATCATTCCTTGTTTATTTATCGCCGTGGCAGCGATATGGCATATATTCTTCTTTATGTGGATGGCATTATTCTTACGGCTTCTTCTGATGACCTTAGACAGTCCATCATGTCTAATCTTAGTTCCGAGTTTGCAATGAAGGACTTGGGTCCTCTCAGCTATTTTTTGGGTATGTCTGTTACGCGACATTCAGGGGGTCTCTTTCTTTCACAAAAGAAATATGCCGAAGAAATTATTGAGCGAGCTGGTATGTCTTCCTGCAATCCCTCTCCTACGCCTGTGGACACCAAAGCAAAACTTAGTATCTCCTCAGGTAATCCCTATCATAATCCGACTGAATATCGTCGTCTTGCTAGAGCCTTACAATATTTAACTTTTACACGACCAGACATTTCTTATGTTGTCCAACAAGTGTGTTTGTTTATGCATGATCCGAGAACACAACATATGTCGGCTTTGAAGCGAACCATTCGCTATATTCAAGGCACTCTTGAGCCCCTCTTCGCTTAGCAAGCTTATCTCCTATACTGATGCGGACTGGGGTGGATGTCCAGACACCAGACGGTCAACTTCTGGTTACTGTGTATATCTTGGGGATAACTTAATTTCTTGGTCTGCTAAACGACAACCTACTTTATCTCGCTCAAGTGCTGAGGCCGAATACCGTGGGGTGGCTAACGTCGTTTCTGAATCTTGTTGGATTAGAAACTTACTTTTGGAGCTACATTGTCCTGTTTCGAAAGCCACTTTGGTCTATTGTGACAACGTCAGTGCTATATATCTTTCAGGCAACCCCGTTCAACATCAACGTACTAAACACATTGAAATGGATATACATTTCGTACGTGAGAAAGTCGCTCGTGGTCAGGCTCATATTCTTCATGTTCCTTCCCGATATCAAATAGCCGACATCTTTACTAAAGGGCTTCCACTACAACTTTTGTATGATTTTCGGGATAGTCTCAACGTACGCCAACCTCCCGTTTCGACTAAAGGGGTGTATTAGAATCTGTACATAATATTCTATTTTAAGTATATATATATATTCTACATTTATGTTTATAATAGGGTCAACTTTATCATAGCTATATTATAGCCATAATATCAGACTCTACACGTGAATATAGCCAAAAGTTTAGCTTGTATATTTTGTATATATATTGAATGAGAATCTGGAAAATCCACACGGGAAAAATCATATTTCTATCAAAATCATATTTCTTTCACCAACAAGTGGTCAAATTAATTAATGAAATAAATCATTCATTACTCTTATGACTTGATATATTATATAATTAAATGTACAACTGGTACATATTATAAGTTTTTTTTTGCCACATTCACAATTATATAGAAATTGTACAACTGGTACATAAAATATGTTTAACTTTAACTAGCAATATATTGTGTTAAGGTTTCATCAAGAACATTTTTAAATAATCTTTATGACTTTATAACACTTTGAGGAATGTAATTATAAATTACATTTTGATCAATGAAAAAGTTCACTATAATACTAATAATTAGATATTTACTTCTAGGAATGTGTAATGAATAATTGACATAAGTAATGAATCATTTATTTCAAGAAATAACATTGAAAAGACCATACTTGCTTCTGGCAAGAAATATTGCATATATAATAACATGACTAATAATATCAATACTCTTTAAAATGAAATTTACTTTCTATCATTCTTTTCAGGGAATAATATTTAAATGTACAACAATATTGATATACAAGTTAACTTCTTTATTGTACAATAAACACACATCCAAGTCAATATCAATTATAGTTACACCTGAATTAGTTTATTATCTTCATATTTATTTTTCAATCTTGTTTATCATTATTTCATATTTTAATATTTTGATGCAATTTTCTTAAAACTTTTGGGACTTGAAAAAATCAGTCACCAACTGCATCAATCATAATACATTTCAATGTTTTTTAATTGTGTTCATAAGTTTCATATAATTGACAAATATGTGAAATATTTACTTCAGTGAATTTTGCTAAAATTTCACAATTCTTTAGCAATTATGTTTCTTTTATATATCTTAATGAATAATATCACTTTTGTATAATCTTCAGTATATATGGAAGACTTTATCTCAAGGATCTATAATTTTTTTTCAATGTGCTATCGACATGGAATTTACAAATTCTAATGTAATAATTTGTAAATAACTATAAAATAAATACTATAGAGAAATCAATATTAAATATGTGAGATATAATACACCAAATATATCAATTAGTGACATTTTAATTTGTGGCACTTGTCAAAAAATGTCACAATAATAGTATTTTAGTGACATTTGATCAAAAATGTAAGAATAGTGAGAATAAATGACATTTTTAAAAAAATGTCATTATATATATATATATGATTTAGTGACATTTGATGAAAAATTTCACTACTGTGAATATTTAGTTTTAGTAGCATTCAAAAAATGTAACTAGAATATATCTATAGTGGCATTGTAAAAATGACACCAAATATAGTATTTAGTGACATTTCAAAAGTGTTAATGATTTTTTAATGGCATTTTTTATTTGTCAATTATTTTTTAATTTGTCTTTATTTTACAAACAAACATTATGATTTTAAATGTAGTTTATTTTTTTTAGGCCTAATCATAGATGAAAAATTAATAAAATAAATACTAGTATACGATTATGATAATTTGTTTTGAAAATATATAATTTAACTCCATAAATATTATTAAGACAAATAAAATTTAGCAATTTATGCAAAATATTAATAAGAAAGAAAATTAAAATAATTAAGCTTCTTCATCCATGTCATTTGTATCAAATGACAATGATGTATCAATAGTTATGTCTTGCATATCTTCCCTAACCAAACTAACATTTCCATCCAAAACATCATTAGTTGTACTACAAACCTCAATTTGAAAATAAGAACCCACATTTTCATCGTGTGATTGCACGCTCATATTATAATAGTCTTTAGGATTTATTTTTAAAGCAACATGTCATCCTTCGTGTTTGAGGTCTTCGAAATACATTTCTTGTTCTACTTGAGAAGCTAGTATAAAGGGCTCATCGTCACCTAGCAATCTTGAAAAGTTGAATCTTGTGCAATCGTTTTCTATTTTAATGCTACTTCTTGAAACCCAATCACACTTAAATAACACAACACGATTTTCTGAAGAATAATCTAGTTCTATAATATTAGTTAACATTCCATAAAATGTAACCTCTCCGAAAACAAGATTTAGATCCCTACTACTTGCGAAACTTTGAGTCTTGGCAATCATAATAACTCCATTAATTTGAGTTCTTAAGTTCTTTTCGATTTCTTTTGTGTGAAACCTGAAACCATTTATTAGATAACTTTTAAATCGAAATGAAACATTGTTTGGTCCTTTTGCCAAACAACGTAAATCTTCAGATACTCGATTATCACCATTATCATATAATTCTTCTACCTAATTTGACAAAAAGTAATAACTATAGTCATTGTGTATTTGACTTATTAAGTTAATGAAAAATTTATATAAAAAAAACAACTTACCTTGTTAGCAAACCATGAAGGAAATGATTGGCTATGAATCTGATCGATGGTCATTGTTGTTTGACGAGAGTTTTGTTGTGAAATCATATTTCGATGCTCCCTACAAAATAAATTCGTATTAGTCATAATTATAAGATGTTTGACATCTTTATTATTATTAGTGATATAATAAATGACACTTACTCAATAAATGATTTTACGATATTGCAATTAAATAACACATATCGATGTGCCTTAACTTTAGTATCCTCATGTAAAGTCTCTGTATCTATTTTTCCCAAATGTCAACATGTCGTTTGGAAAATAGGCAATGTTTCTCCATTTGATTCCATATTACTGTGATTTCTAGGCTTGCGATTAAATTTCGTCTCCACACCTTCCATGTATCTTGAGCAAAATGCAAACATTCATCAGTTAAATATCCTTCAACAATACAACCTTCTGGTTTGCTTTAGTTCCGAACGTATGACTTTCACTTAGACAAGTATCTATAATTATACAAAGAAAAATTAGAAAAAATATTAAAACAAATGTCTTACAATTAAATAAAATGAAAATCAATCAAGATTTTTACCTTCCAATAGGATACATGCAACAGTAAACTGATGGTCCAGAAATTCTTGCCTCGTATGCTGAGTGTATCACCAAATGAACCATGATATCTTAAACTGATGGGGAAAATAATTTTTCAAGATTACAAAGAATGATAGGTATTTGTTGTTCAAGTTGCATAAAATCTTGTGGTCGAGCAACTTTTGAATACATCATGCGAAAATAGTTGCTCAAAGTACTTAAATGTTGACGAACATGCGAACTTGATATTCCCATCAGTGCTAGTGGTAGTAATTGAGTCATAATAATATGAAAATCATGATTTTTGAGCCCATAATTTTTTCTTTGCCTCACATCAACACATCTAGAAATGTTGGCAGCATATCCATCTGGAACTTTGATTGTCTTTAGAAATCGATAAAAGACAATTTTTTCATTTTTGCTTAATGTAAAACATGCAGGGGGGATGAAAGTTTTCTTAGACTCACTCTCCTTTTTATGAAGTTCAAATCTAATACCTATATACTTTAAATCAAGACACGCATTCAAATTGTTTTTGTTTTTTTGCATCTAAACTCAATAATTTCCCAATCAAACTTTCACATACATTATTTTCAATATGCATCACATCAAGATTGTGTCGTAATAAATTATCTTACCAATATGGCAATTCAAAAAATATACTCTTTATTTTTTCCAACCATATGGCAATGGAGGATTAACAACTATCTTCCCAAATTTAATTTGGTAGCCTGCTAGTGTATCCAATATCATGAGCCACTTAATGGTGTTGGAGCCATTCTTTTATCTTTTGTGCCGTCAAAAGACTTTTCATCATTTCTAAATGGGTCGTTGATTCCTAACCATCGTCGATAACCCATATAACAATGTTTTTTTGTTACTTTACTTCAACTACAAATAACAAGTGTCTTCATGACAAGGTGGACATGCATATTTTCCTTTTGTGCCCCACCCTGATAAGTTTGCATATACTGGAAAGTCATTGATAGTCCACAGTAGTGATGCCTGCATATTAAAGTTCTTTTTGGTAGATACATCAAAATTTTCAACTCCAATTTCCCATAAATCCTTTAGCTCTTCAATCAGTGGCTTCAAATATACGTCAATATTATTTACAGGTGCATCTGGACCGGGTATGAATAAAGACATAATGAAATTAGGTTGTTTCATGCACATCCACGGTGGAAGATTATATGGTATCAAAATAACTGGCCATGTACTCTGGCTAACACTTAATGTTTTGAAAGGATCATTCCATCATAAGCTAACCCAAGTCTAACATTTCGTGGATTTGCGGCAAAATCCTTGTGGTTGTGATCAAAAGTAATCCGTGCTGGAGAATCTCTTGGGTGTCTCATACAACCATCACTTGTATGCTCTTTTTTATGATGTCATGTCATAAAATCAGATGTTTTTTATGACATAAATAATCTTTGTAACCTTGGTATCAACGGAAAGTGGCGCAAGACTTTAACTTCACTCCTATTTTGATAATTAAAATGTAAAGTTAGTCTAATCTAGAAAGTATGATGGCTAAAAAATAAGAATATAAATTGTTATATTTAACGTACCTTGGTGTAGAGCATACTTCACATTCTGTGTCATTAGCATGTTCTTTTCTATACAACATGCAATCTTTCAGACATGCATCAATTTTCTCGTAATCAAGTCCTAGCATGTTGGTTAATTTATTGGTCTCATAAAAAGAATTGGGTAATGTTTCACCTTTTGGTAATGCTATTTTAAATAAGTCAAGTGCCTTGCCAAACAATTTGTCACTCCATCCAAACATGCACTTAATATGAAATAATTGAATAACAAATGAGAGCTTTGTAAAACTAGTACAACCTGGGTAAAGTTCTTTCTCTGCATCTTTTATCAAATCATAAAATTCTTTTGCTTTCGCATTTGGTTCATTGCCTTCGCCTTGAAGATTATCATTTTCAATTTCGCATTCATCGCCTTCAATATTCTGTCCAACTGCATCATGTATAACTTCTTACATATCAATGGTATAATTTGACTCGTGGATATCACAAGGAGTCTCAACATTCTGCGCAGCATGTGAAGAAGTTTCTCCATGCAATACCCATTTAGTGTAACCCTCCACAAATCCATTGCATATCAAATGTTCAAATGCAATTGTGCGAGTGACAAGTGTAATAAGACCACACTTTACACAAGGGCATATAATTTTTTCTTCATGACTTGCATTTTTTAATGCAAAATCAAGAAATATATTAACTCCTTCTGCATATGAATCACTCAATCTAGATTGGTTCATCTAACTCTTATCCATTAATACTAAGAAAAAAAACATCAAATCAATTAATTAGAAAAAATTAGTACATAATAAAAAAGTAATATTAATATTAAGGGGCGTGAAGGGGTTCTCTCCATGGCGAGGCGCAAGAAAACCAACCAAAAGCCTGCTAGATCTAGGGTTAGTGAGGCTCCAGTGATACACGAAGCTAGTGAGGAAAGAGGGGATGGCATCGATGCTGCTCTACCGGAGGAAATAGATGAAGAGTTCAAAGATTTGATGGTTGAGTTCCCAGATGGTGGGGATCGTGAGCTGAGGGGAACGGATGAGGGCTCAAGTGGAGAAAAATGAAATGATGTTAACTGGAGTGATATGGCGATGGATGGAAATGATTTTCAGAACCAGGCGAAAGACAAATGGACTCAGTTTCGCTCATTGTTGCCGAACCAGGGAGGGGCTAAGCTGAAATGTGAGGAACCTATGGTTCGAGAGGGACACAGGATAGCACAGGTAGATTTGGAGGAGATCCAAGTTAAAGCCTCATTTTGAAACTCAGCTGTGGTGTGTATGGTTCTAGGAGCCAATCCTCCATTTGCAGTTTTTGAAGGTTTCATTAAGAGGATTTGGGGTAAGTTGGGCACAGATAGAATTGCTCGATTGAATGCTGGGTATACTCTAGTGAAATTCAGAGAGGAAGCAACAAGAGATTTGGTGTTGGAAGCAGGGGTGCTACACTTTGATAGGAAACCAATAATTGTTAAACCTTGGACTACTGAGCTAGACACATTGAAGACTGTGAAATCTGTCCCAGTGTGGATTAGACTTCCAGGATTGGGATTGCAATATTGGGGGACTAAGTGTCTGAGTGCCCTTATGAGCATAATTGGGACTCCGATTCTAGTGGATAAAGTGACTAAGGACAGATCAATGATGCAATTTTCTCGAGTGTTGGTTGAGGTCGAAATAACAGAGAAGATCCCAAAATCCATTCAGTTTTTCAATGAAAAGGGGCAGCTAATGGAGCAAATGTTAGAATTTGAATGGCTACCAACACAATGTAAAGAATGTAGGGTGTTTGGTCATACTGAGATGATGTGTAACAGAAATCAAAAGGAAGTATGGAGGCAGAAAAGCAGGAAGGAAATGGAGGGAACTCAGTAGGATAACCAGGAGCAGCAACAGGCAACTAAGGGTAAAGAGATTTCTATTGAGGGCCCTGATATTGGGCAACAGCAAACAAATACTAGGGAAGCTAAAGAGAATCAAGATTTGGCAAAGTCCCCTGGTGTTGAGGCGATTGCAACACAGAAAGATAATCTGGTTTCCATCGACAACAATTCAGAGGCTTGGCTTACACCTAAATGGGTGGGGGGAAAAAGAGGCCTGGTTCTAAAACTCAGCACCTAGTAAAGAACTCATATATTGCTCTACAAGAGAAGGTACTGGGAGTCACAAACGTGGGATTGTCTACAGCTAATCTTTTTCATGGAGAGTCACAACATACTTAGTTGGAATGTGAGAGGTATAAATAAAAGGGAGAAACAGAAATCCCTTAGTCAGTTTTGTTTAGTGAATAAAGTTGGTCTTGGAGCCTTGTTAGAAACTAAGTTACGAGGGGAAAAAATTGAGAAAATGATGAGTATGTTTTTCAGTGGCTGGGAGTTTTATGCAGGTTCAGTTGCTGAAGGGAGAATCCTTCTGGTTTGGCAGAGGCATTGTGTTTCAGTTGAGGTCCTGATGGAGAGTGATCAATTAGTTCATGTGCTTGCTAATGAAGTGAGGACCAATAAGAAGTTTTGTGTAACTTTTGTGTATGGAAGGAACACTATTGAGGAGAGAAGACAATTATGGAATGACATGGTTGGTGTAATGACCCACTAATCTAGACTTTTGGACCATTAACGAAACTATACATACAAATTCTTACTAAAACTTACTAAGAATTTGTATGTATAGTTTCGTTAATGGTCCAAAAGTCTAGATTAGTGGGTCATTACAGTTGGTATCAGAGCAACGGTTCCTTCGCATGAAGTTCTCCTCGATACACACGCTCAAAGCTCCGAATCTGACCGCCAAGTAAGTGTTTAAGTTACTAGTTATGTTACTTATGTGTATAGCTAACACCTTTAGTGTTTATGTTTTCAGTTAAGAATGAACGGAGCTTTAACCTACCAAGATATCCGAGCCATTAAGGCTTTAAAAAGAATAAGGGAGCCAAGAAACACCGTAGGAGCACTAGAAAGGATCACTCGAAGATTGCTCTTGTTCCATCAAGAGATAGGTGGCCTTCAAGAGGCTAAGCAAATAATGTTAAGATCAATGGAACAATATGTACTAGTGATTAGGCTATTTAAAGATTTCCATCCTATAATAGCAGCCTTAGAAGAAATATGGGAAGAAATGAATGATGAGGATGAGCTACCATTAGCGATGAGATATTATTTCCTCTTAGTTAGGTTCATCGCAAAATTTGAGTTTCAGTTCACAAATGAGCAAAAACATAGGATTCTCACCAACCTTCCTAGAGGACGTTTCGATGCACATGACAATGATGATTATGAACAAATAGATGATGATATGCTAGATGACGGATCGGATGTAGAAGATCCCGATTTTTAGATTAGTAGCTTTTATTATTTGTTTTATTTACTTTTTATGTTATGATTGTAAATAAGTGAAAATCTTTTTCCAAATGAATAACATGCTATTTTATTTTCATGTATGAGTTTGATTTTTATTTTTGCAATCATAATAAGAAATAAATAAAATGAATATTGACTAAGTTCGGTGAGGGTGGAAACAAATCAATGAACCAAGTTTCCTTATTGAGAGTTAGGGGGCCATAGTAGTGGGAACGATTTTACTGATCCCAGCCCTCCCTCAATATGGTTAACTTTGGAACAAAGATAAGTTTCGAGCCTGAGAATTAAGTCATATAGGATGATTAGAAACACACTTAGAAAATAAAGATGACTTGTTTTTCTAAGTATAGAAACCCACTCTGAATATAAATAAAGACTTATATAACTTTTCATAAAAAGTCATAATAAATAGGTCCGAGTTATGTTTGTTTTAGAATAAGTTTTTGCCTTAGAGCCTATTAGGTAAAGTTCTAACATGTTTCTTTCAACTGTTAGAACTCTGCTACGATGTCGCTCCGAAGATCTGCACGCACCAACGGAAACGCCTCCAACGATGTTCCAGCGACCAATGCGGTCCCTACAGTTCGGCGAAGGGGAGGGAGTGCGTGCTACTGCTCGCCGCAACGCGCCGGCACAACCAGCTGACAATACTGCGGAGATTGCCAGACTGCGACAGCAAGTTGAGGAACTTCTGCAGCAACAATGCCAACAGGCTCAATCTCAGCCTCAGCCTCCGCCACAACCGCAGCTGCAGCCACAACCAATGGCCCCAGCACCCCAACAACTTGGTCCATATGGGGGATGGCCTATGACGAACTATGCTCCATATCCAGTACAGCACATGGAGCCAGTGTATGAAAGGTTCCGCAAGCAGCATGCTCCAAACTTCGAAGGGACTACAGACCCCTTTGAGGCGGAAGAGTGGCTAAGGAATATGGAGCCGATTCTAGCCCACATGAATCTCAGTAATGCAGACCGTATATCTTGCGTCTCATCTTTACTCAAGAAAGATGCCAGGATATGGTGGGACTTGGTCCAGCAATCTCATGATGCTGCCACCATGACGTGGACCCGATTTGTGGAGCTGTTCCACAAAAAGTACTACAATTCGGCTGTACTCGCGATGAGGGTTGAGGAGTTCACCAACCTGAAGCAGGGTACTTTAACAGTGGCGGAATATGCTCGTCAGTTCAACCGCTTAGCAAAGTTCGCGGCAGAGATGGTTCCAACCGACTATCTGAGGGTGAACAAGTTTGTTAGAGGACTTCGCCCGAAGATCGAGATGGGGGTTAAACTAGCAAACCCGGGAAACACTACTTATGCCAACGTTCTTGAGACGGCAATCGAAGTAGAAAGGTTGCAGGCCAATGTAAGCAAAGAAGAAGCCAGCAAGCCGGAACCTAGACAGCAGAGCCAACCTCAGGCCAGTCGGAACGGCAACAATCAGTCTAGCAATAGCGGCAATAATCAGTCCAGCAACAACGGTAACGGTCAGAAGAGAAGGCATCCTGACAACAAGCAATCTGACAACAATAAAAGGGCACGAACGAATGGGGGAAATAGGTCGGGCTACGTGGAGTACCCGCCATGTGCCAAATGTCAGAAGAAGCATCCTGGAGAATGCCGCGCCAACACCAAGGAGTGTTTCAACTGTGGTCAAGAAGGGCATCATAAAAGAGACTGTCCTCAGCAAAAGCCAGAAGGAAAGAAGGATGAAAAGATGGTTCCTGCTAGGGTTTTTGCTTTAACCCAAGGGGAGGCCGATGCTAGCAACAAGGTGGTCACAGGTCAGGTTTCTATCCTCAATAACTTATGTCATGTATTATTTGATTCGGGTGCCACTCATTCGTATATTTCGTTAGGAATGATAGAAAAACTAGACAAACCTAGTGAAAGATTTAGAACTAGGTTTGTAACCGAGTTGCCTTCGGGCAAAGTAGTTCTATCATCACGAATAGTACGAGGCGTACCGATCAAGATTGAGGACATAGAACTAGAAGGAGACCTGATAGAGCTGGTGATCAAGGACTTTGACGTAATCCTAGGCATGGATTGGCTAGCACGGCATGGCGCAGCGATCGACTGCAGACGCAAGAAGGTGATGTTCGAGACTCCCGACGGCTAGAGACGATGCTTCATGGGACAAGCTTCAGGATTGCGCACCCCTTTAGTGTCATCTCTCAAAGCTCTGAGAATGATGGAGAAAGGATGCCAAGCATTCTTAGCCAGCATAACGAACGTGGAAAGTGAGACGCCGCTTAAGGTTGGAGATGTTCGGGTTATACAAGATTTTCCGAAAGTTTTCCCCGATGACTTGCCAGGATTGCTGCCAAATCGAGAAATAGACTTCACGATAGAATTAGTACCAGGCACCGAGCCTATCTCTAAGGTACCATACCGGATGGTACCTACGGAACTCAAGGAGTTAAAGACGCAGCTACAAGAACTCCTAGACTTGGGTTTTATTAGGCCAAGCCATTCACCATAGGGAGCTCCGGTACTATTCGTGAAGAAGAAGGACGAGAGTATGCGGATGTGCATAGACTATCGTGAGCTGAACAAAGTAACGATCAAGAACAAGTACCCGCTACCTCGGATAGACGATTTGTTTGATCAACTCCGAGGTGCGACTGTATTTTCTAAGATTGATTTACGGTCTGGGTATCATCAGCTCAAGGTAAAAGGAGAAGATATTCCTAAGACAGCCTTTAGGACTCGTTATGGACATTTCGAGTTCTTAGTTATGTATTTTGGTCTTACTAACGCGCCAGCCGCGTTTATGGACTTAATGAATAGGGTCTTCAAAGACTACTTGGATAAATTCGTCGTTGTGTTCATCGACGACATTTTAATTTACTCCAAGGATGAAGTAGAGCACGAGGAACACTTAAGGCTGATTTTGACACGATTGAAGGAGCATCAACTCTACGCCAAGTTCAAGAAATGCGAATTCTGGCTTTCGCAAGTGGCGTTCCTCGGGCACATCATATCGAAAGACGGAGTTGCAGTGGATCCATCAAAGGTAGAGGCAGTGAAGGATTGGCCTAGACCAAAGAACGCGTCAGAGGTAAGAAGCTTCTTAGGGCTAGCAGGTTATTATAGGAAGTTTTTAGAGGGCTTTTCTAAGATAGCCACTCCACACACCAACCTGACCCGGAAGCAACAAAGGTTTAACTGGAATGATAAGTGTGAGGAAAGCTTCCAATTGCTTAAGGATAAGCTTTGCTCAACACCCGTACTTAGTGTGCCGACACCCAACGATAAGTTCGTTGTCTACTGCGATGCATCAAAGCTAGGATTGGGATGCGTGCTGATGCAAAACGACAAGGTGATAGCCTACGCCTCACGACAGCTAAAGGAGTATGAGCAGCGCTATCCAACTCACGATATGGAGTTGGTAGCGGTGGTCTTTGCGTTAAAAATCTGGCGCCACTATCTTTACGGAGAACGGTGCGAGATTTATACGGACCACAAAAGTTTAAAGTACTTCTTTACTCAGAAGGAGCTTAACATGAGGCAGCGCAGGTGGTTGGAGTTAGACAAGGATTACGATTGCGAAATCCTATACCACCCAGGAAAGGCGAACGTGGTTGTCGATGCGCTTAGTAGGAAAAGCTATGGGAATTTAGCAGCCTTATCCGGAATAGAAAAGCCGCTACAGCAGGAGCTTATCAGTGCCAGAATAGAAGTGGTTGTAGGCAAGCTGGCTAATTTGTCTATCCAATCGAATTTGTTAGAGGATATACGAATTGGTCAGGGACATGATGATACACTAGCAGCACACATGGATGCAGTCAGAGAAGGCAAGACTACAGATTTCTCAATATCTAGCCAAGGCTTATTGAGATACAAGGATCGGGTATGTGTGCCGAATGATCAAGGTGTTAAGAAGACGATTTTAGAAGAAGCGCACAAAACCCCGTACTCAGTTCATCCAGGATCTACCAAGATGACTCATGACATCAAGGCAATCTATTGGTGGCCAGGGATGAAGAATGACATAGCGGAGTATGTATCTAAGTGTCTAGTATGCCAGCAAGTGAAAGCGGAGCATCAGCGCCCTGCAGGCTTATTACAACCACTTAGCGTGCCAGAATGGAAGTGGGACGACATAGCCATGGATTTCGTGACGGGTCTGCCAAAGACAAATAAGCAGCATGATTCCGCTTGGATAGTAATAGATAGACTAACCAAGTCGGCTCATTTCCTGCCTGTTAAGACTTCATACACGACAGACCGATATGCAGACATCTACATCCAAGAGATTGTACGATTGCATGGAATCCCCAAGACGATAGTGTCAGATAGAGGATTGGTGTTTACGTCAAGATTTTGGAGAAGCTTACAGCAAGCTATGGGTACTAAGTTAAGCCTTAGTAGAGCTTTCCATCCCCAGACAGATGGGCAGTCCGAGCGTACGATTCAGATCTTAGAAGATATGCTACGCGTGTGTATACTTGATTTCGGAGGATCATGGAACAAGTACTTGCCGTTGATCGAGTTCTCGTACAACAACAGCTACCAGTCAACAATCGAGATGGCACCTTATGAGATGCTATATGGAAGAAGATGCCGATCACCGTTGCACTGGGACGAGGTAGGAGAAAGGCAGCTTCTAGGGCCCGAAGCTGTTAGACAAGCTCAAGAAGCAGTAGTGCTTATTAGACAGCGTATGCTTGCTGCTCAAAGCCGACAGAAAAGCTATGCGGATACCAAGCGACGCAATGTGGAGTTCCAAGTTGGAGATCAAGTCTTCCTGAAAATATCTCCTATGAAAGGTGTCAAGCGGTTCGGGAAGAAAGGCAAGCTTAGTCCCCGATTCTTAGGTCCTTTTGAGATATTGGACAAAGTGGGACTAGTTACGTATAGACTAGCCCTACCGCCAGCACTAGCCGATAGTCACAACATCTTCCACATCTCGATGCTACGCAAATATGTGTCAGACCCATCTCACGTCCTCAAGTACGATACGATAGCGCTCCAGAAAGACTTGAGTTACGAGGAACGACCGATTAGCATCCTAGATAGAGGGATGAAGCAGTTACGGTCCAAGAGCTTTCCTATAGTCAAAGCCCTATGGAGCAATAGTTCTGAACGCGAGGCAACGTGGGAGTTGGAGGAGGACATGCAAGGCCGGTATCCGGAGTTATTTGGTAAGTAAATTTCGAGGACAAAATTCTTTTTAGTAGGGGAGAATTGTAGAGTCCAAGAGCTTTACTTAGCTAATTATTTAGTAGTATTATAGTATGTATAGTATTATCTTTGTTACTGTGGATTTTTGGTTCAGACCGGGAATTATTTGGACACTCATAGTAGTACTTATAGATTTTCTAAGTTTAACCTATAGTTTAAGAATATTAAGTATAACCTAAGGTTTGATTATATGACTGATATTAAGGATAATATTTGTTATACTATAAGGTTAAGATATCAACCAATAGGATTTTAAGCACAAGTTATGAATGGGTAATTAAGGATTAAGTATTTTTTAGGATTAAATTAAATAAGGGTAAAATTTGAATGCTTTAAGGTCAGTCAGCAGCTTTGAATACGTTGAGGGCTTAGTCAAGGCTGTTTACTCCATTCAAACTTAGCTAAAAATGTGTAATTTCGTGTTTAAATATTCAGCGTATTCCGATATATCGCAGCTATAGGGGGCGATATATCGCAGCACGTTGATACGGAAAACACGAAACGATGCACGGTCGCCTCGGGAATAATAGTCCAGGCGATATATCGTCTACAGGGGGCGATATATCCCCTCCTCCAGCATGTTTTCAAACATTGTTGAATTCTTTTCCTTTCAGCCATTCAAACTCCTTCATAAGTCCAGCATCTTTTGAACGAGTCTTCAGCCTCTGCTGAATGATTATTCAAATTATTTTCACCTAAAAAGCCATTATTTTTTTTCAAGTAAAATCAAGATACTTTCATTCCCAAACTCTATAAATAGGACCTAGTACCCATCCATTATTCACCTTTTGCTCTAAGTTTAGAAGCTGCTAGTGTTAAGTTAGTGTGAGAGTGTAAACACCTAGTTTGGGAAAAGCATAAGCTTAAACATCATAAGCTTATCAAACACTTTGGGAAGTGAGGTTCTATAGTATTTCGGTTGTGGTGTAGATTGGTCTTTCAAGTCTTTGAGGTAAACCAAAACTCTAGCTCATTGTTTTATGTTATTTTCTTTCTCATAGCCTTCTATTCAGTTTCCTAACCACATTCTTATTTTGGTTAGGAAATCTAAGTTCTTGAGCACATAAGTTTCGGTACGCATGTTTCTCAAATGGTTTAGTCTTCCCATTCCTTTTCATCTCTTTTCCTTCTTTAGACTCACTCTTGTTCATTATGGTTATTAGGAGTGTTCCAAAGTCCCAACGCTGTCCACACATCCCGGACCGTAAATCCACAGTAACAAAGATAATACTATACATACTATAATACTACTAAATAATTAGCTAAGTAAAGTTCTTGGACTCTACAGCTGGTTTATGCTTTCCAACTAATCCTTGGCTTGTGGCTGGGGATTTTAATGCCGTTTTTGAAATCACTGACAGAGTTGGAGGCCATGGTATCACTGCTATGGAGTTGGAGGATGCTCAGAATTGGAGAGCCTTATGGTTGGTAGATGAGATGCGCACTAAAGGGTCTCATTTTACCTGGACGAACAAGCAATCAAATGAGGACAGAATTTATTCGAAACTGGATAGGGTTTTTATAAATGAAGAGTGGGTGGATCTCTTTCCTCATACAGTAGCTATGGTTAATTGGGATTTATTATCAGACCATTGTTCTTGTATTATTAAATCTGAGGCTGTTGTTAACCAAGGTCTTAGGCCGTTCAGATTTTTTAACCTGTGGACTGAGCATGACAGGTTTACAGATGTGGTGCTTCAGAACTGGAGAAGGCCTTGTAAGGGAGAAGGGTTGGGGAAGATAGTTCAGAAACTGGGTAGACTTCAACAAGTCTTACGGAAGTTTAATAAGTGTACTATGGGTGATGTTGTTCAGAACTACACTAATGCTAAGGAAAAGTTCCAAGATGCTAATTTGACTCTCCAAAGGGACCCGCACTCAACAGAGTTACAAAACAAGGAGAGGATTGCGGGGGAGTTATTTGCTAAGCATGCTAAAACTTATGACAGCTTTCTTAGACAGAAAAGTAAAGTGAATTGGCTTCGCCATGGTGATGACAATACAACATATTTTCATGCGTGCCTAAAACAACGAAGGGGCTCTAATCGGATAACTTCTTTTATTAATGATTCTGGTCAGTTGGTAGAGAGGTTTGAGGATGTGGTAGACCATTTTGTGAGCCACTTTCAAAAGATAATGGGGAGTCCGAGTAGTGCTACAATGCCCATTCAGGATTCTTGTTTCAGCTTGGGCCATAGACTAACTGTAGACCAGCAGATTGGTCTAATAAAGCCTTCTACTAGGAAGGAGGTGGAAGATGCTTTGTTTAGTATTAATGCAATTAAAAGTCTGGGTCCGGATGGGTATGGCTCGGGTTTCTTTAAAGCCATGTGGAAGGATTTGGGTGCAGAAGTTTTAGTGGCAATTCTAGATTTCTTTGAGAAGGGTATTTTGCCGAACGAGCTAAACATGGCAACCATTACTTTGATTCCTAAGGTTGATACCCCTACCAAAGCAGTAGATTTTCGTCCCATAGCTTGTTGCAATACCATTTACAAGTGCATATCTAAGATGCTTTGTGGTAGATTGTCGACAGTCCTCCCTAGTCTTATTAGCCAAAATCAAGGAGCATTCGTGCAAAAGAAGTTGTTAGCGCATAATATTATGATTCTTCAGGATATTATCAAAGGTTATAATAGGAAAAACATCTCTCCTCGATGTGGTCTGAAGATAGACTTGAGTAAAGCATATGACATGCTTGATTGGAATTTTGTAGAATCTATTCTCTCTGCCTTCTGTTTTCCGAAAAGGTTCATCAATTGGGTGATGACTTGTTTAAGGGATCCTACTTATTTGATTTTACTGAATGGTAGGATTCAAGGGGGTTTTAAAGGTAAAAAGGGATTGAGACAAGGAGACCCTATCTCTCCATTATTGTTTGTCCTAGTGATGGAATATCTCACTAGGCTTCTTAGTCAAGCAGCCCTTAAAAAGGAGTTCCGGTTCCACCCAAAGTGTAAAAAACTGAAGCTTATTAACTTGTGTTTTGCGGATGACCTGATCATTTTTTGCAAGGGTGAGATTAAGTCAGTGCAGATTATTAAGGACTGTTTCAATTCATTTAGCTCGGCTTCTGGTTTATCAGCCAACATGGAAAAGTCTCAGGTGTACTTTGGGGGAGTGGCTGACAGTGAGATGAAAAAGCTGTTGCATAAAATTCAGTTTAATGAGGGGTGCTTCCCTCTCAGATATCTGGGAGTGCCTCTTCGCACCACTAAATGGAAGGCAGGAGATTGCGCTGTGATTATTAAAAAGATTCAAATGAAACTTCACAATTGGTTAAGTCGTCACCTATCATTTGCAGGAAGGGCCCAGCTGATTAATTCTGTTCTTCTTAGCATTAGGACATTCTGGATGAGCATCTTCATTCTTCCTAAGAGTGTTCTAAAGGAAATAGACCAGCTTTGTAGAAACTTTCTTTGGGGGCATAAAGACAATAGTAGCAATCGATGCAAAATGCATTTTACATCGTGGGATCAAGTTTGCCAGCCTAAATGCATGGGGGTCTTGGGTTTAAGCATGGGGTTACTTGGAGCACAGTTCTTCTTGCTAAATTTGTGTGGGCTGTTTCTTCTAAGCAAGACATATTGTGGGTGAAATGGATTGACTCCATTTACCTTAAGGGGCAGGATTTTTGGAGCTATAAAGTCCAGCAGGATGTGAGTTGGTATTGGAAGAAGATAGCTAATATGAGAGACATTTTTTCCTCTCAGAGTTTGGATGAAGCAGTCAGAAACAATAAGATTAGTGTGCGAGTTCTCTATAACAGGTTGCTGAATACTAACAAGGTTTATTTTGCTAATGTGGTTTGGTTTTCCCTAGCAGTGCCTAAGCATATATTTATCTTTTGGCAAGCTGCTCTTGGTCACCTGCTCACCAGAGACAAGTTATAGATATGCCATTTGCATTTAACTTCTGATCTGTGTCCGGTTTGTGAAGAGTTTCAGGAGTCCCATTCACATTTGTTTTTTGCTTGTTCTGTCTCTCATCAACTGAGAACCAGATTGGAGAGCTGGCTGGGAAAAGATGCTTGGCCGAGTAGGTATGATGACTGGCATTCGTGGATGATGGGCAAGCCTAAGGGTTTATTGCAAAGAGTTGCTGCTGCAACATTTGCGGCTGCTGTTTATCTGATATGGAGAAATAGAAACAAGTGTCTGTTTGAGTTTAGCTCTTGGTCTGTTGACTATGTTATTCAACAGATTAGATACTCTGTAAAGGTTAGGCTTACTAGGACTCCTAAGATAAAAATCAATCATAGGGATATAGCTGTGTTTGATTACCTGATGCATTTGTAATGTTGTTGGATGGTCGGGCTGGCTTGGACTGATGTACTGGTGTGTTGTTTGTTGTTCTAATATACTCATCTTTTCTTCAAAAAAAAAAAAAAAGTACATAATATTAAATAAAAATTTGAGTCAATCACACTTAAGGATGATCAAATAACAAAGAATAAATATAATTTTTTCTCCTGAACTATTACCACTTCTAGATTGTACCCCCAAATTTTTTTCCTTGTTAAAATTTTTCCCAAAACTATGCACGTTAATGAAGTTTAAGACTTCAGTTAGTTTTCGTTATGGCGAACAGAATGCTCGTTTGACATTTTAAATACTGGCGTGGCATGTGTACATAATTCCAATTAAAAATAAAAACATGAAGTGATTTTTCATTATTATGAAGAACACAATGTTATTTTAAAATATATATTAATTGAAAATATATAAAAGTTCAAATTTCGGTGAGTGTTAATATTTTTGAATTATTTAAATCATCTCCAAATTTAAAATTAATCATGAATGAATAAATGATTTTAATATGAGTTTGGATATTTAATTGATAACAACTCAAACATAAAAGAATAAATAAATTATACATTTAAATTATATTTAAAATATAAAATTAGATAAGAATTGATTAAATTAAAAAATAGAAAAAAAAATAGAAAAATGAATAAGTTAATAATTTATCAACAATAAATTATTTAAAGAAAAATCATAAGTTGTTAATCACCTTATTTACAATCTGAAGCAACTTGGAATACGTCAATATCTATGTGCGCTTATGAAATAAAACTTCTGATTTAATATTTTTGAATAAAAAATTAAACACCATTATGGAATGAATTTCTAATTAAAAAAAAGGACTTAAGTTTTATAATAAGCATAAATAATGCTTTATTAGATTTAAACATACATTCTTCTATATCAAAAATAATAAATACACATATAACCCCAATGAATTTTAGATTTATTATGTTTTACAAGAAAAATAAAAAGGAAAACATAAAAAGAAGAATTACCTCAAAAGTATAATACTCGTAACTTTTAGATTTGGAAACAAGTGTTATGAAGTAGTTTTAGGATGACCAATATTAGGAGATTAAGAAGTAGAGATTTGTATAACCTATCTATTCATATATATAATTAATCTTAGCAATTTTTTTTTTTTGCATTATAGTTTGACCAAAATTATTGGAGAATAAGTTTAATTCAAAATTAAGTTTAAAATAAATGGAAGTTAGTTTTAAATATTTTTATTTTAATTTAAAATTTGAATCAGATACCATATGATCTATTTTTATGTAAAAAGATATAATAATATATGATATGAAGATAATAAAATTTGTTTATAATAATCATTGATAACATAAATCAACTTTTTAAACCCAACTAATTTTAAATATATATTTCAATGATATATTATATTATATTTAATATATATATATATATGAAAACGAATTAATATACATATTTATAAATAATATCTAACGTGTTTTTTGTGTGAAATATAACGAAATCTCAAAACTTTTAAATACAAATATATATATAGAAAAAAGCACGTAATTGAAAAATGGCGGTTATCTTTTTTAAGCTCACGATTCTTTTAAACCAAAAAAATCTGATCATCGCACAATTTTCCTTATTTTCTCACTCAACTCAAATCTACAGAAACTAAGAACAAAAAGATTACAGAAAATATGTGGTAAGACTATATGAACATTCAACATTCTACATTTCTCTATATCTGGATAGATTTTTTAACCTTTCTATTTTTATCTTTTGTTTGGTATTGAAATGTGCTAACTACAAATATGGAAGCTAAAGCAGGGATGGTCTTAGTAGAAGAACAATCGTAATTGACAATAATTCACACCTTCGAAAACGATCTCAACATTTAAGGTGATCCTTTCTTTTTCTTTTTTTTTCTTGTATTATATAATTGAAATTTCTAATTAAGAAAGAACAAGAGGCCATTTATTTTTTCAGCAAGCCTAAAGACAAATAAAAAAAGAACAAACCAGCTTGTAAAAAACGATAAGCTATTTCAGTATCAAAATCATACATATTTATACATACATATATGTATATATATGATTGGATTCCAAAAGCGTGTTATATATATGTGTGTATAGATGTGGTTTTTTCTTTCTGCTTATTCTTTTTCTACAAAGATTAAGCAACTTTTTATTCCCTGTAATGGTGTTTTGAACTAGTTAAGATGGGCATCCATAGAAAGTGGTGAACTTTTTGGATTTTCTTACCCCAAAATATTTTTTCTCATATAATAATTCAAATAATTCTAGGCAAAGTTTGAGTTTTAGACCAATTAACTAATAGAATAGGTTTTTAATTTATTCTTTAATTATCTTTCTTGTTAAAAAACAGAAGCCATTTCTTCTTCAATTTTTAAGCTCACTGTTGACGCCGTTTTTCGTCAACTTTAAATGTAGAGCAATTAAACAATAAGGACTATGGCGCAGATAAATAAGATGGCAAAACAACAAGGATTTTATGTGGTTCAGCAGTTAACTCTGCCTAGTCCACAAATCTATTTTATTAAGACTTGGAGTTTTCTGGAAATCCTTCAGGGATGAATTCTCCAGAATTTCTCTCTGTATATCAAAAGATCCATCCTTTACAAATTTTCATGAACTCTCTATTTATAGAGAGTTTTCAGAGTTCATTCCCACATATTTCGGGAAGATACTTCTGCTTATTAATTAAAATAATGATATTAAATACTGTAACTCCTATATACAAGGAAACGTCCCCTGAAGACCAGGGGGCGAATAACAGACTTGTTAATATCCCTTTAATGTTGGGATGTTACAACAATAAATATCTTTAAATGCATGGAACGCGTTACATCAGATGACCCATTAAATCTTTCGAGGTCGGCAATCAGCATCATGTTGGTCCAGGTCTATAGATAAGTTACGAACTAGCCGCCTTACTCCAAGACCAGCTCAGAGCGGGGTAGATACCAGCGAGGCTGTTACATTACGAGCTTGTACTCCTGCTAAGCTCGGTCTACTTGATCTGAAGACACTCGACAACGGATATACCCTGAGCTAAATTCTTTCGAGCTCATAAAGAACTTCGAGGTTAAATGTATTCGAGGTTGCCACCTTGATCTGAGGGTTTGACATCTGGGCCACGAACATGCGTTTTAGATATCTCGAGCTCACATTTGACGAGTCCAGCTTTCGAGGTCACAATCTCGAGTCTCGAAATCTAGGTGTAACATTTTGCCCCCTCAAAAGTATTATTTCGAATCCTATGAGAAGGAAACTTTTGAACTACTTTCCTCGGGAACCGTTCTGTCACACACTCGAGTATGGACACACGTCAATTGGGTATTGCTCACTCAAGGTACTTGAGTGCCTTGAAATTCTACCCATGTCTATCCGCCTGCCCTCCTTTTGGGTACTATCATTTCACTAGTCCCTGGCCATTAGATCTGATACGGAATCTGGCCAATGGCCCAGATTAGTTCAACTTTTAACATCCCCGTGGGCCTATAAATAAGTTTCCGGTTGTCTTCTCCATTTTTCCTTCACATTCAAACTTCCAGAAAGAAAAAACCAGAGCCTTTCTTGTCCAGTTCTTGCATGTTCTCCAAGCCGAGAAGACAAAGTAGCGTTGGACTTTTTGACTCAGTGAGATCGCACTTGCAACCGATCGTTCAGTCATCCATTTCTCTGTTTCCACCAATTACATTGTGTAAGTTTTCAGTTTATGGTTTCTTTGCGTTATATATACATTTTTTTTCTTCATGTATGTTTATGCTTCTGTTACACCGTGGGCACTAGGATTTATTCTCAACCCATTCACTAGTTTATTGCACTAGGATTAGGGTGCTTCGACTGATAGACATTAGGTTCAAACCCAATTTTTGCGAAAAAGGGTCCAAATATGGTTCCTTTTTTGGGTTTTCAAATTTTAGAGGCCATATCTTGCACACCAAGATATCAGGTACAAAATTAGGTTTTTTTTTAAGGAATGCACGCTTCCCAAAAATATCGCCTTTTAAACAACCGCCACCTTTTTTTTCCTAATACTTCGGGATTTCCCATAACATATCCACCTTCCTTCCTTTCGGTGAAATACACGCTCTGAGATTGGCCTCATCCTTTGGATCGAGCTTTCCTTGTAGCCTCGATCATTCAAGCTTAGGTTCTTTTTGTCTCTTTATTTCTTATTTGCTTGGCCCTCACCCTTTTGCTTTCTTGTTAGATGCCGCAGAATTTGGGAAAGTGGTGGGGGTCAAAGCTTGCAATTCCTTACTCACCAGTAACTTCGAGCCCAGAATCTCCTTTTACTCAGAACCAACGCTTAATTCGGGAGCACGAACTGAGGCATGAGCAAGAAGACATTCGAGACCATTTCCGACGTCAGATAGACGAGGTCGAAGAAGGTAAGAGAAAAAGACTAAGGGTCGCCCTTTATCCGGATCCGGAAACTGAGCTTAGATCGATTCCCCTCGACCCTAAGCTCAAAGTGACAATCGCCTTCAAGCCGGGTGATGTTCAATTTTCGCTGATGGGGGAACCCTCTACCTCATAGCCGAGAAGAGAATTCTTCGAGGCCGAGCATTACTGGAGCTCGGTTACGTCGTTAGGTCAGATAGCTGATATTCTGGCCTTTCACGAAATAGGACTATCGAGCTTGCTGAGGTGTCGAGCTCCGACCTCCCACGAGCGGAGTTGTCGCGCTCCAGGAGATGGAAATCCTGACAGGAAGCTGAGATACACAGCTTGGAGTTAGGAGCATATGAAGGCAGGGACGATTCTGCCCTTGAAATCTTTTTTCAAGGACTTCACAGACTTTGTTGGGTTGGCTCCCTTCCAACTCAACACCAATTCTTACAGGGTTCTGTTTTCCCTAAGGTCGCTTTACAACGAGCTGAAGTGGAAAGGACCTTCGCCTGAAGAGATCTTATATCTCTTTTGCCTAAAAAGTAATCCCTCCCGAGCTCGGGGAGGAGATGGCTTCTACTATCTCTCGATCTATCCCAAGGAGAAGAAGATGTTTGAAGATCTTCCCAACTACCCTCCTGATTTCAAGAAGGCCTTCTTCTGGACAGATGGCCTAGCCTCGTCTCGATTCTACTCTTTCAGACGGATTCGTAAGTATCTTAACTTCCCTTTATTCTGTGTTCGAACTTTGTTTTAGGCTCGTGCTTAGTTGAAATGTGTTTTATCTTCCAACCAACTACCATCGTCCCACCCCCACCAAGGAGAAGAGGGAGCATAGAGAAACTCTTCTCCAACTTCCCTATGGCAGGAGATCCCTCTCATACCTCCTACATGAAGGCAAGCTCCAGGCATGCGAGTTCTTAGAGGAGGATTAGTCTACATCTGACTGGTCCAACAAAAAGTACGACCGGTGGGAGCTCGTGCCTCAACCTACCGGCAACCTCCCCCCAAGGAGAGATGCGAGGCCTCCATCTCCGGCTCAACGTCAAAGGAGTCCATAATCGGGGAACGAGGCCAACGACGAGGCCTCGAGCTCGGGCTTGGATGAACAAGGTAAAGTCATCCTTAGCTCAGATTTGTGGTCTCCCTCACTACCAAAACATAAGCCAGATAGATTAGTATTGTGTAAGGACGATAGGAACCATTTTTATGTATGGTCTTGGGAAGATGAGAGGATACATAGGTTCGATAGCTGGCTCGAGAAATACGACACCATGTATAGCCTGAACGAGGTATGGAATAGAATAACCGTCCAATACAGGAGTAACGACTATAGGGACCTTTTGAGGTTGACATCCACCTATAAGGAAGGTACTCCCCCCGCCTCTTCTGAAGATAGGGGAATTTCGTGGTCGCCGAGCACAAGCTCGAGGGAGAGTTCCAGTTAGGTTTCTCTCCACTTGTCTTCTCATCCCTTTTGTCCGTATCATGTTAAATTATTATTTTTTTGGGATAACTCATAATGTGGTGTAAATGTGCAGGCGAGCTGGACTCCGACCTTGACAACATCCTTGAGAGTGGCGGGGCCAAGAGAATTAAGTGCCCGAGGGGCTCGCGGAAGTCTGAGCGACCCGCCAAGGTCCTCAAGAGGACTGAGAAGACACCTCCTCCACCAGCTCCAGCTGCTACGAGCCCGACTGTGGAGCCGACTCCTCAGGTCGAAGCGTCCACTACGGTCGAGCTCCAAGCCCCTCCAATCATGGTTCACCCAACACTCGGCCCACCTCCGAAAAACCCTCAGTTTCCACAACACGCAGGTTGTCGGTTTCTACTCACGTCGATGAGTATGTAATTGACAATGTTGCCGGATCCCATGGGGCTACACTTGGCTCGGACATTCTGTCTCGAGTGGTCCAGAGCTTTAGTGGCTTCAACGCCCCTCAGTGGAAGTTTTTGAACAACGCTCAAGACTGCAATATATTTTACGAGAAGAGTGTCGAGCTTACTGCTGCAGTAACCTTTCTTCTCTCGCTATTAGCTGTATTTACACTTGGTCCATATGCTAATTTTATTTCTTTGTATTCCAGGCTCTTGCTGTCTCTGCCCAGCTCAACTATAAGTTGAACAACGAGATCCACTTGAGCATGTCCCTTGATCAGGAGGCGAAGGATCTTCAGCTCAAACTGAATGATGAGCTCAAGGCAACAAAAGCTAAGGTGGAGGCAGGAGCTGAGCAGCTAAAGGCCAAGTCTTCTAAGCTTGAAAAGCTGAATGCCCGGCTCGCGGAGCTTGAAAAGGAGAATGCTCGGGTCAAGGAGACCAATGCCAAGCTTGAAGAAGAGAAGGCCGTCACTTTTGAGATCATGGAGGGTGAAAAGACTCGTCTTCTTGAAGAGTTTAAGGAGAAGAAGGATCGGGCAGTCGACATGGCCATGTACAGAATTTGGGCCAACAATGTCGACCTCGACACCAGCTTCTTAGGCCCTCTTGAAGTGAAGCTCGTGGCCCAATGGCAGGCTCGGCTGGATGATGAGGAGACTGCTCGAGATGAGGCGGAGAGAGCCGGGGGGGGGGGGGGACGCTGATGCCGAGAAGGCCAAGGAAGATGCTGAGAAGGCCAAGGAGAATGTTCCTCCTTCTTAATTCTTGCCTCAGGGCTGCGTCCCTCTGAATCTTTTGTAATAGCCTTTTTTTTTTATTATTTATGCCCATAGGGCCAAGACAATTTTACAGCTCGTGAAAGAGCTGTCCTTTATGATATTTGAGACATCACTTTTTTGAATTTACTTTAATACATTTGCTTTACATTTCTTGGGTCGAAATATTTTTCATAATTTAAATTAAAGTGTCATATATGCCTATTTATTCATACAAACATAATTTGGATTTAAGCTCGAGGTTCAATGCATTCATGCACAATTTGCTCGAATTATCCGCTTCCGATCTCGTTATTTGTCAAGTTCGGATATTACTTTTACCATGCACCCGAAAGTACTTATATGGCGTGTAATGTAGATGGTTTAGTTGTATCTTACTTTTTTAGTTACTTTTTCTCATCCTCGGTTATCTCTCTGAAGTTATGAGGTCGAAACTATTGTTTTGAAAGATACTCTAGCCTCGATCTCGACTTAACACGAAGTGGGCTATGCTCCAACTTACTGTCGATTAGTTTAGCTGGTTTGTTCCAAACCTATTAAGGTCGTGTAGGTTTGTAATCCACACCCTTATGGATTATGTTCAAACTTTCTTATCTCGCACATTTGGTTACGTCCAAACACTTGTATGTTTACAATATTCTGGTTATATCCAAACTATCTTTGCTCGCGCATTTGGTTATATCCAAACACTGTATGTTTTCGATAGTTTGGTTATATCCAAACTATCTTAGCTCGAGCATTTGGTCATGTCCAAACACTTGTATACTTTTTTTTTTATCTATGCTTTTATTTTTGTCAAGTTGATGGTATAAGTACCACTAATGCCCAAGGTTCCCGCTGCAATATGATGAGAAGCTATTTCTCCCGGAACAAAAGGATCCCCCTTAATATCCTATGAATGTGACCATAGGTTATTAAATTAAGAGAGATTGCAAAAAATACAACATATTAAAATGAAATCAAACTTTATTTGATAAATGCAAGGACCCTCCAGAGACAATCAACTCGATTCATTCTGGTCGACGGAGTTTTATACAGAAGAGGGTACTCGATGCCACTGTTAAGGTGTGTTTCAAAGGAAAAGGCCAAGGTACTAATGCAAGAAGTCCATGAGGGTTTCTGCGGTGATCATGCTGGGGGGCAGAGTTTGTCAAAAAAGATCCTAAGGCAAGGATACTTCTGGCCAACCATGAATGAAGACTCCATGGATTTTGTGCGAAAATGTGACAAGTCCAAAGGTTCTCTAAAATACCTCGAGCAGCCCCAAATGAGCTCAACAGATGCAAAGCCCATGGCCATTCACAGTATGGGGGATTGATTTGATCGGATCTTTGCCCATAGGAATGGGGAATGTCAGGTGTGCAGTGGTTGCTGTTAACTATTTTACGAAGTGGACCGAGGCTGAGCCACTTGCGACGATAACGACCAAGAAGGTTTTAGACTTTGTAGTCAAGAACATCGTGTGTCGGTATGGGTTACCAAGGAAAATTGTCTCTGATAATGGCACACAATTTGACAATGATCTGTTCATTGATTTTTGCGAGAGGCAAGGGATTATCAAAAGTTTTTCAACGGTAGCTCATCTGCAAGCAAATAGACAGGTTGAAGCTGTCAACAAGACCGTGAAGGACACCTTGAAGAAAAGACTTGAAGAAGCAAAGGGGGCATGGCCAGAACAGCTACCAGAAGTCCTTTGGTTGTATAGAACATCCCATCGAACATCAATGGGCCATACTCCATTTTCTTTGGCCTATGGATATGAAACCATGTTGCATGTTGAGTTAGATCCACCATCACATAGAAGGTTGGCATACAATCAGAGTACTAACGATCAATTATTGATGGAGTCTTTGGAGTTGGTCGATGAAAGACGTGAGCAAGCTCAACTTCGAGTGGCAGCCTATCAGCAAAAGATGGCTCGATATTTTAACTCTAAAGTACGAGAGAGAAAATTTAACGTGGGAGATTTAGTACTTGCGAGTCTTTCTCAACACCCGTGATCAAGTTGCCGGAGTGCTTGGACCTAACTGGGAAGGTCCGTACCAAATTGAAGAAGTCCTTCAATCAGGCACGTATAAACTTGCTCGCTTGAATGGAGATCTCATTCCTCGCTATTGGAATGGAGAACACATGCACAAGTATTATCAATAAACAATTCTTTTTAAAGAACTGGCTTGTATTAATTTCACTTTTTACAAGTTTATGAATAAGGGCTGGTTCATTATATGACTGGTCGCTTACAAGTGTAAGGTCAATTTATTGATCACTCGTATAGACACGGTTTTCTCCACTTATTACGAGAAATAAAAAGAACTGTGTGCAGCAAGTTATTCTTTCCAATTATTGTATTTATTACAAGTATTTGCTCATTACGTGTGTTATTTTCCTATATTATCATTTTGTTTATAAGTATTTATTATGAGCAGTATTGTTCGAACAGGTCTTGGTCATGGCAAGTGACCGAGGACCTTAAGCTCCTTAATCACTTGGGGGGGGGGGGGGCATATAAGGTACTAAGCAAGCAAAGCATATGTGAACATATGAGCAAATAAGGGAAAGCATACTACGTCACTTAGAGTATTTTTCAAAAATTTTGGATTTTGTAAAATCAAAACAAAGTGATATGCTAAGTTCAGTCATGTGAGCAGTTATTATAATAAATAGCAAATATTATAATATCTAAGTGAAATGTTTTACACCGTGAGCAGTTACTACTCGGATGTAATTTATAATTAAAAGAAAGCCGCCCTACGCAGCAAAAAATTGTCTTGACATTACGAACTGTAGTTCGTGTGTCCCAGTTACAAATAAAAATAAATAAATAAAACTATGGAGCAGCAGGAGCAACATGAGAATCTTGCTGAGATTGTTGGTCGACTATGGTCCCAACATCCTCTTCGGCACCTTCGATGCCTGTCGCCAAAGAAATCTCAGGAGATTCCTGAGCTTTTATCTCTTCTTCCAGGCGAGCAGCGCACTTTGCCAGTTCCGCCTGCTTCATATGCTCTGGGAGGTAGTCAAAATTAGCCTCTGGGTTACTCTTCCAGAACATGTAGAAGCATTTGAAGGCTGCTCCCTTGTACTTCTCCAGGTTGCGAAAGTTGGTCTCCTCGAGAATTTTAGCGCGCTCCTCCTGCTCGGCAGTTTCTTTCCAGCTGATCACTAGGTCATCCTGAAGTTTGGAGGGCTCTTTAAATTTTAGCATCGAAGCCTCCTTATAATTCTCCTTGGCCTCAGTAATTTTAACCAAGGCCTCCTAGTGTTTCTTCAGCTCCTCACCCAATTTAGCAGCTTTCTCCTTAGCCGCTCGGCATATTTCTCCTCGACAACTTTCAGCTGCTCAATATTTTTCTCCTCGGCCATTCTCAGCTGCTCGGCATGTCTGGCCTCGACCGCCTTGACCCCATCGGAAAATTTAGCCTCGAACTCCTTAGATTGACAATAGCCATGCCCCAGTGTGAGGATACCCTGTGAATAGAAAAAGAATAGTAAATCAGTCCGAGGAAATGGAAGAAAATGTTGTTTAATTAAAGAAAGAAGGAAAACTTACGCTGAGAACTTCAGACAGTCCGCTACTGATGACTTGGCTATGCAGTAGCGGAGGGAGGTGCGAGAAGGCCTCCTGGCTACGACGATGCCATGAAAACCTTTGTATCCTCTCCTGAGTGGCGTTGGTGGAACTTAACAAGTCATTTGTTGAAGCTTTCCTTGCTTGCTCGGAAGGAAGGCTATTGCGAGGATGAGGAGGAGGCATTGTATTCTTAGAAGGAGTGGGCGCAGCAGGAGGTGCTGGTGGATCATCTGCTCGAGTCTTCTTCCTGGCAAGATCGCTACTGCCCTCCCCAAGATGCCTTCTGCTCGCTCTCTTTCTGCTCGGAGGAGCATCATCATCAGCGTACAGATCAAAGGCTTCTCTAGAAGGCATGACTGCAAGATGGAAACAAACGATCAAACAGTATAATTTGAGTTATTCAAAAAAGCAAGGGAATAAAGAGAAAATAAATTCTAAGTAGTATACCCGATATATTATTACTGGTCGATACATTTTTTATAGAGTTACTGCTACACTCACTCTCTGCCTCGAAGAAGTCTAAATCTAAATTACTGATCGCAAATCTAAAGCTGTCGTCCCCGTCAAATAAATGATAGGGAATAGGGAATAGGTAAGTTGTCTAAAAGTGAGAAGTCAGTACCGTTCTCGTCAGAAGATTCGAGTACATGCTCGGTGTACTCTGAGAGTTTTTGCTTGCCCTTCCCATGTTGGGCAGGGGTAGCGGCAGCTTGGGGGTTGCCGGAGGATTCCTGGATGGTCACTCCTGTTGCCCGCTGTCTCGGGGGTTGTGACACATCCAGTTGCTGCTCGGGGACTACCTCTCCAATAGCACTCCCCGCGGTGGACTCCTACACTTTTTGGTGAGGAGCCAAGAGGCCGACCAACCTCAGGTTACTTTCTATGACCAGCTCCTTGATGCTTTTCTTGATATTCATCAAGCTAGCCAGGGCTACGGCCGTATCTCCATCTCTGGAGTGGGGTCTGGTCGATGCCATGGACCTAGACGTAACATCAAAACTCTAAGGAAGGAAAAGAAAAACAAACTAGAAGAAAATAAACGACCAATAATTAAGAAGTTTACCTCCTCGAGTGAAGGCCAGGTTATCTGCAACCAGGTCCATCATAAGGAAATACTCCTATAAGTACTTTCCTACGTTGGATTTGTAGGTGATGTCTCTCAGAAAGGTACAAGCAGACTCTTGATGGTAGAAGTGGAAGAACCCCATGTTGTTGTCGTTGGGGTTGGACTTGAGATTGAACAAGTAGTTGATCTTGTGCGGTGTAGGCACATGCCATTTTTTATGGTTGTAAAGGATATAGAGCGCTGATAGTACTCTATATCCATTTGGGGTAATTTGGAAAGGAGCGACCTCGAAGTAATTGGCCACCCCTTGGAAAAACCCGTGCATGGGTAAGATTGCCCCTGCCTCAATATGGTACCTCGACCAGGCGCTGAAGGCACCCCTAGGCATGTTTGCCCTCTGGTTGGGTGAATGTTTGAGTAGGTTTATCCCAGGAAGGTCGTACTTCTTGAGATAATTAGTCACCATCCGAGCTAATATGATGCTAGGAGGCGCAACGTACCATTCGACGTCTGGCCTAAGGTCGTCGCGAGATTGGGCTTTAGGTTGGATTTCTGGTGGTGCAATATTTATAGGCTAAGGGTCAGTAGAAGGGTCCTCGGTATGAGGGGCATGCTGGTTAGAAGAAGGGTTGGTTGTTTTCTTTTTTCTACGGGTTGTGTATTTCACGTGACCCATGTTTGGTTGACTGGTTGGAGGGATGGTCGCTGGGTGTTGTTGTGAAAATGGTACTTCTGAAAAATAGCAGTGACAGTTGTTCTTGATCCTCAAACAGCAGTGCAAGAAGATCGTCGTCGATTGGCCTTTCACCTCCCCAAGGATCGTGCATGAATATCTGAGAACAAAAAAGGGGAGATGAGAATCTACGGCCAATAGATAGAAGAAGTGGAAATGTTGGGATAACGTCGCTCGTGTATAAAAGTTAAGCTTATATATGTTGACGCGGTTCTTCGCCAATAGGTAATTAAGAGAATGAGAGAAAAGGATTAGTACTAAATGTGAACCGAAATAGATATATGATCTTAGAGGACGAAAGGGGTGACTCAAGACACGGTTTTTAAGTGGTTCGAAGGTTAAAATCCTTCTACTCCACTAGTCAATATTATTGATCTGTACTGAGTATTTGGTTACAAAGTATTTCTTACAAGAGATTATTTTTCCAACCCCTATCAACTCCCAGGGTCTCCATATTTATAGGAGAAGGCACCTGGAAGTTGGTAGGGAGGTCATCCCGTGACCTTCTTACTTGTCGTATCAATTCTGTGACATTCATGATTAATTCCTAAACCTGACACATAAGTGTGGTCAAATCAATAGATAAGTAAGTAATGGGCCGCACGGCCCAACCCCACCGTGGGTGTCTGAACACGCACGTTCCTGCTGCGTGTTCGAGAAGTTAGGGGGGTATCAGACACGTGATGCCTGATATATGCATGTTTACCTTGCGTGTGTTTACTTCTCAAGGGGTCACATCCCCATATCCAGCTCATACCGCGAGCTTCATGCTGGACTCGACCTTCGGCCTTCAGGGGACCTGCTCCAGTCTTGGACAATGGAGGGGAGCCCTTTGGGCTTCCTCGAGCTAACGACATAAGTTCCGGTCTTAGGGGAGTTCGTGAGATAACTACGATTAGTCAGCAGCTCGGCTTGCTAACCAGCCCGTGGGAAAACCAGGGCGTACAATATACGACCATCAACATTCTAACGTAAACACTAAAAGCATGCGAGCAGTTTGGAAAAGTAGATCAAAAAGTGGAAGTGAAAAGTTCTTTCAGAAAAACTTTTCGACTCCGAAAACATGCAGTAAAAACCCAGATTTACTCGAAAGCATAAAAATCGAATTTTTACTTTGATTTTGGGCCCTAAAATAGTATTCTTATTTCCCACATCGATTTATAAGCCTCACTTAATGTTTTTACCACTTAAAACTCCTATCCTATCATGCTTCTGCCTACGGACCCAATTACCTCGAAGAATTTTCTCAAGAACATTCAAAAACTCATATCCGAATACCAGAAACTTTGTGAAATTTGTTTTACACGGTATAACAGAGACAAGAAGATCAAGAAACTTACTTGAATGACAGATTGCAGAGAGGTCACAAGTGTTGATGCTAAAGGTTGGTCGAACACGCCTCAGATCACTAAAATTTGCTGGGCTTCTCTTGAGGGTTTTTCTTCAAAATTCTTGAGAGAGAAAGGCTTGGTAAAAAGTAAAAAAATGAGGCAGGTGGTTTATTTATACTGATCGTGGCACACTAATAGAGGTAATGATGGGGGTAAATTTTCGATGTGTAGGAAATCGTGTTAGTCGTCAAAACGTCTTTGGAAAATTGCAACAGTCATTATTATTTACTTTTTCGAAAAGGTGCTGACAGACGTGACAGGTCAGACGGCGAGTTGGTCGCTTAAGTTTATTATATACTGGTCGCAGTAAAATAAACTTGGGGGGCAAATATTTACCCAAAAAAGATTTACCTGATGACATGTCAGAAATAACAAGCATGTGGGATACACGTGCTCGTTTAAGTGAAGTACGATCTGTTCGACCATCGACCTAAGGAAAGTTCACTCAACAGACGTCATATTTCATAGGGCGACTAGTCTGGTCCCAGTATTTCAGATGTTTTCTACAGATATGTAATTTCACATTTATGTAATAATTATTATTTCCATTATTATTTAGATACGCCTATATTAAATCTAATTAAGGCCCATCGACCCATGTAGAACTCATCAAGAGATGAGACTTTTGATTTTTGGACTTTGGAATTCTGAGAGAGAATTATAGTGTTTTTATCCACCAAAATTGTATTCATCTTAAAGCTTGTGAAACTCGTGAACCATAGTTCATTGATCACAGTATTTGAGATTTTATATCAATAAGAACACTAAGTGGATGTAGGTTATTACCATTTTCTGGGACCGAACCACTATAAATCTTTGGTGTCGCTTATCTTTTTGTCTTGATTTCATCTCGTTTTTATCGTTCTACTTGACTCCGTGCCGTTAACCAAATTAAGAGTCAACAATGGTAATTTAGGTAATCAACAATGTAAAATAGTCATTTCTCTACAATTTTAAAAATAAAGACATTTACTTCTTCATGCCAATATTTTGATTAATTTACTATAATTTCTCATTATTTTTTGGGGAGTTATATTTGCACCAAAAAAGTAGAACTACACCATATTTTCTTTGAAAAGCGTAATTACATATTTATCTTTATGCTAAATTATTAAAATATACAATTTTAAATATTAATTCTATTTGTAAAATTTAAATTTTACTAAGTACACACTTCTTACCCATAACAAAATTAAGCATTCTACGCGCTAGAATTTTTTTACCCAATAATATAATATTGAGGTTTTATCAATGGAAGAAGCATCTTATACAAAGGTAAAGTTTTCTAATATTTAACATTAACTATCTAACTAGTTGGTTCTCCCTTGAGTAACCCTGGTCTTTTAATGACCTTTCCAAGTGAGGTTATTAGATTTTAGGTGTGCATGTTCATTGAGTGTTGCTTCTGCGAATGTTTCTCTTTGAGAATTAAGCTACTTAGGAAACATACGAAACCATGAGTGATGTAGTGGAGGAGATTATCTCCATGACAGGAAACTTGTAGGTGGAAGAGGAAGATGATTGGGAAGAATGCGAAGAGACTGTCAGAGGTTTTAGCAAAGCTTCAGTGATAGGCAGAATCCTTGGAAAACGTCTATGTAATAGAATATTTATCAAAACCATATTTGGCAGAATATGGAATGAAGAAAAATGATGGGATGTTAAAGTCTAAGTTAAGGAAGAAAGGATCGCGATAATAAGCCTCATTTTCAATGATGACACCTTGTTTGAGAAAGTTCTTAAAAAAAGCCATGGCTGTTTAATGGGGAGATTGTTATTGTGGAAAAATGGCCAGATATAGATACATGGAGAGATGCGAAACTTAACTCTATTGACTACTGGATTAAAATTAAAGGATTCCCACCAAAGGCCCTTACACAAAACAATGTCTCCAGGCTTAGGGGAATGGCAGGGGAAGTAGTGGAGCTTAAATGGGATAATCCAAGACTAATGTTTTTTCGTGATGCTGTGAGAGTCAAAATAAAGTTTCCAATCCACAAACCTGTCTTTGTTGAAGGGTATATTTCGAGTAATGGAGTTAAGTACTGGATTCAGTTTAAATTTGAGTTCTTACCATTGATCTGTTACAAGTGTTGATTTTGGGGACATGAACAGAAGGATTGCAACGATAATGTGGTTATGTTTTTCCATTCGCCTGGTATCACAACCCCACTATACGGGAATTGGCTGAAGGTGGACTGCAAAATCTCGACGTACTTTGAACAAATTGAAGGCGCTGGTTTGAAACAAAAACCGATTGATGGAAAATGTTATAAACAAAGAGCTGGAATGGCGATAGAAAGTCACATATTAATATAGGAAGAATGCCAAACATCGAGAGGTAGGCTAGAAGTCGAACGACAAAGCCTGCAAGGGTTCATGCAGGAGGCGACACACACTAGCATGCAATTGAATTCCAAGACAAGGAAATTAATGCTGAGAGTAATAATAATGAGGGACCCTGTCAACAGGATAATACACACATGGAAATAAAAGTGAGTCAAGCGCCAAAGAAGAATTTAGGTGGCATGTGAGGTGGCATGTGAGGTGGCAGTGGAGAAACGACAAGGGGTTGTGGAAGGGAATAATGAGAAAACAACAGCTAAAGAGGACAATGACAATATTGGGATGATTTGTAAATTAGGTGGTAATGTTGAAACACAACCTAAATCGCATAAAGTTCCAAGGAAATTGTATCAAAAAAAGGAAGAAGAGGCAAGACGAACGAAGGGAAAGACAACAAAGAGACTAAAAAGCAAATCAGTTATGGGGAATCAAAAAAGAAAAGGGTAGTGAATGAAGAAATAATAATAGAGGAAGGGGAAAAGGATCTAGAAGACAATCAAAGGATAGCGAAAAGGGTCTTCCAAAATAGCGATACAATGAAGAAGAGGGAAGAGGCAAAATGGATCTTGCACAAGAAGTGCTTTCTTTCCAGGTTGGGTGGAACAATCCGAATAAGACAAGCATGGTAGAGGGGAAAAGGAAAAAGAAGACATCTCTGAAGACTCTTCCTAGGGCCAAAAACTAGAAAGTGTGACTCTAAAGTGCTCAAGGCAACGAGATTGTAGAGGTGGGAGATGTTGAGGGAGGTACCAGGGAGGGCATTTCAAATAATAATGATTTGTCTCTCTTCCGGTAATAATGAAGCGGTGAGCCTTGAAATTCAAGGCCACCAAACACAATGGAAATCCTATGTTGGAACGTCCAAGGATTGGGCAATCCTGGGAGGTTCAATGCTCTTCAGTCTCATGTGGATGAGTTGAAACCAAAAATGGTGTTCATCTCTGAAAGTAAATTGTTGAATAAGAAAGCTAATTAGTTAAGTGCTGGGCTTGGGTTTGGAAATTTCTTTGCGGTTGAGAGGGTGGGGTTGAGTGGTGGACTCTTGCTTCTCTGGAATGAGGAAATTCTAGTGTAGTTGAAATATTCATCTAAATTTCATATTGATGTTTCTATATGTGATGTGGTGTTTTACTGGAGTTTATGGAGAACCAGTTAGCAGCCAACGATGGTTGTTTTTGGAACTGGTCAAAGGATTAACAATAGTATTAATGGTCCATGGAACATTGGTGGATACTTTAATGAGATTTTGAGTGTCAAAGAGAAGGATAGTGGAAGAGAAAGAACTTGGCGGATATGGATAGATTCAGACAGACAGTTGAAGATTGTGACTTGGTTGATTTAACCACTGAAAGTGAAACTTTTACCTGGTGTAATGGACATAAATAAGATTTTACGATGGAAAAACTTGATAGGTACTTTGGTAATTCGAATTGGTTCATTGCTTTTCGAACACTAAAGTGAGGTACCTTAATTGGTGGTGCTCGAACCACAAAGTAATGGATGTGGACTTTAGCAGTGACGATGGTTCATTGTTTTTCCGAACACTGATGTGAGATACCTTAATTGGTGGTGCTCAAACAACAAAGCAATGGTTGTGGACTTGAGCAGTGAGGATGGGGCCGAACAAAGAGGGCAAGAAAAAACAACGATCTCGCTTCCATTTTGAGGAAGCTTGGTGTGAGGAAGAGGAATGCAAGCATCAAATATGTAGCGACCTAGAAATTTTTTGTATTTATTTAATATCTAATGGTAGATATTAGATTTTCTTTTCTTTTGGTATTTATTTACATTTGTGAGTTGTAGAATAATTATTATTTATTTTATTTATTTCTTTTGAAAAATGTTTTAGTTTCCTTTTTGGTTTGCCTTGTGAGAGTGTGTGTGTGATGGTGCATGAGAAGGTAAGAATGCATGCATGTGTAAAGATTGAACCTAGACTACATTATGGAATTGGGGAGCCTTCCTAGATAAGTTTTAGGAAATTAGACAGAGTTGAAAACTCAGCTCAACGTGCTGAGGAGCTTTTCATTTCATTAAATAGCAAAAGGAGGAATTACAATAGTCAATACAATACTGACACGTATAAAGTAAATGTACAGAAAGCAATGCATAACAAAATTTGGTTACAACGGTATGATTCAATACTATCTTTCTTAGGATTCTCTCATTCTTCCGTACACTGACACAGCCAGCTCATATGTTGCAATTATCCTTCTAAGTCCATTTCTCTAACACCACCCCTCAAACGATATGGTGACTGCGTCACAGTGAGTTTGTCAATGAGGAAATGGAAGCGTGTTGGAGTGAGCCCCTTGGTTAAGCAGTCTGCGACTTGGTCGTGAGATGGCACATACCTGATTTCAAGTTTCTTTTCCAGGACTTTATCTCTTACGAAATGAACATCGAGTTCGATGTGTTTTGTTCTTACATGATACACGGGATTGGATGCCAAGGTGCTGGCACTTAAGTTATCGCACCATATGACAGGAACAGATGAACATTTAACTCTTAATTCGTTCAGCAGCTCTTGCAGCCATGTTAGTTCAGCTGCCAAGTAAGCCAAGGCTCTGTATTCGGACTCTGTACTAGAGCGTGCCACTACACTTTGCTTCTTTGATGCCCAGGAGATCAAAGAGTCACCCAAGAAAACACAGTACCCTGCTATTGATTTCCTATCATCTGGGCATCAAGCCCAATCCGCATCAGAGAATCCTATTAGTGTCAAATTGGTGCTTGGAGCTATGTGTAACCCGTGGTACATTGTACCCTTTAAATACTTGAGTATTCTCTTTGCAGCTCCCCAGTGAACATCAGTAGGCTGTTTGATAAATTGACTCAATTTGTTGACAGCAAACGATATGTCAGGTCTTGTGTGTCTAAGATATTGAAGAGCTCCAATAATGCTCCTGTACATACTGGGTTGATTCAACGGTTGTCCATCTATTATGGACAAAGGTTTCCCAGCAGTCATTGGGGTGATACTCAGTTTTGTATTTTCCTTTTGTACCTTTTGTAACAGTTCAACAATGTATTTTCCTTGTGATAAGTAAATCCATGTATTGTCTCTGAACACCTCGATTCCTAGGAAGTAGTGGAGTTGTCCCAGATCTTTAAGTGAGAAGGAAGTGTTCAGTTTTGTAATGAACAAGTTGAACTCCATGGAGTTATTTCCTATTACAATAATATCGTCTACATAGACTAGAACCATCAAAACAAACTTGGTATGCTTGAGCATAAAAAATGATGAATCTGCCTTTGAATTTTCAAAGCCCCAAAGAATTAAGGTTGCATGAAGTTGGTCATACCAGGCCCTGGGGGCCTGTTGAAGTCCATAAAGAGACTTATGTAGCTTGCATACATGATGAGGTCTGTGAGGGTCTTCAAAGCCAGGTGGTTGTATCATGAAAACATCTTCATCAATGACTCCATTAAGGAATGCATTGTTGAGATCGATTTGACGAACTTCCCAGTCATATGTTCCAGCCAATGTTAAAACAACCTGAATTGTAGTTGTCTTCACAACTGGACTAAAGGTCTCACCAAAGTCTAAGCCGGGTCTTTGGTGAAAGCCTTTGGCAACCAAGCGGGCCTTGTATCATTGAAAGCTACCATCTGCATTATACTTGATTTTAAAGACCCATTTGCACCCTACAACATTGGAAGCATAGGAAATAGGCACACGTGTCCAGGTTCGATTTCGAGTAAGAGCATTGAGTTCTTCCTTCATAGCTAATGTCCACCCCTCATGCTGAAGGGCAACGGCCACTGAAGTAGGAATATGATCGAGTGGAGAAAAGGCAGCTTGTCCAAGAAAGGTGCGGGGTTTAAAAATTCTAGCTTTGCCCCGAGTAATCATTAGATGAGATGTTTGAGCAGGACTTGGAGGAAGAGGAGCATCAGTAGTACTAATAGCAGGGGAAGTAGATGTATCAATAAGATCATCAATATTAGTAGTGCCAAAAGGAACAGGTGAGCCTACATTAGGGTGAGGATCACTTACATATGATTGAGAAGCTGGAGCTGGAGTAACAGGGGAAGTGGATGCTGCAGGAACACTTGCTGAAGTAGGTGCAAGGTCATGAGCTGGAGAGGTAGCAGCTGTTGGAAGTGTGAACCAAGAGTGAGGGGTCTGCAAGGTGACAAACTGTTTTAGTTGACGAGTGTTAAAGAAACCATAAGCACAAGGAAATTCAGATTCATTAAAAATCACATTGCGAGTGATATAGATGCGACCATGTGGGTTTAGGCATTTATACCCCTTGTGGACTTCACTGTAACCTAGATTAATGCATTTAAGAGAATGAAACTCAAGCTTGTGGCTCTGGTATGGCCGAATACATGGAAAGCAGGAAGCACCAAAGACTTTAAGGAACTTCAAATGGAGACTTTCCTTTAAGGACAGTGGTGGGAAGTCAATTGATCAGATACATTGCGGTCTGAAATGCATCTGACCAATACTTGAGGGGCATGTGAGCTTGTGCAAGAAGTGTGAGGCCTGTCTTGACAATGTGTCGATGTTTACGTTTGGCTCTAACATTTTGTTCCGAAGTATGAGGGCAAGCGTGATGAAAAAATATGCCATTTTCATTAACTAATTGGCTGAAAGCTTGGAACTCTCCACCCCAATCTGTTCTAAGTTGTTTCATTTTTCTATCAAATTGATTTTCAACAAGTCTTTTGAATTGTATAAAAGCAGCCAAAGCATCTGATTTCTGTTTTAAAGGGAACAACCAAGTGAATCTAGTGTGATCATCTAAGAAGTGAATGTAATATCTGAAATTAGTATGAGATGCAATTGGGGAAGGTCCCCACAAATCAGTATGTATTAAATCTAAAACATGAGAGCCATGACTATCTGAATTTTGAAATGGAAGTGAGTGAGCTTTGCCAAATTGGCAAACATCACAGAAACTTTGATTTTCATTGATATTAATTTTTACATGAGATAGTTTCAAGACTTGATTCAAAACATGACTGGAGGGATGACCATACACTAGATTTTGTAGAGGACTGAGTTGAGACACCAGAAAAGAGAGTTGTTGTGGCTGTTGGACTATGTTGACGCGGTTCTTCGGCAACAGATAATTATACGAATAAACGAGATGGATTAGTGCTAAATAATGAACCGTAATATGAAAATATTTATATTCTACACTGGCGAAATTCGTATTGTGGGAAGGTTATCACTCCTTTTCTTTTGGGTGGTTCGAAGGTTAAAATCCCTCTAGTCCACCAGTCAATATTATTGATATATCTTGAGTATTCCTTATAGAGTGTTTCTTTACAATAAAAACGCCAACCCCTCGCAACGTCCAGAGTCTCGGTATTTATAGGGAGAGGATATCTGTAACGCCCTGGATAACCAAGACCGTTACACTGTGTGTTTAAAACAGTGCAAGACTTGCTAATCAAGTCATTTAAACAAAATGTGAATTCAATATCAACAACGGATTAGGAATAAAATATTTTGGTCACAAACAGGCTATTTTCATTAAAAATGACAGTTTAACACATGGAAACTCAAAACAGGGTTTAGACGACTTAGTTACAACAAATCCCAAGAGCTACAAATAATTCAAGCCACTCTAATGGAAAAATTTACATT
The DNA here is from genome assembly GCF_963169125.1 of Humulus lupulus. Lineage (NCBI taxonomy): Eukaryota > Viridiplantae > Streptophyta > Magnoliopsida > Rosales > Cannabaceae > Humulus > Humulus lupulus. Next base: position 99,402,160 of record NC_084794.1, read on the forward strand.
TTAGGTTTCCGTCCCTGTACACTTCCTCGACCGTGGCGGTCGAGCAGCTGACAATGTACACCTCGCCCCTAGAGCTCTCCAACTCATGGTTGACTCGGCCTACCCTTGCCTTTACCTGCACCACGTAGCACCCGTGAGCCGAGGCCCAGCAAGAAAGCATGATATCACAACAAAACCAACATCATTAATCAAATATTCCACAATGCACAACTAGGAATTCAGCAATTCAAAACATTTATCCAGTCAGTGATAACACTCTGTAGATTAACAATTTATCATCCAGACAGTCAACCAATCTTATCTATAACACAATATTCACATTCATAATCAACAAATTATCACATCCATCAAATAATATTCAGGGTCGGCGCCCTTAGTCGCACCCTCTATTTAACACACTGTCTTCGGCTCACTTGGGCTGCCCCCAGTGTAATACTCACTGACTCTGGCCAGCTTAACCGAGCTCAGTGATAAATAAGCTGCCTCAGCTACCAGTGGCCGAGCCGCGCCCTGTGCGCAAATATTGATTCTGACACCCTTAGGCCGGTTATCGCTTGTCCCATGGCATAATAATACCATCTCATGACATGATATACAAATATAGGGAGCTCTTAGTCCCATCGTGTCCACATGGTTAATCACATTCACATAACAATGCATACAAGCATAGGGAACACTTAGTCCCAACCTAGCCACATAATCAGGTGCATCTTTCTTACCTTTAGATCTCGCTAGCTCGTTTAATTGATCCCCGAGCACGATCCGAACCTTAGCGCGTACCTAGTCACAGCCATAGATCAGAATCACCACCAAACTTCAAACCCAAAACCTAGCCTCGGGACCAATCCCGAGTCCCCGGGAAGCCCTAATTCCACAAAATGGGGTGGTGGAATCAAACCCCGAGCCTCTAGGAAAAAACCCTAAAGAAAAACTCAAAAACCCCTTCCTGGAGACAGGGTAGTGCTACATCGCTCTAAAGAGGGCGCTATAGCGCTACAGGCAGAACCAAAACGCATAGAAATCCCTAGCCTAGCGCTGTAGCGCCCAAAGGCTAGTGCTACAACGCTAGTCACAGACCAGCAGCACCCTGTTTTCCCTCTTCGACTTTCCTCGAACCAAAACCCCTTGGAACCCTTCCAACCCTCCATTACACACCAAATTGAGTCTACCATCACCTATATCTCACCCCATACAACTCAATAACACAATACCTAACCACATGCATCATCAAACTAGAAAAACAAACATTAAACCCAAGAACTGAAAGATTCAACCAGAAACTCAGATACTTAGAACATCAAAGCCAAAACGTGTTACCTTCTATGGAGTATTTCGACCTTAGGTTATTCCTAGCATCCAACCAGCCTCAAGCCCTTCAACTCTTCAGGTTCATATCCCTTAATTCCAACCAAAACTCAAACTTAGAAACCACCACATTAAAACCTAGAAAAACACATTAGGAAACCTTAAAACTTACCTTAATTGACTGGCTAAACCCTGCTAGTCCTTCTAGCTTCACCAAGGTCCTTAGCCCTAAGCTCCATCTTGAGCTTACTCTGGAATTCCAGCTCCAAAACCCATAAGGAATGGTGAAGAGATGACCCAGCCGAATGAGAGAGAGAGATAACTCTAAGTGTCCTGTTTTTCTTTCTTTCCTTCTTCTTTTCTTTTCCTTAAGCTTCTGAGTTAATCTACAACTTCCACTAAAACATAAAGACAAATATTACTTATCCCCTATAGTCAAATGACCATATTGCCCTCCCAATTAAACCAAGCTTTTAAATATCCTAAGGGCATTTTAGTCATTGCTCCCAATTCCCACTAACTCCTCAAGTGTCCTAAATATTTACCACTTAATTCCCATCATCTAATTAGTCACCAATTATATTTCTCAATACCAAATCATCTCCAATATATATATTCTCCAAAATCCCAGATACATCCCCAGGCTCACCCCGAGTCGGGTATAAATCCTCGCTGTGACGTTCCCGCTAAACCGCTTGTTAGGATTGCCTCGAGCCACAAGCTGCGAACATACCCACATAATAATGTGGTCTCAACATTAGCCTACCAATATACACACAAATATGCAATTACGCTCTCAATGAGCCAAATTACCAAAATACCCTCACAGCAGAGTATATAGCCCCATGCATGCCTTTATCATCATATAATAATATGACCCACATAATCATGCATATAATCATATAATAGCACAGTAAATCAATTATGGCCCTCCCGGCCTCCTAATCAAGGTCCTAAACCTTATTAGGAAATTTGGGTCGTTACAATATCTGGGTGTTGGTAAAGGGGGTCATCCTGTGACCTTCTTACCCATCATGTCATATCTGTGACACTTATGATTAATTCCTAAAACCTGACAATGAGGTGTTGTCTAATCAATAGGTAAAGGGAGATAATGGGCCGCATGGCCCAAACCAGTCGTGGGGTGCCTGAACACGCACATTTATGCTGCATGTCCGAGAATTCCGGAATGGAATAGACACGTGATATCTGATATGCGCACGTTTACATTGCGTGGTTGACTTCACAAATAGTCGGGGATTCTAGATCTACGTCGCACCTCGAGCTTGTTGTAGCGCCAGCTCGTGATATCCATACTGCTAACCCGTTGCCTTCGAGTATGCTGCCAATTCTTTGATTAGCTCGGGCTAAAGAGGTGGAGACTCGTAACAGCAGCTTCGGGTGGATGGTTTACACGTGGCGGACTGAATTAGGCCCTTTTCCAGCTCGCTAATAACTCGTGGATATTTAGGACGTACATTTGCCCCCCAAGCCCCTGCTCGTGATACATGACGTCATTTGTGGCCATAGCAGGGGCTTTTGGGTTTCTTTTTTGACTCTTCATGTCCCGTCCATTGCACTGGTATCAAACACGTGGAGCACCGTGGTTGGCGACGGTCCGGCTTCCGAGAATCGCATTAAATGGCCTAGCCTGTCTTCGGCCGTCGTTTCGTCTTTCGAGATGTGACCCTCGTATCTCGCATTAAGGCGATCGAACGGTCCTCGCTCCTTTGCCTTTTACATATATATAAGGTTGGCCACCTTTCGCATGAGCTACCCTTTATTTGAAATTTTTTCCTCATCTTCTCTCTTCTTTAGCCCCAGAAGTCTTTCTCCTTCCGGTTATCGTCCCAAAGATTTCTTCGCTCCAGACACAAGGGTTTCTTCGTGACTCCAGTTCTAAAGGCCCCATCAGGACTCCAACTCCTACGCTCCTTGCAATTTTCACACGACAAAAACACTGTAAGTCCTCTGCCTGTTGTTCGTTTAGATGTTCCAGTTTCTCTTGTTAGGTAAACTTCTTTCTTAGTCGCACACTGTAGGCTGTTTTTCTTTTTGGCTAGTGTTTTGTGCGTAGGTTTTTATCCTAGGGGTATCGATCATATGAGAATATGTTTAGGAATGTGATGTATAGGACAAGATAATTCTGGGGTGACTTTTCCGGGGAGCTTTTTTGGGTAGCTTTTGGAATGCTTGTTTGGAGAGGGGAAGGCGCTAGGTTTCTGGGGTGCAAAATCGGGTAGCTTAGGGGTCACGCTTCCCAGGCAGTTTTGCTTTTTGAAACTTTCCCTCAAAGGAAAGAATTATCTTGACCCTCCTGACACACGGATCCCGAGCAATCAGGGATCCATTGGGAACATAGGCACGTGTTCATAGAACTGCGTGGCCTCACGCACTGCAGTCTAAGATTACCTTAGCCCGTGGATGAAAATCATTCTCATGCTAGATTCCCTTTCCTATTTTTAGGTCGCTTATCTAAACTTTCTTCATCTTTGTTCGTTAGGTGACCAGATGGGACCCAGGAAGAACATGCCCAAAAAGAGCGCTGCCGGCTCGTCATCCCAGCAGGCCAGCAAGGGGAAGGAGGTGGTAGCTGAATCCCCGATCCCCCATTTTGGTCCCACCGTGGAGAAAGAGGTCGAGGTGGGACCTGACGCCTTCTTCGAGGCTGAGAGGATAGTCTCGAAGGTTACAACTCAGGGGAAGGTCAATAAGATCCTGCTGTCCCATAACATCGAAATAGGGACAGGCGCTCTTGTTGCCCGACCTCCCCTCGAGGGCGAGCGGAGCTGCACACCGCTCGATGAGGAGTTCGCGGCGTGGAGTGACGAACACCTCAAGGCCGGGGCCTTTCTACCTCTGGAACAGTACTTCGCAGACTTTCTAAACTACGTGGAGCTGGCCCCCTTTCAACTCCCCCTAACTCCTACCGCCTGTTAGCGGGGCTGAGGTATCTGTTCCTTAAGCAGGAATGGGAGGTCCCTACACCGGCGGACATTCTCTATTTCTTCTACCTCAAAGCCAGCCTGGATCAATGGGGGCGAGGTGACGGGTTCTACTACTTGACGTGTTTTTCCAACTCTGCTGCAGTCATCGAGCTGCCCAGCCACCCCAACGACTTCAAGGACCAGTTTTTTATGTCGATGGGGTTTCACAACTGCGAACACCACTACTTCAACCATCCTCGTAAGTTCTTTCTATCCTCAGCTCGCAAAATCGTCACTGATTTGTTTCTTTCCATGCGTATTGACTTGAATACCATCATGCAGCTATTTTTGCGAGGACGACTAAATCGGTGACCCTCGGGGGTCAATATGAAACCTTGGCGGGGCTCCCTCCAAGTGAAAAAGACTACCGCCAGATCGTGTTTGATGAGACGATGCTGGCGTGTAAGTTAATTTCACTGGGCCAGAACCTGGCCTTGAGGAGGCCACGGGCCGTCCCAGCAGCTCGTGAACTGGCGCCCATCCCTGAGGGGGTGCTGCAGATGATGACGAGGAAGACGAGGTGCCGCTCATGCGTCGGAAGCGGGCTCTTGAGATCGCCCAGGGGGTCGACGCAAAGCGGATCCAGTCCGGGGCAACAGTCGACCCCTCTGGCTAAGGTAACCCATACTTGTTTAAGGACTTAGATAGGGCTGCCGCAGACCTACGACTTGCTAGGTTTAACCCCAGCCATCTCGTGCATCGTCATCAAAATGGCCCAGACCGTAACATAACTTTACTCCAGTGCGTTGATCAACTAGTTTTGCGCCATGACATGGGCCGCCCTAGGGGCACTGTAGTAGTAGACAACACCCTGGCTTTTAGGTCAGCCTTTTTTGAGGAGTATGGGACCAACCTTAGGTCGTGGCCTTCCCTCCTGGAGGGTGTAGTAGCTCCGGATCCGAACCCAGAGCCCCCTCTTATTCATGAAGTTATAATCTTAGACTCCCCCGTAGAAGCTCCACGGCCGAAGGTCGTGGCAATAGATTCCTCCTCTAGCTCGGAGGGTAGGACCTTTTCAATACATTCTTAGTTTTGTTTTTGTGATCAAGTATTTTTACATGTATATTAATGCTTCCTTGTCTTTGTTTCAGGCGAGGAGATGTCACAGCTCAGGGACAACGTCCTGCGATCCATTTTCCAGGGGGGGAATCCTCCCTCTGGGTCATCTGGACCATTGGTAAAGAAGCCCTGACTGACCAAGAAAACTCCCCCTCCCGGGACCACCTCTAAGTCTCCCGCCAAGGGGAGGGGCCAGGACCCTCCTGCTGCAGAGAAGATGCCCCCACCTCCCCCGTTACCTCCGGTCTCTAATCGGGAACCGGAGGTACTAACTGGGACCTTGCCAACTCCGACTCCCACTGTGCGCATCCCAGTCAAAACTCAGGCCCTGGAGAAAATCCCCGAGGCCTTTCGAGGGACGGTTTATGAAACCGCGAGCTATACGATGGATCATTACTACAATGCCACCCCAAGGGACTTGCGGGAGATTGATACGAGGAGCCCTAAGAACATTATGGAGTCTTCACTGGGGATGACCCTCATGGTAAGTTTGCTTAATCAATGGTTCTCTTTGCTTTTTCTAAAGTACATGCCTTATTACCTTTTGACCTTGCCGGCGGCTTTGGCTCTACACCGAAGCATAGCTCGGTCCAGGGCCAGGTTTGACGAGATCAGGGGTGAGTTCCAGACTGCTCAGGCTGCTCTCACGTCTTCTCAACAACAAGAGCGAGATGCCAAGGTTGCCCTGACGGCTGCCAAGGAAAGCGCGAGAAGGTCACACAGGCCGCCTTGGTTGCTGTGCAGGCTGATCTGGAGGCAAACCGAGCTAAGCTACTGCAGGCCGAGGCTACACAGGTCACCTTGGATGCCGCGAACGTCGAGCTTGAGGAAGCCAAGGTCACCCTTGTGGCAGAGAGGGCATCTTCTAGGTCTTCCATGGAGGCCATGCTTTATCATTGATGGGCCTTCAACCAGGATGGAGATTTTTCCTTTCTGGTGCTGGAGGTGTGGGAGCCTTTCCTCGAAAAGTTCAAGGTTCGACTTCAACATGAGGCACCCTCTGAGACTGGGGAGACTTCTGCTGCAGGAGAGCAGGATGCCGAAGGAGTGACTTCGTCGGAGCGGCCTGGGGGGACCTAGGACTTTTGACCCTTCTTTTATTATTATTTTTTTTTGTAATCTTCTACCATGAGGTTTTTTCTCCTCGAGACAATTGGTTTCCCCACATTTCACTTTAATCTACTTTTTTTTACCTTTATTGTTATTCATTTTCAACGCATTTGGTAAGAACTTAGTTCTTGTTAGTGTTTTTATTGATATCGTGCTTTTTAAGAAAAACATCGATCAATTAATTTAAACCAGCTTCTAAGTGTTAGGACCTGGTCGTACCCAGGACATTAACTTTAAAAACTTAGTTCACGTTAATTTTTTATTGATATCTCGCGCTTTTTAAGAAAAACATCGATCAATCAATTTAAACCAACTTCTAAGTTTTAGGATGTGGTCATATCCAGGACATTAAATTTGAAAACTTAGTTCGCGTTAATTCTTTATTGATATCTCGTGCTTTTTAAGAAAAACATCGATTAACCAATTTGAATCAACTTCCAAGTTTTAGGACCTGGTCGTATCCAGGACATTAACTTTGAAAACTTAATTCGCGTTAATTCTTTAATGATATCTCGTGCTTTTTAAGAAAAACATCGATTAACCAATTTGAATCAACTTCCAAGTTTTAGGACCTGGTCGTATCCAGAACATTAACTTTGAAAACTTAGTTCGCGTTAATTCTTTATTGATATCTCATGCTTTTTTTTAAAAAAAACATCGATTAACCAATTTGAATCAACTTCCAAGTTTTAGGACCTGGTCATATCTAGGTCATTAACTTTGAAAACTTAGTTCGCGTTAATTCTTTATTGATATCTCGTGCTTTTTAAAAAAAAAACATCGATTAACCAATTTGAATCAACTTCCAAGTTTTAGGACCTGGTTGCATCCAGGATTATTGTGGCGAATCGCTGGCACTTGTTACACTTTCGAACGTAGGAGATCGAGTCCTTTGATAGAGTGGGCCAATAATACCCTTGCCTCAATATCTTCAAGGCCAGGTTTTGCCCCCCAGCGCGATCTCCGCAAAAGCCCTCATGCACCACCTGCAAAATGGTCTTCACCTCGCCTGGCAGAACACATCGCAAAAGAGGTAAAGAGAGGCCACGCCGGTACAATATCCCTTCTATTATTATATACCTCGGAGCTTGGTAAAGTACCCTCCTTACGTCGTTCCGTTCCTCGAGTAACTTCCCTGTTGTGAGGTACTCAAGGATGGGAGTCATCCAGGTTGGTCTGGTGTCGATCATCTCGACCTCCACCCCGATTTCCTCTACGCTTGGTCTTTCCAAGAACTCTACTAGTACCAGCCCCAAAGTTTCTGCCTCCCCGGAGGTGGCGAGCTTTGCCAGGGCGTCAGCGTTGGAAAATGGCTCCCGAGGTATCTGCTCGATTAAGTCGTGCTCAAAGGCGGATAACTCTTTCTTTACCTTGGCCAGGTAAGCAGCCATCTTGGTTCCCCATGCTTGGTATTCTCCTAATACTTGGTTTACCACGAGCTGGGAATCGTTGTAACACTGGACAGAGCTGGCCTTCAGCTCCTGGGTCACCCTTAGCCCAGCCAATAAAGCTTTGTATTTGACCTCGTTGTTGGTCACTTTGAATCCGAATCGCAACGCATAGTGGAATCGATGTCCCTCTAGGGATATCAATATGATTCCAACCCCGGAGCCGTTCTTCTTAGACGAGCCATCTACGAAGACTTTCCATGAGGCCCGAGCTGGTTCTTCCATTGGGTCTTCTCGGAATCCTGTGCATTCTGCCAAAAAATTTACCAGGGCTTAGCTTTTTATAGCAGTTCGCGGCACGTACAGTATCTCAAATTGGCTGAGCTCGATAGCCCATTTCAACAGACGACCCGATGCTTCAGGTTTCTACAAATCCTGCCTTAAAGGCTGATCGGTTATGACGTGTATTGAATGGGACTGGAAATATGGTATGAGCTTTCGGGAGGCCGTAATAAGGCAGAAGGCCATCTTTTCCATCAACGGGTATCGGGATTCAGCTCTAAGGAGCCTCTTGCTGATGTAATAGACTGGCTTTTGAGACCGGTCTTCTTCTCGGACCAGTACGGCGCTAGCTGCATCTTTCGTGACAGCTAGGTAAAGGAAAAGAGGTTCTCTTGCTGTTGGTTTGGACAATACGGGTGACTCGGCTAAATGTGCTTTCAGGTCGAGGAAGGCACGTTCGCACTCGTCGGTCCACTCGAATTTTTTATTTCCCCGGAGCAGGTTGTAGAATGGCAAACACTTGTCGATAGATTTGGAAATAAACTGATTAAGGGCTGCCACCCTTCCTATCAGACTTTGAATGTCTTTTCACGACTGGGGTGAGGGCATCTCGAGTAGCGACCTGATCTTATCGGGGTTCGCCTCTATTCCTCTGGTATTGACAATGTAACCCAGGAATTTTCCTGACGCAACCCTGAAAGTACACTTTTGGGGGTTTAGCCTCATGTTGTATTCTCTCAAAATCTTCAAGCATTCCATCAGATCGGAGACATGGTTATCGGCAGTTTTTGACTTGACCAACATGTCGTCAACATACACTTCCATATTTTTCCCGATCTGATTGGTAAACATCCTATTTACCAACCTCTGGTATGTAGCTCCTGCGTTTTTCAGCCCGAAAGGCATGACCTTGTAACAATAAACGTTAGTTGGGGTCATGAAGCTAGTGTGTTCCTAGTCTGCCGGATTCATGGTGATCTGGTTATAGCCCGAGTACGCATCCATAAAAGACATGAGCTCGTGCCCCGCCGTGGCATCTACCAATTGGTCAATACTTGGCAAAGGGAAGCAATCTTTGGGGTAGGCTTTGTTTAGATCAGAAAATTCGATGCAGGTCTGCCACTTCCCGTTGGGCTTCGGGACCAACACAGGATTGGCAACCTAGATTGGGAACTTTGCCTCGCGGATAAAGTCGCACTTTAAGAGCCGACTACTTCCTCCTCTAGGGCCTCAGCTCGGGTCGTTCCCAGGCGCCTTTGTTTCTGGGACTTTGCAGGCACGTTTTTATCCAAGTGGAGGGTGTGCATGTTGACTCTCGGGCTGATCCCTACCATGTCTCCATGAGACCAGGCGAACACATCTAGATTTTCTTGTAGAAACCTAATCAACTCCGCCTTCCTTTTGCTACATAGGTTTTTCCTGAGCTTTACCACCTTCGAGGGGTCTTGTGGGTTGATATTTACCTCCTCGAGCTCTTCGATGGCCTGGAGCTCGGATCTATCCTCGCCTATTCTGGGGTCGATATCATTATGTAAGATGATACTCTCCCCCTGGCACTCTGAGGTTTTTCTATCTCAGGAATAGGTACTATTTCCTGAGATTCCCCATTCCCGTCCTCAATGGTCATTGTCTGCTGTCCGGGTCATGACTTTCCCTTCATGGAAATACTATAGCATTCCCTGGCAGCGAGCTGATCACCTCAGACCGTGCATATCCCCGTGGAAGAGGGGAATTTTAGTGTGAGGTGGCGGATGGAGGTTATGGCTTCAAATGCTATCAATGTAGGTCGGCCCAGAATGGAGGTTATGGCTTGTATGCATTGTTATGTGAATGCTATCAATGTAGATCGGCCCAGAATGGCGTTGGGACAATCGATGTCCACAAACTTGAGGAGTTTAGAGACAATTCGGGGTCCCTCTCCCAAGGTAATCACCATCTCGATTGTTCCTATTGCTGCCGACCCTTCTTCGGAAAATCCATACAGCATCATGGAGGTGGCTTTCAACTCGGTGACAGATAAACCCATGTTTTCCAGCGTAGACCGGAACAGCAGGTTCACCAAACTCCCATTATCGACCAGTATCCTCCTAACTCTCCGGTTGGCGAGCTGGGCGGTTATGACCAGAGGGTCGTTATGGGGGAATTGGACGTGACTAACATCTTCCTCGGTGAATATGATTGGTTGCCTCTCCATTCGTTGTTGTTTGGGTAGATGCTACTCTGGGACGAACTCCACTCTGTTATGAGCCTTCAACTCATTGACATATCTCTTCTGGGAACCCCTGCTCGTGCCGGCCAAATGGGGGCCTTTGGAGATCGTGGATATCTCTCCTCCTATCACAGGAGGAGAGGTGTCCTGATTTATCTGGGGCCCGGGCTGACTTGCCGGAGCTTCTGGAGCCGGTTGACCGGCGGGAACTCTATTCCGCAAATATTGGGCCAAGGGTCCAGCTCTGATGAGAGTCTCGATCCCATCCTTCAAATACCTACAATCGTCAGTGTTGTGGCCAATGTCGTTGTGGAATCGACAAAACTTGGAGGGGTCCCTCTTGGCCTTCTGGTGCTTCAAACGCTCCAGCTTTTTCCAGGGAAGGCTGGCAGAGTTTGCTAGGAAAATGTTCTCCCTAGTGTTTGTGAGCTCGGTGTAAGTCGCGTAGAATGGCTTAAATTTTTCCACGGGCTTGTTCTTCTTTGGGCCGTGCTGGCCGCCCTCGCCGCTCCCTTTTCTCTTGCCTCCACCCAATTGGTTATTCTGTGTAACGGTTTGAGTCGTTTTCACGACATCCGTTCCCACTCCAACGGGCTGATCAGGGGCTTGGCTGGTTCTCGCGACCGATGCTTGTGCCTCTTCCAGGTTTATCCATCCCTGGGCCTTGTTTAGGAATTCGTCCACGGTGCTGACACCTTTTCTTTGTATCTCTTTCCATAGTCCGCCTCCAACGAGGATTCCATTCCTCAAGGCCATAAGCTTGGAACTATCGTCTGCGTCCCTGGCTCGAGCCGCAATGTTTGCGAACCTGCTCAGGTAAGCTTTCAAAGGTTCCTCGGGCTGCTGCTTTACGTTTGCCAGGGTGTCAGCTTTGACCCGAGCAGCCTGAGAAGCTCGGAATGCCCTCTTGAAGTCAGAAGAAAAGGTTTTCCACGAGCTGATGGACTGCTTTTTATTCTGCTTGCCTGGCCGGCCCAGCCAAGGGGGAAGGAAATATCAAACACCTTAGCTCGGGACCGATGTTGTGGGCCATCATCAGGGTGTTGAACATACCCAAATGATCTGACGGGTCTCCGTCTCCATCAAACTTGGACAAGTGGGGCATACGGAAACCAGGTGGATACGATATGGCTGCTATGCTGGGGGCGAAGAGCTCGAGTTCGCCCCCCGAATCGTACTCAACTTTTCCCTTTTTTTACAAGAGCTTCTTCATCAGCTCCTCCATCTAAGCTAGATGCTCTAGGGTTTGGTCCTTACTTCCTTGGTTGTTCTGGGGCTGTTCAACAGCTCCAGTTCCATTGTAAGCGTTAGGCGGGTTATTTTCCCTCCAAGCTTGAGCTTGGTTAGGTGGGACATTCCCACTGTCAGATACTTCCGACAAACCCTCCCCTCGGTGAGCATGACTACCATTTCTAGCTGGATCTCCTCTCTGTGAGTTAAGGCGATCTCGAAGGTCGGCCCTCGGGGTGGCCCGAGGGCTTTGTGCCAAGCTCAAATGATGGCGCATGTCTTCACCAGAGATGCCACTTTGATGACTCCTGGTCCAGTAACTCCCGTTTGAAAAACTCGGAGCCCGCTGCTGAGGGTAAGGATCCGGGATTTCCCCGTGTGCTCGGCTGCGACGGGAAGGACCAGCGGAAGGAGGATTTATCCTACTGCTCCCATGAGCCGGAATGTCCCGTACTGGACAAGGATGAGGCGGGTATCTTATTGGCGACGGGGGATGCCTAACTAGTGACGCGATCCTGGTCCCATCTGGGCGGATCAAGCTAGGTCGAGGCCGCTCCACTCTTCCATTCCTCAAGTCCTGCGCTCGGCGGTCTGACCGTGGTGCAGGACGGCTGGCTGGAGCAGGCTGTCTTTGCGAGCCCTCCCCGGATTTCCTCTGCGAGTTGCCTCGGGCCCTTCTAGGTGCGTTTAAGGGTGGAATCAAGCTAGGAGTTGAGGTTCAGACCGATTGGTTGAATTTTTGATCGGTCCTAGGAAACTCCTCAAACTCAGTTTCCTGGTGGTGGTGTGACGTGGGAGTAGAACTCGGAGTTGAGGTTCTGACTGACCGGCTGGGCCTGGACCGGTTATCCCGGTGGGACCTATGAGCCCCACTATGCCTCTTTCCGACGTTAGTGTCAGTTGTAAGAGGATGTAACCTAGCCAAGACCTCTTCGATTTTCTTGTTCGCTTTTGACAGGTGACTTTTCAACTTTGCGTTCTCCATTTATATTTCCGTGTAGAAATCCGGGTTCGGATTTGGCGGCCGGGGTGCTGAACTTCCGGTGTCGCCCTAGCCCATTGGCTGCTTTCCCGGTCGCTGCTGAACCTCGGGGTTTTGTTCATCAGATATGGCGGCATGGTGGGCCTCCTGCCCATCACGTTGATCCGCTTCATTACCATGCCTCGAACGAGGAACCACCATGGTTAGGTTTCTTTTGCAATAGCACCAATCTAAATCCTCTCTATGAAAGCACCAAACTGTTGACACGATTCTTCGGCAACAGATAATTGTACGAATAAACGAGATGGATTAGGGCTAAATAATGAACCATAATATGAAAATATTTATATTCCACATTGGCGAAATTAGTATTGTGGGAAGGTTATCACTCCTTTCCTTTTGGGTGGTTTGAAGGTTAAAATCCCTCTAGTCCACCAGTCAATATTATTGATTTCTCTTGAGTATTCCTTACAGAGTGTTTCTTTACAATAAAAACGCCAACCCCTCGCAACGTCCAAGATCTCAGTATTTATAGGGAGAGGATATCTGGGTGTTGGTAAAGGGAGTCATCCCGTGACCTTCTTACCCATCATGTCATATCTGTGACACTTATGATTAATTCCTAAAACCTGACAATGAGGTGTTGTCTAATCAATAGGTAAGGGGAGATAATGGGCCGCATGGCCCAAACCAGTCGTGGGGTGCCTGAACACGCACGTTTATGCTGCGTGTCCGAGAATTCCATAATGGAATAGACACGTGATGTCTGATATGCGCACGTTTACATTGCGTGGTTGACTTCACAAATAGTCGGGAATGCCAGATCTACGCTGCACCTCGAGCTTGTTGTAGCGCCAGCTCGTGATATCCATACTGCTGACCCGTTGCCTTCGAGTATGCTGCCAATTCTTTGATTAGCTTGGGCTAAAGAGGTGGAGACTCGTAACAGCAGCTCCGGGTGGATGGTTTACACATGGCGGACTGAATTAGGCCCTTTTCTAGCTCACTAATAACTCGTGGATATTTAGGGCGTACATACTCTAATCATGAGCTGGAATGGGACCAAGTTGGTAGAGACCTTCTTTAACTGTTCCGTGCAGTACTTCCTTCCCTGTTATTAGCTCCTTCACCCAACAAAAATCAGGAAAGAATTCAATAGAGACATTATTGTCACTTGTTAGCATTGAGACACTAATAAGATTCTTTGCAATGGAAGGTACATGTAATAGGTCACTTAGCAGTAATGGATCAGAACCTAAAGTTTGCAAAACACCAGTACCAACATGTTTAATAGGAAGTTTTCTTCCATCACCAATGACCATTTGTTCCTTACCATTATATTCCACCTTGTTGTTCACTTTTTCTGCTTCATGAGTAAGATGATTGGTTGCTCCACTATCGGCATACTAGCTGTCATCGTTTAAGGTCTGTGGAGTTGCAACCATTGCCGTCATCTGTCCTTGCTTCTCAGTATGCTGCTGATGCTCATTTGGAGGTGGCTATCCCATGTAACCCTCATTGTATCTGTTATAACAAACAGCAACAGAATGCCCGTATTTCCCACAGACTTGACAGGTGGGTCTCGAGTTGTCTCTACCATATCTTCCTCTTCCTCTATTGTTGTTTCCACCCCTGGATTGATTTCCTTGATAACCTCCTGCATTGTTGTTGTAGCCTCGACCAGAGTTGTTGCTAAACCCACTGCCTCGACCTGAATACCCTCATCTCGGGTTTGAGTTAAAGGGCTTCTGAGCCATATTAGAAGAAGGGTTACTTAGAGTCTTGCTAGTGGGAGAGACGGCTCCAAGTCTCTCAAGCTTGCTGTCGAAGCTGAGAAGAGACCCTTGTAGTTCTTTCCATGAAAGATCTGTTCTCTGCTCAAGCAGAAGAATGATTGAGAGGTATTCCATGTCTAAACCAGACAAAACATTAGTTATAAGGTGTCTCTCTGGATAGGGATCTCTAGCCAAAGCCAAAGAGTCTGCCCACATTCTTTTCATCTTGAGATACTCTGTCATGGATTGAGCCCCTTTGCGAACCGTCTGAATTTTGGTGCGAAGATCATCCATGTTGGCCTTCGAGTGTGCCCCATACAGCTCCTCCAAGGTTGTCCAAAGGGCTGATGCAAATCTGCATCCCATTACCTTTGAGGCAATGCTTTCTGACATTAAACCATATAGCCAGCCCATTAATAGTTAGTCATGAACAATCCAAGCTTCGTATTCTGGATTCATTTGTAGCTCAGTAACAACATCTTAGTTTTCATCTGTCTTCTCCACTAAAATAAATTCAGGTGGACATGGTCTTTGACCATTGAGTTAACCTTCCAATCTATGACCCCTGATTATTGTGATAACCATGGTTTTCCACAAAGGAAAATTTTTTCTGTCGAGCTTGGTTGAGAATGGCTGACTCAAAGTATTACTGAAAGGAGTCGCCAACGTGATTGGGGCAGCAGCCATTGATGAACTCGGCTGTACCATGGAGCTTCCCTGTGAGTTTCCTGCACCAGGTTTTTCTGGTGATGTTTGAGCAGCTCGACTTTGTTCAGTCGACATCGGCGGCGACGAACCTAGCTTTGATAACAAGATAAGTTTTAGGAAATTAGACATAATGGAAAACTCAGCTCAACGTGCTGAGGAGCTTTTCATTTCATTAAATAGCAAAAGGAGGAATTACAATAGTCAATACAATACTGACACGGATAAAGTAAATGCACGGAAAGAAATGCATAACATAATTTGGTTACAACTATATGATTTAATACTATCCTTCTTGGGATTCTCTCATTCTTCCATACACTGACACAGCCAGCTCATATGCTGCAATTATCCTTCTAATTCCATTTCTCTAACATTCCTGGTTTAGAATATTGTGTAAGACAATAGTGGAACGTCCTCTTATTCTCTTGTAATTGTGTTCACATGAGAGAGTAAGAAGAGAAAGGGAAAGAAGTGGTGAGCAAGAAAAGATATGCCATTTTAGGAATTTCTGTAATTCTATACCCAGTTCCAATAAAATGACCATAATATAAGTTGTAGGTATCCAATTTGGACAAACTTAGTATTGTTGGAAAGTAAATTCGATAGCCTAAAATTTTGTAGAAGGGACCAAACTCTAGTTCACACGATATCATAGTAAAATTTGAGTTCCAATGTAGTAGTACCTTAGAGTTACGAAAATTACACTATCTTTTTGTGTGGAAAGCCAAGGAAGTAAAGATGGAGAGGATATTGCAGCTGCCATTTTGAATGGATTTATGTGTGCATTTAATTAATTAATTTTTTAAAATTAATTAAACTAAAAGAAATTGAATTTGCCTTAATAGAAAACCTACTACACACAATATATAAAGGACCTTACAAACCTAGTAAGCACTTTTGCTCATCTATTCTTTTTGTGCCATAGCTGAACCAAGAGATAGAATAGAGAGTGAGAGTGAGAGTGAGCATGAAAGTAGAAACAAGAGATGGAAGAACTAGATCTTAGTATTAGTAAGAGTCTCCCTTGTGATTTAGTTCTATTGATTCTTTACTTCGTCATCCCTAAGACCATAGTAATAATGGTTGTGTTAGGGTTTAAAAGTGCTACAAGGACAGGTCAAAACCAGAAGAGGACTCTAAGAATTTTGATCAATGTTTCATCGAGAGGTAGGTGACCATTAATCTTGATGATTTTTGTCTCTTTTCTTTTTCTTTCTCTTAATTTTCTTTTATCAAGATGTTTTGTTCTTAGAAACATGTTAGGGTTTTCTTTGTGAATTATGTATGAAAATGTGGGGTTTACAAAAAGAAAAATGCATGGATATTATGGGTGTACATACATGTAATCATATATGATATTATTGTAGATGTGTATATAGGCATGGTGTATATGTAATACTTACAAATAGATGATATACATGATATATATATATGAGTAGGAAGCATGATAGGGCCTTTGTTTTGGAATCTCTCGTTTGTGGTTGCTATCAAACTAGTTGTATACCTAAGGCTTATATTTATGGGAAATCTACAAAAATGCACTAAAAGTTAATTTTTTTTTATAAAAAATGGTGCATTACAAAAATACGGATATTTTGGATAAAAACACGGAGTGGCTTTTAAATCATAAATAAAAGTGGTAAATACAATTTTTTGTAATCAACGTTTAAAAACTTGTAAATATCTGTTATAAAATTGTAAATATCGGTTACATGTTTGTAAATAATATTTACAAAAATCAGTTTTTGTACATAAAACTTACGAACAAATTCATAACTAATTTTTTATTTTTGTAACAATAGTTTACAAATCTAGTTTCATAACTAGGAAATATATTTTTGTGACTAACATTTACAAAAATAATTTATAGTTAAGAAATCGTAGCCAAAATTTACATAAAAATATTATATTTTTCCATATGTTACAATATTGTACCAAAAAATTACAAGAACAATCAAATTTATATTATACAACTTTAAAATATAAATTTAAGATATTTATTATTTATAAAACACTTATATATATTTATGTAAAAATGCAGTTACAGAGTAGTGAATTACAATAATTTTGTAAACAAGTTTTACATTTTTGTAACAATAGTTTGCAAAACTAATTTCACAATTAAGAAGTTTATTTTTGTAACTAACATTTACATAAATATTTATAAATTTATTTAACATGATTGTTACAAAATTTACAAAACTAATTTTTTAACTTTAAAATATATTTTTGCAACAAACCTTAAACTTTGACTAGATTAAGATTGACTAGCTATGATTTTCAAAACAATATAATATTTTGTATCACTATCTCTCCTACTACTATTAATATATGTTACAAAAATTTATGAATATATATAATAAAATTGAAAAAACATTTATATCAATTTAAATAAAAATACGACTGTAAACAAATTAATTCTAAAAAGTAATATTAATGGAGAGAGAAAAAAGTGAAAAACCCCATATTTAATTATAATTTTTGTGTATGATACTAAGACAATAAAATAAGAAAAGTAGAAGAACAAATTTATAGTTGATAGTAGAGGAGATATATTAAGGAGGTGTAAATTCACCGTATTTTGGTAATTAGTTTATATTACCGTATAAATCAATTTTTTTAATTGCCATATAGGATGTAATTTTCCCTATATTTATTTAATGATTTGATGAGAATGATGGTTGATATACATTAATTATCTTAGAATGCATGCTAAGTAATTATGTATTGTTGGTATGATTTATAAATGCGAATCTTTAGGATTGATTATAGTATGTCTTAGCCATGGTATAATATAGTGTTTTGTGATATGATTCGTGATTTTATATGAGTATGCTAATATGTCTATATGGTGTTATTTCCCATGGTTGTTTCCGTCCAGAGGCTTTGTCCAAGTTTGGTGTTGTTGTAAGTCTAATTAATTGAGTAAGCAAGATTTTCTATCAACTTGTTATTGTAGTAATAATATGTTAGAGTATTATTCTAATGGTTGCCATGTATGCATGTCCCATGCATACGTGGAATATTGTTCTAAGGGTCCATTAGAGTCCTAGATTTTTTAAAATGTTGTTTCATGGGTTGTGTATGATATGTGAACGTGATTTTGTGTTTTGAACATATTTGATAGTAGAATAATACTTAGCATACTAGAGTATTATTTAAGGTGGTTGCCACGTGCAGTGACGGAGCCAAAAATTATTTTCAGAGAGGGCTTGATAATTGATTTTTTTTTTTTTTAAATAGTTGGTATTTAATGATTATTTTATGTTCTTAATGAATAATATATAAATGTCTTAATTATCAAATGCATGTAAGTGTTAGCTCAATTGTTGAGTGAGCCTTATCTTTTCTCTAGACATGGGTTCAAACCCCTAAGTTTTTTTCCCACTAAATCAATATAATTTTAACAAAAAAGAAGGATGCACGGTATGAACCCTGGAGCTGGTAAAAGAATCAGAGTGAAACTTACTGTCCTACCCCAAAATAAGCATGGATTCAATCATTCAGTCTGGGGGTACAACTGGCAAATAAACACATGGAGAAATCATGCGAGTAGGTCATCTAGCATACTTTGATGTGAGTAACTCGAGTTAGACTTGGCAGTACGACAACTAGATAATCTCCAGATCGCCTCCCAAGACAATAACCTAGTTCGAGACATGTGATGGCTAGGTCAACTTCTAGATACTCTGAACTTGGTCCGTACAAAAAGTTTGTTCGTCCTTCGATCTCCAGATCGAGGAAGGTGTTTAGCTCGTGGAAACCTGGTCATGACGCACAGTGAAGGATCTTGAAAGACTCGGAGGTTCCTTATACGCTCATTAATGCCCAGCCCGTATTTCATATTTTTTGCTCGAGATAACTGATGTAAATTCCATAGGCAATCATATCCCTATGTAAATGGGAAGTTATCTTGACTGATTATTTATCATATTTATGCACGCAGTTACCCAAACCTGTCCAGGAATACCCACTATAAATACCAGGGATAATGGACAGGAAAGGGAACTGCTTTTAACATACAAAAACTCTGCAGAAATTGTAAGAGATTAATAATATTGCCTCGTGGACTAGGTGGATTTTAACCACTGAACCACGTAAAAGTGTGAGTGTGAGAAATTGTTCATTTAGTTAATTGTGATTTTGAAAAGAACATTAATATCTTTGTTATCAGATTTCTTAATCCATTGTTGGCAAAAAATCGCGTCAACAGATTGGTGATTTCGTTGAGAGTTCATTAGTGCTTAATCTCCTACGCAAAGTTTCACTCAACATTCATCATGGTGGTCACTCGATCTATGTGTTGAACCTGATTTTGGTCAACGACACGGAGTCTAGGAAACGACAAGAAAATGATATAGAGCTTGAAAATAATCTAATGGAAAGATAAAGAACACAATGTTTTATAGTGGTTCGGTCCCAGCGATTGGTAATGACCTACGTCCACTTGATGCTATTATTAATATTGAGCTCCCAAGGTGTGATCAAGGAACTAGGGTTCCTGAGTTTCACAAACCTTCGAAGAAGAATACAATACAAGGATGGATAATAGTAATATAATTCTCTAAGCAAAAAAGATCGATCCCCTTCCTTGAGCTATCTCTCGTGTATTTATAGGCTTAGGAAGAGTTACATGAATTAGGAAATAATATCTATCCTTAATGATCGGATCTGCAGGTCATAATGAAGAGATATTCTCGGATACCATCATAACTGTACAGATCTTTACATAAATGAGCGAATATACGACCAGGCTGGTCGTATATAGAACTTGATCTCTTCGTGTAGAAATAATGCTGGTTGATAAGCGAGCCGTATCTCTGCTACGTGTCCGCCACGTGTCGAAAATCCTTGCCACGTCATCAGCAACTGATTTATGGATAAACATTTGCCCCAAGTTTATTTATCGCGACCAGCAATAAGTAAACTTAGGAAAATAACTTTTCGTATGCCCCACGAAATCTATCAGAACTCTCGTGCGTTCTTGAAAATAGTGACCTAATCACGTCCAATCATGCCTTTTCAGTTTTCAAGAAATCATTCCAACGACTGTTACACTCCCCCATGCCTTGAAAAAGGTAACCCATGATTACCCCTTTTTGGCACACCTCAGTTCTATAAATAATCCCCACCTTCTCCTTTTAACTATTTACACGCCATCCTTTTGCCAAGAACTCTCAAGAAATATATTCCAGAGCCCAGGACTTTACAGTTTTCAGACACTTCGCTGAGGATCTCTCGCCTGCAAACTCAAAGTCCCTCCTTTTCAAGATCTTCAATCTTCACTTTGGTAAACTTTCTTTGACGTTTAACCCTTTGAGATGCCATGCATGCTGTTTCTGTGCTCTGAAACTTTTTGTGTTCTTGGGTAGAAATTTGTGAAGATTCTGCATATACCGTTTGATGCTTGATAGGGTAGTGTACTTTTGCTCTATATAAGTTAGGAATCAATTTGATAGTCAGGATCATGGGTTTAGGGCGTAAAATCAAAGTAAAATTTTTATTTTTAGGCTAGCTGAAAAACTGGGTTTTTCCCGCCCCTTTGGAGTTGAAAAAGCTTTTTTTCAAAAAAACTTTTTACTTTCACTTTTTGATCCGTTTTCAAACTGCTCTCATAAAACTTAGTGTTTCGGTTAGAATGTTGCCGGTCGATAGACGCGAGCAACATTATTCCACCTTTCAACATAAGCTCCCAGGCTGTGCGTCTTATCTCCTCCTTTGTCTGTTTGCAGTTTCTATGCAAGACACGTGGGGAGGAGAAAGACCCATCGACGATGATCTGCTAGCTCAACTGCTCGAGGACGAAGAACAACCCTCGACATTGATACCCGATATTCCCTTTTCTCGTATTAATCCAAACACTTCCCCAGTTTTGACCCGAAACATGGCTCGCACCAAAACCAAGGCCCAGAAAAGAAAAGCCTTCACAACTTCTCATCAGCCTGCTGCTATGGCTGATGTTCCCTTGACCAGTGGTCGAGATGAAAATGCTCCCGACCCTAACATCCAAAGACATGCCCGCCCTCGACACGCTATTCATCTGGATGTCGAGTGGCATGTAGTCTCTGAAAGTAGGGTGACTGTCAGAATGATTGCCAACTACTTAAAGAAATATAGTCTGCCAGGGGTGACCCTAGTCAAGCTCAACCCAGACCAAAGGGCTAATCTTCCTAGAGGCACCTATAGCGCCTGGTCGCGGTTTCATATTGAGGCAGGGGCCACCTTACCTCTTCACCCATTCTTTCAGGGGGTAGCCAACTATTTTGGAGTTGCCCCCTTTCAAATTACCCCAAATGGATATAGGATGCTTGTTGCACTCTATATCCTGTATAGCCAGAAAAAATGGCCCGTGCCATCGCCTCATGAGGTCAACTATTTGTTCGACCTTAAATCTAACCCCAACCATGAAGGCATGGGGTTCTTCCACCTTTGTCATTAAGAAAACGGATGCAGTTTCCTAACTGACACAACCCACATCTCAAATGTGGGGAGGTACTATCAAGAGTACTTGCTTATGGCGGACTTGGTCGCGGACAACCTGGCTTTCGCACGAGGAGGTAAAACTTTCGTATCGCTGGCTGACTTCTTCACTTAGTATTTTCTTCCACAATGTCTTAAACTTTTGATGTCTTTGAGGCCCGTGGCTGCGACCAAAACCAACACTGGGAATGGAGTCAAGATCAAAACTCTTAGCTAGCATGTCAGATGCTGAGAAGAGTGTCAAGAATCTAGTTACAGAGGCTAACCTTAGGTTGGTTGGCCTCTGGGCCCCTCAATCGGATACGAGGGGGCCTTCGGCAGGGAGTGCTCGCGCCGAAGCGGAACCCGAGCAGCAACCTCAAGCGTCTCCTCCGCAGAGGAGACCGACTGGGGTCACGATCAGGGAACCTGTTAGCACTCCTCGAGCAGGGAGGACCTTGGCCCCCTTAGGAAAAGGAAAGCAGAAGGCCACCGAGCCTGCTGACCTCTCTGACGACTAGTTGGATGACAACGGTATAGTAATTTTGCTTTTAAACAATTTGCCAATTCCCTGTCATCTATTCTATGGGGACGGAAATTTTAAATATGCTCTACACTTAGGGCCAGAATTCTTCGTGTCAAAGAATGAGTGCAAGACTAGTAGAGTATGTAGTGTATCGACCAGTAATAATAGCTCGGGTATTGGAATTTGCAATCCTTTTTTGTTTTCTTCTTCTGATGTGATGTGTTTGGTTGTTCATGCTATCTCATTGTTTGACTTTGTTATCATTTTTCAGGCATGGACTCCACCAATGTGTTCGACCTTTACAACACCCCAGAGGCTGCTGCTGCCCCTCCGAGCAAAAAGAAAACCAGCAAGAGACATGCTGGGGAGAGCAGCAAAGAGCCTTAGGCGAAGAAGGGTCGGAATGCAGGCCCTTCGGAGGACGGGCCTTTGGCCACCGCGACTCCGCCTTCCCCCTGCGAGCAGCGGACTCCATCTGCTGCGACCAGGTCAACTCCTTCTCCTGCTGCCCCATCTGACCAAACCCAGCAGGAAGCTCCTGCCTCAACCGGGAACCTTATGGTTGGTCGTTCCTCTAAACTGATCAAGGAGAGGTTTACCAAAATTTCCAAGCATGATCACTGTCGAGCGGCAACGGCGGCTACGGAGACAATGGGCGTTGACCCAATTCTTAACCGAGCCCTGAATGAGTTCACCAGTGTAAGTTGTCTCCTTTTGTGAAATTAGGTCTTCGGTAATTTACTGTTTGTCTAATTTTTGTTCTGTATGCAGGCCATGCTAACCCTTACTGCCAGCCGCATCCACCTGGGTGCTATCATCGAGGAGGCCAGGACCTTGGATCAAGGGCACGAGGACTAACTCATAGCTGCCGAGGCTAGACATGCTGATCAGCTGGCGATGGTGGCTGTGGAAAAGGCCCAACTGGCCAAGGAGTTGGAGGAGAAGCTGAAGTCTCTCGAAAAAGCCCGCGAGCTATGGGAACAATACAAGGAGTCCAACCGCTCTAACTATAAGGTGGCTAAGCAGCTGAAGCTGGACTTGATCGCGAGCAGGCTAGAAGCCAGAGACATGGAGGACCGAGTTTAGGACTTGGAGAAGACTAATGCTGCCAACTTAGAGAGGTACAAAAATGCCACCTTGAGCTGCTTCTATGACTTTTGGAAGCACAATCAGGGTGCCAATTTTGATTATCTTCCTGAGAACGCTAGGGAAGCTGAGCTGGCTCGTTGCGCGGCTCAACTTGCGGAAGAAGAAGGGTCGAGGGTCCCTGCCTCCCCCGAAATCTCGCTGGCCGCCGGGATGAAGGGTGCAGATAATGAAGCCGTCTACCAGAACCTTCCCCAAGATCCTCCAACACCTTAGTTTTTTTCTTTTATATTTCTTTTTCTAATTACACGTTCTACGGGTCGTGATGTAAAGACAATATAATTTTTTGGTTTGCTGCAAGGGCAGCTTTTACTTTTATTTTAAACAATTACATCCAAGCAATTACTGCTTGCGGTGTAAAAGGATCGCTTTGATATTACAATATATTTGCATATTATTATAACATCTAATTGTTCGCATGACCGAACTTAGCATAACACTTTGGTTTGATTCAACAAAATATCAAGCTTTTGAAAAATACTCTAAGTGCCCTAGCATGCTTTCACTTATTTTGCTCATGTGTTTACATACCTTTTAATGATATGCTTTGCTTACTTTTACCTTGTATGCCCCCCAAGTGAGCAGGGAGCTTTAAGGTCCTCGGTCACTTGCCTTGACCATAACCTGCCCGAACGTTACTGCTCGTAGTAATGAGATTAGAATTATAATACAGCAAAACAACACACGTAATGAGAAAATACTTGTAATAAATACAATATTTGGCAAGAAATGGCTGGCTGAGCACAGTCCCTTTTATTCTCGTAGTAAATGGACGAAACATGTCTTTACGAGTGATCAATAAGATCTTACACAAAACTTGTAAAAAGTAAAATTTATACAAGCCAATTCTTTAAGAAGAATTGTGCATTGATAATACTTGCGCAGGTGTTCTCCATTCCAATATCAAGGAACGAGATCTCCGTTTAAGCGGGCAAGTTTATAAGTGTCTGGGTGAAGGACTTCATCAATCTAGTAAGGCCCTTCCAAATTTGGCCCGAGTACTCCAGCAGCCTGGTCGCGGGTGTTAAGAAAAACTCTTCGGAGCACAAGGTCTCCAAGATTGAATTTTCTTTCTTGAACTTTGGAGTTGAAATACTGGGCGACCTTCTGCTGGTATGTAGCTACTCGTACCTGAGCTTGTTCTCGCCTTTCATCAATCGAGTCCAAGGATTCCATGAGTAGCTGGCTGTTAGAATCCTGGTCGTATGTTAATCTCCGGTGAGAGGGTGGATCCAACTCAACAGGCAACATGGCTTCATACCCGTATGCCAAGGAAAACGGGGTATGACCTGTTGCTGTTCGGTGGGAAGTTTTGTACGACCAGAGGACTTCAGGCAACTGTTCTGGTCATGTTCCCTTCACTTCTTCAAGTCTTTTCTTCAGTGTATCCTTCAGAGTTTTTTTGACTGCCTCGACTTGTCCATTTTCCTGGGGATGAGCGACTGAAGAAAAGCTTTTAATAATGTCGTGACGTTTGCAGAAATCTGTGAATAGATCACTGTAGAACTGGGTGCCGTTATCTGAGACTATCTTTTTTGGCAATCCATAGCGACAGATGATTTTTTTGACCACGAAGTCAAGAACTTTCTTCGTCGTTATGGTCACGAGTGGCTCAACTTCGGCCCATTTGGTGAAGTAGTCGACGGCAACCACTGCGTACTTTACACCACCTTTCCTCGTAGGCAAAGATCTGATTAGATCTATTCCCCAAATCGCAAAGGGCCATGGACTCAGCGTCTGCTTTAACTCATTGGGAGCCGCTCTCGGGATCTTAGAAAACCATTGACACTTGTCACATTTTCGCACGAACTCCGTGGAGTCTTCATTCATTGTTGGCCAGAAATATCCTCACCTTAGGATCTTTTTCGACAGGCTTTGCCCCCAGCGTGGTCTCCGCAAAAACCTTCGTGTACTTCCTTCATCAACTCTTTGGCTTTCTCCTTTGTAATACATCTGAGAAATGGCAGTGAGTATCCCCTTCGGTACAGAATTCCATCGACCAGGATATACCTAGCAGCCTGCCACAGAAGGGTCCTAGCTTTGTTTCTGTCCGCTGGTAGCACGCCGCTT
Source organism: Humulus lupulus (assembly GCF_963169125.1). Classification (NCBI taxonomy): domain Eukaryota; kingdom Viridiplantae; phylum Streptophyta; class Magnoliopsida; order Rosales; family Cannabaceae; genus Humulus; species Humulus lupulus. Next base: position 99,427,396 of record NC_084794.1, read on the forward strand.
GACAGATACTCTACATATGGCGCCATCCATGTATCCGCCATCTGGATGACTAAAGTGGTTTCTGTTGTTTGGATGCTGGGTGTGGGTAGTCGTTCGACTGGCACTATGTTCAAAGTATCAGCATCTTTTGCACTTGCCAACTTTTCCAAAGCGTCTGCATTGGAATTCTGATCATGAGGCACTTGCTGTAGAGTGTATCTGCCGAACTGGGCTAACAGATCCCTTGCTTTATTCAGATAAGCGACCATCTTTAGTCCCCGCGCTTGATACTCTCCCAAGATCTGATTCACGACTAGCTGAGAATCACTATAGATGTCAAGCACTTTTATGTTCATGTCCTTGGCTAACCGCAGTCCAGCGAGCAGTGCTTCATATTCAGCCTCAGTGTTAGAGGCAGTGAAGTCGAATCTTATTGCACAGTGAAATCGATGCCCTTCCGGTGTTATCAATATCACTCCTGCTCCTGCGTGGGATTCGTTAGATGATCCATCGGTGAATAATTTCCATGAGGGTGCTTGGGTTTGACATTCAGGCTCGCTAGGCTCCTCAATCTGCTCGCCACCTGCAGGCTATGTAAACTCGGCGATGAAGTCAGCTAAGGCTTGTCCCTTTATTGCTGCTCGCGGCAGGTAAGATATGTCGAACTGCCCGAGTTCAACTGCCCACTTTACTAGTCTTCCGGCAGCCTCTGGCTTTTGCAGGACTTGCCGAAGAGGCTGGTCGGTTAATACCGCAATCGGATGGGCTTGGAAATAAGGCCGCAACTTCCTAGAGGCCAATACTAAGCAGTAGGCTAACCTTTCAATGGGGGGATATCTTAATTTTGCTCCGATCAGCCTTTTGCTTATGTAATAGACAGCCTTTTGCACACCTTCTTCTTCTCTCACCAGAACAGCACTAGCGGCGTAATCTGTGATTGCCAAGTAGACAAACAAAGTTTCTTTATCGACTGGCTTCGACAAGATGCGTGGCTGCGCCATATGCACTTTTAGTGCTTGAAAGGCCTGCTCGCATTCATCTGTCCATTCAAATTTCTTCTGCCTCTGAGTAGATTGAAAAATGGGACACACTTGTCTGGTGATTTTGAAATAAATCTACTAAGGGCAGCAATTCTCCTAGTCAGACTTTGGACATCCTTAATCTTTACTGGCGACTTCATCTCGATCAGGGCTTTTATCTTCTCGGGATTAGCTTCAATTCCTCTTGAGTTAACTATGAATCCCAAGAACTTCCCTGATCCAACTCCGAAGGAACATTTTAGGGGATTCAGCTTCATCCTATATTTATTAAGGACGTTGAAGCATTCCTGCAAATCCCTTACATGTCCTTCTATCTTCTTCGACTTAACCAGCATGCCGTCAACGTAAACCTCCATGTTTGCCCTGATCATCTTCTTAAACATGTGGTTGACGAGTCTCTGGTAAGTCGCACCAGCGTTTTTCAAACCAAAGGGATCACCTTGTAACAGTAGAGCCCTGTATTGGTTTGAAAGCTAGTGTGATCCTCATTAGGGGGATGCATACTAATCTGGTTATAACCAGAGGATGCATCCATAAATGGGAGGATCTCGTGTCCTGCAGTGGCATCGACCAGCTGGTCGATCCTCGGGAGTGGGAAGCAGTCTTTAGGGCAGGCTTTATTGAGGTCTGTAAAATCCACGCACGTACGCCACTTGCCATTCGGCTTGGGCACGAGTACGGGATTGGAGACCCATGATGGATAAAACGCCACCCTGATGAACCCATTCTCCTTCAGCTTCTCGACTTCTTCCTTCAAAGCATTCGATCGGTCTTTGTCGAGCAGCCTTCTTTTCTGCTGCACAGGTGGAAAGCTTTTGTCAATGTTCAGGACATGACTGACGATTGCAGGATCTATCCCAACCATGTCTTTATGCGGCCAGGAAAAGACGTCCTGGTTCCTTTTTAAGAACTCCACTAGTGCTTGTTTTGTTGTTGTCTCTAAGTTTTTACCGACTTTCACAACTCTGGTCGGATTTTCCTCATCGAGTTGGACTTCTTCAAGGTCCTCGATGGGGCCTACTGCTTCTTCAAAATCCCCAAAGCGAGGATCTAAGTCTCTATCCTCACTTTGGGAAATGCCCTATTTGGTGAGATTATCACCTGAGCAAGCTTGAACATCAGATGCCATTTGCAACTCTTTTCTGGCGGCATCCCTCGATACACCCTTCTTTGCCTTGGTGATCGAGGCATTGTAGCATTCTCTCGCCTCTCGCTGGTTTCCTAGTACGCATCCTACTCCTGCGTCTGTTGGGAATTTCATGGCGAGGTGCCATACAAATGTAACGGATCAGAGGTCAACCAAAATAGGTCTCCCTATCACGACATTATACGCCGAAGGACAATCAACCACTATAAAGGTGGTGAGTAATGTCCTATTAGCAGGCGCGGTACTTGCTGTGACTGGGAGCCTAATTGACCCTACTGGGGCGAGCCCTTCTCTGGAAAAACCATAAATGGTTTGGTTGCATGGCTCTAGGTCCTTGACGGACAGTTTCATTCTTTCCAGCGAGGACTTATACAGGATGTTGACCGAACTTCCTGTATCGACCAACACCCTTTTCACCATCATATTTGCGATTTGAACATCCACAACCAACGGATCGGAGTGTGGGAATCGCACATGCTGGGCGTCTTCATCAGAGAAGGTGATTGGTTCCTCCTCTGTTCAAGCCTTTTTGGGTGCACGATCCTCAACACTCATCATCTCAATGTCCTAGTCGTGGCGTAGGGTTCGAGCGTATCGTTCCCTTACTTTTCCACTATCTCCTGCAAGATGTGGGCCTTCGCAGATGGTGAGTAGGGTACCTGCCACGGGAGCTGGCTGTAAAGGTGGCGAGCGCTGGTGTGCAGGCGCCGACTTGTTGCCACCTTGAGCCTCTCGCTGAGAACCTCCCGTGGCTCGTACATATCTTCTTAATTGTCCCTGTCTTATCAGGAACCCAATCTCGTCCTTTAGCTGGTTACACTCATTGGTGTCGTGCCCGTAGTCGTTATGATAACAACAGAACTTTGACGAATCTCTCTTGGAGATATCCTTTTTTATAGGCGCGGGTCGTCTGTAGGGCACGCTCGAGCTGGTCGCTTGGAACACCTCGGTTTGGCTTTGAACAAGGGCGGTGTAATTGGTGAATTTCAGTTCATACCAATTATTTTTGGGGCGTTTACTCTCGGAGGTCGAGGGTTCACCATTCGCTCGCTTTCCACCATTTTTACCGTTGTCATTTCTGTTGCTTTTGCCGTTGCCATTGGGCTTAGACCCGTTGGAGGCTTTGGCGGGTTCTTCTTTGGGCCCCTTGTCCTTTGTTGGCGATTTGCCTTCGTTGGCAATTGCGTCCTCGAGCTTGATGTACCGATCAGCTCGATCTAAAAACTCATGGGTAGTGTTAACCCCATGCTTCCTGAGGCTACTCCAGAGAGGAGAATGGCGCCTAACCCCAGCAGTTAGGGCCATCATCTTGCCTTCATCGCCCACAGTCTTGGCTCCTACTGCGGCTCGCATGAAGCGTTGAACATACTCCTTCAAAGGCTCCCCTTCTTTCTGGCGTATCTCGACCAGTTGGTTTGCCTCAGTGGGGTGCACACGACCCGCATAGAAATGTTCGTAAAACTCCTTCACGAACATTTCCCAGGATATTATACTTGCAGGAGGGAACTTAAAGAACCACTCCTGAGCGGCATCAGAAAAGGTCGCTGGGAAGATCCTACAGCGATCGTCTTCAGAGACTTTCTGAATGTCCATTTGTATCTCAAATTTGTTTACATGAGACACCAAATCTCCGTGCCCGTCAAAGTTTGCAAGAGTCGGCATCTTGAACTTGCTGGGGGTTTCGGCCACAGCAATCCTTTATATGAAAGGGGTGCCTCTCCTTCGATCATACTCGATATGTGATGTCCGCCCCCCGACCAGCTGCTGCACAGCCTGGTTTAGGGCATCGATTTAAGCTTGAACGACTTCACGAATTGCTGGGGCCTCTGGTGCCGGGGGAATGTACTCATCGTGCCTTTCTCGGTGGTCGTTGAGTACATCCCTCAAGTCGTCGTCTCTTCGCCGCTGCTCGCTGGCTCCGAGCTGGCTAAAGATGTTGTTTTGTCTGGGCTGCCCCCCAGCATTACATCCTGCTTGTCGGTCTTCTCTACGTGGTGGGCTTCTGCCTCCACCTCTCTCCTCATTTCTCCGACCAACATTCCCTCTTCCTGAGTTGACCTCATTGTAGCCGTGGCCATCTCTGAACCTTGACTGGCTATGGTGGGACTGACTGTTTCCTCTGTTGCCTTCTTGGGCTGGAACTTCCCGAGTGTTAGGGGGAGGCCTGCGCTGGTTGGTGGGTCCCCGTGCATTGTCATGCCGTGGAGGGCCCCTGACCATAGAGCCTGTCTCTGAATTCCTTCTGTTGGCAGAAGTAAGTTGACCCCTGCTCGGTGGGTGCGGCTCTTCACCCCTTGGGCATCTAGGGCTTCGAGGCTATTTCCCGGCCCTACTCTGCCTTAGACGCGGGGGATTACCTCGACCAGCCTGGGATGGAGGCTGCGTCTCAGGGTCCCTAGGTGGGACATCATCCTGAGGCATTGGTGGCTGATCCGGACTTTGAGGGCTTGTTGGCTGGAGCGGAGGGCTAGGATTGGGACCTCTTTGAGGTGGCCCACTCGGGGGTTGATCGGGCTACGAGGCAGGTGCAGCCTGATTCCCAGCCAACTGGAGGGCTGCTTCAAGGGCTTCCATGGCGTCCCTCTGACGACGGTCCATCTTCGCCTGTCTCTCGCTCAGCTCTTGGCACTGGCGCTCTATCTCCCTCTGCTGTGACGCCATTATCTCAACGACACTCTCTTGATTGGCCCTCAGAGCGGCCAATTCATCTTGCAACACCCCCAGCGTTGTCTTGAGGGCCTCAGAGTCCACTTCCTCCTCATCGAACTCAAAATGAGGTTCGTCTTCAGCCATGTTTGGTGGAGGAGGCTGGGATGGTGCGGCAGCAGCCTGTCTAGTTTTCTTGGTAGTCTTTGACATTAGACTTTCTCAAATTCAAGTCTCTTAATGAAAGTACCAGAATGTTGACCCTGATTTTGGTCAACGACACGGAGTCTAGAAAACGACAAGAAAATGATATAGAGCTTGAAAATAATCTAATGGAAAGATAGAGAACACAAGGTTTTATAGTGGTTCGGTCCCAGCGATTGGTAATGACCTACGTCCACTTGATACTATTATAAATATTGAGCTCCCAAGGTGTGATCAAGGAACTAGGGTTCCTGAGTTTCATAGACCTTCGAAGAAGAATACAATACAACGATGGATAATAGTAATATAATTCTCTAAGCAAAAAAGATCGATCCCTTTCCTTAAGCTATCTCTCGTGTATTTATAGGCTCAGAAAGAGTTACATGAATTAGGAAATAATATCTATCCTTAATGATCAGATCTGCAGGTCATAATGAAGAGATATTCTCAGATACCATCATAATTGTACAGATCTTTACATAAATGAGCGAATATACGACCAGGCTGGTCGTATATAGAACTTTATCTCTTCGTGTAAAAATCATGTTGGTCGATAGGCGAGCCGTATCTCTGCTACGTGTCCGCCACGTGTCGAAAATCCTTTCCACGTCATCAGCAACTGATTTATGGATAAACACTATGCATGATAATGAAAGGGAGCAGCATGGTGATCAAGAGGCGCATCATGCGGCGGTTTCCACTAGAAAACGCCAGACATTCAGCAATGCCCTGGAAAATAACATGTGGGCCAAGACAATACTAGGAGTTCAGCATCACACCCACCAAATTCGAATCCAGGGTATCTAACAGCCATCGAGATGGAAAATTCCCAATAAAGGAGCCATCTCACTCGGGTTAACAGGCAGATCGAGGAGGTCCTGGCTCGGTTACCCCCTCTGGCAACCGATGTTAATGGCGAAATGAGGCAAAGTGGGTCTCATAGTTCTCACAGGAATAACCGATCCAATCCCAGTTGTTCTGTCAGGGCTGCAACTCTGAGCTCCGCACCTTTCGAGCAAAATCAGCGGAGTGCTCAACCTGCCAATCCTCACAAAAACCATCGTCCCCATATTAGTCGATCAGTCAGAACTTCGACCCCAAACTCTGCTCCTTCTGAACATATTCCAAGGAATGTTCACAATAACCCAACAGGGCGAGCTGGGACCAATTCAAGGAGGCAAAACACCCCAGCAAGTCCATCCGTGCCGTGATCAGAGCCTCCAGCATAGAAGACCTCGGGAGATCGGGGTAGAACCAATACGAGCCAACCTAGTGCGCCCTGATGGAATGAGGATAGCCTCATTGATACGACATCTGCCATCACCGGTTAGAGATCCAACACCATCGCGTCCTCAGAGGAATGCTCTAGTTCGAGGGGATAGCAGGAGAAATCCTTCTCCCTCAGAGGACGTCTATGCCCCACAGCCTAGCGCTAATAATCCAGGTCCTCAATCTCAACCGCAGGTTGTAAGTTTCGCTAATGGAAGCTATTGGAAGGGGAGCCAACATGGAGGTAGGCCTGAAAGCAACTTGAGGAATCATTTGAGTTCTACACAAAGTCTTTGTTCCGATCCACATCTTGACTTGTGTGATCATTTGAATTCCCAAAGGAGGTATCTAGCTCGCCATGATGATGTGAGTTATACTCAGCACGGAAGAGATCCGTCTATCGTACGCGACAATAGGAATGTCCCACCTAACCAAGCTCAAGCTTGGAGGGAAATAACCCATGTAACACATACAATATGATGGGGTTGGTGATCAGCTCCTGGTTAACCTAGATAGACCAAAGATCCAACCCTCGAGTGGCTGGCATTGATGGAAGAACAAATGAAGAGGCTCTTATCTGGAAAAGGAATTGATGATTGTGATTCCTATGAGGAGCTTGAGCTTTTCGCTCCAAACATCACAGCAGCTCCGTATCATGTTGGCTTCAGGATGCCGACCATGCCTGCATTTGATGGAAATTCATATCCATCCAATCACCTCAGGACATTCAATATGCTAATGATGGCCCACAGTGTCGATTTTGACTTAAGGTGTATTTTGCTCCCTGCAACTCTGATCGGACCTGCCAAATTGTGGTTCAATAAGTACAAAATTCATTCAATCACCTCGTGGAAGAAATTGTCTTCCAAGTTTAAGAGGAATTTCTGGGCTTCGAAAGAAACTCGCGTTGAGGCCGACCCGTTGGACAACATAAAACAAAAACCTGGTGAGTCCCTCAAAGCATATATGAGTAGATTCACCAAAACTGCAGCACGAGCTAGAGATGTTGATGATAGCTCTAAGCTCATGGAAATGAGGACATGAATCATGGTAGGAGGTGATTATGGGAGGAACTCCAGTGAGAAAGGAGTAAAAAGTGTAGATAAATTATTGGCCCAGGCTTAGGAATGGATAAATTTGGAGGAGGAGCGAGCTGCTATCGCAGGAACCAACTAGACCCCTATTCATCCCGTTGGAGCAGTGGCAAATTTTGCAGCTACGGCTCAACCTGTTACCCAGAATAATCGTGTGGGAAATAATAAAAGAAAGGGGAATAGTGAGGGCGACCAGAACGGTACAAAGAAGAACAAACCCGGGGAAAAATTCAAGCCCATTTATGCCACCTACACTGACCTGATCAATACATGAGAACATATTTTCCTAACAAACTCTAATCGCCTTCCATGGAAGAAGCCAGAGTCATTGAGGCACTAGAGGGCGAAGAGAGATCCCTCTAAGTTTTGTCAATATCATAATGACATCGGTCATAACACTGATGATTGTCGACAATTGAAGGATGAGATCAAAACTCTCATTCGAGCTAGACCGTTAGCCCAGTATGCACGAAACTGAGTAGTTCCCAATCAATCAACTGAGCAGAATGCTCATCCAGCCCCAAAAGCACCGATCGACCAACCCAAATCTTAGACAAAATAGGGGAGCCAAGTTGATCCCCCTCCAATAGTAGGAGGGGATATAACCACTATTTCAAGAGGACCCCATTGGGAAGGCACAAGCAATGGGGCCCAAAAAAGGTCTATACAGGAGTTAGAAACCCACAACGGTGCTGAATTTATCCCGGAGCAACGGTTATCAAAACAACAACGGTTGGAGAAACAACCAATCATTTTTCACGGAAGAGGACGCTAGCCACGTTCAATTCCATAATGATCCGCTGGTGGTAACCGTTCAGCTCGCTAATTGAAGGGTACGAAGGATATTGGTTGATAATGGGAGCTCAGTAAATGTGCTATTCAGGTCCACCCTAGAAAAGATGGGATAGTCCATAATCAATCTTAAAATGACCTGAATGACCGTGTACGGATTCTCAAGTGAAGGAACAACAACCATAGGGATGATCAGACTAGTAGTTACTCTAGGGGATGATACAAGAACTGTTTCTAAAATACTCGAGTTCATCGTAATCAATTGCCCGGCCATATACAATGCAATTTTTGGGCGACCCGCATTGATGAATTTTGAGGCCATCACCTCGATTCGACACCTGGCGATGAAGTTTACCTCAACTTCAGGTATATGTACTGTGAGAGGAGATCAACTCCCTGCCAGAGAATTCTATAGCATTTCCATGAGGGTAAAATCACAACCCGAGCAGGAAGCGATGGTCGTAATTGAAGGAGGAGAGGAGCCCCGGGTAATGGAAGTTACCTGTGGGGCGGAAGAACCTCAAGAAGGAGAAAACGAGGTTGCTCAACAAGAGGACATTGATCCAAGATTAGGCAAAGACAGGTCTGAGCTCCAAGCATTGGAGGAGCTTGAGGAAATCAGTATCGACCCAGAGGCACCTTCAAGGGTTATAAAGGTTGGGAAAAACCTTGGAGCCGAAAGAAAGGAGTTGTTCGAGTTCTTGAGAAATAACCTAGATATCTTTGCCTAGTCACATGAAGATATGGTGGGAATTAGTCTGAATGTAATAATGCATACTTTGAATTTGGGTTGGAGTGTGCCTACAAAGGCCCAAAAATGAAGGCTTTTTGGGAAAGAATGATCAGAAGCGTTAGAAGAAGAAGTGGCTTACCTACTTAAGTGTGAATCTATCAGGGAAGAAAAATATCCAAACTGGGTTGCTAACCTTGTTCTAGTCATGAAACCCAATGGAAAGTGGAGAACTTGCATTGGCTTCTCTGATTTCAACAAGGCATGACCTAAGGACTCTTTCCCACTACCTAGAATCGATTAATTGGTAGACGCAATGGCCGGTCATGAGCTCATGTCTTTCATGGATGCATATTCTGGATATAACCAGATTGCGATGAACCCTACAGGCAAACAAACTCAGCGGTTAGCCACATACACATCTCGGACATGCAACAGGCAATAATGAAGTATGAGCAAGCACAAAGCAAGTCATTCCTAGGAACATCCACACAACACAAAGCACACAACAAGGCAAGTGGCACACAATGGCCCAACGAAGATAACAAACAAGTAACACATAAGCAACAAGGAAGCACACAGGGGCAAGTATGGATAAATGTTATTTCATTAATATATACCCTTGATAGGGCAAGGGAGTACACAGCTATGGCCCCTATCTGCTGATGGCCATGGTGCTTCCCTAAGTCATCAGGTCACCTCCCCCTAAGGAGCCTTCTAGGGAAATAAAGTCTTCCCAGGAACATATATGATTTTTGTCTGGGAGACATATGCAATATTACAAAACTGCCACTACCCTATCCCATGAGGTTGCTTGGTGCAAGACTTGAGTAATGATCAAGCACCAACGCATGCTCATTTACAAAATGGCCCCATGTGGGTGTGCCAAAGGGGCAGCACGCCACACCACGCACAGTGATCAAGAGTCAAGCGCTCGCTAGCTTTGTGACCGAATGCACAGGTTTTCAGGACGAGCCAATGAGAGAACTAGTGAAAGAATTGTGGGAAATCTTCATTGATGGATCCTCTAAAGAGAAAGAATTAGGAGCTGGGATAATTCTGATATCACCTGAAGATCATCAATTCCATACAACTCTCAGGTTTGGGTTCGAAGCATCCAACAACGAGGCAGAGTACGAAGCTTTATTGGCACGAATAAGGGTGGTGATACAACTGAAGGCAAAAGCGATCAGTGTTATAGTGATTCCCAGGTCGTGGTTAATCAAATATTGAGGGGAGTATCAAGCTTGCAGTATCAAAAATGGTGGCCTACTTAGCTAAGGTTAAAGGTGATTTGTCTGAATTTGAGTTATGGTCCATTGAACAAGTACCCTGCGAACAGAATTCCAATGCAGATGCTTTAGCCCGACTTGCCACCACCAAAGAGGTGGATACACTGAACTTAGTCCCGGTGGAGTTCTTAAAACAACCAAGCATAATGTCAGAATTTGTTGAGGTCGGAATGATTGACATGAAACCGACCTTAATAACCCCCTTAGTGGAGTACCTCAAAATCGATAAACTACTAGGCGATTGAAAGGACGCAAGAAAATTGCTATATCAAGCCCTGCAGTATGTTTTGGTTGAAAGGGTTCTATATTGACGAGGGCATTTGCTACCCCTCCTATGGTGTGTTATGCCCAAGGAAGAGCAAACTGTCTTGCCGAAGATACATGAAAGGTTATGTGGAGACCACGCTGGGGGGCAAAACTTGCCTCTAAAGATATTGAGAAAGGGCTATTTTTGGCCTATGTTGAACAAGGACTCGGCCTCGTACGTGCATAAATGCGACAAGTTCCAACACTTCGCCACCATTGCTCGGACAATACCCATTGAGGTAAGCATGATCTCATCCCCCTGTCCATTTGCAGTATGGGGAATCGACTTGATTGGTTATTTACCAACAGGAAAAGGAGGAGTTCGTTATGCAGTTGTTGCCATCAAATACTTCACGAAGTGGGTCAAGGCCAAGCCTCTGGCAACCATAACCTTGAATAGAGTCTTGGATTTCATCGTAAATAACATCATATGTCGCTTTGGGCTCCCAAAAAAGATCATGTCAGACAATGAAACTCAGTTCGATAGCGATCTCTTCACAAACTTTTGTGGGAAATACGACATAACCAAGAGCTTCTCGTCAGTAGCATACTTGCAAGCTAATGGGCAGTTCGAGGTTGTAAACAAAACCCTAAAGGCAAGCTTAAAGAAGCGGTTAGATGAAGCTAAGGGATTATGGCCTGAGCAACTCCCACAAGTACTTTGGGCCTATAGAACCTCACATAGCACCTCCACAGGGCATACTCCATTCTCTTTGATTTTCGGAAGTGAGGCTATCTCCCGAGTGAGGCACTAGTGATGACACATAGATAGAGAACATTTGTCCAAGATCAAAACCACTTGTTACTCAACACATCCCTGGATCTGATTGAGGAAAAATGAAATGAGTCATAATTGTAGCTCGCCCAATATCAACAGAGAATCACTCGTTACTTCAACTCGAAGGTGAAAGGTCGCAAACTCGGACTCAGTGATTTAGTGCTTCAGAGAGTGTTTTTGGCAAGTAAAGATCCCAAGGACGGTGTATTAGGACTGAACTGAGAAGGGCCATACCAGATCAAGGAAATCCTACGTGAAGGGACCTTTAAACTAGCTGGGTTAAATGGAGAGATAATTCCACGAACCTAGAATGCCCTACATCTTAAAAAATACTATCAGTAATAGTTGACGTAGATAATTTCTTTAATGTTTTCGGTACTTTTCCATGCAAGTCTTATTTATAAAATTCATTTTATCTAAATAACATTGGATTTTTACATAGAGCCAATATTTTCATCTTATTCTTGTAAAGTATCATGTGCTCATTTTGTAAAAGCGATCTAGAATATGCATAAATTTTGGTCGCTTGGGGGCACATAATTGAAGAACTTTTAAACGAGTTTAGCATATTCAGATAAAATTTGAAACTTAGAATTTGGAAAAATTGATTATTCAGCGACTTTTTAATGCTCTGATTTTCAAAGTAATTATAAATATGAACTAAGTTGCGAAAATTCTAAGACAAAACAAAACCTAGAAAACAACTAGGAAATCCTAGATATAACCAAGTCTGAGGCTTGACTCTTAACAGGTATGTTATCCCTCAAAAATACAAGGATGACGTGGCGAATGAGAATGAGACACGTGACATCAACAATCGGGGAAAAACAACAAAGTATTGAGAAAAGACCGATGGGCAAAATAGATAGGTCTAGGACCTAGGAAAGTCAACCAAGCCTAAACCCCCTAGGGGTGGTCGGCCTGACCCGTACCCCTAGGGGTGGTTGGCCTAAGCAGGCCCAAGGGCCTAGAAGTAGTCGGCCTGACCCCTTACTCCGGGGGTGGTCGACCCCAGCATGCACAAGGACCCTTAGGGGTGGTCGACCTGACCCCAAACCCTAGGGTAGTCGGCCCCAATATGCCCAAGGACCCCTAGGGGTGGTCGGCCTGACCTCAACTCCTAGGATGATCGGCCTAAGCAGGCCCAAGATCCACCTGGGTGGTCGGCCCACCCTATCTTTCATGGGGTGGTCAGCCTAAACCCTCAAGTACACTTCACTGAGAAATAATCACTCTCGTTCAAATTGAGATAAGTAGGCCTGGTACCCAGAAGATCAACAGGCCTAGCACCCAGAGGATCAATAGGTCCAGCATCCAGAAGGTCGCAGGTCTAGCACCCAAGCTTTAGTCATCGGGCCTAGCACCTAAGTCTCATATATCGACAGAGACTTAACATTTTGCCAGAAGTTTCAATCATGCCTTGTCTACCACGATCTAAAGAAACAATGAGAAGACCCACGATCTCATGATCGTGGGGAGGTGGACACGTATCTCCACTACCTGATAATCGTGTGCCAAACCACGATCCCAGTATGACTAGTCATGTAACAGCCCCTGGGTACTATAAATAAGGGACCCAGGGCTTCATAAAAAGGGGATCTTCTCTCATCATCTGGAATTTGGGGAGAAAAATCTGAGTGATGAGTGAACTCATCAGTTTGTGCTTGTAATTGTCGAGTAATTCAATACTAAAGACAAAGTGGATTAGGTTATTACTGTTCATTAGAATGAACAAGGCTGAACCACTATAAAATTCCTGTGTGTTTATTTAAGATAATCGTACTCTGTCATTTGTTTCATTTATTTCATTCAAAAGGTGTCGTATATTGCACATACGACCGTTGACCAATTTCACAAGTCAACATTTTGGTGCTTTCATTGAGAGTACGAAATCCATAAACACATTTTCATCATTTTTACAATGCCTCCAAAATCCAGTCAGACCAAGAAGACTGCTCCCAGGGATTCCACCACCCAGGATCCCATAGATCCTATTAACGAACCTCAGGTGGAGTTTGGAGATCAACCTGATGCTGAAGATACACAGGACGCTCACTAGGAGGAGATGGCACAATTTCTAGTGAGGCAGGAGGCCTTTGCTGCAGAAATCGCCCATCAGAGGCGACTATGGAACAACAACGATGGGAGATCGATGAGCAGATCCAGAGGATGATCTAGAGGGAGCAGGAGGATGACCAGAAGCACCAGGAGGCCATTGTGGCCTTGGAGGCGGCTACTCTGTTAGCTCGAGCTAACGCTGAAGCTACTGCTCAGGCGGTGAGGGAGGCTCAGGCCAAAGCAACAGGAATGCGAGACAACAATAACCGAGAGTTCTAGGGGAGGAGTAGGACCTCAAGGACACTCTCAGAACCACTTTCCCAGAGACAGGATGAAGAGGCACAATCCAAGACTGCCTCCTCCATGACTAAGAAGAATAACACTCCATCTCGGAGTTGGAGTATTACCAACTCGAAGGCCCCCTCCCAGGGGGACCGATGAAACAACGCAGGAGATGAGGGTCAAACATCTGAAAGGTGTGACAGGACTTGAAATGGCCGCTCAAAATCTCAAAGTCATGTAGGAGGAGAGGCTCGGGGGCAGGGTCGCATCGACAGGGGCAATGTGGACCTACCACCCCTACACCCTCAGTCTCGCAAGGGAAAATAGCTGATGGATAACATAAGTATTGTGTTCGATAGGCTGGGGAAAGATGCGCAACCTCAGGATTTGAGAATAGTCATCAACAGGAGGACTAGTGCCTAAGAGGGGGGGTACCAGGGGCCTCTACCCCACCTAGAGTAGCGATCCCACCTGCAGTGCAGGCTCAAATAGATGCACTCATTATGGATGTTCAGGGTTTAACAAAGAAACCTTCAGATATCGAGTTGGCCTATAGAAGTGGGATTCCTTTCAATGCCAAGGTCCAAGCTACCCAACCACCACTGAAATATAAGACCTTGAAACTATCTACATACACTAGGAAGGAGGACCCACTATGACACATTGGGAAGTTCGAGGATCTGATGGAGTTACTCGGTGTGGAGCATGATTATAGGTGTAGGATATTCCTTACCACTCTCTCTGACTCAGCTCAGGAATGGTATTGGAAATTCAAACCTGGATCCATCACTTCCTGGGAGCAGTTCAGGAAGGAATTCTGCAAGGTCTTTAGTGCCGAGTGGATTCAACCGTGTAATGCCCCAAATTTCCTAATAATGTTTAAGACCTTGATTAGGAGGCCGGGAGGGCCATAATTGATTTGTTATGATATTTAATGATTAAATGCGTGTTTATGTGAATTATATTATTATATGATGATAAATGCATGCATATGGGTGTATTTATAATTATAAGGGTGTTTTGGTAATTTGGCCCATTGAGGGCATATTTGTATATTTGGGTGCATATTGTAATTTGTGGATGAGATTCCATTATTATGGAGATATATTCGAGCTATTCGGGATGAGACGGTCTTATATTATTGATTAGCGGTTTTGTCATAACGGAGGTCTTTTATGGGGATATTGAGTTATGAGGAAGTTATTTGATGATAAATTGGGAGTTATTGAGATCAGGAGAAAATTCGGAGAGTTTTGACTATAATGTCCCCGGGGGTGTTTTTGGGACCCCAAGCACTAGGTTTTATTTGATGTTACTTAAGCTTGAAGTAGCTTGTCATATAGAACGTATGTTAGAAAACATTTCTTCTCTCCTTCGTTAGCTCATTTTACCGTTCGAAGCCTTTTTGAAGAAATCTTGAGTTCTAGGAGTCGGAATCAAGCGAGGGCTGAGGCATAGCGATCCTAGGAAAGATTAGAAGCTTCTTAATCGAAGGATTTGACAAAAAACAACACAATCAAAGGTAATCTAAGTTTAAGTTTTGAGTTTTTTTTGGAGTTTCTAAGCTTAGAATTGGATTTTGTGAATCGTTGAGTTTTTGGTTTGATTGAGCCTTGGGTTTTGATGGTTTTGGACCATTGGGAAGCTTGGGAACTTTGATTTGATGATTTGGTAATGTTTAGGCCTTGTTTTGGAGGCTTTGGGATGTTGAAAATCGTGTTTGGGGATGGCTCTGGGTTGGGGGCCGCGGCCCTAGCTCAATGAAGCAAGTGGGAGGTTTTTGCCCTTACTGGGCACCGCGGCCCTTGGTGTTGGGCGCCGCGGCCCTTGCTCCTGGAGTGGCTGGGGGCCGCGTCCCAAGGTGTCAGGGACGCGGCTCTTGAGCAGGGTTGAGCCCGTTTGTGTGTTTTGACCTCGGGAACATAGTTTTAGGCCTCGGGATGGTTCCTACTACTTGGATTAGTTTGGATTGATGTCCCAGAGGCTAGATATTGGTTTGGAAACCTATGTTGATCAGTTTTATTAATGATTTCCCGTATTTGGTTATGACTAGGTGACCGCCAAAGGACTAAAAGTTGATCGTTCTCAAGGGTCGTTCTTTTACTCGTTCTAGCTCGAATCTGAGGTAAGAAAACTGCACCCTGTGTATATGTGACATGCATGGCTATTCTTGATGCATGTTGGTTGATTAAATGTGACATGCATGGTTATGATTGAGGCATGTCAAGTGATTAAATGTGATGCATGTGCTGCACGAGAAACATGTGATTAGGGCATGCTATGACTATTGAATATGAGAATGTTCATAGCTTGAGCCTCTGTGTTTATGCATGGTCCTAATTATGCTAGCTGTTGTTAAGTAAGCATGATGAATGCCTTATATTTGGATATTTGACATATGATATATGTTTGGTGGCATTGCTTGCTTGTGTGTGGCACCAACTATTTAGAATCGGCACTGGTCGCGTATCACTGACCTGAGAGTCAGAAATGGCATAGCGTCGAGGACGCAGGGCCGAATGAAGATTAGATCTAATAGATATTAGCATTGACTGACTCATATGGGGTATTAATGCTGGACCGACCCGAAGGTCGATGAAAATTATAAGCGCTTGGCTAGTCTAGGACTAGTTACTCAGAGCCAGGGCCTAAGGCCTAAGTGACTGCTTGTCACATGGCTAGGGAACAGTGTTCCATAGTTATGAATCTAGGGTCATGAGGAAGGTTATGTTGGTGACTAATCATCATGCACCTATCCTGTTTAAGCTAGTGAAAGGATCACTTTTTTATAAAGGGAACGAAACCCACTTTAGTGACTTGTACCACTGTCACTCTTTTATTCAGGGCTAACAGCCCTATATGGTTACCGGAACCACCAATGTTAAATCACTTATCTGATTGAGATTGACTTGATAGTCATCCACTCAGGAGGGCAGGATTTCTTATCCTGGATACCCATCATTACATGGATTTGTTTACCTGCCTGATGAGGGCTATATCTGCTAGGCGTGTGCCTTATGATTTGATGACATGTTATTACTGTTCATGAGCATATTAATTTTTCTTGCTGGGCTTCGGCTCACGGGTGCTATGTGGTGCAGGTAAAGGCAAGAGAAAGCTGGACCATCCTTGAGTTGGAGAGCTTTGGTGGAAATGTGTACATATGCAGCTACTCGACCGCCACGACCGAGGTTTGAAGGAAGGGAGTTAGCGCTAAACCTTGTTTTGCCGCTTAGACCGACTGGTTGTAAATATTTTCCTATAATAGACCTTTAAATTATATTTTTGGGATCCCAATGTATATAATAAACGTTCTAATGAAACGTTATATCTTAACCAAAAATTTTAATCCCTAAACTGCTAATCATCCTTAGTTACACGATTTTGGCCAAATGACTCGATTAGCAAGTTTAGCACTGTTTACAGGGCACACCGTAACAGTCCCTGGAGTTTAGGGCGTTACAACTTGGTATCAAAGCGAGCCAAGGTTTATGGTTCCTAAAGACAAGCTGGGCATGTACACTTGTCACTGAAGATAGCTTCATTCAGGGAATGGTAACTATTTCTGTAGGTATGTGCTTAACTGCTTAAATAGAATGTAAATGCTTTTCCTGCACATTGTATTAGGGAGCATGAGATTCTGATAGAGCCTGGCTCTTGACTATATGATTATATGCTCCATGAATATATACATATATATATGAATGTGATTATATGGTTACCTACTCTGTGAATTTATAATTGTGATATTTTCATGTTGGAGTTGGAGGCATGGTATGAATGTTGGAAGAGCAGGGATTATGATTAATGTATGAATGCCATGGGCATGTTTTAGCACTGCAAGTGGTTAATGAATGTGGTGTGGTAAGATTTATCCTGTGGGGGAAAGCTCTTGTTATGCTCATCATGATTAGTGGGTCAAGTTATTGACTGCAGATTTAATCAGCAGGTTCATATTCAAGGCAGATAATGAGGCCTGGTGGTGGTTATAATGAGGCTAGGGGTTACAGCCAGGGTATCAGTTCTTCATCTGCTCCTATGAATTTTCAGCAGATGATCACAGATTTGCAATCAAGGTTGCAAAGGCATGAGGAAGAGATTAGGTGTTTGAAGCAACAGCGGAATATGTTGGGGAGCACCTCTTCCTTTGCTATGCCAGGAGTGGCATCACTTTTTGCTCAGTCTAGGGTTAAGAATAGATGGGAATTCCTCTGTGGAAGATTCCAGGAATATTACCCTCCAGTCTTCAAGGGAGGCCTAGATCCATTCAGAGCTGAGCAATGGATGGGCATGATCAGTTCCATTCTTGATAGTATGGGGCTGGTGGGTCGCGATAGGGTGATCTGTGCGACAAATGTATTGCGGGATGATGCCCGGACGTGGTGGGAGGTAGTATCTCAGACACGGGACACAGCTGTGATGGACTGGAAAGAATTCAGGCAACTGTTTAATGAAAAGTATTATTGTGATGTAGCTAAGACCACTAAGATGAATGAGTTTCTGAATCTCGTTCAGGGTAATGCATCACTGACCGAGTATGTTAATAGATTTGATGGGTTGGTCAAGTTTGCTTTAGATATGGTACCCACAGATGTAGTTCCAAAGGAAAGGTTTATTCAGGGGTTGAATCCTAGAATAGTTCAGGGCATTAGAGTTGCCCCAGTGCATGAAGTCTCTACCTATGGTCAGGTGGTAGGGATGTCTCTTGCCGTTGAGAGCGCAAGACATCAGATTGGGCAGCAGAGTGCTGGAGAGCACGGAGCTCAGATAGTGGTACCTCCACTTATTGGAGCAAGTGAAAAGGAAAGCCGGAAGACATATCCAGTATGCGCTCGGTGTAAAAGGCATCATCTAGGAGAATGTCGAGCAATGGCGTGTTTTTCATGTAATATGTTTGGACATCGTAAGAGGAATTGCCCAATGCGAAAGAAGGATGAGCAAAAGGGGATGAACAGCTCAACTCTAGCTCGAGTGTTTATTCCAATGCAGTCGGAATTTGAGACAGAGACTAGTTCCTCAGGGGTGACAGGTTAGTTTGCTAGTTCTGATTTCTAAGTTATACAGATTGGTTTTGGTGCCATGCTATAACCACTTTGCAGGAGTTCCTGGACCGACCCGACAAATACATGAAGCTAGATGATGCTATCATGAAGGAAGAAAAATGCATAAACCATCCAACCACTGTAAAGGCAGATAAGAACAGCGCAAACCCTCAGGGCGGTAGTGGGGGTAACGGTAAGAAGAGGAATACCTCAGGGGCCGAGCAGGGGGGAGAAAAGAAAGCTAAGTCAGCACCCACCGACAAACAAGCTAAGCATCAACCCTACCAGGCCAGGTTCCCAATTATACCTTCCTGACCACATCAAGGGCTGAGATTTACTTGTCAACATACCAGGAGGTACCATACTGAAAGCTACCACCCTTGCGTTCAGAAGGAAAAAAGGACAAGAATAAGTTTTGTCGTTTCCATAATGATTATGGGCACGAAAAAAATGAGTGCAAACAATTGAAGGATGAAATAGAGTTTCTTCTCTGATCAGGAAAACTCTCGAGGTACCGAGGCAAGACCAAGACCCCAAGCAGGAACCCAGAATTCTGAAGGCAGAGAAATCCACCACTAGAGCCGGCAGCTGTAGACTTCACACTGGAACCATATGTGGAGGGCCCCACATAGCAAGCAACAGTAACAATGCTCACGAGCGATATGTAAGGACCCTCATGCATGAGATAGGGGAGTCTTCCCAGTGTATGGCGGTCGAGGAACGGTCTCCAAAAAATCCAAAGTATGAAAGTGAAACACTCACTTTTACAGAGGATGACGCTAGACATGTAAGGTACCACCACAATGACCCTCTAGTCCTTACCATTCAAATCTCCAATGCCAGTGTAAAGCGGTGCTTGGTGGATACGGGAAGATTGGTAGATATCAGCTACAAATCAACCCTCTAGAAGATAAAGCTCACGGTCAAGGACCTAACACCGTGTTCCCAAGTGATATATGGTTTCACGGGAGAATGCCTAGCACCAACAAGAACTATCAAACTACCGGTCACAGCGGGAGATGCCCCCAGGCACGAGACTGTGATAACAGAGTTCCTGGTGGTAGATTGCTCATCAACTTACAATGTAGTACTCGGGAGACCCCTCCTAATGGCATTACATGCAGCAGTATCTATCTGGCATCTATCTTTGAAGTTCCCCACCAGCGCAGAGCAAGGATGCGTATAGGGTAACCAAAGGGAAGCACAAGAATGCTATAATGCATCAGTGGTCAAGGAAAAGAAAGGACCATGAGTAAACAACATGATAGTAACGTGCGGCGAAGAGAATGAAGGAACCAATGATGTTGTCAACATGGAAGTTGACGTTGAAAGAAACACTTTACTGGAGCCGGGGGCTCCTTTTAACGAAGATTTGTTGTTATAGCAAGTTTCCCAAAGTGAGGGAAATGACATCAATCCTCGCTTTGTGTATGAAGCCATGTTTCTAGTTGAACTCACTCCCCCATCGTATAGAAGGGAGACATACGATCAGGGGAGGAACCATCAACCGATAGAAGAGTCACTCGATTTAATTGAAGAAAGACAAGAAAAGGCAAGTCTCAGGGTAGCAGCACATCAACAAAAAGTGGACAGATACTTCAACTCCAGAGTGAAAGATTGAAAATTCCAAGTTAGGGACTTAGTACTCATGAGGATATTCCTAAACACTAAGGACACTACGGCAGGGGTACTAGGACCTAATTGGGAAGGGTCATGCCTTGTGGAGGAGATGATACCACCAGGGACATACAAGATATCTTGACTGAATGGTGAACTAATCAGAAACTACTGGAATGGCGAACACCTCTGCCAATTCTATCAATGAATTTTCTTAGTAGCAATACAAGTTTTAATTTGCAAATGTATTATTTACGAATTATCTATGTAATAGCCATTGTGCTTCAGTGAATGAATTTAATTTCTAAAGTTTCTCTTAGTTCTTTAAATTTTGTTCAACGAAGGACTTGTCCTGTAGACCTGGCAACCCCATTGAATCATGTTCGATTCTTGTCCCTGAGGGACCTATCAACCCATACAATCCAAACAAGAGGCTGGTCCGAGGACCTTGTCGCCAACTATTTGATCATGTTCGATCCTGGTTCTTGAGGAACCTATCGACCCACACGATCAACAAAAGAGACAGGTCCTAGGACCTTGTCAGAAAATTAATATATCATGTTCGATCTTGGTTCTTGAGGATCCTATCGACCCATACAATCCAAACAAGAGACTGGTCTGAGGACCTTGTCGCCAACTATTTGATCATGTTCGATCCTGGTTCTTGAGGAACATATGGACCCACATGATCAACAAAAGAGACAGGTCCTAGGACCTTGTCGCCAAATTAATGGATCATGTTCAATCTTGGTTCTTAAGGAGCCTATCGACCCATAAGATCCAAATAAGAGACTGGTCCAAGGACCTTGTCGCCAAACTATTTGATCATGTTCAATCCTGGTTCTTGAGGAACCTATCGACCCACACGATCAACAAGAGAGATAGGTCCTAGGACCTTGTCATCAAATTATGGATCATGTTCGATCTTGGTTCTTGAGGAGCCTATCGACCCATACGATCCAAACGAGAGACTGGTCTGAGGACCTAGTCGCCATTATTTGATCACGTTCGATCCTGGTTCTTGAGGAACCTATCAACCCATACGATCAACAAACAAGAGACTGGCCCGAAGACCAATTTCCATCATCGGATCATAATCGAATCTGGTCCTTGAGGGACTAATCGATAATTTGATCTAAGACTCGTTACAGGCTCGATTAGCCCATCTAGACCCGGTTGGTCCAACTTAGACACTTCTGTCTGTAATCATTATAACGAGTACACGAGAGATTACGTAGATCGTGATCAACACTTGCTACACAATATGCATCTGTGCATAGGTATCATTGCTACTGAGTATGAAACCACCACCCGACTATCAATGAGGGAAAATCATTTGTTGCTTGCATCATTGAGTGAAAAGGATAATACTATGTGTCTAAATGCTCGAAGCAAGGCATGGTCAGGTAGCAAGTGACCAAGGCTCTTAAAACCCATGATCACTTGGGGGCATATAGTACATACCGATCGGGGTATACATGAGAAATGAGGGCGTGACCTTAAGTACTAAGCAAGCTCAAGTTTTTCTAGGACATTTGTTCAACATATGTTCCGAAAGTGCAAAAAACACAAACAAAAAAGGCATTGGTAGGGAGATTCCTAGCCATGTCCCTTATGGGGTGGTCGGCTAGTCCATCAACCCTATAGGGTGGTTGGCCTATCACCCATGGGGTGGTCGACCTGACCGTTTTGTTCTTGGTACTTGGTGAAGTATCATACTACTCACATTACCATGGTTGTTAGCATGAAAAACATAAAAGAGTAAGGATAGTATGGCACACAAAATACATGTGTTCAGAGTATACTGATACCTGAACCAATGAGGGTTGTGAGTTGATATACTTAGTAAGCATTGGAAATAAAAAATTTCAATCAATACACTGAGTACTCATAACAAAAAAGCATAAAGGCATAAAATGCCATAGGTACAAATTGTCAAGTACAAGGTGCCCCACCAATGGCATGAAAGGAAAGACAGAATAAAAGACCAAGAGAAGACTAACTAGGGCGAGGAGTATCATCTGAAAGACCACCTTGAGCCTCGACAGCCTCAAGAGCCAGACACTTCTTAAGCTCTTTCGCTCGCGTCTTCTCGGGAAAGAAATCCAAGTTCAGATCTTTGTTGGACTTCCAGATCAAGTAGAAGCAAGAGAAAGTTGTCTCTGAATACTCTTCTCAAGTCTTGTCCCAGATAGCCTTGACCTCTTGCTCCTTCTCGACAAGAGCATCCTTCCGCAGTTGGTCCATGTCAGCAATCAACTTCTCTTTCTCAGCTTCAGACTGTTGGAGCTGATCGACAAGTTTCCCCTACTGTTTGAGCTCCATGATACTGCGAAGAGTGTTGATCTTTTCATATTTCAAAGCAATGTCTGCATCCTTAGAGCCAAGAACTCGCCTAAAGTCCAGCACCTCATGGTGGAATGATTCAAGTTCAAAACAAAAGTTGGACCAAAATAATTAGCCATGCCCCGGAAGTATGGATGAAGAGGAATGAGGGAAAACCACCTTAGGCTAGAACTGTGAATAGAACACTCTTGAGAATGATTAGCATAGCGATGAGAACCCTCGTTATAATCTTGCCGAGAGGAAGATTGGTAGGGAACCTGACTAGTATCTCGGTGTGAAGGGTGTTGCAATGGTTCTCGCTGACCTGACCTATCCCGCTGAGAAGAATGACTCCACTGAGGTGTGCCATGGGTGCCTTGGGAGCCGCGGGGCGTACTGTGCTGAGAAGTAATCTAAGAAGAGCCCGGTGAGGAGCCCTGAGTGATATGCCTGGCAATCTGACGATCATCTTCAGAGGGTTGCCGAGTTATCTGTTTCACTCTCATCATTGGACAGTATCTCTTTAAGAAATCCTCCTCACTGAATAAGTATAGAACGGAACGAGGGAGAATCCTTTTCAACCTTTCCAAAAACTCCTGGGGAGTACGCTCACTTACTGACTTGTCTGATGAAGAGGAGCTGGACATCTGCAACTGAATAAAAATAAAGATTAAAGTTAGTAAATAAGCATAATGGAGCCAATGGCTGGGGGCATGTTCATGAACTAAAAAGTAAAAATGAAGAAATCAGGAGCAAAATTCTATACAGGGGGTATATAGGGGTCGACCGAGTGAGCCTAAGCATAGGCTGACTACCCCAAGGAAGTAAGCTTCAGAAAAGTGCCTGAGGACCGTTCAAGTCTCTAGAATATTTTAGGATCCCAGGTGGTCGGCTTATGCTTGGGGCGACCACCCTGAATCCCTAAAAATTGCCTAAGGAAGAAAAGGGAGTGCTCAGCCTGTGAAGCTCTAAGGGAGTACTCGGGCCATGTCAAGGAGGTGCTCGACCCAAACATGGGCCTATCCCTGAAAATATCCTAAGGAAGAAAAGGGAGTGCTCAGCCTATGAAGCTCTAAGGGACTACTCAGCCCATGCCAAGGAGGTACTCGGCCCATGCCAAGGAGGTGCTCGACCCAAACCTGGGCCTATCCCTGGAAATCGCGGGCACCAGGATTGGAGTCCTAGAAATCCCCCTGACTATTGAGTGTTCGGCCTAGGGTCTTGCATCCCTGGAAATCGCCCAGACTAAGGACTTTTACAGAGAAATATTGATTCAAGATGTTCAATTATTTTTTATCAGGATACAACAGAGCAAGAAGATTCAGTCAAAAATTCCTCAAAAATACAAAGTGTTTCTTATGAATCTAAGCACACTTAAATTAAATGATGTGAGGATTAGAGGAAAGTACTTACCAAAGATCTAAGTTTGATGAGGAACTCGAGAAATCAGACTTGGATCTATTTGAAAGTGGCCCATGGAGCAGGAATGAGGAAGAGGATCTACTTATAATCTCTCAGGCAGACAAGATATTTTTAGGAATTCAAATTTTCTTGAAAAATATCTAATATGGTTAAAATTTAAATTCCTTGAAAAATATTTATATTTTTAGGAATTAAAATTCCTTGAAATATATTTTTTTAATTTTTAGGAATTAATATCATTGAAAAATATATTATATTTTTAGGACTTTGAAACTCCTTGAAAAATATGTTATATTTTTTGGATATCAAATTTCCTTGAAAAATATATTAGATTTTTAGGAAATTAATTTTCCTTGAAAAACCTAATTATTTTTAGGAATTACCAATTGTCCCTGAAAAATTTGTACCGGGAAAGTATCGATAGTTGAAAAAGTACTATGTAATATCCCGAGGTACTTGACTATTTGAGTACTGCAATAGTATGTTTCTCGGGCCAGGATCAAGTTTATCATAATGTTGAAAACATTACAATAAACTTAGGGGGGCAAATGTTATCCTTCAAAAATATAAGGATAACGTGGGGAATGAGAATGAGACACATGACATCACCAATGAGGGGAAAATGACAAAGTATTGAGAAAAGATCGACGGGCAAAACAGATAGGTCCGGGACCTAGGAAAGTCGACCAAGCCTAAACCCCCTAGGGGTGGTCAGCCTAACCCCTACCCCTAGGGGTGGTTAGTCGAAGCAGGCCCAAGGGCCTAGTAGTGGTCGGCCTGACCCCCTACCCCGGGGGTGGTCGGCCCTAGCATGCACAAGTACCCCTAGGGGTGGTCGGCCTGACCCCAACCCCTAGGGTATTCGGCTCCATATGCCCAAGGACCACTAGGGGTGGTAGACCTGACCTCAACTCCTAGGATGATCGGCCTAAGCAGGCCCAAGAGCCACCTGGGTGGTCGGCCCACCCTATCTTTCATGGGGTGGTCAGCCTAAACCCCCAAGTGCACTTCACTAAGAAATAATCACTCTCGTTCAAACTGAGATCAGTAGGCCTAGCATCCCAAAGATCAATAGGCCTAGCACCCAGAGGATAACAAGGTCCAGCACCCAGAAGGTCGCAGGTCTAGCACCCAAGCTTTAGTCATTGGGCCTAGCACCTAAGTCTCATATACCGACAGAGACTTAAGATTTTCCCAGAAGTTTCAATTATGCATTGTCTACCACGATCCAATGAAACAACGAGAAGACCCACGATCTCATGATCATGGGGAGGTGTACACATATCTCCACTACCTGATAATCGTGTGCCAAACCACGATCCCAGTATGACTGGTCATGTAACAGCCCCTGGTACTATAAATAAAGGACCCAGGGCTTCATAAAAAGGGGATCTTCTCTCATCATCTGGAATTTGGGGAGAAAAATCTGAGTGACGAGTGAACTCATCAGTTTGTGCTTGCAATTGTCGAGTAATTCAATACTAAAGATGAAGTGGATTAGGTTATTACTGTTCATCAGAATGAACAGGGTTGAACCACTATAAAATTCTTGTGTGTTTATTTAAGATAATCGTACTCTGTCATTTGTTTCATTTATTTTGTTCAAAAGGTGTCGTATATTGCACATACGACCGTTGGCCAATTTCACAGGTCAAGAAGGTATAATGCTATTAAGCGAAAAACTTTTGGACATAACCAGGTCCAAGGCTTGATTCCTAACAATTATAATGCTTTTAAGCGGATAAAACTCCTGGACGTAACCAGGTCCAAGGCCTGACTCCTAACAAGCATAACACTATTAGGCGGGCAAATTCCTGGGTATCACTAGGATATCGACTAAAATTTTTTAGTCGAGCCATAAAAACCTATCTCGATCTAAAGATAAACCCTACGATTTTGAGTGTGCAAGAATACGAAATTCATATGCATGAGAATATAAAAGATTAAGGGGAAAAAATAGATCACAAAATAACGAACATGTACTAAAGAGTATACGATTTTCTCGAGGAGAAAAAACATTGATCTAAGCCCGAAGGTGATTGTTTTAGTTTGTGAGAACTTAATTACACGAAAAAATGGAATAAAAACATCACTGAGCTCCGTCAACTTGCTAATGTGATGACACCTCCTCGCCGTCCCCTTCAACAGCTCCGAAAGCATCCACAGTCTCAGAAGGCTCCTGTGAGAATATACTCTAGAACTTGGCAAGATAAGGTCCCCAGAGCTCCACTGCCATAAAGGAGAAATCCCATTCCTGGTTGTAAGCCCAGCACTTGTAGAGCATCTCCTCCAGGGCAATCGTCGAGTCCGCGATCTCCAGCCTCGCTTTCTCAGCCTCCTCCTTAGCTTTGGCCTCGGCCTCAGATAGCTTGTTCTTGATCACATCAACCTCTTCAAGTTTTTTATTGAGGTTTTCAACCATGACCTACAGCTGATCCCATTGTTGGCCACCTCCACAACCTAGTCCTTAGCAATCCGCTCATTCTTCTGGGAGGTGACCAAGGCAGCCTTAGCAATATGCTCGTTCCCCTAGGATGCAACTAGGGCAACCTTAGCTCCTCTTTCCTATCTTGATATTGGGTGATGCTATGGAGTTGAGCCAAAGCAGACAAAAAAGGGAAAACACAGGTCAGGGTTAGTTCGCGAAAGCAAAAACAAAAACAAAAATAAGTATTATAGGGGGAATGAAGATGGCTCACAGTCAGGCTCATTCCTAGGGCGGACTACAAAACATCCTCAGGGGAACGCTCCTCCATGGCCCTCAGGTCCCTAACGTTGGCTAGATATGTATGGCCCACCATATGGTTCGCCATATCATATAAACTTCCTCAGAATGCTTCTGCGATCCTTGCTAGTTCAAGGGGTTTGACTGGCATCTGAACGGAGGGGACTTCGCCAAAGACAACCTAAGGGATCGAAGTAGTTTCATTTTGAGGACGAGGAGGAGAAGCTTTAAGAACGGTAATGGTCATGGCCAGAGTTGGGGGCTGAGTTTGTTGTTTCTGCCTCTGGGTGGAGCTAGGTCCTTTATCTTTTACAGGAGATTCAGTGGAAGCTCTAGACTTGGAGGCACCTTTCTTTGATATTCTTGCCTTCTTGACTATGGGTCCAACTCCGGCCCCGCCAGATTTAAAGGCAACTTTTAGGTCCATATCGTCGCCTGCAAAGGAACGAGCAAAAAATTCAAATACAAAAAATAGTTAGTCAAAAGCAATGCAAGGAAAAGAATAGAGCAAGAACCCTACCCTCCGAGCTAGAGGAGGAAACTGTTATGATCGGCTCGAGGTTACAAATCGGACTGGATAAAACCTCTAACTCATGGATTATTGGGGGAGGGGGAGAATTTAATACTATTACACCTTGGGTACTACGGGGTTCAGGCTCTTCATTCGAGCTGGACTCATATGTGGTCTACCTAAAACCTGGGGAAAATACACCCTGACATAGGGAAGGACACGTCCCACGATTCATACCATTCTCCTAAAAAATGGTTCACCGAAAGTGGAGGGTATTGTCTACCACTATGTTGCATCGGGGATTATTATGGCCGTAGTGAACCACCAAGTGATCCACACATTTTTGGAGGGTCACATTTAGGTTTGGGTCAATCGGATGTCGACTCACGAGATGTCGTGGGTTGAATCGAACTAGGCTAAAATTTGGAGCAACTCACTTTTAGGCTCTATAGGGGTTACCTTGGCCAGAAGTGTTGGTTGCTACCCCCGACTCAGCTCGGTTTGGGTCAGGATGTTGCCCATCTTCAGGATCCCTTCACTTGCGCACCAGCGGCGCAACCTCTTCTTCATCTTCAGTGTCTTCAACGGCAGGGAGGACTTCTTGAGGAGGTGGAGCTCGAGGGGCAAACATCGGGCTCTGATGGCCAACCTTTGATCTTTATGGATCAACTTACAGGCCACCAACGTAGAATCATTCAGCACCATTCAGAATTCCTTTTCCTTCGAAGGGATACGAGATAGTGTCTCGTGCTGACCTCCAAAGGTCCCAGACCGCCATGTCCTCTTGTATATAGCTGCACAAAGTAACAAATTAGTTAGGATGGTTAAATTCAATAAAAAAGGAATTCACGTATCAAATTTGAAGAGTTAAGAAACTTATGAGGATGGTTGAATTACCGGTGAGTATAGTTCTTGAACCCATTTGACATAAAGAATTGATCTTTATAATCATTTGGGTGGCTGGGGAAGTCGATGACGGAGGCATGGTTGGGGAATCAAGTGAGGTAGTAGAAACCATCACCTAGCCCCTTTGCTCAGGGTTGGCTTTGAAGCAGAAGAAATACAGGGTGGGGTCCTCTCATTTGTGCTTCAAAAATAAATATTTCATCCCCGCCAAGAGGAGATATGAATTTGGGGGGAGCTAAAATGGAGCCAGTTTGACGTAGTTTAAAAATTCTACAAAGTACTGGTCCAAAGGGAGGAAAGCACCTGCTTTCAGATGCTCGTCCCTCCAGGCCCCGAAATCATCCTGAAGTGGGGTGCAGCTCTACTCTCCTTCCAGCGGAGGTCAAACAATAAGGCTATCAGGTCCTATTTCAATCTCATGGCTCATCAAAATCTTGATTACTTTGCCTTGAGTTTTTATTTGAGACACGATGTGCTTGGCCTCAAAAAGGGTGTCAGGGCTGACTACGATCTCCTTGTCCACCACCTAGTCGAAGTGGGGAAAGGGGGTTTTGATCGCAACCTGCTTGCCCTTACTCTTGCTTTGAGAAGAGGAGCTCATGACAGTTTTCTTTTGATGGGTCATGATCTAGCTCGCCTAACGACAAAGTGGCCTGTTAGTAGCGACCTAAAATGAAGTCTAGCTACGACGACAAAGGTACAATGACATGGGGATTTGAATTCAATTTATTTAGCCCAGAATATACACGAGCTAAGATATACCCTAGCACCAACTCGTGTTTCCACATGCGTTCTGTGGCCAGGCGCTATAGACTTGAGAAATACCCTAATACTTCAGGATTAGCGTGTTAGATCTAATACCCTTCTGAAAGCAGTTTAATGCAAAACCACTCAAGGAATCGTGACCCTTAAGCTACCCAAAACCGATCCTAAAAACCCCCCAACTTCTACGCATAAACAGACAACATAGATGATTCATCAAAAATCATATCCTTTCAAAACCAGAAAAATAGCCATTTCTCATGCACCTTATTTCTAAACGAACCTAGCATCGTTCTTTTAGCCTAAGCCAACCCTTATTGAACTTGGACATGGCTGAAGTATGAGACGGTACTAGAAAAATTTTGAAATAAAAGGAGCTTATTGAAAAATAAGAGTGAAAGATTTAAACTAGATGAAGAAATACTTGCAGTTTATAAGTTTGATCGACGAGGGTGTTGATGGGTCCAAAGGTAGTAGCTTGAGAGCTTTTAAAGGATGGAAGAATGACAAAGGATTTTGAAAGAGGTCTGAGAAGAAAAGGAAAGTGTTTTGGAAGGAAACTTTTTGAATTCAAAGGTGGTGAAGTTCAGGTCCGATTCTCCTATTTATACGTAAACTTCAGGAATTAATCTGGGCCACTTGATCAGGTCAGTTCAAGATCCAAAAGCCAAGATTAAATGACCCCTGCGGCGGCAAATCATTGACAAAAAGGTTATCATAGTGCTTGAAAATAAAATAAGCACCTATTATAGACGGTCCTATGTTTAAACACTCGAGTAGTGGGTAGGCACGATTTCACATAACAGAAGCCTAAAATCCCCTACTGTGCGTGTTAGAAGTGATTTCATGCATGAGCAGGAGCTTGGGGGAAATGTTGTACCAAAAAATAAGCATGGATTCAATCATTCATTCAAGGGTACAACTGGCATATAAACACATGGAGAAAGTGTGCAAGTAGGACATCTAGCTAACTTTGATGTGAGCAACTTGAGTTAGACTTGGCAGTATGACAACCAGATGATCTCCAGATCACCGCCCAGGACAATGACCTAGTTCAAGACATGTGATGGATAGATCGCCTTCTGGATACTCTATACTTGGTTCGTACCAAAGTATGTTCACTCTTTGATCTCCATCTCGAGGAAGATGTTTAGCTCATGGAAACCTTGTCATGACACACAGTGAAGGATCCTGAAAGACTCGGAGGTTCCTTATACACTCATTAATGCCCAGAGTGTATTACATATTTATTGCCCGAGATAACTGATGTAAATTCCACAGGCAATCATATCCCTATGTATATGGGAAGTTAACCTGATTGATTATTTACCATATTTATGCACGCGGTTACCCAAACCTGTCCAGGAATACCCACTATAAATATCATGGATAATGGACAGAAAGGGGACTGCTTATAAGATACAGAAACTCTGCAAAATTATAACAGATTAATAATATTGTCTTGTGGACTAGGTGGATTTTAACCACTAACCACGTAAAAGTGTGAGTGTGAGAAATTATTCGTTTAGTTAATTACGGTTTAGAAACAAGCACTAATATCTCTGTTATCAGATTTGTTAATCCATTGTTGGCAAAAAACCGCATCAACACTTATACCATTACACCAAGTACAATTACTGTTAGAATTAACTAAAAAAATATATATGTTTTAAATTCCAATGTAGGCTAGAGCCTACACAAATCATCATGTGGCTCCATCCCTGGCCACGTGTGCATGACACATGCACAAGTGGAACATGTTTCTAGGGGTCCATATATGCCTCATGTGATATTAAGACAAGTGTTTTGACTATTGTTATAGGCACTTAGTAAAGCAGGTTGATAGTGAATTTTTGCTCGGACTTGAGGTAAAGAAGTTAGCTAGATTTCTGCAAATTGTTTGTATGTATGTTTGAAAGTAAATAGGTGTCGTTTGTGGTATGTTAAGGCAATTGTTAGGCCTATTCAGTGTGATTGTTGAATGAATAAAAGACAGTGTTGATAAGCGTAAAGTTTGCGACAATGGTGTGGTGTTGACAAGCGTATAGTTGGTGACACTACAAAGGTGTTACTAAGGTATGACGTAACACAAAGGGCAGATGTGCCACAGTCCCCAAGGTGGAAGGAGGGTCGGGTTACGGGGTTCCTGAATTCTCAAGGATGTTATGATCAAATGATATTGTGTTTATCTTCAATTAAATTACTATGTTATGATGAAATGACTGTGTTATATTTCATTAAAAGCATGATAGTAGCATAGTAAGTTATATTCATCTCCTTGTTTGTGTTATTTGTACTTCCTTAATGGGATTTTAGCTCACCCCCTTACTTTCCTCTTTCAAGTAGGCATTACGTTGTTTGTATAGGACACATGGTGAGCTAGGTGATTTTCATTGAAATTAGTATGTATGTTGCAAAGAGTCAGTGGACGAGAAATGATTCAAAATGCCATATAGTGTTTATTAGTTTATTTTATTTATTATTGAACTCAGTAGGTAGTTTTTATTCTCTCTAATTTGCATAAATATATTTTTTTTTGAACATTAGGTCCATATTGCATTGTTTTTAACAAGGCCCCACTGTATTTTCTAGACAATTATTGATATTTTTCTTTATAAGTATTAAAAGTGATATTTTTATAAAGATATATAAGTTAGGACGTTACATAATCGCTAACGTTTGGTGATCTAATGTTGTGTGTGACTCAGAATGCAAAAATGTGGGAGGCATCTAAAGAATTGAAATATAGATAAAAGGAAAGCTACGCATAAGAGAATTGAGGAGAATAAAAAAGAGTTGATGAGCTTCCAAAAAAAAAAAAAGAATGCAAACAACTAAATGCTTTCTAAGGAGGAAAGAAACTTGAATGCTATAATGGAAAAGAATTAAATTTACTTCCGTCAACGGAGTACAATGCTTTGGATGAAATGCATAGACAAAAACTCAAAATATTTTCACCATTTAGCTTCAGCAAGAATGAAAACGAATAGAATTAAAGGGCTGGTGGATGCGTATGGCACATGGAAGAGTAGTGAAAAGTAAATGGAAGAAATTGTGTGCAAGTATTTTGGAAATATTTTTTCTTCAAATCAACCCACTAATGATATGATTAAATATGTTGTTGATACAATCAAGAAGAAAGTCATATTAGGAAACCAATCAAACGTTGTTATCAGATTTTGAGGAGAAGGATGTCAAAGAGGTCATTTTCTCTATGAAACCCTTAAAGGCACTGGGAAGAGATGGGCTTCCAGCATTGTTTTTCCAAAAATTCTAGGGATGTACATGGCAAGATATTACTACGGTGTGCTAAGAGATTCTAAATAATGGGGAACCGATTGACAAGCTAAATGATACACTCATTGCTTTCATTTGTAAATGTTGTAAACCTTCTAAAATGGAAGAGTTTAGACCCATCATTTTGTGCAATATAGCATACAAAATTATTTCTAATTGCCTTGCCAACTGTTTGAGAGGCACATTGGGGGAGGTGATTTCAGAATATGAAGGTGCTTTTGTTGGCAGTAGATTGTTCCAGGACAATGCTATTGTGTATGAAAAAAAATTATTTGGCAATAGATCGAAAGTTTCTTTCAAATTGGACATGTCAAAGGCATATGATAAAGTTGAATGGAAATTTGTAGAAGCGTTCATGCTGAAGTCGGGAATTGATTTCAAGTGGGTTGAAAAGATCATAAGGTGCATATCCTTGGTCTCGTTTAGAGTGTTTCTCAATGGTAATTTGACATGTAAGATTGTACCTCGAATGGGGCCAAGGCAAGGTGACCCAATATCACTTTTTTGTTCTTTTTGTTTGTGCTGAAGTTTTATCCAATATGATTCTTGATGCAGAGGAAAAATGGTTGATTCATGGGTTGAGATTTGGTAAAGAAAATATTCAAGTTTTTCACCTATTCTTTGTGAATGATAATTTAATCTTATTGAAGCCAAGAGAGAAGAATGCAGAGTTCTAAAGCAGATTTTAGAATGGTATGAGCAAGCTTCACGTCAGACTATTAATTTACTCAAGTCTGAAATGTGCTTTGGAAAAATGGTGGCCGATAGTATTAAACAATAATGTATTGATTTATTTGGTGTGAGAATGGTGGAACATTATGAAAAATACCTTGGGTTGTCTATCTTTGTAGGGAGGAAAAAAATGAGCTCTTCAAAGAAATAAAGAACAAGGTGTGGAATAGGCTTAAAGGCTAGAAAAGGAGCTTGTTCTTGGCAGCTGGCAAATAGATCTTGATAAAAGCTATCATACAGGCCATTCCTTGCTATACAATGTTAGTCTTTAAACTTCCAAAGTGCTTGGTTCTAGACCTTCATGGAATGGCTGCAAGATTGGCGGGGCTCCTCATAAAAGAAGAAAAAGATACATTGGGGAGTTTTTGGAAAAATATGTGTAGGCCCAAGGAGGGCGGTTGTAACGCCTTACTAATCCAGGATCTTTGCAACGTGTGTTTAAAAGAGTTCATAACTTGTTAAGTGAGTCATTTGGACTCAAAAGTCTAATCAAAGTTAATTAAAGGTTTAGGTACTAAATTTTTTGGACAAAAGGATTAGACTTTTCATTAAAACTTTAAACATTTACAAGGGATCCCAGAAAAGTTTAAATAAAACACAATTACATTTAATGTTATCAAAATAATCGGCCTAAGCGAAAAATAGTCGACCTAAGCCCCAGTGACCAGAAAAGGAGGCTCAGGATGCCTTTTCAGCTCCAGATCCCAACAGGAGGCCACGTGGTATACAGATAGGCTGCCATGGTGGAAATGAGGGCTGGGGGACTTACCCAGAGTGCGCCAGATGTAGGAGGCGCCATGAGGGAGAGTGTTGGGCAAAGGCCTGCTTTCTGTGCAGAATAGTGGGACACTTATAGAAAGATTGTCTGAGAGCAAAAAAGGAAGAACCAAGGAAGGCGGACAACTCGAGTCCATCTCGAGTGTTCGTGTTGACACAGGTAGAGGCTGAGGCTAGTCCCTCAGTAGTGATAGGTCAGCTTTCTAGTGCTGGAACCTCTTATACTATTTTGATTGATTATGGTGCTACACACTCTTTTGTTTCTAGTATGATAATTGATAGACTGTGTAGACCATATGATTATTATACTGTGGGGTTTGGAACTCTACTGCCCACTGGGAAGTTAGTAATCTCTAGGAGATGGATCATATCATTGCCAGTGATAGTGGATGGCAGAGAGCTATTAGTTGACTTGATAGAGTTGGTTATGAATGACTTTGAAATCATTTTAGGCATGGACTGGTTAGTGAAATATGGGGCAACCATAGACTGCAAGAAGAAGATGGTAACATTTGAGCCTGAGGGTGTGGATCCCTTTATATTTTTTGGCACTGTGCATGGACCCCATGTACCTATGATATAAGCGTTTAGGGATAGTGACCTACTGCGAGGTGGTTGCATAGGATTCCTAGCCAATGTGGTAGAAACCACTCAGGTCGTGCCAGTGGGACCAGAAGAGACTAGATTAGTCTGTGAGTTTCTGGATGTGTTTCCAGATGATTTACCAAGGTTATCGCCACATAGAGAGATAGAGTTTGTTATTGAACTGGCACCAAGGACAGAGCCAGTGTTTAGGGCACCTTACTAAATGACCCCATTAGAGTTGAAGAATTGAAGGTACAGTTACAAGAGTTGTTAGGCTTGGGTTATATTTGACCCAGTTTCTCTCTATGGGGTGTGTCGGTCCTATTTGTAAAGAAGAAGGACGGTTCTCTGATGATGTGCATTGATTACAAGGAATTGAAAAAGTTAACCATTAATAATAAGTATCCTCTGCCAAGGATATATGACCTGTTTGATCAGTTGTAGGGTATGACGGTATTCTCAAAGACAGATTTTCGATCTGGTTATCACCAGTTGAGGATCAAGGAGGAAGATATGCCGAAGACTATTTTTTGTTCCACATACAGGCATTATGACTTTCTAGTCATGTCGTTTGGTTTGACTAATGCCCTAGCACCTTTTATGGTTCTGATGAACAAGGTGTTCAAAGATTATTTGGATCGGTTTGTGATCGTCTTCATTGACGATATTCTAGTTTATTCTCTGTCAGAGGAAGAGCATGAGCATCATTTCAGGCTGGTATTACAGAGAGTTAGAGAACATAGACTATATGAAAAATTCAAGAAGTGTGAGTTCTAGCTACCACAGGTGACTTTCCTTAGTCACATTGCCAGTAGGGATAGCATCGAGGTGGTCCGAGCTAAGATTGAGGCAAATAGAGATTGACCAAGGCCAAGGAATTCCTTAGAGATCAAGAGTTTCATTGGATTGGCAGGTTAGTACATGCGTTTTGTGGAAAGGTTCTCAAGGATTGCTACCCCGCTGACGGAACTGACACGCAAGAACTAGAAGTTTCCATGGTCAGATAGGTGTGAGAAAAGATTCTAGGAGTTGAAGCAGTGATTGATTACAGCTCCAGTACTAAGTCTTTCAACAAATCAGGAGAAGTTTGTAGTGTACTGTGATGCCTCGAGACAATGCTTGGGTTGTGTTCTTATGCAGGCAGGGAAGGTGATTGCTTATGTTAGGAAAATATGTATTTTCCTTAATGGAAATGGTAAGAAAATTACAACTCTATGCAAAATATTACAACAGACAAGGATTGATTAAATAAAGTGTTAAAATTCTATAACTGAAAATACAAATGAACAAAAGAAGAAGAAGA
Organism: Humulus lupulus; assembly: GCF_963169125.1. Lineage (NCBI taxonomy): Eukaryota > Viridiplantae > Streptophyta > Magnoliopsida > Rosales > Cannabaceae > Humulus > Humulus lupulus. Next base: position 99,463,017 of record NC_084794.1, read on the forward strand.
AGAGAATAGCAAAATACAACTCTAAGCAAAAGATTACAAATAAAGTAAAGTGTTTGAAACAAAAGAAAAGAAAATATTACAACTCTTAAACAAGAATACAAGTAAATAGAGAAGAAGAATATAAAGATGAAAAGCAATAGAATGAAAAAAAGGAACAAGAAACAAAAGATAAACAACTCTCACTCACACTACCAAAGTGAAGAGTGTTAGGGATCACCAACTTGAACAAGGTTTGAAACCTTTGTCCAAAAGCTTATTTCCCCCTAACTCAAGCACTAAGTGATCTCTCATAGATTATCAGAAATTCTTTCTGGAATTATCAAGCCTCAAGGTGTTTCTAGCCAAGTGCTCTAATGGATAGAAAATGTTTTTTCTTTCAAGTGAGCTATAGGATCCTATTTATAGAGTTTGGAGACACCCTTTGAATTTCAAATTCCACCAACCCACATGGTTGTTACCAATGTTTAATTGGATTAATATGGAATTAAAAATGAGATTTGGGAGTTATTTGTGGTTTTTGAGCCGTTCAATAAAGATTGAAAAAACTGAAGAAAAAAAATGGTTAGTTTTGGCCTGTGGCCGCAGCCACTACTCTCTATCCCACAGGCCGTGGCCACTGACCATTTTCAGCACTTAAAAATGTGCTATTTTTCCAAACGGTTCCAAACCTTCCCAAATGATTTTGTAACCCCTAAAACACATTATTGGGGTTAAAATCATATCTCTAATAGCCATTTCACATATGGCTTTATGAAATTCATTTCAATATTGTGTAACACCAAATTTACACAATAAAGGGTAATATTTGGAAGTTACAAATTTGTAACACCAAATATGTTACATTATTTGGATATATCTCATATATCTAAATATTGTAACTCTCTATTATATGTTACAATATGTGACACTCTTTGTCACATTTATTTAATCTAAAACATTATATTATAATATAATATAATATTACATTATATTATAAAATAATATAACATTCCCCCACTAAATTAAATAGTTATCTATTGTAACACTTATTTAATCAATCATTATATTTTAAAATATAACATATCCCCCACTTGATTAAATAAGAACTCTCTCATATAGGAGTGATTGCATTAGTGCATAAAGCAAAGTGTTTTTCAACTTGAACTTTATTATAGTATACTTATCAAAAAATTTGTCGAAAATTTGGTTGCATTAGGCATTGAACCATCTTTTCATGATAACACACACACCTTTGCGATGTTCACTTGAGACATCTATGTCTCGCTTTGCACCGTTAATGGCCATGTGCACTTTCCATTCCTGGACGTTCTTGAGAATACTCCCAATTCTCATGAGAGGCAGCACCACCCCTAGGTCCATATAGGTAGAATTCTTACATTATTTTGTTACCAAAAAATACTTGTCTTCACAAGACTGAATTCTATTAAAAAACCCTTCGGTTTTAACCCTCAACTTGGTAACACACAAGTACTCAATATCTCTGATGGGACTTGTTTTGAGCACAACTAATATTCACTTGATGGACTTGTTGTTACCTTTTGAACCTAACACTAGTTGAATAACTAGTGTTAAGATAGGTTACCATCAATCGTGAATCTCTTTAGGGAGTTTAAGTCCCATCCCTCGAGATGATACAGCCACTAAATCCCTCGTTAGTGGCTTAGTGAAAGGATCCGCCAGATTTTCACTTGTTCTCACATAGGATATTGAGATGACTCCTCTTTGAATCAATTCTCTTACATATCCATGTCTTAGAATAATATGTCTAGACTTCCCATTATACACTCCGCTGTATGCTCTAGCCAATGTCGCTTGGCTATCACAATGTATCGATATAGTAGATACATTCTCTTAGATTAGGGGAATCTCTATCAACAGATCCCTTAACCATTCGGCCTCTTTGCCGGTAGAAGCTAGAGCTATGAACTCTGCTTCCATAGTGCAATGAGATATACAAGTGTTTTTCTTGGAACCCCAAGAAATTGCACCTCCACCAAGTGTAAATACCCAACCAGTTGTGGACAAGTTATCCCCAAGATTGGATATCCAACTTGCATCTGTATATCCTTCTAAAATTGAAGGAAATTTGGAGTAATGAAGGCTTAGTCCTTTGGTTTTCTTGAGATAACCTAGGACTCTTCCAATTGCCTTCCAGTGATCCACACTTAGATTACTTGTAAACCTACTAAGTTTACTTACCGCAAATGCTATATCAGGTCTAGTACATTGGGCAGCGTACATTAGACTCCCTATAGCACTAGCGTACTCCAATTGAGCCACCACTCTTCCTTCATTCTTCTCTAGTTTTACACTATGATCGAATGGAGTATTGGCATCTTTAACCTTGAGATGGTTAAATTTGTTCAATACTTTCTCAACATAGTGGGCTTGCCCTAACGCAAAACCCCCTCTATGTTTCTTTACTTTGATACCAAGTATGGTGTCAACTTCTCCAAGATCTTTCATCTTGAAGGTTGATGATAGAAACCTCTTCGTTTCTTCTATCCCTTTCATGCTATTACTTAGAATAAGCATGTCATCCACATATAAGCAAACAATGATCACATATCCCTTACAAGTTTTGGAATACAAACACTTGTCTCCATTGTTATGTCTAAACCCATTAGACATGATGGCTTGATCAAATTTCTCATGCCATTGCTTAGGAGATTGTTTCAATCCAAATAAGGAGTTTACAAGCCTACAAACTTTATGTTCATATTTTGGTAGGACAAACCCTTCGGATTGTTCCATATAGACCTCCTCATTGAGGTCACCATTAAGGAATGTCGTTTTGACATCCATTTGATGAACATACAAGTTGTGTATAGAAGCTAAAGCGAACAAAATTCTTATAGAGAAGTTGTTCTTGCAACAGACGCATAGGTATCGAAATAATTAATACCCTTTTTTGCCTAAACCCTTTAGCTACTAATCTAACTTTAAATGTTTGGATAGTGTCGTCAATGTGGTATTTTCTCCTAAATACCCACTTACACCCAATTGGCTTAGACCTCGGTGGGAGGTCTACCAATTCCCAAGTGTTATTGGAAAGAATGGAATCCATCTCATCATTGATGGCTTCTTTCCAAAATGCACTATCTCTCGATTGCATAGCTTCTCTATAAGTCTTAGGATCATCCTCAACGAGAAGTACAATAGGAATTTTCCTAATAACTTCCTCTCTATTTCCTCCTACCATGTAGAATGAAATTCATTGAGAATCTATCTCATCCACTACTAGACTTTTATGATTTTTAATCCTTTGACTTCTTCTAGGTTCAAAGGGTTGCTTTACATCCATTTGAGAATTCTCCTCTTGAGAATCAACTTTGGATGTAGAAGCTTAAGAATTGTTCTCATATAACAAATTCTCCTTTAAAGATGTTGACGCTTGAGAATTGTTGTCACATAACATATTCTCAAAAAATTCAACTTCTCTAGATTCAATCACAATATTAGACTCTAAGTATAATAGCCTATAAGCTTTACTATTGTTGGCATAACCAACAAAAGCACACTTTATGGCTCTTGAACCTAACTTTGTTCTATTAGGTTCGTTTTTCTTGCAATATGCAAGACACCCCCACACTTTGAAGTACCCTATGTTGGGTTTTCTTCCTTTCCATAACTCATATGGAGATATCTCATTTTTCTTCATCGGTATTCGATTAAGAATGTGACAAGCGGTTAAAAGCGCTTCACCCCATAAGTTTAAGTTCAACTTAGAAAACACCAACATAGAATTTATCATCTCTAGATAAGTCCTATTTTTCCTTTCGACAATACCATTGTGTTGTGGTGTATAAGGTGCAGTGCACTCATGAATTATACCATTTTCTTCACAAAATGTATTGAATTCATTAGAGAAGTACTCTCCTCCTCTATCGCTTCTTAGCACCTTAATCTTTTTATTTAGTTGATTTTCAACTTCTAATTTATACAATTTAAAAGCATCAAAAGTTTCATCTTTATGCTTTAAAAGAAACACATAAGTATATCTACTAAAATCATCTATAAAAGTAAGAAAATTCATTTTACCACCTCTAGTTAAAACACCATTTAATTCACAAAGATCACAATGGATTAAATATAGTAAATTAGATGATCTTTCTACACTAGGAAATGGTTTCTTAATTATTTTTGCCTTAACACATGTTTCACATTTACCATAGTTTTTAATATTGCATGCAATCATACAACATTTAACTACTCTTTTCATGGTTGAAAAACCTATATGCGGTAGTCTAAGATGCCACAAAAATAAAGAATCATACTCATCAATATAGGCGGAATTAACATTTTTATTGATAACATTGAAAGTTACATCATTGGTGCACAATTTAACCATACCCTCACAAGAGTACCATTTTCCCAAAAAATACATTTGATTTGGTAAGTATAAGTTTACCGGACTCAAAAACAGCTTTAATGCCGGGCTTTCCAAACAAATCACCACTTACCAAGTTTCTACTCATTTCGGGAACATAAAGTACATTCACTAATGTAATTTTCTTGCCGGAGGTGAAAAATACTTCAATGGTACCTTTGCCAAGTACTTTGGATTTGCCCTCATTGCACATTTGAATCTCATGGGTGCCCTTTGACTCTTCAAAGGTCTTGAATAATGATTTTTCATAGGTGACATGGACGGTGGCACATGTACCATACCACCACCCTTTCACCTTGCCTTGGACCGCATTCACCTCACTAAGGGTAACAACTATGTTTTCCTCTTGAGTTGCGTTAACCTTAGGTCCTTGTTGGTCTTTTCTATGCCTACACTCTCTAGCATAGTGACCTTTTTTCCCACACACAGAAAGAAAGGACCATTCTCGCCCTTAAACTTGTTTGGGTTGGTTTTTGGACCCAAAGGTTTCTCGTTACCCTTTTTCCCTTTGTTTTTGGGATGTTTTGGTTGTGACACCACATTTGCTTTGGAAGTCTCTCCATTAGACCCCTCCACAAGTTTATCTCTACATATCGATTCCTTCTTGATTCGAATATGTATTTGGATTTCCTCCAAAGAATAATCTTCATTTTTACGAAGGATTCTATTCCTATAGCTCTTCCAAGTTGGTGGTAATTTAGCCACTATAGCACCAACTTGAAAGGCCTCGGGAAGCTCAATCTTTAAAACTTTCAGTTTGTTAACAATTATTTGCAATTCATGAATTTGAGGAAGAATAGGTTTATCACCAAAAAAATTTGAAATCAAAGTATTGAGATATCAAAAACTTTTTGGTACCTTCCTCTTCCGCCTTGAACTTTTTCTCAAGTGCATCCCATATCTCCTTGGCCGATTTGGTCTCGGTGTAGAAGTCATAGAGCCTATCAGATAGGGCGTTGAGGATATGACCCCTAAAAAGGATATTGTCCTCCTCCTTCTTCCTTCTTTTCTCCACCTCCTCGGGAGTGTCCTTGTCGGGTGGCGTTGGGAGAGGTTCTATAGTGGATTCTAGAATATAGGCGATTTTGAGAGTGGTCAAAAGGAATCTCACCTTTACTTGCCACCTAGTGAAATTTGACCCATCAAACCTATCCAACCTCACTAGGTCTTGATTCATGATTTTGATGGTCTCACCTTCCATTGAAACAAAAAGGGTAAGCTTTTGAATGTTAGGAAAATATGTATTTGCCTCAATGGAAATGGTAAGAAAATTACAAATCTATGAAAAATATTACAATAGACAAGGATTGATTAAATAAAGTGTTACAACTCTATAACTGAAAATACAAATGAACGAAAGAAGAAGAAGAAGAGAATAGTAAAATACAACTCTAAGCAAAAGATTACAAATAAAGTAAAGTGTTTGAAACAAAAGAAAAGAAAATATTACAACTCTTAAATAAGAAATACAAGTAAATAGAGAAGAAGAATATAAAGATGAAAAGCAATAGAATGAAAGAAAGGACCAAGAAACAAAAGATAAACAACTCTCACTCACACTACCAAAGTGAAGAGTGTTGGGGATCACCAACTTGAACAAGGTTTGAAACCTTTGTCCAAAAGCTTATTTCCTTGTAACTCAAGCACTAAGGGATCTCTCACAGATTATCGGAAATGCTTTATGAAATTATCAAGCCTCAAGGTGTTTCTACCCAAGTGCTCTAATGGAAAGAAAATGTTTTGTCTTTCAAGTGAGTTATAGGCTCCTATTTATAGAGTTTAGAGACACCCTTTGAATTTCAAATTCCACCAACCCCCATGGCTGTTACCAATGTTTAATTGGATTAATATGGAATTAAAAATGAGATTTTGGAATTATTTGGGTTTTTTGAGCCATTCAACAAAGATTGAAAAAACTACTTTCTGTCCCACAGGTCATGGCCACCAACATTCAGTGGCCGTGGCCACTGACCATTTTCAGAACTTAAAAATGTGTTGTTTTTCCAAATGGTTCTAAACCTTCCCAAATTATTTTGTAACCCCCAAAACACATTATTGGGGTTAAAATCATATCTCTAACAGCCATTTCACATATGGATTTATGAAATTCATTTCAATATTGTGTAACACCAAATTTACACAATAAAGGGTAATATTTGGAAGTTACAAATTTGTAACACCAAATATGTTACATTATTTGGATATATCTCATATATCTAAATATTGTAACTCTCTATTATATGTTACAATATGTGACATTCTTTGTCCCATTTATTTAATCTAAAACATTATATTATAATATAATATAACATTATATTATAATATAATATAACATTATATTATAAAATAATATAACAGCTTATGCATCACGTCAGTTGAAGGAATATGAGCAGAGGTACCCCATTCATAATCTAGAGTGAAAGGGATGGTTTTTGAAATAAAGGTATGGAAGTGTTACCTTTATGGGGAGAAGTGTGAGATATACACTGACCACAAGAGCCTGAAGTATTTCTTAACGCGGAAAGACCGGAACATGAGACAAAGGCGTTGGTTAGAGCTGGTGAAGGATTATGACTGTGAAATCCTATATCACCCAGGAAAAGCTAACATGGTGGCAGATGCCTTAAGATGGAAAGAGCTGGGGCAATTATACAGAGCAAGACAGATACCCAAGCAATTGGCAGAGGATATAACTAGAGAAAGAATATAGTTAGTGGTGGGCCAGTTGGCCAACATCACACTTTTGTCTACTCTTTTGGACAGAATAAAGGAAAATCAGTTGAGTGATCCACAACTGATGAGGATTAGAGGGGGCGTCCTAGCTGGAGTGACAAGGGACTACGTAGTATCAGATATGGACTTATTAAGGTATAAGGGTCAGATATGTGTTTCGATGGATGTTGTTATCACTAGGGAGATTCTGGATGAATCTCATACCACCCTTTACTATATGCATCAGGGCACCACAAAGATATATCAGGATTTGTGATCATTGTATTGGTGGCCTGGGATGAAGAGTGATGTAACCGAGTATGTGGCTAAGTGTCTAATGTGTCAGCAGGTCAAGGCTGAGCATCAGAGACCAGCATGGCTATTACAGCCTCTGGATATCCCATAGTGGAAATGGGAGGATATCATAATAGATTGTGTGGTTGGGTTACCTAGGACAGTGGGTCAGTATGATTCAGTGTGGGTTATCGTGGATCGATACACCAAATCAGCTCACTTCTTACCAGTGAGGATGACTTATACATTTGACAAGTACGTAGATCTCTATGTGAGAGAGATAGTGTGCCTTCATGGGGCTCCGAAGTCAATTATATCAGATTGGGACCCCACATTTACTTCCAAGTTTTGGGGAAGTCTGCAGAAGACTATGGGTACACAACTGAAGTTTAGTATCGCTTATCATCCTCAGACAGATGGACAATTTGATCAGATGATATAGATATTAGAAGACATGTTGTGAGTATGTGTGCTGGACTTTGGAAGGTCTTGGAGTAAGTATTTGCCTTTGATAGAGTTTTCCTACAATAACAACTACCAGTTGACCATTGGAGTGGCTCCTTATGAGATGTTGTATGGTAGGAAATGTAGATCGTCCATTCACTGGGATGAGATGGGAGAAAGGAAATACTTGGGTCCTGAGGCAATTCAGAGAACCAATGAGGCTATTAAGAAGATTAGAACTCGGATGCTCGTGTCCCAGAGTAGACAGAAAATGTATTCGGATCTGAAGCGCAGGAACATGGAGTTCCAAGTGGGAGACTACCTTAGAGTTTCACCATGGAAATGGGAGCAGAGATTTGGAAAGAAGGGCAAGTTGAGCCCTAGGTTTGTAGGACATTTTAAGATCCTAGAAAGGATTGGTCAGGTGGCCTATAGATTGGCCTTACCTCTGGCATTGTTGGCCGTACACAATGTGTTTCATATGTCGACGCTTCAGAAGTATGTATCAGATGTGACTGGTGTTTTAGTTACAAAGATCTGGTGCTACAGGCAGATCTTTCCAATGAAGAACAACCAGTCCAAGTACTAGACAAGATGGACGAGGTCCTGAGGAACAAAACAATACATTTGGTTAATGTATTATGGAGGAACATCAAGGTCGAGGAGGCGACCTGGGAATTAAAGTCCAACATGCGGGATCAGTATCCTGAGCTGTTCAGGTAAAATTTCGAGGATGAAATTCCTGTAAAGATGGGATAATTGTAACGTCCCAATTTTCCTAATAAGGCTTAGTGCCTTGAATAGGGGGCCAGGAGGTCAATAATTGAATTATTATGTGATTATAGTAATTATGTGAGTTATATTATAATATGAATATATTGGCATGTTTAGGTGTATTAAGCATGCATGTAGGCCCGTTTCTTATTAGAAGGGAATTTTCGTAATTTTGGTCCGTTGAGGGCATATTTGTATATATATATATATATATATATATATATTTATATGCATATTGATTGAGATCACATTATTATGTAGATACATTTGAGTTATTCGGCACGAGATGATCCTAGGGAGCAAGTTAGTGATTTAGTCACAACGGGGGGTAATAACTGGCTCAGGGCAAGCCAAGAGGTGTATTGGGTGATCTGGAGAGTTACCGGGACTCCTTATAGCATGAGTCGTATTTTGGGAGAAATAGCAATATTTTGGGTTTAGTGAAACAAAATAGCAATATTTTGGGTTTGGTGAAATTATCTGGGGAGATTTGGGTATAGAGCGGGATTAGAGAGTGAAAATGGCATTCTTGTCCTTATGGGGTGTTGAGAGAGAAGCGGGTTGAGTGGGGGCATTTTGGTCAATTGGGACCGTTCGAATATAAGGTTCAGGTTGAGTTCATTAACTCAGATCACACAAACCTCTCCCTCTCTCTCTTGTTCTCTCTCATGTTCTCTCTCTAAGCTCGTTAGCATTTTCAAAGGAAACTCGAGTTTTAGAGCTCAGATTCAAGCGAGATTAGAATCATAGCGATTCTAGGGAAAATTATAAGCGTTATAGCTTGGGGATTTATCTTGAAAATGACTTTATCAGAGGTAATTCGAGCTTTCAAGTTTCTGAGTTTTGGTTTTTAAGTTTCATAAGCTTTGCTTGAATTTTATAATTTTGAGGGTGTTATGATTTGATTTTGAGTTGGGTTTTGCTACCTGTGATGTATTGATGATGTTTTGGGACTCAATTTTGGGTTTGGTACCATTTTAGGGTGAATTTTAACGAAATTGGCTCAGAGAAAGTGTTTGAAAAATGGGGTTCGCAGGGGTTGCGCTGTGGCCCACATGAACTCAAAAGCCAGGGTGGTTTCCTTAATCATCTTGGTGCCGCGGCACGTGTCCTTGGGATTGTAGGCTGGGGTCTCTCTGACTTGAGGCGCGTCATGGCCCTTCAGGGGTGCGTCGCAGCGCTAATTGGGAAAGTAAGCCATAAGAGGTTTGTGAGTGCGAGGACTCAAACCTAAGGGCTCGGGAAGGGTTCTACTACCCGGTTTAGTAGGATTCGAGGTCCCAGAGACTAGGACTCGGTCTGGAAGTTTTTATTTACTCGATATTGATGGATATCGCTTGTTATAGTTGTGACTAGGGTACTGCTAGGGCTGGAGACGGGATCATTCTTGGGGGTCATTGTTAATTAACTTGTGCTTGGACCAGAGGTAAGAAAAATGCACCCAATACGTGAAATATGTGATTAGGGCTTGACCCAATTATTAAATGTAGATATGATTAGGGCTCGGGCCCTTGTGAATGAACATGATTATGATTTACCTGTGATTGCTTGATTGAGCATGCTTAAATGCTCTGTATTTGGATAATTATTAAATGATGTATGCTTGTTTGCTTTTTCTGACTGCAAAGGCTTTACTTATGAGTCAAGGAGGGTAATAGCGCACTGAGTGCTGGTCGAAAGCATTGATTTATAAGTCAAGGGCGGAAATAGCACACCGAGCGCTGGCCGACATGGTTAGGCCTAATCAGGAGCGTGATATACGCTTGACTGACCCTATGGTCATTGGAAAATTAAAGTGCTAGGTACGCTGGGCTAGCTCTAAGGCTGGTTATACCAAGGATAGGGTAGTGGGCCCCGAGGTGACTCTATAGTCCCATAACCTAGGGCAACGGTCCCTGGTATGACTTATTAGTCATTTATTTAAGGCAGCAGCCCCGGGGTGACTCTATGGTCACATATTTAGGGTAACGAGCCTCAGTGTGACATTGTAGTCACTTATCTGAATAGAATGCATGCATGAGTAGGGTTATTACTGCTAGGCATGCTTATTATGATTCTATGATATGTTCTTAACTGCTTATGAGTATGTTTAAATTTTCTTGATGAGCCTTGGCTCAAGGGTGCTTTGTGGTGTGGGTAAGGGGAAAGGGAAGTTGGACCAGCCATGAGTTGGAGAGCTTTGGTGGCGACGTGTACATGTGCGGCTACTCGACCACTACAACCAGGATTTCTCAGAGGAACTAGGGTCAAACCCTATTTTTCCGCTTACGTCAACCGGTTGTAACTTTTGATTTGTAATTAGCATTTTAAACATTATTTTGGGATCCCATGTATGAACGTAAACATTTTAATGAAATGATTATTCATTTTGACCAAAAATTTTAACCTTAAACCATTAATCACGTTTAGTTACACATTTATGGCCAAGAGACTCGTTTAGAGAGTCTAACGCTCTTTAAAACACAGAGTGTAATGGTCTTGACTATCCAGGACATTACACACATGTTGATTTTTAGGCTCTCTAGATGTACTCAACACATGAGATCTAGAGAGATTTGAGAAGAGAAAAGGCTATAGAAACTTCTATAGTTTCTTTTGAGAGAGTCTGATAACCTAGAAACAGCTGACCTTAAAAAGAATCACTTCTTTTCAGGTTTATGAAGATAATTGTTATCCAAAAAACAGGCACGGATGACGTGGCAAGCGATTTTGAACATGTGGCTGACACCTGGCAGAGTTCTGTTAGAGTATCGACCAGTAAGACATTACAGGCGCGACAGTTGAATTTTCTCACGACCAGTATGGTTGTACATTCCGCATATTTCAAGATGATCTTGTGAAGATCATAATCAATTCCGAGATTGTCTCCAATGATTCTTGATTACCCGATTAATTAGGAGAGAATATCTGTAACAAATTCATGTAATCCTCCTTGAGCCTATAAATAGAGAAAGATAGCTCAAGGAAGGGACTTTTGGCTTTTGCTTAATTAAAATTACATACTTACGATAGAATTAGGGCTATTGTATTACGATTATATTTTTTATCTCTCTCAGGTTTGTGAAACTCGGAGAACCCTAGTTCATTGATCACCCCTTTGAGATCTCATATCAATAATAGCTTACGTGGACGTAGGTCATTACTAGTTCTTGGGGCCGAACCACTATAATTTCTTGTGTCCTTTACTGTTTTTGTCATTATATTCATTCCAACACATCTATCCACATCAAGCTTTTTGACTCCGTGTCAGTTGACCAAAACAAGGGTCAACATTCTGGTGCTTTCATTGAGAGCTTGATACGAAATCATTGAAATAGTAATGGCGAAAACAACAAAGAAAATTGGGCAGACGGCTGGCGCTACACCATCTCAACCGCCTCCTCCTCTAAACATGGCTGAGAATGTGCCACATTTGGAATTTGATGAGGAAGATCTGGATTCAGAGACGCTGAGAATTACCCTGGGGGTATTTCATGATGAACTGGGCAATCTGAGGGCCAGCCAGGAAAGTGCTGCGGAGATTATGGCGCGGCAGGAACAAGAAATAGAGCGACAGCGCCAGGAGCTAAGCGAAAGATAGGTGGAGACGGACCGTCGTCAGAGGGAAGCCATGGCGGCCCTCGAAGCAGCCCTGCAGTTGGCTAGGAATCAGGCTGCACCTGCCTCACAGCCTGATCAACCCGTAAATGGTCCACCCCAAAGGGGTCCCAATCCTAGCCCGCCCATCCAGCCGTCGAGCCCCCAAAGGCTCGAGCAGCCGCCAATGCCTCAAGAGGATGTCCCACCAAGGGATCCTGAAGCGCAGCCTCCATCCTAGGCTGGTCGGGGCAATCCCCCGCAGCGAAGGCAGAATAGGGCTGGGCAGCAGCCCCGTAGTCCTAGACGCCACAGAGGAAAAGAGTCGAACCCACCGAGCAGGGGGCAGTGTCCTTCTGGCAACAGAAGGAACTCAGAGGTAAGCTCTGCGGTCCAGAGCCACCCACAGCATGATAATGCATGGGGACCTACCGACCAATGCAAGCCACCCTCTAACGCTCGAGAAGTTTCGGTCTGAGGGGGCAACCGAGGGGACAGTCGATCCCACCATAGCCAATCAAGATTCAGAGATGGCCATGGTTACAACGAGGCCGACTCAGGCAGAGGAAATGTCGGTCGGATAAATGAAGAGAGAGATGGGGGCAGAAGCCCACCACCAAGGGAAGACCAACCCGAGAGACGTAATGCTGGGGGGCAGCCCAGGCAAAATAACGTCTTTAATCGGCTCGGAGCAAGCAAGCAGTGGCGAAGAAACGAAGATTTAAGGGATGTACTCAACAATCGCCCGGAACGACATGACAAGTACATTCCCCCAGCAGCAGAGGCCCCGGCAATTCCTGACGCCGTGCAAGCCCAAATAGATGCCCTGAACCAGGCAGTACAACAGCTGGTCAGGGGAAGAACGTCTCATATTGAGTACGACAAGAGAAGGGGCACTCCATTCATTCAGAGGATAGCTATGGCAGAAACTCCCAGCAAGTTTAAGATGCCCACGCTTTTGAACTTTGATGGGTATGGTGACCTGGTATCTCATGTCAACAAGTTCGAGATACAGATGGACATTCAGAAAGTGACCGAAGACGTTCGGTGCAAGATCTTTCCTGCAACACTTTCTGATGCTGCGCAGGAGTGGTTTTTCCAATTCCCTCCTGCAAGTATTGTTTCTTGGGAGATGTTCGTAAAGGAATTATACGGACAATTCTATGTGGGTCGTGTGCACCCAACTGAGGCGAACCAGGTGGTGGAGATACGCAAGCAAGAAGGAGAGCCACTGAAGGATTACATCCAGCGCTCCATGCGAGCAGCGGCTGGAGCCAAAACAGTGGGAGATGAGGGCAAGATGATGGCCCTAACTGCGGGAGTTAGGCGTCGCACACCTTTCTGGAGTAGCCTCAGAAAGCATGGAGTTAAGACTACTCAAGAATTTTTGGATCGAGCTGATCGTTACATCAAGCTCGAGGATGCCATGGCCAGCGAAGGAAAGCCCCCAGGCAAGGATAAGGGGACTACCGAGCCCGCCAAAGCCGCCAATGGGTCAAAACCCAATGGCAATGGCAAAGGCAACAGGAACGACAATGGCAATGGCAAGAATGGGGGGAAGCGGCCGCATCATGAGCCTTCCACCTCTGAAAATAAACGCGCTAAGGGAAATCGTTATGAACCGCGGTTCACTAACTACACTGCCCTTGTCGAGTCTCGGGGAGAGGTGTATCAGGCCACGAGTTCTAGTGTGCCTTACAAAAGACCCGCTCCCATTTGGAAGGATATTTCGAAGAGAGATACAACAAAGTTCTGTCATTATCATAATGACTACGGACACGATACAAACGAATGCAACCAGCTAAAGGATGAAATCGAGTTCCTTATCAGACAAGGACACTTAAGGAGATACGTACGGGCCTTGGGAACTTCCCAACGAGAGGCTCAGAGTGGCAAGGAGTAGGCGCTTGCACGCCAACGCTCACCACCTTTGCAGCCTGACCCCGTAGCTGGCACTTTACTCACCATCTGTGGAGGCCCGCACCTCGCAGGAAGCAGCGGAAAGGCGAGGGAATGATATGCTCGGACCCTACGCCACGACCAGGACATCGAGATGATGACTGTGGAGGACAGGGCATCAAAGAAGGCTCGGTCAGAGGATGGTCAAATAACCTTCTCTGATAGCGACGCCTAGCATGTCCAGTTCCCACATTCCGATTCGCTGGTTGTGGATGTTCAAATCGCCAACATGATGGTGAAGAGAGTACTAGTCGATACAGGAAGTTCAGTAAACATCCTGTACAAATCTTCGCTGGAACGCATGAAGTTGTCCGTCAAGGACTTAGAGCCCTGCAACCAAATAATTTACGGCTTCTCTGGTGAGGGACTCGCCCCAACGGGGTCAATCAGACTTCCGGTAACAGCAGGTACAACGCCCGCTACCAAGACATTACTCGCTACTTTCATAGTAGTCGATTTTCCTTCGGCGTACAATGCTGTAATCGGAAGGCCCATACTGGTTGACCTTCAGGCCGTCACCTCAATATGGCACCTGGCCATGAAATTCCCAACAGACGCAGGGGTAGGACGCGTGTTGGGGAATTAGAGAGAAGCAAGGGAGTGCAACAATGCCTCGATTACGAAGGCAAAGAAAGGAACGTTGAAGAGCACTCCCCGAGAGAGGTTGCAAATGGCCATTGATACACAAGCCCAATCCGGTGATGGAGTCACCAAATAAGGTGTTTCCCAAAGTGAGGATAGAGATTTAGATCCTCACTTTGGGGATTTTGAGGAAGATGTTGGACCCGTCAAGGACCTTGAAGAGGTCCAACTTGATGAAAAAGACCCGACCAGAGTTGTAAAGGTCGGGAAAAATCTAGAAGCAACAACGAAGCACGCACTGGTGGAATTTTTGAGAAAGAACCAGGAAGTTTTTGCCTGGTCACATAAAGACATGGCTGGGATAGATCCTGCAGTTATCAGCCATGTCCTGAACGTTGACAAGAGTTATCCACCTGTGCAACAGAAAAGAAGGCTGCTCGATAAGGATAGATCGAAAGCCTTAAAAGAGGAAGTTGAAAGACTGAAGGAGAATGGGTTCATCAGGGTGGCGTTTTATCCATCGTGGGTCTCTAATCCAGTACTGGTTCCCAAGCCTAACGGCAAATGGTGAACCTGTGTGGA
Organism: Humulus lupulus; assembly: GCF_963169125.1. Lineage (NCBI taxonomy): Eukaryota > Viridiplantae > Streptophyta > Magnoliopsida > Rosales > Cannabaceae > Humulus > Humulus lupulus. The sequence goes on from NC_084794.1 coordinate 99,478,330, forward strand.
TTTCACAAACCTTAATAAAGCCTGCCCGAAAGATTGCTTCCCACTCCCAAGGATCGACCAACTGGTCGATGCAACTGCAGGACATGAGATCCTCTCTTTCATGGATGCATACTCGGGATACAATCAAATCAGTATGCATCCCCCTGACGAGGATCACACTAGCTTTCGGACCGATACAAGGTTATACTGTTATAAAGTAATGCCCTTCGGACTGAAAAACGCTGGTGCGACTTACCAACGATTGGTTAACCACATGTATAAGGAGTTGATCGGAGTAAACATGGAGGTGTACGTGGACGACATGCTGGTAAAGTCAAAAAAGGCAGAAGGACATGTGAAGGATTTACAGGAGTGTTTCACTATTTTAAACAAATATCAAATGAATTTAAATCCTCTCAAGTGTTCCTTCGGAGTAGGATCAGGGAAATTTTTGGGGTTCATTGTTAATTCAAGAGGAATCGAGGCTAACCCCGAAAAGATCAAAGCCTTATCGACATGAAATCGCCAGTGAAAATCAAGGATGTGCAAAGTTTAACTGGGAGGATTGCCGCACTTAGTAGATTTATTTCAAAGTCGACGGATAAATGCGTCCCTTTCTTTAATCTACTTAGAGGCAACAAAAAGTTCGAGTGGACTGGAGACTACGAGCAGGCATTCCAAGCCTTAAAAGCCCACATGGCACAGCCTCCTGTTTTTATCAAAGCCTATAGATTGAGAAACTTTGTTCATTTACTTGTCGATCACCGAATATGCTGCTAGCGCGGTGCTAGTATGAGAAGAAGAAGGCGTACAAAAGGAGGTTTATTATGTTAGCAAGATGCTAATCGAGGCCGAATTGAGGTATCCTCCCATCGAGAGATTAGCCTATTGCTTAATTTTGGCCTCAAGGAAGTTACGTCCTTACTTCAAAGCCCATCCCATCACAGTCTTAACTGACCAGCCCCTTCGGCAAGTTCTGCAAAAACCGGAAGCGGCTGGACACTTGTTAAAATGGGCAGTCAAACTCGGGCAGTTTGATATCACATATTAACCGCGAGCAGCAGTAAAAGGACAAGTCTTGGCTGATCTTATCGCTGAATTCACTGAGCTCCAATATAACGAGTAGTGCGAAAAACCTAGTGCGCCTAAGCCCCAAGTCGAAGCTCCTTCGTTGAAGTTATTCACGGACGAACCGTCCAACGAATCTCACGCAGGAGTAGGAGTGATATTGATAACGCCAGAAGGGCTTCGATTTCACTGCGCTATCAGGTTCGATTTCACCACATCAAACTATGAAGCCGAGTATGAAGCACTCCTCGCTGGGCTAAGGTTGTCCAAAGACATGAGTATAAAAGTGCTGGATATTTACAGTGATTCACAACTGGTAGTGAATCAGATCTTAGGGGAGTATCAAGCACGGGGCCTGAAAATGGTGGCCGACCTGAACAAAACCAAATATCTGTTGTCGCAATTCGAGAAGTATACCCTCCAGCAAATACCTCAGGATCAAAATTCAAACGCAGATGCCTTAGCCAAACTCGCAAGGGCAAAAGACGCTGACACTTTAAATATAGTGCTAGTGGAACGACTACGCGAGCCGAGCATACAAACAGATGGAACCAATTTGGAAATTCGAATAGAAGATACATGGATGGCGTCGTACTTGGAGTATCTCATGAATGGTGTACTGCCAGCAGATAGAAACAAAGTCAGGACTCTTTAGAGACAGGTTGCTAGGTACATATTGGTCGATGGTATTCTATACCGAAGAGGATACTCCATGCCACTGCTCAGATGTATTACACCAGAAAAGGCTAAAGAGCTTATTAGGGAAGTACATGAAGGCTTCTGTGGGGATCACGCTAGGGGGCAGAGCTTGTCGAAAAAGATCCTGCAGCAAGGTTATTTCTGGCCGACTATGAACGAAGACTCAATGGAGTTTGTGCAAAAATGCGATAAGTGTCAAAGATTTTCCAAGATCCCACGCGCAGCTCCCAACAAGTTAAAGGAAATGCAAAGTCCATGGCCCTTCACAGTATGGGGTATCGATTTAATTGGATCCTTGCCAACGGAAAAGGGTGGAGTAAAATACGCAGTTGTAGCACTCGACTACTTCACCAAATGGGTCGAAGCTAAGCCACTCGCTACCATAACGACAAAGAAAGTTCTTGACTTTGTCATCAAGAACATTGATTGCCGATATGGATTGCCTCGAAAGATTGTCTCAGACAATGGCACCCAATTTGACAGTGACCTATTCATAGACTTCTGCGAAAGGCATGGAATCGTCAAAAGCTTTTCTTCAGTCGTGCATCCACAAGAAAATGGGCAAGTCAAAGTAGTGAATAAAACACGTAAGGATACCCTGAAGAAAAGGCTCGAAGAAGCTAAAGGAGCATGGCCGGAACAGCTGCCCGAAGTACTCTGGTCGTATAGAACTTCTCATCGAACAGCAACAGGTCATACCCCGTTTTCCTTAGCATACGGGTATGAAGCCATGTTGCCAGTCGAGATAGATCCGCCCTCACATCGAAGAATCATATACAACCAAGACCAGAATAGCCAACTGTTGATGGAGTCCCTAGACTCGCTTGAGGAGAAACGAGAAAAATCCCAACTCCGAGTAGTTGCGTACCAGCAAAAAGTCGCCCGGTATTTTAACTCAAAAGTAAAAGAAAGAAAGTTCAGCGTCGGAGACCTAGTACTTCGACAAGTTTTCTTAAACATCCGCGACCCAGCTGCTGGAGTACTCGGACCAAACTGGGAAGGACCTTACCAGATTAAATAAGTCCTTCACCCAGGCACATACAAACTTGCACGCTTAAATGGAGATCTCGTTCCGCGCTATTGGAATGGAGAACACCTGCGCAAGTATTACCAATAAACAGTCCTTCTTAAAGGACTGGCTTGTATTAATTTTTACTTTTTACAAGTTTTGAAAAAGGGTCAGTCATGTTGTATGGCTGATCGCTTAAAAGTGTAAGATCTTTCTAAAAAATCACTCGTAAAGACATGTTTAGTCCATTTTAATACGAGAATTATAAGGGACTATGCGCAGCCAGTCATTCTTGCCAAGCTTTGTAAAAAAAAAAATTACAAGTATTTGTTCATTACGTGTGTTGTTTTGATGTATTATAAGTTTTGCATTTTATACCGAGCAGTGATGTTCGTATAGATCATGGTCAAGGCAAGTGACCAAGGACCTAAAGCTCCTCAGTCACTTCGGGGGCATATAAGGTACATCGATAGCAAAGCATACCAAGAGGTATGTAAACACATGAACAAAATAAGTGAAAGCATGCTACGGTACTTAGAGTATTTTTCAAATTTTATATTTTGTTAAATCAAGCCAAAGTACTATGCTAAGTTCGGTCATGCGAACAGATGTTATAATAAGCAGAAATATTATAATATCAAAGGGAATTCTTTTACACCACAAGCAGTATTGCTTGGATGTAATTGTTCAAAGTAAAAGGAAAATATGCTGCCCATGCAGCAAAATTAAAAAGAAAAATTTAGTCTTTACATCACGACCCATAGGTCGTGTAATCAAAGAAGAAGTAAGGAAAAATCACGAAGTCCAATACCCGAGCTACTACTACTTGTCGCTACACTACTGACTCTACTAGTCATACACACACTCTCTGGCACGAAGAAGTCTGGCCCTAGATTTGAAGTATACGTAAAATTTCCGTCCCTGTCAAATAAGTGACAAGGAATTGGCAAGCTATTTAAAAGCAAAATAACAGTACCGTTTTCGTCTGAAGACTCATCCAAGTCTGCGACAACTTCTGCTGCCTTTTGTTTCCCCTTCCCTTGGGGGGCAGAAGGCCTTTCTGCTTGGGGGGCACCAGTTGGTTCCCTGATCGTAACCCCGGTCAGTCTCCTGCGAGGAGGAGACGCTAGGGTTGCTGCTCGGGATGCCCCTCGGCAGTGGCGTCTACCACCGCGGGTTCCCTCGTTTCCTGACGAGGAGTCAGGAAGCCAGATAGCCTCAGATTTTCATCAGTGACTAGAGACTTAACATTTTTTTCAGCGTCAGCCATCCTGGCCAGTGTGTTGGACCTCAACACCATGTCTGGTGTTGGGTTCGGGCGTAACCATGGTCCTGAAAGACACAAGATACTTTAGAGAAGTACAAAGAAATTTGCTAAGAAAAGTAGCGACCAGTGGAAAAGGACATTTACCTCCTCGAGCGAAGGCCAAGTTGTTCGTAGTCATGCCTGGCGTGAGGAAATACTCCTGATTGTATTTCCCCACATTGGAGATATGGGTAGTGTCACTCAGGAACGTGCGGTTTGTTTCCTGGTGACAAAAGTGAAAAAAGCACGTCCCGTACTGTTGAAGGTTAGACTTAAGGTCAAAAAGGAAGTTGACCTCGTGGGGAGTGGGCTCTGGCCATTTTTTGAGTTTGTAAAGGATATAGAGTGCAGCAAGCATTCTATATCCATTTGGAGTAATTTGAAGGGGGGCAACACCGAAGTTGTTTGCCACCCCCTGATAGAACGGATGTAGAGGAAGGGTAGCCCCCGCCTCTATGTGGTACCTCAACCAAGCGTTGTAGACGCCCCCAGGAAAATTTTCCCTCTGGTCAACAGCAGGGATCTTGAGATTGACCCCGGTGAGAGGATACTTCCTAAGGTAATTGGAAAGCATCCGGGGAGTCACCTGGCTAGTGGGAGAAAGATACCACTCGACATCAAGAAGGTTTGAATGCCAAGGGCGAGCCTTGACCTTAATGCGAAGGTCTGGGGCAACGTTTTCTCGACCACTGGTCGAGGGAACCCTAGCCTGCGAATCAGGCTGGACAGGAGGATTTGGATTGCTTTTAGGGTTTGGTTTCTTTTTTCCTTGAGACTTAGAGCGGGACATTTTAGGTGGTGATGGTTGAGGTCTAGAGGAAGAAGGTCTTGAGAATGGGACCTCATGAACACGCTGAGCCGGCTGTTCTTCGCCTTCAAGCAGTTGGGCAAGAAGATCGCCGTCGATTGGCTGCTCACCTCCCCACAAATCTGGCATTAAAATCTGCGAACAGAAAAATGGGGAGGTGAGGATGGAGAATCTAGAAATTTTGTTAGAATAACGCTGGTCGTGTATAAAAGTCAAACTTTTATACAACAGCATTCTAACAAAAAACTAATTTTTTCACACGAACAGTTTGAAAAACAGATCAAAAAAGTGAAAGTAAAAAGTTTTTGAAAAAGCTTTTTCAACTCCTTTAAGGGCGGGAAAAACTCAGTTTTTCAACTAGCATAAAAATCGAATTTTTACTTCGGTTTTACGTCCTAAATTTATGATCTCGGCTATCAAACTAACTCGTAACTTCTAAATGGAAAAGAAACATCATCCTATCTACCATTACCCGATAAATCCCCTACTTTCATGCATCTCAACCCGGAAACATAGACAACACCAGAACTTAACAGTTAACCCACAGAGGCATGCACGACAAAAATAAAAGAGCATAAAGGTTCTGAAACTTACCAAAGCAAAGATCGTGGAGGTTTGAAAGAGCTTCAAGCGGAGACGAACGAAGGGCTGGTTCTTGAAATGTTGAAAGATGGTCTTCAGAGAGTATGAAGGTTCTGATTTTAGGGTTTCTTGAAGGAGAATTAACTTGCGTAAAAAGGAAAAGAAGACTATGAGAAGGCTATATTTTTTTTTTTTGTCCGTGGCATGAAAGAGGAAGTAATCACTAATCATCAGTTTCCTCTTTTCAAAGCATGGGGAAGGGTGATAGCCGTCAATAGGTTACTTGGGAACCGAAAAGCCGTGATTGGACAGGGATAGGTTACTTTTCCCAAGGATGCACGAACTCCTCTGACAGATCTAGTGGGGTAATCGAAGGGTCGTTTCCTTAAAGTTTATTTATTTTTTGTTGTAATAAATAAACTTAGGGGGCAAATGTTATCCAAAAAACAGGCACGGATGATGTGGCAGGCGATTTTGAACACGTGGCTTACACCTGGCAGAGTACTGTTAGAGTATCGACCAGTAAGACATTATAGGCGCGGCAGTTGAATTTTCTCACGACCAGCATGGTCGTACATTCCGCATATTTCAAGATGATCTTGTGAAGATCATAATCAATTCCGAGATTGTCTCCAATGATTCCTGATTACCCGATTAATTAGGAGAGAATATCTGTAACAAATTCATGTAATCCTCATTGAGCCTATAAATAGAGAAAGATAGCTCAAGGAAGGGACTTTTGGCTTTTCTTAATTAAAATTACATACTTACGAGAGAATTAGGGCTATTGTATTACAATTATACTGTTTATCTCTCTCAGGTTTGTGAAACTCGGAGAACCCTAGTTCTTTGATCACCCCTTTGAGATCTCATATCAATAATAGCTTAAGTGGACGTAGGTCATTACCAGTTCTTGGGGCCGAACCACTATAATTTCTTGTGTCATTTACTGTTTTTGTCATTATATTCATTCCAACACATCTATCCACATCAAGCTTTTTGACTCCATGTCAGTTGACCAAAACAAGGGTCAACAATAATTAAAACTATTTTAATATTCTTTATTTAATTAAATTAAAACTGATCATTTATAATCAATTAATTATTTAATTTAAATTATATTTAAAAATGAATAATTAAATAAACAGCATATTTATTTGTATGTGGCACAGATGATAACTCTACAAAATAGAGTTATTTTACCACTTTTTATGTGCTAATTGTTGCTTAATTCTTGAGTTTTTAATTGATTTATTAAGTTTTTAAGTAATTTTGAATTTATGAGTCTTATTTTGATTTTATAGATTTTTGTGTGTTTTTATAGTTATTTTGTTGTAAAATATTGTAGTTAATTATTTGAATTATTGTGGTTTAGTTTGAGGTAAAAATGTTGTATTATTGAAATTAAATGTTAAATATAAATTAAGTTATAATTAATATTTTCAAATAATTAAATTGATTTATTTTATAGTTGAAAATATTTTATTATGATTTATTTTATGTTTATTTTGTAGGGAATTTATTGTATTTTTGGGCTTTGAAAAGAAAAGAAAAGAAAAGATATAAAGCTGAAAAAGAGAAGAAGAAAGTGGCATTCTTGAAATGCCTTAATCAAGACCAGGCCCGCCAGGCCCACTGCCACCTCCACCAGCTTCTCTCCCTCATGCACCTGCCACGTTCAGCCTTCCCACTGCCTTACACAAAGCAGTCCCCAGCACCACCAATGGCCTTCAGCTTTTCCCAAGCAGCTACCACTTTCCTGCGTTGACTCCAACTGCCATCAACAAGCCAAGGCCGCCTGCCCATCTCTTGGGCCGCCCAACAAACTGATCCATTTCCCCCAAGCATGCTCCAGCTGAAGCAATTCCCATGCATGCCAACATTTTGAGCCCACAAAAATACTTTTGTACCATATGTCCCCTATGACAAAAATACCACATTTTTACCTCACTTTATATACTTTTTACCCCAAAACATAATTATTACACCCTATAATTTATCCCTATTTGCCATATTATAATTAATTTAATTAATTTAATCAATTTAATTAATTTTAAATTGATTATTTTAATTCCCATTTTTTGGCTATAAATAAGGGAGTTTGGTGTCCACTTTTAGGGAGAGGTTACTATACTATAATTTCTACACATTCAAAACCTCTCAATTCTCTTATTCTTCTTCTTCTTTTTTGTTATTTTCTATGTATTTTTAGAGGAAAAATTTGGGGGTTTCTCCTCCAAATTTTCCTATTTATGTTTGTAATTTTTAGTTTGTATTTGCTATTCTAGTTATGTGTTTCTAATCTTTTTAAGATTATTAAGGTGATGATGAAACATTATGTAACTAGATAGTATTTATTTTGTATGTTGATTTCCCATTTTGTGCAATAAAGTTTATGGATTTTCTTCTTCAAATATTTTCTTTAATCTTAAATATCATGTATTTTGGATTGTTAGCACATATTTACACTTTGTTCTTCATTAGTGCAAAAACATAATATTCTTTGTGTAAGATGTGTCATTAAATTGTACACATCCATGCTTAGAACAAAAATATTATGTTTTGCCTTATAAATAATGTTCATTGATTTATTTGTTATTTCATTAGATTGATTTACACTAAATGCTTTGAAATTATAATTTTGAAAAGTGAAGAAAAATCCTAATTTTTAGAAATAATTTGTGCTTAAAATTATAAATCTATTTAGAAAATGATAGTTTGATTTATTTTTAACTATCACTAAAACTTCGGAATCAATGTACTTATAAATATTATTGAACTTATATTTTGTGGATTCTAATCCTTAATAATCTTATTTTACCATCTTGATTTCTATTATTAATTTATGTTTATATATTGTCTTTAATATCTTTATTATTTCTTATTCAAAAATCTCTTTAATCTTTGGAGCTAGGTTAGAATTTATTAATTTTGATTTAAAATAGTTTTATTTTCGATTTTAGACAACTCATTTGGGTTCGACCTTGTGCTTACACGAACACTATTCTATAAATACGATTCGTGCGCTTGCGAGTTATAAATATTTAAAACATACCCGTTTTGGGTCCATCAACAGACATGGGTGGCGCTACTTATTTCTATCCATGATTTTCTCATTGGTTTGTTTAATTAATTTTATAAGACAACATATTTATTCCAAAAACAAATATCAGTTAATTCAAAATTAACTTTCTCTTAAAAAACTATAAGTTTTAAATAATTATCTTATAATAAGATAATAATTAAACTCTCCCAAATATTAACTCAAGCATGATTAATATTTATTTTAACTAATATAAAGTTTTTCAAATAAAAAATAATTAGTTAATTAATTCATTCATAATTAATCAATTGCCCCCAATTATCACATAATTATATCGTCTTTACCACATAAAATTAATTCCTTTGCAATTTTGTCATTTTTCTCAATTAATCTTCCTTGTGACATCCTCACCATTAGTAGTCTAGGACAGAGGCGACCCGGAGACCATAGACCTATAATATAAAGCTCAAATAAACAAAGTATTAATTCAACTATTTAATTCAATATTCTTATTTATTAATTCCATGGTTGGTCTACTATAAATATGGAATTGCACTCTAAGTATTTATAAAATTAATGATTAGTTGTTGAAAATATCATTTTATTAAGATTAAATGTTAAAATAAATTAAGTTTAAATTAATATTTTCGTGAACTTATATGACATATTTTTATATTAAAAATATTTTATTTTAATTTAATTTATGTTACTTTGTAGGAAATAAATTGTATTGTGGCACAAGAAAAAAATAAATAAATAAATAAAATTGAAGAAATGTAAAAAAAATGACATTTTTGGAGATAAAGTAACCCAATCTTAAATGTCATCAATATTCATCCACATTGCCTCTCCCTAAATGTCATCCCTAAAAGCATTTTTTCTTGTAGTGTCACGTGTTTGTAGTGGATCTACCCAATTTGGACCCACGTCTAGTCTAGATAAGCTTCCCCTTAAACCATAGTCACTATCATCAAGGTAATTCAAGCATTTGGCGTGATTCAAATTTTGTTTATTTTTTTATTATTTCAAAATTCTTGAAGTTATATATATATATATATATATCGATTGACACATTTGTTTTTTTAGACAATGACAATGTTTTTGAAAGTCACGTTCTATTGGGAAAAAAAACCCACATAATTTCGAAACGAACATACAAAAAATTGCACCGCCAATTCAAGGAATTATACTGTACTGTTTCCCTGAAACAAAGCAATTTTACTACTGGAATTGCGATGCCAAGTTTCTCAACTTTCTGTCAAAAATGGTACTGAAACATCTTCAGTCAATGTGTAATTTCCACATCTCATAACAACAATGGGGTACAAGTCATTGAATGACCATTATATAAAATAAAATAAAAGTATTTTGACCATTTTATTGAAGCATGCATTCTTGTGCTTCAGAAAATCTTTACTTGCTAAGGAAAATTTGGGTATTTATGTATAGTGTAGGTTCATATATTCAATAAAATATCATATTTTATCAATATTATAAAATAATGCTACTATTTGTTTGGTTTATAAAAATATCATTTTCATTTTTTAGCATCCATATCTCTTCTCTCTCTCGGGTCACCCTTTGATTATTTGGAGAGTCATGACAGCCACCACAAAACCATAATCACCACCAAATTTCTTTGAAAAAACATCTCAAACTTTGGCATCCCCCTTTTTTTTTTCTCTATTTCTTCTTCTCTCTTAAAGTATTCATAGAGACTAAAATAAAATGTCCCATGATAGTATTTTATGATATAAAACTTAAATTCACTAAAAGTTCAATTAAGACACTAATTTATGCATTTCGAATAGATTTGTGCATGATTTTTTGGTTTTATTTGCAATTTTTAGATCTAAAACGTAAAAATTTCCAGAAAACTAGATATACCTCGATGCCGAGCTCGATGGGCCCTTAAAAATCATATCATCTGCCTTAACACACCTCGATGCCACCTCGACACAACTCGATGCAACTCAATACAATTCATAGAAAGTGCATAACTTTTCATTCGGGTGTCTGTTTGAGGTAGTTTTTTTTTTAATTTTGGTATTTTTGTTGTGATCTACACGTCTGAGATGTGTACACACACATTTGGGAAGTTGAAAGCTTGAAAACATACCCAACTTTGAAAATATAAGGGTATTATTTTGAACTTTTGGGTGTTTTCAAGCTTTCAACTTTCCAAATGTGTGTGTACACACCTTAGATGTGCATATCTCAAAAAATACTCAAATGCAAAAAAAAATCACCTCAAACAAATTGTTATGCATTTTCTATGAGTTGCATCAAGGTGTGTCGAGGCATGTCGAGGTGACATTGAGGTGTGTCGAGACAAATTGTTTTTTCATGAAAATGATGATTTTTAAGGGCCCATCGAGTTGGGCATCGAGGTACATTGAGGTGTATCGATGTATATCAAGTTTTCTGTAAATTTTTACGTTTCAAATCTAAAAAAAATGTGAAAAAAATTGCAAAAAAAAAAACAAACAAATCATGTACAGATCTATTCGAAATGCATAAATTAGTGTCTTAATTGAACTTTTAGTGGGTTTAAGTTTTATATCATCAAAATTTTAAATCCTAAAATTGGCAAATTTTATACAAATATATTTTTATTTAAAACATAATTTTAAATTACTTTTATTGTGATTTTCAAAATTAATATCTTGAATTAATTTGTAAGGTTTGCAAATAATTCCTTATTTAGTTTGATATTCTCACAATATGTTTATAAAATGAATTTGTGTCTTAGTTTTATAAAGAAAATATTATGTGCTTTTTCAAATTCATTTCTGGAATATTTGTTGTTTACCTAAAAATGGCTCCTCATGATGTGGCAAGAATTTATTACACGTGGTTGGCACGTGGCAGCGTCAAAATGAAGGAATGCTATTCGACAATCGACCAGGAGCTCCTTGCATCATCCGATCTCGTGATTAGATGCGACCAATCTGGTCGCATGCTTCAGTTTATTTCCTTTAAAGATATGTAATCTTGTAATGACTACATTTATTATTTTCTCTTTATTGCCTTGATACGATGATACAAAGGATAATTAAGGCACATTGGCCCATGTAACCCCCTTGAGCCTGTAAATATGAATGAGAAGGCTCAAGGAAGGGACTTTTGAACCTTGGATCTGAATACTCATATAAAGAGCATAGTGTGATTATCCACTGAAAAGTTGTAATTTTTCTAAGGCTGGTGTACGCCCTGAATATCCGCAAGTACTTTGTCGAGCTAGAAAAGGGTTGTAACCAATCTACCACGTGTCCACCGTTCATCCGAAGCTGTTTGTTACGGTCCCCTAAACAAATAGCTTAAGCTGATGGATCATTTAGCTGCTCATCACTTGGAGCCATTGTGTCGATATAGTAGAAGCCACGAGCTAGCGCCACATTAAGCTCGTGGTGCATCAGAGGCCTGACATACCCCCTGAATCTTTATAAAGTCAACCACGTACTATAAACCTGCATATACCAGACATCACGTGTCTGTTTTATTCCTGAATTCCCGGATACGCAATATAAACATGCGTGATCAGACATCCCACACCTGATTTGGGCCATGCGGCCCATTACCCATCTTTACCTATTGATTAGACCACACTTCACTGTAAGGTTTAGATATTAATCATCGATGTCACGTAAATGACATGATGGATGAAGAGATCACGGGATGACCCCAATACCTACTCAGAGATCAACCTCCTATAAATACCAAAACCCTGGATAGTGCAAGGGTTTGGATTCTTCTTGTAATGAAAATACTCTGTGAGAAATAGTAAGGATAGATCAATAATATTGACTAGTGGACTAGGGGGATTTTAACCTCTGAACCACGTAAAAAAGGAGTGACCATCTTCCTCTGCAATTAGTTTCCACATTCTCGATTATTATCATTTTCTGATTACGGTTTATCATCCAGCACTAATCCATCCTATTTATTCATATAATTCACTGTTGGCGAAAAACCGCGTCAACAGTTTGGTGCTTTCATTGAGAGGGTTTAGATTAGTGCTATCACGAAAACTTGATCATGGTGGTCACTCGTTCGAGGCATGGTAACGAGGCGGATCAACATGATGGGCAGGAGGCTCACCATACTGCTTTATCCAATGAGCCAGACCCAGAGGTCCAGCAGCGATTGGGAAAGCAGCCGATGAACCATGGTGACACTGGGAGTTCAGCGCCCCTACCTCCAAATCCGAACCTAGGTTACCTGACGGCGATAGAAATGGAAAACATGTTGTTAAGGAGTCATCTAGCCAAAGCAAATAAACAAATCGAGGAAGTCTTGGCCCGACTGCCCCTTCTTGCAACCGACGTTAACGTCGGAAAGAGAGAAAGCAGGACTCACAAGTCCCGCAGGGATAGTCGACCCAGGCCTAGTCGGTCGATTAGAACCTCAACCCCGAGTTCTGCACCCATGTCGCACCATAACCAGGAAACTATGTTTGATGAGTTTCCCAGGGCCCTCCAGCAGGCCAGCTGGTCAGTCAGAACTTTAACTCCAAGTTTGGTTCCACCGTCGAGCGCACCCAGGAGAGCTCGTGGCAACTCATGGAGGAGGTCTGGGGAAAGCTCGCGTAGACAACCTGCTCCAACCAGCCCTCCCGTGCCGCGGTCAAATCTTCGGGCACAGGAAGCTGGAGGCAGTGGGATAGAGAGACCGCGAGCTAATTTGAGCCGACCAGACGGGACTAGGATTGCTTCACCAGTTATGCATCCCCCTTTGCCGATAAGATATCCATCCCCTCCTCGTCCTGCTTGAGACATTCGTGCATACAGGAACAGCAGGAGGAATCCTCCTCCCGCCATTCCTGCTCATCGCCCGCAAGCACACGGGACTGTCCCGGATCCTCTCCCTCGGCAGCAGGCTCTGAGCTTTTCCAATGGGAGCTATTGGACCGAAAGCCACCGAAGTGGCAGATCTGGTGGAGACCTACGAAATCATCTAAATTTGACGCAAAGCCTTCGGGCCCCCTCGAGGACCAACCTTCGAGATCACCTGAACTCGCAGAGGGGAGAGCCGTCTAGAAACGAAAGTCGTGCTCGCCGAGAGGATGGTCCTTCCGAAATACGCGACAGCAGGAATGCCCCACCAAACCAAGCTCATGCTTGGAGGGACAATAACCTGCCTAACGCGGACAACGGGACGGGAGTTGTTGAACAATCCCAGAACAACCCAGGGGTGAAAGACCAAACCCTCAAAAGGCTAGCTTAAATGGAGGAACTAGTGAAGAGGCTCCTGTCCAAGAAGGGAAAAGATGAATTCGACTCGGGAGACAAGCTCGAGCTTTTTGCCCCCAACATTGCAGCAACGGCATACCCGCCGGGTTTCAAAATGCCCCATCTATCCAAATTCGATGGAGACGAAGATCCGTCGGATAACTTCGAATGTGCAACACCCTGATGATGGACCATAATATCGGGCCCGTGCTGAGATGCCTAATATTCCCTTCGACCCTGATCGGGCCAGCTAGGCAATGGTTCAAGCAGTGTAAGAAACAGTCGATCAACTCGTGGAAGAATTTCTCTGCTGACTTCAAGAGGGCATTCTGAGCCTTTTAAGCAGTTCGCGTCAAAGCAGATACCTTGGCGAACGTAAATCAATAACCTGGGGAACCCTTAAAAGCTTATCTGAGCAGGTTTGCCAACGTTGCTGCCCAAGCTAGGGACTCGGATGAAAGTTCCAGACTCATGGCTATGAGAACAAGAATCCTTGTTAGGAGCGGGATGTGGAAAGAAATCCAAAGGAAAGGTATCAGCACTGTGGATGAATTCTTGAACAAGGCCCAGGAATGGATAAATTTGGAAGAAGTGAGAGCATCGGTTGCAGGAACCAGCCAAGTCCCTGATCAGCCCATTGGAGCGGAAACGAACGTCATGAATATGACTAAAACCGTTTCCCAGAATAACCAAGGGGTGGAGGCAAGAGAAAGGGAAATGGCGAGGGCGGCCAGCACGGTCCAAAGAAGAGCAAGCCCGTGGAAAAATTCAAACCGGTCTATGCGGTTTATACCGATCTCACAAACACTAGGGAGCACATTTTCCTAGTGATTTCTACCCGCCTTCCCTAGAAAAGGCCAGAGCCTTTGAAAAATCAGAAGGCTAAGAGAGACCCTTCAAAATTCTGTCGATTCCACAACGACATCGGTCACAACACCGATGATTGCAGGCATCTGAAGGATGAGATTGAGACACTCATCCGGGCCGGACCCTTGGCTCAGTATGCCCGGAATCGAGTCACTCCGAATCAGCCTGCCAGGCAAAACGTTCAATCAGCTCCAAAAGCCCCAGCGAATCCAACCAGAACCCACGTAGGGCAAAACCTCCCTCCTCCAATAATAAGAGGAGAGATAACCACCATTTATGGGGGGTCCCCATCTGGCAGGCTCGAGCAGAGGTGCTCAGAAAAGATACATCAACGAATTAAAGTCTCATAACGGAATCGAATTTATCCCAGAGAAACCCATACCCAAACAACAATGATTGGAGAGACAGCCAATCAGTTTCACCAAAGAAGATGCCAGTCATGTCCAGTTCCCACATAACGATCCTCTAGTTGTAACTGCCCAGCTCGCCAATCGGAGACTCAGGAGGGTGCTAGTTGATAATGGGAGTTCAGTGAACTTGTTGTTTCGGTCCACGTTAGAAAAAATGGGGTTGTCGGTGACCGAACTAAAGGCCACTTCCATCATGCTGTATGGGTTCTCTGGCGAAGGGTCGACAGCGATAGGTACGATTGAATTAGTAATAACCTTGGGAGAGGGACCCCGAACTTTCTCCAAACTCCGCGAGTTTGTGGTCATCGACTGTCCCACCACGTACAATGCAATTTTGGGTCGGCCCACGTTGATGGCATTTGGAGCCATAACTTCTATCCGTCACCTCACAGTCAAATTCCCCTCCTCTATGGGGATATGTACGGTTTAAGGTGATCAGCTCGCTGCTAGGGAATGCTATAGCATTTCCATGAAGGGAAAATCACAACCCGGGCCGCAGACGATGACCATTCAGGGCGGAAGCGAGGAACCTCAGGAAACGAGAACTAGCTCTAGGATAAGGGAACATCAGTCGGGCAACGACATAAGTACCACCCTGAGTGACGATATCGACCCTAGAGTTGGCGAAGATAGGTCTGAGCTCCAGGCTATTGAAGAGCTCAAAGAAGTAAATATCGATCCTAAAGACCCTTCGAGGATCGTTAGGCTCAGGAAAAACCTTGGTGATGAGAGAAAAGCAGAGCTGCTAAAATTCCTGCAAGAAAACCTAGACATTTTCGCCTGGTCTCATGAAGGCATGGTGGGGATCAGCCCGAGCATCATCATGCATACCCTTAGCTTGGACAAAAGCATGCCTGCGAAGTCGCAGAAACAAAGGCGTCTGGGCACGACCCGAGCTGCGGCCCTTGAAGAGGAAGTTGCTCGACTTTTAAAGTGTAGTTTTATCCGCGAGGAAAAATACCCGATCTGGGTCTCCAATCCTGTTCTGGTCCCGAAGCCCAACGAAAAATGGCGGACCTGTATCAAATTTTCTAACCTGAATAAAGCGTGTCCCAAGGATTGCTTCCCCCTACCAAGGATCGACCAGTTGGTGGACGCCATGGCAGGACACGAGCTCATGTCCTTCACGGATGCGTATCTGGTTACAACCAAATCACTATGAATCTTGCGGACCAAGAGCATACCAGCTTCATGACCCCAACCAATGTGTATTGTTACAAAACGCCGGAGCTACATATCAGAGATTGGTCAATAGAATGTTCGTTAATCAGATCAAGAAAAACATGGAAGTGTATGTTGACGACATGTTGGTCAAGTCAAAAACTACCGATGACCATGTCCCCGATCTGAGAGAATGTTTTGAGATCCTAAAGAAGTATGGTATGAGGTTGAATCCCCAAAAATGTAACCTCGGGGTTGCGTCAGGAAAATTTCTGGGTTTCATAGTCAACACTAGAGGAATAGAGGCGAACCCCATCAAAATCAGATCGCTACTCGAAATGCCATCACCCCGGTCGCGAAAAAACGTCCAAAGTCTGACAGGAAATGTGGCAGCCCTTAATCAATTCATTTCCAAATCTACTGACAAATGTTTGCCATTCTATAACTTGCTCCGGGGAAATAAAAAGTTTGAGTGGACCGAAGAGTGTGAGCGTGCCCTCCTCGACCTAAAAGCACATTTAGCCGAGCCACCCGTGTTGTCTAAGCCGACAGCAGGAAAGCCTCTTTTTCTTTACCTAGCTATCACAGAAGATGCGGCTAGCGCCGTGCTGGTCCGGGAAGAAGACCGGTCTCAGAAGCCAATCTATTACATTAGCAAAAGGCTCCTCGGAACTAAATCTCGATATCCGTTGATGGAAAAAATGGCTTTCTGCCTTATCACGACCTCCAGAAAGCTTAGGCCGTATTTCCAGTTCCATTCAATCCACGTCATAATCGATCAACCTTTAAGGCAGGTACTGCAGAAACCTGAGGTATCTGGACGTCTTTTGAAATGGACTATCGAGCTCAGCCAATTTAAGATCCTATACGTACCACGAACTGCGATCAAAAGCCAAGCTCTGGCTGATTTCAAGGCAGAATGCCCTGGATTCCAAGAGGAACCGGTGGAAGAACCTGTGCAGGCCTTGTGGAAAGTCTTTGTGGATGGCTCATCTAATGAGAACGGGTTCAGAGCTGGAATCATTTTGATATCCCCAGAGGGACATCGCTTCCACTCCGCGTTACGATTCGGATTCGAAGCATCCAACAACAAGGCTGAGTACGAAGCTTTATTGGCTGCGCTGAGGGTGGCCAGGGACTGAAGGCCAGGGCCATCCAGTGCTATAGCGTTTCCCAGCTCGTGGTAAACCAGGTATCAGGGGAATACCAGGCGCGGGGAACCAAGATGGCGGCCTACCTGGCCAAGGTAAAGAGGGAGCTATCCGAATTTGAGTACAGCCTAGTCGAACAGATCCCTCGGGAGTAGAACGCCAATGCTGATGCCCTAGCAAAGCTGGCCACCTCCAAGGAAGCCGAGACCTTGAGCCTGATACCAGTGGAGTACTTGGAGAGACCAAGTGTGGTAGAGAATACAGGGGAGATCAAGATGATCGATGTCAGGCCAACCTGGATGACTCCCATAGTCGAAAATCTTACCACAAGGAAGTTACCCGAAGAGCGAAAGGACGCAAGAAAGATACTCTACCAAGCTCTGAGGTATACAGTCATAGACGGAACGTTGTACCGGTGTGGCCTCTCTCTACCTCTTTTGTGGTGTGTTCTGCCAGAGGAGGCTAAAACTATTTTGCAGGAGGTGCATGAAGGCTTTTGTGGAGATCATGCTGGGGGGCAAAGTCTGACCTTGAAGATATTGAGGCAAGGATATTATTGGCCCACTCTATCCAAAGACTCAATTTCTTACGTCCAAAAGTGTGACAAATGCCAGTGGTTCGACACGATCGCCCAAGCTCCACCAGTTGAGCTGAAGATGATCTCGTCCCCATGGCCGTTTGTGGTCTGGGGGATTGACTTAGTTGGAGCCCTACCCATGGGAAAAGGAGGAGTTCGCTATGCGGTAGTGTCTATTGACTACTTCACAAAGTGGGCAGAAGCGGAGCCCCTGGTGACAATAACATCAAAGAGAGTCCTCGATTTTTTGGTTAAGAATATTGTCTACTGGTTCGGACTGCCAAGGAAGATTGGGTTGGACAATGGAACCCAGTTCGATAGCGACCTCTTCATTGAATCTTGCGGAAGGCACGACATAATTAAAAGTTTCTCCTCAGTGGCCTACCCCAGGCTAATGGGCAGGTCGAGGCTATGAACAAGATGCTCAAGGCGAGTCTTAAGAAGAAGCTGGACGAGGCCAAGGGAGTTTGGCCCGAGCACCTCCCGCAAGTTCTATGGGCGTACCGGACCTCGCACCGAACCTCGACGGGGCACACCCCTTTTTCCTTGACTTTCGGGAGTGAGGTCGTCCTTCCTGTCAAAACAAAGATAGCCTCGCATAGGGTCCAGGCCTTCAGCCAAGAGCATAACGACAAATTGCTCAGCGCGTCCCTCGACTTGGTTGATGAAAAGTGAGAGGATTCACAGCTACGCCTCGCGCATTATCAGTAGAAGATCACTCGTTATTTTAATTCAAAGGTTAAAAGGCGTGCTTTTGGATTAGGAGACGTGCTTCGAAGGGTGTTTTTAGCGGGCAAGGACCCCAAAGATGGTTCTTTAGGCCCGAGCTGGGAAGGGCCCTATCAAATCATCGAAATCGTACAAGAAGGTACTTTCAAATTAGCCCGGCTTAATGGAGAAATGGTGCCACGGACCTGGAATGCTGTTCATTTGAGAAAATATTATCAGTGATCAAATCACTCCTTTTTGTAAGGCTTGCGTATAAAAGCCAATTAGTTATATGAAAAAAAAAGAATATATAATGGTTTATGATTTCATTTATGTCTGTATGATTTTTTCTGTGTAATTAGTTCAAGTAACCACGCAAGTCCACTTCCTGGTTACTTGGGGGGCAGATCACCCGACCAGGTTGTAAAACTTAGAAATTGGTTAAATTGATTCAGTGCTTTTTCTAAAAATCACGAGGTGTCAATAAAACTAACCCGAACTAAGTTTTTAAAATTAAATATCCTAGACACGACCAGGTTCTAAAACTTAGAAGTTGGTTAAATTGATTCAATATTTTTTCTAAAAAGCACGAGGTGTCGATAAAAATAACGCGAACTAAGTTTTTAAAATTAAATATCTTGGACACGACCAGGTTCTAAAACTTAGAAGTTGGTTAAATTGATTCAGTGTTTTTTCTAAAAAGCACGAGGTGTCGATAAAACTAACGCGAACTAAGTTTTTTAAATTAAATATCCTGGACACGACCAGGTTCTAAAACTTGGAAGTTGGTTAAATTGATTCAGTGTTTTTTCTATAAAAAAAACGCACGAGGTGTCGATAAAACTAACGCGAACTAAGTTTTTAAAATTAAATATCCTGGACACGACCAGGTTCCAAAACTTAGAAGTGGGCTAGCAATGTTTTGCTTCCTCTAAAGGAAAAACAGTCAATAAAACTAGCACGAACTAAGTCTTTAGCAAACACATCTTAAAATATGAGAAAAAGATCGAAGTAAAACTTGAGATAAATAAAATCAATAAATGGTTTCGAGGAGAAAAACCTCGTGCTGAATATTTACAAACAAATAAACGAGAAGTGCAGATACAAGGAAAAAAATCTCTAGGCTCCCCCAGACCGCTTTGAGGACGTCACCTCCTCAGTCTCCTGCTCGCCCACAGTAGAAGTCTCCCCGGTCTCGGTCGGCGCCTGCAGCTCCTGTTGCAGCCGGGCCTTGAACTTCTCAAGGTAGTGCCGCCATGCATCGAAGGCTATGAAGGAGAAATCGCCATCCTGATTGAAAGCCCAACAATGGTACAGCATACTCTCCATGGAGGAGCTCGATGCTTTCTTCTCCTCCAAAATGGCCACCTCGACCTCTAGCAGTCTGGCCTTGGCCCCCTCGAGCTCGGCCTGAAGGGTTGCCGAGGCAGCCTTCGCCTCCTACTCGCCTTCCTAGGCAGTGGTTAGGGCAGCCTTCGCTGCCTGTTCACTTGCATGGGCCGCCGCCAATGCAGCCCTGGCGCTCTGCTCGTTCTGTTGAGAGGCGACAAGAGCAGCTGAGCCGTGGTCAGCTCAGCCTTGATTTCCTCGTTCCTGGCCTTGGCCCGAGAGATGTTGCGATGTTGAGCCAAGACCACCGACAAAAAGCAAAGAAACAGTTAGACACATACCAGAAAAATAAAATATATATATTAAAAGTGAGGCCGGGGGAAATGCTTACTGTGAGATTCATCCCCATGGAAGACTCCATAACGTTTTTGGGGCTCCTTTCCTCAATCCCCCTCATGTCGGTGGGCTTGGCCTTGTAAAAGTGTGCCACCGAATAGTTCGCCATCTCGTAGACGGTCCCCCGAAAAGTGTCTGGAATCAGCTCCAAATCCTGGGGGTTGACGAGGATGCAAATAGTGGCAGCGGGGGCCACTAGAGCTTGGGGACCAACCGGTGTTACCATTTCCCGAGCAGGAGGTGGAGGAAGATGAGGAAGGGTCGCAGTCGGGGCTACGGCGGGCGGAGCTCCTGAGCCCGAGCCTTTCCCCTTAACTGGGGATTGGGAGAATAATCGCAACCGAGGGCGGTGTTTTCTTGGAAGTAGGCCGAAGCCTCTTGACAAGGGGACCCTCGATTGATTTTCCTCCTGGGAACATCGAGCGGATGTCCAGTTCCCCCCTCTATGCCATCTCCTCGCCTGAAAAGAAGAATGGAAAATGCGTTAAGAATGCCTATATGTTCTTTAAAAGAATATTATTAATGATAAAGACACACGAAGTAGCAAAATTCTTACCCTTTGAGCTAGAGGAAGAGTCTATTTCCACGACCTCCGGCCTCGGAGCTGCTACAGGGGAATGAAAGTCTAAAGCAACCACTTTTTTGGATTAGGGGAGGTTCCGGGTCAGGCTCTACCTCGGGACTGGATTCCTCCCCGTATTGCCTAAGTCCAGGAGCAACTACACCCTCAAGAAGGGAGGGCCATGACCTAAGGTTGGTCCCATACTCCACAAAAAAGGCCGACCTAAAGGACAAAGTGTTGTCTACTACTACAGTGCCCCTGGGACGGCCCGCGTCATTACGCAACACTAATTGATCTACGCATTGGAGTAGGGTTATGTTACGGTCTGGATCATTTTGCTGGCGATGCACGAGCTGGTTTGGGTTAAACCTAACTAGCCTAAGGTCTGCGGCTGCCCTGTTTAGGTCCCAAAAGGGATATGGGTTACCTTGGCCGGTGGGGCCAGCTGCTGCCCCTGATTGAGCTCGGTCCAAGTCGGGATCCCGAGCATCCTCCGGAGCTCGTCTCTTCTGCACGAGCGGCACCTCGGGCTCCTCTTCCTGCTCGTCACCGCCGTCGGCCGCGGCATCGACCTCGGGATAGTCGCCAGCACGTGGGCTATTGGATGATTGGCCCGCGTCCTCCTCAAGGCCAGAGTTTGGCCTGCAGAGATCAAATTACACACCAACATCGTGTCGTCTGACACGAGCTGGTGGTAGTCCTTCTCACTAGGCGGAAGCCCCGCCAGGGTATCGTATTGACCCCCAAGGGTCACGGACTTGGCTGTCCTCGCAAAAATGGCTGCATGGTGATGCTCCAGTCAGTATACACGTAAAAATAAAAAAATTGTTACGCAAGCTGATGATAGAAGGCTTACGAGGACGGTTGAAGTAGTGGTACTCGTAATTGCGAAACCCATTCGACATAAAGAATTGATCTTTGAAGTCGTTGGGATGGCTGGGAAGTTCAATCACCGGGGATGAGTTCAGGAAGTGGGTCAGGTAGTAGAACCCATCACCTCGTCCCCTTTGATCCTGGCTGGCTTTGAGGCAGAAGAAGTAGAGGATGTCCGCCGAGGTAGGGACTTCGCACTCGTGCTTAAGAAAGAGATACCTCAGCCCCGCCAGCAGAT
The DNA here is from genome assembly GCF_963169125.1 of Humulus lupulus. Taxonomy (NCBI): domain Eukaryota; kingdom Viridiplantae; phylum Streptophyta; class Magnoliopsida; order Rosales; family Cannabaceae; genus Humulus; species Humulus lupulus. The sequence continues at coordinate 99,500,327 of NC_084794.1, forward strand.
GGTAAGAATTCGAAGGCAGTTTAAATGGTGCAAACTTTACGTAGTTAAGAAAGTCGGCGAAGTACTAATCCAGAGGGAGGAAGGCCCCGACGCTGAGATGCTCATCGCTCCAGGCCGCGAAGTCTTCATCAAGGGGCGCGCAGCTCCTCTCACCCTCGAAGGGAGGTCGGGCAATAAGGGCGCCGGTCCCAACCTCGATGTTGTGGGACAGCAGTATCTTGTTGACCCTCCCTTATGTCGTGATCTTCGAGACTATCCTCTCCACCTCAAAGAAAGCATCAGGTTCCACCTCGATCTCCTTCTCCATCGTGGGACCGAACTAGAGGATGGGAGACTCCACCGCGACCTCCTTCCCTCTGCTAGATTGCTGGGATGATGAGCCGACCGCGCTTTTCTTGGACACATTCTTTTTGGGCCCCATCTGATCGCCTAGAGAACAAGAATGAGAAAAAACTTAGTAGGCGACCTAAAAGCTAAGAAAAGACAAGCAGTGCGAGAATAATGGTTTTTCATACGCGAGCTAAGGTAATCTCAACCCGCGGGGTGTGATGCCACGCGCTGCCATAGCCACGAGCCCAAGTTTCCAATGGATCCCTAATATCCAGGGATCCTTGTGTCAGGAGGGTCATATTATTACTTTCCTTGGAGGAGAGGTTTTGAGAGGAAAGCCACCTAGGAAGCGTGACCCCTAAGCTACCCAGTTTTACACCCTAAAAACCTCTCACCTTCCATATTCTGAATGGGTGTTTCCTAAATTTACCCAGAAATCTACCCAAAAAGTTACTCAGAAATTACCTAGTTATGAACATTGCATTCCTAGACATGTTTTTAGGTATACTCAATATGCCTAGAATCGGCACCTATGCCCCAAAAACCAGCCAAAAAAGCAACCTATTGTTTATGACTATGAGATGTAGTTTTGCATAACGAAGAAATAGGGAAATCAAAACATACAACGGACAAGGAACTTACAATGTATATTCTGAATGAAAGTTGCAGGCAGTGTAGGAGTAGGAGTCCTGGTGGAACCCTTAAGGCTGGACTTCTAAAAGGCTCTTGTGGCAAGAATGTGGGGATTTCTGGGATTATGACCAGAAGAATAAGAAGAGCTTCTAAAACTCGAAAGAGAGAAAATAAAGGAAAATTTCGAATGAAGGGTGACTAGTACTGAAAACTGCCAACCTTATATATACGTAAGAGACATGAGGAAACGAGGACCATCTGATCAAATTAATGCGAGATACCAGGGTCATAACTCGAAAGATGAAACAACAGCAAAAAGGTGGATAGGCCATTTAATACAATCCTCGGAATCCGAACAGAAGTCAACCACGGTGTTCCACGTGTCCGATACCCAAGTGGTGGGCAGGACATGAGGAGTCAAAAAGGAAGTTTAAAAGCCCCCACCGTGAAGATCAAAGATGACGTCATAGGTCACGAGCAGGGGCTTGGGGGGCAAATGTACGCTCTGAATATCTGCACGTACTTTGTTGAGCTAGAAAAGGGCCATAACCGATCTGCCATGTGTCCACCGCTCATCCGGAGCTGTTTGTTACGGTCCCCTAAACAAATAGCTCGAGCTGATGGATCATTTAGCTGCTCATCACTTGGAGCCATTGTGTCGACATAGTAGAAGCCACGAGTTAGCGCCACATTAAGCTCGTGGTGCATCAGAGGCCTGACATACCCCCCGGATCTTTATAAAGTCAACCACGTAATATAAACGTGCATATACCAGACATCACGTGTCTGTTTTATTCTCGAATTCCCGTATGCGCAATATAAACGTGCGTGATCAGACATCCCACACCTGATTTGGGCCATGCGGCCCATTACCCATCTTTACCTATTGATTAGACCACACTTCACTGTAAGGTTTAGATATTAATCATCGGTATCACATAAATAACATGATGGATGAAGAGATCACGGGATGACCCCAATACCTACTCAGAGATCAACCTCCTATAAATACCAAAACCCTGGATAGTGCAAGGGTTTGGATTCTTCTTGTAATGAAAATACTCTGTGAGAAATAGTAAGGATAGATCAATAATATTGACTAGTGGACTAGGGGGATTTTAACCTCTGAACCACGTAAAAAAGGAGTGACCATCTTCCTCTGCAATTAGTTTCCACATTCTCGATTATTATCATTTTCTGATTACGGTTTATCATCCAGCACTAATCCATCCTATTTATTCATATAATTCACTATTGGCAAAAAACCGCGTCAACAGCTGGTGAAACTCAAGAACCCTAGTTCTTTGATCACGGCATTAGGATTCAACATCAATAATAACACTAAGTGGACGTAGGTTATTACCACACTGTTGGGGCCGAACCACTATAAATCATTTGTATCACCTCTTTACCATTTGATTCCAATCTTGATTTCTGTTTGTTTCATTTTCGTTATTTTGACTTCGTGTCGTTCGCCAAATCAAGGGTCAACATTCTGGTGCTTTCATTCAGAGATTGATCAAGAAGCTTTAAGAAAATAAAATGGCAAAGACATCCAAGAGAGCCGGATAGGCTGCTAGCGCTGCATCATCTCAACCTCCTCCTCCAAATGTGGCTGAGAATGAACCACATTTAGATTTTGAAGAGGAGGAATTGGATTCAGAAACGCTGAGGGCAACACTGGGGGTGTTGCAGGATGAGTTGGCTAATTTGAGGGCTAATCAAGAGAATGCACCAGAGACCTTGGCACTGCAGCAAAGGGAGATTGAGCGTTAATGCCAGGAGCTGAATGAGCGGCAGGCGGACATGGACCGTCGGCAGAGAGAGGCCATGGCCGCTCTTGAAGCAGCCATTCAATTGGCCCGAGGACAGGCTGCACTGGCCTTGCAACCGGGTCAGCCATCGAATGCACCACCACAATGGGCCCAAAATATGAGTCCTACAATTCAGACAGTGAGCCCTCAACGGCCGGAGCAGCCACCTGTCGCTTAGGATGATGTCCCAATACGGGATCCTGAGCAACAGCCTCATTCTCAAGCTGGTCGCGGCAATCCCCAGCGCCATAGGCAGAATGGGGCCGGACAGCCTCCCCACAGCCCTAGACGCCAAGGGGATGATGAGCCAAATCCACTTAGCAGGGGGCAGCGTCCTTCTGCCAACAGAAGGCATAATGAGTCAGGCTCTGCGGTCAAAGGCCCCCCATGGCATAATAATGCACGGGGACCCAACGACCAACACAAGCCTCCCCCTGATGCTTAGGAGATGCCAGCCCGTGGAGGAAACAACGTGTACAGCTAGTCGAGCCATAGTCAGCCACAGTTTAGAGACGGCCATGACTATAATGAGGCCGATTCTGGCAGGAGGAATGTTGGTCGGGGGAATGAAGAAAGAGGTGGAGACAGAAACCCCCCATCAAGAGATAATAGGCATGTGAGCCATAACGCTGGGGGGCAACCCCGACAACACAACATCTTTGATCGGCTGGGCGCTAGCGAGCAAAGGCGCAGGGATGATGACTTAAGAGACGTACTCAACGACCGGCGTGAAAGGCACGATGAGTACGCTCCTCTAGCACCAGCCACCCCAACGATCCTTGACGCGGTTCAGGCTCAAATTGACGCTCTGAACCAGGCAGTACAGTAGCTGGTCGGGAGTCGAACATCCCACATAGAGTACGACCGGAGAAAAGGAACTCCGTTTGTGCAGAGGATTGCTGTGGTAGAAACCCCCAACAAATTCAAAATGACAGTACTGCCAAACTTTGATGGATAGGGGGACCCAGTATCTCATGTCAACAAATTTGAGATACAAATGGATATACAGAAGGTGTCAGATGATGCGCGCTGCAGGATCTTCCCCGCCACACTATCTGACACCGCTCAGGAGTGGTTCTTTAAGTTCCCTCCTGCTAGTATAGTATTCTGGAAAATGTTCGTAATAGAATTTTACGGACAATTCTATGCTGGTCGCGTACACCCCACTGAGGCCAACCAGCTGGTCGAGATACGCCAAAAGGAGGGAGAGCCCTTAAAGGAGTATGTCCAGCGCTTTATGCGAGCAGCAGCTGGAGCCAAAACAGTGGGCGACGAGGGAAAGATGATGGCCCTAACTGCTAGGGTCAGGCGCCATTCTACCTTCTAGAACAACCTAAGGAAGAACGGGGTAAAGAGTACCCAGGAGTTTTTCGATCGAGCTGATCGATACATCAAGCTCAAGGACACGATTGCCAACGAGGGGAAATCGCCTACAAAAGATAAGGGACCGAAGGAAGAACCTGCCAAGGCCGCCAACGGATCGAACAAACCCAATGGCAATCGTAAAGGCAACGGGAATGGAAATGGCAGAAATGGTGGAAAAAGGGTGGGCAATGAGTCGTCAACGTCTGAGAATAAACGCCCCAAAGGCAATAGATATGAGCCGAGATTCACCAACTATACGGCCCTTGTCGAAAGTCGAGCAGAGGTCTACCAGGCGACCAATGCCAATGTCCCTTATAAGCGACCAGCGCCTATAAGGAAGGATATCTCCAAGAGGGATACCACAAAATTTTGTCATTTTCACAACGACTACGGGCATGACACCAATGAGTGCAACTAGTTGAAGGATGAAATTGAGTTCCTGATCAAGCAGGGACATCTAAGGAGATACGCGCGAGCCACAGGAGGGTCTCAGCGAGAGGCTCAGGGTGGCAACGAGCAGATGCCTACATGCCAACGCTCGCCACCCTTACAGCCAACTTCTGTGGCAGGTACATTACACACCATTTGTGGCAGCCCACACCATGCAGGGGACAGTGGGAAGGCAAGGGAGCGATACGCTCAGACCTTACGCCACGACCAGGACATCGAGATGATGAGTGTGGAGGATCGAGCACCAAAGAAGGCTCGAATAGAGGAGGAATTGATAACCTTCTCTGAAGACGATGCCCAGCACGTACGATTCCCATACTCTGATCCGCTGGTCGTTGACATTCAAATCGCCAACATGATGGTTAAGAGGGTGTTGGTTGACACAAGAAGCTCAGTCAACATCTTATACAAGTCTTCACTAGAAAGAATGAAATTGTCCATCAAGGACCTAGAGTCATACAACCAAACCATTTATGGTTTTTCTGGTGAAGGGCTCGCCCCAACTGGGTCGATTAGGCTCCCAGCTACAGTAGGAACTGGACCTACAAACAGAGCATTACTCACTACCTTCATAGTAGTTTATTGTCCTTCAGCGTATAATGTTGTAATTGGAAGGCCAATTTTGGTTGACCTGTGAGCCGTTACCTCAATATGGCACCTTGCCATGAAATTCCCAACCGACGCAGGGGTAGGATGCGTGTTGAGAAATCAGCGGGAAGCGAAGGAGTGCTAAACGCCTCGATAACTAAGGCAAAGAAAGGTGTATCGAGGAAAGTTGTCGGAAAAGAGTTGCAATCGACTATTGATGTACAAGCCCAATCAAGTGATGATGTCACCAAATAGGGTGTTGCCCAAAGTGAGGACAGAGATTTAGATCCTCACTTTGGGGATTTTGATGAAGAGATAGGACCCATCGAGGACCTTGAGAAGGTCCAACTTGATGAAGAAGATCCAACCAGGGTTGTGAAAGTCAGTAAAAGCATAGAGACAACAACGAAGCAAGCACTGGTGGAATTTTTGAGGAAAAACCAGGAAGTCTTTGCCTGGTCACATAAAGACATGGTTGGAATAGACCCTGCAGTCATTAGCCATGTCCTAAACATAGATAAGAGTTTTCTGCCAGTGCAACAGAAAAGGAGGCTGCTCGACAAAGATATATCAAAAGCTCTGAAGGAATAAGTCGAGAAGCTAAAGGAGAATGGATTCATCCGGGTAGCGTTTTATCCATCCTGGGTCTCTAATCCTGTACTGGTTCCAAAGTTGAATGGAAAATGGAGAACGTGTGTGGATTTCACAGACCTTAATAAAGCCTGCCCTAAGGATTGTTTCCTACTCCCTAGAATCGACCAGCTGGTCGATGCCACTGCAGGGCACAAGATTCTCTCATTCATGGATGCATACTCCGGATACAATCAGATCAGTATGCATCCCCCTGACGAGGATCACACTAGCTTTTGGACTGATATAGGGCTTTACTGTTACAAGGTAATGCCCTTCGGTTTGAAAAACGCTAGTGCAACTTACCAGCGACTAGTCAATCACATGTTCAAAGAGCTGATCGGAACAAACATGGAGGTTTATGTTGACAACATGCTGGTTAAGTCAAAGAAGGCAAAAGGACACATAGGGGATTTGCAAGAGTGCTTCAACGTCTTGAACAAATATCAGATGAAGCTGAATCCCCTCAAGGGCTCCTTCGGAGTTGGATCAAGGAAATTCTTGGGATTTATAGTAAACTCGCGAGGAATTGAAGCCAATCCCGAGAAGATCAAAGCCCTGGTCGATATGAAATCGCCAACAAAAATCAAAGATGTTTAAAGCTTGACCGGGAGAATTGCTACTTTCAGTAGATTTATTTCCAAATCAACAGACAAATGCGTCCCATTTTTTAATCTACTCAGAGGCAACAAGAAATTTGAATGGACAGAGGAGTGCGAGCAGGCTTTTCAAGCCTTAAAGACTCACATGTCGCAACCACTGATTCTATCAAAGCTGATTGATAAAGAAAATTTGTTCATCTACTTGGCGAAGAATACGCTGCTAGTGCTGTCCTAGTAAGAGAAGAGGAAGGCGTGCAAAAGGTTGTTTATTATGTAAGTAAGAGGCTAATAGGAGCATAGCTACGGTATCCACCTATTGAAAAAATAGCCTATTGCCTGATCTTGGCCTCCAAAAAATTACGGCCATACTTCCAAGCTCACCCAATCACAGTTTTGACTGACCAACCTCTACGGCAAGTTCTGCAGAAACCAGAAGCCCCAGGCCGATTATTGAAATGGGCGGTCGAACTTAGGCAGTTTGATATCTCTTACTTGCCACGAGCAGAGATAAAAGGACAGGCTCTTGCCAATTTCATCGCAGAACTCACTGGGCTTCCAGACAGCGAGCAGCCAGAAGGGGCTGAAGAACTTGGGTCTCAAAGCCAAACTACTCCTTGGAAGTTGTTTACAAATGGTTCTTCTAATGAGCACCACATAGGAGCAGGAGTGATTTTGATAACGCCTGATGGGCATCGATTTCACTGCGCAATCAGATTTGACTTCACTGCCTCTAACAACGAAGCCAAATATGAAGCACTGCTCACAGGATTACGGTTAGCTAGAAGCATGCACATAAAGTCACTTGATATCTACAGTGACTCTCAGCTAGTGGTCAATCAAATCATTGGAGAATATCAGGCCCGAGGCTTAAAAATGGTTGCTTACTTAAATAAAGCAAAGGATCTATTGGCACAGTTTGCTAATAACACCCTCCAGCAAGTACCTCACGACCAAAATTTACACGCTGATGCTTTAGCCAAGTTAGCAAGTGTCAAGGATGCTGACACCCTAAACATAGTGCCAGTTGAATGACTATCTGCACCAAGCATCCGAGCAGAAGAGACCTCTTTGGTGATTCAAGCGGCGGATACATGGATGGCACTTTACATAGAGTATTTGACGAAGGATGTGTTGCCAATGGACAGAAACAAAGTCAAGACCCTTCAGCGGCAGGCTGCTAGGTATATCCTGGGCGATGGAATTTTGTACCGAAGGGAATACTCAATGCCACTCCTCAGGTGTATTTCAAAAGAGAAAGCCAAAGAATTGATGAGAAAGGTCCACGAAGGTTTTCTGGGGATCATGCTGGGGGGCAGAGTTCATTAAAAAGATCTTAAGGCAAGGATCCTTCTAGCCAACAATGAATGAAGACTCGATGGAATTTGTGCGGAGGTATGACAAATGCCAGAGGTTCTCAAAATTTCCATGAGCAACCCCTAATGATCTAAAACAGATGCAAAGTCTGTGGCCGTTCGCAGTCTGGGGTATAGATCTAATCAGATCTCTGCCCACAAGAAAGGGCGGCATCAAGTACGCCATAGTAGCCATCGATTACTTCACTAAACGGGCCAAAGTTGAACCACTTGCAACCATAATGACCAAGAAAGTGGTGGATTTTGTAGTCAAGAACATCGTATGTCGCTATGGATTGCCAAGAAAAATTGTCTCGAACAACGGCACCCAGTTTGATAGTGATTTGTTCACAGATTTTTGCGAGCGGTATGGAATTATCAAGAGCTTTTCTTCAGTTGCCAACCCTCAAGAAAATGGACAAGTCGAGGCAGTCAATAAAATGTTAAAAGATACTCTGACAAAAAGACTTGAAGAAGCAAAAGGGGCATGGCCAGAGCAATTGCCTGAAGTCCTTTGGTCGTATAGAACGTCCCATCACACAGCAATAGGCCATTCCCCATTTTCCTTGGCTTATGGATATGAGGCTATGCTGCCTGTTGAGTTAGATCCGCCATCGCATCGAAGAATAACGTACGATCAAAGCTCTAATAGCCAACTATTTATGGAATCTCTTGATTTGGTCGATGAAAAGTGAGAGCAAGCCCAACTCCGAGTAGCAGCTTACCAGCAAAAGGTCGACCGGTATTTCAATTCTAAAGTACGCGAAAGGAAATTTTGGTACTCCGAAAGGTTTTCCTCAACACCTGCGACCAGACTGCTGGAGTACTCGGACCTAATTGGGAAATACCGTACCAAATTGAAGAAGTCCTCCATCTAGGCACTTACAAAATTGCTCGCTTAAATGGAGATCTCATTCCTCGCTATTGGAATGGAGAACACCTACGCAAGTACTATCAATAAACAATTCTTCTCAAAGAATTGGCTTGTATTAATTTTACTTTTTACAAGTTATGAAAAAGGGTTGGTCATTTTATGTGACTAATCGCTTATAAGTGTAAGATCATTTTGTTGATCACTCGTACAGACATGTTTTGTCCATTTATTACGAGAAATAAAAGGGATTGTGTGCAGCTAGCTATTCTTGCCAATTATTGTATTTATTACAAGTATTTGCTCATTACATGTGTTGTTTTGCTATATCTACTGCAAGCAGAAATGTTCGAACAGGTTTTGGTCAAGGCAAGTGACCGAGGACCTAAAGCTCCTCAATCACTTAGGGGGCATATAAGGCATCTAGTAAGCAAAGCATATCGACAGGTATGTAAACACATGAGCAAAATAAGTGAAAGCATGCTACGGTACTTAGAGTATTTTTCAAAATTTTGTATTTTGTTAAATCAAACCAAAGTACTATGCTAAGTTCGGTCATGTGAACAGATGTTATAATAAATGCAAGTATTATAATATCAAAAAGGAAACCTTTTACACCATGAGTAGTTACTACTCGGATGTAATTGACTGATTAAAAGTTAAAGCTACCTATGCAGTAATAAAAATAATTGTTTTAAAAAACAAAAAATATAAAAACATTATAATCATGAGGCAGGAGGGTCTTGTGGATTTTCTTGGTCGACTGCAGCTTCGGCTTCATTATCCGCACCTTCAACGCTAGTGACCAAAGAGATTTCGGGCGAAGCTGGGATCTTCGCTCTCTCTTCTTCCGCCAAGCGAGCAACGCACCGGGCTATTTTAGTTTGCTTCATGCGCTCGGGGAGATAGCTGAAATTGACCCCTTGATTGTGTTTCCAGAAATCATAGAATCACTTGGACGTGGCGCCCTTGTACCTCTCCAGATTGCTGGCATTGGCTTTTTCAAGATCATTGATCCGAGCCTCCAATTTTTCAGCTTTTTGCCTGCTCTCGATTAGGTCCACCTCGAGCTTTTTGGCTTCACGAAAATTGATGAGGTGGGACTCTTTGTACTTATCCTTAGCTTTAAGGGCTTTGTCCAGGGCAGTCTGCTTTCCCTTCATCTCCTCAACCAGTTTATTTTTCTCCTCGAGCAATGTCGCATTTGCCTTCTGAGCTGCCTCAAGCTGCTCGACATGTTTCGCTTCGATGGGCTTAAGCTCCTCAGCGTGTCGTTGCTCGGACGCCTTGGATTTCTCGGTGATGACCCCCGAGCGGAGCCGACTGGCAGTCATGGTTAGCATGGCCTGCAATCAGAACAAAAGTCAAAATGACTATAATAGATAAAGAGATTGAGTCTCAACAAGAAGAGACAACTTACACTGGCAAGCTCTTTTAGTGTGCGGTTCAAGATCTAGTCGACCTCTATCGACTCTGTCCCAACCATGGCTTCTCAGCTACGCTCGTGCCTCAGGATCCGGGTCATCCTGTCCTTGGTAGTTCTTACAGCGCGGCTCGATATGTCATCCCCTGTTTGAATAGGGGCTGCCAGCTGTGTCTGATCGGCAGGAGCCGGTAGGGAAGGGGTCGACTCGACCAGTGCAGGCGGTGTTTGCTGCTCGAGGGGAGATGGAGGGGGTGTTGTATTTTTCGAAGGACCAGGTGCTAGAGGGTCCTTAATGCGGGTTTTCTTGGCCGGAGGCTCTTTGCTGCATTCCCCACGATGCCGCCTACTCGCGTTCTTCTTGCTCACAGGAGCATCAGACGCACTATAGAGTTCGAACATCTCTTCGGATGGCATGTCTGCAAGAAGACAAATACACGAACAGTTATAGTATAAACAAATGAGTGTGCTATGTCAAAAAAGGAAACAAAGGCAATTATAAGTAAAATACCCGAGCTATAATTACTGGTCACTACATTATATACTTTACTAGTGTTACACTCACTCTCTGGCATGAATAAGTCTGAATCTAAAGTGGGAGTGTACTTAAAGTTGCCATCCCCATCAAATAAGTGACAGGGAATTGGCAAACTATCTAAGAGTGATAGATCAGTACTGTTCTCATCTGAAGACTCGTCGATAAGTGCAAGGGGTTTAGAAGCTTTCTTTTTTCCCTTTCCCGAAGGGGCAGGGGACACGGCCGCTCGTGGGGTGCTGTAGGGTTCCCTGATTGTCACGCCAGTTGGTCTCCTCCTTTGAGGTTGCGACACATCTAGGTGCTGCTCGAGAATTTCCTCACTGGTGGCACTCCCCGCCGTTGACTCCCTCACGTCCTGGTGAGGTGCCAGAAGCCCAATCAGTCTCAAGTTGGCTTCAGTGACCAGTTGTTTGACACTCTTCTCTACGTCAGTCATGCTGGCTAGTAGCGCTGCTTGGACCTCCATTTCTGGAGTAGGAGCCGGTCGCAGCCATGGACCTGAAATATGCTAATTCTCTAAGGGGAATGCGGATAAAATACAAGGAAAATAAACGACCAGAAAAATGAATAAGTTACCTCCTTAGGTGAAGGCTAGGTTGTTGGCGACCATGTCGGTAGTCAAAAAGTACTCTAGATGGTACTTCCCCACATTGGATTTGAAGGTGGTATCACTTAGGAAAGTGTGGGTCGTTTCTTGGTGGCAAAGATGAAAGAACCCTGTATTTTCTTGGTTGGGGATGGATTTGAGGTTGAACAGGTAGTTGACCTCGTGTGGCGTAGGAACAGGCCACTTCTTATGACTGTAAAGGACATAGAGTGTGGAGAGCATTCTATACCCATTTGGGGTTATTTGGAAAGGAGCAACCCCAAAATAGTTGGCCACTCCTTGGAAGAAAGGATGGAGAGGCAGGATCGCTCCTACCTCAATATGATACCTCGACCAAGCGCTGAAGGCGCCTCCAGGAAAGTTTTCCAATTGGTCTCTGGTGGGTTGGACTAAGGTTACCCCAGGAAGACCGTACTTCCCGATATAATTTGCTATCATCCTAACCGAGATTTGGCTAGGAAGAGCAACGTACCATTCGACATTTGGTCGAATGACGTTTCAGAGTTGGGCTTGATTTTTCATTTTTGGATCAGGAGTATTTTCTTCTCGACCACTGGTCGAAGGAATTTCAGCCCGAGGAGCAGGTTGATTTGAAGAAGGATTGGGTGAATTCTTTTTCTGGGCTGTAGACTTTACTCGACCCATGTTTTGAGGTGGGGTCGAAGGATTATTTTGGGTGTTTCGAGAAAAAGGGATCTCCCGAATTAGCAGCGATGGTTTTTCTTCGTCCTCGAGCAGTTGGGCCAGGAGATCGTCGTCAATTGGCCTCTCACCTCCCCACGGATCTTGCATGAAAGTTTGCGAACAGAACAGGGGAGTTGAGAATCTAATGACTGAAAGGATCAAAATGTTTAAAAGTTAGAATAACGCTGCTCGTGTATAAAACTTAAGCTTTTATACGACCAGCAGCATTCTGACAAAAAACACTACATTTCAAGCGAACAGTTTGGAAAATGGATTGAAAAACATAAGTGAAAAGTTTTTCAGGATAAAATTTTCGACTCTGAAATGGCGGGAAAAACCCAGTTTTTTCTACAAGCTTAGAAATCAAATTTTTATTTCGATTTCACGCCCTAAAGTTATAATCCTAACTACCCAACTAGTTCATCATCCCAGCAAAGTGTTATTTTCCTTCCAAATTCAACACTGTTATACCCAAAAATTGAAGAATGCATCCTAGGAGGCTAAGGAGAATGCATTCTAGGAGAGCTAAGGGGAGTGGTCCTAGGAAACCCCAAGGAGGATGTGGTCCTAGGAGACCCCAAGGAGAAAGTGGTCTTAGGAGACCCCAAGGAGGATGTGGTCCTAAGAGATCCCAAGGGTGTGTAGGAGGCAAGCCTCCCAAGGTTTCCTAAGTGTTGGCTCGAACGTGTCCAAGGTAAGTAGCTAAGGAGGAGGAGTCTCATGCAAGAGGATGGAGACTTAGATTTTGATAAGGAGAGCCTATACAATGTTCGATCGGACATGTTTGGGAGATGCTAAAGGAGGATGCCTTGAACTTGTCCAAGGTGAGATGTCATGGAGGAGGTTGCCTCAATGTTGTCCAAGGTGAGGTGCCAAGGAGGTTGCCTCAATGTTGTCCAAGGTGAGGTGCCAAGGAGGTTGCCTCGGACCACCTTGGTCCGAGGAGAAGCCAAGGAGATTGGTCCCAGAGACAGCTTCAACAACATACGCGGGAATCTCTCATTTCTTCCCACAAATGGGGGGTTTGTTACATTTCGAATTTTGAATGTTTAAATGTCATAAATATAATAAAATATCCCTATTATAAGGGGATATCAGTTGAGGATCCCAGGCCTATAAATAGAGATCTTATGGGATGAGAGAGGGGCTTCTTCTGCTTCTTCTTTCTAGAGAGAGAAAATTGGGACTGTGTATTCTAGAGAGAGAAAGTTGGGTCTGAGTATTCTAGAGAGAGAATTATTGTATTTTTGCAATTTGTACTGAAGAAACTCAGTTGGCTCAGTCCATCTGATCTTGAGTACAGGTTTATAAATCACAACTCTAAGTGGATTAGGCTATTACCGACAATCGGAGCTGAACCACTATAAAAATCTCCTGTGTTATTTATTTTTCTTGTTTAAACCGTCTGTGTCGTTTTTATCTCTCTTGAAGGCTTGTCGTATTTGACGTTCTCACGTCGTTGGCTAAAAACGCAGTCAACAAACACTAATATCTATATGCCCATTTACCCCAAAACAGTTTCTTTCAAGAACATTCAAGGACTCAGGATATGAAACAGATATATAATAGATATTGTATGGCATTTCAACGACTGCAAAGGTTGATAAACTTACTTGGGTAAAGATTGAAGCAAGTTTCTGAGACACTAAGTCGGTTGGTTGGGCAGAAACTCCGTGGATCATCAAGGTCGTCTGGGTTTCTGAGTTTTCTACGCCTTGTTCTTCAGTGTTCTTGAGGAGAAAGTGAAAAGTGAAAAATGAAAAATGATCCTGGGGGATTATTTATATTGATCGTGGCATTGTAAAAGAGGTAATAATGGGATTAATTTTTTGAAGCAAGGGGAAACGCAACAGCCGTCAGACAACTTTTGGTAAACTCAAAAGACATGATTGGTTGCCTTTTTTGAGAAGGCATGGGCGGCTCTGACAGATTTGGTGGGGTACGCGAAGAGTCAGTCTCTTAAGTTTACTTTATGCTGGTCGCAGTAAAATAAACTTGGGGGGCAAATGTTTACCTAAAAATGGCTCCTGATGACGTGGCAAGAATTTATCACACGTGGTTGGCACGTGGCAGCGTCAAAATGAAGGAATGTTGTTCGACAATCGACCAGGTGTTCCTTGCATCATCAGATCTCGTGAAATGATGCGACCAGTCTGGTCGCATGCTTCGGTTTATTTCCTTTAAAGATATGTAATCTTGTAATGACTACATTTATTATTTTCTCTTTATTGCCTTGATACGCTGATATTAAGGATAATTAAGGCCCATGTAACCCCCTTGAGCCTATAAATATGAATGAGAAGGCTCAAGGAAGGGACTTTTGAACCTTGAATCTGAATACTCATATAAAGAGCATAGTGTGATTATGCACCGAAAAGTTGTAATTCTTCTAAGGCTGGTGAAACTCAAGAACCCTAGTTCTTTGATCACGACATTAGGATTCAACATCAATAATAACACTAAGTGAACGTAGGTTATTACCATACTGTTGGGGCCGAACCACTATAAATCATTTGTGTCACCTCTTTACCATTTGATTCAAATCTTGATTTCTGTTTGTTTCATTGTTGTTATTTTGACTCCATGTCGTTGGCCAAATCAAGGGTCAACATTTGTTTTTTTATTTTCGTGCTGTCAAGATAATAAACTTGAGGAAATAAAATCTTTGAATGAATTAATTGTTATTTCTATCTTGAGAAATTTGATCCGACGCTGGTATTAGCTGTCCTCGCAAAATCTGTGTTTGTCATATCAGAATCATCTAAAAATGGCAAATCTTCATTAATCAAGAATATCTTCAAATATTCTTGTTTTTATTGGAGATTCTTTCTTAGCCTTTTTGAGCACGAAATGGTCTCTATAAATAGGCTTCTAGGGCCTTGGGAAAAAGTGAATTCTTTGGTACATAGCTTGTGAGTGAATTGTAATATTTGTGATAGTTCATACTTTGCATTCAAGATTATTGTATTCACGTGATTTTGTAGTAAAATGAGTGTTTAGTTTTGTGGTGAGTTTATACCACTTTCATGAGTGAATACATATTATAATTTGAAAGTAACTAGTTGAATTGCCGACTAGGCACTCTTTTTTAGACTTTCCACAACACCACCCAAGTTGTGCACTATCTACTACTCGTATTACATGAATAAAAATAAGGGTTTATACTTTTTTAGACCTTGTGTTTTGTCTCATTACGTGTTTGAACCATGTGTTTTGACAAATTACTTTTTGGACCTTATGTTTTGTAAAATGGTTAAAATAGAACCCTAAACTCAATTTTGATGAAGAAAAAATTGAATATAACATCACAGTTTTTAAGCAGAATGATTTTATTTTTGTTCTGAATTGTTAGTTTGGTAAATTATTTGTGATTTTAGTTGAGAAAATATTGATCAAAATCGGGTTTAGGATTCTATTTTAATCATTTTACAAAATATAAGGTCCAAAAAATAATTTGTCAAAACACAGGGTTCAAACAAATAATGAAAAAAAACACATGATCCAAAAAAGCATAAACCCTAAAAATAATGTAAAATGTCACACCACACCAACTATCACCTATCTCTTCCTCTTCATAAAAGTGAGTATTTATGGGACATAACCCAATGCGGAACTTCCAATACTAAAATGATTCATAGACACTTTTTATTTCTTTCTAATAACTTATATACACAAGTAAAAGTTCCAACACTATCTTACCAATTCTAAAAAGATCCATACACTTTTCATTTATTTCTAATAACTTATATACACAAGTAAAAGTTCCAACGCTATCTTACCAATACTAAAAAGATTCTTTTTTTGTTTTTTGTTTTTTGTTTTTTGTTTTTTTGTTCAGCAGCTGCTAAGGCCTGGATATCTTGATAGAGTTGATGCTGTAAGTTGAGTATAGTCATAATAATATCGTGCCTTCGTCCAAACTTAATATTTAAGAGTTAGTAGCACACTTGCAATTCATGTGTAAATAGAATTTAAATATTGACAATTGTTGAAGTTGAGTCAGTTAGCATATCAATCAAGTCGGTAGGAACCAATATATATGGACATGTATTTCCTTAATAGGTAATAAGAAATAGCACATTGAATTGAATGCACGTTATCTACATTCATGAAAAATGTGGTAACGTCTCTTCATTATTGTTATTAATATTATAATCATTAAAACAAGGACAAAACGAAGTTGGTCATCCCTCTAATATAGCCCATCAATTTCGCATTTTCCCAACTTTGGTCGGCAGTACGGCTTTCTCATTCTTTTCCTAAAATATTTTCTAAACAATTTATATCATAAAATACGATACTATCATTACACGATATTGATGTTATGCCTTAAGTTTTATGTTGTACACAACCAAAATTGGGTGACGAAATTAGATGTAATCCAAACTTTTTAAGAGTTTATTTATTTGTTTTTAGGATTTATGTGATTTCATATACATTTTTCAATTGAACATCATTTTTAACTCTACGTTTTAAAAATAATACAACTAATATTGTATTTGCTAAAACGAAAAAGATTGTAATGAATTTTTGCCCATTTTTTAAAATTTTAAATATTTAAAAAATATATATAAACAAAAAAGTAAAATAAGGACATTTTTGTCAATACACCACTTATTCTATTGCATTCTCTCATATCAAACCAAACAAAATAATTTGTTTCCAATGTTCATTCCAAAGATAAATCAAACATAATCTATTATTCTCATTGCTATTTATTTTAGGGAAATTTGCGGCTAAAATACTCAAATTTTCAAGTTACTAACACTTAAATACCCAAACTAATTTTTTGGTGGCAAAAATACCCAACCGTTAACTTTTCTGGCATTCCGTTAGTACCCATAGTTAGAGTTTAATTTTGACATATAAGAGGACAAATGGCACTCCAAGATTACTCCACATGTAAATTAAATAAAACAAATAAATTATTTTAAAACCATCTGAAAAGATTTAAAAATATAACTAAGGTAATTATATTATATTATTATTAATACATTTAAAATAAAAAAAATAAAAACTGAAAAAGTAAAAGAAAAAGAAAACAATTATCAGAGAGAGGGAGAGAAGACAAAGAACAGAGAGGGAGAGAAGACGAGAAGACGAAGAACAGAGAGGAGAGAAGAGAGAAAGACGAAGAACAGATTACCCAGAAAACTATTTTGAACCCCAACGAAGAACCCCTTGAGATGCCGACGAAGACTCATCTGAGATGCCGATGAAGACCCACCAGAGACGGTGACACGAACACCACCCACCAGAGACGCCAGCAAATAAACGTCGACTAGCCACGAATTCAGAGTAGAGGAGGCACAATTATTATGTATTTGTGTAGTGTCATATGCACAGATATATTAAGTACCTAGTAGTGCAATGTACTAAAGTTTTTCTTAATGTTTCATTCCAAAGAATTAGATCAACACATTATGGGGTCAGAAAGACCACAAGGAAAATTATATTACTTAATGAATTCATTCTATTTCAACATAAATATCTTGTAACTTTTTGTGGAAACAGATTGCAACGTAGAACAAAATTTTACAGAATTTATGGCCTATACTTGCAATAGAAGAATCCACTACTAATTTAGATTCACCTTCACATTCCTATTAGAGCCTCGGGATAGTTAGGATCCTCTTTCAATAGCTGTGAATATCATAGTTGTAAAGTTAAATGTGTATAGCTTAGTTACAGGCTTATCACATTAACATCCTGAGCCATTGCTCCCAACCAACAAACTCAGGAAGAAGAAAAAATAAAGTACAAATAATAAAAAGAAGAGTAACGGAAGTTCTTTATAGTGAATTTCTCTTGAAAGACATAGATGACTTGAGACCCTGAACTATTACCTGATCAAAGATAGATATAGCACGAGCATATTTTCCTTCATTCACCTGTTAATGAAAAATTGTTTAATAGAAGTACAGAACATATGTTCCATAACACAGAATATTCTTACAAATAGTAATTGTACTCCAAAAAGACATTATGATACATACCTCTGCTATACCTCTTGATAGACGAAAATCCACACTTATTGACTTGGTCTTTTATTTTTGTTAGACTCATCACTTATTTCAATATCTGAAAACAACCCAATGGTGAAGATAAGTTTCATGAAGAAGGATAGGGTTCCCTGCTTCATCAACAACTTCTGCATTAAAACTCTTCACAGCAATATGACCTCTTGGAAAGTCAATGTCATAGTAAAATCTATTGACCACTGATCCTGGTCCCAACTCAAACTCAGGGGATAGAAATACAGCGAATTTGGTCTTAATTTGTTTTTTGATCCTCAGAGAATTTGAACTTGATATGCTGCTCAATACTAGTACTAATATTGCTAAACACAAAGACCAATCTCCAAAACGAAATACCATTTTGTTATGCCTGCCAATAATGAAGTTTCAGTCACCATAAAACCATTAAACCCAAATGTAATGAACTGCCAGTGCCAATAATTCAACATGAAAACCCATCAGAACTCCCTCTCTGTTCTTCGTCTTCTCGTCTTCTCTCCCTCTCTGTTCTTCGTCTTCTCTCCCTCTCTCTGATAATCGTTTTCTTTTTCTTTTACTTTTTCAGTTTTTTTATTTTAAATGTTTTAATAATAATATAATATAATTACCTTAGTTATATTTTTAAATCTTTTCAGATGGTTTTAAAATGATTTATTTGTTTTATTTAATTTACATGTGGAGTAATCTTGGAGTGCCATTTGTCCTTTTATATGTCAAAACTAAACTTTAACTATGGGTACTAACGGAATGCCAAAAAAGTTAACGGTTGGGTATTTTTGCCACCAAAAAATTAGTTTGTGTATTTAAGTGTTAGTAACTTAAAAGTTTGGGTATTTTAGCCGCAAATTTCCCTTTATGTTATTCCATTACTATTATAATTTCATTCAACTGAACCAAACACCACCTTAAAATGAGTGGCGATGACTTTGACTTAATGCGGTTTCCTCAAACTGTATTATTTTAATAATAAAAATCTTTCAATCCATTAAAAGGCTGGTTGATAAGTCTATATTTGAGGTGAAACCACTAAATATGAGTTGTTTAATGTAACCTCCCACCCTAATTTTGTCGTATAAGTCAATTGTAAAGGTGAAATCACTAATGTAAGTGTTAGTTTTTTTTTCCAATGTCATTAATGAACAAGTTTGTTCTAATTTTTATTGCTTATAATTCTAGAAGTAAAAAAAATTGTTACAGTTTGTTATAAACAAGTTTGCTCAAACCATTTTTATTGTTTTTAACTTTAGAAGTAAAAAACTGAAAAAGTTTGTTCTAATTTGTTATATTGTCTTAACTTTGAGAGTATTGAAATTGTTACAACTTGTTATTCAGTTGGTTTGTGAACAAGATTTATGCCTATAAATATAGTGTTATTTTATATTATTTTTAGTACTAATTTTTACAAATCTTAGATGTACTCTTTGTTGAGAGTATGTAGGTGCTTTGATAGAGTTTTGGAGAGATAACTCTTTAATGAGGTAGTGGGAAATTACTCTGGATTCTTGAAGGGACTTCAAGACACATCTTTGAGAGAAGCTGAAGATTGAAATTGAATAGAATTCAATATTTTCGCTAGAGGGATTCCAACAGATTGAGTGGGATGCTTAAAAAGAAAGAATATTCAGGGAAGCAAATAAGGAAAGTTCTCAGTTTCTTTTTTTTGTTTTTTATTTGTATTTGTAATTGACTATTATTGATTCTTAATGGATTTTTCTATCCAAGACTTAATCCATGAAGTAGGTAAACACAGAACCATGTCAAAAATCTCATTTTCATTACTTGATGCTGCATTAGATTCTTGATTTAAAAAATAAATTAATTAATTAAAGTTTTTAAGAATTTGGTAAATCATAAAAATAACAAACCAGCTTACAACTAAGAGAAGAGTAAACTAAAATTGTTGTCTGTTTTTAACTCTCTCTCTCTCTCTAGAGATCTACATTTATGCAGGTGATCGAGTTGTGTTAGTTAATGATTTATGATTTTGGTGTTTTGTCTCACAATTGACCTTCTATTTTTGTAGATTATGTTAGTTTATTATTTTGTGTGTATATATATATAAATACTTTTCGAATTATAGAGATTGAGTTGTAGTTTTTATTAGGTTTTACGTGGTCATATTTCGATCTTGACCTAGTTTTTTTTTTTTATTATTCCTTTCAATGACAAAAGGATGCCAAATAGAATGTAACAAGTTTCTTCTACTAAAACTCTTCATCTATCTCGACAATACCGATAAAAGGTGGTATCCATGGTTTTTGGCGCGGTACGTACGTAGTAGACTTGACAAAAATTTATAATCACCATGATATCGATATTTATATATAGATTATTAGGTGTTATCCCCAAAAATTGAAGATCAATGACGTGGCAATAAAGGTGACAAGTGGCAGTGCATGGTCAGTAAAAGACATATTAATAGTCAATAAATACATTGACTCCTCAGAGTTGTGATAAAGTGACCCGGTAGACTGGTGAAAATTTGGACTGCTTGAAAGATGTCATAACCAAGCCAAGTGCGCATCCTAGGAGAGCTAAGGAGAGTGCATCCTAGGAGATCCAAAGGTGTGGTCCGAGGAGAGCTAAGGAGAGTGCATCCTAGGAGAACTAAGGAGAGTGCATCCTAGGAGATCCCAAGGATGTGGTCCGAGGAGAGCCCAAGGGACTTTGGTCCGAGGAGAACCAAGAGAGTGGTCCTAGGAGACCCCAAGAGAGTGGTCCTAGGAGACCCCAAGGATTTGGTCCGAGGAGAACCCAAGAGAGTGGTCCTAGGAGACCCCAAGAGAGTGGTCCTAGGAGACCCCAAAGATGTGGTCCAAGGAGAGCCCAAGAATTTGGTCTTTATACATATGTCCAACAAGTGCATGGTTGCCCAAATAAAAGAGTGTCATGTTATAGAGGAGAGATATGGCATGCTAGAGGAGAGTGCCATGTTAGAGGAGAGGAGTGCATGTCCTACCACCATGCACTTGTCCGACCCACAAAAACATGTCCTACCACCATGCACATGTCCGACCAGCACTTGCATGGGTGGTCAGTAGGAGGTGGATCAACTAGCTAGAGGAGGACTCAGTCAAGATTCCCAGAAACAACTTCAACAAGATATTCGGGAATCTCTCATTCTTTCCACAAATGAGGGGTTTGTTACATTTTGAATGTTTTTTGTAATTTAAATGTAATAAGTATAATAAAATATCTCGGTTCTAGGGGATACCGTATGTATGACCCTAAGCCTATAAATAGAGGGCTTATAGGATTAGAGAATGGGTTCTGCTTCTTCTTTCTAGACTTTTGGGTCTGAGTATTCTAGAGAGAGAAAATTTGGGTCTGAGTATTCTAGAGAGAGAAAGTGCTAGTATTTGAAAGGATTCTTGTATTTTTGCAATCTGTACTGAAGAAACTCAGTTGGCTCAGTCCATCTGATCTTGAGTACAGATCTATAATCACAACTCCAAGTGGATTAGGCTATTACCGACTGATCGGGGCTGAACCACTATAAAAATCTTGTGTGTTATTTACTTTTCTTCTTTTAGTCTGTATTATTTAAATTCTTTTGAAAGTTTGTCGTATTTGACGTTCTCACGTCGTTGTCTAAAAACACAGTCAACATTAGAATTTTAGTTAGACAATATTTATTTAGTTTAACAATAGTACTTATTACCGAAAATAGTTTTCACTACCGTAGATATGGTAGTGACTAGTGTAGTTAATTAGGATGTGTTTCTGAAATTATTTCACTGCCTTTTATTTTCTTTCTTTGAATCCTTTAATTAATGATTGAGTTGGATATTAACTGGATCGAGCGTTGGGCTAGGCCAGTCATTATTAATAAAGGGGGAAGTGATTGAGTTGGAGCACTTTTGGCGGTATCTAATATAAGATTGTCAGACACCGAATGAAATAGATTTGGGATTAAACCAACACCACTTAATACACAAAGTCCTAGATAATAGACAATTTTGGGTACTACACGCAACTACCCAAGTATTATTATTCATCACGTGCTTTTTGGATCCAGATATATATTTATTGTAAAGTTGTGAACTTTTTTCGCCTTTTTAAAGTTAATTAAGGGTATTACAATGAACGTTGTTGGAATGAACCTGTTCACACTATAGCTTTTTATTATTAGTACTTAAAACTCTCCTTTAATATTAATCCATTTTATTGTTTGGTTAATTAATGTTGTTCTTTATTACGAATCAAGCACGCGTACCTTGACAAACAAGGAAAAGCTGGAGAAGGCAAACGTTTACAGAAGTCACCTAAAACTAAAAGTCCAATAAAAAAAGATCATGAAAAAGAAAGGGTAGAAAGGGTTTTCAATAATGGGTACGGGGGTTGCTAATTGGGGTGCCCAACATCATATGAAGTTACCCCTTACGATCGATAAAATTCAAATTGTGTAGACCACAATATAGCCTCGATGTTGGATTACACCTGGCATGCCACTTTTACATGGTATTAGACATCAATAATGTCTCTTAGCATTTTTCTTCAATAATTGATTCTATTATTAAGCTAAAATTAGTACATATGGTGTTTTGGTGTCAAATAAAATCACGTGTAATCATAATTATGGGTGATCACAAGCCTAACTAGCACTAATACTATATAGTTCCACAGTGGAAATATGACTAGGATATTTTAAGTGTCTTAGGACATGTGTATAATATATAAATATACATTTATGTATCTCTATGGTTTGGTAAGTTATAATTCCCCACCATGTCGACCAATCTAATCTAATCACTATTTCTTTTTCTGCTGCACATTTGTCAATTTCTTCCGAATTGTTCTTTGTTTTATCCACAATATTCTCTCAATTTTTTTTCTTATATTATCAAATATTTAATAAAAAGTTTTTCTAAAAAAATCTGTTGAAATATTAAAAAAAAAAGTATACATATATTGATAGAAGTTTACTTCAGAACATGAATTATGATTAAATTCAAATTTGTTTTTTTTTAAGTTATCAATGTAATAACTATTAGGAAAAAAAGAATACTGCTACATTTTTTTTTTGTCGCAAGAATACTGCTACATATATCATATACTAATTCAATAAATTCCCGAATATTAAATGTCATTTTGGAGGAACAAAATGGGGACAGCATTATTTATTTAACTATTTAAGAAAAAGTAGCATCACTATAGCTAATAATAAATAAAAAAAATCATGGACTATCTTAAAAAAATGTTGTAAAATAATACAGTTGCTTTATTAATGTAATGTAATTTAACAGCTGCTTGAAAATAGGGGAGAGTGGCTAGCTATAAAGTCGGGTTTATATATAATACAAACCATAAGGCACATGTGCTTATAGTTGACCCTCTCTCTCTTCCTCATCTCTCTCTCCCTCATCTCTTTTCTATATATTCATTCCTCTCTTCTTCCTCATCCTTTATTATTATTCCTCCACACCCTAAACAAAACAACAAAATTTGAGTTTTTATTATTCCTTATTAGATATAAAAACAAAACAAATACATAAAGTGAAACATTATGAAGAATTACTGTTCAAAAGGGTCCTCAAAAATCATCGTGTTTGTCCCATATCCAGCTCAAGGTCACGTAACTCCCATGCTAAAGCTAGCGACGGCCTTTCTTAAACTCGACCAAGGGCTTCGCCCGGTGTTCGTCACGCCCCGATTCATCCACGACCAAATCATTTCTCGTCAGAGATTCACAAACGACCACCAAACCAACAGCATCGAAT
Organism: Humulus lupulus; assembly: GCF_963169125.1. Taxonomy (NCBI): domain Eukaryota; kingdom Viridiplantae; phylum Streptophyta; class Magnoliopsida; order Rosales; family Cannabaceae; genus Humulus; species Humulus lupulus. Next base: position 99,523,951 of record NC_084794.1, read on the forward strand.
TCGTTCCTATACCCGATGGCATCGACGAATCCGTGCCCAGAGATTTCTTCTCCCTTGAAGCGGCCATGGAGAAAGTGATGCCTGCCCACTTGGAGAGGCTTGTTCGTGACCAAGGTGGGGGTGTAGTGGTGTGTATGATGGTCGACTTGTTAGCTTCTTGGGCTATTGAAGTGGCCAACCGTTGTGGTGTTAGGGTCGCCGGATTTTGGCCTGCCATGCTCGCTACTTACCGGTTGATCGTTGCTATACCGGACATGGTCCGCTCTGGCCTTATCTCTGATACAGGTCAGTACCTTGATACTATCACAATTAATGGTTTTTTTTTCTTTTCTTTTTTGTCTTACTGGAGTCAAAATGAAGCTAAAATTTTAAGTAAACCCGCCAACATTTATGAATATACTTAGTTCAAATCACCTTTCAACAAGTAGGGATTTTTTATTTTTTATTTTTTATTTTCTTAAAAGACAATAATGTTAGGATGATCTTACTATTTTTGGACCACTTGCAATATTAGGAAACCATATTAGTATGGAATTATATTCTCCTTCAATAAATTTTACAACTATTAACAACCGATAGGTAGGTGTAACGGTTGGATGACTCAAATTCTATTGATGTTTCCTGAACTCAATTAAGATGCTTCTACTAAGGTTCAATGTTCTATAATAACTCCACTTTAGGACAACATATGCCATATATATAAATATATATATTCATGTATATATGTGTGTCTTGTTTTGGTATGTATTTGTGAGATTGAAAATTTATGACCCTGAAATTTATACAATAACAAAAGGGAAAGAAAGAGTGAGATATATATAGTAGTAATATGTTGATGATCATTAAAATACATTCACTAAAATATTACCAGTCCAATGATATATAATATATCTATATATAGTATTGGCGAAAACTTTCTGTCTGATAAATGATTATGAATAATATGCAACTATAACAGATTATATAGATTTATATATATATATATATATACTATATACAAAATATGCACGGCTTAGTTTTATTTATAAAATTTATATTAATGTCATGTAAATTTTGAAATAAATATTTTATTTTAATTAAATAATATATTTATTTTTGTTTAAGTTTATGTTTGTTCTAGTTTTTTAATTTGGGAGTGACATGAAGAAATTATGTATTATATATTTAATATAATATTAAATATTATATGTAGATTTTAAATTTAAGTTTTTTGCTAGATTTTTTTAAAAAAAAAAAAGATAATTTGTTGCTAATTTGCATTAGATTATATTATATGTTTAATATGATATTATTCTAGTAAGTGAGTTTAAGTTTAATTAAATTTTATTTAAGTTATAAAACGTATGATTTTATTATTTTTAAATAATTATCATTGTAAAATATCTAAAAATATCATATTTTAATTTGTTTTAATTATTTATTATTTTAAAATAATACCATATTTAATTTGTTTAACTATTTATTATTTTTAAATAATTACCATGGTAAAATATCTCAAAAATATCATATTTTAATTTTTTTTAATTATTTATTTTATTTTATTTAAGTTTAAGTGTTTACTAACTATAGTTAAATATAAAAATATTTGGTTAAATATAAAAATATTATGTTAAAGTTAACATTAAAAAAATAAAAAAACTCTTAAAACTAAAAATTTCTGTTATCTACACACTTATTATATAAAATATATATATATAATCATCATTTATTATAACAATGCAGTAGAATATGAATAAGAATATAATACTTTTATTAGTATACATTTATTAATTGTCCGATTTTATTAAATTCATATATTAAAATTATTTTAATACGATCGATGCAGTGTGGTTTTATTCTATGAAAATTTGATTTATATATAGTATATTACCGAAGTCATATCTCTTGTTTATTCTGGCTCTGTGTTTGACTCATCACATGCCAAGTATGCAAATTTTGTGAGCACTTGCATTGGGCCAACTACTGAGATTCATTATTAAATATCTTTGATATCTTTGAGACAAATTTATAGCTATCTTTGAATTAATACTAATCTATTTCCTATTATTTATGTCTCTATAGAGTATACATATACATATATGTTGATGTGAAGCAAACGATTATATCTTATAAAATTGATGATTTGTTGGCAATATATTCTGAGTAGACAGTACTCCATTGCTGCGTTTATATCATATAAATAAACAAAAAAGTTATATTATTTAAATTTGTTGGAGATAGATAATAAAAGCGGACTAATTTTTTTGTTTAAATTTCACAATATATATGTACAATGTTATGGTGGTTTTTAAATTATTCTATATTCTGCATTAGATATAATTGGACCATAAAATTAGCCGACAAGTAATTAAACACTGCAACAGACACAAGTTCACCGAGAGGATCTTGACATGTGAGATTTATCTTTCTTTTTAAGATTAATTTACAAGCCTAAACAGTAGTTTAAGGTATCAATTTATAGGTTGACTAAATTTATGAAAATAACCAGAAAAGACAAATAATACATAATTAGTAGAATGGACCACACGTTCTTCTTCATTATTAATATTATATGTAAGATTAGCTGTTCATTCTAGTAAATGGGTATCTCACATATATATCATTATTAAGAAAAATAAAATCAAAATGCAGCCTTATTTTAACATAATTACAAATTAGCATGCATCGCCGATTTTTATTCAAACAAACATGTGCTATTGATCTATAGTCTACAATCTTAGACCATAATTAACCATTCTCATCTCCAACACATGTGTCAATTGCAGTGCTAAATGGACACAAAAGTATGTCGAACTTTTCGTGCTATACATGCATTATTATTTATTAATTAAAAAAGATGAAAGTGGCTTTGAAGTTTGAACACTTTCTTACTTTACTATATAAAATGCGTAATAAAGGACACTGGTGCCTATTGACCAAGAAACAAGATTGCACTTTCTACTTTCTGATTTTTTCGAAATATGTTTTTGAAAAAAAAAAAGAAATAAAGATCAAACGACATTTAAAATAGGCAAGCCTTTTTATTGGCAGGAAGCCCACAACATCTGGGCCCAGTTCGCTCTCTTCCGAATCAACCCATGTTATCGACCGAAGAGCTGCCATGGCTAATCGGGACTGTAGCTGCAAGAAAGGCAAGGTTCAAGTTCTGGACCAGAACTCTAGCTCGATCAAGAACTCTCAAATTGGTGCTCGCCAATTCCATTCCAGACGAAGAACCCCTCAACGACGAGAAACCCAATCAAGAGCTTCCTGTGGTTCTCCCAATTGGTCCTTTGTGCAAAAATTCAACGACGAAAAACCCAAGTTTCTGGGAAGAAGATAATAGCTGCCTCGATTGGCTAGACAAACAGAAGCCCAATTCGGTAATTTACATCTCTTTCGGGAGTTGGGTGAGTCCCATTGGGGAATCAAAGGTGAGGACCTTGGCTATGGCGTTGGAGTCGTTGGGGCATTTCTTCATATGGGTTCTGGGAAATTCGTGGACAGCAGGGTTACCAGTTGGGTTCGAGGAGAGAATATCGAATAGGGGTAAAATCGTCTCTTGGGCTCCTCAAATGGAGGTTTTGAAGCACAGAGCGGTGGGTTTTTATCTGACGCACTGCGGTTGGAACTCGACAATGGAGGCCATACAGTCCCAGAAGCGGTTGCTCTGTTACCCAATCGCCGGGGACCAATTCGTGAACTGTAATTACATTGTGAAAGTTTGGAGAATCGGGGTGAGGATTAATGGGGTTGGGCTGAAAGACGTGGAGGAAGGGTTGAGGAAGATAGTGGAGGATAAGGAGATGGGAATGAGGTTGAAGAAGATGTATGAGAGGACCATGGGAGATGAGGCTTGTAACAGAGCCACATCTAATCTCAGATCGATTGGGGATTTTCTCGGGAAACAAACGCTACTTGGGTCTTCGTTTGTTAATGAAACTAGTTTCTAAATTTTAGCTGTTTTTTTTCCTCTGTAAGTATGCGTTAATAAGAACATGATTAATAAGGTGAAAATATTATTCTGCGGCTATTGACTGATCTAGTATTTTTATCAACGAGGGCTTAAAAGTATTAAAATAAAAATGATATGAAATTAATAAATATATAAATTATAATTATCTATTTTAAATAAAAATTATAGTTATTTTTTAAAAAAAAATTATGTATTTTGTATGGCTTAGTTGTTATAAAAATTATTTATGAGGGATTTTTATTAATATTTGTTAAAGAAATAATAAATTAAAAATATCTAATATACATTTCAATGTTTTTTTTTCTTCAGCTGTAAGTAAATGCATTTGTTTTGTCATGCAGTGAACATCTTGTTTAAACATGCATTTGCATGTTAACATACTGGAAACTCAGTTTGGTAAACTTGTCCGTTTTGTATTCTTTTCTAAATCTCATGTTAAGACGTGCTTTTGAATGATAAGACATCGGAAACACTCAACACGTGAATTTAATTTAGAACATGATTTGATGAGCTGTCTTTCCTTTTTTGTGCCCTAGTATTTATACTTTCTTTGTCTTAGTTAACCCTACCTTTTTTAGCAGCCAAAAAGTGTATTCTCCAAGAAATATTCCCTCCAAAAGGTTTGAAGCATTCAAAGCTTCATTGTACACTGGCCCATGGCGTTTTGGTGATATTCCACAATTATTCTTGAAAACTCTGGTGCAAAGCTTGAACGAAGTTCAAGCTAAGTCTCAAGGGGAGCTTGAGTAGTAGTTGGAAGGAGTCCAGAAAGAACACAATACCAGTGGGAGGCTGGTTGCTTGAAGATCTTCACAAAAATATGGAGTTATTTGTTGTTTGTAAAACAAATTAAAAGGGAGTTTTAAATTGATTTACTGTTTTGTAACTTGTATCAACTCTGAGTATTTTTAGTGAATTTGCTTCACCTCTGGACTAGGTCTCATGGAGTAGGTTGTGAGAAATCATGGCTAAATCATATAAAAATGATTGTGTTATTTTTATTTTTCTGGACCTATCCTTGAACTAAATCTGATTTTTATTTGTTGATCTAAATGGGTAATTGAGTAGTTGTAGTTAAGTAACTTTCAATTGGTACCAGAGCTTGTGTATTGATCATTGTTTGTCTTCAGTTAGTTTATTTGCTTCTACTCTAGTTATCGTGTTGGTTAGTTCCTTAGGGGCTGCGTGTGTGTTGTTTTTGCATTTTCTTATTGTTTTTGCTGCTGTGTTTTGCATTTTCTTGTTGTTTTTGCTACTGTGTTTGTATTGATGGATTGCTTCAAAGAAGGCGGGTCTACTACTAGTCCACCCATGCTTGATGAAACCAACTATGCTTATTGGAAAGCTCGGATGAGAGCTTTCCTCAAAGCTATGGATGAACGTGTTTGGAGTGTCGTGGTTGACGGCTGGACTCCGCCTACCATCAAGGATGGTGAGGACACTAAACAAAAGCCCATGTCGAAATGGATTACGGTTGAGATTGAAAAGGCTAATTGGAACTCTAAAGGAGTTCATGTTATTTTCAATGCAATTTCTATAAGTCAAATGAAGGCTATAGCAAATTGTGAAATAGCCAAGGATGCTTGGGGTAAGTTGCAAACTAAAAATGAAGGAACAAAAAATCTCAAAAAATCTAGATTGAGATCTCTCACTACTGAATTTGAAAATTTAGCTATGAGAGATGATGAATCTATTACTGAGTTTCATGCTAGATTATGTGACAATACTAATGAATCGTTTGCTCTAGGTGAAACTTATTCGGACTCCAAGCTTGTGAGGAAGGTTCTCGGAGCTCTCCCTAGGAAGTTAAAGTCAAAAGTTACTTCCATTGAGGAATGTCATGATGTTGATACCCTTGATTTGAATGAGCTGATTGGATCATTGCAGAACTATGAACTCACTATGAAAAGGTGGTCCAAAGAAAAGAAAGATAAGAAAGTTTCTAGTGGAGTTTCCTTATCTCACAAATTTGCTTAAAATATTTTTGTGGGAGATTCTCTTGAGAATTTAGATGAGGATAAGGTTGCACTGCTCTCCAAAAATTATGCTAAGTTTCTGAGGAACAATATGAAAAAAGGCAGCAATGATTTCAGAGGAGAAAACTCAGGAAAACCTTCCTATTTTCCTCGAAAGTATACTAATATGGGGGGAAAGAGAAATCCAAAGGGTATTCAATGTCGTGAGTGTGAAGACTTCGAGCATATACAGGCTGAGTGTGCTAACACCTTGAAGAAAAACGGGAGAGCTCTGGCTACAACCTGGAGTGACAGCGAAAAGGATCAAAAAGCTGCTGAAGAGGAGAGTTCGAATTTGGAAGAGAACTTTGTTGCTTTCACTGTTAAGACATATGAAACACCATGTTTAGATACTGACTCAGGTGGAGTGTGTAGTGATGAGGATGACTTTGACCAACAAACAGCCTATGAACAAATGTATAATCGGTGGGTTAGTGTGATAAATAAGGCAAAAAGTCTGGAGGTTAAAGTGGGAGAGCTCGAAGAAGAAAGGAGAAACTTGTTAGGAAATGTTGAATTTCTTACTTTGGACATTGAAGAGAAAAGAGTAGCTTTATAAGAAATGCAAGTGAAGCTGGATTATGCCAATAAAATCATTGAGAGATGCACTGTGGGGCAGAATTTATTTGACAACATGATGAGAATTGGTTAGTTTGCTAGATAAAAACATGGTATCGGTTTCAATCAACCATTGGTTGGCAAAAAAAAAAAAAGATCTTCCAAGTTCATCTCAAGAAGTGCCTCACATTCTCCCTTCTCATCTTACTGCTCCTACAAAACATCCAGGCATAAGAAAATTTATTCTTATCTGTCACTTCTGTGGAAAAAAGGGCCATATTCGTCCAAGGTGTTGCAAGTTGAACTTCCACTTGTCTCAGCTCATAAAAACCTCTAAAGACAAGCCACTTGTCTCTCTTGTTGAAAGAAAATTATGGAGGCCGAAGAATGCTCAAACTAATGCTCTAGTGGTTCATATCTCTCTACTGGCATGCAACAGTGATCAATGGTACTTTGATAGTTGGTGTTCTCACCACATGACGGGAAACAAACATCTCATCACTAATATTTTGTCTCATGTTGAGGGAAATGTCACTTTTGGAGATGGAAGTAAAGATAGAATTATGGGAAGAGGAAAGATGTGTCTACAGGGTCTACCTCCTCTGGAAAATGTTCTCTATGTTGAAGGTTTGAAGGCTAACTTGATAAGTGTTAGTCAAATATGTGATGAAGGATGCCCGGTTCTATTCTCCAAGACTGACTGTACTGTTGTTTCAACATCTAGTTCACATGTCTTAACAGGAATGAGTTCGAGTGACAATTGCTATATTTTGAGTACTAGCTTGGTGTGCAATGTAGCAAAGACGGATGATACAGAATTATGGCACTACAAGTTGGGTCATTTGAACTATAGAGATCTCAGGAAACTTGTAAAATTGAGAGCAGTTAGGGGTTTTCCAAATTTACCCCCTTTGAAAGACAAAGTGTATGGTCCTTGTCAACTCGGTAAAAAAGTTAAGAGTAGCCACCCTCCTTTGAAGTTTTTGGTTACTTCTGAAGTTGTGGAGTTGCTTCATGTTGATTTGATGGGTCCTATGCAAACAGAAAGTCTGTGGAAAAGGATATGTTATGGTGTGCGTGGATGATTATTCTCCATTTTCTTGGGTTAGATTTCTTAGAGAAAAATCTGACTCCTTTGAGAATTTCAAAGGATTGTCTCTCTCTTTGCAAGCTGAAAGGGGTGAAAAGGTCAAGAAAGTGATTCGTCTTCAAAGTGACCATGGCAAGGAATTTGAAAACAACATCTTCGCCGATTTTTGCAATCTAGAAAGGATAGCTCATGAGTTCTCAGCACCCAAGCCTCCTCAGCAAAATGGAGTTGTGGAAAGAAAAAATTGAACTCTTCAAGAAATGGCTCGTGTTATGTTGAATCCAAAGAAATTATCCAAAAGACTTTGGGCTAAAGCGGAGAACACAGCTTGCTACATTAGCAATAAAGGTGCATCTTTGTCCTGGCACGCCAAGAGTGATGAAAGAGTGTTTTTGGGGTACTCTACCAATAGTCATGCTTACAGATTCTACAACGTGAGGACAAAGGCATTTATGGAATCCATTAATGTGGTGTTTAGTGACTTGGAAGACTTTGCTCGTTACTCAGAAGAAGAAGAAGAAATACACACTCTTGTCGACACATCTATTATGCTTGTTGCATCACAAACTACAGATGAACCAAGCAGGTCCAAAATTGAGGAAATTGATGCTATCACTGAAACCTCTGAAGCTTCCGATGTGTCTTCCATTTCAGACAATGTTGTTCCTTTAGATACAGAAATTCATAAGAAAAAGGGACCAACCACATGGATTCCTAAAGTTCATCCTATATCCTCCATTGTTGGAAATCCAAATGAGGTAATGGCCACTCGAAAGAAACTAGCTAATGAAATTGCTAATGCTTGTTATCTTTCTTTAGTGGAGCCAAAATCAATCAAGGACGCCCTTAAAGATGAGCACTAGATATCTTCCATGCAAGATGAGCTTCAACAATTTGAGAGAAATGAAGTGTGGACTCTTGTGTCCTCGTCCTTTGGGTGCCAACATCATTGGTACTAAGTGGATATTCAGAAATAAGATTGATGAAGTAGGAAATGTGGTGCGCAACAAGGCAAGATTAGTTGCTCAGGGGTATACACAGATTGAGGGAGTGGATTTTGAGGAAACCTTTGCTCCGGTGGCTAGATTGGAATCATAAGACTTTTTTTGGTTGTGGCATGCTACATGAAGTTCAAGTTGCACCAAATGGATGTCAAGAGTGCTTTGTTGAATGGCATCCTTATGGAAGAGGCTTATGTATCACAACCTCCTGGAATTGAGGACCCTCATCATGGAGACCGTGTTTACAAATTGAACAAGGCATTGTATGGGCTTAAGCAAGCTCCTCGGGCATGGTATGATCGTCTCACCACCTACTTGTTTGAAAATGGATATACTAGAAGTAATGTTGATAAAACTTTGTTTATTAAACCTTTGCATCCTGGTATTGTTTGTGCCCCAATAAATGTAGATGACATAGTATTTGGGTCCACTTGTGATGCACACACTCACTCCTTTGTTCAACTAATGACTAAGGAATTTGAAATGAGCATGGTTGGTGAACTAAGTTACTTCCTTGGTTTGCAAATTAAACAACTCGACAATGGAATTTTCTTGTCTCAATCAAAATATGCCAAAAACTTGCTCAAAAAATTTGGTTTAGAAAATGCAAAACATGCACGCACACCTATGGGCACCACTGCCAAGCTGATCAGAGACGAGACAGGTAAAAAGGTTGTTGCAACACTGTATAGAAGTATGATAGGTAGTTTACTTTGCATTACTACAAGTCGTCCTGATATTTGTTTCAGTGTTGGAGTTTGTGCTAGATATCAATCTGCCCCCACTGAATTGCATCTTACTGCTGTGAAAAGAATTCTAAAATACCTGGCTAGTACCACTAACTTTGTTCTTTGGTAATCTTGTGATACTAATCTTTCCTTGGTTGGTTTTAGTGACTCTGATTGGGCAGGTAATCTTGATGATAGAAAAAACACTTCAGGTGGTTGTTTTTATGTGGGGAACAACTTGGTTTCTTAGCACAACAAAAAGCAAAACTCCATCTCGATTTCTACTGCTGAAGCGGAGTACATTGCTGCAGGAAGTTGTTGCACTCAACTTCTTTGGATGAAACAAATGTTGTGTGATTATGGCCTTTGTCTTGACACTCTGACCATCTATTGTGAAAATACTAGTGCCATCAATCTCTCTACAAGCCCTATCCAACATTCTCGCACCAAATACATCGACATCCGCCACCACTTCCTTCGTGAGTTAATTCAGTCTAAAACCATTGTATTATCTCATGTTGCATCTGAAAGTTAACTAGCTGATTTGTTTACTAAGGTTTTGAGTTCACAAACTTTTGTTCACTTGAGAAAGTCAATAGGAGTTTGTATGTTTGAGTAATAACATGTGACATTCGAAAATAAGCAATATAATTTGAGATTTCATCTTCTAACTTGACTATTTGCATATGTGAGATTTTCTTCAACTGGCTTTTCACAGTCATATGTCTTGAAATAATGTAAGCTTGCTGATGTTTTCTTGTAGTATTACTTGATTCGTCATTTCTCATCCTTGGCAATTGCATTGATTTGTCTCCCCTATTAGAGATGCCTTATCTTGTATTCTAAACTTAGCATGAGTTCACTTGCCCAGCTCGGGTACAACTGGCAGTTGAATATGTGGAAAGATGACCAAGTAAAATATAGTTATTAACCATGTGAACATCTCGAGACTCATAATGGTCAGACCTAATATTAGGCATCCGAGATTTACTACGAGCTCGAAGTCAGATAGCTGTCAAGCACGAGCTCGGGGTGAGATATTCAGCTCGTGAGGACCTAGATATAACGCATACTGAAGGATCCCAAGAGACTCGGGAATCCTTTATATGCTCATTAATGACCAGGCTGTATCATATCTATATCATTTATTACCCGAGATAGCAGGAGCGTGTTTATTCTGTTGCCAAATCATATCCCAATGTAAATGAGAACAATCTGTATTAATTATATACCATATATAATTACACGATTTATTTACACAGTTACCCAAACATGTCCATGGAATTCCCCTATAAATACTGAGAATATTGGACAAAGAAGAGGATCATATTCTGATTTACCGAAACTCTGCCAAAATAGAGAGAGAAACAGTCATAATATTGACTCGTGGACTATATGGATTTTAACCACTGAACCACGTAAAAATTCTGTGCTTTTGAGTGGGTTCTTGTTATTTTCATTGCTGTTTACTATCAAGCACTAATCTACCCATTTTATTTCTTAATATATTGTTGGCAAAAAACTGCGTCAACAGTTTGGTGCTTTCATTGAGAGTAAATTAGTGCTTCACAAGTTCCAGTCAACTTTCATCATGGTGGTCACTCGCTCAATGCATGATAATGAGACAGAACAGCCTGGTGGGCAGGAGGCCCATCATACTACTGTTCCCAATGAAAGGGGTCCGGATGTTCATCAACATCCGGGAAAACAACCGGCGGGTCAGGGCGATACTAGGAGTTCGGCATCGTTACCGCCAAATCCTAATCCAGGCTATCTAACTGCCATCGAGATGGAAACACATGTAGTTGAGGAGCCATATCGCTAGGGAAAACAGGCAGATTGAGAAGGTCTCGGCTCAGTTACCCCCTCTTGCAACCGACGTGAATGTCGAAAAGAGGAAAAGTAGGTCTCACAAGTCCCACATGAATAACCAGTCTAAACTGAGTCGATCTGTAAGACTGCCACCCCGAGTCTTGTGCCTTTATGGAGAAATCACTAGAATGTTTGGCCCACTGACCATCACAGGGGTCATTAGCATGTCAGTCGATCAGTAAGGACTTCGACCCCAAGCTCAGTGCCTTCTTCAAAGATTCCAAGGAATGCCCATGACAATCCACTGGGAGGAGCTGGGATAGGCTCACGAAGGCACAATGCTCCAACAAATCCTTCTGTGCCACGATCAGAGCGCTAGTCACAGAGAACTAGGGACATTGGAGTAGAACAAAGGTGGACTAACTTAGTCCATCCTAATGGAACGAGGATAGCCTTGCCAATAAGGCATCCTCCGTCACCTGCAAGACATCCAACACCACCTCGTCCTCAACGAGATATTCCAGCTCATGGAGATAGCAAGAGAAATCATCCCTCGTCCGTGCATACTTCCCTCCCAGGAACGTATGTTGAGAATCTAGGCCCTTGATCCCAACCGCGAGTTGTAAGCTTCGCAAATGGAAGTTATTGGGCGGAAAGCCATCATAGCGGCAGGTCCGAGAGAGACCTAAGAAATCATTTGAGTTCAGCGCAAACTCCTCAGTATGATCCACAACCTGATTTGCGAGATCATCTGAACTCGCAGAGAAGGTATCCAACTCGGGATGAAGATATTAGCTGTACTCGACACGAGGGAGGTCCATCCATAGTATGAGACAACGAAAATGCCCTGTCTAACCAAGCTCAAGCTTGGAGGGACAATAACATGTCAAACGTGTATGATAGGATGGGAGTTGTTGAACAGCCCCCAAATAACCTAGGGACTAGGGACCAAACCCTCAAGAGACTAGCTCTAATAGAAGAGCAAATGAAAAGACTCTTGTCCGCGAAGGAAGAGGACGATTGCGACTCAGATGAGGAGCTTGAACCTTTTGCTCCAAACATTGCGGCGGCAAAATATCCTGTAGGTTTTAGGATGGCACACATGTCAAAGTTTGATGGAGATGGAGATCCGTCCGATCACCTGGGAATGTTTAACACCATGATGATGGCCCACAATGTCGGGCTCAACCTAAGGTGTATCTTGTTCCATGCAACTCTGGTCGGGCCTACCAGGCAGTGGTTTAAACAATATAAGAGCCATTCCATAAGCTCATGGAAGAAATTTTCTTTTGATTTCAAAAAAGCATTCTGAGCTTCAGAGGTCGTTTCGGTTGAGGCTGATTCATTGGCCAACTTAAAGCAGCAACCTGGGGAGACACTAAAGGCATATCTGAGCAGATTTTCCAATGTTGTTACACGAGCTAAGGATGATGATTACAACTTCAAGCTCATGGAAATGAGGATGGGAATCCTCGTCGGGGGCGACCTATGGCAGGAACTCCAAAGAAAAGGAGTTAAAAGTGTAGATAAATTCTTGGCCCAAGCTCAAGAATGGATAAACCTGGAGGAGGTGCGAGCTTCTGTCACAGGAATAATCCAGACCCATGTCCAACCAGTTGGAGCGGTAACGGATGTTGCAGCTACGACTCAAACTGTTACCCAGAATAACCAAGGGGGGAACAACAAAAGGAAGGGGAATGGTAAGGGCGACCAAAGTGGGACGAAGAAAAACAAGTTTGGGGAGAAGTTCAAACCTATCTACGCTACATATACCAACCTAACAGACACCCGAGAGCATATCTTTCTGGAAAATTCTAATCGACTTCCATGGAAGAAGCCAGAACCTTTGAGAAACCAGAGGTTGAAGAGAGATCCTTCAAAATTCTACCGATTCCATAACGACATCGGTCATAACACTGATGATTGTCAGTAGCTGAATGATGAAATTGAAACTCTCATCAGAGTTGGACCGTTGGCCCAGTACGCCTAAAATCGGGTAGTTTTTAATCAGCTTGCTGGGCAGAACCCTCAATCAGTCCCAGAAGCTCCGATGGGCCAATTTGGAGCTCAGTCAAACCAGGTCGAACCTCCTTCGATAGTAGCGGAGATATAACCACTATTGCAGGAGGACCTCATTTGGCGAGCACGAGCTGCAGGGCCCAAAAGAGGTTCATTGATGAACTGAAGGCTCATAATGGGGTGGAGTTCATCCTGGAGCAAAGGATATTGAAACAGCGGCGATTGGAAAAGCAATCAATCATTTTCACGGAACAGGGTGCTAGCCACCTCCAATTCCCACATACTGATCCACTGGTAGTAACTGTGCAGCTCACCGACCTTCGGGTTCGAAGAATACTGGTGGATAACGAAAGCTCTGTAAATTTACTTTTCAGGTCCACCCTGGAAAAAATGGGACTGTCTGTATCCGATTTGGAGGCGACCTCGATGACTCTTTATGGGTTTTCGGGTGAAGGATCAGCGGCCATAGGGACAATCAGACTAGTGGTGACAATGAGAGAAGAGTCACGAACTATCTCCAAACTACTCGAGTTCGTGGTAATCGATTGTCCGGCCGCATACAATGCGATTTTGGGCCGACCTGGAATGATGGCATTTGAAGCCATAACATTTATCCAGCACCTGACTATAAAATTCCCTTTAGCTATGGGGATATGCATAGTTGATCAGCTCGCTTCCAGAGAATGCTATAGCATTTCTATGAAGGGAAAGTCACAACCCGGGTAGCAGACAATGGTCATAAATAACAGAGGTGAGGAGTCCCAGGAGGTGGAAGTCACTCATGGGACGGAAGAACCTCAATAAGAAGAGGATAGTGAGGTCGCCCAACATGATGACATTGATCCATGGATAGGCGAAGACAGATCAGAGCTCAAAGCAATAGAAGATCTTGAGGAAGTGAACATCGACCCCAAAGAAGCTTCAAGAGTCGTAAAGATTGGGAAGAATCTGGAAGACAAAAGAAAGAAGGAGCTGGTCAATTTTTTTACAGAAGAACCTAGATGTTTTTTCCTGGTCGCATGAGGATACGGTGGAAATCAGTCCGAATATAATAATGCACACATTAAATTTGGACAAGAACATGCCTGCAAAATCCCAAAAAATGACAGCTTTTGGAAACGGTCCGAGCTGAAGCACTTAAGGAAGAGATAGCTCGGTTACTAAAATGTGGGTTTATCCGAGAGGAAAAATACCCAATCTGGGTTGCCAATCTAGTTCTGGTCCCGAAGCCAAACGAGAAGTGGAGAACCTGTATCGACTTCTCTGACCTAAACAATGCTTGTCCCAAGAACTGTTTCCCACTGCCAAGGATTGACCAGTTGGTAGACGCCACGGCAGATCATGAGCTCATGTCTTTCATGGATGCGTACCCTAGATATAACCAAATTGCGATGAACCCTGCGAACCAAGAGCATACTAGTTTCATGACTGAACATAACGTAAATTGTTACAAAGTTATGCCATTCGGATTGAAAAATGTTAGGGCTACATACCAACGCTTGGTCAACAAAATATTCGCTAACCAGATCGGGAAAAACATTGAGGTGTATGTCGACGACATGCTTGTCAAGTCAAAGACTTCCAATAACCATGTATCTGACTTGGAAGAATGTTTTGGTATATTAAGGAGATATGACATGAAGCTGAATCCCCAGAAATGCACTTTCGGGGTGGCATCTGGAAAATTCCTGGGATTCATAGTCAACACAAGGGGAATAGAGGTGAATTTTGAAAAAATCAGATCGCTGTTAGAAATTCCTTCACCCAGGTCGCGTAAAGAAGTTCAAAGCCTAACTAGAAGGGTGGCGACTTTAAATCGCTTCATTTCAAAATCCATTGACAAGTGTCTACCATTATACAACTTGCTCAAAGGAAACAAGAAATTTGAATGGACCGAAGAGTGCAAACATGCATTCCACGATCTGAAAATGCACCTGGTAGAGCCCCTGGTATTATCCAAACAAACATTTGGAGAGCCTCTGTTTCTTTATTTGGCTGTGACAAAGAATGCAGTCAGTGCTGTGTTAGTTCGATAAGAAGACCGTGTTCAAAAACCAGTGTATTATGTAAGCAAGAGGCTTCTCGGAGCTGAATCATGGTATCCACTAATAGAGAAGCTGACATTCTGTTTAATTTTGGCTTCCAGAAAGCTCCGACCATATTTCCAGTCCCATTCTATCAACATCTTAACCGACCAACCTTTAAGGCGGATATTGAAGAAACCTGAAATGTCGGGATGTCTCTTATAATGGGCCATCGAACTTAGCTAGTCCGAGATATTATACATGCCACGAACTTCAATCCAGAGTCAAGCCCTTGCTGATTTTATGGATGAATGCACCCAATTTCAAGATAAGCTCATGAGGGAGCCGGTGCAGGAATTATGGAAAATCTTCGTTGATGGATCATAAAACGAGAACGGATTAGGAGCTAGAATAATCTTAATCTCGCCAGAGGGACATCGATTCCATATAGCTCTAAGATTTGGATTTGAGGCATCCAACAACGAAGCAGAATATGAGGCCTTACTAGCAGAGTTGAGGGTGGCAAGAGAGCTGAAGGCAAAAGCCATCCAATGCTATAGTGATTCCTAACTCGTGGTAAATCAGGTATTGGGAGAGTATCAAGCTCGAGGCATCAAGATGGCAGGCTACCTGGCCAAGGTAAAAAGGGTGCTATCTAAATTTGAGTTTACCTCTGTTGAATAGATACCCCGCGAGCAGAACTCTAACACTGACGCTTTGGCACGACTTGCTACCACAAAAGAGGCTGAAACATTAAATGTAGTACCAGTGGAGTTCCTAGAGAGCCCAAGTGTACTAGAAGAAGAAATAGAGGTTGGAATGATTAACATAAAACCAACCTGGATGACTCCTATAATGGAATATCTTGTGACTGGAAAGTTACCTGATGATAGAGAAGATGCAAGAAAAATACTTTATCAAGCTCCACGGTATGTAATAGTTGATGGAATCTTGTATCGGTGAGGTCATTCGTTACCCCTCCTACGATGTGTTCTGCCCATGGAAGCCAAAACCATTTTGCAAGAAATACACGAAGGTTTTTGTGGAGATCATGCTTGGGGGCAAAACCTGGCGCTAAAGGTACTGAGAAAGGGATATTTTTGGCCCACTTTAACAAAAGATTCGATCTAGTATGTTCAGAAGTGCGAAAAATGCCAGCATTTTGCCGTAGTTGCCCGAACTGCTCCAGTCAAGCTAACAATGATTTCATCCCCATGGCCATTTGCAGCATGGGAAATTGACCTGATAGGTTCCCTACCTAAGGGAAAAGCTGGAGTTCGATATGCGGTGGTGGCAATCAATTACTTCACGAAATGGGTAGAAGCCGAACCTCTGGCAACCATCACCTCAAAGAGAGTCCTGGATTTCATGGTGAAGAATATCATATGTTGAGTTGGGCTTCCTAAGCGGGACGCAGTTCGATAGTGATCTCTTCACAGACTTTTGTGAAAGATACGACATAACGAACAGTTTTTCGTTGGTAGCATACCCACAAGCCAATGGACAGGGCAATGGTGTAAATAAGACCCTCAAGGAAAGCCTGAAGAAAAGGTTGGAAGAAGCCAAAGGATTATGGCCTGAACAGCTTCCGCAAGTACTTTAGGCCTACCGAACTTCTCACCGGATCTCCACGGGGCATACTCCTTTCTCCCTAACCTTCGGAAGCGAGGCCATGCTTCCAATTGAAGCAATGGTGGCTACTCACAGGCAGAGGAAATTTGATCAAGAACAGAATAACGAGCTACTTATTGCATCCCTCGATCTGATCGAAGAAAAATGAGAGGAATCACAATTACAGCTCACCCATTATCAACAAAAGATCACTCGCTATTTCAATTTAAAAGTCAAGGTACATAGACTCTGATTGGGCGATCAGGTTCTCCGAATGGTCTTTTTGGCAAATAAAGACCCCAAGGATGGTGTGTTGGGCCCGAACTGGGAAGGACCATACTAGATCGTAGAAGTCTTATGCGAAGGAACTTTTAAGATAACCCGACTAAATGGGGAAGTAGTCCCACGGACCTAGAATGATCTTCATTTAAAAAAGTATTATCAATAATATTACCATCAATGTAAGGCTTATTTATAAAATCCATTTCAAATAAATGATAGATGGATTATTGAATAATCATTTCTTAGTTTTAGTATTGCAAGCTCGTGTTCTAACATTATAAAAGCAACTGGGAAAGTTTATACATTCTGGTTACTTGGGGGGCACATAACCAAGGTGAGTTTTGAGAAAATTAAGCCTACTCGGATAAGATTAAAGACTTGGAAGCTTGGATAAATTGATTATTCAACGGCTTTTTAAAGCTCGAGCTTTCAATAAACATAGCACGAACTAAGCTTTTAAATTTTTTTATTAAAAACCTTGGATATAACCAGGTCCGAGGCCTGATTCTTAACAGGTATAATGTTATTAAGCTTATTAAAAACCCTGGATATGACCAGGTCTGAGGCTTGATTCTTAACAGGTATGATGCAAATAAGAGAGAAAATTCTTGGATACAACTAAGATTGATAAAATCTATCTCGATCTAAAGTCGATCCTTAAGATTTCGAATGTACAAGAGTCTAAGGATTCATAAACATGAGAAAATAATAAAGGAAAGACAAATAGATCACAAGTTAGATGTATATTCAAATAAGAAAAAAATATCATCACATTGAAGAGAAAAAAAACCTCTAGCTAAGTTCGAAGGCAATTGTTTTGATCCCAAGGGATTGTTAGAAAATATATGATAATGATTACAAAAGAAAATCTTGAATAAATTCATTGGGCTCCGTCAGCTCGCCCCGCTAAAGTAATCTCCTCACCGACTCCCTCAACTGCTCCAGAAGCCTCGCCAGTCTCTGAGGGTTCTTGCGAAAACTGAATCTTGAATTTATCAAGATACGGGTCCCACAGCTTGGGCTCCATGAAGGAGAAGTTCCCCACCTGGTTTAAAGCCCAACAATGGTAAAGAATCTCCTCCATTTTTGACAAAGATAGTGCCGCTTCCTCCTTGGCTTTAACCTTGGCCTCAATTAGCTTTGCTTTTAGTTTGTCGTTCTCGGCCTGAAGCTGATCATCACGGTGACTTGCCTCCGTGACCTGAGCCTGAGAGGAGGACAATGCGGTCTTCGCGGATTGCTCACCCTCTTGAGAAGAAATGAGAGCAGCCTTGGCAGCATGCTCACTCTCTTGAGCAACACTCAGGGTAGCTCTGACAGCGTTTAAGTCAGCTCAGAGTTCTTCGTTCTTGGCCTTGACATAAGCTATGCTTCGATATTGAGCCAAGACAGACTGCAAAATAATGAAGCAAGTCAATAAAAAATAATAAACAAAATAAAGAAAGGTTAGCAGTGGGAAAAAGGACTCACGGTGAGGTTCATCCCCATAGAAGATTTGACGAAATCTTCCGGGTTGCGCTCCTCTATGCCCCTCAAATCCCTATCATTGGCCTTATATGCATGGCCCACCATGTGACTCGCCGTCTCATATATGATACCCCGAAAGGCCTCGGGAATCTTGTCCAGATCGTGTGGCTTGATCGGTATCCGGACGAGAGGAATCTCACTTTGGACGGGAGGTTCGGTTTGAATCACTTGGGGGTGGGAGGGAGGCATATGTCGAGGAGGGGGAGGATGAATTCGCTAGACAGTGACAGTGGTCACCGGAGCTGGCTCCTAAGCAGTGCTTGCACCTTTACCCTTAGGGGGGATTTTGTGGTACCCCCCATTTTAGGGGTGGCTTTCTTTGCCACCCTGGGCCGTTTTACTATGGGACCAGTTCCGGACCCCCTAGCCTTGAAGGCACTCATCAAATTGGGAACTCTTGAAGATTCCATCTCTTCACCTAAAAAAAGAATGAACAGAGGCTTTAATTCACAGGAGTAATGCTTCAAAGGTATTATAAATGCAAAAAAAAAAAAAAAAAAGAACAAGGATCCTACCTTCCGGGCTAGGGGAGGAATCTATTATGATCAGCTCAGGTGTATGGACCGGGCTAGGCACGACCTCCAACTCTAGGATTAACGGAGGGGAGGGGGAATCTAAGGCTACAATCTCTTGGATCCTAGGGGGTTTAGGTCCCTCCTTAGGGCTGGATTCATCTACGTACTGCCTGAACCCAAGAGCAAATGCACCCTGGAGCAGAGAAAGCCAGGTCCTACGGTTTGTCCTGTATTTTTCAAAGATGGAGGATCTAAATTTTAATGTGTTATCAACTACAACAGTGCCTTTTGGATAGCTATGATCATAGCGTACCACCAAATGATCCACACATTGGAGAAGGGTTACGTTTAGATCCAGATTGGTAGAATGTCGGCTAACGAGCTGGTTAGGGTTAAAATGGATTAACTTAAGGATGGTAGTAGCCCGATCTAATTCTCTAAAAAGGTATGGGTTACCTTGGCCGGAAGAGCCTACTACTGCCTTAAACGTAGCTCGGTTAGGATCGAGCCCCTGATTGGCTTCGAGAGCTCGTCTTTTTCGCACAAGTGGCGCCACGTCTTCTTCCTCTTCAGTGTCCTTAGTGGCTGGCAAGGCCTCTTGAGAAGAGGGGAGCTCGAGGATAACAAGGAGTAGAGCTTGGGTCCTCAAAGCTAATGTTTGACCCTCGTTGATCAATTTGCATGCTAACATGGTGGCATCATTCACGACCTGGCAATAATCTTTTTCCCCAGGAGGGAGGCTGGTCAAAGTCTTGTACTAACCCCCGAGGGTCACAGATTTTCCTGTCCTTGTGAATATAGCTGCACGAGGAGCAAACTCAGTCAGGACATAGATATAAAAAATACAATGGAAGGAATAAAAATTCACGTGCTGAGTTCACAAAGATAGAAGACTTACGAGGACGGTTGAAGTACCAATGTTCATAATTCTTGCACCCATTCAACATAAAGAATAAATTTTTATAGTCATTTGGGTGGCTGGGAAGCTTGATGACGGAGCTAGAGTTAGGGAATCTGGTGAGGTAATAAAACCCATCACCTCGTCCTTTCTGGTCAGGACTCGCTTTGAGGCAGAAGAAATATAAAATGTCTGCTGTGGTGGGGACCTCCCACTCATGCCTCAGAAACAAATATTTTAGTCCCGCCAAAAGGCTGTAAGAATTTGGGGGGAGATGGAAGGGAGCCAATTTGACGTAGTTCAAAAAATATACGAAGTATTGGTCTTGTGGGAGGAAAGCACTAGCCTTTAGGTGCTCATCACTCCAAGCCCCATAGTCGTCTTGGAAGGGGGCACAGCTCCATTCTCCTTCAAATGCAGGTCGGGCAAAGAGATCGTCAGCTCCCATCTCTATATTATGACTCAACAAGATTTTGTTCACCTTCCCCTGAGTCGTTATCCTTGAGACTATATGCTCAGCCTCGAAAAAAGCATTGGGGTCGACGATGACTTCTCTCTCCACCATAGGACCAAAATGTGGGATAGGAGATTCAGAGGAGATATGCTTGCCTTTATCTTTATTTTGGGTAGATGAGCTCACAACATTCTTCTTAGGAGGTGCCATAATTAAGATCACCTGACGATAAAGCGACCTAGTTAGTAGGCGACCTAAGATGGTCTATAACTATGGTCATGGAGGTACGGAGGACGAAAAGGACTAATTTCGAAGTTTGAAAGTTTATACTAGCTAAACTTTGTCCTAGTCCCACGCAGTATCCTAGGGCACGTGCCTCAATTTCTTAAAATCCCCAGATACTTCAGGATCCGCATGTAAGAATTGTCAGACCCTCTACTTTCCTTTGGGAGGCTGTTTAATGCAAAACTGCCTAAGGAATCGTAACCCTTAAGCTACCTAGGGTTAAACCTAATCCCTTCGGTTTTGATACCCCGAACAAGTATTCTTCAAACCGATTTTCCATTAGGGTTCTCTCAGATTACCCCAGAAATTTGCCCAAATTTATGAGTGTCCTATTTATAAATTGGTTTGGGTTCATTCATGAAGCCTAAACCAAAACCCATTTCCTATTGGCACTTAGAAATAGCCTAACTATACTGAACAACAAACATTTTTGAAGTAAAAAAAAAAAGAAAAAAATCATATTGGAAAATGAAGAATAAAAAGAAAATTCAAACCAGGGGATGAAATACTTAGAGAAAGTACGTTTGATTCAGAGGAAATGTAGGTATGGCCACTGGAAGCTCCTTGAAAGCTTTTGAAGTTCTACAAGACGACGAAAATTTCTGGGGATTCTCAAGAAGAAGAAGGGAAGCTTGAGTGTTTGGAAAGGGAATTTTTTTTAATATAAAGATGGTGAGGTCTCAGGGCTGATCACCATATTTATACGTAAACCACAGAAATCAATCTGAGCCATCCAATTGGGTTAGTTCGAGATCCAAGGGTCAAGGTTAAATAGACCACATGGCGGAAAAAAGTTGACAGGATAGTTGTTTCAGTCCTCAAAACCCGAACGGACGCCAATTGCAAGAAGCCACGTATCCAACACTTGAGTAGTGGGCAAGCAAAATTTTATATGGCAGAAGTCTAAAAGCCCCTACTGTGTATGTCAGAAAGTGACGACATCAAACACGAGCAGTAGCTTGGGGGGAAAATGTTGTACCCTAAACTTAGCATGAGTTCACTTGCCTAGCTCGGGTACAGCTGGTAGTTGAATACGTGGAAAGATGACCAAGTAAAATTTATTTATTAACCATGTGAATAGCTCAAGACTCATAATGGTCAAACCCAATATTAGGCATCCTGGATTTACTACGAGCTCGGAGTCAGATAGTTGTCAAGCACGAGCTCGGGTGAGACATTCAGCTCGTGAGGACCTAGATATAACGCATACTGAAGGATCCCAAGAGACTCGGGAATTCTTTATACTCTCATTAATGACTAGGCTGTATCATATCTATATCATTTATTACCTGAGACAGCAGGAGCGTGTTTATTCTGTTACCAAATCATATCCCAATGTAAATGGGAATAATCTGTATTAATTATATACCATATATAATTACGTGGTTTATTTACACGGTTACCCAAACATGTCCATGGAATTCCCCTATAAATACTGGGAATATTTGATAGAGAAGAGGACCATATTCTGATTTACTGAAACTCTGCCAAAATAGAGAGAGAAACACTAATAATATTGACTCGTGGACGAGGTGGATTTTAATCACTGAACCACGTAAAAATTATGTGCTTTTGAATGGGTTCTTATTATTTTCACTGCGGTTTACTATCAAGCACTAATCTACCCATTTTATTAATTAATATACTGTTGGTGAAAAATTGCGTCAACACCTTATTGTTTAGTGTGAAAGCTACCATTGGGTCACTTTGCTTTGTGTAGTTTGCTCCTTCACTTGGGACTGTGTGCATGTGGAGAGGGCTACCTATGTGCTTGGCTCTCTAATTGGTAATTGTTGAGGGGATTTCTACAATAAAAAACCACAAAAAAAAAGAACAAAAATATACAAAAAAAAATAAAAAAATTGAGGGAGATTTCGCCTGATTCTTCTAGCAGGCAGCTCATGAGGACACTTCATAAACTAATGGAGATTGACTTTCTTTGCTTCTGCCTAGTTGAGTTCTATCCTGTGTCATGATAGACCTTATTTCTACATTTGTCAGGTTTATGTTACAACATGCTATATGTATGTTTCAACAATGTGAAGAAAGTCTTTCATTTTGTTTTATGTCTTTTAGTTTGTTGTTTATCTCTGTCTATATTCTGTTTAGTTTTATGCTATTTGTTCTAGCTTAAATATTCTTAATCCTGTGTGTTCTTTTTTTTTCATAAAGTTGAAATTGAACTTCAAAATTTAAACAAAAAAAATTTCAAGTGAGCATTATTTTTTTCTGTCGTTTTTTTCTTTTCTTGTCGTTTTTTTCTTTTCTATTTGTTTTTTGCATCCTTTCTTACTAAATAAAAACAAAAGGTTGATTCACATCATTTTTTTTAGTTTTTTTTTCTCTCCCTCCCAAACGTCTCTCTCTCTACTCCGTACCCTCTTCTTCCCCAATGGCGATACCCAATGCCCACCGTCTATATGCCCTCTGCCGCCGTAACCCACGACCATCTTCTTCTCAGGGGGAGCCCTCCATTGTCCCTCTGGCTGCACTCGTGGGTGCTGATGATCCTCCAGGTGAAGTGCCCTTTGCTACTAATCTGGTTTCTCTTACTGTTTCGCATGTTCCATCCCCTACAACTCAAGGGGAGTTTGTTGTGCCTCCTGGCACCAAGAAGCATTACAAGTAGCCCAAGTCGTCATCCAAGTAGTTTGGTACCCTACTTTGGCATGTCCCCTGAACACTGAAGGGGAGTAGTGTAATGCCCTAATCTCCAGAGACCATTACGATGTGCATTTTAAATAGTGCTAAACTCGCTAATCGAGTCATTTGGCCATAATCGTGTAACTAAGTATGATTAGCAGTTTAGGGTTAAAAGTTTTTGTTAAGATACAACGTTTCACTAAAACGTTTACTGTATACATTAGGATCCCAAAAATATAATTTAAAGGTTAATTACAATAAAATATTTACAACCAGCTGACATAACCGGAAAAATAGGGTTTAACCCTAGTTCATCTTTCAACTCTCGGCTGTGGCGGTCGAGCAACCGTATATGTACACATCGTCACCTAAGCTCTCCAACTCAAGGCTGGTCCAACTTTCTTTTGCCTTTACCTTCACCACATAGTACCTGTGAGTCGAAGCTCAGCAAGAAAACTTAATATGCTCATGAATAGTAATAACATGTTACTAAAACATAATAGGCATGCCTAGCAATAATAGCCCTATTCATGCATGCAAATAAGTCCAGATAATGATGGTGGATCCTGCCCTCCTGTATGGTGGACTATAAAGTCAAACCTAATCAGATGAGTGATAAACACTTTGAGATTCTGATAATCATGCTGGGGTGTGTAACCCTAATCAGATGAGTGATTAACACTTGAGATTCTGATAATCATGCTGGGGCATGTAGCCCTAATTAGATGAGTGATTGATGAGTAAGTCACTAACTTAAACCAGATGAGTGACTATGGAGTCACAAACTTGAATCAGATGAGTGAGTCACTAACTTAAACCATATAAGTGACTATAGAGTCACAAACTTGAATTAGATGAGTGGCTGATGAGTGAGTCACTAACTTGGGCTCCTCACCCTTAGCCATGTGACGATGCAGTCACCTGGGCCTTCTGGCCCTGGCTCTAAGTAACTAGCCTTTAGACTAGACAAATGCTTTTAGTTTTCATCGAACTTGAGGTCGGTCAAGCATTAATGCTCATGATGAGTCATTCAATGCTTATGTTTACTATATCTAATCATTTTGGCTTGTGTTGAACACATCAATGCCCTTCTTGACTCTTAAGCCAATACCATACGGCTTATGCCGATTTCTGACTCATGGGTCAGTGCCATACACAAGTAAGCAATGCAACCAGCCATATATCATATGTCAAATATCTAAATGTAGGGCATTCAGCATGCTTACTTAACAATCACTAGCATAATTATGATCATGCGCATTTAAAGAGACTCAAGCTCTGATCAATCTCATATTCAATATTCATGTCATGCCCTACTCACATGTATCTAATGCATCACATGCATCACATACTGGGTGCAGTTTTCTTACCTATGGTTCCAGCGAGAAATAAAAAATGAACGACCTTTGAGAATTATCAATCCTTTGATCCCTTTGCGGTCACCTAGTCATAACCAAATATGGAATCCAATTAATGAAATCAATAATAAAAGGTTCTTGACCTAAACCTCACTCCCGGGACCTCGAATTGTACTCAAACGGTTAGTAGATTCGATCCTGAGCCTTAGGAGTTGAAACCCCAAGCCAAAATCCCTCAAAAGTGCCAAAAATAGGAACCTGGAAAAACAGGGTAGCGCTACAGCGCTGCCCCCCTAGCGCCCCAGTGCTACAAGCAGGGATGGATGGCCTTGGCTAGCGCTGTAGCGCCCTCCCTTGGGCGCTGTAGCGCTAGGATCAGGCTGATCAACCCTGGTTTTTCCCTCCTTTGTTTTCTCCATTTTCAACCTTGAAGAATTGATCCCAACCCTCAAACAAACTCATAAATATACCAAAATACCCAACATACAAGTCCTAGGCATCATAACCCAATCAACCTTTGCCAAAAACTCCCATAAATTCTTAACTTTCAACTTCAAAATCCCAATTAAAACTGAACTGAAAATAAAGCAAAACCAGAGTTTTCCATGGTTAAAAACTTACCTCAAACTCAAGATAGAACCCTCTTCAATGGTGGAACACAACCCTAGACCATCAAGGCTCACTTCCTTAGCTTGAATCTTCAACTGGGGTTCAAAAATTTCAAAGAAAGAAGGAGAGAAGAAGATGATCGTGAGAGAGGGAAACCAATCTCTGTTTTTGCTCCTAAGGTTTCTACAACCTTCCTATTTTAAGCATATCCTAAGGTCAAATGACCTAAATGCCCCCAAGCCTATTTAAAACCCTTAACAGCCACCAAGGGAAAAACCGTCCTTTCTCCTTTGTCTCGTTAATCATAATTAACGTCCTCCAATTCTCGTTATTCCCAATATTCTAAAATGCTAATAAATCATATCTCATTACCCTTTAATTCCCGATAATGTACTAATCCTCAAATTACCCCGAGACTCACCCCGAGCCCTGAAATTAACCCCGTTATGACCAAATCGATAACTTGCATTCAAAGATCGTATAATGCCGAATGACTCGAAAAAATCCACATTATGATGTGGTCTTACTCATAATTCACCAATATGCATGAAAATATACAAATGTGCCCTCACCGGGCCAAATTACCAAAATGCCCTTATAATGAAAAGTGGACCCATATGCATGCATTTATCATCATATAATAATATAATTCACATAATCATGCATATAATCATTTAATAACATAATAAATCAATTATGGCAATCCCGGCCTCCTAATCAAGGTCCTTAACCTTATTAGGAAATTTGGGTCATTACAACTATCCCCTCCTCATAGAAATTTCGTCCTCGAAATTTATCTGAACTGCCCGGAATATAAATTCTGCATATCTGATTCGAGTTCCCAGGTCGTTCCCTCGACCTCACTGTTTTTGTGTCATACCTTAACCCAAGGTATAGTTTTGTTTCTCAGACCCTTGTTTTTTAAAAAAAAAAAAATCTGAACTGGCTACTCCTCATAGGATAACTTAGCCTTAATCTCCAGATTCTCATAACTCAACTCATGAGACTCTTCTAACCCATGTCCTCAATAGATAGTGCCAAAGATAAGGTCAATCCAAAGGCAACCTGATCGATCCTATCCAGGATTCAAATGGTCATATTAATCTAGGGCTTAACTTATCCTTATCTCCTCACCCTTTTCCATGGTGATACTTTAAGGAAGATACAATCTTCTACTTGGAACTCCATGTTCCTGCTTTTCAAATCATCATAACTTTTCCATTTACTCTGAGAAGTGAGCCTCCAAGCTCTAACCCTTTCAATAGCCTCAATGATCCTATGAACTACCTCAGGATCCAAATATAACATCTCACCCATCTAATTCCAATGAATGGGTGATATACATTCTCTATCATACCTCATCTCATAAAGTGCCCTTCCAATAATTGGACAAATCTCTCTCTGATTTACCATCAGTCTGAGGATAATCAACTGTACTAAGTTCCAACTATATACTCATCGCCTTCCTTAACCCTCCCAAGACCTGGAAGTAATAATAGAGTCTTCATCTGATAAGATAGACCTTGAATTCCATGAAGGCGCACTATCTCTCTCACATAGAGATCTATATATTGATCAGTTGTGTTACTTGTCCTTACTAATAGAAGTGAACTCACTTTAAATACTGGTCCATAATGACCCAAACCAACTTATGCTGACCCACTATCCTGGGCATCCCCACCGTGAAACTTATCATGATGTTTCCTTATTTCCACTATGGAATACTCAAAGGCTACAATAGTCTTATTGGTTTCTGATACTCTGTCTTGACCTGCTAACAGGTTAAGAACTTTGTCAAGTATTCCATTATTTCCCTCTCCATCCCAGGCCACCAATATAAAGCTTTCATATTCTAGTACATCTTTCATGATGCCTAGATGAAAAGAATAAGAGAGTAGTATGAGATAAATCCTTAATCTCTCAATTAATCCCAGTGTCCATCGGATCCCAAGTCCGATCCTTATACCACAATAAACGCATACCTGACACTACATAGTCCTTAGCTAATCCAGCTAAGACTTTCCCCTCCATTCTCCATCTATGGGTCACTTAACTATTTTTTTCTTTGATCCTTTCTGAAATAATAATCTCAAGGGTACAGCTGGCCACCTGGCCCACCTGAAACTCTACTCTAGTCCTAGTCATATCCTTTAAATAACATGATGCATAGGAAATCCATTTTCCTATCACAGAGGTGTTATAACAACCTACAAAATGATTATGATCTGTAAGAAGACTCTGAACTCTTTCCCAAAACACATGTAATATCCTGCCCATCCAAGGAAACTCCTGCCCTCTGAGGCGTTCCTTGACCTTGGCAAATCTCCAACTGAGCGTATACCATAATACCATCGATCAAGATGATCACAAATCTAATTCAAATAACCTTTGAATACTCTCACTACAAGAAAAAAATGCTTTTAATAAAACCAAAAATGTGTTATCAAAACATACCATAACACTTTTTGACGTGTTAAGACCGACTATGTTATCGTAGGTCAGGGTACTTTACATAACACTTTATCATTGTTATACAGAATGTGTTATTATACTGTCAACGATAACACACTTTCTGTGTTATTTTAATAAATAGATAAGTGTTTAATTATATTATTTATAGTCGATTATATAACACAATTCAATACTTATAAATTTGTGTTATATTCCACTTTAGTATAACACATTTTTTGTGTTATATAATGAAGTTTGCATAACAAAATTCTTTACTTATAAAAAGTGTTATTGTAATAGATATTATAACACATTTTCGTATTATTTTAATATTTAGATAAGTTTAAATTCTCATTATATATTCATTTATATAACACTAATTTATTCTATTATTTTTTTATTTTTTTATTTATATAATTAAAATTAGCTTTCTAATATATACTAGCATCATCAGATGAACTTGATTTTCAAATAACAAAAAGTAAAAACATTCAACATTGTATTAACAATCCACAAATTAGTTCAAAACATTCAACACTGTCATCAACAACAAAATATTCTTTAAGTATTCAAGTAGTCTTAAATATTCAACATATTGAAAAGTTACTACTTTCAGCACAAAATATTCTACAGCTGCCCAACACAAAGCCTTCAAAATTAAGTATCATTTTCTATTTCGCTTGTCACATCTGTAAAATAAACAAAGAAATATTTTATTGTTATTATCTAGCATCACAAATTACTTCAAGAAAAATGCTATGGAAATTATTTCCAAGAGAGGACACCACATACAAAATAATGAATTCACAACTACACCAAAGCAAACAAAGAAACCAAACACTAAATTATAAGACATTGGTTCTTTTTTTAGTATGAAAATGTACCTCTTGGAATAACTTTTTTAGAAGGCCATGCAACTGTGGAACCAACTGCTTTTTGTATTGTAAGCATCGCATTATTAGGACGAAATAAGTAAGATTCTGGTACAATATCAGCATCAACCCATACTCGCATAAAGTCTGGTCCAAGAGGCTTTCCATGTACAGTTAACTTTGGATCACTAGAATCTCAACGACCTTCAGCAACAATTACATCTGCCCAGTCAAGCAAGCAACAAGCATTCTTCGCTTCTGTAAAGTTATATCTTTTTTCTAGTGCAATACTCTACCAAATTGATTTTAAAGACAATATATTAATTTTTGTATTTGTTCTTCTAAAATGAATCATTAAAACAATAACAACTTTGATAATTTACCTTAGGGGAATGAATATTGTTTGATTGCGGTACATTGCGAGACTGTCCTTTGCTTGGTGTCACTTTACCACCAACCTAAATATAAAACCAAGATAAGTTTCATTGGAAGAAAAGAAAACTAAGGTTTACAAGTGCAAGATAGAATTACCACCAAGTGTTCTTTAAGTAGATTCATCATTTCAGTTATTTTGAGCTTCGTATTCTATTGCTCTTCTTCTAACTTGGAGATCTTGCTATTACACATATTAACAACAGTTAGCTTCGATGCCAGCTGCCACAAATCAAACTAGTACTACATACTATGTTATAAGTTTATATAATCACCAGCTGCCACAAATCTAAAGCTAGTGAGCACCATGACGTGAGGTGGTGATTAGTGCTCAAAAATATCATTTTATTAGTCTTAAAGTGTAAAATTAATTAAGTTTTAATTAATATTTTCATGGATTTATTGTCATATATTTTATATTTGAAAATATTAATTTTAATTTAATTTGTGTTTAATTTTCAGGAAATAAAATACATATTTTTGACACAAAGAAAAAGAAAGGAGAAAAAAAAGAATTAAAATTGAAGAAAGCATGAAGAAAATGGCATTTTTGAATATGAAATGGCCCAAAACTAGGCCCAAAATGGAGCCCAAACCCAAGCAATGGCTGCTCCCCCACGCTGCCACTTGGCAGCCCTCCATTCGGCCAGCCAAGCCACGCCAGCCGAGCCGCACGCCAGCCGAGCCGAGCCACCTAACGCAAGCTGTCAGCCGTCTGACGCGCCAGCTCCCTGTCACCTGCCACGCTCCAGCTGCGCATCCAACCAGAGCACGCCACTTGTCCCCTGTCGCCTGCCATGCTCCCCACGAGCCCGACCAGCTGCCTGCCACGATCAGCCTTTGTCTCCCACGGCTGAACACCATTTTCCCCACTTTGCACCTATTTTTCAGTCATTTTTCCCACTATATTGTACACGATTTTTCACATTTTGGGTCCTATTTTTACTATAAATAGAGGACCAAATGTAGGGAAAAAAGGATTAGATTGTGGAATGAGAGTAGAGAGTATTGTTGGAGAGAAAAACACTTATTTTTCCTATTTTTCTTTTATATTTTTGTGAGTGAAAACAATGCCTATTTTAGGCTAAATTCTCTTGTGGAAAGGCTAGAGTGGAGTTCATGTTTAACATTATATTTTTAATATATTAATTCTTTATTTTGTTCTTCATTTCTATATATTTGTTACAATTAAATTTATTTTCTGTTAATTTTTATTCTAAATTTATTATTATCTTTTACATAAGTCTAGTCATGCTCTTCTTATGTAATTTAAGTTTTTAATTTAATTTAGAATATTTGTTATATTATATGTTTTTTCCTGCATTCTGCCATTGGTATTTTGTCGCTTTAAAGTATATAATATGATAGGTTTTTTTAGAAGTTAGTATAATTTAATTAAAGAACATATTTTAAGGTGAGCTTTATTATATATATTTTCCAACTATAATTAATGGTGTAGAATTATAGTTGAGTATAATGAATCAATTTTATTAAAATATATATATATGTTTGCATGAATGAAACTTATGCCTTCCATATTTTCCTTCTGATTCTAATTCCTCGATTTTGTTTATTTAATGTTTATATTCTTTTTCAAAATTACATCATTTCAAAGTTTATTATTTCTGATTTACTAATCTTCCTTTTTACTTGTATTTTACCTCTCTGTGGATACGACATGACCCGATTACTACTGCGACCGCTTAGGAATTATTGGGCGATATCAGGTGGATATCATTTAATGAACCAAAATATAATGACCAAAAAACAAAAAATATAATATTGTCTCTGTACAGAACAACCCACTCATGAATGAGGGGTTTTGGAAGAGCAAATTGAAAGAAAAAAATGCTTAGCTTACCTTCTAAAGTTTTATCCTTTTTAGCCCTTAATCTTTTTCTTTGCAAATCTCTTGCTCAATCATCTTTACATATATCATTCAAAGCTTTAAAGTAGTATAAATCTATTCATTTTCCCAAGAAGCTAAGAATTTAATATTAATTACATTATCTTTATCATCTAAATAGAGAAATGTAAGTAACTAATACACAAACAGAAGACAATTGAAGAGTCCAGAGACACAGTGTTATAGACCCAAAAATTTAAGCAATCACTAAAGAAGTGTAATATAAATAATATTATAGTAGTAGCTAGTTTGCTAACAAAAAATCAGAGCCTCACAAGATTATCTGAAAACGCTAATATAGGTCCTCAAAAGTCCAATGGTCAAAATGGATAGACATCCCAAAACCTTAATAGTATAAATTAATCAACACACACACATATATATATATATACTTATTTCAACTATTCCAAGGCAAACAAACCCTTCTTAAAAAAAATGCAAATTTATCTAACCTGAGTTTACAAGTAGTTTTGGAAAACATTAAATTTTGTTTAGAAAATAAGAAGAGTCCCTACTATCCCACCTCTAAAGCTTCAAAACTTAAATCAATTACAACTTTGTTGTGGGCTTTTACGGAAAAGTCACCCAAACACTAGAGGTTTTCTTCATTATATAAAGTTTTAGCCTTTTTTAATCACTAGTTGACT
Source organism: Humulus lupulus (assembly GCF_963169125.1). Lineage (NCBI taxonomy): Eukaryota > Viridiplantae > Streptophyta > Magnoliopsida > Rosales > Cannabaceae > Humulus > Humulus lupulus. The sequence goes on from NC_084794.1 coordinate 99,555,643, forward strand.
CTTACAATCACCATTTTACTCAAACCAGCGAGAACCAACGAGAATCAACAACTATAAAGACAAAGTAAAGTGGCCTGACATGAACAGAGAACAAAACACCAGCAGAAAAGCAAGCAAAGAAGAAAAACTAAGAATAGAAACAACAAGCCAAACCATGAGACTGAGGGGTCTCTCTACGCAAGTCTATTCCAGAAACTTAGTTAAGGCACACACAAACACAAACTCGCACACAAGTGTGGAGGTGAAGTAAAAGAATATGTGTGTGGGGGCAGAGTGTGAGATGGTTATAGGAAAGCCTCTACCAACCTTATGGAACTCTACTGTGAGCAGTGTCTTATTAGTAAGTAGGGTTTTCTTTTACCCTTTATTTTTCCTTCTCTTCCAATCAAAAGACAATCTTCAGTCTTCTACAACCATTATTCAAATATATATAAATGAAGAGCATATATGGCACTAAGGGGCCATTGATTTTGTCTGTTCGAACAAAGTAAAAAAATTCACAACAAATTAAAGCAACATATTTGTCATTTATTTATATAGGTCTCTTAGAGTCATTTAAACAAAAACATTATGTGCAAACAAAGAAAGAAAACTATATATATATATATATATATATATGAACATAAAAACCATACCCATTTCACTGAAAGCAAACAAAAGAGACAGAGACAAAACAAATGACAATAACAAATCACTAACATAGACTAAATCAATATCAAACAGATCTAACACGTTTATATTTCGACATGCCAAGAGACCCATTTAAATATAATAAAGGAGTGTCCTTGAGTATGAATGAGTCTATGATAAAGACTAAATCAACCAATTAGATTTGCAACAGCAACAACAAAAAGTTCATTCATTATTGTTCCATTACCAGTAGATTACGTATATAACACAAGAATGAATTAAAAACAAAAGAGAGATTTTGTGTAACCAGAAAATAAGTGCATGCTCTCTCAGTGGAAGAAATTTATAACATGAAAAGAAAGGAAAAAAAAACCTGGAGACGAGGAGGGAGGTTGGGCTAATTGCCATTAGAGAGTTCTTTGTGAATGCCAACATCGAAATCCAGGGTATTTGAATAGTCTCAGTGGGTATGAATGTCTCCGTCAGCCTAAATCTGAGAAGAGATTTTCTAGTCAGAAGCTATCTCCTTTAACATCTATTTTTTTTTAAAAAAAAAAAAAAAAGCCTCAGAGCCATAGATAGTTTTCCAAACCATGAAATTGTCTTAGGAAGGGTACAATAATCACATTTAGAGCATCATAACACCAGCTGCGGAAATTATTGTTAACTGGACATTTTTTGCCTTTGAAAAAGAGAGTAAAGAAAAAATATTATTTTGTCAGTTAGGGACAAGTGAAGACAAGCATCTAATAACAACAATGAAATAACAAAAGAACCATATTTTGCTCTCAGAACTGCAATATGAGTTTTGCTCAATACACCAGAGCATACATTTAGTTCAAATATTGTTAGATATTAAATGTTTCATGACAACCATATGTGTGATAATCAGGAAAACCCCACTCTGAACTTTGTCACAGTTGTCTCAAATAAAATGAAGAAAAATTTATATAAGTTTCATGCAAGTCAATACCTGAAATCAAGAATTTCAACATCTAGGAGTAATTATACACAATTATGTTAGGAAAAGAGATGCTTACCGCCCATGTAAAAAGAAGGCTGACTTTTGCCCTTTCCTTTCCTGTGTTCACCAACTGAAAACAGACAAAGTTTACTAAGTAACTTTATAACAACGATATCAAATTCGTAAATTTATGACTACAATGTCATATTCTAGATCATGCTAAAATATTCACATACTTATTTAAGTTACACTTATACATAATTTAAAAATTAATAACAAAATCAATTCACACAGGAGAAAATACAAGGAATGATATTCAGCATATAATCACACCGAACAACATACATGAGCAGGGGAATTAATTTCAATAATAAAGAAGGGCAGGAAGAAGCATCGTCTTTTTAAAAACTGTAATCAAAGGACTCATTTAACAATATACCCAAGTAGTAACCTGATACTTGCTTCTCTACTTATGCTTGACATAAACAACTCAGCAGAAATTTTAAGCGACTTACTGATTGTTCAACATGGATCCAATTCATCTGCCATTGATTCCATTTTCTGCATGAAGAAGTAAGCAATCCAATTCATGAATCAAGCTTTTGAAACTCATGAAACAACTTCAGTTACTAGTTCAGATCACATCAAACAAATTAGTTTCAAACACTACTATAAATAAGTAAGCAATCCAATTCACCAACATGCATTACACTAGTCATTATAGCTTAATCAAGGAAAATAACAATTAACGCTTTCCTTAAATATTTCACTCTAATGAGAACTTAGCTAAATATTTGTACTTATTTGGCTGCAACTTGTTGTTTTAAATTTTCACCTCAAATATCTTGTTGGAGCGAGCTGATTTTTTTCTGGAATTGCATTGATTCCTTGTTGCGTTGGGACACACCATTTTTTTTTAAAACACATGTTGGGGCTTACATGTTTTTCTGTTGTAATATCAAAGTGTACCATTGATTCGTTTTGCACCTTCTAGAAATTCCTCTATTATATCTGTTGTTCTGACAAAAAACTTTTGCATTCTTCAGGAAACCTTGTTCGGGGTATAAAATGAAAGAGATGACTGGTAGTGGAATTTTTGTAGGCAGTGGAGAAAATGAGGAATCAGAAGTTTGTAATGCCAGTGCTACCCCAAATAACAGAACTGGAATACACATGTATCAGGTACAAACAATTGGTTCTAATTACAATTTACAAAACGTGTGGTGAATGTCGTTCTAGGGGAAACATATCAGTTAATGTTTTATTTAATGGTTAAATAATTTAGTTGAGAAAATATATTTATTTAATGCTCCGAAAATAATTTAGAAATAAAAAATTTACATAGCAGAGTTGTATAAAGACTAAAGAAAAGAGATCAAATACACGATGGAGATCAAAGATTAAAGAACATAAACAAATAATAATAATAAAAAATTAACAATCGTGTCCTGAAATTCAACCCATTAGGGCATCAAAACCCCCCAAATGAGTCCAAAAAAGACTCACATCTCACTCAATCACAGCTCACACACTCCACATTCAACAATCCTAGCTCACAGCAATCAATTTATCATCCAAAAGAAAAAACGATGCCAAGAAAAGTTACTCACCCTTACACTGCAAAAGAAGATCAATCAGGGGAACCACGATGTTGTCCTCGTCACCTTCCTTAAGCTAAACCCAGAAAAAAGAAAAACAAATCCAAACGTACCATTTTGTTTCTGCCTCTGTTCTCCCAAGTCACACGAGCCCACAACCCCGCCTTTGCTCTCCCACAACCGCGACTCCATCGCCGGCACGACCCTCGCTAGTGCGTCCCCACTGTCGCAACCATTTTCCTGCAAGCCTCACCTGTCGCAACTCATCTGTACCACAATTATAAAGTACCTAAACCAACTTATTGAAAAGTAATTCAAGGAACAAATCTCAAATTCAAACTTTAACTAACCTCTTGCTTCACATTCTACCAGGTGAAAACATAGACAGAGAAATCCATTTACGTATATATGAGTTATAAGAAGGCACATTGATAATACTTGACATCCAGAAAAAACTATGATAGAAGACATTACTAGTAAACAAAGTAAGAACCTTTAAACAAAGAAAATCAAAGAGAAATTACAAGCAGAGAATTAAAGAGAATCAAAGATATCCACTAGATAATTAGATTACCTTATCCATTGACCATTCATACTCCAAGTCTAAGGAAAATACACTTTCTGTTTTTCTTTCCTACTTAAATGGAAAAATGTTTTTGTTGATGGATCCTTATTCCTAATCTTTCAATATAAAAAGAATAATTATATTAAAATTATATGTGGGTAGAGGTGCTGATATAAAAAGACAATTGAGATCAAATGAACTGACATATGTGAAGATTCACTTCACTTATATTAACTGGCTTTCAATAATTTATTCCCACAAGATAGAATATCTCATAAATACCAAACAAAAACAACAGAAAACCTTTCTCATAATGTAAAAGGTCATCCAAAACATTCAAAAACAATATCGTGTGGTCCATATGGTTTGGTGTCACACAACTAGTAATGAAGTCTGACACTTTAATTCATCCAAATTCCTTACATCGTGAACTCTTCTCATGTTGGCACATTCAGAAACAATTGTTGTAAACTGAAATATAAGCTAATAATTGCTCTAAAGTGAAGAATTTAGAAAAGAATTTGGAATTAACTGAGAAATAACAAACAGAGATCAAAATTATCGTTAGAGAGACTTGGGCTTCCTATTTCCCAAGACCAAAGAGATAACCAAGAAATGAAAAAAAAACAAGAAATAAATCTAATGTTGTACTATACCACGAGACTAAGAGAATCAGACCACCCAAATGGGTGGCCAATGAGTAATGAATTAACTTCCTATGTTTTGAGAATGAATAAGGGAAATTTCTTTAAATTTATACATAATATGTCTATATAAACATGTTTTGGTTTAATAAGAGTTGGTCATTACCTTAAGTGCTTCTCCACCAAAGAGAATCAAACCCATGTTACCAAGAATAAGAACCATAAACTAGAAAACCCAAGTGATGTAATACATTTTTGTTCCTTGCAAAAAAGAAAACAATTCAAGCATTTATTGAACTATGTTATGATTTATATGTGACGAAACCCCATAGACTCGATACCATGTCACAAGCTTTTAGCAACACAGTTGCTATTTTTCTCCTCCTGTTAGTTTAATTATGAGTCAAATATGTACAGTGCATAAATGGATATTAAAATTTATAGAATAGGAAGGACCATAAACCTGAAACTTTCCAAGATAGCAATTCCTGAGATGTAAAGGTATTCTTCTGAATCATATGGAAGATGGTTAAGTACATTTTGGTCTCTCAAAACGGTAACATCTACCACTCCCACAAGTCCTTGTTTGGAATCAGAACTAGAGGTGTCACCACCAGTTTCAACCTCAGCAACCAAGCAAGCATACCTATATTACGGATTCAAATAATGAATTGAATCAAACTTTTTTAAACTCTACTAAAAATTGTTCATCTCAGAAAGCTTCTATTGTACCTATCTTGGGGTGAGTTTCTAAGCTTATACATAAGCCCAGCAAGCACTTCGGCCTGTAAATAAAGCATATTAAACAATACTTTTTTCTTCCCTTTTTTTAAAGATAACCCATTAAATAAATATGTAAATATAACAAACGGAGAATAAAACAAACCTTAAATAACTCAAAGAAAAAGTCATTAAAGACAAAAGCAAATTCATAAAAAGCTTGAGCTTGAATATGAGATGCTTCTCTTATCTCATCACCAATTGGAGCCAACCTTCTGACCTTCCAACCAAACTCAGTAGCCAAACACCCCAACTCTACCTTAACATTAGTTACACATTGACTTGTCTCATTATTCTCTACAAGTCCCACTTCTCCAGCTGGCGAAGTAGAGCCAGCAGTACTGGAGTTATGCACCAGAAATAAGAAAACAATCAAATAAATAGATGTCTATAGCTTTTTATTTCATTCAAACATTCAATCAAACATCCTAACTACATTAATTATATAGTTAAAATATATATTTTATAAACACTTCCCACCAGCTAAATGAATCACAGATAATGGAACACCACTATCAAATACACACATTTTCAACAAAATCAGTAATACTCAATCAAATTTATTGAACTATAAGTTATTTTGTAGAGAAAAAAAACTCATCGCAGAAAGAAAAAAAAGAGAGAAATACCAAAATATATGTGCCTGTCACTGTGAGGGAGATGGAGAGGCTGAAATGCTTGTCTTGCATGGATCAAAGCTGGAGAAGGTGGCTGGGTGACAAAGAATGCACGGACTGAAGGCTGGATGGAGCTAGCTGGTCTCACGCAGGGAAGAAGAAGGCTTGGCCGCACACAGGAAAAAGGAGAAGAAGAGCTGGCGTCTGGTGTCGTCGTTCGCCTCTGGTGTCGTGCGAGCGCTTGGGCCCGCATGTTCGAAGCTTCGACGGCCTCTGAAGATCCCTAGCCGGCACGTGTAGGGGAAGGTAGCGGTCGGTCTCCACAAAGACAAAGGCGAGAGAGAAAGAGTGAAGGAGAGAGGTCTGGTGGGAGAAAGAGAGCCGAGAGAGAGGAGAGAGAATGATGAGGAAAAAAGAGAAGAAAAGAAAGAGAAGAGAGATTTGAATTAAGAATTAGATAATAGTATAACACATTTTTTAGTCTGGCGATTATAATTTTTTAAGGCCCACCATTTGTTTTTCCAATTTTCACTTTAATGCTTTTTTATATTATCAATTATAATACTTTTTAAATAAGCTTATATTAATGTGTTGTAGAAAGTATTATTTGGTGTAGTGTCTGTTCACCTAGTCCATCCAAACATAACTTAGCATTAACTAGTTCCTCAAAACATAACTCAACACTCCCAGTGCCCTTATCTGATATAAAAAGCAGTCTTCCGCGTATCCTTCTCCCTGATCTCTAGGTGGTACTAACCAGATCAAATATCCACCTTGGAGAATACCACCTTATCCAATAACTGACCCTTTAGGTCTTACAACTTTGCTGAAGCCATTCAATACAGTGCCCTAGACCTGATTCCATCCCTGGCACCAATCCAATCACCATTCTATCCTTTTTATGTAAATGTAATTCTGACAATCCCTTGGAAAAATATCCAAAAACTTACAGACTAATCAAGTCTGTCTTGATCTCACTGGCACAAGTGGTATCCACCACACTAGCTAGGAGTTCCATGCACCCCCTGCAATAGATCTCTAGCTCTAAATACAAAAGTCATAATCATACAAAATCCATGCACAGTGCCAACTACCACAAGGGTTTCCCACTCTCAAACCCAAGAGTTAATATCATTTCCTTACAAGCTATCATTGCCTCACATTTGGCTAACCAATCCAAATCCAGGATCATACTGAAGTCAGTCATAACCAACCCTATCAAAACTATTGATGAGTCATTTCCATCATAATCTACTTCATCTCTTAAAATCACCAATACAATATCCCATTTCCATCACAACATAACCATGCAATTTGTATAACAAATCTATGCTTCTCTAGATGCAACAAACAAAGAACAACATGGCACCAAACTAGTCAGCACAATACAAGAATCATAACTAGAAAGTTGACCTACCACCCCTAAGGAACCAGCCTCAGTCTCAGTCTCCGAATCTGACTCCATCAGAGCGAACACTCAAGTCAGAGTCAAGCTGCCCACCCCCCTTTTCTTATCTTACCTTCGCCTTGGGCAATCTTTCTTGAAATGCCCAACCATTTCATATAAGAAACATGCCTTTGCTCGACATTCTCCCAGATGACGCCTCTTACACCGAGTGCATTTTGGGTAGACTTTCCACTCCTTGTTCTTGCTTGATCCAATAAATGGAAGTATCACTATCCGAGCTCCATGCTCTCCAGCACTCTCCTTCTCAATCTGATTTTATGTGCACTCAACAGCAAGAGCTTTCTCTACCACCTGAGCGTAGGTAGAGATTTCATGCACTAGGATAACTCTAATGCCCTGAGCTATTCTGGGAATCAATCCCTGAATAAACATTTCCTTCTCAGCTACATCTATAGGTACCATGTCAAAAGCAAACTTGGACAACCCATCAAATCTGTTAACATACTCGGTTAATGTTGCATTTCCCTGAGCGAGGTTCAGAAACTCATTCATCTTAGCAGTCTTGGCTGCATCACAGTAATATCTCTCATTGAACAGCTGCCTAAATTCTTTCCAGTCCATCACAACTATATCTTATCTCACAATACATATGTAGCATAGATCACCCTATCATGACCTACCAGCCCCATACTATCGAGAATGGAACTGATCATGCCCATCCATTGCTCAGCTCTGAATAGATCTAGGCCTCCCTCAAAGACTGGAGGGTAATACTTCTGGAATCTTCCATAGAGAAATTCCCACCTGTTCTCAACCCTAGGCTGAGCCAATACTAGTGCCACTCCTGGCATAGCAAAGGAAGAGGTGTTCCCCGACAGGTTCTGCTGTTGCTTCAAACACCTAATCTCTTCCTCTTGCCTCTGCAATCTTAATTGCAAATCTGTAAACAGATGTTGGAAATTCTGAGGGGCAGGTGAAGAACTCAAACCCTGGCTGTAACTCCCAGCCTCAGTATAACTACCACCAGGTCTCATTATCTGCCTTGGATACATACATGCTGATTAAATCTGCAGTCAATAACTTGACCTATTAAACGTGATGAGCATATCAAAAGCTTTCCCCATGGGAACAATCATACCACACTACATTCACAAACCACTGCATGCCCATAGCATTTGTTCATTAATCATAATCCATGCTCTCCCAACATACACACCATGCCTCCAACTCCAGCATGCAAATAATCACATTTTTGTAATCAGGGAGCAGGTACTCGTATAATCACATTCATATATATTCACGAAGCATGTAATCATATAATCATTTAATGCCCTAATCTCCAAGGACAATTATGGTGTGCATTTTAAACAGTGCTAAACTCGCTAATCGAGTCATTTGGCCATAATCGTGTAACTAAGTATGTTAGCGGTTTAGGGTGAATTTTTTTGGTTAAGATACAATGTTGCACTAAAACGTTTACTGTATACATTGGGATCCCAAAAATATAATTTAAAGGTTAATTACAATAAAATATTTACAACCAGCCGACCTAATCGGCAAAATAGGGTTTAACCCTAGTTCCTCTTTCAACCCTTGACCGTGGCGGTCGAACAACCGCATATGTACACATTGTCACCTAAGCTCTCCAACTCAAGGATGGTCCAGCTTTCTGTTGCCTTTACCTGCACCACATAGCACCCGTGAGCCGAAGCTCAGCAAGAAAACTTAATATGCTCATGAACAGTAATAACATGTTACTAAATCATAATAGGCATGCCTAACAATAATAACCCTATTCATGCATGCAAATAAATCCAAATAATGATTGTGGATCCTGCCCTCTTGTATGGATGACTATCTAGTCAATCCTAATCAGATGAGTGATTAACACTTTGAGATTTTGATAATCATGCTGGGGCTTGTAGCCCTAATCAGATGAGTGATTAACACTTTGAGATCCTGATAATCATGCTGGGGCGTGTAGCCCTAATCAGATGAGTGATTAACACTTGAGATCCTGATAATCATGCTGGGGCATGTAGTCCTAATCAGATGAGTGATTTATGAGTAAGTCACTAACTTAAACCAGATGAGTGACTATGGAGTCACAAACTTGAATCAGATAAGTGACTGATGAGTGAGTCACTAACCTAAACCAGATGAGTGACTATGGAGTCACAAACTTGAATTAGATGAATGGCTGATGAGTGAGTCACTAACTTGGGCTCCTCACCCTTAGCCATGTGACGATGCAGTCACTTGGGCATTCTGGCCCTGGCTCTAAGTAACTAGCCTTTAGACTAGACAAGTGCTTTTAGTTTTCATCGAACTTGAGGTCGGTCAGGCATTAATGCTCATGATGAGTCATTCAATGCTTATGTTTACTATATCTAATCATTTTGTCTTATGTTGAACACATCAATGCCCTTCTTGGCTCTTAAGCCAATACCATATGACTTGTGCCGATTTCTGAATCATTGGTCAGTGACTCTTTAATTTCTGACTCTTTAATTTCTTTTGAAATTAAAGAGCTTCTGAAAGTTTGATGCTTCTAGGGAGTTCTGGTATTATTGTTGCTGGAGGAAGACGTGATTGGTGGATGTTCTAAGCTTGGAATTGGGCTTTGATTTTCAAAATTTTGGGCAAGTTTTTAAAGTTCAAACTTCAATGGTAATTTTGGTGATTGTGTGTAATTGGTTGTTTTGAATGAGTTTTGATGATATCTGAGGTTGTTAGGCTAGTCTGTGGTTGAATGGTTGTGGAAAATTGGTTGGGAATTGGGTTAGATTCGGTTTTAGTGTTTGAAATTGCAGGGGAAAAATCGCAATTCTAGGATTTCTCGCGGTAGCACCGCGGAGCTTGTGGTGAGTGTCGCGGTAGCGCCGTGGCCCGCTTGAGTTTCCTTGAGGGCAGGGTTTTCCCTTTGACCATTGTGGCGCTGCGGCCCTTCCAGGGGGCATCACGACGTTAATGTCGGACTTTTGGATAGGAAAATTTCTTTGTTTTTTGGAGCTCCGTATCCTTTTAAAGGGGGCGTCGCTGATCAAATTGCATATTTGTGTAAGGGGACTTCTCGGTCTATGGTGGAGTCACGGCGCTGCCAGGGGGCGCCGCGACGCTAAAAGCAATTTTAGGGTACCTTTCCTTAGGGTCTTAGGGAAACCAAATTAAAGGGCTTGGGGAAAATTCTGCTACCCGGTTTATTAGAATCTAAGGTCTGGGAGCTAGGGCTTGGTCTTGGAGCCCATTATCTGAATTAGCCCTGATAAATGTACCATTGGTGTTGTGACTAGGGTATTCTGCAAAGCTTGGGATGAAAGGAATCGTACTCAGGGTCGCTACGCAAATTTTCTTAGGACATAAGGTTAGAAAACTGGTGTAACGTCCCAAATTACCTAATAAGGCTTAGGGCCTTGATTAGGAGGCCAGGATGGAAAATTATGGAATATATGTGATTTAAATTATGGAATGTGTGTTTATGTGATATATATGTGTATCATTATATGATTTTGTGAGTTATATTATAATGTGACTAGATATGCAAGCTTAGGTGTATTAAATATGCATGTGGATACGTTTCTTATTAGAAGGGCAATTTACGTAGTTTGGCCCATTATGGGTATATTTGGAATATATGTGATATATGTGTGAGACCACATTATTTTGTGGATAGATTTGGGTTACTCGACATGAGGCGATCCTAGGGAGAAAGTTAGCGGAAAAGTCCCAACAGGACAAAATACCCGACTCGAGGTGAGCCTCGGGGGTATTTTGGGTATTTAGTACATTATCGGGATATCGGGTAATGGGAGTAAATATTTGAGGATATGTTCGGTGTTAATGAGATTAGGAGGGAATTTCAGGAATTTTGACCATTTTACCCTCGATGACGTTTTTGGTACCCCGAGCCTCGAGATTTACTTAAAGTTACTTGAACTCTATGTAACCTCACTACAACACAAAAACTTTTACTCCACTGCTCTTTCTTCTCTCCCTCTCGTTACTCTCTCTCTCTGTGTCTCTCTCTCCTATGTTCCTTGAAGAGTTTGTTTGAATTTTGAGGAGGTAAAGGATGAATTTGGAGTAGTTTGAAGGTTAGACTTTGGGGCTGGATTTGTAGCAGCTAGGGGAAGTTAGATCATAGATGAGGTAAACTTTCATCCCTATTTTAATTCAGTTTTTGTGTTGGTTTTAGAAGTGTTCTTGAGCTTGTGGCTCAAGGTAGTGATTTGAAGATTTTGTGAGCTTTTGGGAAAGTTTAGAATTGGGCTTTGATGCTGGTAATATGTTGATACTGTTCTGGGACTAAATTATGGTTGTTGGGATTGTTTGGGATGATTTTGGGTAAGAATTGACTTGAGGAAAAAGCTGGAAATCTGGGTTCTTGGGGCGTCGCGACCCGTGTGAACCCAGGGCCCTGGGGGATTCTATCTTGCAGAGGGGCGTCACTAACTAGCAGGTATGAGTCACGGCACGTGTCCTAGGAAATGCAGGGGCTGGGAGCCCCTAACTTAGGCGTACGGCAACCCATTGGGGTGCGCCACAGTGCGCATAGGCAGAAATGGCCAGGTAGGGTTTTGAGTGATGAGAGCTCAAACCTAAGGGCTCGGGATCAATTCTACTACCCGTTTTAGTAGAATTTGACGTCCCGGAGGCTAGGACTCGGTCTGGAAGCCTTTATTCGCTCATTATTGACAGGATTCTATATTTGGTTGTGACTAGGATACCGCTAGGGGGCTCGGAATCAGGATCGTGTTCGAGGGTCATCTTATTTTACATTGCACTAGGACCTGAGGTAAGAAAACTACACCCGGTCTGCGTTTAGGGCTTGGCCCGATTATAGTACAGGATTAATGTTATGTTGAGAATGTTCTATTAAACATATTAAATGCACTGTGTTTACCTATGTTATGTAATAATTGTTGGTATGTATATCTGATTGGGAAGTTCATCTTATAAGCTGAAGATTGATCTGCATTATCTGATGAAGAACTTGGCTTAATAGTCAAGGGCATAGCTGATTCTAAAAGACTTGACTTATCAGTAGAAGGTTAAAAGACTCAACTTATCAGTCGAAGGTTAAAGGACTCGACTTATCAGTCAAAGGTTAAAAGACTCGACTTATCAGTCGAAGGTTAAAGGACTCGACTTATCTGTTAAAGGTCAAAAGACTTGACTTATTAGTTGAAGGATAAGGGAATCGACTTATGAGTGGAGGGTTTAAAGGCTCGGCTTAGAAGTCGAAAGCGGCAATAGCGTGCTGAATGTTGGCTGATAAGGTTAAGCCAACCTAGAAGTGAGATATACGCTTGAACGCCACTAAGGTCGTCTAGAATGTTAAGCATCGGATCTGCTTGGCTAGCTCTAAGGTTGGTTATATGAGAGATTAGGCAATAGGCCCTAGTGAGACTCTATAGTCACTTATCTAGATTTATTGCATGCATGAGTAGGGTTATTACTGCTAGGCGTGCTAATAATGAATTTCTGATTTGATAATGTACTGCTTATAAGCATGATTATGTTTTCTTGTTGAACCTTGGTTCACGGGTGCTAAATGGTGCATGTAAAGGAAATGAAAAGTTTGACCAGCCATGAGTTGGAGAGCTTCAGGGGCGAAGTGTACATATGCGGCCTGCTCATCCACCACGACCGAGGTTATCAGTTGTAACTAGGGTTGAACCCTGATTTTATTGCCTAGGTTAGCTTTTGTAGACATTTTTGGGTTTGTAATCGTTTTAAACTATGTTGGGATCCCATGTATGGAAGTCAAACTCTTTTAATGAAATGGTTGACCGAAATTTTTAGTACCTAAACCTGTGGTTAGTTTTAATTACACGATTTAAGCCCATTATTTAAATTATACAGTGTAACGGTCCTAGATAAGGAGAATGTTACAACTGGCATATGCACATAGAGCGAATTGGTTGCTATGCACATTAGCATTGACTTATCTGTGGATGATCGCTACGATCTATATTCGGCCATCGTGTTTGAACGTAGGGTTGGTCGGCAAGCGTGTGTAACACGGGCTGTGATAGCAAGTTTATTTTGAGGGTGCAGTCCCCATTCGCTCGGCAAGGCTGTTTTCACTGGGCCATGTAAATGATTTATATGATTGAAATGAATATACTTGTAAATTGTGAAATGTGTTTATGATGTATATGATTGGAATGTATGCATTTATCGTCTGTGAAGCATATGATTATTGCTTATGATTAATTGGATGTTCATTATGCCTTGTGGGGGGTTTTCTCGCTGGACCTCGGCTCACGGGTGCTCTATGGTGCAGGTAAGAGCAAAGGAAAGTTGGACCAGCCATGAGTTGGAGAGTTATAGGGGCGGCATGTACATAATCAGCCTGTTCGGCCGCCCTGGTCGAGATACTTTTGAGGAACATGGGTTATTAGTCCAATTTTGTCGTTTAGGTCGGCTAATTCTGTAATTTTTATAACCTGTATTTTCATTTAAAAACCTTTGCGATCCCTTGTAATTATTCAAACCCTTTTTGATGAAAAGTTTAACTTATTGGCAAAAAATTGTAATACCTAAATTGTCGTTTAATCTTAATTACACTTTTAAGTCTAAATGACTTGCTTAACGAGTTACACACTATTTTTAACACATGGTGTAATGGTCCTAGACTAGTAGGGCATTACAATTTTGATACTAGATTTACTCAATAGACTTCCACTCATAATGTTTCTAGTCATATAAAAAACATAGAAAATATTAGTTAGGGTCACTTTCTTTCCATTAGTGAAGAACACATCAATGCAATCCCTTCCAAGTACCTTGGATATCTTTTCATTTCTCATTTGGACTTCAAGTCCCACCTTTTCACTTTCAATTTTTTTAAAAAGAGTTTTATCATAGGTTGCATGTATGTTGGCACAAGTATCATACCACCATCCTTGCACCTTTCTTTGGGCTGCATTAACTTCACTCAAGGTTGCAATGATCTTAACATCAATTGCATTGACATGTTTACCTTCTCTCAAGGTTGCATTAGTCTCATCACTATCTGCATAAACTATGTCAATTTCCCTTAGAGTTATCATACGTTCCTCATCGAATGCATTATTCTCAATTAGGGTTACAATGCATTCCTCATTGAATGCATCAAATTTAAATAAGGTCACAAAGATTTCTTCATCAATAAAAGTGACCCAATTAAATTCATTTAGAATAGAAATGATCTTAACATCAATTGTCTTAACCCTAATCTTATTTTGGCTAATTTTACCATTACCATATCTCACGTGATGATCAATAATCTTACAAAACAAGTATAATTTTACATTCAAAGCCCTTATACAATATAGCTAATAAGACAGAAAGTACATTAAGTCAACTACTTTTTAAGGTGTAATACAGGTTTTATGGCAATTTGTTGTGTCAAGTGTGTAGTTCTTGTTGGGAATTTATGGCTTTACACTTTCTAAATCAACAATGAATAATTGGAATAATTCAATATTTTAAACCCAAGATGCTAATCAAGAACCAAATTCAAAGTATGATTGCAAATCTTGATATTCAAAGACCATATGATTAAGAGATTACAACATATATTTAGAGTCAAAACTAACAATGATGAAAAAAAATTAAAGAAGTAAAACATAATGCAAATAACACAATTACAAAGTTAAGTATTAGAGAGATACAACCTTTGCTTTGAGCACTTGAATCTTTAAACTTGGGGAACATCTAAGGCTTATACACGAATTAGCATCGCTATCCAAAATCCTTTGTTGCTTGAAGCTTCACTAAGATAGAATGAGATTTGGGATTGAACAAGCCTTTGAAACTCACCAATTCAAGCAATACTTAGTGAATTTCTTGGAGAAAACTTATGATCTTTGAAAGCTAGAGAGAGAGAAAGGTTAGAAAGAGAGTTGAAAAGTGTGATCCAAGCTTTTCAACTCTTATAACCCTTAATTATAGTGTAGATATCATCATGAAGTCCAACAAATATGATTAGAGCTTTTAAACACATCATTTGGAGCTAAGTCACATAATTGTATGGTTCCGTACGGATCGCCCAGGCAATGTGTCACCTGCTTGGAGGCGAGGCATTGCCTGCCAAGTGATGCGTCGCCACCCAGCAGGCGATGCATCACTTGTTGGGGTTTATGCCTCCTAGGCACTTTTAGGTCATGTGTTGCCTCCCACAGGCAACGTAACGCAGATGCCTCTGTATTATTGCCCCGAGCATGACCCCAAAATGTCTCCAAATGCCTCCAAACTTTTTGGGAATGTTTGGATACCTCATTGAATCACTTTAGACCCATAAAAGTCACTTTTAGTTGCCTACTACACAATCTCATATTTTTACTTCAACTTAAGTGAAAACCATTAAGTGTTTTACACATCATTATGCAAACAACTTAACCATTATATTTTTCCAATCTCAACAATTCTGGGGAAAATATGTCATAAGCATGCTTTCAGGGAAGGGAAATGTTGGCTAGGATTTTGTAAAATGTCAATGGGAGCTCCGGAACTTCACCATGTAATCCCTCTTACGGGGATGCCTTCCTCTTCCTGGAATTCTCTTCTCATGGGATCTAGAGGAGGAGAAATATCACCAGAAATAGTTTGTTCTTCTCACTGGGCGTTCATCTTGTTGGCCCCCTGTCCTAAGACCACCTCTCGCTCCATGCCTTAAGGATGGTGCTTTTCTCGTTTATTTAAGGATGGAAAGAACTTATGCGACTACTTCACGATCTGAATAGCTCTCATGAGACAAGACTGAAGGTGAGTTCATTGTCTTTAGCAATTAACCATACTATGTTTGGTAAGGTCCAAGGGGAAGGCCATTTTTTCTAGTTGATATTTACAACTTTCTATAAAGGTCATGTTTGGCTAAGCTTCTATAAGCTCTTTTTTAGCTTCTACAAATAAAAATGTCATTTTCGAGGTGTTTGGGTAAAAAATAAAAGTTATTTTTTTAATTCAAAAGTCTTTTTTGGAGAAGCTAGGGTCCTAAAGCACTTTTGAGAAACTATTTTTTTAGATTAGAATAATTTTCATAATTCCTAATTTACTTGTAAAAGATCTTTTTTTTTTATTGGTATCCAAACATTTTGAAAAAAACTTTTCATTAAAATATATATTTATATAATAGTTATCCAAACTAAAAAATAAATCAAAGCTTTTACTTATCTTATGCTTGTAGCTATAAGCAAAAGTAGAAACTTAACAGAACGGGGCCAAATTGTCAAGACCTTTAGTTCTAGCAAGAAAAGTCATTGGAAAGGTTAATATACTTTGTGTAAATCTATGTTCCAGGGCCTTAAAATAGATATCTCTTTCACTTTGATCAAACTTTTCTTGCTAAGCAATCTTGGAAGATTTTGTTGATCCTAACTCTTTTGTTGTCTTATTTGTTTATAGTTAAATATTATTGAATAGTGGTCAAAAGTACACATTTATTGTTTAAAAATGTCAAAATAAATTAATTTTAATTAATTTTCATGGAATTAATTTTATATATTATGAATATGAAAATATTTAGTTTTAGTTTAATTTGTTTTATTGTGTAGGAAAATGTTGTTATTTTTCAAAAGAAAAGAAATCAAATTGCAAAAGTGAAAAGCTCAAAAGAGAACCCAATATAATATCAAATTGCTAGGAAAATAAGCCTAAATATTATTTCAATTTTATTTATTCCAACTAATAGCAAATTAATTCTAATTAATATTGGAAGTACATTTTTGTCCTTAGACAGCTTTTTGGTAACTAGACTATTATAAATAGATGGAGCTTGTCCAAACATAGAGAACCATCTCTCTTATTCCTCTTCTATTTTCTTATAGTGTAGTTTTAAGTATTTTTATTTTCTGCCATGTTTTGGAGGCCAGGCTAAAGTTTTTAATAGGTTTAGAGAAAAACTTATATGTGTAGTGAATTTGTTTGGATTACAGATTAGAACTAAATTATCTTCTTCTATCTTCTACCTTCCATCTTATTAATATAATTTTGCTATCACTCTCTCATATAAATCTAATCACACTCTTTTTATGTGTAATTTTGCATGACATAATTCTATTCATAAGAGTTTATTATCTAATGAGCAATTCTTTTACTGCATTATTGCCCAAGGGTATATTGTCACTCTTAAATTTCTCATAAGATAATATTTTACAAAATGCTAAATTTAAGAATTTGATTTGCTTTAATACATTTTGAATTAGTAAAATATTGGTGTTGAATTTTTATATAAGTTCGGTCAAGTTTTTCTTATATAATTTCTCTATGCAATATCGTGCTATTGAAATCATATTGCAAGTTAGTCTTTTACTGAAATATTGTCAGGTAATATATTGTCGATCTTAGATAGCATGTAATAATGGTTACTTTAATCAAATCAAATCCAAATGAATGAGCAAAACATATAAGGGATTCTCCATACTTACCACTTTTAATTATTTAATTTAATTTCTTTTCTTATTTTTATTTATCTTCATTAATTCATCACAAAAACTCTCTTTCCTTCTCTTTTGTTTATCTTCATTTATCTCTAAGATATTTATTTGCACCTTTTTTTTTTCTTATTTTAGACACCTCCTCGTGGATACAACCGCCCAATCTATACTACAACTGACTGCTTTGTGAAGACAAGTTTCGGTATAATCAATTATCCTAATAATACTTTTTTTAGTCTAATTCTAGGTTTTATCCTTCTTTGGTCTCGAAAACTATTAGGTAGGGAGCTTATTTGCTTAAAAAGAGGTTAATCTGGTGTTAGGTGTTGATACATGTAAGTGAGTGTAGTTGAAGAATATATCTCATATAAAAATATTTATAATAAAAATTATATATTTTTATATGAGAAAGATCTCACTCTAGCAACCATAACTAGAATAAGATTTTTTTTTCATGTATGTAGATTTATTAAACATTACATAGAACATAGATCTGAGTTTTTTACCTTTTGTAGCGCAAATCTAGTACCAAACACTTTTTTTAAGATTGAATAAAGTTCTTTGACCACTCGTCTTCCAAGCTATGACTTGCACAGTACAAAGAGGATGTGTGGTCTCCTTTTCCAATGGTAAATTTTAATATGGAAATTGGTATCTTAACTCATAAGAGTGTGTATGCTTGTGTATGTTGTATAAAATCAACACACAAAGGATATAGCTTTTCTAGTGTGGGTGTGAGATATAGGGAAGAGAAAATAGAGAGTGTTTATTTTCTTTATGTTTGAAGACAATGAAAATAATTATTTGAAAACTAAAAAAGCATTAGCCTAAGCTGTCTCACTTAAGGATCTATTTATAGAACCTTTGGAGTGAGCATGTAAGAAGTTTCACAAAACACGTGTTTCCAGTTTTGTCTTTTTAATTAGAATAAATATGACTTTTTCCCCTAAACTATTACCACTTTTAAATCGTTCCACCCAAGTTTTTCCGCTTATTAAAAATTTCCTTTGAACTATGCACGTTAGAGTTCGAATACTTGATAGAGTACTTTTTATAGTGTTTTAGAGAGTTGTTTTAGGGAATTTTTTAGCTTATTTAGTTATGTTTGTGCAATATGACGTTTTTGTTGCATGTGTTTGATAATATTTCAGGTTTTATAGAAAAATTGATAAATGACCGCGTTTGGCATAAAAAAGATGTGATTTGGTGAAAAAGGGCAATTGAGCTGCGACTCTGAGCATTAGAGTCGTGGCTCTACGATTAGACAGAGACGTTGAATCCTGAGAAGTCGAGGGTCGCGATGCTACCTTTGAGAGCTGTGGCACTATTGATTGGAGAATTTGAGTTGCGACGCACCAGCATTAGAGCCGCCACACTTATTGAGGCAGAGACGAGATAGATTTTGGTTCCTGGACACGGGCCGTGGTGCGAACTTATGGGGCTGCAGCGCCTGAGGGGGACAATGTGCAAATTAGGGCATTTTAAGCAAGGGAAAAAGTGGAATTTCACGTTCAAAGCACAAACTACTATTTAAGAAACATTATGACGATTTCTGAAAGAAAAAAAAAAACCCCGAAGAAGAGACTGAAGGAACACTCTTTGGAGATCAACTAGTTCTATCATTATTTTTCTTTTTCTTCTTTTAATTTCTCTTGTAATGATGTTTATATTAGTTTGGTGGATTTGATTATGTTTAGCATGAACTAATTTTCTTATTTAGGGTGTTAATGGATTCTCTTGAAACCTTATCTAATGTAATTTTATGAATTTCCTATCAATATTGTGACTTGTTTGACTTGTGTTTAATGCTTGTGAATGCTTGTGAATCATTTACATGATTTATATGATTTCAACATGAGATCTCAGAAGTGAAGGATAAATATGCTATAGTCAAATAATCATAGATTTACATTGGACGAGAGTACCCGTATGATTTGTGTAGCTTAGGGACTACGTGTTTAATGCCTGCAATATGTTAGTTTGCCACAGAGATGTAGGAGATTGATTATTGTAGAGAATTATAAGTCCTAATAAGAATATAAATTACAATTGTAGTCCGCTATCACAATAGAGATAGGAATTTTTAAATTCATTAGAGAGGCATAGGTGGATAGTTGATAAAATTAAAAACTCTAATTTTTATTCCACTAAATTAATATTTAATATTGAGTTCTCTATTGTTCTATTTTATTGTTTTATTCATTTAGTTAAATAAATTCAGAATTCATTATTTTTCAATAAAAAATTAAAGTTAATTTTTGGTAGTTAATACCAATCTTCGTGGGAACAATACTTGATTTATCACTTTATTACTTGTTACGATTGCGTATACTTGCGTAGTACAAAATTCTCACAACAAGTTTTTGGCGCCGTTGCTGGGGACTGTATTATTTATATCAACATAATTGATTTTTATTCTAACTTGTTTTTTTTTAATTTATTTTTTATTTAATTTATGTTTCTTTTATGTGTTTGACTTGCGAGGTAAATTAAAAATATTTTTTCTTCAAGATTAGATCGTGGGTTTTTCCCAACAACACAATGATCCATTTTACTCTACTTGGGGGAGATTTAATGAATTGGTGGAGAGATGTTATCACAATTTCTAAAGGGGTATCTTACACTTTTCTTTTACAATGGATTAGATGATGCAACAAGAAGTTGGGTAAACTATGGAGCAGAGGTAATTGGTGAACCTTTATTAAGAAGATATCATGATGATATAATAAAGTTGTTGAATGATATGGCAGATTTTGATTACCATTGGCGTTGGGATCCTTCACTGCAAGGTTGGAGTCACCAATATCCTCCATCATTCCAAGATCCTAATATTATACCCCAACCATTCGAGCATGAAGAGCATAAACTAGAAATCGAAGAAGTATTGGCTCAATTGAGGAACACTTTAAATTTAATTGTGCAGAATATGGAGTGTTTAAAGGACAATTACTCAAACAATCAAGTTTGTGAGAGTTATTCGAATACTGTAGAAGCACCAATGGTAGAGCCATTAGAAGAGATTAAGTGTAAAGTTGATGAACAAGAGACCCTTGAAGTTATATTCACTCAAAAAATTTCTAAGTTGGATACTTGCTTGGTAGATAATGATTATGGTGTGGTAAATGAAATAAATTAAATCCATGATCATGAAGTTGTTAAAAATCAAATCACAAGCATGTTTATAGATAGCCGAGTGGAGAGTGAAAATCACAAGGGTTATATGAGGAATTCACAAATGAAGATGAGGAAAATATGACTTTGGAGGATGAGGAAGTACCTGAAATCATTGATTTGAGTTCATCAATGGTACAATCATATATACCTCCAAGGGATCTATATTTTAAATTGATATCACTTCCACTATTCAAATCTAGCCAAGCTTAAGGGCACTCACAATGACAACCTTCAAGTTTTCTTTTATGACGCTTACTATGGGCGTCGACCACTCATTGATGTGTTTCGACATATAAAACACTGAGGAGGATATAAATGAGAGTTAATAGAATGGATCAATGCATTGGATTACAAGTTTTCTTTTCCTTTTCTTTTGTTTATACATTGGGCACAATGTTTAGATTAAGTTTGGGGGAAGGGATTTCATTTTTTTTGCTTTGTTCATTGTAAATATCATGGTTTGTTTAAGTTTTGTTAGGTTTTTATTTATTTTTTTATGTTTTTTAGTTTTTGTTTATTGTTTTAAATCAAGTTGTTTCGAAGCCGATGATACTTATAGCCGTGTGATGTGAGTGATGTTTTTGGAACTATGTGAATTCGCGTGCTTGGTGAAATTAATTTAGTGATTAGCTTTGATTTGAGTTTTAATTGTCATGAAATTCTTGATTAATGAATTTCTTACAATCTTTTAATATATGCATGTTAAGTGGGTTTGTGGATTTGTGGATCAAGATTTGAAAATATTCTAGAACTTGCATAGTTTGTTGATTGAGATGAAATTGGAATGATGCATGCTTAGGAAGATGATTTAGGCAATTCTTTGGAACGATTGAGCCTTTCAAGCCAACCTTAATGTATTAAATCCCTAGTTACCCAATTTTGAGCTTAATGTGAATCTTTTGTTGTTTAACACTTATTTTGAGCCTAATTGAAGCTTTGTTATTCATCTTTCCTTTTGATATATCATGAGCATATGAAAAGTGATTAGGGATGGTTTGTAATGAAGTTTATATTTAGAAATTTGTGTCAATGGAAGAATAAAAATTGAGAGAAGAAAAAAAAAAATATTGAAAATGAACTACACTCCAAATAAAATTATAAAGAAATAAGTTTGGGGGGAGTGTAGTATCATTAGGAAAAAAAATTTAGGAGTATGAACTCTCTCAAAGTATGAAATTTTGGGAAATTTGGGAATTGTTTGCGAGTTTCAAGTTGAGAAAGATTGGTTTGTTTGAGTTGTATGCTTATGGTATAGTTGAGCCTAATTACCTTTTTATATACCTACCTGAGCCTAAGCCTTTCGTTATAAGCTTAAAAAGTCATTTTGATTCTTGAGCATGTATTATCATATTAGGGGGGATTGATGAATTATGCAAGCATGTGAAATACTTGGTTTTGATGGAATGATTTGGAAGATTTGACATGTATATGGTATTGTGATTATGTGTTATTTACTGGTTAAGGCTGATTGGTGTAGCAAAGATTGAAGTTGGTTATTGAATTGATTTTACTAAAATTCTAGATGAAACGTAGTTTATTGCATGGTTTACATGAGGTGGAGGCTTGTTAGGTTATAACTTGATTCATGTTTGTGATTAGTTTGTTTTAGAAAGTGTCAATAGGTTTTACTCGAGGACGGGTAAAAGTTAAGTTTGGAGGAGTTTGATAGAGTAGTTTTTATAGTGTTTTAGGAAATTTTTGAGCTTATTTAGTTATGTTTGTGAAGTATGACGTTTTTGTTGCCTTTATTTGATAATATTTCACGATTTGTTGAAAATTTGATAAATGATCGTGTTTGGCTTCGAAAACATGTGATTTGGTGAAGAAAAGGGCATTTGAGTTGTGGCTCTAAGCATTAGAGTCGCGGAGCTGCGATTAGACAGAGACGTCGAGTCCTGAGAAGTCAAGTGTCGCGACTCTACCTTTGAGAGTTGTGGCGCTATTGATTGGAGAATTTGAGTCGCGACGCACTAGCATTAGTGTCGCGATGCTTGTTGAGCAGAGACGAGACGTATTTTGGTTCCTGGACACGGGCCGCAGCGCGAACTTATGGGGTCGTGGCACTTGAGTGGGTCAATATGCAGATTAGGGCATTTTAAGCAGGGGTAAAAGTGGAATTTCACGTTCAAAGCACAAACTACTATTTAAGAAACATTATGACGATTTCTGAAAGAAAAAAAAACTCGAAGAAGAGACTGAAGGAACACTCTTTGGAGATCAACTAGTTCTATCATTATTTTTATTTTTCTTCTTCTAATTTCTCTTGTAATGATGTTTATATTTAGTTTGGTGGATTTGATTATGTTTAGCATGAACTAATTTTCTTATTTAGGGTGTTAATGGATTCTCTTGAAACCTTATGATTATCTAATGCAATTTTTATGAATTTCCTATCAATATTGTGACTTGTTTGACTTGTGTTTAATGCTTGTGAATGCTTGATCACCATTTACATGATTTATATGATTTTAACCTGGGATCTAAGAAGTGAAGGATAAATATGCTATAGTCAAATAATCATAGATTTATATTGGACGAGAGTACCCGTATGATTTGTGTAGCTTAGGGATTATGTGTTTAATGCCTGCAATATGTTAGTTTACCACAGAGATGTAGGAGATTGCTTATTGTAGAGAATTATAAGTCCTAATAAAAATATAATTTTTAATTGTAATCCGCTATCACAATAGAGAAAGAAATTATAAAATTCTCGTTAGAGAGGCATAGGTAGATAGTTAATAAATTAAAAACTCCATTTCTTATTCCTTCAAATTAATATTTAGTAGTGAGTTCTCTATTGTTCTATTTTATTGTTTTATTGTTTTATTCCTTTAGTTTTATAAATTTAAAATTCATTATTTGTCAATCAATTAGAATTATAGATTATTTTTTTGTAGTTAATAACAGTCTTCGTGGGAACTATACTTGATTTATCACTTTATTACTTGTTAGGATTGCATATACTTGTGTAGTACAAAATTTTCACAACAAGTTTTTGCGTTAGTTTCCATCCTCTGTGGCTAATAGATTGATGATATGACACTTTGACAGTTGATGTGGCGATGTCACATGCATAATTCAATTTTAAAAATTAATAAACATAAAAAAAATCATTTTAAAAGATTAAAAAAATTAAAAAATTATAAACTAAAACTTAAAAATTAAAAATAATTCAAAACAATACTTGTAACGTCCTGGATAGCCAGGACCGCTACATTGTGTACTTATAAAGGTGCAGGACTTGCTAATCAAGTCATTTAGTCAAAACGTGTCACTAAACCATAAATGTGCTAAGGATAAAATGGTTTTGGTCTCAAAAGATACATTTCATATACTTAAACAAATTTACATATGGGATCCAAAAAAGGAACAGTGTTTAAAGGTTAGTTTACAAAATTTCCAAAATACAGACTACAATCAGTCACTCTAAGGAAAAATAGACATTTATAGCTTTTCTGTTCCTGTTATCCTCTCAACCGTGGCGGCTGAGTAGCTGGTCATGTACATTCCGCTCACAGAGCTCTCCAAGTCAAGGCTGATCAAGTTTGCCATTGCCTTTACCTGCACCATGTAGCACCCGTGATCCAAGGCCCAGCAAGAGAACATATTACACATCTCAACAATCATATCAAGAGAATAATTCATTAAGCATGGTCAACCACTTAACATTCCACATTAATCACATAGCATGTAATCAGAATCAAAGATGCAACCAATCATTAATAACAGTTAAATCATATAATAACTAGGGCCGACAACTTAGGCCGCACCCTCTGTTTACCCCACTGACTCTGGCCCACTTAAACCGAGCTCAGTGCATAATAAGTTGTCCTCGGCCACCAGTGGCCGAGCCGCGCTCTATGCGCAAGTGTAACCTTTGGCACTCTTAGGCCGTTGGTTTACTATTTACATGGCATAATACCATCCTTTTCAATGCATACATATTAGGGAACCCTTAGTCCCATTACAAATACACAACCGGGTGCAGTTTTCTTACCTTTGACTTCCAAGTGAACTAGCTACGAGCGATGCTCCTTGAGCGTGATTCGATCCCCAAGCCCTAGCTTAGCACCTAGTCACAACCAAGATAAAGGATACCATCAACAATCTTAAATGAGATTCTAGACAAAGTTCTAGTCTCCGAAACATTGAACTTCACCAAACATGGTAAAAGATTCAATCCCGAGCACCCTAGGTTAGATTCCCAAGCCTAGAATCTCAAAATCCCAAAATCTCTTAAGAGTCACGGCATTAGCCACCCATGCCGCGGCATGGCCCCAACCAGAGGCCTCCCAATGCCCAAAAACAGGTAAGGGTCGTGGCCCTACTCAGACCATGTCGCGGCCCACCCTCCTTCCTCAGCATCCATCAGCTTCGAAGGACTGCGGCTCACCAAGAACTATGTCGCGGCCCGACCCCTACGAACCCAGAAAAACCTCCATTTTTTACTCTTAAACCTCATGCAAACTCACTCAAAACTACCCAAATTCCACAACTCAATTATCCAAAAACTTCCCACAAGATTCCAGCAACATAACCCAGCTGAAACCTAGACTAGAAACCCATCAAAAACCTTGTACGCCTTGGTTTTCCCACGGGCTGTTAGTGAGCTGAGATACGGCCTAATCATGTCTGCCATGTGGACATCCCCAAGACCAGAGCTGCCATCAAAAGATCCCACCTCCTCAGCTCGAGGTAACCTAAGGGTTCGCCAAGATTAGACTGAGTTTGGACTTTGAAGGCCACAGGTCGAGGGAAGCATCCAGCTCGTGATACGAGCTAGAGTTCGAGGTTGTGACCCTTTATAAAGTCAACCACGCAGGGTAAACGTGCATATATCAGACATCACGTGTCTGATATATCCCTGACTTCTCGGACACGCAGCATGAACGTGCGCATTCTGGCACCCACGACTGGGTTGGGTCGTGCGGCCCATTATCCCCCTTACCTATTGATTAGACCACACTTCATGTGTCAAGTTTTAGGAATTAATCATGAATGTCACAGAGTTGACATGATAGGTAAGAAGGTCACGGGATGACCTTCTTACCAACTCCCAGGTGCCTTCTCCTATAAATATGGAGACCCTGGGAGTTACAGGGGGTTGGATTTAATTGTGTAAGAAATACCCTGTAAAAGAATACCAAGCATATAGCAATAATATTGACTGGTGGAGTAGAAGGATTTTAACCTTTGAATTACCTAAAAACGCAGTTGTGTCACTAGCCCATTTCTAAAAAGATCATTCATCTATTTCGGTTCAACATAAGCACTAATCCCTTCCTCTTACTTTCTTAATTACCTGTTGGCGAAGAACCGCGTCAACAGTTTGGTGCTTTCATTGAGAGCAAGTTAGATTGGTGCTGTCACAAACATCCACTATGGTGACCACTCGATCCAGACACGGGAACGAGACGGAACAACATGATGGGCAGGAGGCTCATCATATCGCCATCCCCGGCGAACAAATTCCTGAGATCCAACAGCGGCCGGGCAAGCATCCGGCGGGCCAAGATGACACTGGAAGTTCGGCGCCCCGGCCACCTAATCCAAACCCACGTTATTACACTGTGGTGGAGATGGAGAATGCTCAGCTGAGGAGCCAGCTAGCAACAACTAATCAGCAGATCAAGGAGGTGTTGGCCCGACTACCCCCTCTTACAACCGACGCTAACGTAGGAAAGAGGCAAGGCGAGACTCATAAGTCCCGCCGGGGTAATCGGTCCAGGCCTAGCCGCTCGGACAGACCTCCGACAGCCAACTCTATTCCCTCATCACACCGTCGAGAGGAAAACTTCGAAGGAATGCCTAGAGCCGAACAACAACAGTACAGCCGTTCGGTCCGAACTTCAACTCCCAGCTCTCAACCAGCCTCGAGCGCGCCCAGGAGAGCTCGAGGAAAATTCAGAAGGAGATCCAGGGAGGGCTCACAGCATCAACCCGTCCCCACCAGCCGTCCTGCGTCTCATCCAGATCGCCAGGCACGGGACCCGCATGTTGGCAGGGCCGCGAGGCCCCCACCTAACTTGATCTGCCCTGATGGAACCAGGATCGCATCCCCGGTCAGGCATCCTCCCTCTCCAATAAGATATCTATCTCCTCCTCGGACCATCCGAGATATTCCAGCCTATGGAAGTAGCAGGAGAAACCCGCCATCCGCAGGACCTTCCCGACGTAGCAGGGCGCCGAGAGAAAGCCCGGATCCTCACCACCAAAGGCGAACTCTGAGCTTTTCTAACGGGAGCTATTGGACCAGCAGTCACCAGAGCGACCTTTTTGGCAGAGACCTGCGTCAGCGTTTAAGCTCGGCACAAAGTCCTCAAACCACCTAGGGGGGCGACCTGCGAGATCGCCTTAACTCCCATAGAGGGGAGCCAATAGGAGGTGACAGCCATGCTCGCTCAGGGAGAGACCTGTCCGAAGTACGTAACGGCGGGAATGCCCCAAATAACCTATCTCAAGATAGGAGGGGCAATAACCCACCAAATATGTACAATGGATCCGGAGCTGTTGAACAGCCCCGGAATAACCAAGGAAATCAGGACAAAACCCTCGAGCGCCTGGCTCAGATGGAGGAGTTGATGAGGAAGCTCCTGTCGGAGAAAGAGAAAGATGAATACGATTCGGGGGACGAGATGGAGCTCTTTGCCCCCAACATAGCAGCAACGGCTTACCCACCCGGTTTCCGTATGCCGCACCTGTCCAAATTCAATGGAGACGGGGATCCGTCGGATCATCTAGGGATGTTCAACACCCTGATGATGGCCCACAACATCGGCCCCGAGCTGAGGTGTCTGATATTTCCCTCCACACTGACAGGACCAGCCAGGCAGTGGTTCAAACAAAGCAAAAGACAATCAATCAGTTCCTGGAAGACTTTTTTTGCTGACTTCAAAAGGGCATTCCGAGCCTCCCAGGCTGCCCACGTCAAGGCCGATTCTCTGGCTAACGTGAGGTAGTAGCCCGACGAAACTCTGAAGGCTTACCTGAGCAGGTTCGCGGACGTCACTGCTTGGGCCAGAGACGCGGATGACAGCTCCAAGCTCATGGCCCTGAGAACTGGAATCCTCGTTGGAGGGGAACTCTGGAAAGATATACAAAGGAAGGGAGTTAGCTCAGTGAACGAATTCCATAACAGGGCCCAGGAATGGATCAACTTGGAGGAGGTCGAAGCCTCAGTTGCAGAGACCAGCCAGGTCCCTAAGCATCCCACTGGAGTGGGGACGGAGGTCGTGACAGCGACCCAAAACGTCACACAGAATAACCAGCTCGGTGGAAGCAAAAGAAAGGGGAACGGCGAGAACGACCAGCACGACCCAAAGAAGAATAAGCCCATAGACAAGTTTAAGCCCGTCTACGCGACTTATACAGAGCTCACCCACTCTAGGGAGAATATCTTCTTGGAAAATTCTACTCGTCTCCCCTGGAAGAGGCCGGAGTCGTTGAAGCACCAGAAGGGGAAGAGAGACACCTCCAAAATTTTCCATTTTCACAACGATGTTGGCCACAATACCGATGATTGTAGGCATTTGAAAGATGAGATCGAGACTCTCATCGGAGCCGGCCCCTTGGCCCAGTACACGTGGAACAGGGTTCCAGCAAGTCGACCTGCTCCGGAAGTCCCAGTCAGTCAGCCCGGGTCTCGGGTAGATTAGGACGTTCCTCCTCCCGTGATAGGAGGAGAGATATCCACAATATCTGGAGGTCCGCATATGGCTGGCACGAGCAGGGGTGCCCAGAAGAGGTACGTAAACAAACTCAAGGCACATAATGGAGTAGAGTTCGTCCCGGAACAGCGTCTGCCGAAGCAACAGCGATTGGAGAGGCAACCGATCATTTTTACAGAAAAAGATGCGGGCCATGTCCAGTTCCCTCATAACGACCCTCTGGTCGTAGCAGTTCAGCTCGCTAATCGGAAGGATAGGAGGGTGCTGATCGATAATGGGAGCTTGGTAAACCTTCTATTCCGGTCCACATTGGAGAAGATGGGTCTGACTGTCGCTGAGCTGAAGGCGACCTCCATGATGATGTATGGTTTTTCGGGAGAAGGATCAGCGGCTATAGGGACTATCGAACTGGTGATCACCCTAGGAGAAAGACCTCGGACAGTCTCAAAAGTCCTCGAGTTCGTGGTCATCGACTGCTCCGCTGCATACAACGCAGTTTTGGGATGACCCACGCTCATAGCCTTTGAGGCCGTCACTTCCATTCTCCACCTCGCGATGAAATTCCCTACTTCCACGGGAATATGCACTGTCCATGGCGATCAGCTCGCTGCTAGGGAATGCTACAGCATTTCCATGAAGGGAAAATTGAAACCTGGGCAGCTAGCAATGGGCATCCAAGGTGGTGGAGAGAAATCTCAGGAACCCTTAGCTGATCCTGAGATTGAAAAACCTCAGAGCGTCGAAGGGGAAAATATCATCTTAAGTGAGGATATTGACCCCCGAATAGGCGAGGACAGGTCCGAGCTCCAAGCTATTGAGGAGCTCGAGGAAGTAAACATCTATCAGCAGAACCCTTCATGGATGGTCAAGCTCGGTAAAAACCTCTGTAGCAAGAGGAAAGCGGAGCTGGTCAGATTTCTGCGGGACAACCTGGATGTGTTCGCATGGTCCCACGAGGATATGGTGGGAATCAGCCCAAGCATCATCATGCACACCCTTCATCTGGATAAAAGCGTTCCTACAAAATCCCAGAAGCAAAGGCGCCTTGGAACGACTCGGGCTGAAGCCTTAGAGCAAGAAGTAGCCCGGCTCAAGAAATGCGGCTTTATCCGAGAAGCCAAGTTTCCGATTTGGGTTGCCAACCCCGTGCTGGTCCCGAAGCCCAACGGGAAGTGGCGGACCTGCATCGACTTCTCCGACCTGAATAAAGCCTGCCCCAAGGATTGTTTTCAGTTGCCAAGGATTGACCAACTGGTGGATGCCACGGCAGGGCACGAGCTCATGTCCTTTATGGACGCGTACTCAGGCTACAATCAGATCGCCATGAATCCGGCGGACCAGGAGCACACCAGCTTCATGACCCCGACTAACGTTTATTGTTACAAAGTCATGCCATTCGGGATGAAGAACGCCGGTGCTACATACCAATGGTTAGTAAATAGAATGTTCGCAAACCAGATCGGGAAGAACATGGAAGTGTACGTTGATGACATGCTAGCCAAGTCAAAGACTGCCGATAACCATGTTTCCAACCTGGGAGAATGCTTCAAGATACTACGGGAGTATGGCATGAGGCTTAATCCACAAAAGTGCACTTTTGGAGTCGCATCGGGAAAATTCTTGAGTTTCATCATCAATACCCGAGGAATCGAGGCAAATCCCGACAAGATCAGATCATTGCTCGAACTTCCCTCACCCAGGTCGCGCAAACATGTCCAAGGCCTGACAGGAAGGGTGGCAGCCCTCAACCGGTTTATTTCAAAATCCACCGATAAGTGCTTGCCATTCTACAACCTGCTCTGAGGAAATAAGAAGTTCGAATGGATAGAAGAGTACGAAAGCGCTTTCCTCGACCTGAAGGCACATCTGGCCGAACCGCTCGTATTATCCAAACCAAAGGCAGGAGAGCCTATTTTTCTCTACCTAGCCGTCAAAGAGGGTGCAGCTAGTGCCGTATTAGTCCGAGAAGAGGACCGGGTTCAGAGACCAGTTTACTACATCAGCAAGAGACTTCTCGGAGCTGAATCCCAGTACCCGTTGATGGAGAAATTGGCGTTCTGCTTATCACAGCCTCTCGAAAGCTCAGGCCATACTTCCAGTCCCATTCAATACACGTCATAACCGATCAGCCTTTAAGGCAGGTTTTGCAAAAACCTGAAGCATCGGGACGTCTGTTAAAGTGGGCTATCGAACTCAGTCAGTTCGAGATTTTATACACCCCATGAACTGCTATAAAAATTCAGGCCCTGGCCAATTTTGTAGCAGAGTGCACAGGATTCCGGGAGGATCCTGCAAAAGACTCACCCCAGGTCATCTCGTCCCAGGCGTCGTGGAGGATCTTCGTGGATGGTTCATCCAATGAGAATGGCTCCGGGGCTGGAATCATTTTAATATCCCCCGAGGGACATAGATTCCACTCGGCACTGAGATTCGGATTCAAGGCCTCCAACAACGAGGCCGAATACGAAGCTTTGCTAGCCGGGCTAAGAATAGCCCAGGAGCTGAAGGCAAGCTCCGTCCAGTGCTTCAGTGACTCCCAGCTCGTGGTAAACCAGGTTCTGGGCGAATATCAAGCACGAGGACCCAAGATGGCTGCCTACCTAGCAAAGGTAAAAGTTGAACTGTCCGCGTTTGGGCGAGGCTCAATCGAGCAGATACCTCGGGAGCAGAACGCTAACGCAGACGCTCTTGCCAAGCTCGCCACCTCCAGGGAGACGGAGGCTCTGGGGTTAGTTCCGGTAGAGTTCTTGGATAAACCAAGTATAGAAGAAGCCCGGGCAGAGGTCGAGATGATCGATGCTAGGCCGACCTGGATGACCCCCATCCTTGAGTATCTCACCAAGGGGAAGCTACCTGAAGGGCGTAATGATGCACGGCGAGTACTGTATCAAGCTCCCAGGTATACGATAATAGATGGGGTGCTATACCGACGAGGGCACTCCCTACCTCTCCTACGATGTGTTCTTCCAGGTGAAGCAAAGGCCATCCTGCAAGAGGTGCATGAGGGTTTTTGCGGAGATCACACTTGGGGGCAAAGCTTGCCCTAAAGGTCCTGAGGCAAAGATATTACTGGCCCACTCTGTCCAAGGATTCGATCTCGTATGTCAAGAAGTGCGACAAGTGCCAGCGGTTTGCCACAGTTGTCCGAGCTCCCCCAGTTGAGCTGAAGATGATCTCTTCCCCATGGCTGTTTGTAGTTTGGGGAATCGACTTGGTTGGCGCCCTCCCTACTGGAAAAGGCGGGGTCCGCTACGCCGTGGTGGCCATCGACTACTTTACGAAGTGGGCTGAGGTAGAACCTTTGGCAACAATAACTTCCAAAAAAGTCCTCGACTTCGTGGTTAAGAGCATTATCTACCGATTCGGGCTGCCCAAGAAAATCGTTTCCGACAATGGGACTCAGTTCGACAGCGACCTATTCACCGAATTTTGCGAAAGGTACGGAATTGTGAAAAGTATCTCCTCCGTGGCCTATCCTCAGGCAAATGGCCAGGTCGAGGCCGTCAATAAGACGTTAAAGGCGAGCCTCAAGAAGAGACTAGACGAAGCGAAGGGGGTCTGGCCAGAACAGCTCCCCTAGGTTCTGTGGGCATACCGGACCTCGCATCGGACTCCTACGGGTCATACTCCTTTCTCACTAACCTTTGGGAGTGAGGCAGTCCTCCCTGTGGAGAATAAGGTTCTTTCGCATAGAGTCCAAGCATATGATCAGGATCGCAACCACGAGCTACTTTGCACGTACCTCGACTTAGTTGATGAAAGACGAGAAGATTCACAGCTCCAGCTCGCACATTATCAGCAAAAAATCACTCGTTATTTCAACTCAAAAGTCAAAAAGCGCGCCTTTAGCATGGGCGACCTGGTCCTCAGGAGGGTTTTCTTAGCTGGTAAGGATCCCAAAGACAGAGTATTAGGACCGAACTAGGAAGGGCCATATCAAATCATCGAGGTGATTAAAGAAGGAACTTACAAATTAGCTCGGCTCGATGGAGGCGCAGTCCCACGAACTTGGAACGCCATCCATTTAAAGAGATATTATCAATGATTCCCTTGTAAGGCCTAAAAGGTCATTTTTTATGTATTACGCAATGAGAATTAACTTTTTCGTTTATGATTGTACATATTTACAAGTGTAATCTAAAGTAACCATGAAAGACCCTTTCCCAGTTACTTGGGGGGCATATGGTGCCTGGATATAACCAGGTCACCTTAAAAGGCTTAGAAGTTAATTCAAATCGATTGATTGTTGTTCTTCTTAAAGAGCACGAGATATTGATAAAAATTAACGCGAACTAAGTTGTACCCTGGATATAACCAGGTCATAAAACTTAGAAGTTAACTTAAATCGATTGATCGATGTTTTTCTTAAAAAGCACGAGATATTGATAAAAGTTAACACGAACTGAGTTTTCAAATTAAGTTCCTGGAAATAACCAGGTCATAAACTTAGAAGTTAACTTAAATCGATTGATCATTGTTTTTCTTAAAGAGCATGAGATATTGATAAAAAGTTAACACGAACTAAGTTTTCAAATTAAGTTTTGGAAATAACCAGGTCATAAAACTTAGAAGTTAACTCAAATCGATTGATCGATGTTTTTCTTAAAGAGCACGAGATATTGATAAAAGTTAACACGAACTAAGTTTTCAAATTAAGTTCCTGGAAATAACCAGGTCATAAAACTTAGAAGTTAACTTAAATCGATTTATCATTGTTTTTCTTAAAGAGCACGAGATATTGATAAAAAGTTAACACGAACTAAGTTTTCAAATTAAGTTCCTGGAAATAACCAGGTCATAAAACTTAGAAGTTAACTTAAATTGATTGATCGATGTTTTTCTTAAAGAGCACGAGATATTGATAAAAGTTAACACGAACTAAGTTTTCAAATTAAGTTCCTGGAAATAACCAGGTCATAAAACTTAGAAGTTAACTTAAATCGATTGATCGATGTTTTTCTTAAAAAGCACGAGATATTGATAAAAGTTAACACGAACTAAGTTTTCAAATTAAGTTCCTGGAAATAACCAGGCCATAAAACTTAGAAGTTAATTTAGATCGATTGATTGTTATTTTTCTTAAAGAGCACGAGATATTGACAAAAATTAACGCGAACTAAGTTTTTTCAAAATAGTAACTAAAATGCGTAAAGACAAGGAAATAAATCAATTAAAGATAAAATTGATAGTTAGATTGTCTCGAGGTGGAAACACCTCATGCCAAAGTTACAACAACAAAAATTGAGAATATTAAAGGAAAGGGTGCAAAAGAGGAAGGCCCTAAGCTCCGCCAGGCTGCCCCGTGGAGGTCGCCGTCTCGCCCTCCTGCTCAGCTGCGCCGGAGACTTCCTCGGTCTCTGAAGGCGCTTCTTTCTCGAGGCGAGCTTTGAACCCCTCCAGCAAGGGTTCCCAGATGTCCGCTCCCAAGAAGGAGAAGTGACCGTCCGGGTTGTAGACCCAGCTGTGGTAGAGCATGTCCTCCATGGCGGTGCTGGAGGCTGCCTTCTCGGCTTCCAGGGCGGCCTTGGCCTCCTCGGCCCCAGCCTTCACAGTGTCTAGCTCCGCCCGCGCAGCGGCGAGGGCGGCTTTGGTTGCCTCGACCTCTTGAAGCTTAGGACGGGCTTCTTCCAGCTCGGCCTGCGCGGCCGCCAGGGCATCCTTGGCCTCCTGCAAAGAAGTCTGGTGGGTGGCCACAACCGCCTGGTGCTTGCCCCTCATATCCTTGAGCTGGGCCTTGGTCCGGGCTATGCTCCTGTGAAGGGCCAAAGCGCTCTGCAAAAACGGAGAAGCAACTGCCTTAAGAAAAAGAGAAGGGAGAAAGGAAAAACAGGTTAAGGCATGCTAATCAAAGATCGCGAAAGGATAAGGTCAGCTTACCGTTAGGGCCATGCCCAATGAAGATTCCAGCACGCCCACCGGGCTCCTTGTTTCAATGGCCCATAGCTCCCTCTCGTTGAAGCGGTAGAAGTGGCTGATGGCGTAGTTCGCCGTCTCGTACACCGTCCCCCGAAAGACATCTGGAATTTTCTCCAGGTCCTGGGGGTCAACCGGGATGCGCACCTCGGGAGGCACAATCGCCAAAGTCCCGAGCTTCGCCCCTGTGTCCTGGACAAAGACCGGAGCTCGTGGAGGAGGTGGGGGCATGCTCCCCCCCCCCCCCTGAAGCAGGAGGTGAAGTTTTCTCGGCCTGGGCGGCTGGGGGCTGCTCTTTCTCCTTTGCAGAAAACTTGGTTGGGGTCCCGGCGGCTTTCTTCGCCATCCGGAGCTTCTTCATCTTGGGCCCAGAGGCCCAAGCTGAGGAGTTTCCCCTGGTGAACACAGCCCGCAGATTTTTTCCCCCGGACTAAGACATCTCCTCTAGCAAAACAAATATATGGTTAGTACACAAGTTAGCAGTCATGCATAAACAAAAACAAAAACAAAGGGAAAAAATGTGAAATTCAAGTATATATATGTACTAAAGGGAATCCTACCCCCCGAGCTAGAGGAAGAGTCTACGGTTACGACCATCGGCCCCAGAGCTTCTTCGGGGGAATCTAAGACAATCACTTCTCGAGCTGGCGCGGGTTCTGGATCCGAGGCTGGCTCAGGACTAGACTCTTCTACGTATTGCCTAAGTCCTGGAGCTACGGTACCCTCCCGGAGTGATGGCCATGACCGAAGGTTAGTCCCATACTCCTCGAATAGGACCGACCTAAAAGCTAGGGTGTTGTCTACAACTATGGTCCCTCCTGGCACACTAATCAAGGCCCTTAAGCCATATTAGTGATTTTGGGTCATTACAACTATCCCCTCCTACTGAGAATTTCATCCTCAAAATTTACCTGAATAGCTCGGGATACTGATCCCGCATCACTGTCTCTAACTCCCAGGTCGCTTCCTCGACCTTGCTATTTCTCCACAACACTTTCACTAACGGGATTTTCTTATTCCGTAAAACTTTGTCCTTCCGATCCAAAATCTGAACTGGTCGCTCTTCATAGGACAAGTATGTCTGTAACTCTAAGTCCTCATACTTCAGCACATGTGTCGTATCTAAAACATACTTCTGCATCATGGAGACATGGAATACATCATGAACTCTTGACAACGACGGTGGCAAAGCCAACCTGTATGCCACCTGTCCAATCCTTTCTAAAATCTCGAAAGGGCTCAACTTGCCCTTAACCCCAAATCTCCTCACCCCTCTCAATGGTGAAACTAACAGAAACACGTGGTCCCCAACCTGGAACTCCACGTCCCTACACTTAGGATCAGCGTAGCTTTTCTGTCTACTCTGCGAAGCAAGCATTCTAGCTCGAATCTTCTCAATAGCCTCATTGGTCTTCTTAACCATGTCTGGCCCCAAATACCTTCTCTCACCCATCTCATCCCAATGAATGGGTGATCTGCACTTCCTTCCATACAACATCTCGTAAGGAGCCACTCCAATCGTAGATTGATAACTGTTATTATATGAGAATTCGATCAATGGAAGATACTTACTCCAAGATCCCTCAAAGTCAATCACACACGCCCTAAGCATGTCCTCCAACACCTAAATTGTCCCCTCAGACTGTCTGTCAGTCTGAGGATGAAAAGTTGTGCTAAACTTCAACTGAGTCCCCATGGCTCTCTGCAGAGCTCCCCAAAACTTGGAGGTAAAGATAAGGTCTCGATCAGATACAATAGACTTTGGAACCCCATGGAGACGAACTATCTCCCACACATACAACTCTGCATACTGTTCCACTGAGTACGTCGAACTCACTGGCAGAAAATGAGTTGACTTGGTGTATCTGTCCACTATCACCCACACCGAGTCACAAAGTCCCACTGTCCTGGGTAGTCCTCCCAAAAAATCCATTGTGATGCCCTCCCACTTCCAATCTGGAATACCCAAAGGCTAAAGCAATCCCGCTGGCCGCTGATGCTCAGCCTTTACCTGCTGACATGTCAAACATCTAGCCACATACTCTACCACATCCTTTTTCATCCCGGGCCACCAATATAATATCCGTAGATCCTGATACATCTTTGTGGTACCCGGATGAAGCGAGTATGGCGTAGTGTGAGACTCATCCAGTATCTCTCGTCTGATCCCCTCATCTGCCGGAATACAAATCCGTCCCTGATATCGAAGAAAACCTGTCTCAGAAACAGAATAATCCTTAGCTGACCCTGCTAAGACATGTTGTCTGACCTCCTGCAACCGCGCGTCCACCAACTGACCCTCCTTGACCCGCTCTAGCAGGGTCGACTGCAAGGTAATATTAGCTAACTGGCCTACCACCAGTTCTATCTTTGCCCTGGTCATCTCATCTGCTAATTCTCTCGAGATGTGGGTGGAACTATACAACTGTCCTCAGCCCCTCCGGCTCAACGCATCTGCCACCACATTGGCCTTCCCAGGATGGTAAAGGATATCACAATCATAATCCTTAACTAGCTCCAACCAACGCCTCTGCCTCATGTTCAGATCCTTCTGAGTGAAGAAATATTTCAAACTCTTATGGTCAGTGTATATCTCGCACTTTTCCCCATACAAATAATGTCGCCACACCTTCAGTGCGAATACCACTGCTGCTAGTTCCAAATCATGGGTAGGATACCGCTGCTCATACTCCTTCAGCTGTCGCGATGCGTAAGCTATAACCTTCTCATTCTGCATCAACACACAGCATAAACCCACCCTCGATGCATCACAATAGACTACAAACTTTCCTTCCTCCGAAGGAAGACTCAGCACAGGTGCAGAAATAAGCCATCGCTTCAACTCTTGAAAACTGTTCTCACACTTCTCTGACCAAACAAACTTCTGATTCTTCCTCATCAACTCTGTCATTGGTGAAGAAATCTTTGAGAACCCCTTTACGAACCGTCTGTAATAACCTGCCAACCCAAGGAACCTCTGCACCTCCAAAGCGTTCCTTGGCCTCGGCCAATCTCTTACTGATTCTACCTTGGACGGATCCACCTTAATCCATTCTACTCCAACTATATGCCCAAGAAAATTCACCTCTGGCAACCAAAACTCACACTTCTTAAACTTGGCGTATAGCTGATGCTCCCTTAACCTCTGTAAAACCTGTCGAAGATGCTGCTCATGCTCTGCCTCTGAACTGGAGTAAACCAAGATGTCGTCGATGAAGACAATGATGAACTGATCCAAGAAGTCCCTGAACACCCTGTTCATCATATCCATAAAAGCTGCCGGGGCATTGGTCAGACCAAAAGACATGACCAAGAACTCATAATGCCCATACTCTGTTCGGGAGGCCGTCTTTGGTATATCCTCATCTTTGATCCTCAGCTGGTGATAACCAGATCGAAGATCAATCTTTGAGAACACCGTCTTTCCCGGCAGCTGATCGAACAAGTCATCAATCCTTGGTAGAGGGTACTTATTCTTGATAGTTAACTTGTTCAATTCTCTATAGTCTATACACATCCTCAAAGTCCCGTCCTTCTTCTTAACAAACAATACTGGAGCGCCCCATGGAGAATAACTAGGCCTGATGAATCCCAAATCCAGAAGTTCTTGCAACTGTATCTTCAATTCCTTCAACTCTGCTGGTGCCATCCTATATGGTGCCCGTGATACTGGTTCTGTCTCCGGTGCTAACTCAATCTCAAACTGAATCTCCCTGTGCGGCGGCAACCCTGGTAAGTCCTCAGGAAATACATCCAAAAACTCACACACCAATCTGGTCTCTCCCGGCCCTGCTGGCATAACCCTGGTAGTATCTAGTACACTAGCCAGAAAACCTATACATCCACCCTGTAACAAGTCTCTGGCTCTCAATGCTGAAATCATGGGTACGCGGGGTCCAGACACCGCACCCACAAAGACAAAAGGATCCTCGCCCTCAAGCTCAAAAGTCACCATCTTCTTCCTGCAGTCAATAGTAGCTCCATACCTGACCAACCAATCCATCCCTAAGATCATATCAAAATCCTCCATATCTAACTCAATCATATCCACCAAAAGTTCTCTATTATCAACCATCACTGGCAGTGCCCTAATCCATCTCCTAGAAACTACAAGTTCCCCTGTAGGCAATAAAGTCCCAAACCCTACTGTCCGATATTCACTAGGTCTACACAGTCTATCAATCACTTTACTAGAAACAAAGGAGTGTGTAGCACCAGAATCAATCAATACAGTAAAAGGAGTGCCAGCGCTAGAAAGCTGACCTGTCACTACCGAGGGACTAGCCTCAGCCTCTGCCTGAGTTAAGGTGAATACTAGAGCTGGAGTCAAGCTATCCACCTTTCCTGCTTCACCTTTCTTCACGGTTGGGCAATCTTTCCTGAGATGCCCCACTGTTCCGCACACAAAGCAAGCCTTGGCCCGACACTCACCTAGATGGCGTCTTCTACACCTCAGGCACTCCGGATAGGTCCGCCATGCCTCGTCGCCACCCTGACGGCCACCCTATCCACCCTGACCCCTCCTATCAAGACCAGCAGCGGTTGAAGTGTCAGGAGTCTTTCTCTTGAATTCACTGGGGCCTCCGCCCTTACCTACCCCTGAATAAGGAGGCACCACTCTGCGGCCCTCACGTCTCACCGCACTTTCTTTCCAAATCTTGTTCTCCTCTTCCTCAGCGATAAGAGCCTTCTCAACGGCCTGGGCATAAGTTGTTCTTCCAAGTACCGTTGTAATCCTAACATCCCGGGCTATCATAGCATTAAGCCCCCTGATAAATCTTTCTTGCCTAGCAGCATCAGTAGGCACAAGATCTAGTACAAATTTCACAAGTCTGTCAAATTTTAGGGCATATTCAGTAACGGTCATATTGCCCTGCACCAAACCCACGAACTCATTAACTTTTGCTGCCCTGACGGCAACATTGTAGTATTTCTGACTGAACAAGTCTCTGAAACCTTCCCAACTCAGAGCAGTAACATCCCTGGTCTGCGATGCCACTTCCCACCAGATGCGAGCATCCTCTCTCAACATATAAGTGGCACATGCCACTCTATCATGCCCCTCTACACTCATGAAATCCAGAATAGTCGTAATCATGGTTAGCCATTGCTCGACTTTCAATGGATCTGGTCCACCCTCAAAGATTGGGGGCTGCTGCTTCCTGAACCGCTCATACAATGGCTCCCATCTATTCCCAACCTCTCCAGATTGCACAACTGGTACCACTGCAGGCAGTACAATAGGGGCAGCACTCCCTGATGGAGCCTACTGTCGCAAAATACGGATCTGCTCATCTTGGCTCTGAAACCGAGCCTGTATATCGGCCATAAGTTGCTGCCAGTTCTCAGGGACTGGCGGAGGAATCTGGCCCTGGTCATCACCCCTGGTACCAGACCTAGTGCCGACTAGTCGCGTAGATTTTCTTGGACTCATAGCTATCCAAGTCAATCTACAATCAACGACTCAGCAATCAGACCATGATGACAGGGTAAAAGCTTCTCCAAAATCCACCAATGGAACATAACCACACACAAACAATCAACATATAGGCATTTATCCACATGCACCGGCTGCTAATAAGCATGCCCCAATCTCATCACATAATAGCTATGAAACGAACATTCATCCATACACAATATGCAATTAATTATCCAAATATTCATGTACATGCACGGCGATGCTAATAAACATGCCTCAATATTCCCACACAACAGTCAAGGGCCAGGCCCTATCAGTATCTCATGCTCCCTATTAATCCAACAGATAACAACAATCATAGTTCATTCCAGGCATATAAGCATATAAGCACATATACACATTACCAAACCTTGAATCGAGCTTGTCTCTAGTAGCGAATGTACATGTCCAGCCGGTCTTCAGGAACCCTTAAACCTAGGATGCTCTAATACCAAGTTGTAACGCCCTGGATAGCCAGGACCGTTACATTGTGTACTTATAAAGGTGCAGGACTTGCTAATCAAGTCATTTAGTCAAAACGTGTCACTAAACCATAAATGTGCTAAGGATAAAATGGTTTTGGTCTCAAAAGATACATTTCATATACTTAAACAAATTTACATATGGGATCCCAAAAAGGAACATTGTTTAAAGGTTAGTTTACAAAATTTCCAAAATATAGACTACCATCAGCCACTCTAAGGAAAAACAGACATTTATAGCTTTTCTGTTCCTGTTATCCTCTCAAC
The DNA here is from genome assembly GCF_963169125.1 of Humulus lupulus. Taxonomy (NCBI): domain Eukaryota; kingdom Viridiplantae; phylum Streptophyta; class Magnoliopsida; order Rosales; family Cannabaceae; genus Humulus; species Humulus lupulus. The sequence goes on from NC_084794.1 coordinate 99,596,234, forward strand.
CGTGGCGGCTGAGCAGCTGGTCATGTACATTCCGCTCACAGAGCTCTCCAAGTCAGGGCTGATCAAGTTTTCCCTTGCCTTTACCTGCACCACGTAGCACCCGTGAGCCAAGGCCCAGCAAGAAAACATATTACACATCTCAACAATCATATCAAGAGAATAATTCATTAAGCATGATCAACAACTTAACATTCCACATTAATCACATAGCATGTAATCAGAATCAAAGATGCAACCAATCATTAATAACAGTCAAATCACATAATAACTAGGGCTGACAACTTAGGCCGCACCCTCTGTTTACCCCACTGACTCTGACCCGCTTAAACCGAGCTCAGTGCATAATAAGCTATCATCGGCTACCAGTGGCCGAGCCGCGCCCTGTGCGCAAGTGTAACCTTTGGCACTCTTAGGTCGTTGGTTTACTATTTACATGGCATAATACCATCCTTTTCAATGCATACATATTAGGGAACCCTTAGTCCCATTACAAATACACAACCGGGTGCAGTTTTCTTACCATTGACTTCCAAGTGAACTTGTTACAAGCGATGCTCCTTGAGCGCGATCCGATCCCTGAGCCCTAGCTTAGCACCTAGTCACAACCAAGATAAAGGATACCATCAACAATCTTAAATGAGCTTCTAGACAAAGTTTTAGTCTCCGGAACATTGAACTTCACCAAACATGGTAAAAGATTCAATCCCAAGCACCCTAGGTTAAATTCCCAAGCCTAGAATCTCAAAATCCTAAAATCTTTTAAGGGCTGCGGCATTAACCACCCATGTCGTGCCATGGCCCCAACCAGAGGCCTCCCAATGCCCAAAAACAGGTAAGGGTCGCGGCCCTACTCAGACCATGCCACGGCCCGCCCTCCTTCCTCAGCACCCATCAGCTTCGAAGGGCCGCGGCTCACCAAGAACTATGTCGCAGCCTAACCCCTTCGAACCCAGAAAAACCTCCATGTTTGACTCTCAAACCTCATGCAAACTCACTCAAAACTACCCCAATTTGACAACTCAATTATCCAAAAACTTCCCACAAGATTTCAGCAACATAACCCAGCTGAAACCTAGACTAGAAACCCATCAAAAACCTATTTCAATCACTAAAACTTTCTAACTCAAGAGCACAAAACCCAGCCATGGAAACACTATAACTCAGCCATTAAACCTTAAATTCGAGCTTACCTCAGCTGCAGAACCAATCCTCCAAGAGCTTTCTGAGCTAACTTCCAAGGTTCTAGCCTCAATTTAATCTTCAAATCCAAAACCCAAAAACCACTTAGAACGCAACCAAAATCACATAATTTCAACAACAGAAAAAGAGAATCAATCTTTACCTTAGTCCTGGTTGAATTCCTTTGCTAAAATTGAGCTAATCCCTCAAGACCCAAGCCTAAATCATAGAGCTTTCAGCTGAGTTCCTTTAGATTTCAAGAGTTTCCTTTGAGAGAGAAAAGGAGAAAGAGGAAAGAGTCGGTTTATTATGTTCTACTATTTTCTGTAGCTCCTTAAGTCTATCCTTAGGCAATTAAGCTAATCCCAAATCTCGGGGTACCGGAAACGTTCCCGAGGGCAAAATGGTAAAATTCCCCAATATTCCCACATAAACTTCCTAACCTCAAATATCTCTCCAATTATTTATTTTCATAACCCGATAATCTAAATAACCACCCGAAACCTGAAACACCCCTTGACTTGTCCAAAGTCAAATATTAAGCCCCGTTGTGACTTTCCCGCTATCTAGCTCCCTAAGATCGCCTCAAGTCGCCTGCTGCAGATTTACCCACATAATAATGTGGTTCTCACAAGTATAACATTTAATCACATTTATATTCATAGAATCATACAAGCATGCTTATCATGTAATCATGCATTAAATCAATAAATTCACACATAAACCAATTATGCCCTCCTGGCACAATAATCAAGGCCCTTAAGCCATATTAGTGATTTTGGGTCGTTACAATACTAAAAATTCATAACTAAACAAAATTTCAATTATTAAAAAAAAACAGTTTTATTTAATTTAAAACTTCTTTTAAAAATAAAAAATGTAATTCTAAACCCTCTTCTTCTTCCTGGTATTCATACTCAAATTTGTAAGAAACCAAAAAACAAACATAAATCATATTAACGAATATCCATGTGAAAAATCAAGATTTAATCAAACAAATGGTTATAATTTATACTAGAATTCTAAAAAAAAAATTCAGATTAGTGATAAGGTTATTTTGGATTATATATTTTTAGTTCTTTCTCACTTAGATATTATTGATTCTTAGTATTTTATGTATTTTTAACTTTGTTATATGAGTCTTTGATTTTAGGTCACAATACATTTTATGAGAATTAATTTACAAATTTTGTGTAATCTGCTGCTAGATATTGATGTGAGAAAAGAAGACTCGAGGAAATGAAGTTTAGAAGAAGTTTGAAGTGTTTTAGAAGTTCCTAAACTCGAGACCCGAGGCTGGAGCAGAAGAAATTGAGGCAGCGACCTCGAAATTGAAGAAAAATGGAAAAAGTAAAAGATTGTTGTGAGGTCGCGGCTACGGGTGTTCATATAAACCGCAAACTGCGGTTTGGAACCCAAACTGCACCGCACCAAACCACCAAAAACTATAACCGGTGAAACCGTTTCCAATGGTTCAGTTTAACTGGACCACTCAACTTTAATAGTTTGGTCACGGTTTCTAATTTTTTTTTAAAACCAATTAAACTGGACCAAACTATGATTTTTTCTAAAAAAAAATAGTTTTTAGAAATGAGGGTGCAAAGGTTTGAACTCCTATACTTAAATTAATATAAAGTCTACCAAACCATCCAAGCCAAACAATTTAATTGTTTAGAATATGTTTTTAGTAGTATTTAATACATGCACAAGTTTCCAAAACTAAAAAAAAAAAATGTAAAGTCCCACATTGTTTAGAAAGTAAACATTTCTTTTTCCCACTTCTATAAAATGATTCAAAATACATACACTTACAAAAACAAAGACAATAAGCTTCTTGTATACTTTTATGGTTGTAGTAACTGAGGTTGCCTTTCTCTTAGACCTCTTTATTTATGTGATTATAGGTTGTCTTTATTTTGTAGAATAGATTTAACTTGAGTTGTGGTGATAGAATAAGGTTTAGTTTTTTTTAAATATTTAGTGGTTATAATTATTATAGCATAGTATAGATTTATGGTATTAGTAGCCTTGTTTGTGGGAAAATGGGTGATTGTATAAGAATAAATTAATTATGGTATTATTAAGAATTTGTTATAGATCGAGTCTACATAAAGCTCTAAAGCCCAATAAGATTTTGGGCTTAGTAAATTCAAAATCAGGCTTGAGAATTAGAGTTTGTTATTTTATGGTTAGTTAGGATATTTGTGGATTAGGTTGTTATTTAGATAATTAAATAAAATTTTCGTAACTTTAGGGTACTGTAACTTCAAACCCATTTTTGATCCATTTATATTTTTATTTTGGAAAAATAGTATTTCTAAAAATTTGTAGATAATTGAATTATCTTTCTAACGATAAAAAGATTGTTTAAATAAGACTCCTACAGCTTTAGTTATGTTAATTTTACTATAGGTGAGTACAGAGTTACGAGATTTAGGTAGTTAGAGGTTGAGATATTTTTCCTAGGTAGTTTGATGTTAGATTATTCCTCAATTATTTAATAAAAATATTAATAAGATAATTTAGAGATATTTTTATAGAATTTAGGATTCTATTTTATTTAAATTTAAATTTAAATTTGGATTATAGTTATAATGAAATTAGGATTTTTGAGAGTCTATAAATAGAGTCTATTCCTTCTCATTTTTTTCATTCACTCTTGCTCTTCTTGAGACCCTCAAGCACACTCTCTCTATCTCCCTATTGTTGTCGTGCACCACCATCAAAACACAAACCCTAAGGCTGAAATCATTATCACCATCACCTCTTCATATCTTTGAAACCCTAGTACCCAAAGAGGCCACACGACCAAAGCTATCTTTCTTATTATCAAAACCCTACAAGCAAGCATTTAAGGATCTAGGGTTTTTCTTCAAGATCAAGGTTGATGTATAGTTAAGTTTTGATTGTTTTTTAGTTTTAGATCTATTAGTTTATGTTTTAATAATGGTATCATGTTTATGAAATAGGTTTCTAAGCAGGATTAACCTATAAAGGACTTAAGTATAGTTTTTGTGCACCACACTCAAGGTAAGAAAAATTAGGTAGTTTAGTTTATGACCTAGTTTATGTTTTGTATGACCTAACATTTCATGTACAATAAATGGGTAAGTGTGGCTAGACCTAAGGTGTCCAATGATATATGACGGACTTATGTCCGGTAGGCTCGGATGCCAAAATTTTATGACGAACCTAAGTTGATGTCCGGTTTATGACAGACTTATGTCCGGGGCTTAATTGCCACCCCTGTATAAGCACTTATCTTTTTATTATATCTGTCATGTTATTATGACTTATGATTTATGATTATGACCTATGACTTAGGATATATTTTGATCTTGTAAGATTAGTATAAATTAATGTTGTTATGAACTGATGGTGTGATTGTTATGACTATGTGATTATATGATTTGTTATTTATGATGTGTTTATGAATAATGTTATGATTGCAGAATATAATTTATGATCTAGGTATATGTGTGATTTTTAGTATGACGCCGATATAGGATAGATTATGACCTTGATTTCTATTATGAATATAGTATTGCATGTGAAATTATTCGTTGTGAGTTTATGATTGATTTATGTAAGAATTGCTATGTATTTTCCTTACTGGGCTTAGAAGCTCATTCCTTTCTTTTATTTTTAAAGAATAAGTTAACCTTAGATGACCGGTGGCAAGCGGATTCCCAATAGCAAGATTGGTGTGAATATGTGGGGGTCGTATAGCTGCGTGTTATTTTCTTGGGAAATTATGAACTTTATGACTAAATGTTGCCTAGTTTTAATTTAATTTTATTGTAAAGATTATTATTTATTTTTCTTAAACCCGGGTTATGTTTATTTTAAATTATAAATAAATAAGACAACGTTTTTTACGATTTAGTACATTTATTTTTCAACATCTTTATTTTCTACAATTAAAGCTAGAATTTCGGGTGTTACAATGGTCTTAAAAGTAAACCTAACATTATTATTATTTAAATACAATTATTTAATTGATTATTTTATAATAAAAAAAGTTTAAAATTTTAATAATTTGGTTATATGGATAAAACTAAACCAAACCGCACCAAACTGTTCATTTATGGTTTGGTTTTTAATTTTGAAAAAACCACATGAGCGGTTTGGTTTTAAATTCTTCTAAACCGCACCAAACCAAACCATGTACACCCCTAGTCACAGGAAACATATTCTAGGGTGCAGCCTAGGGATTATCCAGGTACTACGGACACAACGATGGATATTGCTGGTCATGGCCTGTGCCTGTGGTTTTGCAAATCGCCAGCTATGGTCGCGGCAGAGAAAGGCTATGGCTGCGGCCTGTGATGCTTTTCAGATTATTAAGTTTAATTTTTAAGAGGATATAAAAAGGAGTTTGAAGGGAATTTCTAGAATAACTTTTATCATGTTTTTTAGAGACGAAAACTCAGAGAAAACTTGAGAGAGGAGGAGAATTATTCATCATCTACAACCATCCTTCTAGCTTTTCTTCTTCTTAAAATCTATTTTGAATTATGATTGTTATTATCTTTGAGATTGTGGAGTAGTTTCTCTGCAGGTTAAAGGTTATTTCAAAACCCTAGACATGATTGCTTGATTTCAATGATATTGTTATTTCTCTTATTCATTGATATTGAATTATTTATCTTCTTCTATGCTTAATTTTATGAATAATGTAAAATATTATTTAGATGGCCGCTAATTAGGATTTTGCATTACTCTACTATCATCTTAGGGTTTCTTTTCACCTAATCGTTTATAACTCTAGGTTTTTGGTGATAAGTTGCAATTAAGGGTAATGTCAAAGATGCTTTTAATTATGATGAAGATTATAACCTAGATTAAATGAATCGCACGCTTGTTGGATTTTTTGCTTAGATTAACTCATCTCCATAGAAACTAATGCTTTTGCTAGATTAAACTTAAGGTGTTTTTCCATTAGGTTGCCTAGTAAAAAGAATTTATTAAGAGCACTTTGCTTTAATAAAGTATAATAGGGAGATTTGGGGTAATGACTGCTTATGTGTTACTTGTGGGGTTAATAGTTTAATTGGAATATAGAATAATAGTAATCATTGTTAATCTTGAATGACTGTTGAAGGTGGAGAATTAACTCTTAATATTTTCTTGAAATTGTTTTTATCAGTTCAGTTGCTCATTCGTTATTTTATTGTTTTACATTGTTTTTCCTTTTTAAAATTTAAAATCTCCCTTTTCATTATTGTTTCTATTGTGTCGATGATAAAAAGTTCTATTGTGATGGAAATAATTCTAGGAAATTGATGAGTTCTACATGAATTATGTGCTTAACTCTTGTTTCAATTGTTACTTAAGCTTGAACTTAGATTTTTTAAATGATGAACACAATTGGATTTACCTTTGCACTAGTACTTGGAGAGATTTATGCATGCTATTATATATATAGTCTCGAGCACTCTATAAATCGTTGATTAATTACTTGAGGTGAAATTATAAGTGCACATGATTAGAGAGATGATTTAGGCAATTTCTTTTGATCGATTGAGCTTTTCAAGCCTACCTTTATATTTTAATTCCTAGTTTTCCATTTTGAGCCATAATGAATATTCTTTTTCTTCTTATTAACCCAATATTTTGACCTTATGCAACATTTTGAAATTGTTATTGTCCTTTTCTAAAACATTGCACCATAGATATATTTGCATACTTTTATTGTGGGGATGGATTTTAGTGAGGGTGAAACATTTGTTGGGATGTTAAATAGGGTTATGGGTGAAATGTATATGATTTCTACTTTCTCCAAGATGAAATTCAATAGTAAATTTCAAAAAGTTGAAAAAAAAAATTGAATAAAAAAAAACTTTTGCAAAGATACAAGTGTGAGGGAAATAGAAAGATCAAAGGAAAAAATGGGAAGAAGAGTTTGTGTTTGGGAATTTTGGGAATACATATGTAAGGGTTTAAAGTAGAAGAAAAAAATGTATGCTATGGTGTGACTTGAGCCTAAATGTATATTTCTCATCTACCTTTAACCTTACTCTTATATTACAAGCTTATAAAGTCCTTTTGATCCTTGATTATGTGTGCATATATTGGTGGAGAATGATTGATTAGTTTCTATGGAGTGGATGTGTGTTATTTAAACATTTGTATAAGAGACGTTGATTCAAGCATGGCATGTATAAATTGATTCGGGTGCATGTGAGTTGGTAAGTTTGATTGTGCATAAATATAAAAGGATCGAGTTTAAGTGGTGACTGTACATTGAGTTGAAATTCTAAGGAATGTGGAATTTTGATTTTTCCTAAGAATTATTTGTTTGTGCAATTTTTGAGACAATTATCGCTTTCAACAAAATCATTGCTTATGTGTTTAGTTTTTATTAGTTGTTTTTTCTAAGGGACTAGAAAAGTCTAAGTGTAGGGGAATTTGATAAGAGCATTTTGGACTATATATTTTTAGTTCTTTCTCACTTAGATATTAATGTTAATTCTTAGTATTTTATGTGTTTTTTAACTTTGTATTATGAGTCTTTCATTTCTAGGCAGCAATACATTTTATGAGAGTTAATTTACAATTTTGTGTAATTTGTGGCTAGATATTGATGGGAGACAGGAAGACTCAAGGAAATGAAGTTTAGAAGAAGTTTGAAGTGTTTTAGAAGTCTGAAAACCCAAGACCCAAGGCTCGAGCGGAAGAAATTGAGGTGGCAGCCTCGAAATTGAAGAAAAATGGAAAAAGTAAAAAAAAATGTTGTGAGGCTGCAGCAGACATATTCTAGGCCGAGGCCTAAGGATTCTCCAGGCACTATAGGCGCGGCGATGGATATTGCTGGCCGCGGCCTGTGCCCAGGGGGGGGTTGAAGGGAATTTCTAGAATAACTTTTATCATGTTTTTTAGAGATGGAAACTCAAAGAGAACCTGAGAGAGGAGAAGAATTGTTCATTATCTACATTCAATCTTCTAGCTTTTCTTCTTCTTAAACTCTATTATTTTGAATTATGATTGTTATTATGTTTGAGATTATGGAGTAGTTTCTCTCTAGGTTAAGGGTTATTTCAAAACCCTAAACATGATTTCTTGATTTCAATGATATTGTTATTTCTCTTAATCCATTATATTGAATTGTTTATCTTCTTCTATGCTTAATTTTATGATTGATGTAAAATCTTGTTTAGACGACCGCTAATTAGGTTTTTGCTTTATTCTATTATCATCTTAGGGTATCTATTCACCTAATTTTTTAGAACTCTAGGTTTTTGGTGATAAGTTGTAATTAAGGGTAATGTCAAATGTGCTTTTAATTGTGATGGAGATTATAACCTAGGTTAAATGAATCGCACACTTGTTGGATTTGTTGCTTAGATTAACTCATCTCCATAGAAACTAATGCTTTTGCTATATTAAACTTAAGGTGCTTTTCCATTAGGTTGCCTAGTAAAAAGAATTTATTAAGAGCGGTTTGCTTTAATAAAGTATAATAGGAAGATTTGGGGTAATGACTGCTTATGTGTTACTTGTGAGATTAATAGTTCAATTGGAATATGGAATAATAGTAATCATTGTTAATCTTGAATGATTGTTGAAGGTGGAGAATTGACTCTTAATATTTTCTTGAAATTGTTTTTATAAGTTCAGTTGCTTATTCGTTATTTTATTGTTTTACATTGTTTTTCCTTTTTAAACTTTAAAATCTCCCTTTTCGTTATTGTTTCTAGTTTTGAATAATAAATTGAATAATAGTCATCGTGGGTTTGACCTTTGTTTGGCACTATACTGAAATAGTTGGAAAGCTAAGAAATAAAACATAATTAAATTTGGTACGGCTAACGACACGACCAATTAGAAATTTGTATAAGTAAGCAAAAATTTCAAAATCTCAAATTTGAATCTAGAACACAATCTGAAAAATAGTTTGCCAAAATCTCGAGTACTCATGAGCTTGGGTACATATGAATCTCAATAAAATATCACACAAAAGTTTTAACACCCCAAATTCCAATCCTTTTTACACAATCTGAAAAATGAAATATATGACAAACATATTTGAAACCCATTCAACAGATCTAAGCTATAAGAGAAAATGAAACAAGATTACTCGCTGACTATGATCTAACTATTGGGGATTAGGACCTACACAACGCAGCCAAAATAGTGCATAAAGAACAACAACAAAGAAGAACAAGTAATAAAGACAATTAATCAAACACAAAGAAATCAAAATTAAAACACAATAGAAAGAACACCAAGAATACTTGGTTCGGATACAACTAGTGTAGTTGATCCTACATCTAAGGCTAGGCAGTAATTCCTAAGTCAAATCCACTATATCATAAAAGATTACACCCTCCAAGCTCTCGAGATTACAACAACACTCATTCAACTTCTCTTGAAACACTTTCATAATTGAGTGTTATAATACAGTTCTTGTTCTTAGCTAAAACTCTCAGAAATTGAATATCATTCTAGGTTGATCAGGCCTAAAACTATATATAGGGATGAGATACAAGAACTAAAGAGCCAAACAGAAACTAACAACAACTAACAACAATCTATTATTCTGTTATGAACTATTGGTGTCCATGCAGATGTGACTGGAGAAAATGTAGTTGCAACTGAAACTGCAAACCACTAAGAGTTGTCACTTGGGTAATCTTTTGATTGGTTGAGGAAAAAAGTCACAATCTTTACAATTCTCCACCTTGACTTCTTATTCTGAAACATATCAGTGGATTAGACAATGATGCCATAGCTTTAGCTCTAGGGGATTCTCATTTTGATGCCAAGCAAGTTCGAGGTTGTAGTGAACTTGCCCATGGGTATGACCTTAGTCATCATATCAGTTAGGTTGATCTCAATGGATACCTTCACAATCTTGATAAGTTTTTTCGAGACAATATCCCTGAGAAAATGGAGCTTAACATCTATGTGTTTTGTCCTTTCATGAAACACAGTATTCTTAGACAAATATATTGCACTTTGTGAATCACAATGTACAATCACATGATCTTGTCTAAATCTCAGCTCACTCATCATCCCTTTTAATCAAAGAGCTTCTTGAACTGCTTTTGTGAGAGCTGTGTATTCTGCTTTAGTCGAGGAAAAAGCCATAACATGTTGTAAATTGTACTTCTAGCTTACAACATTCCATCCAACAGTGAAAGCATACCCAAATAAAGATCTTCTTTTATCATGATCACCAGCAAAATCTGAGTCACAATACCCCATAACTTCATATTGTTTAGGGTCTGACTTTGTGTACAAAATCTGCAAGTTTGCAGTGCCCTTCATGTACCTTAGTAACCATTTCACAGCTTGCCAATGTTCCAAGCTTGGTTTTCTCATAAACCTACTAACCAAACCAGTTCCATATGCTAAATCTGGTCTTGCTGATACCATAGCATACATAATGCTACCAACAACATTAGCAAAAGGAACTCCCTTCATCTTTTCTTCTTCAAAAGATGCTTCTTCTTCTGTAAGAGACTTGAGCTTGAAGTGGGCTCCAATGGGAGTGTTGACAGATTTAGCTTCCTTTTGATCAAACATTCCCACTACCTTATTGACATATCCTTCTTGAGACAATCTCAATATGCCCTCATTTTTGTCTCTAGATATCTCCATTCCCAAAATCTTGACAGTGGCCCCCAATTGCTTCATATTAAATTCTTGACTTAGCATCTCCTTGAGGCTTTCCATTTCAGATCTATGTTTACATGCTATAAGCATGTCATCAACATAGATTAACAACTAGATGTAGCTTCCATCTTCAAGAAGTTTGAAGTAAACACAACTATCAAACTTTGATCTTTGAAATTTTTGTCTTATCATAAAATCATCAAATCTTAAGTACAAATGTCTTGGTGACCGTTTCAAACCATATAGAGATTTCTTAAGCACACCTTCTCTTCCATCCCTTGCTATATGAATCCTTCAGGTTGTTGCATGTGTATTTCTTCATCAATATTACCATGAAGAAATGTTGTCTTCACATCAAGTTGATCCAATTCTAAATTCTGAATTGTAGCTGTTATCCAGATTTCCGGATAGCGTTTAGATTGATGACCTCGGGGAAGCAGAATTATCGATGTCTTTCACGGTAGGTGACCAGAGCTTGCGGATGAACAGAAAGGCTTCGCCTCTCCCGCTTAGTGTCCGGATTACTCTTCCAAGCAAACACAATACGGAAACTCGTCAACTCTCCCGGACTCCCGAAGGGGTATCCTTCGGGGAAGCTCCTTCCAGGAGAAGCTCTTCGAGTGGTCTCCGCGGAAGCAGTTCTGTGCCTCGCACGGAACAAAGCCAAACGGTCGAGTCCTGGAGGAGGCATATTTGGAATGATATCCGCCTGACACGCCCGTCAGGTCAAAGCCGCACACATCCCAGCACGCCTAAGGGTACCTTTTCGCCTACTGTTCCGCTGACAACTTGGAAAAGACGGCTGACTTTGTGTGTTCCCCATACTTTCACGTAAATATACCCACATAGAGTCTTGTAGCCATGCTACTACAGTAATTGTATCCCTATTTATGGCTGGTGTAATTAAGACTCATGTACGTAGAGAAAAACCCTAATCCAAAACCCTAGCTATAAAGACCCCTTCATTTTACAAGAAGAGGGACGAACAAATCATATAGCAAAAACTCTACTAAAATCTCTCTAGCTTCATCTTCTTCAAGAGAACCCGAGAGAAACACTGTGAGTGTGTGAAGTTCCTGTGCACCAGCCATCTTACTGTAACCTTTTTCAAGTATAATAACATCGACTCGTGGACTAGGGCTTGTTAACGCCTGAACCACGTAAAAACACTGTTTGTTTAGTTACATTTCAGCATTTCTACAGTTCTTATCTTTTTATTATTCCGTTAGTTATTCGTTTCCGAAAAACTCGGTAAACATTTTGGTGCTTTCATTGAGAGCTGTAGGAAGTTGTTAGTCAGCTCTTTTTCTGTGTACGTTTTCTGTATTCACTTCGTGCTAAAGAGATGGTGACTACGAGAAAATCCGCTGTTGACAAAAATGCTACGGTCAACCCCGATACCGTGATGGAAGATGTGGTGCAAAGCGAACCCTTAGACTACCAAGGTGAAGACCCGACATCCCGCCAGGATCGGGTCAGTACCGAAGATACAACATACTTAGAAGACGAAGAAGAGTATGTCCAAGACGGTTATTACAAGGACGGCTGCTACTATGAGAAGGACCCAGAACTGGTCCAAGTAGCCGAAGAACTGGTGGCCACTAAGGCCAAGCTTGCTGAGCAGGAGCGCGTCTCCGAAAGAATGCAACGCATGATGGAACGCCTCCAAAGTAAGTTCGGAGATCTAGGCGACTCGGACGAGGATGCCTCTGTTCTAGGTGGTGCTGATGCCCCCATGCCGGATCCAGCCGCTGCTGGACCATCCAAAGCCGCCCCTAACAAGGGCAAAGAAAAAGTTGGAGAGCCTGTGCGCGCTGACGCCCCTGCACCTCCTAAAGGCGTGAATCACCAGGCCGACTGCCCCCCCCCCCGCGCGCAGAAGGTCTCTGGCGCTCCTAAGCCCAGACGTCCTTCAGCCCCAAGGGGGCACTCTGTGCCTAAAGGGCCCGGTGCTAAGGCACCCAGGCCTAGGGGAAGGAACAACCGCCCCAGTGATTCTGTCAATCAGGACGGTCGGGCTGCGAACTCGCACTCCGAAGATAGCTGGTCCACGGTGGACCTAAGAAGAAGGTTGGAGGCCAAGTATGAAAAGGCCAAAGGGGAAAAGGCCCGGCCTCGCGGAGATGACCTCCGAAATCATATTAATGACAAGCTCTGGGGACGTGACCTCCCGGAAAGTGATACGAAGAGGCTCGAGGAACAGATTTCTGCCTTGACCAAGCTGGTCCGGAAGCAAAGTGGGGCCCTGTCAGATTCTGAGGAGGAAGACCCGGAACCATGTATTAGGAGGATCGCGGAAACGTCCCTCCCGGATAACTTCAAAATGCCTCACATAGAATTATATGATGGGAGGACAGACCCGCGTACCCACCTAGCTAAATACAATAAAATGATGCAAGTGGCGCGTGTCAGTGAGGACGCCAAATGCATGTGCTTCTCACTCACCCTTACCAAGTCCGCGGAGGACTGGTGGAAAAGATTAGCTCTCGGATCAATCCACAGTTGGAAGGAGCTACAGTCCGCGTTTAGGAGGCAGTTTATTGCTGCCCGCGACCACGACATGGAGGTTGGTTCCTTAACCAACATCAAGCAGCAACCCACTGAGAACCTCAAAGCTTTCATTCAGAGAATGATGGAAGCTGCTGCAAAAACCAAGGTCAGCGATGACATGAAGCTGATCGCCCTTCAATCGGGCCTTACTGTCGGCTCCCTGCTATGGGGGGAAATGCAAAGGAGACGGGCAGAAACGCTGTCCGAATTCATGTCAAAAGCTCAGGGAATCATCAACCTTGAGGATGCCTACCAGCAGGCCTTTGGAGTTGCCCCGGCTCCAACGCCTTCCGTGACTGCGTCGAGCTTTGCTTCGCAAGCTCCCGCACCAGCCCTCACGCTTCCAGGAGCCCGATTCACTCCAAGTGTGTATGGGCCTTCCGCGTCTGCTCAAACGCCGAGTCAAACCCATTTCTCTGGGTACGGAGCAGTACAAAATGGATGTAGTATCGCTCCTGGCATGCCGCAGCCGCAAGCGGAAGCCCCAGAACGAAATTTGAGCCAATCGCGGAGCAAACGAAGCGGAAGAAACTCCAACCGGGGAGACCATTCAAAGAAACCCCGGAAGGACTATGAGCCCAAGTTCACGGAATATACCAGTTTGATAGACTCGCGAGAGAATGTCTATCGGGCGACCTGTAATATGGTCAACTACAGGAAGCCCCCGAAAGTGTCTCACAGAGGAAGGCGTCCGCGAGACTCCAATAAGAGGTGTGAGTTCCACGGAGACGTGGGGCACACCACGAACGAGTGCCTTCAGCTGAAGGATGAGATCGAGTCCCTGGCAAGAGCGGGACACCTCGGTCAGTGGGTGAGGATACCCATTATCTATCCCGGACAGGGGATAGTTCACGGAGCTGCATATTCCCCGGGACAGAGGGGGGCCGCTAGCGCTCCTGGAGCCGGTCACCCCCAAACTCCCGGGTCTCAGTTCCCTGCACTTCCTGCTCCACCCGCTCCGGCGCCCATTGCCTTATTGGCTCCAGGACCAGGCAACCCATATCCGCCCGGCCTTGCTCCGCCACCCGTTGACGGACACGTCGCCACCATTTCCGGAGGACCACACCTTGCTGGAAGCACCCGCAACTCCCAGAAGAGGTACTTGAGGGAGTTAGAGCACGCCGAGGAGATGTGCGCCTTGGTTCAATCACCTACTCAACGTCCCCGAATGATGGATCTTCCCATCACCTTCACGGAGGACGATGCTCGACATGTGCACTTCCCCCACAACGATCCCCTCGTGGTGGAAGCCCAGATTGCCAATAAGAAGGTCTCACGGATCTTGGTCGATAACGGAAGCTCCGTGAACATCCTCTTCAAAGCGGCCTTCCACGCGATCGGATTGACCGAGACAGACCTGGCCCCATGCCCCATCCAGCTTCAAGGTTTCAATGGGGACGCACTCATGCCATTAGGGAAAATTCAACTACCAGTTACCCTCAGAGGAGAAAGCGACGCTTGTGCCTTCAAGCATAGCACATTCGTGGTGGTCGACTGCCCCACGGCGTATAATGCCATCTTAGGCCGACCGGTCCTGATCGATTGTGGGGCCATAACCTCGATACGCCACTTATGTTTGAAGTTTCCATGCGACGATGGGCGTATTGGCACCCTCCGAGGAGACCAAAGAAGTGCACGGAGCTGTTATAACGTCTCCGTCCGATCCGTCTACACGGTCCAAGAGACGTTTGCTGCCATTCCTTTGGCGGAAGAATTGCCAGAAACTGGGGGTGCTCAAGAGGCATACTTTGACGAACTCGACCCAAGAGTGGGAATCGAGAAAGCAATAGAGCCGATGGAGGAAGTCGAAGAGGTGATCCTCAACCCGGGAGAACCCACCAAGGTCATTCAGGTGGGGAAAAACCTGCCGTCGGCCGTTCGAGATAAGATCGTAGCCACTGTGAAGGATAATCAGGATATCCTGGCATGGTGCCACGCTGATATGACGGGGATTAATCCCAATGTTGCGTGCCACGCACTCAACATAGACCCATCTGCAACTCCAATTCGCCAAAAGAGGAGGCCGCTGGACCCAGTGAGAGCCGAAGCCGTCAAAGATGAAGTGGACAAATTGATGTCCATAGGCTTTCTCCAGGAGTCGCACTATCCCGTGTGGTTGGCCAACCCAGTTCTGGTCCCGAAACCCGATGGGTCCTGTAGAATGTGCATTGACTTCACGGACCTAAACAAGGCCTGCCCGAAAGATTGTTTCCCTCTCCCGCGAATCGATCAGATGGTAGACGCTACTTCCGGGTACGAACTCTTATCCTTCATGGATGCGTACTCCGGATACAACCAGATCAAGATGCATGTCGCGGACCAGGAACACACCAGCTTCCTCACGGACAAGGGTGTCTACTGTTACGTGGTCATGCCTTTCGGTTTGAAGAATGCTGGGGCGACGTACCAGCGTCTGGTAAACAGAATGTTCAAGGACCAACTGGGGAGGAACATGGAGGTGTACGTGGACGACATGTTGGTAAAGTCCAAGACCTCCGGGGACCACAGTGACGACCTTGAGGAAGCTTTCGCCGTGATCCGAAAGTACGGGATGAAACTAAATCCAAAGAAATGTACTTTCGGGGTCTCGTCTGGGAAGTTCCTCGGTTTCATTGTCAGCTCCCGCGGAGTGGAAGCCAACCCTGAGAAAATAAAGGCGTTCATAGATATGCCTTCCCCCCGGAAACATAAGGATGTCCAGAGCGTTACCGGAAGGATAGCTGCTCTCAGCCGCTTCGTATCCAAGGCCACTGACAAGTGTATCCCCTTCTTCAATGTGTTGCAAGGAAACAAGAAGTTCGAGTGGACCCCCGAATGCGAAGCAGCCTTCCAACACCTCAAAGAACATTTAACCCGAGCTCCCATTCTGTCCAAACCTGTCGAAGGAGAGGCGTTGTTCTTATACTTAGCTGTGACTGAGCACGCAGTAAGTGCCGCTCTCGTCCGGGAAGATGGCCGTATCCAGCTCCCTGTGTATTACGTAAGCAAGAGGTTATTGGACGCCGAGTCCAGATATTCGATGATCGAGAAACTCTCCCTCTGCTTGCTGATCGCTTCACGGAAGCTGATGCCATATTTCCAGGCGCACACCATCAAAGTACTCACCAACCACCCTCTCCGACAAGTCCTGCAGAAGCCCGAGTCTTCTGGCAGATTGCTTAAGTGGGCCATGGAACTGAGCCAGTTCGACGTCCACTACCAACCACGTGTTTCCATAAAAGGTCAAGCTCTCGCAGACTTTATTGTGGAATGCTCGGGAATGAATGACCTCCCGGAAGATCCTGTCCCGGAACTTCCCACCTGGAAGGTCTATGTAGACGGAGCCTCAAATGAAAAAGGAGCTGGAGCGGGGGTCATCCTAATATCTCCCCAAGGGCATCAGCTCCAGAGCGCCATCCGTTTCGCGTTCCCAGTATCCAACAACGAGGCAGAACACGAAGCCATGTTAGTTGGGTTACGACTGGCCAGAGAAGTCGGAGCCCAAAAAATCGAAGTATACAGCGACTCCCTACTTGTGGTAAACCAAATATCCGGGGAATACCAGACGAAAGGCGAAAGAATGGATGCCTACGTGTCTCTCTCCCGCGATCTACTGCAGCATTTCAAAGGCTACCAAATCCGCCAGGTCCCCCGGGACCAGAACTCACTCGCGGACACGCTGGCCAAGCTTGCGACGGACCCGGAGATTGAACAGTATGGCTTAGTCCCCATCGGGCACTTAGAAGCCCCCAGTACTGAGACACGAAGGATAAACGCCATCATCGACCATTCCCACTCCTGGATAGGACCCATCCTCAGATTTCTCACCACCGGAGAGCTCCCCACTGATAAAGCTGACGCAAGGAAGCTCCAATATCAAGCTCCCCGATACGTGGTTATGGATGGAAAGCTTTACCGCAGGGGGTTGTCCATACCCTTCCTTAGGTGTGTTGCCGGAACCGAAGTCAGCACCATCATCCATGAGATTCACGGAGGCTTCTGTGGCGATCATACCTCCGGGCTGAGCCTCTCCAAAAAGATCCTTCGACAAGGATACTTCTGGCCCACCATGAAGAAGGATTGTGTGGATTATGTCAGGAAGTGTGAGCAGTGCCAGAGGTACGCCAAGGTTCCGCGAGCGCCGCCTACAGAAATTACCCTAATGACCAGCCCCTGGCCGTTCGCCGTTTGGGGCATTGACCTAGTAGGTTCCCTCCCAACTGGAAAGGGTGGAGTGAAGTACGTCATAGTCGCGGTAGACTACTTCACCAAATGGGCTGAAGCTGAACCTATGAACACGGTCACGTCAAAAAAAGCACTGGATTTTGTCATCAGGAATATAGTGTGTCGTTGTGGGCTTCCACGGAAAATTGTGTCCGACAACGGAAAGCAGTTTGACAGTGAACACTTCACGAACTTCTGTGCTTCGCATGGAATTATCAAAAGCTTTTCCGCAGTCGCCAGACCCCAGGCTAATGGGCAAGTGGAAGCTGTAAACAAAATATTAAAGACCACGTTGAAGAAAAAACTCCAAGCCTGCAAGGCTCACTGGCCGAAAGAACTTCCGCGAGTACTTTGGGCCTATCGCACAACAGAGAGAACTTCGACGGGGCACACGCCTTATTCCATGACCTTCGGTTGCGAGGCCGTCATCCCAGTAGAAGCTATGATCCCCTCTCACAGGCAAGACACCTACGATCCTACCCGGAACCATGCCCTCCTCCAGGAGTCCTTGGACATGATCGAGGAGCTCCGGGAGCAGTCGCAGGTCCAACTAAAAATGTACCAAGGCAAGATAGCCCGACACTTTAACATGAGAGTCCAGAGCCGTACATTCAAAGTTGGGGATCTTGTCCTACGGAGAGTATTTCCTGCTACGCAGGATCCGGGAGTAGGAGTCCTCGGACCCAACTGGGAAGGCCCCTACGAAGTCCAAGAAAAAGTGGGCCATGGGACGTATCACTTAAAGAGACTCGACGGATCTAAAGTCCCGCGCGCCTGGAACGCGGAGCACCTCCGCCGTTACTACCAGTAGGCCCCGGACCATCCAGTCGGAAGTCCTTGGTGAAAATAGCAAAAGTGAAAAATGTGGAAATAATCCTCCCTGATGTAAAACTCACGCCTAGCAGGCTAATTTAATGAAACACGGAGAGATTCACTCCGCTTTTACTGCACTTTTTATCCCTGTGTTCAAAGCTGCGTTTTAACAAGTGACCACGCGGTCCGGAGACGTCCGGACCCCACGCTCACTTGGGGGGTATACATGGCTAAGGCATAGCCATACGCCCCTTGAACAAAACGTACACAGAACACCACTTATGTGCTAGCATTGTGTTTGAAATTTTTAAATTGTTTGAAATGTTTAAATTGTTAAGCTTAGGTTTATTTGTTGCCATGAACATGCTTGCATTACGTGTCATATGTGCATTATGTGCTTATGTGAAAATTGCCATGGAAATGCCTGCCATTATGTATCATGAGAATTATCTCCTGTGTAGCCCAGCGATGGACGGGACTGGGGGTTGAGGCACGTTCATAGAGCTACGCCAAAACACCCCCAACTCCCTGACAAGTCCTTTGCAGAATTCTCCGCGATTGCTGTAGATCTTTGCTTCGCAAACTCCAGCTCCGGGTCTCGGAAGGCAAAAGATGGCAAGATCCGCGAACGCTGTAGAGCTTTGCTTCGCAAGCTCCAGCTCCGGATCCCGCAAGGCGAAAGATGGCAAGATCCGCGAGCGCTGTAGAGCTTTGCTTCGCAAGCTCCAGCTCCGGGTCCCGCAAGGCAAAAGATGGCAAGATCCGCGAACGCTGTAGAGCTTTGCTTCGCAAGCTCCAGCTCCGGATCCCGCAAGGCGAAAGATGGCAAGATCCGCGAGCGCTGTAGAGCTTTGCTTCGCAAGCTCCAGCTCCGGGTCCCGCAAGGCAAAAGATGGCAAGATCCGTGAACGCTGTAGAGCTTTGCTTCGCAATCTCCAGCTCCGGATCCCGCAAGGCGAAAGATAGCAAGATCCGCGAGCGCTGTAGAGCTTTGCTTCGCAAGCTCCAGCTCCGGGTCCTGCAAGGCGAAAGATGGCAAGATCCGCGAGCGCTGTAGAGCTTTGCTTCGCAAGCTCCAGCTCCGGATCCCGCAAGGCGAAAGATGGCAAGATCCGCGAGCGCTGTAGAGCTTTGCTTCGCAAGCTCCAGCTCCGGGTCCCGCAAGGCGAAAGTTGGCAAGATTCGCGAGCGCTGTAGAGCGTTGCTTCGCAAGCTCCAGCTCCGGGTCCAGCGAGGCGAAAGATGGCAAGATCTGCGACCGTTGTAAGCCTTGCTTCGCAGGCTCCAACTCCGGATCTCACAAAATAATGCATGGCAAGCTCCATGGCCATTGCAAGTTTCAGCTCCAGAAGCAGACATGCTTGATCCCCCCACTCACAGCCGGCTTTGCTTCGCAAAGCCCCTGCTCCAGGATCACACCTGGTGGGCGTGGCGATTTCCCCGACAGCAATAAGCCTTGCCTCGCAGGGCTCCATGCCAGGTCCCTGAAGTCAGCCACCATGAGGTTCGCAACAACAGTTAGTTTTACTTCGCAAAGATCTAACCTTAAGTCTAGCGACGCTCACCAAAAGAACTCCCGTTCCAAACAATGGAACGACTCACCTTAGCAATCCCAGCGAACAGTATAACTACAAGTCCCGGGATTGGCTATTTGCCTCAGGAAAGCTAAAATACGGTGAAAGGAGCCTGGCCGTTGGAACCAGGAAACCTTCGTAACCTAGAAACTACATGGGAAAAGACATCATCCGTTAAAGCTTCAAGTGGGAAGTGCATAGGTTTTGGCCGTTGGAACCAAAACCCCATACGCCCCTACAACAGTTTCTACCGTATAAATGTCTACCCTAAGCGCAAAGATAAATAAAGAACTCGGCAGAAAAGAAAGGAGAATGCTATGATTATGGCAAAAATGTCCGCAATGAAAAACTCAAAATGAAAAATAATTAAAGATAAAACCCCTTCAAGCATTGGGGGTAACTACAGCTTCCACGACCGCAGCTTCGGGGGCATCGGTTTCAACGGAGGCTGGCGGAGTCGGCTCATTGGAAGGAGGAACTTGGTCATGAGAAGGTTCAGAGGTCCCCGCCTCTCCGGGATCTCCCGCCTCAGGAGCTTCAGCACGTTCGTCAATGTTGTAAGTTTGGACGTACGCCTCTGGGCCCTGATCCCACACGAGTAGCTTCTCCCTCATGGCTTCGGCATCATCTCCCAGATAGCCTAATACCTCCGGGTTCACTTTCCAGAGTTGATGCATGAGGACCACATGCGATATATTAATCGTCCTGTTCAGTATCACCTCAGCATCCTCCTTCTCCTTCAAGCGCTCCACCTCGGAGGTTGCCAACTGTGCTTCCGCGACAGTTAGTTGGGCCCTCAATTTTTCCATTTCGGCCTTGGAGGCATCCCGCTCCCCCTTAAGAGAATCAATCTCCTTGCGCTGCTCCCTATTTTGGTTCAGCACGGATTGCTTCTCGGTCACATGCCCCCTGGCAGTGAATTGCAAGGCCCCGATCTCTTTATCCTTCTCGGCGAGCCCCAACTGCAGCATAGACACGAGATCCCTGCTCCTCTTATGGAGTTGCTCCTCCTCGTGCAGCTTACTCTGAAGAGTGGAATATTCCTCTTGCCGCTTAAGGAGGAGATCGTTTTTTGATTGCAAGCGGGCTTCCAGGGTATCCTTCTCCACCTTGGCTTGGGACAGCTCTTCCCGGAGCTTGGAGTTTTCGGCCTTCATCCCATCCGACCGCTGTCTAAACTCATTCTCTGCCTTGGCCCGGTACTCTTGATATTTGGCAAGATATTTCTTCTCCGCCTCTTCTTCAGCCGTGCGCCGGGCCTGATCAATCTTCTCCGAAGCCCCCAAGGCCTGTTGGGTCAGTTTCTGTTTCTCCGCCTCCAAGGCCTGGCGAGCCAGTTGGCTCTCCTCCAGCTGAACCAGAGCTGCACCAACCTCCCGGAACGAGCGTTCCGCGATCATAGAGGCCTGCAAGGAAAGACAACAGAATGAGCTAAAGCCGGACCAAAAGACAGGTGATCCCAAAAAATAACAACTGACGGCTTACCCCGGACAGTTGCTGCTTCACAGCGTGTGTCAGCAACAGCGGATCCTTGCTGCTACTGATGGCCCATTTCTCAGAATTGAGCTCGCATAAGCTCAGGGCCATGTCCTCCATCATCTCAGCTCCGAACGGCACCAATGCACGTCCGAGCCTAGGCACCAGCCTCTTCTCCAAGGCTGGACCATCCAGAACCGCTCCGGCCGGGTGAAGAGATCTCACCCCCTCGGCCAGCTCAGCTCTCTTCACGGCAGACAAGTTATCTGCCCTTCCCTGAGTAACGGCCTTCTCCGCCTCTAACCGCCTCTTCAAAAAACTATCGACCCGTCTTACACCCTCCAGGAGAGCAGCGGGGAAACTGGTTGGCTTCCGCGGAAAGTGGAACTTCAGGCCAGGCAGGGGAAGATTGGTTGTCTGAGAAGACGGAGACCCCGGAAGGGTGGACCCCCTTTGGGCTGGAGGAGGAGGCAGCCGGGGTATTAAGGCCCTGGTCTGTTGCTTTTGCTGCTGCAGCAGCAGAAGTAATTGCCCTTGTTGCTGCTGCTAGTTTGGATGTTGTTGTTGCTGCTGCTGCGGCGTTGGTGATTGTCTCTCTTGTTCCTGTTGCTGCTGTTGTTGTAGTTGTGGTTGCTGTCATTGCTGTTGTTGTTGCCTTCGACCGGGAGAAGAGTGTCTAAGGCGTTTGTTCTTAGCGCCCTCAGCATCTTCTCCGGGACGCTTGCTCACCCCAGTTGTCCTCACGGGGAACACAAGCCCTTCCCCGTCGCTGCTGCTACTCGAGACCATCATAGTCTCGGAAGGCCCGTCAGCAGGGGACTTCTCTACCCTCAGAGACGCTTGCGCCTCGCCACTTGTCTTCTTGGGGGAGGCAGCTTTACCTCCCCTACCAGCCTTGGTCTTCCGTCCTTTCCCCGTGGACGGGTCTTGGCTGGTGGCAGCCTTCTTAATAAGCAAAGTAACCCTCCCCAACATCTTGGCTTCGGGATACTCTGCAAGAAACGTACAAAGCAAGGTTAACGAACCAACAAGCAATGAGAAAGAAGATAAGCGGAAGACAAGACAATCAACAACATAAAAGCACAAGCAAGCCCGCCAGCAGGGAACAAGAAACAAGAAAAAGAAAAGTTTGAAAGGGACGACCATGCACGAGAAACGTGGATGGCCTTCCCCGAGCAAAACAAAACATCGCTTCCTGCTCCAGGAAGCTCCCGTACTCCTTGAAGTCCGGGAATGACATGCTGAGAGAAGAAGGGTCAACCATGATGACACCTTCTGGCAGACTACCGTCACTCAGACACCAGAGGAGCTCATCTACCCTATCGCAATACCTGTCGAAAGGTATCCTACGCGAATCTAGCCTAAGGAAACGGGGATCAAACCCCATCTGAGAGGTCCGGGAAACCTCAGACAGGCTGGGGGTGTGGATCAATCGAAAACTAGTCTTACCTCTCCCGGAGGTACTAGCCCCCGGAGCCCCTTCGTTAGGGTAAGCCGCGGCGTGGCGAGCCTCGATCTCCTCTTCCTCCGGCTGGGGGTCGGGGAACCTCTCCGCCCAACTAGGAGATAGAGTATTTTCGTCCCGAGCTGCTTGGGTGATCACCTTAGACAGCTCCAGGGCAATCTGCTCCCGGATATCAGCTGACACCTGAGTTTGCCCCCTGCCACTCACTGGCTCGATGTTTTGGAAGGAGGCAAGTAGCCCATACTCCCTCAACGATTCGGAGGTCACAAGTCCCTCCACTTTCAACTCTTCCTCAGAAAGCCCTTCGTAGAACTTGGACCTCCATATCATCTCCGCGCAGCGAGGTGTCCGCGGAACGACTTCTGCGAAAATCAAATACAAGCGTTAGAGATCCTCCCAAAAGGCAAATCAAGCGCAAAGAAACAAAGTAGAAAAGGAGAGGAAGGAGCGCTTACCAGGGATTTTGAAGTCCAAAGATAGGGCTGACACCCTCTTCAGCGGGAAGCCAGTCGTCAGGAACCAGTATTCCCGGAGGTCTGGAACCCTCGCGGTATGACAAGTGGGGCACATCACGTCCGGGTGCCTTTCCAGCCTGTAAAACCCCACCTTGTCTGAATGACCCCTCATAGGCTGAGACTTCAACCCGTAAAAGTACAGCACCTCCTCCGGGGTAGGAGCTTCCAGTCTCCGGGACTTGCAAAAGATGAACCACCCTGCTAAGAGCTTGTAGCTGGGAGGAATTAACTGGAAGGGGGCAATCCCCGCCTTCACACAGAAATTGGCGAAGTAACTCCTTAGGGGCAAGTGCGCCCCACACACTATGTGTGCCCAGCTCCAGGCACCAAAGCCCTTGTGACTCTGGCTAGCTGACTCGCCCAGCACCGACAGACGGTGCCACATCAGACCTGGGATGTTCTTCAGGCCTGCCTCAGAGGAATACAGCTCCAGCATGCCATAATTCCTGAAAAGGTTCGGTTTTTGGTCCATCTCCCAGATGGAACTATTGGAGGTTGGTGGGCTAGCCGCGACCACTTTCGCCTTTCCTTTCCCCTTTCCACCAGCGACAGGAGAGCCCTTCTCTTGGGCAGAATCAGCCTCCCCCGCAGCAAGGAGTTGTTCCTTTGAGATGTTCGTCACTGGACAAAAGAAAAGAAAGAAGAAAACACTCTAAGCAGTCAGCACCCTTGTCATACCCTAGTGGTATCAAAGGCGTCGGGGAGACCCTCCCCGAAAACTGCTTGGAGAGGCTCCCACCGAGCTTATCGAGGGATTGGCACCATGCCACCCGAAGGGCAACAAAGAACCAGGCTCAGACCCCGAGCCTAAGCCCACCAAAAGAAGTATGTTCCCAGAGAAAGACACCCTAAAGGCGTTCATGCTTATGCCCTAAAACAGCAAAACAAGGGACGACTTTCCAAACGCAAATCGCCAAAGCATGCAGAAAAGGCTACTTATCGACTCACAATCAATCACATGCCTACCAAAGCCCTATTCACACATGCACATAAGCAATAATGGCAGAAACCTCTACTCTAACAACTACCAACAACCTAAGGTCTGGGAGGAAAGAGCAAAGTAGAAATACTTACTGATATTCGGGTAGTTGGAGGTTGAAGGAGTAACTGGATCACTGCACAGCACGATCGCGAGAAGTAAAAGCTGCAAAGACGAACGGCGATTCAAACCAGGAACTTCGGGGAATAAACCCACTGCCAAATCAAAAAGAAAAGTTTCCAGATACTTACCAAAAGAAATGGCAAGTTCGGGGGAGCGTAAGCTGGGAAGCCTGAGAGTTCGAAGGTTTGGAAATCTGAAAATCCTAAAGATGGAGAATCTGAAAGCGTAAAGAGGAAGAAAGGTCCTTTCCCTCGTTTTTATAGCAGGGAAGAGGCCGTTTCGAATTCCTCAAGTGGACGGTCCCGATCTTCCCATTCCGTGTGCATCAGATCCAACGGATGGAGAGGAAGCGACGATCCTATTTATGACTCCTCGGATGGGAATAAAGTATTTATTTCCCATCATTACACCACCTCGGGCCCGGAGTACCATTAAAAACCGTCAAATCATTAGTCAGATGACTGACGCACGCATACTCAACCAGTCGCCTCACGCACACGTCTTGGTCGCAGAACCATTCCCAGAATGACACGTGGTCCTTGCCGCACTTGAGTACTTGATCTCAAACAGAAGAAATTCCCTTTCTTTTTCATACTAACACTCAGGCGGGAAAAAGGAACCCTTCCGGGAACACAGAAGGTGCCCCCTCGCCTAATCTAAGAAACCGATTGTACAAGCTCCCGGATCTCTCAAAGCTCCGTGACCTTGGGGGGTAAATGTTATCCAGATTTCCGGATAGCGTTTAGATTGATGACCTCGGGGAAGCAGAATTATCGATGTCTTTCACGGTAGGTGACCAGAGCTCGCGGATGAACAGAAAGGCTTCGCCTCTCCCGCTTAGTGTCCGGATTACTCTTCCAAGCAAACACAATACGGAAACTCGTCAACTCTCCCGGACTCCCGAAGGGGTATCCTTCGGGGAAGCTCCTTCCAGGAGAAGCTCTTCGAGTGGTCTCCGCGGAAGCAGTTCCGTGCCTCGCACGGAACAAAGCCAAACGGTCGAGTCCTGGAGGAGGCATATTTGGAATGATATCCGCCTGACACAGGATCCCGCCTGACACGCCCGTCAGGTCAAAGCCGCACACATCCCAGCACGCCTAAGGGTACCTTTTCGCCTACTGTTCCGCTGACAACTTGGAAAAGACGGCTGACTTTGTGTGTTCCCCATACTTTCACATAAATATACCCACATAGAGTCTTGTAGCCATGCTACTACAGTAATTGTATCCCTATTTATGGCTGGTGTAATTAAGACTCATGTACGTAGAGAAAAACCCTAATCCAAAACCCTAGCTATAAAGACCCCTTCATTTTACAAGAAGAGGGACGAACAAATCATATAGCAAAAACTCTACTAAAATCTCTCTAGCTTCATCTTCTTCAAGAGAACCCGAGAGAAACACTGTGAGTGTGTGAAGTTCCTGTGCACCAGCCATCTTACTGTAACCTTTTTCAAGTATAATAACATCGACTCGTGGACTAGGGCTTGTTAACGCCTGAACCACGTAAAAACATTGTCTGTTTAGTTACATTTCAGCATTTCTACAGTTCTTATCTTTTTATTATTCCGTTAGTTATTCGTTTCCGAAAAACTCGGTAAACAGTAGTGATAGCCAATATAATTCTTATAGAAGTGTGTTTGACAACAAGAGAAAACACTTCATGATAGTCTATCCCTTCAACTTGAGAAAAGCCTTTTGCCACCAACCTTGCCTTGAATCGAGGTATCTCAACTCCTTCAATCCCTGGTTTTCTCTTGTAAATCCATTTGCACCCTATTACTCTTTTGTTCTTAGGTTTATCCACTAGAATCCATGTCTCATTCTTGGATAAAGACTCCATCTCTTCTTTCATAGCCTTATTCTATTTACTCCATTCAGCACTATTTTTTGCTTCCTTGTAGCAAATAGGCTCATGTAGCTCTAGTAAATCAACTACACTAAGGGCAAAGCAGTAATATCAGCATGTGCAAATCTTTCAGGATGTCTGATCTGTCTCCTTGCTCTATCTCTAGCCAAGAGATAATCTGAAGCTTGAGTATCTCTGTCATCAACTTCAGTGCCATCTGCATAACTTCCAGATGCATCTCCAAGTTCGTTTTCCTGAGCTCCACCTTGATTACAATTTTGTGAAGTATCTCTTAATTCAATCTGCATAGTATCTTTCTGCTAAACTTGTTTAGAGCTGGCTTGATCACTAGATTTCACGTTAGTTTTATAAAAGCAGTGCTCATTGAATATAACATCACGACTGATAATGCATTTTTTCTCATCTATTAATAAAAGTTTATAGCCATTGACACAACTTGGATAACCAAAAAACACACCTTTCATACACCTAGGATTCAACATCCTTTAACTAATATGAATATAACCTATACAACCAAAAGGTTTTAGGTGATTTTAACTTGGTTCATGATTGGACCAAACATGTTCAGGAACCTTACAATCTAATGCAGATGAAGGTGACCTATTAATGAGGTAGCAAGCAGTAGCAGCCGCCTCTGCCCAAAATGTTTTTGGCAAACCTGAATTAGCTAGCATGCATCTAACCTTATTCAAGATTGTTCTGTTCATTCTCTTAGCAAGACCATTTTGCTGAGGGGTGTTCCTAACCGTATGATACCTAACAATGCCATTTTCAGTGCAATAAGAATCAAACTCAGTAGTATAGAATTCCAAACCATTGTCAATTCTAAGTTTCTTAACTTTCTTCATGGTTTGATTTTCTACCATAATTTTTCACTCTCTAAACCTTTCAAAAGCCTCATCCTTAGTTCTAAGAAAATAGATCAACAATTTCCTAACATAGTCATCAATTATAGAAAGGAAATATTGAGCTTTACCTAAAGATAATGGAACTTGGGATGAACCTCATAAATCTGAATGAATATATTCCAATTTTCATTTGGTTTTATGAGTGAAAATTTCAACCTGTGAGATTTTCCTACAACACAACTTTCACAAAACCAAGTTCTACCATTCCCTTGTGACTCATGTGTCCAAGTCGTCTGTGCCATAATTATGTGGTATTAGGTTATGTAGTTGAAACTCCAGCAAACCTAGTTATGGTCTCTCCTAGCAGTATGTAAAGTCCTTGTCTTAGCTCACCTCTCATAAACACCATCATACCTTTGGATATTCTCAAGACTCCACCTTCAGCTTTGTAGTTGTAGCCTTTGGAATCTAAAACACCAAGAGACAACAAATTCCTTTTTAGTTCAAGTATAAATCTAACATTAGAAAGTACCTTTATGGTTCCATCTCTCAATTTGATCTTGATAGAACCAATTCCTTGAATTTTGCATGTGTTGTTTTTTCCCATCAACACTTGCCCTATACTTTCTTCTTTTAGATCAAAGAACCAATCTTTTCTTGGTGAGATGTGAAATGTACACCCGGAATCCATAACCCATTCATCCTTAGGATCATTGGTTCACACAGTGAGAACACCAGCATCCATAGATCCATTTGTGACATGAACTTCATCTATGTTGTCTTTCTTTTGTCCTTCATTCCTTCTCTATGGACAGTTTCTTCTGAAGTGACCTTCTTGGTTACAAATCCAGCAGGTTCTCCTTGGTTTTGACTTGGATCTTAATCTCCCTTTGCTCTTTCCATTTCTCTGGTTGTTGCCATCATTTCTTTCAGGTCTTCCTCTCAGATCTAATTCATTTGAGTATGCAACACCAATCACTTCTTGCAGTGACAATGTATCTTTACCATACTTCAAAGTGTCCCTCAGATTATCATAGGCCTTCGGAAGTGAGTTCAATAGAAAGATTGATTGATCCCCTTCTTCAATCTTTACATAAATTGACTCCAAATCTAAAACTAACTTGGTGAAGTCGTCTATATTATCATCAATAGACTTGGATTCCTCCGTCTTGAATCCATCTAATCTTTGTTTGAGATAGATTCGATTTGGTAATGCCTTGGTCATGTACAACTGTTCTAACTTCTTCCACATATCGTGAGTTGTTTCTTCTTTGATTACTTTCCCCATAACTTGATCATTCAAACTAATAATGATTGTGTTCTTTGCCTTTTTCAAAACCTCTGCCTTATTTTCCAGCTTAGCCATCTTACTTTCTTCTTGCAGGGCTTCTTCACATCCAAGATTATCCATATAAGCCATCATCTTTGCATGCCATAGACTGAAATCATTCTTGCCATCAAATTTCTCGACCTCAAACTTGGAAGTCGGCATATTGAAGAGAATTGCTCCTAGCTAGCGAACGAGTTCTCAATTGCGGAAGTACTTCGAAGTTCTTTATCTTTTGTGGAGAAATCACAGTCGAAGATGGTGAAGAATGCAACCACTCTAACCTAGCTCTGATACCAGTTGTTGGGGATTATGACCTGCACTACACAGCCAAAATAGTGCACAAAGAACAACAACAAAGAAGAAAAGTAATCAACACGGTTAATCAAACACAAAGTAATCAAAAGTAAAACACAAAAGAAAGAACACAAAGAATACTTGGTTCGGATACAACCAATGTAGTTGATCCTACATCCAAGGCTAGGCAGTAATGCCTAAGTCAAATCCACTATATTAAGAAAGATTACACCGTCCAAGCTCTGAAGGTTACAACAACACTCATTCAACTTCTCTTGAAATACTCTCACACTTGAGTATTACAATACAATTCTTGCTTTCAGCTAAAACTCTCAGAAATTGAATATTACTCTAGGTTGATCAGGCCTAAAACTATATATAGGGACGAGATACAAGAACTAAAGATCCAAACAAAAACTAACATGAACTAACAACAATCTGTTATTCTGTTATGAACTACTGGTGTCCATACAGATACAACTGGAGAAAACGTAGTTGCAACTGAAACTGCAAACTCCTAAGAGTTGTCACTTGGGTAATCTTTTGATTGGTTGAGGAAAGAAGTCACAGTCTTCACACTAACCCATGTGAATATAATCAACTTTGATAATCAATGATATTGATAATAAGCTTATTGCTATTAACATAGATGGGTCATTTGGAATCCACCCCGTCTAGGACTATTGAAACTTATTGTGATGGTGAAATTATGTTTTAAGCGAGCTTGGTAAAACTTTTAATAAAGCTAAGCTAACATAAAAATTTTAAGTTGGTGCAACCCAACCCAACTTCAATATATATATATTTATTGCAATAACTCAACTTCAAATTGTAGGTTACTAGAGAATCTATAATTATTTTATTATATAGATTATTTAAAACAAAAATATTGGAAATAATAAATATGATCAAAATAAAAAAATAATTAAAAAGTGAATTGTAAAAAATATTTAATTTGTTCTAAAACAATATTTTATATTTTATATTTATTAAATATTTTGATATATAGTAAAACCTCTATATAAGAATAGCTTTGGAACCAACCTAATTGTATTCTAATTAAGAGGTTATAACTAAATAGAGGTATTGATACAAAAAAATTATAAACACCCAAAAATATCATCTTTAACAACAACAATAATAGAAACTCCATAATAACTATTTCATATTTAAAAGTAACTTAAGTAATTCAAATGTATAATAGAACCTTAATTTTCTCATTTGTGTTCAAATAAATGACATAATATATATTTATTTCACTGTATATATAATTATTACTATATAGAGATATACTTTTTTAATGCGGGACTTAAAAAATGTATAACTAATTACATTTTAGAGATCATTCTTAGGGATTTTTTCATATTTATGGGATTTTTAAGGTTGTTTTACAAAAATATGGACATTTAATTTTTCTACTTTTTTTTATGGCTTTTTTATTTGGAAGTTCATATTTATGGGATTTTCTTTCCCATAAATTTGAAAAAATATATAATTATGCCACATTTTTTTTATCATAGTTATGTTTTTTTTTTTATTTTCAATGAATTTTTCTTTCATTTTTTCCTTTATTTTTTTAATTATTTTTTCAGTTTTTTTCTTTCTTTTTTTCCTTACTTATTTTTCTTCCATTCTTTCTTTTTTTTTCTACCAATTTTTACCTTCATCATTTTTTTTCTTTCCATTTTTCCATTCTTCTTATTCTTTTCATTTTTATTAATTTATCTAATTTGCAGCAAAAATAATTAAGTAGTCTGAAAAGTTGCACTTAAGTCACTAAATAGATTTTTTGGCAGCAATAGTCAATAAATAGGCAGAAAGGTTGCACTTAAACCATTAAATAGATTTTTTTGTAGAAAAAGTTAGAAAGTAATTTGAAATATTACACTTAAGTCACTAAGTAGTTTTTTAGTTGCAAAAGTCATATTTTATACTAATTTTATCTCAATTTTAATTAATTAATAAAAATATAAAATATATAATTCTAACATTGAAAAATTATTTCAAATTTATTTTATAAATAAAAAAATCAAAAGTTATAAAATGAAAAATTATTTAATTTTAAATAAACTAAGTTTTAATTCAATTTAAGTTGTATTATTTTCTAAGATTTAAGTTAAATAATATTTTTATATTAGAAATTTTAAAATCATTTTTTTATTTTTAAAAGAGATTTCATTTGTTATATTGATGTTATGAATATATATTTTTAGACATTTATTGATTAATTAAAATTAAGATAAAAATTTGTGTAAAATGTGATTTTTGCAACAAAAACAACTACTTAGTGACCTAAGCGCAACATTTTAGACTACTTACTGATTTTTGTCGCCAAAAAAACTACTTAATAACTTAAGTGCAATCTTTCAGACAACTTTCTAACTTTTTCCACCAAAAAAACTACTTAGTAATTTAGGTGCAATCTTTTGAAGTACTTAATGATTTTTGCCCAAATTTCCCATTTTTTTCTTCTTTCATTTGTATTATTTTGTTTTTTTGTTCATATATTTTTAGTTTTCTTTCAATTTTTTCTTCATTTTTGTATTTATTCTTTTCTCCTTCCAATTTTTTTCCTTTTTCACACATTTGAGCTTTTTTTTCTTTCTTTTTTTTTCTTCCATTTTTTCTACCAATTTTTTCATTCTATCTTTTTTTTCATTTTTCTATTATTTTTCTTCTTCTTCTTTTCATTTTTATTCATTCATCTATTTTTTTTCTTCCTTCATCATTTCTTTTGTTTTGTTTTCATATTTTTTTAGTTTTCCTCCCTCTGTTTTTTTCCTTCTTTTTTCTTTATTTTTTGTACATATTATTTTCTCATTCCTTTTTTTCACACATATATTTTAACATCACTTAATTATTTTACTATTTTTTTATTTATTATCTTTTATTATTGTAATTTTTTTTATAGTTTTTTCCACTATATGTAAACAAATTCAAAACAATTTTTTCATTCTTTTCTTTTTACTGTAACCCTTATGAGAA
The DNA here is from genome assembly GCF_963169125.1 of Humulus lupulus. Lineage (NCBI taxonomy): Eukaryota > Viridiplantae > Streptophyta > Magnoliopsida > Rosales > Cannabaceae > Humulus > Humulus lupulus. The sequence goes on from NC_084794.1 coordinate 99,628,058, forward strand.
CACTCAAATTTGAAAAATAATAATAAAAATATAAAAACATGAATGGCTAACCAGTTACCCTGATGGGAACATTCAAATATATAAAAAAAATTATATGAAAATGTGAATGAGTAATGTTACACCCAGATTTCGAGATATGAGGTTATGACCCCGAAAACTGGGCTCGTCAGGTGTGAGCTCGAAATGTATGAAAACATCATATGGCCCAGTCGTAAAACCTCTGAAGTAAAACAACGACCTCGAGGATGTGTAACCTCGAATATTCTCTAAGCTCGCGATGGGCAATGGTACGACACTTGGATATATCTTTTACCGATTGCCGTCAAGCAAGGTGGTTTGAGCTCGGGAAGAACAAGCTCGGGTGTGACAGCCTCGACAGTACCTACCTATCACGAGCGTAGCGTGAAGTTGGGTGACAAGTTCGTGATTGACCCATAAGTCGTAACAGACTCAATGCCGATTGTTGATCTCGAAGACCTGATGAATCACCTGGGATAACCCATTACGTATGAACATATTTATTGTTGTGTAATCCCAATATTCAATGGATATCATTTAATCTATTATTTGTTCCCGATACTCATGGAACGTTTTCATGAATATAGGAGATAATGCATTTAATATCATTATTTCAATTGATATACAGAATATCTTCTCAAAATATGTGGGAATGAATTTTACAACCTTCTCTATAAATAGAGAAGGAATCACCACTTGTAAAGGACCGATTTCTGATTTCTGGAGAGAAAGCTCTGGGTAATTCATCTCTGAAGAATTTCCAGAAAACTCCAAATCTTAATAACATAGACTCGTGGACTAGGCAGAATTAACTGCAAAACCACGTAAAAATTCTCTTGTTTCTCTTCATCATTCATTTGCTTCATTGTTTAATTGTTTAATTGCTCTACAATTGAAGTTGACGAAAAACGGCGTCAACAGTTTGGTGCTTTCATTGAAAGCATTAAGCAGTACGTGTGTGAGTCTAGTCAAAAAAGCCTCCCTGAATCAACAATGGCCGTGAATGATCCCAATGTTCCTGAGGAGGAAATTTTAGATGAAGCTGACTACCCCCGATGCCCTGGAAAGCGGCCTATGGTGAATTCAGACCCTGATAGAGGAGTGGTTCATCCGACTCTCGGGGACCACTGGCCCCCAGGGACAACGAGGACATGTATCATAATCCTAAACAATATGTCCCGATAGTGGAGCTCGAAAATCGTCAACTGCGAAAGCAGTTGGCAGAGGCCAAGAAAGGTAATGAGGAGCTGGTCAGACTGGCTGCTGAGGCACAGGCGGCTCAGGCCCCACCTCCGCCAGAGGCCCAAGCTCTGCCTCCATGGGACATTCATGTTCCACCACATAGGCCTCGTGGGCGACAGCGCAAAAACGCTGCCACCCGGAGAACGGAGCAACCTCCGCCACCAGCAGAATAGCCTGCTCCATCAAGGCCCCAGAGAAGTAACCAGGCTGGAGCTCTGATAAGTGAGTTTTAGACTCGTTTATCTATGTGTTTTTCAGGTAAAGTATTAGGTGTTTGTTTTGTTTTGTTCTATTTTACGTTTGTTTCGGTATGTTTTCAGGTATCGAAGGACTTAGGTGATTTAGGTGTGGAAACATGGTGGAAACATAGAAAAAATGACAAAAAGTGGTGGAAATTGTGTTTCGGAGCACTTCCTGCGACTGCAGGAAGTGTGTCTTGCGGCCGCAGCTTCAGAGGAGTTTCACATTCTAGAGCATTCCTGCGACCGCGGGATATGCCTGAAAAAGAGAAAAATGCAGATTTTAATTAAGGGGTTTTTAGTCATTTAAAGCGCAACAAAACGGGGATTAGGTTAAAAATGACGACTAATTAGACAGGGAGAGGCATTTTTGGAGTGCTGAACAGAGGGAGACGACGGCGGAGAGTGGAGAACCCCATTGGAGGATCCATTCTTGTGTTTTTCAGCATCTTCTTCAATTTTTATGTTTGTAATTGAATTCTATGATTGCTAGAATGAATATTATGGGCTAATTTCTCCTTTAGGGATATTATGTGAATCTTTTGGAAACCCTTTTTATTGATTAATGCAGAATTCATATTCTTCTTCATCTCTTTCAATTCCTTACAATCTGTGTTACTTGTGCAATTATTGATTGATCACCTCTAATTGTTATTTCATGAATCAAATTGAAATCTGAAAAGTGAACTTTGATATGCTTTGATTGTTTGGATGCAAATTCAATTTAGAACGAAAGTATCTAAATTGTTTGCCTATTTTACTGAGTTGCGTGTTTAATGTCTTCTTCATGATTCAACTTACCATAGAAATATAGGAAGTTGTCATTTAGATTGAATTTTGTAAATCTTAACCAGATTATGAATTGTTTTTGCAACTTGTTCTTGAATATGGAGAAGGGGATATAATTCTTGCATTAGGAAATAACAGGGTGGAAAATAGAGGATCATAATTGTCCTAATTTCATTTTCTCTGTTATTTTGTTTAAATTTTCATTTTGCTTGGTTAGTATTCTTCTTTGTTTCAAATCTCTGAAATTGTTTAATCAAATAGAATTAAAAAGATTGATTGATTGGTAATTGATAAATCAGTCCTTGAGGACGATACTTGGTTTTTACCATTTTATTACAAATTGCGACTGTGTGCACTTGCATAGCATATAAATTTCGCAACAAGTTTTTGGCGCCGTTGCCAGAGACTGAAAATAATTATCAATATCAGTCTGATTAATTTTTATTCTAATTTGATTTTAATTTCTCTTGTTTCTAATCTGTTTAGTTGCTTAATTTATCTATCTCAGGTGAATTGTGTTATATGCGTAGCAGAAGAGGAGCAGACAATCTTGTTCCTTTGAATCCTGAGATTGAAAAGTCCTGCAAGCAAAACAGAAAGAACAAGAGGGAGGCCCAGAAATCTGTGAAGATGGCACAGAATGAAGGGGATGGCAGGAATGCTTTAATTCCTGGAATTGTACAAGGGGGTCAGGCTCAGAACAATGCTGAGAGGAGCCTGAGAGATTATGTACTGCCCACTCTGACGGGAGTACAAAACAGTATACGCCCACCAGCTGTGGAGGCTAACAACTTTAAGATCAAGCCAGCTATTCTACAAATGGTGCAATCCTCTATTCAATTTAATGGGTTATCTTCTGAAGATCCTCACACCCATTTATCTAATTTTTTGGAGCTGTGTGGAACTTTCAGATATAATGGGGTGAGTGATGACGCAATTAAACTTAGGCTTTTCCCATTTTCTCTAAGGGACAGAGCTAAAAGTTGGCTGAACTCTTTGCAACCGAACTCTATTGTCACCTGGCAAGATCTAGCTCAGAAGTTTTTGTCAAAATTCTTCCCTCCGTCCAAAGTTGCTAAATTGAGGGGAGAGATCAATAATTTTTGCTAGAATGATGGAGAGTCATTATATGAAGCTTGGGAACGGTTCAAGGAACTCTTGAGAAGATGTCCTCATCATGGCATTGAACAGTGGATGTTAGTACATAATTTTTACAATGGTTTATGTCCTACAACCAGAACCATTATTGATGCTGCAGCGGGTGGTACTTTTATGAGCAAGAGTGCAACTGGTGCTTATGAGTTGCTGGAGGACATGGCCACAAACAATCATCAGTGGTCTGAGGAAAGATCATCAGGGGTTAGAAAGGTAGCTGGGGTGCATGAGCTGGATACAATCACTGCTTTAACAGCACAAGTAGCCTCCTTGACAAAGCAGTTACAAAAGAGCATTGTATCTGCTAATGCGGTTCAAATGGCAGTTAGGTGTGAAATTTGTGGTGGTTCTCACTCTATCGATCAGTGCCCTATCAGTATGAATAATAACACTTCAATGGATCACGCTCAGGTTCAAGCAGTGGGAAACTTTCAGAGGCCACTCAATAATCCATTCTCCAATACTTACAATCCTGGGTGGCGAAATCACCCCAATTTTTCTTGGAAGAATAATCAAGGCCAACAACCTCAGTTTCAGGGCCAATTTCAGAACAACATGCCTCAGCCACCTATGCATCAAGCCTCTTCTTCACAACAGCCTAGGCCTCAACAATCAATGAATCAAGCTCAACCTGAGAGGCCTAATGAACTGCAAGCTGCATTATTGACCCTCACCAATACTCAAACTCAGTTTATGACAAAGACTAGATCTTCTATCAGAAATCTGGAAACACAAGTTGGGCAGTTGGCCAATATGCTCAATAACAGACCGTAGGGAAATTTGCCCAGTAATACTGAAGTCAACCCTAAGGAGCAAGTTCAGGCAATTACTCTGAGGAGTGGGAAGCAAACTGAGCAGCCTAGACCTCCACAGGCAGTGGTTCAGAATAAAGAGATGGGTGAACAGTTTGATCCAGCAGAGGTTACTGAAGACCACCAGCTTTCAGAAAGGAATCCGCCAGTTGTTAATGAGCAGCCAGTTCGAGTTCCATACCCTCAGAGGCTTAGAAAGACTACACTAGATAAACAGTTTTCTAAGTTTTTAGAGGTGTTTAAAAAGCTGCATATAAATATTCCTTTCGCTGAGGCCTTGGAGCAGATGCCTAGCTATGTGAAATTCATGAAGGAGATTCTGTCAAAGAAAAGGAGGATGGAGGACTACGAGACTGTAGCACTCACTGAAGAGTGCAGTGCGATATTACAAAGGAAGTTACCCCAAAAGCTGAGAGATCCGGGGAGCTTCACCATACCTTGCACCATTGGCAAGTTTGAATGCAAACACGCTTTATGTGATCTGGGGGCAAGTATTAATCTGATGCCCTTATCTGTGTTTAGAAGACTTGGCTTGAGGGAGGCAAAACCAACAATTGTCACTCTACAACTAGCAGACCGATCGGTGACACATCCACGGGGTATTATTGAAGATGTTCTTGTGAAGGTGGATAAGTTTATATTTCCAGCTGACTTTATCGTTCCGGACATGGAGGAGGATACGAATGTACCAATTATTCTCGGTAGGCCATTTCTAGCCACAGGCCAAGCTCTTATTGATGTTCACAAAGGAGAGCTTAAGCTTAGAGTTCAAGGAGATGAGGTGGTCTTTAATGTCTTCAAGGCCATGAAGTATTCGGTGGCTAGTGACAGTTGCTATAGTGTGGATGTGATAGAGAAGGCAGTCTCGAAGAGAAGGATGAATAGTGATGTCTTAGAGGCAGTATTATTGGGTGATGAGGTCAATGATGATGATGATGCTGAGATAAGAGATTGTGTAAACTGGATCAACTCTTTCTTGCCATACTGGAAGAAGTTTCAAGAATTAGCAGATGCACCTGATAAACCGCTAACATCCATTCAGCAGCCACCACAGCTGGAATTGAAGGTTCTCCTAGATCATTTGCGATATGCATATTTGGGAGAGAATGAAACTTTACCTGTTATTGTGTCAGCTGACCTGTCAAAGATAGAATTGGAGAAACTGTTGAGGGTTTTAAGGGAGCATAAATTGGCCATTGGGTGGACCTTGGCGGATATTAGAGGAATAAGCCCATCGACAGTAATGCATAAAATCTTATTGGAGGAGAATAGCAAGCCATCCATAGAGGCCCAGAGAAGACTCAATCCAGCCATGAAGGAAGTCGTACTGGAGCAAATTCTTAAATGGTTGGATGTTGGGGTGATCTACCCAATTTCTGATAGCGCATGGGTGAGCCCTGTGCAAGTGGTACCTAAAAAGGGTGGTATGACTGTGGTGAAAAATGAGAACAACGAACTCATTCCAACAAGAACTGTAACGGGGTGGCGGATTTGTATAGATTACCGCAAGCTCAACAAGGCAACAAGGAAGGATCATTTTCCTTTGCCTTTCCTTGATCAGATGCTTGACAGATTGGCAGGCCATAGCTACTACTGTTTCTTGGATAGGTATTCAGGGTATCATCAGATCGCTATTGCACCAGAGGATCAAGAGAAAACAACTTTTACATGTCCTTATGGCACATTTGCTTTCAGGAGAATGCCATTTGGACTATGTAATGCCCTTGCAACATTTCAACGGTGCATGATGGCCATATTTTCAGATATGGTAGAACGGTGTATTGAGATATTCATGGATGATTTCTCTGTTTTTGGCTCATCATTTGACCTCTGTTTGGGTAACTTGGAGAATGTGTTGAATCGTTGTGAGAAGGCAAATCTGGTGTTGAATTGGGAGAAATGCCATTTTATGGTGAAAGAGGGGATTGTTCTTGGCCATAAAATTTCAAGTGAGGGAATTGAGGTAGACAGAGCAAAAATTTCTACCATTGAAAAGTTGCCTCCACCAGTTTCAGTCAAAGGTGTTAGAAGTTTTCTTGGTCATGCTGGGTTCTATCGAAGATTCATAAAAGATTTCTCTAAAGTGTCCAAGCCTCTCTCGAATCTGCTTATGAATGGAGTTGTCTTTGATTTTAATGATGAATGTTTGAAGGCTTTCAATTTCCTGAAAGAAAAGCTTATTTCTGCTCCAATTGTGATAGCTCCAAATTGGGAATTGCCTTTTGAGTTGATGTATGATGCCAGTGACTATGCAGTGGGGGCAGTTTTGGGACAGCGAATTGACAAGGTATTCAGGTCTATTTATTATGCTAGTCGGACTCTAAATGATGCTCAGCTGAATTATGCTACTACAGAAAAAGAGTTGCTAGCTATTGTGTTTGCTTGTGATAAATTTAGACCATATCTGATTGGTAACAAAGTGATTGTCTACACTGATCACTCTGCCATTAAATACTTGATGTCAAAGAAAGATGCCAAGCCCCACCTGATTAGATGGATTCTTTTACTTCAAGAATTTGACATGGAAATTCGTGACAAGAAGGGCAGCGAGAATGTGGTAGCTGATCACCTCTCTAGACTTGAGGTGGAGGAGACTGAAAATAAGAAAGCAGTGCAAATCAATGATCACTTTCCTGATGAGCAGCTGTTTGGGGTAAGTGAGAATTTAGCTGTCCCTTGGTTTGCTGACATAGTGAATTTCTTGGTTGCCAAGATTGTGCCTCCTGAAATGTCGAAGCAGCAATTAAAGAAATTCTTTTCTGAGGTGAAACATTACTATTGGGAGGAGCCTATTCTTTATAGGCATTGTGTGGATCAAATTATCAGAAGGTGTGTTCCTGAAGAAGAGATGCAGTCAATTCTCAACCATTGTCACACTCAATAATGTGGAGGGCACTTTGGAGCATCAAGAACGGCAGCCAAGGTATTACAAAGTGATTTATATTGGCCTTCATTATTCAAGGATGCTAATGCTTTTGTCAAGACCTGTGATAGATGTCAGCGAACTGGTAATATCTCAAGGAGAAATGAAATGCCTTTACATGGAATTCTTGAAGTGGAACTGTTTGATGTATGGGGCATTGATTTCATGGGGCCTTTTCTGCCATCTTACAACAATGAATATATTCTATTGGCAGTTGATTATGTATCTAAATGGGTGGAGGCTACAGCAACAAGAGCCAATGACGGTAAAACTGTGCTTAATTTTCTTCATAAACATATTTTTACTAGATTTGGCACTCCCCAAGCTCTTATTAGTGATGAAGGGAAACACTTTGTGAATAAACAACTTGATGCATTACTGGCTCGTTATGGAGTTTATCATCGAAAAGCTTTGCCTTACCATCCTCAATCAAATGGGCAAGCTGAAATCTCAAACAGAGAAATCAAAAGTATCCTTGAGAAGACCGTTGACAGTTCAAGGAAAAATTGGTCGAAGAAGTTAGATGATGCGATTTGGGCTTACAGAACTGCATTCAAAACACCAATAGGCATGTCTCCTTACAGGTTGGTGTTTGGTAAAGTGTGTCATCTACCAGTTGAGTTGGAGCATAGGGCATTCTGGGCTATGAAAAAGTTTAATTTTGATTGGAGTGCAGCCAGTGAACGAAGGTCGTTGCAACTGAATGAACTTGATGAGTTCAGAAATGAGGCTTATGAAAATGCCAAGATTTATAAGGAGAGAACAAAGGCTTGGCATGACAAGAACTTAGTCAGGAAAGAGTTCCAACCAGGGCAGAAGGTACTTCTTTTTAATTCAAGATTGAGACATTTTCCTGGCAAACTGAAGTCAAGATGGTCAGGACCATTCACTATTGTTCGAGTCTTTCCATATGGTTCTGTGGAAGTTCAGGGCAACTCAGGTGATTCTTTTAAGGTCAATGGTCAGAGATTGAAACCCTACTTGGGTGGGTATGTTGATCAAGCAAAGTCGATCCTTCTTTTGAAGCCTCTTTGGAGAGGAGGTCAGCGTCCGGCTAAATGACGTTAACGACAACGCTATTGGGAGGCACCCCAAGTTCATTTAAGTTTTTTTTAAGCAATTTTAGTTGAGAAAATTTTATTTTATTTTAGTTTATTGTAAATATTATGGTTTTGTCATCGTGCAATACGTGGAAAAAAATGAAAAAATGAAGAAAAAAAATGGTGAAAGTGTGGTTTATACAGCAATCCTGCGACCGCAGGATGAGCTTGTTGCGGCCGCAGGACCAGAGAGCTAGGCGAAAATACAGCAATCCTGCGACCGCAGGATGGGCCTGTTGCGGCCGCAGGTCCAGAGCTGCACGCGAAATGGGGTCATTCCTGGGACCGCAGGAATGGTGTCCTGCGGCCGCAGGATGCCGTATTTCTTTAAAAAAAAATTATTATAATACCAATATTAACATCAGATTCTCTTCCTCTCTTTTCATTCTCATTTTCTCATTCTCCTAAATCTCCTTCTCTCATTCTTTCATCCTTTCATTTTTTTCAAGAGGCAATCTTAGGCCAACTCCAAAGTTTTGTATGTATTACTCTCCTTTACTCATTTTCACTCTCTCTCTTTTATCAATTACCATTGTAAGTCCCCTAACTCTTTCTCCTTTTAATTTCTACATTGTGTTCTTAAGAAAATTGTTCATGCTAATCTCTTGAATCCGAAATTCTGTGTAGTGTTTGATAAATATATGTTATTTCTGGATTTTTAAGATATTATTGAAACAATTTTGCATGTTGGTGGATTTGCATGTGTATTGAGACTCCTTGATTTTGGAATTGGGAAATTTTGACCTAATTTTGGGTCTGAATTTTTCTGTGTGATTTTGTGAAATTAACTTGACATTGGTGAAATTGAGAACTATAATTGCTTATTTTTATGTTCAATTTCATTGGGTCTTCCATTAATTTGGAGAATTTTGTCATTTTCTTATTATAAGGGGTCAATTTGGGGGTTTTGAAATTTGAAGGAATTGATCCTTGTTTGAGCTTGTTTTGAGTGGGTAATTTTATCAATTGAATATCGTTATCACTTGTGCAATTGGTACCCTTGAATAAATTGTTGGTGGAGTGTGCATTCCTTTGGGTTGTTTTGGTTCTTGAGTCATAATGTCTACTAGTAGAAAACACCCTAACACAGGAAAAGCTAAGAAACGTCAACCACCACCCCCGCCCATAGAAAATGAGGACGACCTAAATTTTGAGGACGTGTCTAGGTTTGTCAACCCAACAGCCAATTCTAGGTACGTTCAAGATAAGGAGCGTAGCCTCATTCGAGAGAGAGGGTTTGCTACCAATTGGAAAGATGAGTTTATTGTCCCTAAGGAGTATACATCAGTGATTAGAGCCCATAAGTGGGAGGTTTTCTGTGCACCTCCAATTGCTGCTATTATCCCTGTTGTCAGAGAATTTTATGCTAATGCTTTTCATCATGATTATACCTGGGAAGCAACTGTTAGGGGCAAAATTGTGAAATTTCACAGAAGTGATATCAATAAAATTTTCAAATTGCCTACCTTAGAAAATGATGAATATAGGGACTTACAGGATCAACTTTGTGAGGAGAGTACTTGGGACACTATCTTGCAAGCCTTAACCCCGCCAGGTACTGAATGGACCTTCAATGGCACTCATCGAGTGGGGTTTCCCTTCAACTTATTGACTAGGGAGAAAAGAGTGTGGTTGTATTTTATTTGTTCAAATCTGACACCCACCGAAGCCTTTACCATTGTCACACCTAGTAAAGCCGTATTGCTGTATGCTGTTTTACACAAGAAATCCATAGATGTTGGCAGCATTATTGCTGCTAATTTAAATGAGTGTTGTGTCACTGGTTATGTGGGGCTTTATTTTCCTAGCCTCATCACTAGTTTCTGTTTGCAAGCAGGGGTCCCCATTAATGACTTAGAGGAGAAACTGCCCCCTCTAATTTATGATCTGGTTAAGATTAACAAGGTCAAAACTTTTTCAGTTGATCCTAGTGCAGGTACTTCAAGGCATGCTGCTCGTCCACCACCAAGACCTCAGAATGTCAACCAAATGTTAGACACTTTAGTGTCACAGTTCCAACAGCACCACTTGTGGAGTGTCGGTGTGGCGCAGAACCAATATGCCTACAACCAAGCTTTCGCCACTCATTTTGGCATAGACACAAGTGGATTTCCACCGTTTCCACAACCACCTAATTTCGCATATCCTCCGCCTGAGGGGGATGACGAGGCCGGTCCTTCTTCCTGAGTCGAGTGAGGTAAGTTTCCTTTCCTTAGCTATTATTTAAACATTGGGGACAATGTTTTTGTTAAGTTTGGGGAAGGGGAATTTTCTTATTTGTGTTTTGTTTGGTGTTTTGTGTTGTGTGTTAGGGTATCTAGAGAGTCTGTCGAATCAAGATAATAATGATTAGCCGATGAGAATATGTGAATGACTTGTAATATAATTCGAGAAAAATATGCTTGATTGTAAAAACAATCCGTGTGCTTGGTTTGACCACTTCTTTGGATTACTTTAATACATTGTAAAATTGAATACTTGATCATGACTGGTAAATTCTTGCATTTAAATAAGTTTACACTTGCTGAATTGTGAATGTGGAAAAGATGTATGAACAAATTCTAGAACTTGCTTGCTTACTATTTGAGGCGAAATCATAGACAATGCTTGTTTAGGAAGATGATTTAGGTGATTTTTTTGGAACGTTTGAGCCTTTCAAGCCATCCTTGATTAATTTATCCTTAGTTACCCCTGTTTCAAGCCTAAAAGTATAACTTTTTATTGTTAACCACTTATTTTGAGCCTAGTTGAACACTTAATTATATTTTTTTCATTCCCTTGATTTATACCATGAGCATATAAACATATAAATGGGGATTGAATTGTATTGGGTGTTATTGTTTGATGTGGTTGTAACAATAGAAAAATAAAGGAAAGATTGAGAGGAAAATTTTGAAAAAGAAAAAAAAAAGAAAGAGATTGAAAATAAATTACACTTCTTATATTTGTTCAAATTGAAAAAAAAACATAAGTTTGGGGAAGTGTAGTTTTCTTCAAAAAAAAAAAACAAAAAAAAAAATACAATTAGTGTGAATTCCTCTCAATCTTGGAAAATAAAGGGAAATTTGGGATTGTTTGGATTACAATGTAGATATCAGGTTTGGGTTGTTTGGATTATGTGCTTATGGTATAGATGAGCCTAAATGACTATTTTATCTACCGTTACCTAAGCCTCTCAATACAAGCTTTAAAAGACCTTTTGATTCTTGAACATGCATTGATTTATATTAGTGGAGAATAATAAGTTAGCAAGCATATGGAAATTTGGGATTTGATGGATTGATGGTGAGAGTTCAGCATGTGTAAATTATTTTAAATATGATTTATTTACTGTTCATGATTAAGTAGACAAAAATGATCAATGGGTTAAGGTAAGTTGAAGAAGTGGTTGGATTGAAAATCTGGATTACTTGTCAGCTATTTTTCAAAAATTATATATGCTTGTCATTCATTAATTTTGAGGCTTTTAAAAAAATTGTGGTTATCTTGATTCATTTGTTTAGTGTTTGTAACGATTTGTTTAATTTTTCTTAAGTTTTGTTTTCTTTGCTCGAGGGCAAGCAAATGTTAAGTTTGGGGAAGTTTGATAAGTGAGTTTTAGACTCATTTATCTATGTGTTTTTCAGGTAAAGTATTAGGTGTTTGTTTTGTTTTGTTCTATTTTACGTTTGTTTCGGTATGTTTTCAGGTATCGAAGGACTTAGGTGATTTAGGTGTGGAAACATAGACAAAATGACAAAAAGTGGTGGAAATTGTGTTTCGGAGCACTTCCTGCGAACACAGGAAGTGTGTCTTGCGGCCACAGCTTCAGAGGAGTTTCACATTCTAGAGCATTCCTGCGACCGCAGGAATGGCATCCTACGACTGCAGGATATGCTTGAAAAAGAGAAAAACGCAGATTTTAATTAAGGGGTTTTTAGTCATTTTAAGCGCAACAAAACGGGGATTAGGTTAAAAATGACGACTAATTAGACAGGGAGAGGTGTTTTTGGAGTGCTGAACAGAGGGAGACGACGACGGAGAGTGGAGAACCCCATTGGAGGATCCATTCTTGTGTTTTTCATCATCTTCTTCAATTTTTATGTTTGTAATTGAATTCTATGATTGCTAGAATGAATATTATGGGCTAATTTCTCCTTTAGGGATATTATGTGAATCTTTTGGAAACCATTTTTATGGATTAATGCAAAATTCATGTTCTTCTTCATCTCTTTCAATTCCTTACAATCTGTGTTACTTGTGCAATTATTGATTGATCACCTCTAATTGTTATTTCATGAATCAAATTGAAATCTGAAAAGTGAACTTTGATATGCTTTGATTGTTTGGATGCAAATTCAATTTAGAACGAAAGTATCTAAATTGTTTGCCTATTTTACTGAGTTGCGTGTTTAATGCCGTCTTCATGATTCAACTTACCATAGAAATATAGGCAGTTGTCATTTAGATTGAATTTTGTAAATCTTAACCAGATTATGAATTGTTTTTGCAACTTGTTCTTGAATATGGAGAAGGGGATATAATTCTTGCATTAGGAAATAACAGGGTGGAAAATAGAGGATCATAATTGTCTTAATTTCATTTTCTCTGTTATTTTGTTTAAATTTTCATTTTGCTTGGTTAGTATTCTTCTTTGTTTGAAATCTCTGAAATTGTTTAATCAAATAGAATTAAAAAGATTGATTGATTGGTAATTGATAAATCAGTCCTTGAGGACGATACTTGGTTTTTACCATTTTATTACAAATTGCGACTGTGTGCACTTGCATAGCATATAAATTTCGCATCAAGCTCCTGCCAACTCAACTACGGAGGTATCGTCCGGGGTAGGGAATAATCGAGCCCCCACGGAGGCTCGAACCCAAAATCCTCGTAACGCACAGAATGTTCCTGAACCAGTTCGAGCAACCTCGGGGCCTTCTAGGCCCCGTAATGGATGGTAGCCACCATCACCCATAAGGCACCCACCATCGCCAATAAGGTATCCCTCACCAACTCGGAGAAACACACAACCGACTCAGGGTGATAGGGAAAGGCGAGCTGGGCAAAGACGTGGAAATGGGGAGACTGCTAAGGAGCATAGAGGTACCCAACCCACGAGAAGCCAAATGTCTCAGTCTCACATTATTGAGACGAGGCAACCGGCAAGGAATCCATCTCGAAATAACCGCCCAATGAGCCATGTCAGTGAAGGCTCAGGTGACACTAGATCGGTCAATATGTATGACTAGGGACGCAAAAATACTAGGAATCGAAGGGATCACCCAGATTTACGAGAACACTTGAACCATAATCATAGTAATGATAACCCCTCGAATCCAGATCTGAGGGATCATCTCAATGGACGCGAGAACCCTGTGCCGAGGCATGAAACTGGGGTTGTGATCTACTATAACCAGTTTCCACTGCTTCAAGTCAGACCCGCCGTGGATCCAGTTCAAGAAAGGATTGAACAACTGGAAAGAGCATTCAGGCTCTTACAAAATGAACGAGGTCGGGATCGGGATGAAGAGTTCGATGAAGAACTCGAGCCCTTTGCCCCTCATATTTCCAGCACCCCGTTTCCTCAAGGATTCCGAATTCCTCATGTCCCACCATTTGATTGGAATTCCGATCCATACAGTCATTTGAGTACGTTCAACACAATTATGTGAGCGAGTAATGTGGGCTACGAGCTTAGATGCATGTTGTTTCCAGCCTCGCTCACAGGGCCAGCAAAAAACAGGTTTGAGAAGTATAAGAGACATTTGATCGCTTCTTAGGATCAATTGTCTAGAGATTTCAAGAAGCAATTCAAAGCCATGGTCGGAATTAGGCCCGAGGCGTCTTCCTTGACCAATGTTCGACAGCAGCCGAATGAAACATTGAAAAGTTGCCTCACAAGGTTTAATTTGGAAGTCGCCTGAGCTCGTGATGTAGACAACAGTGGCCATTTAATGGTTGTCCGAACCAAAGTAATGCCTGGAACTCCTCTCTAGGAGGACATGCAGAGGAAGCCCGTAAGGTCCTTAACCGAGTTCAATCGACGAGCTCAGAGGTTTGTTAATGTAGAATAGGTGAGGTCAGCATTGAATATGACCTCTCAGCCCATAACTACAACAACAAACGCAAACTCTGCCTTGACCTCAACGGATCCTACGACCTCAAAACCCCCTAGGGACAACCCTTCTAAAAGGAAGAAGAAGGAAGGGAATAATCCCAAGGCAAAGGGGGAAATAAGAAGAAAGGGGAAAGATATTTCTCCGTATACAAGGTGTATACCGAGCTCAATGAGTCTCGGGAGAATATCTACCTGGCTAATGAAAACCAGGTGCCTTTCAGACGTCTGAACCCCATGAGAAACCAGAAAGCGAAAAGAGACTCCAACAAGTACTGCAGATTCCATAGAGATATCGAACATACAACCGATGAATGCAGGCAATTAAAAGATGAGATCGAAGGCCTGATCTCGAGAGGATATTTCAGGCAATATGTTAGAAATCAAAACCCCATCAGGCTTCTACCAGCCAGAGGGCAGCACCACCACCACCTGCCCAGAACAGCAACTCCCGAGCAAGGGAGGATGAACGACCCCCTCAAATTGATGGAGAAGATGTCATAACCATCTCAGGGGGACCACATATTGAAGGATTGGGCAGGAATGCCCAGAAACGATATGTGAATGAGTTGAAAACTGGTGATGGGACTCCTTACGAACCCGAACCCAGAGCTCCAAAACAGCAAAGGGTTGAATCTCAACCCATAACTTTTACTGAGGATGATGCGTCTCATGTACAATTCCCTCACAATGACCCGTTGGTCGTCACCCTTCAGCTCGCGAATAAGAGGGTACACCGAGTCCTGGTTGATAACGAGAGCTCATTGAATATCCTCTACAAGGCCACCTTAGAAAAGATGGGACTCACGCTTTGTGACCTTAAGGCTTGTGCAATGATGTTGTACGGCTTTTCAGGAGAAGGGATTGCCTGTATGGGATCCATCGAACTCCCCGTAACCTTGGGAGACTACCCGGTCTCGACAACCAAGATGATGGAATTCGTAGTAGTGGATCTGCCATCGGCCTACAACGTACTGCTCAAGAGCCCGCCCTAGTAGGGCTGGGGGAAATTTCGTCTGTAAGGCATTTGGCCATCAAGTTCCCAACTTCTAGTGGCATCGGGACACTGAAAGGAGACCAGCTTGCAGGGAGGGAATGTTATAGCATTTCCGTTAGAGGAAAGAAACGAGCAGGTGCACAAACACTTGTCATAATTCAGAATAAGGATGGGACAGTCTTCAAGATAGACGAAGAAATTGATCCAAGAATAGAGGAAAGAGCTGATCTCGAGCCGTTAGAAGAGCTCGAAGAGGTCAAGCTTGAAGAAGTAGTCCCTCCGAAAACAATGAAGGTAGGGAAAAATCTTCCGGAAAAAACGAAATAGCAATTAATTTACTTTTTGAAGAAGAACCAGGATGTTTTCGCGTGGTCACATTCAGACATGGTAGGGATAAGCCCGAATGTGATAAGCCACACTCTTAATATCGACAAGAGCTTCCCCCTGAAGCAGCAAAAACGAAGACTCATGGACGATGACAGGAAGAGGTCGACAGGTTAAAGGCAAATCTATTCATACGAGATGCCTTCTACCCGGATTGGGTCGCTAACCCGATGCTAGTTCTGAAACCTAACGGAACATGGCAAACCTGTATTGATTACTCAGACCTCAATAAAGCATGTCTTAAGGACTGCTTCCCCTACCTCGGATCGACCAGCTAGTAGATGCCACAGTTGGGCATGGACTTATGTCGTTCATGGACGCTTATTCTGGATATAAGCAGATTGCCATGCATGCCCCAGACCAAGAGCATACAAGTTTTGTGACAGATAAAGAACTATATTGCTACAATGTTATGTTGTTCGGGCTCAAGAATGCTGGAGCCACATACCAACGGCTCGTAAACATGATGTTCTCTGAACATATAGGTAATAACATGGAAGTTTATGTTGATGATATGTTAGTTAAATCTAAACATAACAATAACCATGTGGATGATCTCGAAGAGTGCTTTGCCGTATTACGGAAGTACAACATGAAGCTCAACCCCCAAAAATGCTCTTTTGGAGTATCATCGGGGAAGTTCCTAGGTTTCATTGTGAATGCCCGGGGAATAGAGGCTAATCCCGACAAGATCCAAGCGTTAATTGACATGCCCTCACCTAGAAAGCATAAGGATGTCCAGAGTTTGACTGGACGGATAGCGGCATTAAGTAGGTTTATCTCGAAATCTACGGACCGATGTCTTCCATTTTTCAACCTTTTGAGAGGGGCAAAAAATTCGAATGGACAGAGGAATGCGAGTTGGCATTTCAGGAGCTCAAAAAGCACCTCGCAGAACCTCCCATCTTGTCAAAACCTGTCACAGGAGAAATTTTGTACCTATATCTCGCTACAACTGAGCACACCATTAGTGCCATGCTCGTCTGAGAATAGCAGAAGGTGCAAAAGCCAGTATACTATGTCAACAAAAGGTTACTGGGGGCAGAATCGAGATACCCTTTAATGGAGAAGTTGGCTCTCAGCCTAATCCACTCATCTCGAAAGCTCCGACCTTACTTCCAAGCGCACCCCATCCATGTGTTGATCGACCAACCACTACGACAAGTCCTATCCAAGCCAGAAGCCTCGGGCCGATTACTAAAATGGGTTGTTGAGCTCGGGCAATTCGAGATCACTTATCATCCGAGGACAACCATAAGAGGACAGGCCCTGGGAGACTTCATAGTGGAATGCACTAGAGTGATTGACAATGAAGTTATAACCCCAGCTCGCGAGCTGTGGAAACTTTATGTCGATGGGTCTTCCAACGAAAATGGATCGGGGGCAGGAATAATACTAATCACCCCAACTGGGAGTCGATTTCACTCTGCTTTGAGATTTGACTTTGAAGCGTCAAATAACGAGGCTGAATACGAAGCTCTACTAGCAGGACTTCGAATAGTCAAGGAACTCAAGGCTAAGGCGATACAATGCTACAGTGACTCTCAGTTGGTGGTCAACCAAATCTTAGGGGAATACCAGGCTCATGGGACAAGAATGGCTGCATATCTAGAAAAAGCAAAAGCAGCACTCGAACATTTTGAATTTTACAAGATAGAACAGGTTCCCCGAGAGCACGATTCGAATGCAGACACCCTAGCCAGGCTCGCCACATCCACTGAGGTCGACAAGCTGAATGTTGTGCTAATCAAACATCTATTGACACCAAGTATAAGTGAGCCTGAACAAGAGGATGTCTGCATGATTAACTCTGAGCCAACCTGGATGACCCCGATAGTTGAGTACCTTGAAACCGGCATTCTCCCAGCAGAACGGACCAAGGTTCGGAAACTGATGTATCAGATTCCCAGGTACACTATTGTGGAAGGAAGGCTATATCGAAGAGGATACTCTATGCCATTACTCCAGTGTGTGACTCCACCCGAGGCTAAGAAGATCATAGAAGAGATTCATGAAGGATTCTATGGGGACCACACTGGGGGGCATAGCCTGTCTAAGAAAATTATACGCCAAAGGTACTTCTGGCCCACCATCAAAGCAGACTCATTTAATTACGTCAAGAGGTGCGATAAGTGTCAACGGTTTGCCACAATCCCTCGATCTCCATCTTCCAAGCTAACTATGATGACCTCCCCATGGCCATTTGCGATATGGGGAATTGACCTCATAGGCTCGTTGCCAACTGGCAAAGGCAGAGTTAAGTACGCAGTAGTCACGGTAGATCACTTTACGAAGTGGACCAAGGCCGAACCTCTAGTAACAATTACCTCGAAGAAAGTCTTGGACTTCGTGGTAAAAAAAATCATCTGCCGATATGGGATGCCAAGGAAGATAGTGTTCGATAACGGTACTCAATTCGATAACGACTTGTTTACCAACTTTTGTGAGAAAAATGGGATAATAAAAAGCTTCTCCTCTTTGGCCCATCCCTAAGCGAATGGCCAAGTCGAGGCTATGAATAAAACCCTGAAGAGTTCTATGAAGAAAAAATTGGAAGAAGCTAAGGGGAAATGGCCTGAAGAATTGCCCCAAGTCTTGTGGGCATATCGAACCACAACTCGTACTTCAACAGGACATACCCCTTTTCTCTGGCATATGGATGCGAGGCTATGCTACCAATCGAGGTCGAAATACCTACCATTCGTACCCACACTTATGATCAAGCCTCGAACCAATCCCAGCTCGAAGTAAGTCAGGACTTGATTGAAGAAAGACGGGACGAGGCTCAGCTAAACAATGCTACATACCAACAGCGAGCTACCCGGTATTTCAATAAAAAGGTTCGAGACAAAAAATTCAGTTTGGGAGATTCAGTGCTAAGGCGTGTGTTCTTGGCTACACGGGACCTGGCTGCTGGCGTTCTCGAGCCTAATTGGGAAGGACCTTATTAGATCGAATCGGTTATCCGACCTGGCGTCTACAAATTGGCGAGATTGAACGGGGATTCGGTACCAAGAGCATGGAATGGCGAGCATCTACGACCTTACTATCAATAGTGTAGGAACGATGTCACCTGTAACCGTGCTTGTTTATCTTTACTATGCTCTGTTAATGAATTGTTCAATTCCTAATCAAGTTCGTTTTCGTTTCAATATGTTGTACTTTTTGCAAACTCTCTTAATTTAATAACATATGGTCACACTCATAGGATATTAAGGGGGGCATTAGTGGTATATATACCGTTAGCTTGAAAAAATAAAATAGCATATACGAAAAGAATGAAAGTGTTTGGATATAACCAAATACGAGAGCTAAGATAGTTTGGACATAACCAAATTATTAAAGAATGAAAGTGTTTGGATATAACCAAATACGCGAGTTAAGAATGTTTGGATATAACCAAATATGCAAGCTAAGATAGTTTGGACATAACCAAGTTATTAATGAAAGTGTTTGGATATAACCAAATACGCGAGCTAAGACTGTTTGGATTTAATCAAATGCGCGAGGCGAGGTAATTTGGATAAAACCAAATGTGTGGTCTAGACATAACTAGATCAAAAATATTTGTGTGGATTACGAACCAAAAACACGACCTAAATAGGTTTGGAACAAACCAGCTAAAACTAATAGACAGAAAGTTGGAATATAAATAAACTACTTCAACTTAAGTCGAGATCGAGGCTGGAGTATCTTGCAAAAAGATAGTTTCGACCTCATAACTTTGGGGAGCTACCCGAGGACGAGGAAAAGTAACTAGAAAAGCAGGATATAACTAAACCACCTATATTACACACCATATAAGTACTTTCGAGTGCATGGTAAAAGTAAGTTCCGACCTTGACGAGTAACGGGATCGGCACGGATACGTCGAGTAAACTGTGCATGAATGCATTGAAGCTCGAGCTTAAAATCCACCGCGTGTTTGTATGAATAAACAGACATGAGGACACTTTAATATAAATTGCTTGAAATATTTCAACTTAAGAAACGTAAAGCAAAAATATTAAAGTAAAGTCAAATACGGTATTATAGATATCAAAAGAAAATAGCTTTTTCACGAGCTATAAATTGTCTTAGCCCCAGGGGCATAAAAACAGAAGATAAAAAAACTATTATAAGAGGTTCAAAGGGACACAGCCCTGGGTCGAGATTTAGGAGGAAGGATCGCCCTCCTTAGCCCTCTCAGCATCCTCTTTAGCCTTCTCAGCATCCTCCTTGGCCCTTTCTGCCTCCTCCCGAGCAGCCTCCTCCTCGTCGAGCCGAGCCTGCCATTTGGCCACGAGTTCTTCCTCAAAAGAGCCTAGGAAGCTGGTATCAAGATCGACGTTACTGGCCCAGATCCTGTACATGGCCAGGTCGACTGCCCGATCCTTCTTCTCCTTGAACTCTGCGAGAAGACGAGCCTTTTCACCCTCCATTATCTCGAAGGTGGCCATTTTCTCCTCCTCAAGCTTGGCGTTGATCTTCTCAAGCTCCACGAGCCTAGCGTTCACCTTCTCGAGCTCGGCTATCTTGGCCTTCATCTGCTCGGCTTCAACCTCCATCTTTGCCTTTGCGGCCTTGAGCTCGTCAATAAGCTTAAGTTGAAGATTCTTCGACTCTTGGGCATAGGACATGCTTGAGTAGACCTCATTGTTCAACTTATAGTTAAGCTGAGCAACAGCAACAAGAGACTGACACACACAAAAATCCAGTTAGAACACATGCTAAGCATAATTACAACAAATGGTAAAGTAAGATAAGTTACCACGATAGCGAGCTCAACACTCTTGTCATAAAGGGTGTTGCAGTCCCAAGCATTGTTCAAAAACTGCCACTGGGGAGCCTCGAAGCTGCTGATGCTCTGGCCTACCCGAGACAGGATGTCCGAGCCAAGTGTAGCTCCATGAGTCCCGACAGCATTGTCGACAACATACTCATCAACATGAGTAGAAATCGACAACAGGCACCCTTTGGACGCTGGCTTCTTCGGAGGAGGGCCGAGCATTGGGTGGACCATGATAGTAGGAGGCACAGGGGAGGCATCCGTGGTGGAAGCTTCGACCTGGGAAACAGGACCCATGACCGGGCTCATAACAGTGGGAGCTGGAGGAGGAGTCTTCTCAGTCCTCTTAAGGACCTTGGCGGGCCAATCTGACTTTCGCGAGCCTCTCGGGCGCTTACTCCTTTGAGCCCCCTCGCCACTGGAAAGCACGATGTCAAGATCAAAGTCCATAGCACTTGCATAATCGCACCACATCATAAGAAAGTCCAAGACACAAAAATTTAGCACAATGCAGACATGCAAGAAATAAAGGACAAGTAAAGAGGAACCTAACTGGAACTCTCCCCTGAGCTCGTGCTTGGTGACCACGTAATTCCCCCATCTTTAGAAGAGGCAAGAGGATCCCCTTCCCTATATGTGGAAGTCAACCTCGAAAGGTCCCTATAATCATTTGTCCCGTATTGAACGGATATTTCGTCCTATACCTCGTTCAGACTATACATAGTATCGTATTTCCCTAGCCAACTATCAAACCTATGAACCCTCTCATCTACCCAGGACCATACATAAAAGTGGTCCCTATCATCTTCACACAAGACTAATTTAACGGGCTTATGCTTAAGTAGCGAGGGAGACCATAAGTCCGAGCTCAGGATGATCGTACCTCTGTCGCTCGAGCTCGAGGCCTCGTCATTGGGCTCGTTCCCTGATTGCGGACTCCTACGATGTCGAGCTGGGGATTGTGGCTTAGAGTTGCGCCTCGAAGGAGGGCTGCTAGTTGGGAGAGGCACAAACTCCCACTTGGAGTATTTCTTGTTGGACCAGTCATTTGTGGACTGATCCTTTTCCAGGAGACCACAAGCTCGAAGCCTATCTTCATGAAGAAGATAAGAAAGGGAACGCCTACCGTAAGGCAATTGGAGCAAGGCCTCCTTGTGCTCCTTCATCTTATCGGTGGGTGTAGGTCGATGATAATTGGTTGGAGAAATGAACATATCATAAGGGGTTCGAACCTAAGCAAAAAATTCGAGCACAAAAAGAAGAAATTTTTTATACTTACGGATTTGTCTGAACGAATAGTATCTGGAAGGAGCCAGGCCATCTTTCCAAAAGAAAGCTATCTTGAAATTGGGGGGATGGTTGGGTAGATCCTCAAAGATTTTCTTCTCCTTGGGATAGCTTGAAAGATAGTTGAAGTCGTCCCCTCCCCGAGCTCGATAGGGATTGCTTTTCAAGCAAAAGAGATACAGAATCTCCTTTGGTGAAGGTCCTTCCCACTTTAGCTCGTGGTAAAGCAACCTCAGGGCTGAAAAAACCCTGTATGAGTTGGTGTTGAGCTGGAAAGGAGCAAGCCCGACAAAATCCAAAAAGTCCTTGAAAAAGGACTTTAAGGGCAATAAGGCTCCTGCCTTCATGTGCTCCTGGCTCCAAGCCGCATATTTTAACTTGTTGTCGGGATTACCATCTCCCGGGGCACGACAGCTTCGCTCGTGGGAGGTTGGAGCTCGATACCTCAGTGAGCCTGATAGTCCAATATTGTGGAGGTCCAAGATGTCAGAGATCTGCCCCAGTGAAGAAATTGAGCTCCAGTAGTGCTCGGCCTCGAAAAATTCTCCCTTCGAGGTGGGAATGGAGGTTGACTGTGAAGTAGAATGGGGGTATGATGGTTCTCCTATCAGTGAAAATTGGAGATTGCCTGGTTTGAAGGCGATTGTCACTTTAAGAGTGGTATCGATGGGGATTGGTCTAGGCTCAGGATCAGGATCTGGATCTGGGTAGATGGCGACCCTAAGTCTCTTCCTTTTCCTCTCCTCAACCTCGTCAATTTGACGTCGAAAGTGAGCTCGGGTGTCTTTTTGCTCGCGCTTTAGTTGGTGCTCCCGAATCAAACGCTAATTCCGAGTAAAAGGTGACTCCGGGCTCGGAGTTTTCAGTGAGTAAGGAATTGCAAGCTTTGACCCCCACCGCTTTTCTGAGTTCTGCGGCATCTGGCAAGACAGCAAAAGGGTGAGGGCCAGACGAACAAGAAATTAATAATAAAAATCAAGACAGCCTAAGCTCGAATGATCGAGACTGGAGCAAGCTCGATCCAAAGAACGAGATCAGGCTCGAAGCGTGTATTCCACAGAAAGGGGGGAAGGTGGATTTATTTTCGAAGATCCCGGATTTTCAGGGAAAAAAGTTGGCAGTTACTCAAAAAGTGATATTTTTGAGAAACGTGCAATTTATAAACCCTAATCTTATACCCGTTTCTTGGTCTACACGATATGATATTCAAAATCAAGACAACCCATTAAAAGAGCCATATTTGCATCATTCATGCAAAATCTGGGTTTGGAAATCCGTAATCTCAGAAGAACCTAAAAACTACACGATATTGACTAAAATATCCTAGTGCTAAACTTGTGTCCAAAAATGCTACTATAACATAAACATGCATGAAAAAACATAATGTACATGATCAAGAACAAAGACTTACACACAAATGCTTGCGGATACAATAAAAGCGACAACTGGAGGAGCGGTTGCAAGAATGATCTCAGGAATCGAAAAGGCCAAGGTTGTTTTGTCTTCTTGGTTTAGAGAACATGCAAAGAGGAAAAAAAAAATTTCGGCTCTGGTTTTTTCTCCCTCTGAAACTTAAAACGTAAAATTGAAGAGGAAGGGGGTGACACAACTATATATATGTGTCCCAAGAGGAGGTCAAGGGTCGAGCTAATCTGGGCCCTTGGCTGGATTTAGTATCTGATCCAATGGTCAGATGTGAATGTAGCAATGGCGGGCAAAAGCTGAAACGTGAAAGGACGTGGTGTGTTGAAAAAGTACTCAAGTACTCTGATTGAGCAACCCGTAGCTGACGCATGTCCACACTCGAGTGCAATTGGTGGTACAGTTTCCAAGAAGGGCAGTTCAAAAGTTTCCTTCTCATATGATTCGAACTGATACTTTTGAGGGGGCAAAATGTTACACCCAGATTTCGAGATAAGAGGTTATGACCCTGAAAACTGGGCTCGTCAAGTGTGAGCTCGAAATGCATGAAAACATCATATGGTCCAGTCGTAAAACCTCTGAAGTAAAACAACGACCTCGAGGATGTGTAACCTCGAATATTCTCTAAGCTCGCGACGGGCAATGGCACGACACTTGGATATATCTTTTACCGATTGCCTTCAAGCAAGGTGGTTTGAGCTCGGGAAGAACAAGCTCGGGTGTGGCAGCCTCGACAGTACCTACCTATCCCGAGCGTACGTGAAGTTGGGTGACAAGTTCGTGATTGACCCATAAGTCGTAACAGACTCAATGTCGATTGTTGATCTTGAAGACCTGATGAATCACCTGGGATAGCCCATTACGTATGAACATATTTATTGTTGTGTAATCCCAATATTCAAGGGATATCATTTAATCTGTTATCTGTTCTCGATACTCATGGGACGTTTTCGTGAATATAGGAGATAATGCATTTAATATCATTATTTCAATTGATATATAGAATATCTTCCCGAAATATGTGGGAATGAATTCTGCAACCTTCGCTATAAATAGAGAAGGAATCACCACTTGTAAAGGACCAATTTCTGATTTCTGGAGAGAAAGCTCTGGGTAATTCATCTCTGAAGAATTTCCAGAAAACTCCAAATCTTAATAACATAGACTCGTGGACTAGGCAGAATTAACTACTGAACCACGTAAAAATTCTCTTATTTCTCTTCATCATTCATTCGCTTCATTGTTTAATTGCTCTACAATTGAAGTTGACGAAAAACGGCGTCAACAAGTAACTAGTTATCCTAGTGGCAACATCCAAATCTGGAAAAAAATTATACGAAAACTTGAATGGATAACTAGTAAACCTGATACAAACATTCAAATTCGGAAAGAAAAAAAATAGATATGAAAAACGTGAATGGGTATCAGTTACCCTGATGGGAACATTCAAATCTGAAGAAGAAAAAAATCTGATTAAAATGTGAATGGGTAACCAATTACCCTAGTGTGAACATCCAAATTTAGAAGAAAACAAATAGATATGAAAACTTTAATGGGTAACTAGTAACCCTGATAGGAATATCCAAATTTGGAAAGAAAAAAATAGATATAAAAAACATGGATGAGTAACTAGTTACCCTGATGTAAACATACACATTTGAAAAAGAAAAAAAACTAATATGAAAACGTGAATGGGTATCTGGTTACCCTAATGGGAACATCCAAATTTGAAAGAAAAAAAAATGCATATATGAAAACGTGATTGTTATTAGTTACTTAATCCAAACAAGGAAAAAAAAATAGTCATGGTCTTTAAAAAAATGTGAAAAAAAAAAAGTTAGAACAAAAAAATTGATTTGAATTTTTTTTATGCATAGTAAAAAAATAAGTACAATAATAAAAAATGATAATAAATAATAAATTATTTTGAGTTAAAGGGGAGACGACTTAATAAGAATTTTTCTCCAAAAAAGTTTGACAAAGAGGAAGGAGAAATAAGACGCAAGGAGAAGAGAGATTGAAGAGATAAAAACTAAAAATAGTAAAATGAAAATGTATTTGTAATTTTAAATTGTAACATTAAATTATGAAAAATAAACATTAAACAATACAAAACAAGAAAATAGATTAAGTTTCCTTTTTAAAAATCAAATAAAAAATACTTAAATGACTAAAATAATCTCATAATTTAAATAAATTTAATTAAGAGTAAAATTATGACATAAACTAAATTTTATAAAAAAAAATATAGGCAAAAATAAATCCATAAAATTGAATTTAAAAAAAAAATCATAAAATAAGTTCTTTTGAAAAAAAAAAGTCACATTTTTGTAAATTTGTTAAAAAAGCAAAGATGTAATTTCTTTTATTCTTATTTATAAAAAAATTTTATAATAAAATAAAGATTATTCTTATATAAAGTATTTGTATATAAATAAAATTGATTTTTTTTTTAAAAAAAAAAGTCATAAAATAATTTCTTTTGAAAAAAAAAAGTTACATTTTTGTAAATTTGTTAAAAAAGTAAAGATGTAATTTCTTTTATTCTTATTTATAACTGGTTCAAATTAAAATAATTTTTTTTTATAATAAAATAAAGATTATTCTTATATAAAGTATTCGTAAATAAATATTTTACTATAAATTTTTATTTTATATTAACAAACCACATTAATTTACATTAAAATATTATTTTGTCAATTTTATAGTACTTTCAATATATATAATTTACCCAATAAACAACAACGGCATGCTTTAGCTATTTTTACCTCAACACAACTATACTTAATTGTTGAATTAGCTCTACTAAACTGTCCCTAGAGGATGTGCAAATTGCTTTATCTCTTTCGTTAGGATTTATAATTTTAACTTTAATAGAGGCACATACTTTGTTAACTGCCTTGAAGAAGTGTTATTCTTGAAGATTCTCAGTTGAGATTGATGCCAAGGTCTTGTATGATAACTTAATGTAGCCTAGGGAAGATTTATCCCTTTTTTTATGATTATGTTCTAAATATTAAACAAACTTTGTCTTTATTATTTAATGTAAGATTAGTTTATGAGTAATGATATATACACATAAAATATATATTAAAATATTATAAATGTGATATTATTTTTTTAAAAAATAAGTTTGATTTTAAATATAATTAGTTAAAAAAAATTATAATGTTGAAGTATATCTTTCATTACTCTTATTTCATACTCTCATAGGAAGGGAATAAAGTTTTCTATTCTTTAGCTAAGTTGCTTTAGGGTAAAATTTGGATGGAATTCAATGTTCTGGTATCTTTATAATTGAATGAAAGGAATTTTTTTTCTTTTTTTCTTAAAAAAAGTAAGAAAAAAGAATTGATTTAACACTTGTGATTAGTTTCTTGTCTTATTCGAGGAAATAGCCAAGTCAAAGACAATTTAATGCACCCAGAAAAAGCATACACAGTGTGCATGTTTGTTTGACAATTTATTTCCGATAGTTTTTATGACATTTGCAAAAATGAGTCATTCAAACTAATCAAGCCCCAAACAAATCTGTCATTTTCTTAACAAATTTGGGGGCAAGGTAGCTACTTTCTAGCCTTATAATGGGATATTATATAATTTGTTAAATTATAATGATAATGTAATATAATATTTTATAGTTTAGCATATTGACTAGGTATTCTTATCTATTGCTAATTGATTCTCTAACGTGTCTATATTGTATTTGGCTAACATATAACACATGTCTCTAAATTTCTTCATTAACATTCAGTGTGGATTTTCTTTTCCTAATTGCACAATAAAATATATAATTTTATTATTTTACTTTTTTATTTTATTTAAAAAAAAAGAAAACTAACTTGTTTTAATATTTTAAATAAATAAATAGAATAAATAGTATTTTTACCTCTTAAACTTTAACATTACTAGATTGTGCCCTCTAAAATATACCGTTAAAAAATTTCTCTTAGCCTATATTTGGTAGATTGGATAGAAAATATGATGGAGAGAAAAAGTATAAGGGACAGAAAAGGTAAAGGAAAGAAAGTAAATGTATTTTCTCTCATGTATGTTTGGTAGAAAAAGTGGAAAGAAAATAGAAAAAAATTATTTTATATATTTATTTATTATTGTAATTAAAATTGAGATAAGAGAATTGTTTTTTACACTTTTACCCCTACATTGGTCAACTATATAATACTCTAAGTTTACTCAACTTTTCAAAGTTATATTGGTCAATTAATTATCAATTACAAAACATTTGTTTCCACTCGGTTTTCTTTTTGATTTGGAGAGAAAATATTTCAAATGGGTCCCACCAAATTTTTTCTTTCCAATTTTCTTTTCCTCTCTATCTTCTCTCTTACCAAACTACCCCACTTATTTACTTCTCCCCACTTTTTTCTCAAAAACTTTCTTTCCTTCCATTTTTCTACTTTAACAAACAAAGCCTTAACTATTGATACTATCATATCTTTCTTCTGTTATGATTTGTATAAAATAATTAGTATTTTTACCCTCTAACTACTAAATTGTGCCTATTTTCATTATAAAATTTTAAAAATCTATTTTTCTATTAGTTTTTAAAAAAATTATTTAAAAATTTTAATAAAAGACTAAAATTATTTAAAATTCTTTTTAAATACATTTAAATTTAAAAATATTTTTTAAAAGAAAAACTAAATTGCTACAATTAGAAAAACATACTCCCTTCTTCTTCTTTATTTTTTTTTATTAATTTTTCTATTTACTTTATGTTCTTTCATTTTTGCCCCCTAAATTTATTTTAAAAATTAAATATAAATATATATAATCTTACAAAATTAAAATGTACTCATTTTAAAAGAAATATATAAAACTTAATTTATTAAAAATATTGGTAAAAAAAAATAATAGAAAGTAATTTAAAAAAATATATTAAAAATTGTGCCTATTTTAGGGAGCACTACTAGATTGTGCCCCATAAATTATATGGCCGGTTAAAATTTTTCTCTTAACTATTGATATTATCAGTTCATGCCCCTATTATGATTTGCATAAAATAATTTATATTTTTCCCTCGAATTTTTACAACTACCAAATTATGCCCATTTTCATTATAAAATTTAAAAAATCTATTTTTCTATTAATTCTTAAAAAATTAAAGAAAAATTATTTTAAAAAATTCAATAAAAGACTAAAATTATTTAAAATTCCTTTTAAATACAATTAAGTTTAAAAATATTTTTTAAAAGAAAAACTAAATTGTTACAATTAAAAAACATATTCCTTTCTTCTTCTTTATTCTTTTTTATTAATTTTTCTAATTACTTTCTGTTCTTTTATTTTTGCCCCCTAAATTTATTTTTAAAATTAAATATAGATATATATATATAATGTTACAAATTTAAAATGTACTAATTTTAAAAGACATATATAAAACTTAATTAATTAAAAATATTGGTAAAAATGAAAGAATAGAAAATAATTTAAAACATATATTAAAAAATAATAAAAAAGAAGGAATGTGTTTTTTTTATTTGTATTTCTTTTGAAAATTATTTTTAAATTTAAATGTATTTCAAATAAATTTTAAATAATTTTACTCTTGAATTTTTTTAAAACAATTAAGAATTAATTAGGAAAATAGATTTTAAAATTTTTATAATTAAAGAAGTACAATTTAATAATTATTAAAGTTTAAAAGATAAAAATAATAATTATTTTATATAAATCATAACATAATAGTATCAATAGTTAACGTAAGGTTAAAAATTTACAAAAGTAATATTAGGGGTGAGCATCTAAACCGACAAACCGCGGTGACCGACCGCACCGCACCATACTACACCGCAAACCGCGGTGTCAAAAGTGTAATGGTTCGGTATGGTTTGTATTTTAGCTAAACCGCGCGGTGCGGTGCGATGCGCGGTTTGGCGGTGTGAAATTTTGGTTTGCACCGCACCGCACCGCATACTTACAAATATATTAAAAAAAATAAACTTTACATATATATCATTTTTTATAGTTACCCAATATGAGAGATTTGTACATTTTTTTTGTGTTACACTGAACTTAATTGATAACTTGTGATGTTGTTTAGAACTTATTAAGGATTTGTTATGAATTAAGGATTTAGTATTTTTTAAAAAATTTAAATTTTGTTATGACATATTTTTTAACACAAACCGTGGAAAACCGCCCAAACCACACTGCAAAAAATGGTTTGGTTTGGTCGGTTTGGTGCAACCAAATCACACCGCATGGTGTGTTCTAGTTACTAAACCGCACTTGTGGCGTGGTGTATTAAAAAGTGTTCAAACCGCCCAAACCACACCGTGCTCACCCCTAAGTAATATCTATTCAAAAAAATAAATATGTTAGACGTTTCTCCAAGAGGCCAATATTTTGGTTGCTGGAGAGGAGAGGTGGAAAAACATTAGAGACAATGTTTGGGGTTAAGACTCTAATGACTCTCTGGAATCTGGATTTCCCCGAAACCAAACAGTCTCCTCCACGAAACCTTCAACCCACCTTTCTTGTCTTATCCACCATTTATTGACTTCCCAGTAACTTCGTAACAAAATAATAAATAATTTAATAATATTAGAGAAAAATAAACATGATTTTTATTTCCTCCCAAAACTCTTTTATTTTACTAATCATTACACAACACATTATTCAACGACGAAAACAAATCGTTCTCTTTCCTTTTATCTTCTTCTAATTTTTCTTTCCTTTCGTGTTTCTATTTTCTTCCAAATATAATAGTTTGCTCTCTAATTCCTACAGTGAAATGTATATAAATATATATAAAATAATAATTTGGTAAATTGAAAAAAAAAAGTATTAAGGAAAGATGATAATCGCCTTTTTTTTTATTTAATATATATATATATAAATATAAAACTAATAAAAGAGATATTTCTTTTTTCACAAAAATGAGAGAGATTTCTTTGAACTGCTGATTGAAGCTTCCTTAAAGTTCAGATAAGATGTGGGTAAAAACTCCAAATTCCAAAGTTATACATTTATTTGTTTATTTAATTTTTCTTAAAAAAAATATTTGACTGATTTATTATATTAAATTGCATGTCTTAAGTTAATTAAGACCGCGTACTGCTGCTGGGAATAATAGACGAAAATTGGTATAATTGGATCTCCCTTATGCTTGTTTAGTTTATTCATTGTCTCAAAATGAGCAAAACAACTCATCCTACCATTCATTCTTAAATTTACAATAAACAAAGCAAACCCATTTAATTTGATCAACCTCACAGACATCCCTCTTTCACTGTTTCTCTCTGTTCGATTAAGCGCCTGGTTCTTACGTTGAGGTATAATATTCTTCTATATCTTCTTTATTTGATTTTTGTTGTACAATTATTCTAAATTTGTCTGTTTGGCTGGTGAGAAAAGGGAAAGAAAAAGTGTAAATCAAACGTGTTAGAAATTATCTCTTTTTATCTGGGTCAATTCAATATTTTTTGTTTGTATTGAGGAAGACATGATAATTTAGGAACCAAACAGAACAGAAAAACAAGTGCAGGAATTTATGCTTCTTTCTGAATGTTTTGATGGATTGATGGATTTTCTCATCTGGGTATTTCTTATTTGTTCCAAAATATAATGGGTTTGGTAGTTTATTCATCAAAACCTGCTAGGCGTCCAATTTTCAGATTGGGCTGTTCTGGTTTTATTGATGTGATTTTTGGGTTATGCTAGCTATTTTGTTTGGTGATAGCAATTTAACTTGTTTTGTAGGGGTTTAAAGAGAATTTATATATTAAGGTAGCATGAATGAAAACTATAGCAATGTAAGTGCTAGCTCCACCTCGAGTTTAAATAGCAGTTCCCACGATACAGAGGATGATCAAACCATTGCAAGTATCTTAGCGGAGGAAGAGCAACTCAAAAATAACCGCAGGCTCGGGAAGAGGCTTTCTCATTTAGATTCTATTCCAGTATGTTCCTTCCTATATCCATAATTTTGTTTTACTTATTTAAATGATGAGTATATATGCATGTTTTTTGTGGTATATAGATTAGGAAAATTTTACTGCTAGAGAAACATGATGAGAACTATAAATCACAGTTTAACTGTGATATATATGGAGGCCAAATCTTAGGAATGTCTAAAGATTGACAATAATATTTCAAATTCATTGTCTGGTATAGTGAAAGATATTCGTCAACTCAATGAAATCTAGTTTGTTTAAAAATGATTCGTAGATGTAATCTTGAATTTTATGAAAGATATTGAAATGGTTTGGCAAGACAGAACTGAGAACTCTGCATGGGAGAAAGTTTTGTTAAGAATCAGAGGTTTGAAGTATTTCACCTAGCCAAACCGTTAGGGAACTATTTTTGGCATATTAGGGAACACAATTTAAAGTCAGGGATGATTTTTGATCGGTAAATTTTCAGGTCAATCAGACCTTTCCTGATGATATTACATAAATGTATATGTGTTCAATTGTGGTAACAAACTGCTGTTAAAATGCTCCAACCGTTTTGTTTCCACTAGCAAAGCATGCTTTAAGCGAAATATTGTAATCCTCCTTTTCACTCTCCACACTACAATCATCAACCTTTGTTAATGTTGGTTCCTGCTTGAATCTCCTTCCAGAACTTCACTTCATTGTTTGGCTTACCTTGAAAGGAATTTAATTGTTGCCCTCATGGTATGACTTTTGATAGTAATCTCCTTGAGATGACATATGCATTATAAAATTGGGCATAATATTGTTGTTATGATGTTACATCTCCAGCATTTGTTAGACTATTCCAAGATTCAGTTTTACTGTGACATTTAGAATTATCATACATATGCTCTTGTCCGTAGTAACAACGTCATCAAACTTACTCAAATCCAATTGACATGCCTAACATATGTTTGTGAGAATCTAATTGGGTAATACCCTTTGATTTCTTGTCTGTGAATCATACCTTATTACCATGACATCTGATTAATATGTTTTTCCTACCTGCCTGGGTGGCTACTGTATTCAGCAATATCTAAGAAGCATGGGAAAATTGTTACATATTTTTCTTCTATTATTGAGTAAGTCAAGTGTAGACTGGCTACCTAGTTCTCATCCATCACTGTGTTTGCAGCATACTCCGCGGATTAATGGGAATATACCTGATGTCAACGATGCTTCCTTAGATCATGAGCGGCTGTCAGAAAGGTAATTATCTTTGATCGATTACCAGATTTTACTTAAAGTTCTCTATTGTAATGTGATCATTTACTAAATAGTGACTATCTTTTCTGAGAACTTATATGACCAATTTGCTCATAGAATTCTTTTGGAGGAGGAAAAATGTAATTCTTACTAATTGTTTAAATTAAAACAAAATAAAAACTGAGATATCATTGTTGTTTTGTTTGTTCTTGGGTATATTTGATGTTGTGACTTGTGAGGGGTGTCAATGCTTGCAGATTTACTGGCTTGATATTAAGGAAGAAAGACAAATAAATTTGCAATCCGTTTATAGATATTAGCTGAATTTATATGTTATTATAATTAGTTTGAGCCCAGAATCACCTAAGCCCTCCTTTAGTGTGATTGTGTTCAAATTGTGAACCCCTACCAGACCCCAGAATATTCATACTATTTTTTTTTCTTGGAAATGACAGTAGTCCTTTCATGCAGATTGGCCACCTATGATTTAGCTGAACTGCAAATGGAGGGTGATGGGAATTGCCAGGTTTGGCTTAGGGAAAAAAACAATTTGTAGTTTGTACTTTCTTGTCTGCATGCCTTTGTTTATTTCTAGCAAAAAAAAAAAAATGCTTTAGTTTACTTTCCACATGGGATAGATTAAGGATTTTATGCTTTGTTTGTTGGTTGTAATTTCTCTTTTATTTTCTGCTGGTATATTTAGAAATTATTTGTTTGACTTGTGGCAGTTTCGAGCATTAGCAGATCAACTGTTTCGTAGTCCAGATTATCATAAGCATGTTAGAAAGCAAGTTGTAAAGCAGGTATGTCACTGATGAATCTCTTGGGATGCTTTACTTATCTATGTTACCACATTATGAGTACTGATGCCCGGATTAACAACGAATTCATTGGAATAGAAGTTTCTTTGAGTGCATTCTTAATCTAATAATACTAACAAGTTCATTTTTGACATATCTCCGGAAAATATCAATGAAGTCAAATGCAAGACATGCTTGGTTCTTTTTAAAAAAAATTCTTGATAGTTTGGTTGAGTAGTACTGTTTAGATATGAACGTGTGTGACTCCAGCCAATCTATTTTGATGTAATATCCTGGTTGTTCACTGTAGAATGGATATACAATTTGAGGAATACAATTTTTCCCCCTTCTTAGTGCATGTATTTTTTTAATATTTTCAAAGAGTCAGAAAATTTCTAATTTTATATTCCCCTCACTGCATGTGTTGCTGTTTGCCTTCTGATAGGCCACCCTTAACCTACGTGTATGCCAGGAAGGATAGAAGCAAAAAGAATGCCAATTCAGCAAAGGAGGAGTAGAGTTAGTTAGAGGGGAAATTGTTTGGTATGTTGGGGTATACGATAGAGCCGTAAGCCTTAGTATTTAGTGTGTTTGGTTAGTGTGAGAGGGTGTGCATTTTGTCTAAGAGTTTATTGTATTTTGGGGAGAACCAAGCTCTCGAATTCTTGGTATTTCAATGAAAAGGCTGGTTGTGAATTGTTTGAGCTACTGAGTTGATTGTTTTAGCTTTGTCATTCTGTGTTAACATATCACCTTCCTTAACCTTTTTTTTTTCAGCTTAAGCATCATCGAAAATTATATGAAGGTTATGTTCCAATGAAGTACAAAAGCTACCTGAGGAAGATGAAAAAGTGAATCATCTGCCTTGTGTTGTTGATTTATTTATTTATATTTAAGTAATTCAAGAAAATTTCTTTCATGTTACTAAATTTGATATTGTGCTAATCATTGTTCACTACTAGAGCTGGCGAGTGGGGAGATCACCTTACATTACAGGCAGCAGCTGACCGAGTAAGTTCACATCCACACTTATCTCCTCTCTAAGATTACTCAGGAAAATGTTTAATTCCTTACTATTTAATTTTTTTTTTTTAAAAAAAAGTTGTTTACTTCTTTGGTTCTTTGGAACTCTGATGAAGAATCCTAGCAACTAGATATTTGTGAAGGAAATCAAACAATTTGATAGACCACCTATCACATACGTGTACACAAGAGCAGAGAGGAAAGCAAGGGAGACACGTGGCTGAAATATTGTTAGGAGGGTTTTATTCTGTTAGATTTAGGTGCAGGAGGTATGGTGCACCTAAAGCAAATAGTAAATAAACATTGTATTGGGTGAAGGGATTTTCTTTTATGCGTATTTTTATGAATTGTATGAACTGAGGAGAGATTTCCTGGCTCTCGAATTCTAGGGGGAGATTTATATACAGTGAATATTATTTCTGCGTTTCCATATCTGTGTGTTGTTATTCTTTTTGCAGGAGTTTGCCTAACAAATTGGTACCAGAGCCCTTCTTCTAATGGGACCAAAAAAGGACGCACCTATGGAGGTCATCGAGGAGCGATTGGAAGATCTACAGTTGGGGTTTCGGTCGGAATTGATGGGGGTTCGATCTGATTTCCAGCACTTACCCCAAGAGATGGATACGTTGAAATCGGAATTTGCTTCAATGCAGAAGAAAATGGACTTCATGGTGGCTCAAATGACTCAGTTCTTCCAAGCAGCTGGGCAGCCCCGACCAGAGACGACTGCAGCTAGCATCGACAGACAGAGGAAGGCGGTAGAGGCAGAGAATTCGTCGGCGGCGGGACCAGGTACAAATGCTCCAGGTCCATCTTCCCATCCTCACTTCCACAGGTCCGATCAGTGGCCTTCGCCAGATCACCCACACGGTCGAGACTACCGGCCACCACGAATGGAGCTTCCGTTGTTCTCCGGCGACAATCCCGACGGCTGGATATTCAGAGTTGAGCGTTTCTTTCTTCTGAACAGGATGTCAGAGGAACACATGCTAGAGGCGGCAATCATTGGATTAGAGGGAGATGCTCTATCCTGGTTTCAATGGGAAAATCAAAGGAGGCCGATAACGTCCTGGATGGCGTTGAAGACATTATTGCTGTTAAGATTCCGCACAGTTCCAGTAGGTTCCACGGCGGAGGAGTGGTTGTCCGTGGTGCAGGAGACCACTGTCAAGGACTACCGCCTGAAATGGGAGACACTGGCATCTCGGGTCAGTGGGGTACCCGAACACATTTTGGAAGGGAATTTTGTTAAGGGGCTGAAGGAAGAAATCAAAGGGCCCTTGCACATTTTGCAACCCGTGGGCCTAGCCCAGATAATGGAGACGGCCCAACGTATAGAGGAAGGGCAACAATTGTTGCTATCAGGCCCAAATGTTAAGGTACCAGCTGCTAAGCCCACCCCAGGAAACACATCCTTTCCACGATACCCTCCCTTCTTCTCGTCCAGGAGCTTGCCGCCAGCTACATCCTTTGGGTCATCTTCCACGGCGCCGTCGTCCACCACGGGGGCTAAGTTGTCCCCGCCGATCAAGCAACCACAAGTGCGCCGGCTGACAGAGGCCGAATACCAAGATAAAAGGGCTAGGGGAGTTTGTTTCAGGTGTGATAAAAAGTTTCATAGGGGCCATGAATGCGAGCAGAAGACGCTGCAAGTTATGTTAATCATGGACGAGGAAGACAGTTCGCCAAATCTGGAATCACCACCAGCAACTCCAGACTCATCCTCAGAAGACACCACAGAAGAAACGCTTGCAACATTATCTCTCAACTCCTTAGTAGGGATCTCTTCTGCCCATACCATGAAGTTGGCTGGGAAAATAGGGCAGCAACAGGTCACTGTGCTTATTGATAGTGGCGCGACACATAATTTTATATCGTCGGAAGTAGTTCGGGCAGCTAACATACCACTAACAGAGACAACCTGCTATGGCATATTGCTGGGAACCGGGAGTAAGGTGCGGGCTGAAGGAATTTGTTCCCAAGTTACACTGGATTTAGGAACCTTACAAGTAGTGACTGATTTTTTGCCACTTGATTTGGGGGGAGCAGATGTTATACTCGGCATAAAGTGGCTTGAAACGTTGGGAAATATGCAAGTAAATTGGCGAACAATGGTGATGCGGTTTGAGATAGCTGGAACGTTGGCCACATTGCAGGGAGACCCGACTCTCTGTAAATCACAGATTTCCCTCAAAGTAATGATACGAACAGTCCAAAACGAGGGGCAAGGATATTGGGTGCAGCTGAGTTCTTTGGTTCAAGGGGACATAGAGCCGGCAGAGTTGGGTTCACAAGAAGAGGTGGCAGCAGTTTTGCAGAAACATGAAGAAGTTTTTAATATGCCAGCTGGATTACCACCCACAAGAGTTCGGGAGCATGCGATTACACTGAAAGAAGGGGTCGGGCCGATTTCAGTTCGTCCTTGCCATTATGCCCAGGTCCAAAAGGATGAAATAGAGCGTTTAATGGCAGAAATGTTACAGCCAGGAATTGTACAGCCCAGTACTAGTCCCTTCTCCAGCCCGGTGTTACTAGTCAAGAAAAAGGATGGAAGTTGGAGGTTCTGTGTGGACTATCGTGCACTGAATAGGGAAACAATAGCTGATAAATTTCCTATTCCAGTTATAGATGAGCTCTTAGATGAACTACATGGGGCCACAGTGTTCTCGAAGTTAGACCTCAAGTCAGGTTATCATCAGATTCGAGTAGCAGCAAAGGATGTAGAGAAAACAGCTTTTAGGACTCATGAAGGGCATTATGAGTTCTTGGTCATGCCATTTGGTCTCACAAATGCCCCCGCGACGTTTCAGGCGCTTATGAATGAGGTGTTCCGTGATTTTTTAAGGAAATTTGTACTTGTTTTCTTTGATGACATTTTAGTTTACAGCCCCACCATGGAAGCCCACGTTGGCCACTTGGAGTTGGTACTTTCACGGCTTCGACAACACGAGCTGTATGCCAATAGGAAGAAGTGTTTGTTTGGACAGCCAAGGGTGGATTATCTTGGCCATGTTATTTCAACGAACGGAATCTCAGCCGACCCTAGTAAACTTAAAGTTATGCAAGAGTGGCCGATTCCGAAGTCACTTAAGGCGTTGAGGGGTTTTTTGGGGCTGACTGGGTATTATCGGAAGTTCGTAAAAGGGTATGGTGCCATTGCAAGACCCTTAACAGACCAACTACGCAAAGAGGCTTTTGGGTGGAATGCGGAAGCGCAAGAAGCCTTCGAAAAACTCAAGGCTGCCATGTGTTCAGTGCCCGTCTTAGCGCTGCCAGATTTTTCAACCCCTTTTGTACTAGAGGCGGATGCGTCAGGAGCGGGTCTAGGGGCTGTATTAATGCAGCGACAGCGGCCAATAGCTTATTACAGCCAGGTTTTGTCTCAACGGGCTCGCACTAAATCAGTCTATGAAAGGGAATTAATGGCGATAGTATTATCTATTCGAAAGTGGCGCCCATACTTATTAGGGAGGAAATTTTTGGTGCGAACGGATCAAAGAAGTCTGAAATTCTTATTAGAACAGCGGCTGGTTGCTTCGGAACATCAAAAATGGCTGACGAAATTGTTAGGATACGACGTCGACATTCAATACCGACCGGGTTTGGAAAACAAAGCAGCTGATGCTTTGTCTAGGGTGTCGCATGCGGGGGAGCTAGCTGCCATATCAATTCCGACAGTGCTGTCTATGGCAGATTTGAAAGCCCATGTGATGACTGACCCACAGTTGTCAAAGTTGATTAAAGAGGTCCAAACGGGGCAAGCTAAGGAGGGGTATACTTATATTCACGGCTGTTTGAAGTACCAAGGCAGGTTGGTATTGCCTTCCTCCTCTCCATTTATTCCAATACTTTTACAAGAATATCATGGGAGTAACATTGGGGGACATTCGGGAGTCCTTAAGACACTTCAAAGGGTTGCTAGTGATCTGTATTGGCAGGGAATGAGGCGTGATATTCAAGAATTTGTTGCTGCATGTGCCATTTGTCAACAAAACAAGTACTTGGCTCAGTCTCCAGCCGGCTTATTGCAGCCCTTACCCATTCCAAATCAGATTTGGGAAGACATTTCCATGGACTTCATAGAGGGTCTTCCTCAATCCAATGGGTTTGACTCAATATTTGTTGTCATAGATCGTTTGTCGAAGTATGGCCACTTTATTCCTCTTCGCCATCCATTCTCGGCTACTACTGTGGCTGCCATCTTTGTGCGCGAGATTGTTCGCCTTCATGGAATCCCACAATCCATTGTATCGGATCGTGACAAGATCTTTCTTAGTTTGTTTTGGAAGGAACTGTTTCGTTTGCAGGGCACAACTTTGAAGCACAGTTCAGCCTATCATCCACAGTCCGATGGGCAAACGGAGGTCGTAAATCGTTGTTTGGAGACCTATTTACGCTGTTTTGTAAGCTCCAAACCTAAGCAGTGGGCTAAGTGGCTTCCTTGGGCAGAATATTGGTACAATACTTCTTACCATTCTTCCGCTGGAATGACGCCTTTCAAAGCAGTTTATAACTGCGAACCGCCACCTTTGATTCGCTATGAACCAGCCCAAACCCGCGTCTCAGCTGTGGAGTACAATCTGCAATCTCGTGATGAGATCATTGAACTTCTTAAGGTGAATTTACAGCGTGCCCAGCAGAAGATGAAGAACCAGGCAGACCGCAAAAGGCGCGATTTACAGTTTGAAATAGGAGATTTGGTGTATGTGAAGCTTCGCCCGTACCGACAGAGATCTTTGGCCAAACGCAGAAATGAAAAGTTAGCTCCACGTTTCTTCGGCCCATTTCCAGTAGTAGCGAAGATTGGGGCAGCGGCTTACAAATTACAACTACCACCGGAGTCCAAAATACACCCAGTTTTTCACATTTCACTCCTACGGGCAGCTCTTGGACATCAACAAATGGCAACTGAACTTCCCAAGGATTTGACAGAAGAATTAGAGTGGATTTTAGAGCCCGAACAGGTCTTGGATGTGCGCCCAGGGACCCAGAAACAGCAGCCACAAGCTCTAATTAAGTGGGTTAACTTACCAGCATTTGAAGCCACTTGGGAAAACTTTGATGTCATCAAACAGCAATTCCCCAGTTTTCACCTTGAGGACAAGGTGAGACTTTGGGCAGGGGGTATTGATAGACCACCTATCACATACGTGTACACAAGAGCAGAGAGGAAAGCAAGGGAGACACGTGGCTGAAATATTGTTAGGAGGGTTTTATTCTGTTAGATTTAGGTGCAGGGGGTATGGTGCACCTAAAGCAAATAGTAAATAAACATTGTATTGGGTGAAGGGATTTTCTTTTATGCGTATTTTTATGAATTGTATGAACTGAGGAGAGATTTCCTGGCTCTCGAATTCCAGGGGGAGATTTATATACAGGAATATTATTTCTGGGTTTCCATATCTGTGTGTTGTTATTCTTTTTGCAGGAGTTTGCCTAACACAATTCTAATGATGTCTTCTCTTACCTGTGGCCTTTTTCTATAATTTGATTTGTACTCCTATCTTGTTATTTATAACTTTTGAATGTTCTATGTTTTTTCTTGTTGGTTTGCTCTCTTAGATTTTCAATACTTTGGGAATTGATTGCTTTCTAAACTTCTATTTCTTTGTCTGCAGTTTGAAACGAAAATATGTTTAATCACCTCATTTCGAGACACTTGCTATATTGAGATCCTTCCCAAAGACAAGAATCCTACCCGAGGTATGTGTGGTTTGAATAAGCTGTCTTTTAACCTCACTAATTGTTATTTAATCCAGCATAATAAACTCTTTAGCTAACATTAACACCAACTGTAAAGTAGATTTTCTTCCGCTTGTTGATTTACATGCCTTTGGACCAAGTTCATATATTTCCCAGTGTTTAATAAACAAAGCTATAACTGATTTATATCTATAGTTGTTGCACCGAACTCTTTATACCCGGCCTACTGCCATTGTTGTCGGATACCATTTCAGAGCTGGTGCCAAAAATCAGTTGTCAGGTCTCTCTTATAAATGTATAGGCTGTGAATCTGTAATGGCACTATCAAGAAAATTCATCAATATAGTTCACTCACTTGCTGGTTTGGTACATGAAACCTCAGTGTTTCATCAGCCATTTCCGACTTATCAAAATTCTCTCTCAAAATGAAAATAGGATTTTTTTTTCATGTTTGGATTGGATTATGGATTTCTTGTTTTGCGTCTTTTCAGAGGTTTGGCTGAGTTTTTGGAGCGAAGTGCACTACAATTCATTATATGCAACTGGAGGTAATGTCTATATTTACCTCAACTAGAATTACTTGCATTTTCATATGCTTCTTTTTATCCTATTTGGTCTACATGCTGTCAAAAGAAATAAACTTTGGTTCTGATTCTATCAATCAACAGATGTTCCAACCAGAGCTCCCAGAAAGAAGCATTGGCTATTTTAGGCTGTTCACTTGACTTGGGTACGAGTTTAGTTTATGCTCTCTATTTTTTGTTTTGTTTCGTACAACATAGCCTGTTTGTTGTAATTAATGAGCATTGTATAGGTTTCATGGGCTACACGACAACTCCTTTGTAATATTCTACTTACTACTTACCGTAATATATAGTATTAATTTGTTCTTTTGATAGAATATCCAATATCAACACCAATTTGTTACCATGTTAACCTATATGGGTTAAAATTTCTACCATAATATAAAAATCAGGTGAAATAAATGAGCTTGAGTCACATATGTGACAAACAATAAGACAATAGTAAGGTGTGCTAATTTAGTCTTGTATTTTATTTAAGGGCAATGATATATGTACTTAAAATATGCACTCAAATATTACACACACAGTGACGTGTGACTGCTTTATAAAACAATGGGTCATTGTTTTTATAAATGTAATTAGCTAGGTTAAACTGTCACATCACTGGTTGTAATATTTTGGATGCACATATCATTACTCTTTATTTAAATACTCATTTATACCCTATGGTTTCATTTATACCAAAGTACATCTTGTGTTTTACTAAACTGTACAAAATATCTCCTAAACAAATTTTTGACAAAATTAATTTTAATAAAATAACAATACCCTCTTTATTTATTTAAGATATTTTTTTTCTAATTTTTAAATATTTTATAAAAAAAATATTTAAACGTATTTATTTAAGCAAAACAAAATATTGAAAAATATATATTATTTGACTTTTTGTAATAAATTTTTATCATTAAAGTATTTTTATTATTTATTAATAATAATTTATTCAATACATATTTTTAAAATATTTATATTTTATTTAAAAACAACATTGTTTAAAGGTTATCATAATATGTTAGAAAATATATATATATATATATAAATACGACGAGTATTATAGTCAAATTAAAATTGAGGACAAATAGTATCTTTTTTACCCAATTATGATCCTTGTAGAGTCTTACCACTTGAACTTTTTTTTTTCTAGAAAAAAAATCATCATAAACTATAGCAATTATTGCAAATGGGTCTTTTTGGTTGCATTATGTTCGTTATTTTAAATAGTGTGTTGATGTAGTAATAGTGTGACACTAATCTTGCGCAATTCAAAAGTTCATGTGGAAAATACATGCATAGATAGTGGTCTAATGACAAATTTCATGAATATGTATTTTCATTCCTAGAACTAATATTTATATGTTTAGTGTCAATAAATTGATTTTAGCTAGTTTAAGTTAGTTGAATAGAGCTCGCCACATCAGCAGACTATTTTAAAAAATGAATGAATGCAATTGAAGGGATACATTTGTAATGGTTGCTATAGTTGGGGGAATTTTTTTTAGAAAAAAAAAAAATTCAAGGGTCATAGCTCAGAGGAAAATCATATTTATCCTAAAATTAATTTTGGCCAAAACTTTCTTCAAAAG
This sequence comes from Humulus lupulus, assembly GCF_963169125.1. Lineage (NCBI taxonomy): Eukaryota > Viridiplantae > Streptophyta > Magnoliopsida > Rosales > Cannabaceae > Humulus > Humulus lupulus. The sequence continues at coordinate 99,670,130 of NC_084794.1, forward strand.
AGTGTTTTGTCCCAGTTTTGTAAAATATGAAGGTGTGATTTAATATTATTAAGTATGTGTTTGAAAATTATTGTATAATTAATAGTATTTAGTAATTACACATAATTCTCATAGGATATGTGTAATTGGGTTACTTTAATTACTTCTAATTACATAATTAATGTGCAATAACCTAATTAAGTAAACATGTCAAATATAATAATTATCTTAAATTGAATCCAATTCCAATTAGAATGTGGCTTTCCAAATAAAATCACATGTGTAAGTGTATATTTAAGCAAAACATATGGAGCAAAATTATATTAATAATAAATGAGTTTCACATCAAGCAACTTATTTTGAAACTAACTCATAACATGACTAAAGTAAACATGTGTGCTACAAAAATATATAGTAATTATTAATAAATTAATGTAATATCTATTACATTTAATCATGATTATATGTGACTTTTCGACCTAATTAGTGTTTAATGGTATTTAATCATTCGTGTCAAATAAGTATATTAAGATGCATAATTTATTGAATGGATCAATGTTTTGTGATGTGATGTACACTTACAACACGTTTAGTTGGCTTGAATAAACATTGGAATGGAATCAAAATTTTACTTTCATTGTCTGCTTTGTTCTTGAAAGCAAAAGAAAAGAACAAAAGCCTTGGAATGCCTTTCCATTGTAATCACAACTCCATCACTCATAGGAATAACTATTCCACTTGCATACCTATTGAAAAAGATTTCCATTACTAAGGATACAATAAAATAAAAGTAAAATAACTCTTGCACTCTTTCTTTCCCAAATTAAAGACTTGACTAATTTTTTTACCACTATACGAACCATCATCTCCCTTCCACTGTGAATCCTCCTCTCTCCTCCAATGTCATTGAAAAATGATTCTTCTACTCATCTTTTCAATACATTTACGGCCATCATTTTTAGTCAACTATAATTTAAATGATAATTTTTAATTATAGAAAAAATTAATTTAAAGTATTTAAAATAATAATATTATTTTGTTATGTATGAAATCATAATATCTTTTTAATTTTACTTAAATTTTGAATATTAAAAATATATATAGAAAAAATGAAGTTAAGATATTTTTCTTCAATACACCACTTATTAAAATAATTTTGATTCTAATATTCATTTTAGAATCAAACCAAACATCATAATATCATTCTTATTACTATTCTTATTCCATTTCATTACCGCCCTAATTTCATTCTACTTAACCAAACTGTTGTCTGTGTTTTCTCCGAGCGACACTTGGCACAAATTAAGTGCGATTAGGGTTCCACAAGCTAATAAAGTTCCTTGGAGTTTGTTTAAAGCACTGCGAGAGTTAAGCCCATTCTTCGCCACAGTTCACCACCACCGAAGGAGTACATCCTCCTCGAAGCATTGGTCCCCGAGGTCCATGTCACAGGGTGGTGCTCCAAGTCTCACTAAAAGACCATCTCCTCCCTGATCACCTCCTCTGAGTCTGTGAGGGCCTTCCTACGGACTAGGAGAACGATAGCCAGGTGTCAAGCACAATGTCCCTGGACCACAGATAGCTTTCTGACACCTACTGTCACATAGATCATGGTGTCGACTCTGTAAAAATGGCAAAATGGATGTCCCATGATCTCGCTTGACATGGGAAAACATGTAGCTACCATTCTGACAGTGTTAGAGGCGTTTCCCCCAACAAAATGGTGGCCCGACATTCCTTACTTTGGGCCCATCAAGATACGTTGGTGCCCCCAGCTCATTTACGTATATTATGTAGCAAATCTCATTACGGGAGAATAATTGTAATCAGCTCCAATTAATGAGTTTAATTTCCCCAGCAGCCTATAAATAGGGCTAGGGCACACATTATAAATGATCTAATTCCTACTTTCAGAGTGAGTCGACACACTGCCTGAAAACCATGAGAACTTGAGTTGTGCAAGTTCTTAAACATTCTAATACAAGTGACTTGTTGTAATGCCCTGAAATCCTTAAAGCGATTTAGTGGTTGGATTAGTAGGCCGGGAGGGCCATAATTGTTTAATTATGCCATTAATTGATTATATGCATGTTTATGTGAATTATATTATAATATGATGTTATATGCATGCATGTGGGTCCACATTTGATTGTTAGGGTATTTTGGTAATTTGGCTCGTTGAGGGCATATTTGTGTATTTTGGTGCGTATTGTGATTTATGGATGAGATCCCATTATTATGGAGATATATTCGAGCTATTCGGCATGAGACGGTCTTATATTATAAATTAGCGGTTTTGTCATAACGGGGTCAGTTATTGGGATATTGAGTAATGAGAATGTTATTTGATGATAAATTGGGAGTTATTGAGATCAGGAGGAAATTCTGGAATATTTGACTATTATGTCCCCGGGGGTGTTTTTGGGACCCCGAGCACTAGGTTTTATTTGAGGTTACTTAAGCCTGAAGTAGTTCGTCAGATATAACCGTACGTTAAAAACACTTTTTCTCTCTCCCGTTAACCTTTATGACGTTCGTGGCAATTTCGAAGAAATCTTGAGTTCTAGGAGTCGGAATCAAGCGAAGATCGAGGCATAGCGATCCTAGGAAAGATTAGAAGCTTCTTAACCGAAGGATTTAATGGAAAACAACCCAATCAAAGGTAATTTAAGCTTTAAGTTTTGAGTTTTTAGAGTTTCTAAGCTTTGAATTGGATTTTGTGAATCGTTGAGTTTTTTATTCATTTGAGCCTCGGGATTTGATGATTTTGGATCATTGGAATGTTTGGGAACTTTGATTTTTGGATTTGGAAGTGTTTAGGTATGTTTTTGGAAGGTTTAGGATGGGAGAAAACGAGGTTATGGCTGGTTTCTAGTTGGGGGCCGCGGCCCTGTTCTTGGGCGCCGCAGCCCAAGCTCGAAGAAGTTGGTGGAGGAATTTGGGCATGCTGGGCGTCACGGCACTGGGTAGTGGGCGCCGCGGCCCTTTCTCCTGGTGTGGCTGGGGGCCGCGACTCTTGAGTGGTTTTGAGGCCAATTGAGTGTTTTGATCTCGGGAACTTGGTTTTAGGCCTCAGGATCATTCCCACTACCCGGATCAGTGGGATTCGATGTCTCAAAGGCTAGATCTTGGTTCGGAAACCTTTGTTATTCATTTTATTGATGGTATCCCATATTTGGTTATGACTAGGTGACCACTAAGGAACTTAAAGGTTGATCGTTCTCAAGGGTTGTTCTTATATTAACTCTCGCTCGAATCAAAGGTAAGAAAATTGCACCCTGTGTATATGACATGCATGATTGTTATTGATGCATGTTGGTTGATAAATGTGGACATTGATTGCATATTAAATGCCTAGCAGAGCTTGCTTACTTGTGCATGGCACTCATTGGTCAGGAATGGCATTGGTCGCGTATTACTGACCTAAGAGTCAGAAACGGCATGAGCGTCCTAAACGCAGGGCCGATTAAAGATTAGATCTAATCGATATCAACGTTGAATGACTCTAGGAGCATTAATGCTGGACCGACCCTGAGGTCGATGAAACTTATAAGCGCTTGGCTAGTCTAGGACTAGTTACTCAGAGTCAGGGCCAAAGGCCTAGGTGACGGTTGTCACATGGCTAGGGAGCGGAATCCCATGGTTGTGACTCTATGGTCATGTGGTAGGCTATATTGGTGACTAGTGCATCGAACACCTATCTTGATAAGCTAGTGAAAGGATCATTTATTTGTAAAGCCCTGGTGACCCTATCGTCACATGGCTGGAGGGAACGGACCCCACCTTAGTGACTTTTCGACCGTCACTTCTTTATTTTGGACTGAAAGTCCTGAATGATTATTACGATCATTGTTGATACTATAATCATGTGTTATTGTGTTTTCTTGCTGAGCTTTGGCTCATGGGTGCTATGTGGTGTAGGTAAAGGGAAAGAAAAGCTCACCCAGCCTTGAGTGGAGAGCTTAGGTGGTGTTGTGTACATATGCGGCCGCTTGACCACCACGGCCAAGGAGTTCTTAGAGGAACTAGGGGGTTTACCCTATTTTTGCCGCTTAGGTCAGCGGGTTGTAAATTTAAACAGTAATGACCATTTTGAGTTGTAAATAACTTGTAAATGTTTTGATGGGCCCATGAATAGTTTTATATTTTAAATAAAATATATCATTCCCTTTTGATTGGTTTTCCACCTTAACTTGTTAATAACACCTAGAAGCACTTTTTTAACCAAAGAACTTGGGTAGCGAGTTAAATTCACGATTCACCGTAACGGTCTTGGGGTAACCAGGGCGTTACACTTGTGGTCTAGGGTTAATTAATAACCTTAACCACGTAAAAATTTGTGTTCCAATCTCATTCTCTTTAAGTTTTTGTGTTATTTAGTTGTTAGCAAAAAAGATAATCAACATTTTGGTGTTTTCATTGAGAGCTTGAAGAAAGCAAGAGTTAAAGTAATGGTGAACACCAGTAGAACTCTCCCTGAAGAAGACCTCCCCACCGCCGTGGGAGGAGAACAAGTTCGCCCACCTCCTACAACTATTTCGGAGGTCTTTGATAACGAAGGATACAACAAAGATGATGGAGATACTGACTAATTGATGTCATCTTTGTCCGAAGAGCCACCAGAAGTGGCGACGCTTAAAGATCAAATTGCCTCCCAGCAACGTGAAATGGAGGCACAAAAAGGCAATATTGTTTCCCTACAAGAGGTGGTGAATACCATGAGGGTCACGCTGGCAGCCCAAAGGCTTCAGGTGGATCTAAACATTGAGATACCACTTGTGCAGCAAGCTGGCATGCCATCTGCACGACCCGCTAACGTGCCACAAGAACAACTAGCTAGCATGCCCCCTGTACACCTAACTGGTGCACCCCTAGTGCACCCAGTTCCTCATGTGGGAGAAAGAGCTAAAGCTCACCACAAGCGGAAGAGGTCTGGAGAGCTTCCAAGCCGCTTGACCTTCTAAGTGTTAGTATTAAATATGAAAATCAGATTTGGCAGTGGAATGTGTTCTTTTAAAAAAATTATTAATACCAAGCAAGATCATACATATATAGATATATTAAATCAAACACAAATAGATTAGAGATGACCTCTTGTAGCCTATCAAAAGTCCACGAATCTTTTTGTATAAATCAACGATCTTCCTATCCTTATTCTGAAAGCTCACACCTTGATCTTCCAAACCAATCTTCAAACACACAAGGACGGGTGTGAGCACGTAGGATTCAAAATGTTGATTTAGAACTCACTAGATGGTACTCAACACATGTGATCTAGTGAGGTTTGATAGAGAGAGGATGTTGTGAATAGATTTCCATGTTTAGAAAAATATATCACTTTCTTATTCTGAGAGAGAGTCTTACAGTCAAAACTTCTGGAAAAAACAACTTCTTCGTGAAAAGTATTGCTTCTTTTCAGATTTATAAAGATAATTAACTAATTAATTAATCTTTATTTTATTTAAAATAAAACTGATCTATTTAATTATTTAATTTAAATCATATTTAAAAAGAATAATTAAATATATACAATTAAATAAACAAATTATTTGAAATTCAAAATTTAAATCCTAAGCATAGGAAAGTACAGTGAGTGGTGTGAGCCACATTAGGGTTTTTCCTAATTTTCTCGTTTGTTTATTTAATTAATATTTAAGACAATATATTTATCCCAAAATAAATATTAGTTCATTCAAAATTAAATTTATCTTAAAATATCAGTTTTAAATAAATAAATATCTTATTCTAAATAAGATAATTATTAATCTCTCTTTATATATTAATCCAAACAAGATTAATATTTATTTTATCCTATAGTTTTTTTAAATAAAACTATATAGTTAAATAATTAATTAATTCATAATTAATCAATTGCCCATAACTATCACATAATTATTTTCTTGCCCTGAAAAATTAATTCATTTGCAATTAAGTCCTTCTCTCTACAAATCTTTCTTTTGACATCCTTACCCTTGACAGTGTAGGACAGATGTGATCTAGGGACCATGGACTTATAATACGAAACTCCAATAAACTAGATTATTAATTAAACTCTTTATTCTAATAATCTTATTTATTAATTCCATGATTACTCCACTATAAATATGGAATTGCACTCTAAGTATTTATAGAATTATATTTATAGAGGATACTGTTGTAGTCCATTGATATAATCAATAAATGTAGTTTTGTCCTCCATTTATTGGTTCGTTTATTAGAGCTGGTCAAGAATACTGTATTACTCTTCTAATTACCTCTTGATCCTTAAGTACCATTAATTAACTAACAAATAAGTAATCTATAATCAAATTATAGATTTGAGCTAAATAACTATTCAGTTCCATAATCAACCCTTAAGGGAACCAATATTCAATCTGTTAGGAAAGTATGAATTCCATTATTGTAAATCATGTTCTCACCCATTCATGATATTGAATCTCAAAAACAAAAGTCAAGAGCCTAATTATACTAAGGAACCTTAACGAGTGAATCAAAAGATCCAATAAACATAAACAGGACTTCATGAATACTCAGGATTTAGACTGATCTACAAATGATCATCTATTATGATAAGAATTAAATCGTTATGTCAAATGATAAGTTTATAAAGACAATTAATTATCATTGGGCATATCATATATATCTCTATTATATACAACACCTTTACTAAGATATCTATCCACATCAATAATCTGAATCTAGATCACTTGCATCGTGTATGCTTAGTAAATCGCACTAGTAACTATTCATTTTAAAGATTTCTTACTTTAATATGTTACTGACTATTTTATTCATTATATATGATCTTAATTCTCTTGTACTAATACAAGATCAAATTCTCATGAATGAATAAAGAAATTTCTTGATATTATTATATAATTAATTCAAACAATAATTATAACATTCAAATATAATAAAATTGTACTTTTATTTAAATCAATAAAATGTCTTTACATGCTTAATCCCACGTTGCATACATGACCCATAAATGACTTTGCAGGAAGTGTTTTGGTAAACGGGTCTGCCAGGTTCTGTTTCGATGCTATCTTTATAACAGTCACATCACCTCGATGCACAATCTTTCTAACCATGTGATATTTCCTTTCTATATGCTTTTCTCGCTTGTGGCTTCTAGGTTCTTTGGAGTTAGCTACTGCTCCACTATTGTCAAAATACAGGATTAGTGGCTTATCAATATCTGGAACTACTTCCAGATCAATGTAGAACTTTCTCGACCAAACCGCATCCTTAGTTGCTTCACAAGCCACTATATACTCGACTTCCATGGTTGAATCTGCAATACTTGATTGTTAATACTTCTCCAGACTACAGCTCCTCCACCAAGAGTGAACACTAACCCAAACGTCGACTTACGACTGTCTTTGTCTGATTGAAAATCAAAATTAGTGTATCCAGTAGGGTTTAACTCACCCCCTGAATATACAAGCATATAATCTATTGTTCTCCTTAGATACTTGAGAATGTGCTTTATAGCAATCCAATGTTCCAAACAAGGATTTGATTGATAACGACTCACAATACATACTACATAGCATATGGAAAACCTAGTACACAACATAGCATACATCAGACTCCCAACTGCTGAAGCATAGAGATACTTTCTCATGTCCTCTTCCTCTTAAGGTGTCTTTGGACATTGCTCTTTGGAAAGAGTAATTCCTTGTCTAGTCGGTAACTGACATTTCTTGGAATTCTCCATAGAGAACCTTTCAAGCACCTTATCTACATAATTATCTTGAGAAAGTGCCAAGAGCTTGTTCTTCCTATCCCTTAGTGTTGTGTAAATTGATTTGATTAAAATGTGCAAGTGTACACAGTCACAAAACAAGTAATAAAGTAGTAAGTATTCAAGATCGTCTCCACAGGGATTGCAAATTAAAAAGTAAGCAAAACAATTACTAAACAATTGTAGAAAATTAAAAGTCAAGTGGTTGTTTATAGACTAAGCAAAATATTAAAATAAAATGGAAATACTGAAATTAAATACTGAACTGAACAAGAAAATTGAGAGAAATATCTGAATTGCAAAATGGACTTGAATTGTTGAATTCCCCTATATTATTCGTCCTGAACAAATTGCGAACGTGTTGCTGCAGCAATATTCTAGCAAAACTCCCAGGATAACAAAAAGTTCATTTAACACGCATAAAACTTTCCCAAATCTTATGACCTTAATTCTTCTACCTAATTAAACATATTCCTATGCAAAATCATATTTAAGAATGCAATCACAGCTCACTTCTCATATGTTGCACAAGGTAATTAACATATCCCTATATTAATTACTAACATAACCTAACCTAGATTATGACTTGTGTCATCCAAGTTTTTCCTATTACATTTAACCTTTCCAGCATTAAATATAATTAAAATAACTTGCCATTGCTGGCCAAACAACAACAAGAAATTAATTTAAGCACACTTGAATGATCAAGGGAGATTTTACTAAAATAAAGTGCAAGAAATTGATAGATTATAACATAGGGTTCATCAACAATCCAAGCCACCAAGAAATTAGTTCATGGCTGGTTTCATAAACAGTAATTCCCAATCAAAATAGCCCATAATATTCAGATTTAGTATCTAACTCAGAAATTAATAACAGAAAGTTTAAAAGAAGAAAGAATAAATCCAAATGATGCTTGAGCTTTCTATGCTTGACCTCCTTCTTCCTTGTTGGTATCTCAGCTTGTTTCTCTGTTTTTTCTGGTTTTCTTTGCCAAAAATGGCTACTGGTTGCTTGTTACGGCTGGAGCATTATTTTGGTATATTAGGTTTTCTCTTCCTTTCCCAAAAGTACCATAATGCCCCTCTTTTTCTCCCAAAACATCAAGTCTTCCTTCTCTTTTGTCCTTTTCTCCAATATGCTGATTATTTCCTTCTGCCACTGCCACATCAGCTGAAATGTGAGCTTGACTCTTGACTGCCACGTGTTCCCTCATCCAAAATACACTTGATCACAATGCTTCAGTTTTGCTGCAGCAATCCTGAATATTCAGCCATCAACACATAAATTCATCACAATAAATTCATATGCTAACTCATTCCTTTGTGCACATATTTATCCATGAAATCATTATCTATAACCCAATAGCTATTAAAAACTAAAAAATAATTACACTTATTAAAATAATGAAAACATCAAAGATAGCTACAAAAACTAAAAATAAACTAACATCACCCATGATTTCTTCACAATTATAAGTTCAAAAGCACATGAAATAACTCTTAATTCAAGAGTTATCACTTAGGATTTGGGTTCCCATAACGTAGCTTGCCTCGTCCAAATCTTTCATTTGGAACTTTTCAGCTAACCAACGTTTGACAGTGTCTCTACATCGTTGCAAATGAGGAGAATGTCATCCACATAAAGAACTAAGAAAATCACCACTTTTCCTTTGATATATTTATATACACATGATTCGTCGACATTTTGTTCGAAGCCATATGTTTTAATTGTTTCATCAAAGGTGATATTCCAAGATCTAGATGCTTACTTTAATCCATAAATGGATTTCAGCAACTTACACACATTTTGATCTTCCCCATCCTTGATTAACCCTTCTAGTTGTACCATATAGATACTTTTATCAAGATAGTCATTAAGGAAGGTTGTATTGACATCCATCTGCCATATCTCATAATCATATGTGGCAGCTATGGATAAGAGGATGGGAATGGATTTCAACATGGCCACAGGATAAAATGTTTCTTCATAATCAACACCTTCTCTCTGAGTGTAACATTTGACTACTAGCCTTGCTTTGAAAGTCTCCACTTTCCCATCTACACCTATTTTCTTCTTGTAGATCCATTTGCACCCAATGGGCCTGACATCTTCAGGTGGGTCCACAAGTTCCCAAATAGAATTGGAATAAATAGATTCCATTTCTTGGTTCATGGCTTCTTGCCATTTCTCCTTTTCAGGATCATCCATAGCCTCAGTGAAGGTTAATTGATCATCGTTGTCTGCATTAGAAACAAGGACATGTGCCTCATGTTCGTAACAAACAGGTTGAGTCACAATCCTCCCACTACGATGTTGCACTGAGGTTTCCTTTTCAAGAATAATGGTTTCCTTGGTTTGTCGTTTATCATTTAATGATGATGACGAAGGTGATGGAATCTTATCAGCTGTGAGCTCCTCCAAAACTACTTTGCTCTGAGGTTTATAGTTATTCATATAATCGTGTTCAAGGAAGGTCACAGTTGTTGAAACAAATACATTTTGGTCCTTGAGACTATAGAAGTAACCGTCTCTTGTTTCTGGAGCATAGCCCATGAAAATGCATACTTCAGACCTCGAATCAAGTTTCCCTGATTTAGGTCTAAGAACATGAGCAGTACATCCTCAAATGTGGAGATGGTGCAAACTAGGTTTGTTTCCATTCCACAGTTCCAGTGACGTTTTGCTTATGGTCTTAGATGGGACCACATTCAAAATGTAAGTCATCGTTTGAAGTGAATATCCCCAGAATGAGAGAGAAAGTGAAGAGTAGATTAACATAGACCTGACCATGTTCAACAAGGCCCTGTTTCTTCTTTCTAAAACACCATTTTGTTGTGGCGTTCCAGGTGCTGTGAGTTGGGATAGAATACCATGCTCCAGCATGAAATCTTTGAATTCTAAATCCAAATATTCATCACCTCGATCTGATCGAAGTATTTTAAGAGTCTTACCTAATTGCTTCTCAGCCTCAACTTTGAATTTTTGAAACTTACCAAAGGTTTCAGATTTCCTAAGCATTAGATAAGTATGACCATATCTTGAACAATCGTCAATAAAAGTGACGAAGTACTCATACCCACCTCTTGCTTGTAAATTGATTGGACCACAAACATCGCTGTGTACAAGCTCCAAATGTTCTTTAGCTCTATTGCCTTTTGCAGAGAAAGGACGTTTTAGTCATTTTGCCTTCTAGACAAGATTCACAAACCAGAAGAGTTCCAACTCTTAATTCTCTCAGAGGTCCATCTTTTGTTAATTGATTTATCCTATCTAGTCCTATATGACCAAGTCTAAGATGCCAAAGGTACATGTCATCCTCATTTGAAATTTTTTGTCTTTTGTTTCCTTTCGTTTTAGCTACTTCAAATAATTTCGAGTTATTTAGCGTTTGTTCAATAAATGAAAATGTTAGAGTTCAAATATTCACTGGCATGTCTAAAGAAAAATTAAGAATAATCAAATTATAAATAAAATATTCTAAAGTCAATACATGTAATAAAATTAAAAATACTAATGGGGCTGTTCAAACAAGCCTTCGAGAAGATCGAGTTGACAACAAGTGATCTTGCCTCGTGCACTTCGACCCTATATGGTTTTTCGGGCGAAGGCTTAATCCCATGAGGCAGATCAAGCTACCAATGAAACTTGCAGAGGTTCCTAGACAGGCCTTCAAGTACTGCACATTTGTGGTGGTGGACTACTCCTCCGCCTACAACGCCATCTTGGGCCGACTAGCCTTCGTGGAGTTTGGTGCAGCCACCTCCATCAAGCACTTGTGCATGAAGTTCCCCATAGACTCAGGGATTAGTACAATTTTCAGGGACTAGAAAGAGTCTCGCCAGTGCTACAACGTGTCCCTCAAGCACCCGACAATGGTGATTGTGGCAGCAGCTCCCGAACAACCTCATCCAGAAGAGATAGAAGTCCAGGTTGTTCTCGAGGAGCAGGAGTCCAATGAATTGGATCCCAAGTTTGGAGATAATAGGGCGATAGAGCCCTTAGAGGAGATCGAAGAGGTTATCCTTGATAAATCTAACCCATAAATGAAAACAAAGGTTGGGAGAGAAGCCATGGTAAGCTTTCTCCGCAAGAACCAGGATGTCTTCGCCTGGTCTCATGTAGACATGACGGGTATCAACCCCCAAAATTATTTTCCATGCTTTGAATGTAGACCCCAATGTTGCCCCAGTGCAACAAAAAATAAAGCTACTTGACCAAACAAGGGCGGAGGCCCTGAAAGCGGAGGTTGACAAGCTTCTAGGGAATAGGTTCCTATGGGAGGCCCAATACCCCAAATGGTTGGAAAATCTGGTGCTGGTCCTAAAGCCTAACGAAACCTGGAGGACCTACATCGATTTCACCGACCTCAATAAGGTTTGCCCCAAAGACTGCTTCCCCTTGCCAAGGATTGACCAGATGGTGGACACTACCTCCGAGTACAAGATTTTAACATTCATGGAGGCCTACTCAGGGTACAATTAGATCTCCATGCATGTTGCAGACCAAGAGCACACCAGCTTCCGAACAGACAAAGGCATCTATTGCTACAAGGTGATGCCCTTTGGCCTGAAGAATGTAGGGGCCACTTATTAGAGATTAGTGAACAATATGTTCACTAATCTCTAATAAGTGGCCCCTACTATCTAACTATTTTCTTTTAATTATTATTTAATGCTTATTTATTCAAAAAATATATAAACGTGATAACTTATTTATCAAATTAATTAAAGAATAAATATCATTTCAAATTCAAATCCAATTTGAATTATCAGGAATATCTTTTTCGCATTATTTAAATAAATAAAACTAATTAATTCAAAATTAATTATCTTAATTATTTAAATGCTATATTCGAAAATGTCGTTTTAATTAAAAAATGATTTTTTTGAAAATATAATTAATTAATTTATTAATTTCAAAAATTAATATATTAATTAATCAATTTGTCTCAATTACATATTTGACCCTGAAGAACAAATTTCTTCAAAATATGACATTTTCTTGATTTTTCTCAATTTCAACTCTTACCTTGAATAGTGTTGATAGAACCATCTCAGGGACCTATGAACCTATAATTTCAAGCTCCAATAAATTTAGATTATTAATTAAAACTCTTTAATATAATAACCTTAATTTATTAATCTCAATATTATTCCACTAAAAATATGAAAATACACTCTTGTAATTATAGACATTTATTTATTGAGTACTTTTAAATCATAAAAGCATCCATCGATTTAATCACTACATACAATTCAATCATCTATTAATGGTTCATAATTAAAGTAGGAATTAATTACTGTTTAACCTCTATAATTATATATTATTTCCTTAAGTACCATTAACTTTACTTATGAATGTTAATTCATAAACTGATTTATGAATTTGAGTTCAATAACCTTTCAGTTCCAAAAGTCAACCCTTAAGAGAACTATTATTCAATTCCTCTTGGAAAGGTATAGATTACATATCTGTGTATTATGTCCCCAGCCATTTACATCAATGAGTTCCCAAAACAAAAGTTTTCAGCCTGATCATTATGAAAAACCATAACGAGTGAATCAAATAATTCATATGACATAAACAAGAGTTCATAATAACTTCAGGATTAAGATCAATTTGTATACGATCATCTTATTGATATGTTTAATTAATACTTATAAAGTAAATTGTATTATTAATTATTAATAACATATTGGGCCATGTTCATGTATAACCACTTTATACAAAGTACATCCACTAAGATGTCCTACTACATCAGTAATCTGGATCTAGCTTACATGCATTCATAATACTCGTGAACTGTACTTATAGTATTTAATCCAAAGATTCCACATAACTTTGTTTTACTGTGAACTGTTTAAATTTGTTCCCTACAATCTTAATCCTCTCATACCAATACAAGATTGTAGTCACAAGAATAATAAACAAACAATATATGCAAGAATTCATTTCATATATTTATGTCATAAAATATTGTTCAAAACATATGATTTAAAGGGCACTAATCCCAACACTTGAAAGCTCAGGTCCTATTTCCAAGCACATCCCATCAAAGTGCTCACCAACCAACCTCTTAGATAGGTCCTCCAGAAGCCAGAGTCCTCCGAGAGACTCCCTAAATGGGCAGTCGAACTTAGCCAATTCGACATAACTTACCACCCGATGACCGCCATTAAGGGACAAGCTTTGAAAAACTTCATCGCGGAATGCACTGGGATAAACGAAGGGCATGTCCAACGAAAATGGGGTTAGAGCAGGATTAATTTTGGTATCCCCCGAAAGACACAGGATTTACAGTGCCCTGAGATTTGGATTTGACACCTCGAACAATGAGGCTGAATATGAAGCTCTATTAGTTTGATTACAAGTTGCTCATGAGCTTAAAGCTGAGGGACTTGATCGACTCTCAGTTGGTTGTGAACTAGGATCAGAGAGTACCAAGCTCAGGGGACCAAGATGGATGCCTACTTGGCTGAGACCAACAAAATGTTGCACAACTTCAAGAGATTTACCATCCAACAAGTTCCACAGGAACAGATTTCCAACGTCGATGCTTTAGCCAAGCTAGCCACTACAAAGGACATGGAGATGATCAATATGGTCCCAATTGACTACTTGGATTCTCCAAGCATCGTGATTCCTGAGGAAGTGGAGACAGTCCAGCATCAGGATAGTTGGATGGCGACAATGACAAAATATCTTGTCTTCAGAAAACTACCGTTGAACAAAAAAGTTGCTAGGAAGCTGCTCTATCAGGCTCCTCGGTATGTAATCATGGATAACAAATTGATAGGCGAGGATATTCACTGCCGTTACTCCGATGTGTGTCCGAGTAGGAAGCCAAACTCATCCTCCGAGAAATGCATGAAGGTTTCTGCGGTGACCATGCTAGGGGGCAAAGCCTCGCCAAGAAGATTTTGCGACAAGGATATTTCTGTCCCACGATGAATAGTGATTCAATGGATTATGTCAAGAGATGCGAAAAATTCTAACGATACGCTAACATCCACCGAGCTCCTCCTAATGAGCTCACTCATATGACAAGTCTGTGGCTATTTGTAATTTGGGGCATTGACCTAATAAGCTCCTTGCCCATGAGAAACGGAGGAGTAAAGTATGGCGATTGTGGCAATCGACTACTTCACAAAATGGGTTAAAGTCGAGCCTCTCGCTATCATCGCCTCTAAGAAGGTGCTGGACTTCATCATTAAAAATATAGTTTGCCACTACAAGCACCCGAATAAGATATTCTCTGACAATGTCCTATAATTTGACAATGATCTGTTCACTAATTTTTGCGAAAGACACGGAGTCGTAAATAGCTTCTCCTCTGTAGCTCATCCTCATGCAAATAGACAAGTGGAAGTTGTCAACAAGATGCTTAAAGCCACTTTAAAGAAAAGGTTGGAGAAGGAAAAATATGCGTAGGCTGAGGAACTGCCTAGAGTACTATGGAGTTATCGTACCACTGCTAGGACGTCCACCGACCATTCACCATTCACCATTCTCCATAGCCTATGGGTATGAAGCCATGCTCCCAGTTGAGGCTGTCATCTCCACACACCGACGAACGATGTATGACTCGACTACCAATCATGCTTTACTTCAAGAATCATTGGAACTAGTTGAAGAGCTCCGAGAAGCCACCCAACTCTGAATAGCTTCCTACCAACAAAAGGTTGCCAAGTACTTCAATTCTAAAGTGAAGGATAGAAAGTTTGAGGCCAGGAACTTGGTTTTGCGATGAATTTTCCTAGAAACTCAAGATCCAAGTGATGGAGTTGATCCCTCATGCCTAGAATGTCGAGCACCTTCGATGGTATTACCAGTATTGCAAGCAATCATATGTATTTTCACATTTTATTACTCATGTAGCCTATGGAAAATTAATGAAAATTGTGTGCACAAAACATGGTAGATGAAATTCAGAAAATATGTTTGTATTTTTTGTTGTTTATTTTATTTAAATTTTACTACTCGAGGACATACTCGCTCGCAAACCCGGACAAGTGAATGCAGACCTCAGTCTCCTATCACTTGGGGGGCATAAGCAAGGAGTGAAGTTATCCTACGAGAATAGCTGCTCGCAGAGTAAGACCTAGGGAACTCAACAAGCCTAAATAACTCATAAAAGGGACCTATATGGGGTACCTTCGAGTAAATCTAGCGCTAAAAAACCTAAAGCCTGAGAACTCAGGTTACCTCCCAAGGACCAAGCACCAAGGATCAAAGCTAAGTTTCCGAGGACTAAGAAAAAGGATCTCAAGTCCCAAGTTGCCTAAACTTGGGCATACAAGTCCCAAGTTGTCTAAAACTTGGGCCCACGAGCATAGTAGATAAATAAAGGTTAAATTAAGTTGACTTTTTGTAATAACGAGTTACATAAGTTGATAAAACCTTGTATTTTTTTAAGTCCAAATTGCATTATTACTAAGCACTATATGCAAGTGTAAAAAGTATAAAGCAAGAAAAAGGAAAAAAATATGCAAATAAAAGCCATTGTATTAAAGATAGCATTTATAAAATTGTTTAGGGGCTCAAGCAATTAATTTGTCTTTGACCCATAGAAGTGGCTCGCAGGCCACAAAAAATAAGTACAAAAGGAAACAACCTAATCCTGCTTCGGAGAAACCTCCCCGACAAAGTCAACTATGGGGTCAGCCTCAGAAATCTGGCCGATAGCCTTGGCAACTTTAGCAGTAGCGGTCGCCGCCTGGAGGTGCTCCTCAAAAATCGCTCGAGTTGCGTCAGCTTCTCCAGTAAAGTTGAGGCCAATGTCCCGTTTGTGAAACCAAGTCAAATAGAAGGCATTCTCAGCAATATTGTCGATCTCCTTCTTGAGGGACTCAACCTTGGAACATGCGACCTGATGCGCCTTCCGCTGAGATTCTGCCTCCTCCGTCACCCGAGAAGCTACCTCTTGAGCCTTTGAGGCCTCACCCTTTGCCAATTTGGCATTCTCCTTGTCCAATCAAGCCTTCTGAGCCGCCCGAGCAGCCTCCCCACGAGCTTTGGTGGCTTCCTCTAGGGCTTAAGTGACTTGCTCCTAGGCCTTGGCGGCTTCCTGCTCGACCTTGCTAGTCTCGGCTTTGGACCCCTTGTGTAATGCCCTAAGCTCCAGGGACCGTTACGGTGTGTCTTTTAAACAATGCTAAACTCGCTAATTGAGTCATTTGGCCATAATTGTGTAACTAAGTATGATTAGCGGTTTAGGATTAAAAAGTTTGGTTAAGATATAACGTTTCACTAAAACATTTACTTTATACATTGGGATCCCAAAAATATAGTTTAAAGGTTTATTACAACAAAATATTTACAACCAGTCGTCCTAAGCGGCAAAATAAGGTTTAACCCTAGTTCCTCTTTAAACCCTCGGCCGTGGCGGTTGAGCAGTCGCATATGTACACATCGTCACCTAAGCTCTCCAACTTAAGGATGGTCTAGCTTTCTTTTGCCTTTACCTACACCACATAGCACCCGTGAGCCAAAGCCCAGCAAGAAAACTCAATATGCTCATAAACAAGTAATAATATGTTACTAAGTCATAATAGGCATGCCTAGCAGTAATAACCCTACTCATGCATGCAAGCAGGTACAAATACATGTTTGTGGAGTCTTGCGCTCTGAGTAGATGACTTATAAGTCTCCCTCTCTGAGGTAGATGACTAATAAGTCATTCTTTGAACAGTTGACTAATAAGTCACTCTCTAACTAGACGATTGATAAGTCTGTCTCAGTCAGATGACTGATAAGTCTGTCTCAATCAGATTACTGATAAGTCTATCTCGGTCAGATGACTGATAAGTCAATCTCGGTCAGATGACTAGTAAGTCCATCTCGGTCACATGACTAATAAGTCTATCTCGGTCGGATGACTGATAAGTCTATCCCAGTCAGAAGACTGATAAGTCTATCCCGATCAGATGACTGAGAAGTTCATCTCGGAGGTCCCATACCCTCCTAGCCATGTGACGTGTAGGCCACCTTAGCCTCTTCGGCTCTATCTCTAAGTAACTAGCCTTTAGACTAGACAAGCACTTTTAGTTTTCATCGAACTTGAGGCCGGTCCGGCATTAATGCTCATGATGAGTCATTCAATCCAGATGTCAATTAGATCTAATCTTTATTGGCTTGTGTTAAACACGCTAAAACCGTCCTTGACTCATAAGTCAATGCCATACGACCAGTGCTCGGTACTACTGCCGAACTTGACTAGTAAGCACAGCTTCATAGTTAATACCGACACCATTGCCCATTCTGACTAATAAGTCAGTGCCATTCACAAGTGAGAAATATTTGTTAAGAATTTTATATGCAAACAATGTCCACATTTAAACATTCAACATGCCTCATGAATAACCATGCATGTCACATATGGGGTGCAGTTTTCTTACCTCTGGTTCGAGCGAGAAATAACAAATGGACGACCTTTGAGAACGATCGATCCTTTTGATTGCTTAGCGGTCACCTAGTCATAACCAATATAATCTCCGATTAATGAAATCCACAATAAAAGGGTATTGACTTAAACCTCACTCCCGGGACCCCGATTTGTACCCAAACGGTGAGTAGATTTGATCCCGAGCCTTAGGAATTGAAACCCCAAGCCAAAAACCCTTAAAAACACCCAAAACATTCATATGAGAAAACAAGGTAGCGCTACAGCGCTACCCCCCTAGCGCTACAGCGCTACCCCCCTAGCGCCCCAGCGCTACAACCAGGGGCATTTTGCCTTAACTAGCGTTGTAGCGCTACCCTTTGGGCGCTATGGCGCTAGGACCAGGTAGAATTGGCCTTGGTTCTTCCTCCTTTGAATCCTCCATTTCCAACCTGATTCAAAAGATTCCAAACACCTTTTAAATCCCCAATTGAACCCAAAAACCATCTACACATGTCCTAGGCATCACAACCCAAGTAACCCTAGTCAAAACTCTCATCAAATCCCATTATCAACCTCAAAATCTAGCTGAAACTAAAATAGAAAAATAGAGCAAGAACAAGGGTTTTAATGGCTAAAAACTCACCTCAATCTTAGTAACACACCCTCTTCAATGGTAAAGCACAACCCAAAACACTCATGGCTTGGTTCCCTAGCTTGGTTTCTCAAAAAGAGCTTCAAAATTCAAAGAGAAATGGAAGAGAAATGGTGTACGGGAGAGAAGAGAAGTGATGCTCTATTTTTGCTGCAGCTT
The DNA here is from genome assembly GCF_963169125.1 of Humulus lupulus. Taxonomy (NCBI): domain Eukaryota; kingdom Viridiplantae; phylum Streptophyta; class Magnoliopsida; order Rosales; family Cannabaceae; genus Humulus; species Humulus lupulus. The sequence goes on from NC_084794.1 coordinate 99,689,054, forward strand.
AAGGGTTATATCTATCCTTAAGGTCAAAAGACCAAAATGCCCCTAGGTCAGTTAAAATTCTCTTACGGCCACCAAGGGCAAAACCGTTCTTTCGCGCCTATCTCGTTAATCATAATTAGCGCCCTCCAATTCTCGTTATTCTCAACATTCTCAAGTGCTAATAAATCATATCCCATTACCCTTTAATTCCCGGTAATGTTCTAATCCTCAAATCACCCCGAGACTCACCCCGAGTCTCGAAATTAATCCCGTTATGACTAGACCGATAACTTACATTCAAAGATCGTCTCATGCCGAATGGCTCAAACAAATCCACATTATAATGTGGTCTTATTTATAATTCACCCACATGCATGAAAATATACAATTAGGCCCTCAACGGGCCAAATTACAAAAATGCCCTTATAATTAAATGTGGACCCATTAGCATGCATTTATCATCATATAATAATATAATTCACATAAGCATGCATATAATCATTTAATAGCATAATAAATTAATTATGCCCCTCTAGACCTCCTAATCAAGGTCCTAAACCTTATTAGGAAATTTGGGGCATTGCACCTTGGCCTCCTCTATAGTCGTTTTGGCCTCCTCAACCGCCTTATTTGACGCCTCCTCAAGTGCCCGAGAACGTGCCTTCTCCTCCTCCAAGGTTGCCCTCAGTTAGGTCAGCTCATCCACTCGGGTGCTAGCATGTGCCTTCAAAGTGGCCAGCTTGTCCTTAGATCACTGGAGCTCAAAGGACTTCTCCATCATTATGTCCCTGAGCCTTTGGGTCACCAGAGGCAACTAAAAAGGAATCAAATCAAGTCAGCCAGTGTAAAAAATTACTAAACAAGAAAAATGCTCGAGTTATGGAGAAAGAACTTACCCTAACTGTGGCATAGCGACACGTAGAAATGAGGGATGCCTCATTGTCATCACCCAGTTGAGCGAAGCTGCGAGCGGTCAGCTCACACATCGTGGAGATGACCTCTTGAATAAGCTCTATGGCCAGCGGAGCAACAACATCGCCGAGATTCTCGACAAAGAAGCTCTCCAACTGCGCCTAACCAATTGGTGCCTTTTGAGATCTCTCCCTTAGCGGCTTGAGCTGACGAAGGTAATCAGTTAAGGCATAGAGAGACCAGTTACCCTCCTCCAAGCGAGCATCGAAATGCTCCACCATGGTCTTGTACCTCTTGAGAAACGCCCCCTCATAGCGCTTCGGGTACACTAGTAGGTGGGGGAGAAGTCGATCTCACGACCAATTGCTTGGCAGTGTGAGCTGAATCGCCCAGCCTCATTTGATCTTTAAGGAGAAAAACAAGTATCAGTGCTTGTAAAAACAATAGAAGCAATGATTGTAAAAAAACAAAATAAATACTGGTAAAAACAAAAGAAAAAGATCAAGTCGAGAGCATGTGGGCTCCTCGAGAAGCCTTACCACTTGAAGGCTCCTCTGGGTGAAGCATCGAATGTGCGAAGATCCTCATAAGCCTCCCCATCAACTGAGTGGTGTTAGTCTCGTATTGGAAAAACCACATCACTTGGAAGGATGTCACATCATCGAGAGGCACGAAGCCCCAAGGCAGTAGCCGTCTCTTCAAATGGTGGAGATAGAAATCGATTAAGTCCTGGTAGTCTTGGTACTCCTCCCGAGTCCACTGACGATCCGATGCGAAGAAGCAAAGGAGAAACCCAAACGTGCTCAAGAATTACCTCATCTCCCATAGACTTAGTATTTTAGACAAGGATTGGGGATTTACCTTGATCTAGGGAGGATGAATCAATTCCTGCTTGAAGCTCCTCCTCGAGCTCCTAGTCTAGACGAGCTTCTTAGGCTGCTCGAACAGCCAGAGCGTTCTCATGACGCTCCTACGCAAACCGCTAGTTGTACTGGGCCCAAGCCATCACGTCCACCCGGTCTAAGTTGACTGCGGCTTAAGCTCGTGACTTTTTAGAGTTCTAAAACCTGGTCAAAGGCCCAGAGGCCCTAGGTGGACCAAGTTCTCAACAATCACTAGTTGGCTTAACTCTAATGCCATGTCCGGGAGCTCCTTCATCGCTTGGAAGTGCTCCTGGTATACTCAGACGTATGGGGTGCGATGAAAGGGACCTAAACAAAGATAAACAACTAAGTATAAAGATTTACGAAGATCGGAGAATGAAAGCTAGGAAGACAACAAAAACTTACCAACCCTGGAGAAGTCCAAGAGTAAGGTAGGATTGGTCCAGAGTGGGAAACCACTGGTGAAAAAGAAGTGGTCCTTGAACTCTTGGGCATGGCTTTCGTTTAGATGTAGAGCCTTATACTGGAACTGGGAGTACTTCATAAGGGTGCAAAACCCATCCAAGTCGCTTCCTCTCTTCTTAGGGCACGCTCGGAATCAATAAAGATATAATATCTCCGTTGGAGAGGGCTCAGGCCACCTTTGGCGCCTATACAGGACATAAGGACCGCGAGGACTCTATATCTGTTTGGGATAAGTTGAAAGGGGAGGATCCCCACATACTTCAAAATATTTACAAAATATTGATGGAGTGGCAGAGTTCTTTCCGCTTGGAAGTGCGACTGCTCCAGACCCCGAGCCCGTGGACACTCTTGTGAGACCTCTCCGTCTCCCGACAAGGAAAATAAGGCAGCCCTCGGCATATAGGCCATAATGGGACACGATGCTTGTCAAAGCATCTAAATTCCTCAATTTACTTGGGATCTGCTCTGCCTCAAATTCTGAGGCTGTGTAACACGACGTTTCATGAGGGATGGGGGGACATTAGCCTCCTCCTTCGTCAACATGTGCACCACCACCAGTTGCCTCTCCACCACTAGAGAAGCCTTCATCCTGGCCAAGTGCTCCATTGCCCTGGCCTCCTCGGGTTCTCATCCTCCTTGTTCTTAAGCCGCTGTCTCTAATTCTCTATCGAAGCTGTAGAATCCGTGCTGGTGCAACTCTCAAAGCTCCTCAAACATATGAAATAAAACAAAGCAGTCAACGTTTTCACCCAAAGAAAAATGGCCAAAACACAAGAATACCCTAAGACAATTTCTCGGGGACAAGAAAAACAAGAATTTTCTAAAAAAAAAAAAGAGTAATCCCAAAGCCCCAAAATGGCCCCAGAGACACCATCGAAAGCTCAAGAACATAGCCGGAATCTGGGAATTTCTGAGAAACCAATTTGGCAATAAGAAAAGGTAAAAAAAGGCCACTTACAGTCCGTTTTAACACCAACAATGGCCCAAAGTGAGGAAAATAAGAGGCAAGTTAGCCTCTAATCCTAACGAAGCCAGTGGTCGAAAAAAAGAACCCAAATACTCACCCAGAAATTCAAAGAACAAAGGAAAGCATAAAACAAAGATTATCAGTGACAAATACTTACTCGATATGTATTAGAGGTATGTGTTGAGTTGAGTTCGAACGTAAATATACCGCATCCGATTTACTCAAAAATATTGTTATTATCTCCAACTCTCCATAATCATTGAATGGAGAAATTTGGGATTTGGTATAATGGGTTCTCTGTGAATGGAGGATTTGGATCTCTGGAAATTAGAAATTTTCGAATGCAAATAAAGTGAAAAGTGGAGTGGGAGGAAAAAAAATTGAATTTATAACCCCAAACATGGGTGAAAAGCAACTCGATCTCAATAGTTGATTGCCTAGGGAGTAGGTACTCGCGCGTGATCTGACGGTCACACAAATCAAGGTGAAGATTGTACTCGAAAAGGCAAAAGGACATCTCGGGTACGGAAAAGACTCCTCATTACATGACATCGATTGATGGACCCAAAAATAGGGAACCAACACGTGGCACCCCCATTTTTGGAAATTTCAGGTCTCGAAGACATCCAACTGTCTTGACCTGAGCATGAATCTCTCGAGAATATTCCTCTCAATTGAAGTCTTCACAGCTTTCGAGGACGAGTGAAGACTTGGGGGAAAATTTTGTTTGTGTTTTCTCTGAGCAACACGTGGCACAAATTAAGGGTGATTAGGGTTCCACACAAGTTGATAAAGTTCCTTGAAGCCTGTTTAAGGCTCCGCGGGAGTTAGCCCATTCTTCACCACAATTCACCACCGCCAGAGGAGTACATCCTCCTGGAAGCATTGCTTCCTGAGGACCCTATCACAGGGTGGTGCTCCAATCTCACTACAAGACCATCTCCTCCCTGATCACCTCCTCTGAGTCTGTGAGGACCTTCCTTCAAACTAGGAGAATGATAGCTAGGTGTCAAGCACAATGACCCTAGAACATAGACAACTTTCTGACACCTACTGTCACATGGATCGTAGTGTTGACTCTGCACAAACAACAAAATGGATGTCCCACGATCCCTCCTGACATGGGGAAACGTGCAACTACCACTCTGATAGTGTTAGAGGCGTTTCCCCCAAAAAAATGGTGGGCTGACATTCCTCACTTTGGGCCCACCAAGATATGCTGGAGCCCACCAACTCATTTAAGTATAGAATGTGTATCTATTATGTAGCAAATCTCCATTAAGGGAGAATAATTGTAATGAGCTACAACTAATGAGCTTAATTGCCCCAGCAACCCATAAATAGGGCTAGGACACACATTGTAAATGATCCGATTCCTACTTTTAGAGTGAGTCGATACGCTGCTTGAAAATCAAGAGAACTTGAGTTGTACAAGTTCTTAAGCATCCTAATACAAGTGACTCGTGGACTGGAGTTAATTAATAACCTGAACCACATAAAAATTTGTGTTCCAATCTCATTTTTTAAGCTTTTGTTTATTTATTTGTTAGCAAAAAAGCTAGTCAACACAAACACCACCTTATATTATAAATTTGAATTTAAATTTTTTACATATTTTTAAAGGTGTTCCATTGGCACATCATTTTTTCTTCTCCTCACTTGTTTATAATTTATTAACTATTTACAAACATAATCTTATGTAGGTTGACATAAACATCCTCATATAATTTTAAACTACAAACCACACTTTTTAATGCACCCACTCTTACAAATAATTATAAACATCTATAAATTTAGTAAAAAATCAAAATAAATTCTTTACAAAATATAGGTATGGATAAATAAAATACGGTAACTCATTCACTCTATAAAATAAGTTTGAAAGTAACGAAAATGTATCTTAAACATCACATGATTAAATAGGTTACTAAAAAATAACTACAATAATAATGACCAAATATTAATTAAAATAATAAGCTATCAGATAGTATCACAGTAATATGTTACTATAATGTGTGGTTGACATAGCTTTTAAAAAACACTTTTATGTATGCTTATTTAGTCTTAAAAGCTCTTTTGAGAGCTTGATTAGATTTTCTAATCAAATGAGCTTTTAGATTTGATAAGCTATTTCTTGAGAAGCTACTAGCTGGCTGCCCAGACGATACTTTGCCATGGGGGTCCATTTGCAGCCCTTAGGTCGCCAGAGGAGGCCTCATTGATTTAACCATCTCCTGCAGGACGGCGATGTTACCCTCTTGGGTGTCGATCTTCTGCTGTTGAGTGGCCACCTGCTGTTGAGTTTCTAGACTACCTTGAGAAACTAGCACCCCAAGGACTTCGTGGCATGTCATTAATTACTCATAATTGCCACGTGTCGGATGACCAAAACACGGACAACATTTGCCCCCCCAAGTCTTTACTCGTCCTTGGACAGTGGAGACTTATATTGAGGAGTAATTCAAAAAGGTCTTCGGGAGGTGACGCTTAGGCTTCCTCTGACTTCTCTGAAAAGTTCGTGCCACGTGTTGACTCCCTATTGCTGGGCCCATCAATCTGTGCAATTAATGAGAAGTCTATTCCACTACTCAAAATGTCTACTCCGTACCCTAAGTGTCTTTTCGCTCCATACCCAAGACATCGTTTCCCAAGGCCAATGATCACGATCCGTACCTTTTAGAATCTGATTGTTGGATTACTCTCGAGTGCCTACGTCATGGGTAATCCGACGGTCGGGGTGTATTTGCTTCCTGTAACGTCCTGGATAGCCAAGAACGCTACACTGTGTACTTATAAAGGTGCAGGACTTGCTAATCAATTCATTAATTTAAAAACGTGTCACTAAACATGTATGAGCTAGGGTTAAAAAGGTTTTGGTCCCAAAAGTTTCACTTTATATAATTACGCAATTTAATACATGGGATCCCAAAAAGAAGCAAAGTCTAAAAGTTGGTTTATAGAATTCCCAAAATACAGACAACCATCAGCCATACTAAGGCAAAATAGACATTTCTGGTTCTCGCGTCCCTGCCTAAACCCCAACCATGATGGCTGAGCAGCTGGTCATGTACATTCAGCTCGCAGAGCTCTCCAAGTCAGGGCTGATCAAGCTTGCCCTTGCCTTTACCTGCACCACGTAGCACCCGTGAGCCAAGGCCCAGCAAGAAAACATAACGTGCAACACAAACAACAATAACAGAAAGTCAATTCTTTAAGCATGATCAACCATTAGATAATCAACATTAACTAATCAGCATATACTCAGAATCAAGGTTGCAACTAATCATAGATAACATTCAAGTCTCATAATAATCAGGTCACATAATAATCAGGGCCGACAACTTAGGCCGCACCCTCTGTTTTCCCCACTGACTCTGGCCCGCTTAAACCGAGCTCAGTGCATATTAAGTTATCCTCGGCTACTAGTGGCCAAGCTGCGCCCTGTGCGCTACCCTTGGCACTCTTAGGCCGTTGGTTCACTGTTTAGTTTACATGGCATAATACCATCCTTTCAAGCATACACATTAGGGAACCCTTAGTCCCATTACAGATATACAACCAGGTGTAGTTTTCTTACCTTTAACTTCTTCGTTCACTAATTACGAGTGACGTCCCTCGAGCACGATCCGCTTCCCGAGCCCTAGCTTTAACACCTAATCACAACCAAGGTATTGGATTCCATTAATATTCAAATAAAGGTTTTCGGGTACAAAACTAGCTTTCGGGGAATTTAATTCCACCAAGCACGGTGGGGAAATCGATCCCGAGCACCCTAGACTACATTCCCATGCCTAAAATCCCCAAATGTTCAAGTATGCACCTAAGGGTTGCGGCCCTTGAAACCTAGTTGCGGCCCTGCCCTAAAACAGAGCCAAGGCCATCCCTGGAAGCAGACACACGTCGCGGCCCTCCCCTTGGGCGTCGCGGCGCTTCCCTTTGGGCGAGCCTCCCTGGCTCCTTTGCATCCAAGGGCCGCAACGCTCTAGAACAGAGCTGCGGCCCTTCCCTTCGTGCCCAGAAAATCCACCATTTCCAACATCTAAACCTCATCCAAAACCATCCCAAAGCTCCCTAATTCAAAACCCATCAATCACAAAACTTTTAACATGACTCTAACAACATAACTCAACATAAATCCAGCCTAAAAACCTACTATAATCTCATTTTTAATTTCTGAAACTCAAGAACTTAAAACACCAAAACCAGTCATCTAAAACTAGAATTTAAACTTCCAAATCACAAATTGGAGCTTACCTTTTCTGCTGAACCACTTCCTTGACAAATTCCTAAGCTGAAACCCAAGCTCTCAGCTTCAATTCAGCCCTTAAACAACAAAATCATAAATACCTTAATACTCAGCCAAAAACTCAGAATTCTAACCCCAAAAACACAATTCAATTCTCACCTTAGCCTTGGTTGAGTGTTCCTTGGATAATTCTTGAGCTAATCTTTCAAATCCCTATTTCAATCCTCTGAATTCCTAGCTCAATTCCTTAAATTTTTAGTGTTTTGTGTTTTTTTCCTTGAGAGAGAGAGAGAAAGAATAAGTCGGTCTATTTTTTTTTGTTCCACTATCATCTGCTTTTGGCTAAGTCTAACCTTGGTTACTAAGGTCAAACCCCGAGGCTCGGGGTGCCGGAAACGTCCCCGAGGGCAAAACGGTAAAATTCCCCAATATTCCCGCCTAGACTTCCTAACCTCAAATATATCTCCATATATTAATTTTCATAACCCGATAGTCTAAATAACTACCTGATACCTAAAATACCCCTGACTTATCCAAAGTCAAATATTAAGCCCCGTTGTGACTTTTCCCGCTATCTAGCTCCCTAGGATCGCCTCAAGTCGTATTCTGCAAACCTGCCCACATAATAATGTGGTTATCATAAATACTATATGTTAGGAAAAATAATATTGCCTCAATGGAAATGGTAAGATAATGTTACAACTCTATGCAAAATATTACAATGGACAAGATTGATTAAATAAAGTGTTACAACTCTATAACTGAAAATACATATAAAACAAAGGAAATGAAGAAGATGATGAAGAAGAAAAGAATAGTAAAGTACAACTCAAAACAAAAGTTACAAATAAAATAAAGTGTTCGGACCAAATGAAGAGATTACAACTCTTAAACAAAATATACAAGTAAATAAAACAAGAGAATAAGAAAAAGAACAATAGAATAAAAGGAAGAACATAAACCACAAACAAACTCTCACTTACACAACCTAAGTGAAGAGGATTGGGGATCACCAACTTGAACAAGGTTTAAAACCTTTGTCCAAAAGCTTATTTCCCCCTAACTCAAGCACTAAGGGATCTCTCTCAGATTTTGGAAATGCTTTCTGGAATAATCAAGCCTCAAGGTGTTTCTAGCCAAGTGCTCTAGTGGATAGAAATGGTGTGTCTTACAAGTGAGCATTAGGCTCCTATTTATAGAGTTTAGAGAAACCCTTTGAATTTCAAATTCCACCAACCCCATGGCTGTTAACAATGATTAATTGGGTGTTTTATGGAATTAAAATAGAGAATTGGGAGTTACTAAGCTGTTGGAATCGTTCAAAGTTGGATAAAAAACTAAAATTATAGAAGCTGTCAGGCATTAGGGCCACGGCGCTAGTTCCAGGCGCCGCGGCCCTCAGTCAATTTCAGCAACACATTTTTCAGTTTTTTTCCAAAACGTTCCAATTTATTCCCACTTGATTTTGTAACTTCCATACACAATATGGGAGTTAAAATCACATCTCTATCAGCCATTTCTCATATGGCTTTAAGAAATTCATCTCAATATTGTGTAACAACAAATCTACACAATAATGGATGATATTTAGGAGTTACAAATTTGTGATGAATTTGTAACACCAAATATGTTACATGTTTGGATATTTCACATATATCCAAATAATGTAACTCTCTATTATATGTTACAATATGTGACACTCTATGTCACATTTATTTAATCTAAAACATTATATTATAAAATAATATAATATTACATTATATTATAAAATAATATAACACTATATATATCACATTTACATTCATATAATCATACGAGCATTTTTTTAATCATATAATTATGCATTTAAATCAATAAACTCATTCAAATCACTTATAGCTCAATTATGCCCTCCCGGAACACTAATCAAGGCCCTTAAGCCTTATTAGCAAATTTGGGGTCGTTACACTTCCCCTCCAAGTTCTGAGTATAAAACTCGATAACTGCCTTTAAGCAAACACTTTTACCATTCAAAAATCGAAAGCCCCAACACTCTATCTTCTTCCCTAAACTTCCCAATCCTTCAACCGTTCCAGAGTTTCTTTTGCAAGTCTAGATGATTGGCGAGAGTCGTCGTACTTTTGGGCTTCTTCAGAGTCCGAACCGTTTAAGCACTTACCGACACTATATCTCGAGTAAGTATTTACTGGTTTCGTGTTTGCATTGGGTTTAATTTGGGACTTTAGATGCATGCTTAGGAATGGGCTTTTGTGGTATTTTGAGGGGAAGTTTTGACCCTTTACAAGTCGTATTAGGTGCATTTTGGTGTTAGGAGTCGCCAAGATGACCTATTGCCCACCTTGGGTAACTTTTACCTTTTTGGACACTCGACCGAAATCTAGAAAATCCCCAGATTCCGGTAGTGTTCATAAGTTCCGATGGTGTTCTTTGGTGCTAATTTTTCAGTTTCGAGGACATCCCAAGCCTTTAGAAATTCTTTCTTCTCCTCCCTAAGCAGTAGTCTTAGGGATTCTCGCTTTGACCCACCTTTCTCCGGGACAAGGTGCTAACTGCTTGGTTTGTTGTTTCAGATGTCCAAGGAGCTCCACCAATTACATAAACAAGGATTTTACGCCTTTGACACCGAGATCCTCCAAAGGACTCGAGAAGCGAGGCAACACCCCGAGAAGGGGAAACAAGTGGCTGGTAGAAATCAAGCCCTCGTAGTACGAGAGAGCTTTGACCCAGTGGAGACGAGACCCCTTCGAGCAGGCCTATCAGAGGAAAAGGCTAATGCAGGCCCGACGCCGTTGGACAACACATACACTGCTACTGGGTTTGAGGCAGAGGACATCCCCAGCAAGCTACGACACTGAGGTGCCTTGGAGAAGATTCTCGACCACTACGTGGTGGATGCTCGTGAGATGCTAGTGCGCTTGTCCCGGGAGGACGAGAGGGTGCACGAGAGGAATCATGGGCTCGGGCCCTAGAGTGCCTCCCATCTCCAGGCTGGTGCAACACTGCCATTACACCAATACTATGTCGACTTCCTCAAGTTCGTCGGCATCACTCCCTTCCAGTTGTTCCCGAATGGATATCGGGTACTGGTTGGACTCTAAGTTTTGTACAAGAGGCAGAACTGGCCCACCTCGTCCCCCGCTGAAATATTATACGTCTACAACTTTCGACAGTGTTCAAAGAAGGGGGAAAATGGCGGGTACTACACCCTGATGAATCACACAATTCCCGAGAGAAGGTACAAAGCTCCGAGTGGCTACGAGAATTATGCTCGGAACTACAAGGATCAATTCTTTTGGGCGAATGGGTTCCCAAAGAGGACCAATCCCACCCTACTCTTAGAATTTGCTATAGTTGGTAAGCACCTTTGTCCTCGCATGATTTCGTCCGATAGTATTCGGCTCATAATTGATCCTTGATCTTAAAAACATCTCTTACCAGGTCCCTATTGTCACACACCTTTCGTTGACTCCTTTGACGAAAAACTTAGGGCGATGAACACCCTTCGTGACGAGGAGTTGGAACTCCCCTTCCTCGTCACCGATGCCCATCTTCGACAGTATGGGCTACTGCAGGCAGGGCAGAGCATAAGCCTGGTGGTCCTTACCAAATTTCAGGACTCGAAGCAATCTCGGCAGGTGGCGAGGCTCTACATGGACTATGTGCGCAATTTCAATACACGCAGCACCTTCATGAGGAGCATGCAGAGAGCATCCTCGCCATCAAGGCAGCCACGGAGGCAAAGGAAGACGAAGAGCTCAAGGCAGAGCTCGAGGCGGGGATTGAGTCGTCATCCATGCCTCAAGCTAAATCCCCAATTGTCCTTCATTATGCTAAGCATGTAGGGGAGGGAACTAGTCTCGACCATTCGTCATTTTCTCCCTTGCTTCTTGAGTGCGGCCAAGTCTCAGGGTCTCGTTGGTCCGAGGACGAGTATCAAGACTATCAGGACCTCATCGATGTGTTCCTCTGCAATCCGAGGAGGAGGAGGCATCCCCAAGATTTCGTGCCTCTTGGCGAGATGACGACCATGCATGCCATGTGGTTTTGTTAGTACGAGACAATTCTGACGCAGAAGATGGGTCGACTCATCCGCGAATTCTCCCATTCTGTCCTCCACTATGAGGAGCCTGATCGCGGTGAGGCTCCCAAGGAGATTTATACTTAGTCTCGCACACATTTTTACTTGTTTTTGGTTTTCCTTCCCTTCCGAGTGACTAATCAGTTTGTTTCCTTTGTGCAGAAAGCATGGGCCTGTCTGAACTGGTCAGGTCGAAGTGTTAGAGGGTGTCGGGACCTTCTCAGATATATCTCCTGAAGACACCAACCACGGTGCCCACACCCCCAGCCACTGCAGCTCTAGCCCCAGTTATCCAAGCATCTTCTGCGGCTGCTCCACGAGTCCTCACCCCGAGCACGACGGTTCTCGACTAGGTCATTGACCTTGAGGCTTCCTCCCCTCAAGATGGGGGACTCTTTGGGAAAAGTAAGGAAATCCCTTCCAACGTGTCCGACTCCCCTCCAGTCAAGGTACCTTGGTTGATAGTCTTCCTGGAACACTATGACGGGGAGGAATTGGATGCGCACAGGCAGATTGTTGAGTACTACAATGCCTGCATTGATGAAGGCAATGAGGACTTTAAACTCCTTGCTGAGTTTCTGCACGAGGGCTGGCCGAAGGATCCCGTTGTTCCTCCTTGCCACGAGGAGTTGGAGCATTTCCTTGCAGGGAGATTAGGAGATAAGGATGTGCTGCTTGGCGCGAAGATTCTTCAAGGGTTAGCGGGGTCCCTCTGCGAGATGCCTGCTAGCAGCTTCGCCCGTTGTGGTAGCGATAACGAGGTTTTGGTAATAGCCACCAACCGTCATTCTTCCTTGAGGGTAAGTCTCCTAATGTTTACCTCAATTCAATGTTTATTTCTCGATCTTTTTGGCTGATTTGATACTCTGATTTGACAGATTGTGGTCCTCAACCAATAGCTTGGAGACATCGTGCTGAGGTGGTCTTTTGAACTGAAGAAGGCTCGGGAGGAGCTGGCCCAGGCTCAGGAAGAATTGCCTCAGCTCTAGGAGACTATGGTCCCCTTGGAGGAACACTCACAGCTCCAGATAGAAGTGGAGGACATGAGGGCCCGTGTCTGCAAGGTGGAGGAACTACTGGCCATTCTTTGTGTGTATATTTCTGGGGGTAACTGGTTACCTTCACGTTCTACTGTGTGTGTATATTTCTAGGTTCTTTATGGTAACTGGTTACCTATGTTACTAAAATCATAGTTACTTATTCTTCCTTTTTTTTCTTTCAAATTTGATGTTTCTTTTCATATTTAATATGAATAACCCATCACCTCTCTTATGGTAACTAGTTACCCCTCTTGTGACAGAAAGTTAATCCTCTCAGGATAACTGGTTACCCCTTCTGGTACATGTTATTTAATCTAGCTCTAGGATTTTTTTACATAACTACCAAAGATCAATCAAGTAACTAGTTATTTTACCCAAGATTTGAAAAAAAAAACGTACAATCTAAAAAAAAAAGAAAAAATGTTTATAATAAATAAAAAATAATTTTAAACACAATTCATATTACAAAAAAAATTTCAAAACAACTAAAGAAAAATTTAATATAAAATTAGTAATATAAAAAAAAGAAATAAGCCAAAAAAATAATAATCAAATTACAAACATACTCTTCCAAATTAATAAAACTTGAGTGAGAGTAAAATTATGGCATAAACTAACTTTTATAAAAAAATATTAGAAAATAAATCCATAAAAATAAAATTCTTAAAAAAAATCATAAATTAAATTTTTTTTTTTTTGAATAAAAGCCATATTTTTACACACCCAGTTCAAAATCTCATATAAATGTAATTTCTTCGCTTCATATTGTGTGCATTTTGAAGCCCAATTCTCATCACACCCAGCCCAGTTAAGTTTCTAACTCGTAGTTCTGAAGTGAAGATCACACGGTCTCAGACACAAGGGACCCGACAGCGTGAGCACAACACCACAGAGCGTCTCAGTGGTTACCACGTGTACCTAATGCCATCTGTGGTTCTCTTATTGGTTCCAACTGCAATAGTAATTTCCACGTCAGCATCCCCGTCATTAACGTATATAAGAGAACTCTATTTTCTGGAGCATGTGTGACTGTGCGTGTTTCGGAGAAACTTTTTTATTTTCTGTTTCCCTCTTGTTACGTTTTCCAGTCAACCAAACAGAAAAAATAATCTTGATACGGGCTTCTGGAAAATGCGATCTGAAAATTACTGGTCAGTCTCCATCGTTTGATTCCATTTTTCTTTTAGCTTCATCACGAAATGAAGCATTGGTGAAGCTAATTCCATGGTCATGTTATAGTCCTTAGGCAAATGAAACTCGACTTTTGAATTTCAACGCTTTATATTGAAGTTTTGCTAATTTGAATTCATATTTTCTTGTTAATCATGGCTAAAATGTATAATTAGTGAAAGTGTTGAATTAATCTTTGTTGATGAAATAGTTTGCGGAACTCTAATTAGTGTTCTTTTCTTGTTTTTGTGATGTACAGAGACCAGAGACGACGATTGAAGTTTTCTTAGGGTTTCTAACGTAATTTAGGATGGCTTCGATCTTGTTTAAGCTAGGATTATTCTTATGCGTCTTTTGCCTTGCTTTGTCTCCCTCCCAATCCGCAGTTTTAAGCATAGATCTAGGTTCAGAATGGGTGAAAGTTGCGGTTGTGAATCTGAAACCTGGACAGAGCCCAATTTCTATCGCAATCAATGAGATGTCGAAGCGGAAGTCTCCGGCCATTGTGGCATTCCAATCTGGGGATCGTCTTCTAGGTGAAGAAGCCGCAGGGCTAGTCGCCCGGTATCCTGATAAAGTCTTTTCCCAAATTAGGGACTTGATTGGGAAACCTTTTAGCCATACGAAGGCGGCTATAGATTCATTATACTTACCATTTGATATTAAGGAAGACTCCAGGGGAACTGCGAGTTTCAAAATTGATGACAATGTTGGTAGTTTCTCTGTTGAGGAATTAGTGGCAATGGTTTTGAGTTATGCTGCTAATTTAGCAGAGTTTCATGCGAAAGTTCCTGTAAAGGATGCTGTAATTACAGTGCCACCATATTTTGGCCAAGCCGAGCGAAAAGGGTTGGTTCAGGCAGCTCAGTTGGCTGGGATTAATGTTCTTTCATTGTTAAATGAGCATTCTGGTGCTGCTTTGCAGTATGGAATTGACAAAGATTTCTCAAACGAATCGAGACATGTTATTTTCTATGATATGGGATCAAGCAGTACTTATGCAGCCCTTGTGTATTTCTCAGCGTACAAGTCCAAAGAGTTTGGGAAAACTGTCTCGGTTAACCAGTTTCAGGTAAGGTTTCTACTTAATTTGACCTTTTGTAGGTATTTTTCGTTGGCTGATATGTATATTTTTCTACTTATTGTTTAGCTGTTTTACTTGGTCTTTAACTTCTAGCACCTACTAAGCTCACAGCATCTGTGCAGGTCAAAGATGTCAGATGGAATCCAGAACTTGGCGGTCAAAATATGGAGTTAAGATTGGTTGAATACTTTGCAGATGAGTTTAATAAACAGGTTGGCAATGGAGTTGACGTGAGGAAGTTTCCCAAGGCAATGGCTAAACTGAAGAAGCAGGTCAAACGAACAAAGGAAATTCTAAGTGCTAACACGATGGCACCAATATCAGTAGAATCACTCTATGATGATCGAGACTTCAGGTTTGGAATTTGAAACCTGATAATATAATATTGAAAAGTTTCAAATTATTGGTAACAGATTAGTTTCTAATTAGCAGATAAGATCGGTAGAGTGAGAAGTGATTTAGGTGTAGTTTTTTTATTTATTTTATATCTCTTAATCATGTACCATCCCAAGGAGGAATTCATCTAAAGAACGTGTGTGAGAATAATTGTGTAAAATTATCTAATACACAGGGCTTTTAGATTAGAATTTGAGCATTTTTTGTTGATTATTGCCATAGAGGTTATAAATGCAACGTTCTTAGAGTATTATATATGTATCTTTCTTTATCTATCATGCATCATACTGATGACTTTATCTTATAGTTTGACTCCATTTTATGTTGCTAACAATACAAAACTCACTTGAATGTTATTAAAATGAAATAGCTCAAACCTTATTTCTTATCATGATTAGAGATCATTTATTGAAGTGCTTTTCTTTCTGCAGGAATGATGAAAATAAGAAAAAAAAAGAAGAAACGAATCAAGTAAAAATAAGATTGTAGTTTGTTGACTAAAAGCTGTAACTTTTATTTCTTGATTTGGTAGAATTTGTGAACATTTTCCGCATCATATCTTAGTTTGTTCTGTGACAAAGATTTATCAAGTTGGCGAAGTAAATTTTCTAATTTCTTGTTGCAACCTATTTTTATTGGCCAACTATATCATTTTATAATAGGAATATACCATTTTAGTAATTTATTATTTGTCTTAGAACTAACTTAGTATCATGTTGTTTAATTAATACTATTTCGATACGTTGTATATTGTAAATCAGTTCAAAATTGTAAGTTTTCACTACTTTTGGTTAATATTTTTTTTATTGACAAATAGTTTACAAATATGTTTAAAAAAATTTCATTTAAATTCTTTGTAGATTTAAAACATATTTATAAATTTTTGATAAAAAATATTTACCAAATTTAGTGAAAAAGTACAATTTTGAATTGGTTTACAATAACAGAGTACTAAGATGGTTCCAAGAGAAACAATAGGGTACTAAAATAGTATAGCCCATTTTATAATCTATCAACTTGCATTTGTAACCATATATAAATTGTTGGTAAAGAAATAAGGTGAATGCGATTTATATTCTTATCTGAGATTTATATATATTTTTTTTCAGGAGCACCGTATCTCGTGAGAAGTTTGAAGAGCTCTGTCAGGATCTGTGGGAACAATCTCTTATCCCTGTGAAAGATGTTCTTAAGCATTCTGGTCTAACTGTTGATGAGATATATGCAGTGGAGTTGATAGGAGGTGCTACAAGAGTGCCAAAATTGCAGGTTGGTCTTCTTCCTCTTGCATCTATATGTGCAAGAAAAGCTCCTTGGTTTCAATTCTGTATGCATAAAATTATTTTTCCGTTCAATGATTGTTTAGGCTTTTTTTTTGTCATGTTGCATGTTGCTACATACTGATTTTTGAAGTAGGTAGATGACATCATTTGGTAAAAGAATGATCTTTCATTTGGTAGATATAAGAAGAATGACTGGGAAACGATTTTTTTTTTCTTTCGTAACAGGCCAAGCTTCAGGATTTTCTTGGAAGGAAAGACTTGGATAGACATCTTGATGCCGATGAAGCTATAGTTCTGGGTGCAGCACTGCATGCTGCAAATTTAAGTGATGGAATCAAGTTGAATCGCAAGCTTGGGATGGTTGATGGTTCTCCCTACGAGTTTGTAGTTGAGTTAGATGGCCCTGGGCTTTTGAAAGATGAAAGTACTAGACAATTACTGGTACAGAGAATGAAAAAAATACCCAGCAAGGTAATAGATTGCAACACATAGAAACTGTGAGAGGTAGACATAGAACAGGTGTTAGATACTGGTTTAATTATGTCATTCTTATCAATTTTACTAATTATGTACTTGTTTCTGCATACTGTAGATGTTCAGATCCATTGTTCATGACAAAGATTTTGAAGTTTCACTCGCTTATGGGAGTGAAAGTCTTCTACCACCTGGAGTGACCTCTCCAATTGTTGCTCAGTATGATCTGTCTGGTCTGACAGATGCTAATGAAAAGTAATATTATTATACATCCTTTATTTTATTTGTGGATCATGATTCTATTCTACCTTGTTGATATTAAGCATACTGTAACCACATTATCATGTGAGCATCAGATATACACTAATATGGTTTTTATGTGTATATCTACTTATTTAACTTAGGTATGCTTCTCGGAATTTGTCATCCCCCATTAAGGCAAATCTGCATTTCTCTCTGAGTAGAAGTGGAATTTTGTCTTTGGATCGGGCAGATGCTGTTATTGAAATAACTGAGTGGGTAGAAGTTCCTAAGAAGAATGTGACAGTTGAGAACTCAACTATTGCTTCTGCCAACATATCTCTTGAAGTTGGTGCTAAAAACACTTCAGAAGAAAGCAGTGCCAATTCACATGATGATGCAGGCACTAATAATGCAGGCACTAATAATGCTTCAACAAACTCTGGTGAAGAACAGAGTGCTACAGATACTGGTACTGAAAAAAAGCTAAAAAAGAGAACTTTCAGGATTCCATTGAAGGTACAAATAAATTGATCAGCCAATTGAAGTTTTATTCATTCTTCAAATTGGCATTTGATCTTTTCATTTTGCAGTCTTGTTTCTCTTCTTGTTGATTTTTACTTTCATGACATATAGATTATTGAGAAGACAGTGGGTCCTGCAATGTCTCTTTCAAAAGCTTCCTTTGCTGAAGCTAAAAGTAAACTAGAAGCATTAGAGAAAAAGGATGCAGAGCGAAGAAAAACTGCAGAGTTGAAAAATAATTTGGAAGCATACATATACAATACAAAAGACAAGGTAGGAATTCTGGAGTTTCTTAACCTTTTTATGTTTTGTTATTGTGGCACATCCTCACATTTCCCTTCCCTTAGCATCCATCTTGAGACATATATTAGAGGGGTTGTTCATTGTTGTTGATTTGATGTTATCATGTGTTTTTTTTTCATAGTAATTTTCTTTTGGAATTTCCCTTTTTTCTCACACTTTTGGTGTATATTTTTAAATTGGCTAAGGTGCTTCCAACTTTACATAGGCCACTTATGATGTTAGCTCGTTTGCAGATTCTGGTTGTTTATTTAGTAATCTGTATCTCTTTTGCATTGAACCCTTTTCCCCCTCTACCAGCTGCATACCAGCCTCCTGCTCGAGGCCTTTTTAAAAATTTATTTAGTAATCTGTTGTTTGAAGAATGAAGTGATTTTTAAGGTAGACAATTTGCTCATTTGTGCACTCTCTAATGGACTTTTTCTTGTATTTTTTTTGGCATCAGCTTGAAACATCCGAGGAGGTTCAAAAGATTTCTACTGATGATGAGCGTAAATCTTTCGTTGAAAAGCTTGATGAGGTTAGCCTTCGTTTTTGGACAGCTAAGCCATTTAACTCAGACCGCTGTCTTTTATTTTAATTCTTTTTAATCAAGGCACAAAAAAATTTCTCAGGTTCAAGAGTGGCTATATATGGATGGTGAAGATGCTTCTGCCAAAGAGTTTCAGGAACACCTTGATATGTTAAAAGCTATTGGCGATCCAATGTTTTTCAGGTATGTTCTATTTTGATTTGCTGACTTGGCATAAACTTTCTTTGGAGTGAATTTTTCATATGTGATTTTGAAATCACTTGAGAGCTAGACTGAGGATGCATTACTGAAGGTTGATTGAGTTTTTTCCTTGTAGATTGAAAGAGCTTACAGCCCGGCCAGAAGCTGTTAAACATGCAAGAAGTTACCTTGTCGAGCTGCAGCAGGTCATTCAAACACTTTTATGATGAGTACTAATCTTTATTATGTTAAGTTTGTGTGTGTATGCATGCATATTCGTTGTGGTGCGATTTGTGAGAAATAATGTTTGGGAAGAAGCATTGATTGTTCAAATCTTTAGCTTGTCATTAGGAAGTAATTGACTAATTGGTTATATTGGGAATGCAAATTTTCCATTTGTGTGTTGAGAGGCCAGTTCAATTTCTTCAAGTTCCTTTCTTCTTTTAGTAACCCCTTTGTTTATTATAGCATGAACAATAAACAAATTTGACAAGACTTTCGGCTCTGGGGCCAATGGACACCATTAACCTATCAAGGGACAAATATTATGCTGTTATATTGCTTTGTACAAACCATTTCAGAGTCCAACTTTTGCAGTCTTTAATTAATATTCATATCAAAATTATTAAGGGCCAGGTTCTGATTCAAAATTCTAGTAGTGTGTTTGTTCTTGGTTCAAGAGATTTGGGTGCAAATTATTAAGATTACGGCTCCTTTATATTACAAGTGTGAAGAATGCAAGTATTATACACTTCTCATTATTATGATAAGTTGGTCAAGCCTTCAATATTTCCATATGGATTATTCCGTTGATAAGCATCTTGTTTCACTTTAGAAGTTTCATTCTCTGTTTGCTGCACCTAGAGAAAGACCAAATATACATTGCATATGTTGAAAGCCAACGTTAAATTTACATTTGCTACACTAGGTGTTGTAGTATAAGTTTATGGATTTCGACTGTTGCTATGTTGTACTGATCCTCCCCATGCAATTTCTGTTTGTTCACAGATTGTGCACAAGTGGGAGACTAACAAATCTTGGCTTCCTAAAGAGAAAATTGATGAGGTGCTGAATCATACTCTGGCAGCCTGGGTGTTTATAATCTCTTGTTTTATGAATAAACTGTAGTTGCATTGTGACTCTTAAGAATGCCAGAAATTAGTTTTTTATATGACTTAATATTGAGGGATTTTCAGGTGTTAAGTGAGGCTGAAAAGTTGAAGACTTGGTTGGATGAAAAGGAAGCTGAGCAAATGAAGTAAGTTATTTTACTCTATTATCTTTCTCGATCTGTTAAATATAATTTTGTAATTTGCAGGTGAATGTGTGCCAATGTAAACTATGTAGGTAAATTGTAATTTATTTACTTAGTTTTGGTTCAGATCATGCCCAATTCATGAAATAATTAATGTGAGATGATGTAATTGCAGTTAGTGTTACGTAGACCAGTTGTTATTTGTAGCTGGATTTTGTTGTCTGTTTATTTGATATTAATAAGATGGCATGGGGATGGGGTAGAAAACCCTATTGTTGACTTACATTTTTTTCTTCCCTTTTGAAGGACTACTGCATTTAGCAAGCCGGCATTCACTTCTGAAGAAGTTTATTTGGAGGTGTACGATGTGCAAGACAAGGTACTACTGCAATTCTTCGGTTAATAAAATGTGCAGCTTTACAATGTGCGTGCCTTTGTTTTGTATGTTTGTGATATTCTCATTTATATGTGCTTGGTCTTTTGCTCAGGTTGCCAGTGTTAATAGAATTCCAAAGCCAAAGCCTAAGATCCAGAAACCTGCTAAGATCGAAACAGATAACAACGAGGAAGAAGCTAAGACTTCGAACACAACTTCTGAAGAGAAATCTACTCAAAGTAACGAATCAGCATCAGAATCGGAGGGATCTGAAGATGAAAATGTTGACACTGAACCCAAGTCTCATGATGAGTTATGATCTGACTGAACTACCCTTTTACGTTTGAGTTGAGCATCTGCCTTTCCAAATAGTAGTGGTTGATTGACACTGGTAGAGATTGTGGAGGAGATGAATGCTCTGCACATGCAGATGAGTAACAGAGAGTGGACCATACCTTTATTTTAAAGTAAGTTAAAAAAAAAAGAAAAGAAATAGTTGCTATAAGGACTTTTTATCCGTGTTAGTTATATGCTATATACATAGTTAAGAGGCAACATGCAGCTATTTGCCATTTAGCCTCTCCCTGGAAATTTTGGTTACTGTTATTTTTTCAGAATACAATCTGATCATAGGGATTTTTGCCTCCAGACTCTAATTATATTTATTTGGATAGTTGTAAAGTACACTCAAAAGGAGTTTCCTCTTCAGGCTCGGTCTATTTTTTAAATTTATCTCTTTTTACCTATCATGTGTGTGATAATAGATTGTTTTTTTTTGTTAGGAATAACTTTATTTTTATTCAAAATGAAAATGGTAGAGTACAAATTGGAGGATGTATCTTCTCCAACCAACAAAACTCATTGTTTCGGAATAATTAATATTTGGTTAAATTTGATAATTGAATTATTGTTCAAAGCCAAAAACAAATGAAGATGAGTCGCAAAAAACTTCAGCAAGCAGAAGAAACATCCAACAAGCATCGTGTTTGAAAAACTTTTAACACTTCGAAAAAACAAGTGCTTTTTCTTGAAAAGTTGATAAGACACCTGTATCATAAACCAAATAAAAATAAATAATTTCTTAAAAAAGTAAATAAATAATATATATTTTTTAAATTAGAAAATTTAACCAAATGACTTTTTATTTAGTTTGACCCAAAATAAAATTATAGAAATAAAGTTAAAATAGAAAAGCTTTTGCATTTTAGGGTATCTAACTTGGTTAGACCCATTAATTTTGGTTAAAAAATTAAAAAAATTGTGACACAAATATAAATACTTACCGACATAAAGACCTAACCTAAAAAAATTTCGAACATAAAAGGTTCCTATCTGTTTCCTATCTATACTGATAATTCTCCCTAAATAAATGTTGAACAGTTTAATTTGATAATTAGGTAGTTTTGTCTATGGAAAGCAACTAGAATCTTATTTATTGGTGTCAATAAAATTGAAATAAAAACCAATATACTAAGGTGATATCAATTATATTATTCCCCATCTTGACAGCTATTAAACTCAGCCTATCAATTATCAATAAGAGTTGAAAGATAATTTATGCAATTAAATATTTATATATATATATCCTAACATTAAGCTAAAAAATGATATTGAATATATCACTCAGGTCTTTTAAAAAAGTATATCAATCAGTTACCTTGACAATTATTATTTGTTTTTCTCCTGTCAATCAATTAGAAGATATAGCCTATTGATTTTCAATTAAATACTACCAAAATCATGATACGTTATAACTATTATATGATTTTCCAAGTTTAATTATAAAGATAACTGCGTGAAAAATTATATATTTCTAATATCACTTTTCTATAAACATTTAAAGTTAAGCAGCAAAGTAATGGATTGGTAATCTATTATTATGTCAATCAGTTAGTAATTATAGAGCAACTAATGTCCTACGTTGTACTAAATATTCATTGCTGCAAAAAAATTTCCTACGTCGCACTGCTGAAATTTTTTTTTTGTACGTTATAATCTAAATGTCTAAAATTCCGGGTACTAAATGCCCTTAACTATAATTAATATCCCTAATTTGTTAATTAGAGAAATTCTTAATCTTTGTGGAAGTATCTCCCAAACAAATTCAAAGCTTATACTAAGCATTAACATAGGCAAGATTAGCCTAAATAGGCATACACAAAATTAGACAATCACAGTAAAAAACCTTGTACATCACAACAGTAAGCCTGATAAGGCACAACAGTAAGCCTAATAAGGCACAACAGTAGCCTGAACAATCACAACAAACAATTTTGTTCATCACAAGGCTGAATAGACACAAACATTAAGCCTGAAAAGGCACACTTAGGCAAGCTTTGAAGAGGCACAAAGTAAGCCTTAATAGGCACATACAAGCCTACAAGACATATAATAAACCTGGAAAAAATATTGCGGAAGAACTCAAGAAATTAAAAGTGGATTGTATTACGTGAATAGAGAAAAAATAGCAAAGAGAACCTCAGGTATATATGGGTTCTTATACCACGTAAAACAAGGAAAGAAAAATAAACCTAAAACTAATGAACTGACCGAATTTATTACAACTGATAACAAAAATAAAATTAACTAATTATCCTAAACTAATCAGATACAATATAAAAGTAAAGATTAACGGATTAATCCTAATAGCCCCCTTAAGATGGATTGTGGATATCAGGCACAATCATCTTAGAAATGTGAGAATTGAGAGTGGTTGATGGTAAAGCTTTGGTGAAAGCATCAGCTAGTTGGTGCTGGCTGCTGACAAAGATAAGTTTGATAGTGGAAGCTTTAATCTTGTCTCGAACGATAGTCCAATTCTATATGCTTAGTGCGTTCGTGAGAGGTGGGATTATTAGCTATGTGAACAGTGTAATTGTTATCACAGTAGATGAATGTTGGAGAAGACTGAGGAATGTTGAGAGCTTTGAGCAGATATTGGATCCAAATAAGATCACTCGCAGTAGCTACCAAAGCACGATATTCAGCTTCAGCGAAGCTTTTGGAAATGGTAGGTTGCTTTTTGGATCGCCAAGAGATGAGACAATCACCGAAAAAGACACAGAAACCAGTGGTCGATCTCCTAGTCATTGGACATGATGCTCAGTCAGAATCAGAGAAGGCCCGTAACTGAAGAGAAGAAGAAGAAGGGTAGGCAGTCCTTGACCCGACTTAGCTTTGAGGTAGCGAAGAAGATGGTGCACTGCTTATAGGTGGGACGTCCGAGGTGAAGCCATGAATTGGCTAAGACAGTGAACCGAATAAGTAATGTCTGGTCTAGACAAAGTGAGGTAGAGCAACCTGTTGGATTAAAATCCTATTTTATGTGCACATATGTATACTGTATAATGCTATTATAAAGTGTGATATAAAATTAAGTGACCAATTATGTTATAAATATCATAGGGTATTAAAGTGTCATGGATTTAATGTGTAGAAACAGAAAAGTGATTTTTTAATTTTATAATGGGAAAAATTAGAAATCACTAATTATAAATTAGGGTTGTGGTCCCCTATATATATGTATCTCTTCTCTCATAGAGATACATATTATATAGGAAGATCTAAATCCTCTGCACAATCTCCAACAATGACCTCAGGTTAGTGCTTCCGCTCTTGTGTTAATCTTCTTCTTTAATTTAGCAAAGGATCTATAGAATTATGATTTATGATTTCTCATTTATGCATTTATAATGACATGATTTTGGATTATGTGTTGGAGATTATTGTTTGTTCATGTTATTTGAGTGTATTAGAAATTCTAACACAACCTGCCAATGAGTCGCTTGTACTGAGAAGGATCAGGTAGCGAAATACCGTCAGTGGAGTTTAGTTTGAGCCTTGGATCCATTGGAGTTGCAACAGGTTTCCTCCCTAAATAACCATTATCATGTAAGAGTTGTAGAGTGTACTGCCGTTGGGTGAGAAAAAGACCAGAGGTGGAACGAGCGATTTCAAAACCAAGAAAGTACTTGAGTTGCCCCAAGGCTTTTAGTTGAAACTTGTTGTTGAGAGAGTGTTGCAGCTGGTGTAAAATGGAGAGATTGGACCCCGTGATGATGATGTCATCTACGTAAACTAGTTGAGAAATGAATGTGTCCTCATGACCTTTTTTGAAAAGGGTATAGTCGGCTTGAGATTGATGAAATCCTTCAGAGATGAGAGCTTCTAATAACTTAATGCACCATTGGTGAAGACCATAGAGAGATTTGTGCAGTTAACAAACAAGCGTAGGACCTGTATGTTGGGGTTTTATGCCCTAATTAAAACCCAAATTCTTTGTAATCTCATTTTATTATCAATAAAAGAATAGAAATCATTTTTGACTTGGTCAATCACTTTGCTTACATGTTTTATTTTCATGATTATTTGTTTAATATAAACTTCTATTAAATCTCGAGCATATAGCTAATCTTATTTATAGTGACGTAATCACAGTGGAATATAAATATGATTATATGTTAAAAATAAGTTAGTCCTAAGATTAGTCAGTGCACCGGATTTACACTGACTTTCCAATCTACGATATGATCTACTTACACATTACAGTGTTATGTTCTTTCCAGAACATTAGCAAAGTAGATAAGATCGGATGTATTTGTTACATCGGACAGGATCGATATTGACAGTTGATAAGATAAGTAAACATACCGTTATTATCTATTCTAGTCATATCATATAGTTGACCATAGGTCAATTTAATCTCAATTCTGAGTGGTTAGTATTCTAACTGATTGTATTATTTGAGTTCTTTGACTTGTTCGTTACCAGCTTACCCTACGGACTAGCCCATACTTACATCTTGGGAACTCGGTAGTATAATTGAGTGGGAGTGTTAATCATAGATATGAACTTCTATAGCTTCTGATGAAGAAGTGAAACGATGGTTTCCTTTTAGTTTGGTTCAAGGTGATAAATGATAGAGATCTCATTTCAGTAATTAAATTAGTTTACTGAAATATCATTTACAAGGAACTAAGTGTTTTAAGGATAAAATACAATGAGGGGTAAAATGGTATTTTAGTCATATCTCACTGTAGACCGTCTATAGAGGATTGAGTGACAATTATGGTTGTAACAATGGATAATTAATAGTGTATCTATATTTGTTATAGAGCGTTCTATGAATTCAAGAGTGCAATTCCAAGTCTATAGTGGAGTCACGAGGAATTAATAAGTTAGTAAATTTATTTGTTAAATTTATGATAACTTATTGGAGCTTGATTTCATAGGCCCATGATCTCCATTGTACCTTGGATAAAATCATCTAGATAGTCTCAATTAATTGATTTAATCATCAATTAGAATTATCAAAGTTGACCAGGTCAATTTTGGATAGTTTCACAGAGTTGTGTAATTTTGAGAAGAAAAGAGAAATTATGGCAGATTTATTAATTAAGATAAATTAGTATCTAAATTAAAAAAATAAGTTTAAATCAAGGTTCAAATTATAAATAATTAATTTGATAAAGGATTTAAATAATTATTTAATTAATTAAATCAATAGAAAATAATACAGGCCTTGATTTTAAGTCCAATGGGCTTATAATCAAATGGGAAATTTCACAGGCCTATAGCCTATGATAATTTCGACCTAGGGCTTCAAAATGGCTGTTATTTCATTGATTTTTTAATTAAATTAAATGGCCTAATTGAGTCTATAAAAGGAGTGCTTAGATAGAAGATTTTAGAGACGACAGAGAAGTCACAAGTCAGATTTTCTGATAGTTTTATATTCTCTCTAAACACAAGTCCTTTTCTAAGCCTCTTTGTTATTTTCTCTTCTTCTCTCTATATCTATCTCATGTGTTGAGAATTGCCCACACTAGTCTAGGTGGTTCTAAGGATACATTGGAAGATCGTGAAGAAAATAGAAGATCGGTTCAGTTTTTTGGTAATACTCTGCGACAGAGAGGATACAAGAGTTAGAGAAACTGAAGGAAGGACTCTTTAATTCCGCTGCGTATATTGTAAGTATTCTATTTTTTTGTTTATCTTTGAATTCAATTTTAGAAACATGTTTTAGGCTATCTCGTATTAATTTGTTTAATATTAGATATACATGAAAATAAATAAAGATCCTGTATAAGCTTTTTCCAACACTGTAGAGGAAGGAATAGAAGATAGTAAACCAGGTGGAATAGACATGTAGGTCTGTTCATGGAGGTCACCATTCAAAAAGGCATTATTAATGTCCAATTGAATGGTATGTCAATGCTTAATAGCTGAAATGGCTAATAAAAGTTTTAAGGTAACCATCTTTGCAACAGGGGAAAAGGTGTCAAAATAATCAAGCCCTTCTTGTTGGGCATAACCCTTGGCAACTAAACGAGCTTTATAACGCTCTATAGTCCCATTGCTATGGTATTTAATTTTATATATCCAGCGACAACCAATAGCTTTCTTTTGAGGAGGTAAAGTAGTAATGGTCCATGTCTTATGTTATTTCAAAGCTAGAAGCTCCAACTGCATAGCTTGAACCCAGGTAGGGTCTTTGGCAGCTTCTTTGTAGGAAAACAGTTCTGTATGTGCTGAAACTGCAGATACAAATTCTTTATGAGCAGTAGAAAATTTAGAATAGGTTATATAACGAGAAATAAGATAGGGAGTTGAATGAGGTATAGAAGTAGTAAGGTGACACTCAAAGTCTTTGAGATAAGTAGGTGGGTGAGTTGGTCTTTGGGACCCGTGAAGAGGCAAAGGAGCGAATGTATCAACAGTAAGACGATCTGGTTGAGGACTGTCTGATATAATATCCTCACTACCTTGCTGTAAAGAAGTGTTAGTTTTAGAACTATCAATTTTAGTAGACATAAAAGGAGAATAATCCAAAACAGGAGTGTGAGAAATATGTGGAGATGGTAAAATGAGTGAAGGAAAAGGATCAGATCAACATTTGGAGAGAGCAATTGAGCAAAAGGAAAGATTGTTTCATGGAAAACCACATTCCTGGAAACAAAGAATTGGTGTGTGTTGAGATCATACAACCTGTAGCCTTTCACACTAGGGGGATAACCAACAAAAATTCAAGTGCGTGCACGAGGTTCAAATTTTGTTCTATGTGCAGCAAGTGTGGATGCAAAAGCCAAACAACCAAAAACATGAAAAATATTGTAATCAGGTAATGTGCCAAATAAAATTTCATATGGAGAATGATGTTTTAAGTTAGGAGTTGGCATGTGATTAATGATGTAAGAGGCAATAAGAGCACATTCAGACCAAAAGTTGAGTGGAGTATGAGCTTGAAAATTTAGTGCACAGGCAACATTAAGGAGATGTTGATGTTTCCTTTCAACTACAGCATTTTGTTGAGGAGTTTTAACACAAGTGAATTGATGTAAAATTCCTTTGGAAGCAAATAATGAAGTGAATGTAAGTTCAGGGGCATTGTCAGAACGAAAGCATTTTAAAGTCTTGTTAAATTGTGTCTCACTCATGACCAAAAAGTTATGAATGATAGTAAACACATTGGACTTGTGCTTGAGTAAATAAATCCAAGTGAATTGGGATTTATGATCAACAAGAGTGAGAAAAAATCTATGATTAGAGTGTGATGTGGTCCCCAAATATCACAATGTACAATATAAAAAATATCATAAGCAAAGTGGTTAGGATTTGCAAAAGATAGCATTTTCTGTTTTGCCAAAGGACAAATGAAACAAGGTAATGTTTTATGTAAATGTGCAGTGTTACAATTCAAAGTGGAACTAAGAGTATCAAGACATTTGGAATATAAATGACCTAATCTAGAGTGCCAAAATTCAGCACCAACAGTATTGATGTGTGAAATACAAAATGATATGTCTAAGGTGTATAAGCCATTGCTTGAGCTACCCTTACCAATCATCTTCTTGCTAAGTGTTTTCTGTATGCAAAAAGAGGTGTGAATAAAAATAACAGATATAGAGTTTGAAAAGGTTAAAGCACTAACAAAGATAATGTTAAACTTGATGGTTGGAACACAAAGAACATCTGTTAGAGTAAAATTCTCTTGAAAAATCACTGTAGCACTGTGATAAACATAAAGAGTTGAATTATTTGGTAAAATGAGTTTAGTTGGACTTATAGAACCCAAAGATATGAAAAGATTTATATTTGAGAAAATATTTCTTGTGGCACTTGAATCTAGAATCCAAGATTCATTATTATGTGGATGACTAATATGAGAAGTTGACAAAATGGTACTTGTAGTTTCTATTGAGGAAGAAGGAAGAGTTGGAGTTATACCATTTTTTTGAGAGGCAAGAAGATTTAGAAGTTGTTGGTATTGGGTTGCATTGAGTTGAGGTAAAAAAATGGATTGTTCACCACTATGTGAAGCCGAATTGTCACTGGTTTGCAGCTGATTAGCAGTAGCCGTTGGAGGAGGTTTAGGCTTGTTATAACCAGGTGGATAGCCATGGATTTTGTAGCAGTTCTTAATGATGTGACCATGGACATTGTAATGTGTACAGAAGGGTCTATTTTTCCTTGGAGGGTATGGTCAATTTGATGTAGAACTAGAAGAAGAATGGGATGATTGTCCTCCTGTAATCTCAAATGCCATTGTGGGATTGTTGACAGGATCATGTGAAGTGGATGAATTCACAATACTCCTTTGATTCTCGTCTTGAGTGATGAGATTGAAAACATTGCTTAAGGAAGGTAGGGGATCCATGAGCAAGATGTTGTCTCTAACTTGTGAATATGAATCTTGAAGTCCCATTAAAAAGGACATAGTGTATTCCATCTGAAAATGTTCCTGTAATGCTTTTACTCCTCCACATGTGCAAGAAGGCATGTAGTGAGACAACTCTTCCCAAAGTGTTCTGAGTTTGGTATAGTAAATGCTAACAGATTGAAGTTCTTGCTTGAGATTCATCGGTTCACGTCTAAGCTTGAAGATATGTGGCCCATTGCGTTGCTGAAATCTAATTTTCAGATCTTTCCAAATCTCTGCAGCTGATTCTGTTGGGAATTGTGCCCTGAAAGCATATGTAGTAGACATTGTTTTAAGAAATAAATAAATAAATTGAATTTGTTATGCATATATTTTATGGATTATATTATTCTATGATAATATTACGTAAATATCAGAAAAATTCCTAAGTTCATATATGTGATATCAACCATGTATTGGTACGAGAGGATTGTGTTTGAGATAAATGAACTTGACTAGTTCGCAGTAAAATAAATTTATGGAATCTTTAGATTAATTACTGCAAGTACGGTCCACTAGTATTATGAATACATGTGATCTAGATCCGGATTACTAGTGTAGTAGGACACTTTAGTGGAGGTACTTTATATATTAGAGAATATATAGAAATGGACCAGATATGTTTATTAATACTTAGTTAAATACCGTTTCAAAGTATTAATTATAAATATCAACTAATGATATATACAAATAAATCTTAATCCTGAAGTTACTATGAACTCCTGTTTATGTTATATGAGTTCTTTGATTCACTCGTTAGGGTCTGTCAGAATGATCATGCTAGAAACTTTTGTTTTAGAAACTCATTAATGTAAATGGCTGGAGACATAGTATACAGATATGGAATCTATACCCTCTCGTAAGAGATTGAATAATGATTATCTTAAGGTTGGGACTGAAAGATTATTGAGCTCAAATTCATAATTTAGTTATGAATTAACCTTTACTAGTAAAGTCAATGGTACTTAAGGAAACAAGATATAATTAAAAGGGTAAAACGATAATTTTATTCCCAGTTAATTATGAACCATTATTAGAGGGTTAATTTGTATGTAATTATTATATTAATGGACGATTTATTATTATAAAGTACTCAGTAAATGAAATGTCTATAATTACAAGAGTGCAGTCTCATATTTATAGTGGAGTAATCATGAGATTAATAAATTAAGATTATTTAATTAAAGAGTTTAATTAATAATCTCAAATTTATTGAAGCTTAGAATTATAGGTCCATAGGTCCCCACAGCGGCTCTATCAACATTATTTAAGGCAAGAGTTGATATAAATGGTAAAATGATGAAAAGACATATTTAAGAAGAAATTTGTTATTCGGGCCAAATATGTAATTATGTGATAATAGTGATTAATTAATTAATTACAAATTAGTTGTAATTAACAAAATTAATTAGTATGTAATTTTTGAAATTATATAAACAATTAAATTATATAATTTTCGAAATTATAATAAAATTAATATTTAATTTTTGAAATTAGTATTAATTAAAATTGGTTTTAATTAATTGGTAGAATTAATTAAATATCTTTATTTGAGTGGGAGATAATAATCTGATAAGTTCAAATTGGATTTGAATTTAAAAGATTGATATTTATTCAAATAATTAATTATATTTGATAATTAGTTAGAAAGATAATAAATTCAAATTTGAATTAATTATTGGGTTGTTGGATTTTATCTGATAAGGTAGTTTGAATAAATAATTAAATAATTGTGGAAAAATCAAATATCTCTAATTTATAGGGTGCTGCATGACATAGTCCCTGGACTGTGTGTGGCGTGAGCCATATATATTTCAGGGATAGATTTTTCACTTTTATTTATTTAATTAATTAATTAATGGAAAATTTAAAAGTTAGTTTTTGATATTTTCATTAATGAGATAATTAATTAAAAGATAAATTGTAAATTGGTTACACATTTATTTTTTAAATTTGAATATTTTCTATTTAAGTTAGACTTATTAGAAAATAAAAGTACTCAATACTCAATATAAAATTTATTTGCTCTAAAGAAAAGAACGATACTTTTCTATCTGTAACGCCCTACTTCCTTAGAGCCGTTACTAAGTGAGTTTAAAATGTGCATTCAACTCGCTAATCGAGGTTTTAGGTCAAAAATTTAATTAAATCATAAACGGAGTTATAAACTTTGAAAATAATTCCATTTACTGAAAATCATAAAGTGTTTGACATTTGGGATCCCAAAATACTGTTTAGAAATATTTACAACATATAATTACAACCAAAGTCGACTAGACGACAAAATCTGAGTTTAGTTCAATCATTTCCCAAAAATACCCTTGGCTGTGGCAGCCAGGCACGCCAAACATGTACGCTCCGCTTCACGCTCCGCTTCACGCTCTCCGTACTCATGGTTGGTCGACTTTCCTCTTGCCCTTACCTGCACCACAGAGCACCCGTGAGCCGAAGCCCAGCAAGATGTAGAGTCCAAGAACTTTACTTAGCTAGTTAGATAGTAGTATAATAGTAATAGTAGTAGTATTTTTATGACTGTGGATTTTGGTTCAGACCGGGATTTAATTGGACACTCATAGTAGCACTTGTAGATTTTCTAAGTTTAACCTATAGTTTAAGAATATTAATTTTAACCTAAGGTTTGCTTAATATTGCTGGTTATTAATATGATAATTATTGTAACCTAAGGTTTAGATAGAGCCAATAGGATTATGACATTTGACATATGCATGATTATTAAGAAATTATTATTTTAATGATAAAATAAGAGAAATATAAGACTTAGTCTTCACCAAAATCTGATAGGAGCATGACATTTATCACAATTTTATTTATTTGTGGATTAGGATGTAAATAGATTTTTCATAACTTTAGGGTACTGTAACTTCCGACCTGTTTTTGACCCAGTTATGTTATGAATTTCTAAAAATAGTATTTCTAGAAAGTTGTAGATAATTTAATTATCTTTCTAACGGTATAAAGAGAATCTAAATCGGAGTTCTACAACTCTATATATGTTGATTTTACTGAAAGGGAGTTTAGAATTACGAGATTTAGGGAGTTAGAAGTTATGATTCTATTTGTTTTTATTATTTTAAAAATCAAGCTTTGAATCCTTAAATCTCTCTGAAAAATTTGACCAATTCCTATGCCTTTGGCTGAAGGATATTCAAATATTTTCAATTAAATTTATTATTTTTATTCAAAGCCAAAAAGAAGATTTTTATTAACTCTATAAATAGGAACTAGCACCAAGCATTTTTCATTAATTCATCAAGCCAAGTTCAGAGGATGCAAGTTGCTAGGTTATGGTGAGAGTGTAAACACTTGGGTTGGGAATTATAAACTTAATCATTTTTAAGCTTACCAAGCACTGGGAAGTAAGGTTTATAATACATTTCGGTTCAAGGTTTAGATTGGTCATAAAGCATTCAAGGTATTCCAAAACTCTAGTTCATTTGGTATTATTTTCTTCAAGTTCTTATAGTTTTCTACTCAGCCCCTAACTTTATTCTTTATTCTTGGATAGGAAATCTAAGTTCTTGAGCATAAGGTTTTTGGTAAGTATATTTTAATAGCATAGTTCCTTCTAAAAACATTATACATATGTTGCAGAAAAACAAATTAATAAAACTTAAGACTTTTATCAATTGGCTGAAGAAAATGTAAAAAATTGAAGCTTCCTCAGTTTTTGGTTAGGGACCAATGTAAAAATTGAATAATATTTGCTAATTTGTGGACAGTTATAGGAAATAAGAAAAATTGTATTCGGCTATGTATTTCTAGTAGATAAAGGGTAATGAACAATTATATTTCCCAAAATTGTCTACACTCTGCATTATAATCATATAACCCAATTTACACCAAATTGTTCGACTAAAATTTCCATCAAAGAAAAACACAAAATCAATTCAAGTAAATGGAAAATCATAGAAAATCCAAGAAAAAACATGCATACCTAGTTTCGTAGTGCAGATTTGACTCATATTAACTTGAATTTATTAGGACCACCAACTTTGAATTGTTGTATATTTTGTTTTGACGAACAAACCCGCAACGCAATGAAAGCCAACGAGCACGGCAAGGATGGGAGGTTGGTTAGCTCAAACGACTAGGCTATCTGTGCTTGGGTTGGAGTTGAGTACCTGATATCTCGGATCCCTGACCCGATTTCATTCATTCGGTCGGAGAAGAAACCCTGATGTGATAATATATTTAAGCTCTTTTAAACGAGGAAACACAACGTATAAATAAATACACTTGAAGACATCCACCAGTATAATCATTGTTTATTTCCATTTGGCTTGTAACGTATAAATAAACCATGTTTCTATTTTCATGAGATATATAAGTTCAAATAACACTAATGGCATGTTTACTTAGAGGGAATGAGAATCACTTAAATGTTAACTATTTCCATTCAAGTGTTTACTAAATTTTAGGAATGGGAAAGACTAGTGGGACCCACATAAATTTAGGAGAAAAGTAAGGGAAATGTTCTCCCCTGATCTCTTTAATGAATGAGA
This sequence comes from Humulus lupulus, assembly GCF_963169125.1. Lineage (NCBI taxonomy): Eukaryota > Viridiplantae > Streptophyta > Magnoliopsida > Rosales > Cannabaceae > Humulus > Humulus lupulus. The sequence continues at coordinate 99,722,661 of NC_084794.1, forward strand.
TTACGCTGAAAACTTATTTTGATTTTTTACTTTTTATTTTTTATATTTAAAAATTAATAGACAATTCTAAATATCAGTCTAATTTATCTAACGTAAGCATCGTTTTTTTTTCTCTTTTGATGGAATATTGATAACTCTACGAAATAGAGTTATTTTACCATATTTTATATGCTAATTGTTGCTTAGTTCTTGAGTTTTTAATTAACTTATTAAATTTTTATGTAATTTTTAATTTATTAGTCTTACGGTAGTTTTCTAGATTTTTATATGTTTTTATAGATTTTTTATTATAATATGTTGTAATTTAATTATATGAAATTTGTATTGTTAAGATAGAAGTTAAAAATGTAATTCTTTTGAACTTAAATGCTTTATTAAATTAAGTTATAATCAATATTTTCAAATAATTAATATGATTTATTTATAATTGAAAATATTTGATTGTTATTTAATTTATTTTTATCTTGTAGGAATTATATTGTTGCATTTTTATTGCTCTTGAAAAGAGAAGAAAAAATGTTAGAGTTGAAAGAAAAGTTGGTGTTTTTGAGCAAAGGCCCAAGTCAGCCCAGCCCAAGTGCCAGGCCCATTTCCTCCACTTCCTTCAGCTTCTCCCCAGCTGCCCCAAGACGCCACCTGTTGCTGCCACCTTCAGCCTTCACGTGACCCACCACCCAACCGAATCATCACCAGCAGCAACAATTCTCCACCAGCCCAGCCGCATGTCCACACTTCTCCCCAACGTGGGCCAGCCTCCACAAGCTTGCCCAGCCATTCGGCCCAAGCTCCAGGCCCACGAAGCTTTCAGCTGCCAAAACAGCCGCCTGCCCCTTCCTTGGGCCCAAGCTCCAAAGCCTCTGCTAGGCCCAGTGAGCCCAGCCGAAACCGCCTGGCACCAAGCAGCCACCAGCAGCCTAATAGCTGCATTTTCCCATTTTTTTAGCCTAAAATTGCCTAAGTGTACCATTTGTCCCCTATGCTTAAAATGCCACCTTTTACCCATTTTTCTACACACTTTTTACCCCAAAATCATCATCACTCCTACAATTTGCCCCTATTTACCATATTATTATTAATTTAATCAATTTACTTAATTTAAATTGATTATTTTAATAATCTCATTTTGGCTATAAATAAGGGTTTTGAAGACCATTTTTTGGGTGCTTAATGTTTTTGGTTACCAACTTTTTCTCTTATTTTCTCTCTACCATTCTATCTTCCATTTGGGTTTTTCAAGAGCATTTTGCAAGTATGTATGTCTTTTATTTTGTAATTTTTACTCTAGTTATGTGCTTCTAATCTTTTTCATAAGATTATTAAGATCATGATGAAGCAACTTGTAACTAGGTAATATTTATGTTGTATGTTGATTTCCCTTGTAATGCAACAAGTTTATGGATTTTTCTTCTTCATATATTTCTTTCATCTTAAATATCTTGTATTTTAGATTGTTAGAACATATTTACACTTTGTTCTTCATTAGTGCATAAACATAATATTCTTTGTGTAAGATGTGTCATTAAATTGTACACATCCATGCTTAGAACAAAAATATTATGTTTTGCCTCATAAATAATGTTCATTGATTTATTTGTTATTTCATTAGATTGATTTACACTAAATGCTTTGAAATTATAATTTTGAAAAGTGAAGAAAAATCCTATCTTTTTATAAGAAATTTGTGCTTAAAATTATAAATCTTTTTGGAAAATGATAGTTTAAATTATTTTAACTATCACTAAAACTTGGAAATCAATATACTAATAAATATTATTAAACTTACATTTTGTGGATTCTAGTATCTTAATAATATTTTCTTTTAACACTTATTTTCAACTCATTATTGCTTTAGTTTTATTCTCTTAAATAGATTTATTTTTCAATCTTTTATTTTATGTTCATAATATTAAAACTCGTCAATCTTTGGAACCAGGTTAGAATTTATTACTTTTGATTTAAAATAGTTTTCTCTTTTCAATTTTAGACAACTCCTTTGGGTTCGACATCCTTGCTTACACGATCACTATTCTTTATGAACGATTCGTGCGCTTGCGATTTATAAAATTTTAAACATACCCGTTTTGGGTCCATCAAATATTACTTTTTATGGAAATGACAATTAAAATACAAAGTCTTAACTTTATATTGCAAAAAAAAAAAAAAACACAAAAAGAATAACAAATGATCCCAAAGGCGGAAAAAAAAAGAAAAGAAACATAAATCACCTACCCTACAATAATAATAAAACCATCACGACACAAAGCTAACACGACTTCATGTGATTAACTTTCTAAAAAAAATCATAATACAATTTAACAAAATTTCTAAATTTGATTTTAAAATTGACTGGAAAAATCACAAAATCACTTTATACTACTCATTCACAATGCTCATCCACGATTTTCAACTTCCCTCTCATAATGCTCCTCCATTGATCGAAAACCAAAATTTCCATCAACCTTGTACTCTGATCATTCATCAAGCTTCTTCTTTTATTGATTTTTTTCCCACAACCGAAGATAGGATTCAACAAGATTTTTCTCCAATTGATTCCTGCAATCTCAATCAAGCTCGAACATTATTGTTCCATTAGTCTGATTCAAAGAAAAATACATCAATTAATTCAAGCAATATAGAGAATGTGAATTCAAAACCCTCAGACTAGATTAGTCTGCCATAAATTTCACCACCATTGATTCCAACAAGAGTAGAAGAGCATAGTAATCCGAGATTCAATTCTCTCCCAAATCCAAGGCTAATCATAAAAACTTTGAAAAAAAATACAGAAACAACAATCAAAAGCATCGACAAACAACTAGTGAAATTCTAAACCAATTTAATTCATAAATTTAGACTACAACAATTTGAAAATTGAAAATATAAGTATCTGGAAAGAAAATACTATAAACGAGAACTAATTATAATTAATAGGCCAAATTTTTTTATTTAATGCTAGTTTGATTTGCAAAAACTATTTGATTTAAAAAAATCATACAAAACCACTAGAAAACATAAATAAAAAAAAATTCTGCAAAAAAAAAAAAACAAGTTAGTTAAAGACTGGTGACACTATTAGAAATTGAATTTTTTGTGAAATATTGGATTTTGTTGTAACTAGGTGCAACTATGAAAATCTAGTTTGTTGTTGTAAGTTTGCTGCAAAAAGAAAAAAGGAAGATTTAAAAACTGGTTATACAATTAGAAAATGAATTACTTTTAAAATATTGGATTATGTTATAACCATTTACAACTATGAAAATTTGGTTATTTATAAAATTTGTTGCTGTAAGTTTGCTACAAAAAAAGGAAAAGTTAAAGGTTGGGTATACAATTAGAAACTGAATTGCTTTTGAAATAATAAATTATGTTGTAACTTGTAACTTGTAACCACTTACAACTATAATAATATGCTTGTTTATAAGATTTGTTGCTGTAAGTTTGTTGCAAAAAAAAAAAGGAAAAGTTAAAGATTGGTTACACTATTAGAAACTGAATTGCTTGTGAAATATTAGATTCTGTTGTATCTAGTTACAACTATAAAAATATGGTTGTTTATAAACTTTGTTATTGTAAGTTTACTGCAAAAAAAAAAATGTTAAAAATTGGTTACACTATTAAAAACTGACTAGTATGTTGCTTCCTAGCAATTGCATATTTGAAAGTTTGATTGAATTGATAAAGAAAAAAATACAGTCTAAAAGCTCCATAGAAATCAGCTACCAACTACGAAAGAAAAGTCAGCTAATCAAATTATTGACAAACAACTCAAGTAGCCTTCTACATGGAGCTCAAGAAGCAAGAAAACTCAGTAACAAGCTAACTATTGTGTGTCAAAAGTATAGGGGACAACTCTTGCAACAAAACAAATTAAGTTACATACATTCAAAATAATACAACAATACAAGACGTGCAAATTGGATCAATATTTCACCAACTAAATGAAGAACCACCTACAGAGCACATGTACCTTCATGAAGCTACCTCAAGTAACACCAATATTTCCACTGAAGAGAATCAAATCATGGCAATAGTCGATGATTTCAACAAATACCTCCTAGGGAACAACCTCAACAACAACAAGCTCTTGGAAACTCCAAGCTCAATCATCATTGACTACAAGGTGGTAAATATCAATGATGGGGATGCTTTCGAAGAAAAAAATATATTCAAATCTGTTGTTAGCTATCTTTGTTCCACTCATTTCAGTTCAAGGTGGAAAGGTCAGAACCAAGAAAATATGTGCTTGTGTGTGTAAACAGAAACTGTAACTGGTTACTCAGAGCCTCCAAGTACAGAAACTATAACGCCCTGGATAGCCAAGACCGTTACTATGTGTATTTTAAATAGTGCTGGAATTGCTAATCAAATCATTTGGATATAAACGTGTAACTAAAGTCAATTACTGGATTAGGGTTTAAAGATTTTGCTCATAGGAGTAGTTGTTTTCATTAAAAAGTTTGAGTCCGTACACGGGATCCTGAACAATGTGTTTATAAGGCATTTAAAAATCTAAAAAAATAATTACAACGTAAGCCGGCCTAAGTGTCAAAATATGGTTTGGCTCTAGTCCACGTTGATCCCTCAGTCGTGGCGGTCGAGCAGCTGCAAATGTACATGCCGCCCCTAAAGCTCTCCAATTCATGGTTGGTCCAGCTTTCCCTTCTCCTTTCCTGCACTACATAGCACCCGTGAGCCAATGCTCAACAAGAAAACTTAAATCAATAGATCCAATGAGCAACAATATATAAACAGTGACCTTAAATCAGCAAATTCAATAAGCAACAAAATATAAGCAATAAGCTTAGCAGTAATAATTTGCTAAAACAACCATAGAATCTAAGTTAACAATCAATAAATTAAACTAGTGCAAATGACACTTCTGTATATTTAGGTGACGATCAGACCTGGCCCACTTACGACAAACTCTCAGATCGTATGACCAACCTTGACTCTCTTAGGTTGAAGTGCGTTCCACACGCTTGACGTCAACCCCGACTCCCTTAGGCAAGACTTTCAAACTAGTTATAATCAAGCATAATGATCACAAAATAGATAAACAAATGCACCATATACAAGCTTGCTTAACCAGATATTCTCAAATATAGATATAGTCATAATCTCACATATAATCATAGTCATATTCTGCAACAGGGGTACAAACCCCGATCACAACCAGGGTGCAGTTTCTTACCTCAGGTCCGAGTGTAATGTATAATAAGAACGACCCTCGAGCACGATCTCAGTTTTGAGCCCCTAGCGGTAACCTAGTTATAACTATAATATAAAATCACGTCAATAACGAGCGAATAAAGGCTTCCAGACCGAGTCCTAGCCTCCAGGATGTCGAATTCTACTAAACTGGGTAGTAGAATTGATCTTGAGCCCCTAGGTTTGAGTTCCCCTCACTCAAAGTCTGCCTTGGACATTTCTGCCTATGCGCGCCGTGGTGCCCCCTAATGGGTCACGGCGTGCCACAAGTCAGAGGCTCCCAGCCTCAAATCTTCAATTTTCCTAAGTCAATTCCTCAAGAACTTCAATGTTTCCCAAGGCTCAAGAGAGAGAGAGAGAGATGAACAAGAGTGAGCGAGAGAGTGTACACTGAAAGTGTGTCTTTTGTATTTCTGGTTACTTCTTGAAGGCTTCCTAAGTTATCCCTTGGCACCAAAAGGACCAAAGTGCCCCTTGATAAAAAACTTGCTCTTTAACGCCCATAAGGGTAGTACCGTCATTTGCCACATTTCCTGCTAATCCTTAAATGACACTATAAATCCCCACTTAATCCCGATATACTCAAAAAAATCATTTAATAACTACCCTTCACTCGATAAATCATGACTCCGCACTAGGTTTCCCAAAAGACCCTTAGGCTCACCCCGAGCCTAGTGTTTAACCCCGTTGAGAATTTTCCGCTAATTCGCTCACTAGGATCGCCTCGAGCCAAATATTGCAAATATATCCACTAGGGGTGTTCATTGGATGACATCCAATGTTTTTAAGCCCATCCGATCCGATCCAATCATCCAATTGGATGTTGGATTTTTGGAACCGATCCGATCCAATCATCTTGAACCAATCGATCCGATCCAATGGATGATTGGATCGGTTCGGTTCCATCCATTGGATGCATCCATTGGTTATCCGTTGGATCGGATCGGATCCATCCGATCTTTTAAAACCTTTATTTAGGCTGATTTAAAAAAAAAAAAATTATTTCAATTATAAAAACACTAATTACTCATCCAAATAATAAAAATATTTAATTGTAATGATTTAGAAGTTTACAACACAAATATAATATAAAATTAAAAACATAAGTCTTAATAATTTGTAGGAATCCAACATAAAATTAAAAACATAAGTCTTAATAATTTGTAGGAATCCAACATCAAATTACAATAATACATCATAATTAAATAAAAAACTTTAGTACATCAAATATAATATATGTAAACAGTAAATGTAATAAAATATAATATATTTTAACTTTAAAAAATATATATAATATATTTTTTATCTGAATATTAATTGGATGGTATTGGATTACTATTGGATTGGATCGGTCGGTTAATTCCATTGGATTTACATGTCATCCAAGAACCGACCGATCCAATATTGGATTTTTAAAAATGTCATCCAATCCAATCCAATCATGATTGGATATCCAATTTTTAGCGGTCGGTTGACATTGGATCGGTCGGTTTGTTATTGGATCGGATCGTTTCTGCACAGCCCTAATATCCACATAATAATGTGGTTTCAATCATATAACACATAATTACATTTATACCCTTAACAGACCAAAATTACAAATATGCCCTTATTAACAAGAACATGACCACATGCATATTTAATACACATAAACATACATATGTATTCATATCACCATATAAATCATGTATACCACATAATCACACATATATTCAATTAATTTCACATATAAGTCCAATTATGCCCTCCTGGCACACTAATCAACGCGCTAAGTCTTATTAGCAAATTTGGGACGTTACAACTATCCTCTCCTACTGAAAATTTCGTCCTTGAAATTTTACCTAAATAATTCGGGATGCTGATCCTGCATAGCCGACTCTAGCTCCCAGGTCGTTTCCTCGACCTTCCTATTCCTCCATAAAATTTTAACTAGGGCGATCATCATGTTCCTCAAAACCTTGTCTTTTCTATCTAGGATCTGAACTGGTCGCTCCTCATAAGAAAAACCGTCTATAGCTCCAAATCCTCATATCCCAATACATGGGGTGTATTTGACACATATTTTTGAAGCATTGAGATGTGGAACACATCATGAACTCTTGATAATGACAGGGGAAGAGCCAATGTGTAGGCTACCTGCCCGATCCTCTCCAGGATCTCAAAAGGTCCTACGAACCTAGGACTCAACTTTCCATTCTTTCCAAACCTCTTTACTCCTCGCAGTGGCGAAACTTGCAGAAATACGTGGTCCCCTACTTGGAACTCCACGTCCCCACGCTTAGGGTCAACATAACTTTTCTGTCTACTCTATGAGGTGAGCATTCGAGCTCGAATCTTCTCAATAGCCTCATTAGTCCTCTGAACCATCTCTGGACCCAAATACTTCCTTTCTCCCATGTCATCCAAACAAATGGGTGACCTACACTTCCTTCCATATAACATTTCATATGGAGCTACTCCAATCATTGATTGATAGCTGTTATTGTATGAAAGTTCAATCAACGGGAGATACTTACTCCAAGACCCCACAAAGTCTAACACGCATGCTCTAAGCATGTCCTCCAATATCTGAATCGTCCTCTCAGACTGCCCGTCTGCCTGAGGATGAAAGACTGTACTGAACTTCAACTAAGTCCCCATAGCTTTCTGTATGCTACCCCAAAACTTGGAGGTAAAAATGGGATCCCAGTCAAACACCATAGATTTCGGAATCCCAAGGAGACATACAACTTTCCTCACATACAGCTCTGCATACTGGTCCACAGTATAGTTTGTCCTCACTGGCAGAAAGTGGGTTGACTTGGTATATCTGTCTACTATCACTCATACTGAGTCGTGTTGCCCCACTTTCCTGGGCAAGCGTCCTAAAAAGTCCATAGTAATGTCTTCCCATTTCCACTCGAGGATACCTAAAGGCTATAGCAACCCCATTGGCCACTGGTGTTCAGCTTTCACCTGCTGATAGGTTAGACACTTGGCCATATAGTCGATCACATCCTTCTTCATCCCAAGCCACCAATACAATGACCTTAGATCCTGGTACATCTTCGTGGTGCCTGGATGTAATGAATACAGTGTGGTATGAGATTCATCCAAGATCTCTTGCCTAATACCCATGTCCATCAGAACACAAATTCGATCCTTGTTTCTCAGCAAACCTGTCTTTGTAATGGAATACTCCTTAGCTACTCCAGCTAGGACATCTTCTATAAACTTCATCAATTGATAATCTCTCATCTAGCCCTTCTGTATTCTTTCCAAGAGAGTATATTGCAAAGTAATATTGGCCAACTGGTCCACTACCAACTCTATCTTTACTCTGGTCATGTCTTCTGCCAACTCCTTCGATATCTGCTTCGAACTAAACAACTGTCATGAGCCCTTCTGACTCAAAGCATCCGCCACTACATTGGATTTCCCTGGATGGTAAAGGATCTCACAGTCATAATCCTTTACCAACTCTAGCCAACGTCTTTTTTTCATATTTAGGTCCTTCTGGGTGAAGAAATACTTCAAGCTCTTTTGATCGGTGTATATCTCTTACTCCTCTCCATATAAATAGTGTCGCCACACTTTTAATGCAAATACCACCGCCGCTAACTACAAATCATGAGTAAGGTACCACTGCTTATATTCCTTTCAGCTGCCACGATGCGTAGGCAATGACCTTCCCACTATGCATAAACACACATCCTAACCCTAGTCTCGATGCATCACAATACACCACAAACTTATCCCCATATGGAGGGAAACTGAGCACCAGAGCAATGATCAACCGTTGTTTCAATTCCTGGAAGCTGTTCTCACATCTGTCTGACCACACGAACTTCAAGTTCTTCCGTGTCAACTCTGTCAATGATGTAGCAATCTTTGAGAATCCTTCCACGAATCATCGATAATACCTTGCAAACCCAAGGAAACTCCTAACCTCTGAGGCGTTCCTTGGCCTCGGCCAATCCCTAACTGCTTCTACTTTGCCTATATCTACTTTAATCTCATCTTCACTAACAACGTGGCTAAGGAATGTCACTTGCGGTAACCGAAACTCGCACTTCTTAAACTTGGCATACAACCAATGCTCCCTCAATCTCTGTAATACCAATCGGAGATGCTGCTCATGCTTTTCCTCTGAAAGAGAGTAAACCAAGATGTCGTCGATGAAGACAATTATGAACTGATCCAAATAATCCTTGAACACCTTGTTCATCAGATCCATAAATGTTGTTGGGGCATTGTTCAACCCAAATGACATGACTAGAAACTCGTAATGCTCGTATCTTGTGCGGAAGGTCGTCTTTGGAATATCCTCATCCTTGATCCTCAATTGGTGATGACTAGATCGAAGATCAATCTTTGAGAATACCGTCTTACCCTGCAATTTATCAAACATGTCGTCTATCCTTGGTAGTGGGTACTTGTTTTTGATAGTCAACTTGTTTAACTCCCTATAGTCTATACACATCCAAGGGTCCCATCCTTATTCTTTACAAACAAAACCGGAGCACCCCACGGTGAGAAGCTAGGTATGATAAATCCCAGATCTAATAAGTCTTGTAACTATACCTTCAACTCCTTCAGCTCTGTCGGAGCCATTCGGTATGGTGCCCTCGACACTGGTTTTGTACTTGGTGCTAACTCAATGAAGAACTCAATCTCCTAGTGTGGTGGCAATCCCGGTAAGTCCTCAAGGAACACATCTAAGAACTCACATACCAATCTTGTCTCCTCTGATCCCATTGGTATGACCTTAGTGGTGTCCACCACACTAGCTAGGAATCCTATACAACCTCCTTGTAATAGGTCTCTAGCCCTCAATGTTGATATCATAGGAATGCAGGGTCCATGCATAGTGGCAACAAAAATGAAGGGGGTTCTCACCCTCAGGCTCAAAATTCACCATCATCTTCTTATAGTCTATAGTCGTCCTATACCTGACTAACCAATCCATTCCCAAGATCATGTCAAAGTCGTCCATCCCCAACTCAATCAAATCCACTAATAATTCCCTGTTCTCCACCATCATTGGCAAAGCACTAGCCCTTCTCCTAGAAACTACCGGCTCCCATGTAGGTAATAAAGTCCCAAACTTTGCAGTATAGTAATCACAGGGCCTACACAATCTATCAATCACTCTGCTAGAAAAAAATGAATGTGTAGCACCTGAATCAATCAATACAGTATATGGAGTGCCAGCACTAGAAAGCTGACCTGTCACCACCAAAGGACTAGCCTCAACCTCTGATTGAGTCAAGGCGAACACTCGAGATGGAGTTAAGCTGTCCGCCTTCCTTGATTCCTCTTTCTTCAAAGTCGGGCGATCTTTCTTGAGATGTCCAACCACCCTGCACAGGAAACATGCCTTCGCCCGACGTTTTCCCAGATTGCGCTTCCTACATCTAGCACACTATGGGTAACTTCTCCATGTCTCACTACCGCCCTGGGCACCCTGGCCCCTCCTATCAGGACTAGTAGTGGTCGAGGTGTCAGGGGTCTTCCTCTTCTGATCACTAGGGCCTCCGCCCTTACCAGATCCTACAAATGGAGGCACTGCCCTCCGAACATCCCGTCGTGCAACGCTCTCCCTCCATATCTTGTTCTCTACCTCCTCAGTTGTGAGGGCCTTCTCAACCACCTTGGCATAAGTAGTCTCCCCAGGTACTGATGTAATTCGCACATCCCGGGCTATAATAGCATTCAGCCCCCAAACAAATCTGTCTTGCCTGGCTGCATCTGCAGGCACTAGATCAGGTACGAACTTTGCCCGCCTATCGAATTTCAGGGCATACTCAGTAACTGTCATGTTGCCCTGCACCAAACCGGTAAACTCGTTCACCTTTGCCGCCCTAACGACATTGCTATTGTACTTCTAGTTGAATAGATCTCTAAACTCATCCCAGCTCATGGTAGAAACACCTCGAGTCTGGAATGCCACCTCCCACCATATGGGCATTAGCTCAGAACATAAAGTTGGCACAAGCCACTTTTTCATTACCTACCACCCTCATAATGTCTAGGATGGAGGTAGTCAGGCTCATCCATTATTTTGCCTTAAGTGGAACTGGTCCTCCCTCAAAGATTGGAGGGTGTTATTTCTTGAATCTTTCATACAACAGAACCCACCTATTCTCAATCTCAGGCTACTGTACGGCTGGTGCCACAGCAGGTGGCAAGTCTGGTGCAGCGTTCCCTGGTGGAACCTGCTGTCTCAGAAGGCGAATCTCTTCCTCTTGACTCTGAAGTCTAGCTTGCATATTAGCAAGCATCTACTTCCAATTCTCAGGGACTGGTCGAGGGTTCTGACCCTTTTGATCTCTAGCCTCCATCTCAGCACTAGCTAGCCAAAGTGATCACCTTGGAGGCATAACTCTCCAAGTATATCTGCAATCAATGACTCGGCTGATCAAGAAATTATAACAGGTTTTTAGAAGTCACCCCACGGTCCAATGCCAACAATCAAGAAAAATCTGCATTCACAATGCTAACAAGCATTTAAATGAAACTAACATATAGTAGCGATGCTAATAAGCATGCCTTATCATGTACACATGGTAGTCAAGGGCTAGGCCCTATCAGTATATCTCATGCTTCCTATTAAATAGATAGATAAGGCATTTATATTTCATTTGAGTAGTTAAGCATATAATCACATATATATAGTTACAAAATCCTGAGTTGAGCTTGTCTTTAGCAGCGAGTGTATATGCCCAGCCAGTCTTCAGGAACCCTTAAACGTAGACCGCTCTAATACCGAGTTGTAACGCCCTGGATAGCCAAGAACATTACACTGTGTATTTTAAATAGTGTTGAACTTGCTAATCAAGTCATTTGGATATAAATGTGCAACTAAAGTTAATTACAGGAGTAGGGTTTAAAGAATTTGATCATAGGAATAGTTGTTTTCGTTAAAAATTTTGAGTCTGTACATGATCCCAGTTCCGAGCCCCTAGCGGTGACCTAGTAACAACTATAATATAAAATCCCATCAATAACGAGCGAATACAGGCTTACAGGCTGAGCCCTAGCCTTTAGGAGGTCGAATTCTACTAAACTGGGTAGTATAATCGATCCCGAGCCTCTAGGTTTGAGTTCTCGTCACTCAAAGCTTGCCTTGGCCATTTCTGCCTATGCGTTCCACGGTGCCCCGTAACAGGTCACGGCGCGCTTCAAGTCAGAGGCTCCCAGCCCCTACATTCCCAGGGACACGCGCCGCGACTCAGCCTTGAAGGGTCGCGACGTGCCTAAGCAAAATAGAACCCTCCTTGGCCCCTAGGTTCATGCGGGTCGTGGCACCCAAAGAACAGGGTCGTAAAGAGACCCTACGAACCCAGTTTTTCCCCAGCTTTTCCTTAGCCAAATATCACCAAAATCCTTCCCAAACATAAACTAAAACCAGAATTGAGTCCAAGACTCTTAACAACATAGCATGGGCACCATATATACCCCTAAAACCAACAAAATCTTATCCCAACTCAACAACAAAAGTTAGAACAAAACTCAGCCAAAACCTAAACTTAATAAGAGAATTCACAGAAAAGAAAAACAAGTTGCAAAGCTTACCTCATAAGTGATTCGATCCCTAAGCTAAATCCCCAATCAACTTCAGCCTCAAATCTTCAATTTTCCTAAGCCAATTCCTTAAGAGCTTCAATGTTTCCCAAGGCGCAAGAGAGAGAGAGAGAGGGAGATGAATGAGAGTGAGAGATAGTAAACTGAAAGTGTGTCTTTTGTGTTTTTTGTCACTTCCTGAAGGCTTCCTAAGTTATCCCTTGGCACCAGAAGGACCAAAGTGCCCCTAGATCAAAAACTTGCTCTTTAACGCCCCCAATGTCAGTACCGTCATTAGCCACATTTCCTGCTAATCCTCAAATGGCACTAAAAATTCCCAATTAATCCAATATACCAAAATAATAATTTAATAACTACCATTCACTCGATAAATCCCAACTACGCACTAGGTTTTCCAAAATAACCCTAGGCTCACCTCGAGCATAGTATTTAACCTCGTTGTGACTTTTCTGCTAATCCGCTCATTATGCCCTCCTAACACACTAATCCAGGCACTAAGCCTTATTAGAAAATTTGGGACGTTACATAAATACAAACACAATTTGTAATGCCCTGGTTACTCCAACACCATAACTGTGAACTTTAAACAGTGTTTAAATCGCTAAACGAGTCATTAGGTTATAAACGTGCATCTATGTGTCATTAATAGGCCAGGGTAAAAATCTCGGTGAAAAGGAATGGATATATATTATTTAAAACATTAAATTGTACATGGGCCCATAAAATCGTTTACACGTTATTGACAATCCAAAAAGGTCATTACAAAGTAAAAATTACAACCAGCCGACCTAAGCGGCAAAATATAGGGTTAACCCCTAGTTCCCCTAAGAAACATCTTGGCCGTGGTGGTCAAGCGGCCGCATATATACACATCACCACCTAAGCTCTCCACTCAAGGCTGGGCGAGCTTTTCTTTTCCGTTACATGCACCACATAGCACCAGTGAGCCAAGGCTCAGCAAGAAAACTTATTACTGCATGTATACCATATCAATAAATGATTATGATAATCATTCTGGGGCTTGTAGCCTAATTAGATAAGTGAAGATCAACAAATGATTATGGTAATCATTCTGGGGCTTGCCGCCCAATCAGATGAGTGATTAATGAATCACATGTTGTTTAAGTGACTAATGAGTCACACATTTGATATGTGACTAATAAGTCTACCTCAAGGATTTGTCCCCTGTATAGATGACTAATAAGTCCATCTCTAGGGTTCTTCTCCTTAAATAGATGGCTAATAAGTCCATCTCTGGGGATCCACTCCCTAAGCCATGTGATGTGTCAGTCACCTTAACCTTTTGGCTCTGGCTCTAAGTAACTGGCCTTTAGACTAGACAAGCGCTTTTGTTTTCATCGAACTTAAGGTCAGTCAAGCAATTCATGCTTATGATGATAATGCTTATGTCGATTAGATCTAATCTTTTCAGCTTGCGTTAAACACGCTAATATCGTTCTTGACTCATAAGTCAATTCCATACGACCAATGCTCAGTACCATTGTCGAACCTGACTAATAAATCGCAGCTTCACAGTCAATAAGTCAGTACCATTTACTGATAAGCAAGATTGCTAAGCATTTAAAATGCAATAAATATCCACATATAGAGCACTCAACATTCCTCATCAATAACCATGCATGTCACATACTGGGTGCAGTTTTCTTACCTCTGGTTCGAGCGAGAAATAATAAAAGAACAACCATTGAGAACGATCGGTCCTTAAGTCCCTTAGCGGTCACTTATTCATAACCAAATATGAAAACCTGTCAACAAATAGGTAATAAAAGGTTCCCGAACCAAGACCTAGCCTTCGGGACGTCGAACCCTACTAAACCGGGTAGTAGGAACGATCCCGAGGCCTAAGGTTTGAGTTCCCATGATTAAGACACCATTCTGGACACAAATGCCCTTAAGTGCCACGACCCCACCCTACTGAGCCACGACCCGCCTCACAGACAAAGGTTCCAACCACAAGCACCTGCACTAAGCTCGAGCCGCGACGCACTAGAACAGAGTTGCGACCCCATTTGGAACCCAGCCGAAAACCTTCATTTTTTTTCCATTCAAATCACTCCAAAAACCTACTCAAACATCTCCAAATCCAAAAATCAAAGTTCCCAAACATCCCAATGGCCCAACATTATCAAAACTCGAGGCTCAAACAATTCAAAAACTCATTAATACATAAAATCCAATTCAAAGCTTAGAAACTCGAAAACTAAAAACTTAAAGCTTGAATTACCTCAAATTAAGTCGTTTCTCGCTAAATCCTCTGGTTAATAAGCTTCTAATCTTCCTCAGAATTGATATAACTTGATCCTCACTAGAATCTGAGTCCTAGAACTCTAGTTCCCTTCGAAAATGCGACGAACAGTAAAAATGGATAACGTGAGAAAGAGGAAATGTGTTTGAACGTAGTTTTCCTTCTGATAGGTTACTTCAAGTTTAAGTAACCTCAAGTAAATTCTAATGCTCGGGGTCCCAAAAATGACACCGGGGGAAAAATAGTCAAAACTTCTAGAATTTCCTCCTAATCTCACTAACTCCCAATATATCATCAAATAATCATTCTCATTATCCAATATCTCAATAATTGACCCCGTCCAAAACCGCTAACTTGCATCCTAAGATCGTCTCATGCCGAATAGCTTGAACATATCCACATAATAATGTGGCCTCATCTATACCTCATTAACATGCATGAAAATATACAAATATGCTCGCAACGGGCTAAATTGCCAAAGTACCCTTATAATGAAAAATGGACCCACATGCATGCATTTATCATCATATAATAGTATAACTCACATAATAATGCATATAGTCATTTAATTGCATAATAAATAAATTATGGCCCTCCTGGCCCCCTAATCCAGCCACTAAGCCAAATTAGGGAATTTGGGTCGTTACAACTATCCTTTCCTTATAGAAATTTCTTCCTTGAAATTTACCTGAACAACTCGGGATACTGATCTTGCATATCTGACTCTAGCTCCCAGGTCGCTTCCTCGACCTTACTATTCCTCCATAATACCTTAACCAAAGGTATAGTTTTATTCTTGAGGACCTTGTCCTTTCTGTCTAGTACCTAGACTGGCAGTTCCTCATAGGAGAGATTTGCCTCAAGCTCCAGATCCTCGTAACTCAAAACATGAGTCACATCAAATACATACCTCTGAAGAGCTGAGATATGAAACACATTATGCATGACCGACAATGCTGGTGGTAAGGCCAACCTATAGGCCACCTAACCAATCATCTCCAGGATCTCAAATGGACGTACAAATCTAGGGCTCAGCTTGTCCTTCTTCCCAAATCTTCTCACCCCTTTCCATGGCGAGACTTTAAGGAAGACATAGTCTCCCACTTGGAACTCTGCGTTCTTGCGTTTGGGATCTGCATAACTTTTCTGTCTACTTTGAGAAGCAAGCATCTGAGCTCTAATCTTCTCAACAGCCTCACTGGTCCTCTGAATTTCCTTAGGACCCAAGTATCTCCTTTCCCCTGTCTCATCCCAATGAATGGGAGATCTGCATTTCCTACCATACAACATCTCATAAGGTGCTACCCCAATGGTCAATTGATAGCTGTTGTTGTAGGAAAACTCTATCAAAGGTAGATACTTACTCCAGGACCCACCAAAGTCTAGCACACATGCTTGCAGCATGTCCTCTAATATCTGAATCGTCCTCTCAGATTGTCTATCTGTCTGAGGATGATAAACAGTACTGAACTTTAACTGTGTTCCCATGGCCTTTTGTAAACTTCCCCAAAACTTGGAAGTGAATGTGGGGTCCCGATTTGACACGATTGACCTCGGTGCTCCATGGAGGCGCACAATCTCTATCACATAAAGATCTGCGTACATGTCAACTGTATATGTAGTCCTCACTGGTAAGAAGTGAGCTGACTTAGTGTAGCGATCCACAATAACCCATACTGAATCATGTTGACCAACAGTCCTGGGTAACCCCACCACGAAATCCATCGTGATGTCTTCCCATTTCCACACTGGGATGTCTAGAGGCTGCAATAGCCCTGTCGGCTTCTGATGCTTAGCCTTGACCTGTTGATATTGTTAGATAATATATATTATTGCTCAATGGAATTATGGAAAAACCAAATACAACTCTATGCAAAAATACAATGGACAAGATAATATTGATTAAATAAATATTACAACTCAATTGCTCAAAATACAAGTAAATAGAAAGATGTAGAAGAAGAAGATTACATAGTCAATGCTATAATAATACAAGTAAATAAGAAGAACAAAAGAATGAAAACACAAACAAACTCTCACACTCAACCAAAGTGTAGAGTAGTGGGGATCACCAACTTGAACAAGGTTCAAGACCTTTGTCCAAAAGCTTATTTCCCCCTATTCTCTAAGCACTAAGGGATCTCTCAAGGAAATAGCTCTCTGGAATTATCAAGCCTCAAGGTGTATTTTTCAGGCAAGTGCTTTGTGGATGAAAAAAGGTGTCTCTTACAAGTGAGCATTAGGCTCCTATTTATAGAGTTTGAGATACCCCTTTGAATTTCAAATTCCACTAACCTCATGGCTGTTACCAATGTTTAATTGGATGTTTATGGAATTAAAATGGAGATTTGGGAGTTATTTGGGATGTTAGAACCGTTTAATTTGGAAAAAACTGAAAGTTCACATAGGCTGTCAGCCTCGCTGGTCGCGGCCACGAATTTTCAGTGGCCGCGGCCACTGGCTTCTGTCCCCCAGGCCGCGGCCACTGAAAACCAGTGGTCGCGGCCACATGCCATTTTCAGCACAAAAAAATCATTTTTCCAAAACGTTCCAAAACGTCCCAAATCCTTTCCCACATGATTTTGTAACCTCCAAACATCTATTGGGAGTTAAAAACATGTCTCCAACAGTCATATATCATCATGACTTTATGAAATCCAATCTCAAATGTGTAACATATAATATACACATTATTGGGTAATATTTGGGAGTTACAAATTTGTAACTGATTTTGAAACTCCAAAATATGTCACATTTGGGCACACACATTAGCCCAATTTTGTGACTCTCAATAATATGTTACAAGGTGTGACAAATTACATTTGTGTGACAAATCACATTTTGTCACATTATTTAATCTAATATTATATTATATGAAATAATATAACATTCCCCCACTAGATTAAATAATCACTTTTTGTAACACTTATTTAATCAATCAAACATTATATTAAAATATAATATTCCCCCACTTGATTAAATAATCACTCTCTATAGAAACCTTTGCATTGGTGCATAAATTAAAATGTCTTTCGACTTGAATTTTACCTTAGTATAATTATCATAAAGTTTGTTGAAATTTTGGTTGTCGAAGCATTGAACCACTATCCACCGATGATAACACACACACCTTTTCTGTGTTCACTTGAGCCCTCAATGTCTCGCTTTTGCACCGTTAATGGACATGTGCACATTCCATTCATAGACCTTTCTTGAGAATGACTCCCAATTCTCATGAGGGGCGACACCACCCCTAGGTCTATATAGGTAGAACTCTTACAATATTTTGTTACCCTAAAATACTTGTCTTTTCAAGACTGAGTTCTATTAAAAAATCTTTCGGTTTTAACCCTCATTTTGGTAACACACTAGTACTCATATCTCAGATGGGACAAAATTTGAGTACTACTATCTATTCATTTGATTGACTTGTTATTACCTATTGAACCTAATACTAGTGTGGTAACTAGTATTAAGATAGGTTACCATCAACCGTGAATCTCTTTAGGGGTCTAAGTCCCACCCCTTGAGATGTAGAAATAATTCCATTTGAATCATTTCTTTCCTCATGTATGCATACTTTAACACTCTCTTTATTTTATTCAAACTTTGTTGCTAGCCATAGTTTGATTAAAATAGTTACCTCTTTAAAATAGTGATTTTGACCATAGTCAACACCTTCACTATTTTATAGTTTAATATCTAAGATAAACATTTGAATATTAATTCTAGAAACCTCTTTGTTTCTAAAATTCTCCTTTATGTTTTAAATTGATTCCTTCTTGTATCAAAATATTACAAACATTAACTTTAGACACCAAGCATGTCTAGATTTATCCATTCTATACACATATAGCCAATGTGATTTAGAATGTGGAATTCCAAATCACCTATTTGATAGGATGACCAAATTAATCAATTAATTAAAAACAAAATAAATTGATTAACTTTGGAGCATCACCCCCACATTTCTCATATAGTGACAATAAAATGTCACTTTAAAATAGAAATCTCTTCATTTCTAATAAGTCATTTATCCTCCAAGATAAATCTAGACCTATGATTCTCAAAGTTCATTGTGAGTCCTTAAGTTTCATGATAAACACTCAATAGATCAAGATAAAAACCTCAATGTTTATCTTGATTCATTTACTTGCTAAAGAAAGACACATTTCTTTCAAAGCAACTTTTACTTTTAGTTGTCTAAATAATCTCAAAATCACTTAAACAACTTTTGTGTATTTTCTAAGAGTCTCTTTGAGATTCTTTTGAAAACATCAATTTGACATCCATTGATTTTCTCATCAAAATCAAAATGAAAATGTCAAATTTTTAAACACTTTAAAACAAAGAAAATAAACCCTCATTGATTTATTTAAACACTTTGATTTCTTATGTTTTGTTTAAAATTATCTCCTCATCGAGATTAATTTAAACATATCACCATCTTTAACCAAAATGAATAAAGTTCTCTTTTATTCACCATTGATGTAAAGATTCAAAATTGCTTCTCCAATTTTGAAAATGTCTCATTGAATATTTAAGAATTATTGTCACTAAATAATTCTCAAATATATTTTATTTGACCACACTCTAGACTATAAGTCTATTGAGTCAATATGTCATCGCACAATTTTTGAATCCACTTTGATTCATTTTTCTCGCAATGGAAAGACACTTATCAAAAGATGTAACCCCCTTAGGTTCATCTTTTCTTATCTCATAATTGAGATGCTCAACACTTTAATTGAGAATTATAATTTCTCAAATTATTCGTTTTATTCACAAATTACATACTAACAATAATATAGGATAAAACCTATTAACATCTCAGAAATGTTTGCATGATTATGATTTCACATAGTTGTCAACATACATCCATCATATTAGCATGCATTGTTAATCTCATAATGATATATTCTATTGATTCACAAAATCAATATATTTATACATGTCATATAAAACTCATAGTTGTCATTCTAATAATTTCTCATTAACACAAAATAGGACAATTCTATGACATGGAAGCATATTACCCAATAATCTACTAGATTATTTACATATTAATCACATATCATAAAACTCAAGATGTTGAATTATCTTCTAATCTTACCACTATATTTGAAAAACAAAAGAGATTAGAAAACAATGAACCTCATTTATAAAATTTTCTTCTTCTCATATCTATCACTATATGAAAACTACTAGATCTTCTAAGAAAACCAAAGAAGAACATTACCTTATCTTACCATCTTTTCAAGGTTGAATCCTCACAAGATCTCTATGGCTTCTCCTTCCATTGAAAAGGATCATAAGCTTTTGATTGTTAGAGAATATATATTATTGCTCAATGGAATTATGGAAAAACCAAATACAACTCTATGCAAAAATACAATGGACAAGATAATATTGATTAAATAAATATTACAACTCAATTGCTCAAAATACAAGTAAATAGAAAGATGTAGAAGAAGAAGATTACAAAGTCAATGCTATAATAATACAAGTAAATAAGAAGAACAAAAGAATGAAAACACAAACAAACTCTCACACTCAACCAAAGTGTAGAGTAGTGGGGATCACCAACTTGAACAAGGTTCAAGACCTTCGTCCAAAAGCTTATTTCCCCCTATTCTCTAAGCACTAAGGGATCTCTCAAGGAAATAGCTCTCTGAAATTATCAAGCCTCAAGGTGTATTTTTCAGCCAAGTGCTTTGTGGATGAAAAAAGGTGCCTCTTACAAGTGAGCATTAGGCTCCTATTTATAGAGTTTGAGATACCCCTTTGAATTTCAAATTCCACTAACCTCATGGCTGTTACCAATGTTTAATTGGATGTTTATGGAATTAAAATGGAGATTTGGGAGTTATTTGGGATGTTAGAATCGCTCAATTTGGAAAAAACTGAAAGTTCACATAGGCTGTCAGCCTCACTGGCCGCGGCCACTGGCTTCTGTCCCCGAGGCCGCGGCCACAGGCCATTTTCAGCACAAAAAAGTCATTTTTCCAAAACGTTCCAAAACGTCCCAAATCCTTTCCCACATGATTTTGTAACCTCCAAACACCTATTGGGAGTTAAAAACATGTCTCCAACAGTCATATTTCATCATGACTTTATGAAATCCAATCTCAAATGTGTAACATATAATATACACATTATTGGGTAATATTTGGGAGTTACAAATTTGTAACTGATTTTGTAACTCCAAAATATGTCACATTTGGACACACACATTAGTCCAATTTTGTGACTCTCAATAATATGTTACAAGGTGTGACAAATCACATTTTGTCACATTATTTAATCTAATATTATATTATATGAAATAATATAACAGATATGTCAAGCCCTTAGCCACATATTCTACTACATCCCTCTTCATCCCAGTCCACCAATACAATGATCTCACATCCTGATACATCTTTGTGGTGCTTGGATGCAAAGAATAAGGTGTAGTATGAGATTCATCCAGAATCTCCTGTCTCATAGCAGTGTCTAATGGAACACATATCCATCCTTTGTATGTCTACAAACCCATATCAGACATTGTGTAGTCTCTGGACACTCCAGCTAAAACATCCTCTTTGATCTTGGTCAGCTGTGGATCACTAAGCTGACCTTCCTTGATCCTTTCAAACAGTGTAGACTGTAGCGTAATATTGGCTAACTAGTCCACCAGCAACTCTATACCAGCTCTGATCATATCTTCTGCTAACTCTCTGGCTATCAGCCTAACACTATAAATCTATCCCGGACCCTTCTGGCTTAAAGCATCAGCTACCACATTGGCCTTTCCTGGATGATACAAGATCTCACAATCATAATCCTTTACTAACTCCAGCCAACGCCTTTGTCTCATATTCAGGTCTTTCTGTGTGAAGAAGTACTCCAGGCTCTTGTGGTCAGTGTATGTTATATTATTTTATAATATAATGTAATATTATATTATATCATTATATAATGTTTTAGATTAAATAAATGTGACAAAGAGTGTCACATATTATAACATATAATAGAGAGTTACAATATTTAGATATATGAGATATATCCAAATATGTAACATATTTGGTGTTACAAATTTGTAACTTCCAAATATTACCCTTTATTGTGTAAATTTGGTGTTATACAATATTGAGATGAATTTCATAAAGCCATATGTGAAATGGCTGTTAAAGATATGATTTTAACCCCAATAATGTGTTTTGGGGGTTACAAAATCATTTGGGAGGGTTTGGAACCATTTGGAAAAACAACACATTTTCAAGTGTTGAAAATGGTCAGTGGCCGCAGCCACAGGCCAAAACTGACAATTTTTTTTCTTCAGTTTTTTCAATCTTTGTTGAACGAATCAAATAACCCAAATAACTCCCAAATCTCATTTTTAATTCCATAATAATCCAATTAATCATTGGTAACAACCATGGGGTTGGTGGAATTTGAAATTCAAAGGGTGTCTCTAAACTCTATAAATAGGAGCCTATTGCTCACTTGAAAGACACAACATTTCTATCCATTAGAGCACTTGGCTAGAAACACCTTGAGGCTTGATAATTTCAGAAAGCTTTTCCAATATCTGAGAGAGATCCCTTAGTGCTTGAGTTAGGGGGAAATAAGCTTTTGGACAAAGGTTTTAAACCTTGTTCAAGTTGGTGATCCCCAACACTCTTCACTTAGGTTGTGTAAGTGAGAGTTTCCTTTTGATTTGTTCTTACATTTTTCTCTATTGCTATTCTTCTTATTTTCTAATTCTATTTACTTGTAACTTTTGTTTAGAGTTGTAATCATCTTCTCTTTTGTTTCAAACACCTTTACTTTACTTGTAATCTTTTGTTTAGAGTTGTATCTTTTGCTATTCTCTTCTTCTTCTTCTCCTTCTTCTTCTTCTTCTTCTTCTTCTTCTTCTTCTTTTTATTGTTTATTTGTATTTTTCAGTTATAGAGTTGTAACACTTTATTTATTTTTATTTGTAATATATTGTCTAGAGTTGTATTTTCTTACCTTTTCCATTGAGGAAAAACTATTTTTCCTAACAGTGTAGATCTCACACTTCTCTCCGTAAATGTAATGCCTCCACACCTTTAATGTAAAGACCACAACCGCTAACTCTAAATCATGAGTGGGGTACCTCTATTCATATTCTTTCAGCTGATGTGAGGCATAAGCAATCACCTTCCCTGACTGCATCAGAACACAACCCAAACCTTGATGTGAGGGATCACAGTATATCACAAACTTCTTCTGATCTATTGGAAGACTCAGAATTGGAGCTGTAATCAACCTCAGCTTCAGTTCCTCGAAGTTGTTCTCACATTTGTCTGACAACACAAACTTCTGATTCTTGCGTGTCAGCTCAGTCAATGAAGTATCAATCTTTGAGAACCCTTCTACAAAACGTCTATAATAACCTGACAATCCAAGAAAACTTCTAACCTCAAAAGTACTCTTTAGCCTTGGCCAATCTCTGACTGCCTCAATCTTGGCTAGATCCACTTTAATCCCCTCCTTACTGACAATGTGCCCAAGGAAAGTTACCTGAGATAACAAGAACTCACACTTCTTAAACTTTGCAAACAATCTGTGCTCCCTCAATCTCTGTAGAACCAACCTCAGATGTTGCTCATGCTCTGAATTTGACTGAGAATAAACCAGAATATCATCGATGAAGACTGTTATACCCAAAAAATAGGAAGATGCATCCTAGGAGGCTAAGGGGAATGCATTCTAGGAGAGTTAAGGGGAATGGTCCTAGGAGACCCCAAGGAGGATGTGGTCCTAGGAGACCCCAAGAGAGTGATCCTAGGAGAACCAATGATGAGGTCCGAGGAGAACTCAAGAAAGTGGTCTTAAGAGACCCCAAGGAGAAAGTGGTCCTAGGAGACCCCAAGGAGGATGTGGTCCTAGGAGACCCCAAGGGTGTGTAGGAGGTAAGCCTCCCAAGGTTTTCTAAGTGTTGGCTCGAACGTGTCCAAGGTAAGTAGCTAAGGAGGAGGAGTCTCATGCAAGAGAATGGAGACTTAGATTTTGATAAGGAGAGCCTATACAATGTTCGATCGAACATGTTTGGGGGATGCTAAAGGAGAATGCCTTGAACTTGTCCAAGGTGAGGTGCCAAGGAGGTTGCCTCAATGTTGTCCAAGGTGAGGTGCCAAGGAGGTTGCCTCGGACCACCTTGGTCCGAGGAGAAGCCAAGGAGATTGGTTCAAGGGGGAACATGGCATGCTAGAGGAGAGTGCCATGTTAGAGGAGAGAAGTGCATGTCCTACCACCATGCACGTTCAACCCACCAAAAACATGTCCTACCACCATGCATATCCTACCACCATGCATGTTCAACCAGCACTTGCATGGGTAGTGAGTAGGAGGTGGACCAACTAGCTAGAGGAGACTAAGTCAGACACAACTCCAACAACATATGCGGGAATCTCTCATTCCTCCCACAAATGGGGAGTTTGTTACATTTCGAATTTTGAATGTTTAAATGTAATAAATGAAATAAATATAATAAAATATCCCTATCATAAGGGGATATCAGTTGAGGATCCCAGGCCTATAAATAGAGAGCTTATGAAATGAGAGAGGGGCTTCTTCTTTCTAGAGAGAGAAAATTGGGACTGTGTATTCTAGAGAGAGAAAGTTGGGTCTGTGTATTCTAGAGAGAGAATTCTTGTATTTTTTCCATCTGTACTGAAGAAACTCAGTTGACTCAGTCCATCTGATCTTGAGTACAGATCTATAAATCACAACTCTAAGTGGATTAGGTTATTACCGACAATCGGGGCTGAACCACTATAAAAATCTCTTGTGTTCTTTAGTTTCTTTATTATACCGTCTGTGTCATTTTTACATTTTCTTGAAGGTTTGTCGTATTTGACGTTCTCACGACGTTGGCTAAAAACGCAGTCAACAAAGACGATCACAAACTGGTCCAGATAATCCTTGAACACTCTGTTCATCAAATCCATGAAAGCAGCTGGGGCATTAGTCAATCCAAAAGACATGACTAAGAACTCATAATGCATATATCTAGTACAAAAAGCAGTCTTTGGTATGTTTCCCTCCTTGACCCTCAACTGATGATAACCAGAACGAAGGTCTATCTTTGAGAATACCCTTTTACCTTGCTGATCAAACAGATCATCTATCATTGGCAGAGGATACTTGTTCTTAATTGTTAACTTATTCAGTTCTCTGTAATCAATACACATCCTCAGAGAACCATCCTTATTCTTCACAAACAGAACTGGCACACCCCAAGGTAAGAAACTAGGTCTGATAAAACCCAAATCTAATAGCTCCTGCAGTTGTACTTTCAATTCTTTTAACTCTGTTAGGGCCATTCTGTAACGTGCCCTAGACACTGGCTCCGTCCCTGGTGCCAATTCTATCACAAATTTAATCTCTCTGTGTGGTGGCAACCTTGGTAAATCTTCTGGAAACACATCCAGAAACTCACACACTAATCTGGTCTCCTCTGGTCCCACTAGCATGGCCTGAGTGGTATCCACCACACTGGATACGAATTCTATGCAACCTTCTTGCAATAGATCTCCCGCCCTCAAAACATAAATCATAGGTATACGAGGTCCATGCATAGTTCCAACAAACACAAAAGGATCCTCACCTTCAGGCTCAAAGGTAACCATCTTCCTTCTGCAATCTATGGTTGCCCCATACTTCACTAACCAATCCAAACCCAGAATCATGTCAAAGTCAGTCATAACTAACTCTATTAAATCCACTGATAACTCTCTACCCTCCACTGTCGCTGGCAAAGATCTAACCCATCTTTTGGATACTACTAACTCCTCAGCGGGTAACAAGGTCCCGAACCCCACAGCATAATAATCACATGGTCTACGCAGTCTATCAATAATTCTACTAGCAAAAAAAGAATCTGTAGCACCAGAATTGGTTAAAACAGTATAAGGGATTCCAACACTAAGAAGCTGACCTGTAACTATTGAGGGTGAAGCCTCTACTTCTGCTTGAGTCAATGCGAACACTCGAGCTGGGGCCGAGCTGTTTGCCTTCCTGGGTTCTTCCTTTCTTGCTTTTGGGCAATGTTTCCTGAAATGTCCCACTGGCCCACATAAGAAGAAAGTCTTTTCCCTACACTCCCCCAAATGGCGTCTCTTGCACCTAGGGAACTCTGGATAAGTCCTCAAGGCCTTACTGCCACCCTGGCAGCCAACTGTAATTCCACGTGGTCGCCTGTCAGGACCTAAAGCTGGGAAGGCATTAGGAACCTTCCTCTTCTGATCACTAGGGCCTCCGTCCCTACCCGAACCCACAAATGGAGGACCTGTCCTCCTCAACTCTCTTCTGGCTGCACTATCCTGCCATATCTTGTTCTCTGTGCTCTCAGCTATGCACGCCTTCTCAACCACCTATGCATAACTAGTAACTCCAGCCACAGTGGTGATACGAACATCCCGGGCTAATCTAGGCTGTAGCCCCTGGAGAAACCTCTCCCTTTTGGTCCCATCAGTGGGCACTAGCTCCATGGAAAACTTTGCCAATCTATCAAACTTCAGAGCATATTTAGTCATTGATAGACTCCCCTAAAGTAATCTGATGAACTCTTCAGCTTTTGCAGCCCTGATGACATCATTATAGTACTTTTCGTTGAACAGAGTCTGAAACTCTTCCCAACTCAGGGCATTGATATTTCTGGTCTGGGATATCACTTCCCACCAAATTTGGGCATCCTCCCAAAACATGTATGTGGCACAGGCCACCCTCTCATTACCAGACACCCTCATAAAGTTAAGGATGGTGGTAATCATACTCATCCACTGCTCTGCCTTTGCTGGATCTGCATTGCCCTCAAATACTGGAGGTTGCTGTTTCCTGAACCTTTCATAAAGAGGTTCCCATTTACTTCTAGCCTTTGGCAACTGCTCAATTGCTGGCACCGATACAGGTGGTGCCTCTGGAAAAATGTTCCCTGCAGGAACCTATTGTTGTCTCAGGAGGCGGATTTCTTCTTCCTGCCTCAATACTCTGGCCTATAAATCAACTAGCAATTGATGTCAGTCTTCAGGAATTGACTGTGGAATCTAACTCTGGTCATTCTCTTGGCCCTGTCTATCGTTCTGGCCCTGATCATCCTGGCCAGCTGATGAATCTGTCTGCCTTGGAAGCATAACTACAACATATACTGTCCTGAAACAATCAATGCGGCCAGTTAAGCAGTGATAACTAAACCTCTTGCCACCTCACGGTCCAAGAACAAGCAGATATTCCTCAATGTTCCACAATCATGCAAATAAACATATTGATACATGATCATATCATTTAGCATATAGCACTTATCAGTTAATACATCAACGATTAACAATACTAACAAGCATGTTCTAGCAATATCAATACAAATAAGAACGTTCTTGCTTATGATGCAGTAGTCAAGGCCCAGCCTTATTAATATATCTCATGTAAGCAGGTAAAACATTTATATTCTATTTAAGCAGTTAAACACATAACCACATAAATAGTTACCAAACCATGAGTCGAGCTTGTCTTCAGTGGCGAGTGTACATGCCCAGCCAGTCTAAAGGAATGGATATATTTTATTTAAAACATTAAATTGTACATGGGCCCATAAAATCGTTTACAAGTTATTTACAATCTAAAATGGTCATTACAGTGTAAAAATTACAACCCGTCGACCTAAGTGACAAAATATAGGGTTAACCCCTAATTCTCCTGAGAAACACCTTGGCCATGGTGGTCAAGCGGCTGCATATATACACATCACCACCGAAGATCTCCACTCAAGGCTGGGTGAGCTTTTCTTTTCCTTTACCTGCACCACATAGCACCCGTGAGCCAAGGCTCAGTAAGAAAACTTATTACTGCATGTATACCATATCAATAAATGATTATGATAATCATTCTAGGGCTTGTAGCCTAATCAGATAAGTGAAGATCAACAAATGATTATGGTAATCATTCTGGGGCTTGCCGCCCAGTCAGATGAGTGATTAATGAATCACACGTTGTTTAAGTGACTAATGAGTCACACATTTGACAGGTGACTAATAAGTCTACCTCAAGGATCTGTCCCCTGTATAGATGACTAATAAGTCCATCTCTGGGGATCCGCTCCCTAAGCCATGTGACGTGTCAGTCACCTTAGCCTTTTGGCTTTGGCTCTAAGTAACTAGCCTTTAGACTAGACAAGCGCTTATGTTTTCATCGAACTTAAGGTCGGTCAAGCATTTCATGCTTATGATGTAATGCTTATGTCGATTAGATCTAATATTTTTGGCTTGCGTTAAACATGCTAATACTGTTCTTGACTCATAAGTCTATTCCATACGACCAGTGCTCAGTACCACTGCCGAACCTGACTAATAAATCACAGCTTCACAACCAATACTGACACCATTGCCGTTTCTGACTAATAAGTTAGTACCATTCATAGATAAGCAAGATTGCTAAGCATTTACAATGCAATCAATGTCCACATATAGAGCACTCAACATGCCTCATCAATAACCATGCATGTCACATACTGGGTGCAGTTTTCTTACCTCTGGTTCGAGTGAGAAATAATAAAAGAACAACCCTTGAGAATGATTCATCCTTAAGTCCCTTAGCGGTCACCTAGTCATAACCAAATATGAAATCCCGTAAAAAAATAAGTAATAAAAGGTTCCCGAACCAAGACCTAGCCTCCGGGACGTCGAATCCTACTAAACCGAGTAGTAGGAACGATCCCGAGGCCTAAGGTTTGAGTTCCCACGATTAAAACACCATTATAGCCACAGATGCTCTTAAGCGTTGCAGCCCCACCCTACTGAGCCGTGGCTCGCCTCCCAGACAGAGGCACCAGCCACAAGCACCTGCACTAAGCTCGGGTCGCGGCGCACTAGAATAGAGCCGCGGCCCCACCTGGAACCCAGCCAAAAACCTTCGTTTTTTCTCTTTCAAATCACTCCAAAAACCTACTAAAACATCTCCAAATCCAAAAATCAAAGTTCCCAAACATCCCAATGGCCCAACATTATCAAAACCCGAGGCTCAAACAATTCAAAAACTCATCAACACATAAAATCCAATTCAAAGCTTAGAAACTCAAAAACTAAAAACTTAAAGCTTGAATTACCTCAAATTAAGTCGTTTCTCGCTAGATCCTCCAGTCAATAAGCTTCTAATCTTCCTCAGAATTTCTATAACTTGATCCTCACTAGAATCCGAGTCCTAAAACTCAAGTTCCCTTCGAAAATGCGACGAACAGTAAAAATGGATAACAGGAGAAAGAGGAAAGGTGTTTGAACGTAGTTTTCCTTTTGACAAGTTTCTTCAAGCTTAAGTAACCTCAAGTAAATCCTAATGCTCGGGGTCCCAAAAATGACACCGGGGGAAAAATAGTCAAAACTTCCAAAATTTCCTCGTGATCTCACTAACTCCCACTATATCATCAAATAATCATTCTCATTATCTAATATCTCTATAATTGATCCCGTTATGACAAAACCGCTAACTTGCATCCTAAGATCATGTCATGCCAAATAACTTGAACATATCCACATAATAATGTGGCCTCATCCATACCTCATCAACAAGCATGAAAATATACAAATATGCCCGCAATGGGCCAAATTACCAAAATACCCTTATAATGAAAAATGGACCCACATGCATGCCTTTATCATCATATAATAATATAACTCACATAATCATGCATATAATCATTTAATTGCATAATAAATCAATTATAGCCCTCCTGGCCCCCTAATCCAGCCACTAAGCCACATTAGGGAATTTGGGTCGTTACACATTTGTTGTGAGAAAGTTTGTAAGGAACCACACATTTCCTCTATATGTGATAATGGAAGATCATAGCTAAGCAACAATAAGTTTTGTTTGAGAAATGGTCAAAATAAAATACTTTTCCCTTAAGAGAATCCACTAGCCAAATGATATTATGAGGGACATGCTTGAAGACTTTGGGATAACCATGGGATATGGAAAGGCTTGGAGAACAAGAGAAAAAGCCTTAGAATTGGTTATTGGAAACCCCGATGAGTCATATCAAAATCTTCCCATGTACCTACACATGCTCAAGGTTGCAAACCCCGGAACCACAACTCACTTGGAGATCGACCACAAGGATCACTTCAAGTACTTGTATGTGACATTCTCAAATGCACTCAGAGGATGGGAACATTGCAGACATGTTTTTGTTGTGGATGGAACGTTTCAGACATTAGCCTATATGGATACAATGTTCACATCTTCAATAATGTAGGCAAACAACAATATATTCCCCCTGCCTTTTTCCATTAGAGACACTGAGAATGATCTGTCATAAGAATGGTTCTTCAGAAGGTTGAGGGAGTATTTGGACAACGCGAAGGTAAATTTATAAGATTAATTTACATTTATACATTAAAAATAAATCATAAGGATAAAAACCTGCTATATATGAATCTGGTTATAAGAAAATTATAAATCTAGTAACACTAATAAATTGTAACCTGTTATAGTAAAAAAAAATTTAGTTACATCATTACTCACTTAGCTTATCGCAACACTTCTGTGTCTTGTGTTACCAGGTTTAATATGTTGGGTTTTTATGCCCTAATTAAAACCTAATTTCTTTTTAATCTCATTTTATTATCAATAAAAGAATAGAAATCAATTTTTGACTTGGTTAATCACTTTGGTCACATGTTTTTTTCTCATGATTATTTGTTTAATATAAACTTCTATTAAATCCTGAGCATATAGCTAATCATATTTATAATGACGTAATCACAGTAGAATATAATATATGATTATATGTTCAAAATAAGTTATTCCTAAGATTAGTCAGTGCACAAGATTTAAATTGATTTGCCAATCTACGATATGATCTACTCACACATTGTAGTGTTATGTTCTTTCTAGAATATTAGCAAAGTAGATAAGATCACATTTATATTTTATATTGGACTGGACAGATATTGACAGTAGAAAGGACAAGTAAACATACCATTATGATCTATTCTAGTCATATCATATAGTTGACCATAGGTCAATTCAATCTCAATTCTGAGTGGTTAGTATTCTAACTGATTGTATTATATGAGCTCTTTGACTTGTTCGTTACCAGCTTACCCTACGGACTAGCCCATACTTACATCTTGGGAACTTGGTAGTATAATTGAGTGGGAGTGTTAATCATAGATATGAACATCTATAGCTTCTGATGAAGAAGTGAAACGATGGTTTCCTTTTAGTTTGATTCAAGGTGCTAAATGATAGAGATCTCATTTTAGTAATTAGGATTAGTTTACTGAAATATCATTTGCAAGGAACTAAGTGTTTTAAGGATAAAATACAATGAGGGATAAAACAGTATTTTAGTCCCTTCTCATTGTAGACCGTCTATAGAGGATTGAGTGACAATTATGGTTGTAACAATGGATAATTAATAACATATCTATATTGCTTATAGAGCGTTCTATGAATTCAAGAGTGCAATTCTGAGTCCTTAGTAGAGTCACGATGAATTAATAAGTTAGTAAATTTATTTGTTAAAGTTATGATAACTTATTGGAGCTTGATTTCATAGGCCCATGGTCCCCATTGTACCTTGGATAAAATCATCCAGATAGTCTCAATTAATTGATTTAATTATCAAAGTTGACCAGGTCAATTTTGGATAGTTTCACAGTGTTATGTAATTTAGAGAAGAAAAAAGAAATTATGACAAATTTATTAATTAAGATAAATCAGTATCTAAATTAATAAATAAGTTTAAATCAAGGTTCAACTTATAAATAATTAATTTGATAAATGATTTAAATAATTATTTAATTAATTAATCAATAGAAAATAATACAGGCTTTGCATTTAAGTCAAATGAGCTTATAATTAAAAGAGAAATTTCACGGGCCTATGGCCCATGATAATTTTGACCTATGGCTGATTATTGGCTATTATTTTATTGATTTTTTAATTAAATAAATGACCTAATTGAGCCTATAAAAGAAATGCTAAGTGAGAGATGAAAAACAAGTTTTTGAGAAGATCAGAAGATCTAGTCTTGATGCTCTAGGTTTTGGAGTCTCTCTACAAACATAAGTGCTTTTCTAAGCCTCAATATTCCTTTCTCTTCTTCTCTTTGTATTTATTTCATGTGTTGAGAATTTTACCACTCTAGTCTAGGTGATTCTAAGGATACTGTGGAAGGCTATGAAGAAAATTGAAGGACAGTTCAGTTTCTTGGTGATACCCTGCGACAGAAAGGATACAAGGGTTAGAGAAACTAAAGTAAGGACTCAATCATTTCGCTGCACAATAATATAAGTGTTCTTATCATTATTTATGTTTAAATTCAATTTTAGAAACATGTTCTAGGTTTTCTTATATTAATATATTTAATATAAGAATTACATGAAAATAAACAAGATCCTGTATAAGTTTTCCCAACAACTGGCCTCAGAGCCTTTGTTAATCTTTATTTTCATACATGAACATGGTAAAATTGAATTATTTGATAGATTGAGTAATTGGATTGATTTCATGTTTTTTATGTTGCATGTTGAATTTTATGTGATTATTAGTATATTTAAGTTATTTTGCTGTGTTTTCTTTGAAAGTAATTTTTATATAAATGATTTATTTGATGTAAAAAAATGGTAAAAATTATTTAGAAAACGTTTTTGGCTTGAAAATTACACAAATTTTATTAATTTTTTTTTCTCGGGTAGTGGCCACGGCCACTTGTGTTCATTGGCCGCGACCTGGGTATTCGACGCTAGTGGCCGCGACCACCATTTACCCCTAGCCACAGCCATCACACGATTTTTGCCTAGTTTGGTCCCGTGGCCGCGGCCTGCAATAATTTTCTTTTTTAAAATTTGATTTCTGAATGTATTTTTTAATAGGTTAATATAAAAATATCAGACCTTTTCTACTATTTAAAAATATCTTTTTTGAAACACTATATTTTTGTTGTCTGATCTTTTAAGAATATATATTTTCTACAAAGATTCAAATTCAAAATTAAAAATAGGTTAATTAATTAATTTTAAATATTTTAATATATTAAAATATTATAATTAAGTTATCAGATATTTAAAATATTTTTTAATACTTGATATTTTTTTGAAATCTTTTATTTGAAAAAAATATTATTTGATTATTCTATAGATTTTATATTTAAATAATTTGAAATATGAAAATTTTTTGACTAGATATTTTTATAGATATTTGAATTTTTTAACTATTTAAGATATTTTTTAAAAAACAACATATGATATTTGTTTTAAAAATTTATAACTGGTTAGATTTTTTTTTTAAATATTACGTTTTTCAAACCTATTAATAACATATTTTTTTAATAAATGAGATTTAAATAAACTTTGGTTAATTGTTGATAAATCCTATTTAAATTAAATTAATATTTTTTCAAATTAACCTAAACCAAGTTGATTGTTGATAAATGAAATTTAAATTAATTTTTGTTAATTGTTGATAAATTTCATTTAAATTGACTTACTTTTGTAAAAATTTAATTAATTCAAAATTTTGATAAATTCTAGAAAATTAATTGTGGTATTTTTGAAAATGAAATAAATTGTGGTATTTTTGCATAAAATTCATAGACTTGTTCATATAGTAACATGATTAGGCTCATCCAATTATAACATGTTTGTTTGCACTATATGTGGTATTTTTGCAATTGGGCTTATATGCATATAGTGGCCCATATGTTTGCTTAATATATGGATTTTGCCAAATAAAATATTCATAAAATGATAGGTTTTATTTGGGCCTATTAGAAAATGTAAAGTTTAAATTCCTCTCTTGTGGGTGGTTCCACTTGTGAAGGCCCATTTGCTTTGCATGACTATAGTGGGCCTAATCAATTAATAAAACGAAGGTTTAAATTCCTGTCTTTTGGACCATGTATGGAAGTATAGGGGGCCTTAGTAGTGGGAACGACATGCTTGACCTAGCCCTCCTCCATACAAGCCCAATTGTTAATGCCCATTTGCTTGAGTTGGACTTAATTGTATAGGTTCATTATATTAGTTAAACCTAAACATTGATTAGCAACAAATTAGTTATAGTTTAATTGAATTTGTTTCAATGTGACACTTTAGAATTAATAGAAAATTATAGGACTTTGGTTTTAAAATTTTAATCTTATAATTTTTTGGAGAACCATAGTCATTAATTTTAAAAAATTAATAATAGAAATATTATTTTAATAATGAGCTTATTTTACAAATTATATTCGATCTCCACTATTGGTTTAACAAGGTCAATAGCTTAATGGGGCCTTGAGACGCTTTGATTTGTCCCCCTACGGAAGATGTTCATTAGTTATTTTGACAATGTTAAATTTCGAAAGATAGATAATTATAGGTCAAATTCTACTAGACTCACCCCTACGGTGACTACTAGGACTAAATCTATTGATTATCAAAACCGTGGGTTTAACTCATAAAATAAGAGATTTTGTTTTCTTATTTTGATCAAATAGTAAGTTGTTAATGATAGTGTCCATAATTAAATGAGTTTATAACTCTATTTAACTAATAATATTTTTTGACTCTCGCCAACCGAGACAACCATATCATAGAATAGTTAAAAACCTAAAGAAATAGAGATATGATTATTTTGGTATTTTTTTTTCATATCTTACATATTTTTGTATATGTTGTGCTATTTATTTAAATTTTTGAGAATAGAAGTTTTATTGAGCAAAAGTGATTGATTTCTATTTTATTTATAATTGGTAGTTTTAAGTATGGATGTGTCTACTCTCATCCTTTCTCAACTTTCAATGGAGAAACTCATTGGAGAAAACTTCCTTAAATGGAAGCAAAACATCAACATGGTGTTGATTGGTGACACCGCTGAGTTCATCATGTCTGAGGAATCCCCAGAAGTTTCAGTTGAAGGAGCTCCCAACTCTGTAAGAGATAAATATGAGCGTTGGCAGGTGGCTAATAACAAGGCGCAGTACTACATGTTGACTAGTATGGTTGACACTCTCAAGACAAAGATGGAGACTGTAAAGACGACCTATGAAACCATGGATCGGCTCCAAGACATGTTCGGTGCAAAGTTTGTGCAGACTGGCTTTAAGGCCGCCAAGAAATATGCCTATGCTTGGATGGTACCATCTCCACACATTCATGATCAACTCAACTATGGTCTGACGCAGCTCATGAACGAGCTTCAAACCTTCGAGTCTATCATGGGTGGACCAAGTAAGGGAGGAGAAAAGAAGAAAACTACTACTACTGCTGCTGATCCAGCTAAGGCTGAAGTTAACCAAGCTTCGTCTTCGAAAGCTGGAAACAAGAGGAAAGATGGACAAAACAACAACTCCAAGCCTGTAAAGTCTGCAAAGATGAGTGCACAACCAAATGCACAGATGCCTAAGGGGAAGAACAAGAAAAACAAGAAAGGTAAAGGTACGTGTTTTCACTGCAAAGAGAAAATGCATTGGAAACAAGATTGGCCCAAGTTTTTAGCAGCGAAAAACAAAGGTAATGATTATAGTTCATTTATCTTAGAAACATGTGTTTTAGAGAATGATAAATCCGTTTGGATTATTGATTCTAGATCTACTAACCATGTTTGTAATTCTTTACAGCTTCTTGAATCTTGAGAGGAAGTGGATGAAGGCGCCTTAAAGCTTAGAGTTGGGAATTGAGCGTTAGTTGTGGTCCAAGCTAGAGGAAGAGCTCGCCTGAAGTTTAGAAATAAATATTTAATTTTGAAAGATGTATTTTTTATTCTGGATTTTAGTAGAAATTTAATTTCAGTTTCCATGTTGCAATTAGAACAATTTGTTATGACTTTCACAAGTTTTAATATATCTATTTCTTTAAATTGATCATAATTGTGTATTGCATGTTTGGACAATGGGCTTTATATTCTGCGACCTAACAAACCCCTTGCTCTTAATAATGAATTATTCAAAGTAGCTAAACCTAGGACTAATAAACGTCAAAAGACCAACAACGATAACATGACATATTTATGGCATTTGAGACTAGGTCACATTGGCTATGATAGAATTCAAAGACTTACAAAGGGTGGGCCTTGAGGGAACTCACCTTAGGTGAATTATCTGTCCGTGAATCTTGTCTAGAAGGCAAATTGACCAATCGTCCATTCTCTGCAAAGGGTGGTAGGGCCAAGGAACCACTTGGACTTGTTCATTAAGATGTTTGTGGACCTTTAAATGTACAAGCCAGGGGTGGTTTTGAGTATTTCGTCACTTTCATTGACGATTCCACCATGGAGAAGCGTAAAGTAGTCTGAAATCTCAGATTCCACCATGGAGGCTGAGTACATAATTGCGTCTGAAGCAGCTAAGGAAATAGTATGGCTAAAGAAGTTCCATTCAGATCTTGGTGTTATTCCAGAAATGGATAAATCGCTTGTGTTGTTTTGTAACAACACAGGAGCGATAGCCAACTCGAAAGAACCTCGAAGTCATAAGAGGAGTAAACATATATAAAAGAAGTGTCACATTATTCGAGAATATGTGGCCAGGGGAGATGTGAAGGTTATGAAGATTGCATCTGAAGATAATCTTGCGGATCCGCTTACAAAGACACTACCAGAAGCTACATTTGATAAGCATATCAAGGAAATGAGATTAGTAGAATGAAGGCATTATTTTTAATTAGTGCAAGTGGGAGTTTGTTGGGTTTTTATGCCCTAATTAAAACCCAATTTCTTTGTAATCTCATTTTATTATCAATAAAAAATAGAAATCAATTTTGACTTGGTCAATCACTTTGCTCACATGTTTTTTTCTCATGATTATTTGTTTAATACAAACTTCTATTAAATCTCGAGCATATAGCTAATCATATTTATAGTGACGTAATCACAGTGGAATATAATATATGGCTATATGTTCAAAATAAGTTAGTCCTAAGATTAGTCAGTGCATAGGATTTACATTGATTTGTCAATCTACGATATGATCTACTCACACATTGTAGTGTTATGTTCTTTCTAGAATATTAGGAAAGTATATAAGATCAGATGTATTTGTTACATCAGACTGGACTGATATTGTCAGTAGAAAGGATAAGTAAACATATCGTTATTATCTCTTCTAGTCATATCATATAGTTGACCATAGGTCAATTCAATCTCAATTTTGAGTGGTTAGTATTCTAACTGATTGTATTATTTGAGTTCTTTGACTTGTTTGTGACCAGCTTACCCTACGGACTAGCACATACTTACATCTTGAGAAATCGGTAGTATAATTGAGTGGGAGTGTTAATCATAGATATGGACATCTATAGCTTCTGATGAAGAAGTGAAACAATGGTTTCCTTTTAGTTTGATTCAAGGTGCTAAATGATAGAGACCTCATTTTAGTAATTAATATTAGTTTACTAAAATATCATTTACAGGGAACTAAGTGTTTTAAGGATAAAATACAATGAGGGGTAAAACGGTATTTTAGTCCCATCTCATTGTAGAGCGTCTATAGATGATTGAATGACAATTATGGTTGTAACAATGGATAATTAATAGTGTATCTATATTGCTTATAAAGCATTCTATGAATTCAAGAGTGCAATTCCGAGTCTTTAGTGGAGTCACGATGAATTAATAAGTTAGTAAATTTATTTGTTAAATTTATGATAACTTATTGGAGCTTGTTTTCATAGGCCCATGGTCCCCAATGTACCTTGGATAAAATCATCTAGATAGTCTCAATTAACTGATTTAATTATTAATTTGAATTATCAAAGTTGACCAGGTCAATATTGGATAGTTTCACAGAGTTATGTAGTTTAGAGAAGAAAAAAGAAATTATGACAGATTTTTTAATTAAGATAAATTGATATCTAAATTAATAAATAAGTTTAAATCAATGTTCAAATTATAAATAATTAATTTGATAAATTATTTAATTAATTAATCAATAGAAAATAATACAAGCCTTGATTTTAAGTCCAATAGGTTTATAATTAAAAGAGAAATTTCACGGGCCTATGGCCCATGATAATTTCTACCTAGGGTTGATTATTGACTATTATTTTATTTATTTTTTAATAAAATAAATGACATAATTGAGCCTATAAAAGGAATGCTAAGTGAGAGATGAAAAACAAGTTTTTCAGAAGATCAGAAGATCTAGTCTTGATGCTCTAGATTTTAGACTCTCTCTACAAAAAATAAGTCTTTTTCTAAGCCTCAATATTCTTTTCTCTTCTTCTCTTTGTATCTATCTCATGTGTTGAGAATTTTCCCACTCTAGTCTAGGTGATTCTAAGAATACTTTGGAAGGCTGTGAAGAAAATTGAAGCTGTTCAGTTTTTTGGTGATATCCTGCGACAGAAAGGATACAAAGGTTAGAGAAACTGAAGGAATAACTCAATCATTCCACTGCACAATAATGTAAGTGTTCTTATAATTATTTCTGTTTGAATTCAATTTTAGAAACATGTTCTAGGTTTTCTTGTATTAATAAGTTTAATATAAGATTTACATGAAAATAAATAAGATCCTGTATAAGTTTTCCCAACATAATAATGATATTTGACAGGCACAAAAGTATTGTAAATGCAGTGCATGGAGTCTACCCAAATGTATTTCACAGAGCATGCATGTTCCACTTGCTAAACAATCTAAGATCACAATTTGGAGGCTCTGGAGAAGAACTAAAAAAAAATGTCATTCATAGCTACAACAATAGCTTACACTATACAAGAGTGTGAGTATTTATGAAGTAGTTGGACAAACTTGACACGAGAATGAGACCTTACTTGGAAACTATTGGGTATCCAATTTGGACAAGATCGTATGCACCCCAAGGAAGATACCATATGATGACCTCAAACATTGCTGAGTTTGTAAACACATCAAACAGAGCAGTAAGAAGAATTCTAATAATTACAATGGTAGAAGGCCTACGAATCATGGTTCAAAAATTGATATGGAACAATGGAGACGAATCCTTCAAAACATTCACATAAGTTTCAACAGAAGTTGAACTTGAATTAAGGACCAATGTTGTTGGATGCCTCAAATTCGAGGTAATAATTGAACCTATAATCTTAGTTTTTTTTTTCATTAAATATTGACAAAACTAGTTACACAAAATACTGAACAAAAATAAGCTAAAACATATGTTGTGAAAAATATATTATACGCAAGTGTATGTAGTCAACAAGTAATATAATGATAATTCGAGTCTCGTCTCCATAGGGATTGAATTAGTAATAAATTAGGTAAAATCAACACTTAACAATTTGGATTAAAAAAAATGGGCATGACTTGATTTAAACTAAAATCAAAGAAAAATAGTAAATAAAATAAAGAGCAAAAGTGAGCAATATAATGATGAGATAGAATTATTAATCCTCCTAGAATGTGAATTCAATATAATGTCATAGATGGATACATTAATAATTAAACTTTGTCAACAGAAAACATATAAATGAACATATGGTTTTTCAAAATCTATATGCTATGGGCCCTCAAAACTAAATTAGACATAATCCTATGCAAATCTAGAATTAAGAACACTAATTAAGCACCAAATATCCAATGGGTCATACAAGGTAAATGGTACATCCTTATACCATCTACAAATCACACTTATCCAAGGTGGTAATCATGCATCATTCAAGTATTTCCACTAATCCTATTTTTTTTCTTTCTAAAATCAAGATTAGCTAAGCAACCTACAATTAGTGATCAATCAAAAGTGGGTAGTTAACATTTAACACACTTGAATGAACAAACACATTAAATGCCAAAAACATCCATACAACATCGATTGAAATTCATAATCTTGGATTCATTAATATTCTAGCTATAAGAAAATTAATTCATGCTGAAAAACACAAAAATACCCAAATAAAATCTATTCATGAGTATATCAAAAATAAACTAAAGAAATAAATAAAAAAATACAAAATGTAAAAGATAAAGAAGGAACTATGTAGATGGGTCCTCCTTTGCCTCCTATCTTGGGTACTCCTTCCTTTTCTTCTTCTTCATTCTATTTTTAGTTATTTCTCTCTCTAGTTTCAGCTCTAGGATGATGGTTCTTTCTAAAATGGTGTCTGCCTTTCTTTTCGATGAGCTTGGGTACAACACATTTCCCTAATTATAAGGCCCACACAATTTTTCTCTACTTTTGGCCCACCACTTATTCTATCCAAAAAAACAATTTAATTGGCATTTTACTCGGTCCATGCTAGCTGTCAAAGTCATACAAAAGTGATTTTTACAGCTTGTTTTAGTATTCCATGTAGCTCCCCACTCCAGAACGCTGCAACATAAGTTTTAGCAATTCTTCACTTCAGTTTTTTTTTCCAACTTTCAGCTTGCCTAATTAATCTCACAATTCCATGAGCACTTTTGACACAGAAAATTAAAGAAATTTAACATTTAATTCCAAAACAGTGATATTAAAATTCCAAGCTCCACTCTAGATTTCACAAAACACAATGATGAAATTTAATTAAAATTAAACAACTAAAGACTTAATTCATCACTCTTTTTATATAAAATCAAGTTCAAAAGTAGGATAAATAACTCTATAATATAGAGTTATCAACATACATATTTTAGTCGTATCATCAAATAAAAAGCAATATAATAACCAACACCAACTCTTCTAACACTCAATATTTTATGTAAATCTCACACAAACACTTGTGTTCTATATAACTGGCTACAGACGAACCCTATCAACAGTGTCTTGTACTTGGTTATTGAAAAAAGAGGAAACTTCATGATCAACAAACATGAAAGACCATGTAGTTGCAAAAGGTTCGAAGAAGATGAGATACTTTGTTGCCATGCATTGATTGCAATTGTAAAAAGAAGATTGAATTGCTACGACTACTGCTCCAGATACTACAAAACATCCACAGTGAGAGCAACATATAAAACAACTCTTAACTCATTGACTAATGAGTGTAAATGGAAACTTCCATAATATCTAGAAAAAATAGTGCTACTACTAAAGGGAACCAAACAAACAGGAAGGCCTTGAAAAAGAAGAATAAGATCAAGAGGGGAACACAATGTTTAGAACAAGTGTGAAAGATGTGGGGAGAAGGGGCACAATCGAAAAACTTGCAAGAATCAACTAATTCCAAAGGAACCGAAAAAGAAAAAAGCCAAGAAAACCTATAAAGATTGCTCTCAAACTTAATTCTTTCATTTGGTTTTTTTTCTTGAAAGAAAAATTTCAATGTTGATGTCCAAATTTGGTTGAATTACTCATAAAATATGTACAAACAATACACTAAAAAGTACAGGGTAAATAAATATATTATTCTTAATTTTTTAATGATTAATGTGTAATCAGACATTGGAATCAATTACAACAGATTATAATGAAACATATGTAACTAGTTAAACTGAAATTAGTTACACTAAAACTAGTGAAACATATGTAATTGGTTACACTAAAGCCAGACACACTAAAACTAGTTACAACATATTATAATGAAACATATGTAATTGGTTTTAGTTTGAAACTAGTTACACTAAAACCAATTATATTGAAACCAGTTACAACAGATTATGATGAAAATATGTAATTGGTTACTCTAAAACCAGTTACACAAAAGCTAGTTACTCTGAAACAAGTTATAACGAATTTTAATTAAACATGTGTTATTGATTACACTAAAAACAATCGCACAAATATGAAATCAAAATTACATATAGACATTTGGAACAAGAAAATAAACCCTTTATATAACATTTGGAACCAGTTACTATGTGTATATAAGGCATATATCATTAAATGTAACCAGTTACATTGTTGAACATTAAAAAAATAACTACAAGGTCTAAATGAGAGAAGAAAAAATACTACTTAAAAATAGATAATCAGTTCAAACAACCAATTGAAACAAATCATACAACTATGATTAATTTTTCCAAAAATAAAAAATGAAAACACAACTTCAAAACTATAACTATTTAGCGATCTTCTCATTGCCCTTATTCTTCATAAAATTCTTCTTTGTAGGCTTCACTGGATCTTCATTATCAGAAGCATAACCATAGCGAATTTTCTGGGTGCATGGCTAGACAAATACACAACAACCTTGTCACGAATAGTCTCAACATTGA
Organism: Humulus lupulus; assembly: GCF_963169125.1. NCBI lineage: Eukaryota > Viridiplantae > Streptophyta > Magnoliopsida > Rosales > Cannabaceae > Humulus > Humulus lupulus. The sequence continues at coordinate 99,764,797 of NC_084794.1, forward strand.
AAGATTTTAGAATCTTGCCAATTGCCATGTGAATAAAATATTTAGCATACTTGATCACAAAAATCCCACAATCACTGAAAATAAAAATAAACAAAAAGCAAATAATTAGCAAATGAAACTAAAACTAAAAGAAAAACTATTGGTAAAATGGAACTAGTTACATATACCAAAATATAATACTTACTTCCATCCCTGCCTTGGAATGCCCTTCGCAACACAAAATTTAAGAGGTGTTTTCCTAGGAACATAGTATGCCTCAGAATCCAAATCTTCAGTAGGACGACTCAAATAAAACCCAGTAATATCCACAAAAATATGGAATGATAGTAGCAAATGCACTAATAAAATATAAACAATTTTCTCATGAATTTTGCCCTTCATGGAATTAGACAAAGTTAATGTGCGCTTCTGAATTTCAAAATGAACTAAAACTCAATGTCGTTGAACTTCCACATTGACCGAAATCAAAACATGGTCCAATTCAGTTCATCAAAGAACATACTCAAAACAAGTCAATTCAATGCTAAAAATTTAAGCATAAGAACCACCACGATCAATAAACATTTTATACTCACCTCATAACTGATTGATCAAACATAGAATCAGTGATAGTAAGATGCAGCTCCACGATGTCACTATACCTCAACTTCTTACATAAGTAGTACATATAAGCATCAATGTGTTGTGCACATGAAAAAAGAGCAGTGTTAGAAAAATTAATGAGAGAATATGACTGGTTATGCTTAAACCAATTACAACGAAGTGTAAATAAAAATATGTAACTAGTTACACTGAAACTAGTTACAACAGATTTTGAAGAAACTTATGCAATTGGTTACACTGAATCCAGTAACAAAAATATGAAAATAAAATTAAAAGAATACAAATTACAAAAAATAGTAACTTACACTGCCTGACAACTCAACAGAAGTCGACTGGGCCAAAAGCAAATGGAGGATCAATACGGTCGGTCATTCCTATCAACAAATTTATTTACACCTTGACAAAAAAAGACAAAATAAATTAAAAAGTATAATAAACAACCAAAAAGGTAACCAACAAAAAAAACCAATTGTTGGGGCAACAATTTGTCTTTCTGTAAATGGAAGTAAAGATCCGACAATGTTTTGACGTCTTGCTTCTTTTCCGGTGATGAAACCTGTCTCGGACTCGTCGGGATTTCCTGCAAGAAAGACACTCCGATGCCTAAGTCAGTTACAAATTCGATCCCTTTTTCCTTCTTAAAATCTCATATTTATAGGATATAGTATACCCAACAGTTAGTTGGTTCAGTTAGGTCCTGAAAAGGAGGGAGGAGAATAACTGAATTTCCCTCCAAAAATACCAACTTTTAAAATGTCTCGCTCAAAGGTCAGAGGCGCGGACAGCCTCTGACCTACAGCTTCTGCCTTCGGAATATCCCTTTGTCTAAACGCTCCGCTTTGAATATCTGATAAATGAGGCAAGTATTTCCGGGCCGAACATTTTGGGCCCAACAGATGCCCCCTGGCCCAAGCTTTGAACAGATGTGGTATGTTAATCTGTTAGAATCTTGGGCCGACTCTTCAACACCAAAAGGTTCGCCTAAAGCCGTCATTCTCCGTAAATCGAGGCAATCCGCTGGTGCACGATCATTTGATTACCTGACAGGTTATACTTAATGCGTACACAGTTACCAAGTAAAACTTTTGGTTCAAAATTTCACCTCTCATTTAAATAGTTTTTATTTCAAAATATTTCTCATTCAGATTTCCAAACTTTGTTCCATCTTCCGAAGAGAAGCTTGAAAGAAAACCCTAGAGATTTCCTCCAGCTCAAACCTTCGTCAATCATCCCACTCGGTGTGATAATGTCTTCTCGTTCATCTCCCGACCCTGCGGATCGTGATGGATACAAAAATGCCTTCGAACGCATGCGCAAATCGTTCGACATTCCAGACAACGTGTCGGTGAGGATGCTCTCGGAGGCTGAGCTTCGAGAGTTGCGATTCAAGGATGTAGTGAAGCCTACTGAGATAGTCATGAGCTTGAGGCATATCGAATGGCTCCGCTTCCCTCTTCCAGCGTTGCTCGTTCAGATAATTTCAAACTCCGGGGCTCATATTTCGCAATTTCTTCCAAACGCCATTCAATCAATAGTCGGGGCCCAGATGATAGGGAGCCTTAGGAATGTCAATATTCAATCGGACGATATTTACGCGTGTTTCACCAAGTCTACAAACAAGGTGATAGAGGGAAAGCCTTGGAAAACTTTCTACCTCTCTCCCAAAAAGGATCGGACAATGTTTACCGATTTCGACAGCTCTCATCGAAATTGGGATAAATACTTCTTTGCTGTTGGAGGAGCATGGTACCCTGAGTACGTGCCTCAGGAAATTTTTCCTCTGGCCAGGGTGTTTATAAAAGGTGAGTCATGTTTTCCATTAATTTTAATGTGCATTAATTGTGTCTGGATGATTGTCGAGTATTTTAACTCTTTGTACTGCTGCTTTGGTTGTTCGTTCCAGATTTTTCTTGGCCTCAGGTCAACATGAGTTCTGAGCGACAGAGCATGCTGACAGAGAAGGGGCTTCTTCACGAATCCAAGGAGAACGCCATTAGTATCAGGGGTGTATTGAACTCCTACTGTATGCAGATTATGACTCGGCTCTGCTTCGTGGATCGGGTCGACCCTGGAGCTGTGCGGGTTAGATCGCAGAAGGGTGACATGACCTTAGGTAAGATTACTGCGGCATGCGCGAAGCAGCTGGGAGCTTTCCTGAAGAAATCTCCTCCTACTCCTTCAACTCTATCACTGACGAAAGCTGAATTTGAAAGGGCGTGCACTGAAACCTTCAACGCGTGTGCCAAGCGTCAAGGGGTCCCAGAGGGTAAAAAGAAGGAGGATTATGTACTGGCTACTGAGTCTTCTCCTGACAAATCTGGCCTATCGCGCAGGTCTTCTCGCATCCAAGGGCGGTCGTCCACGCCTTCTGACGCCCTGCAAATCAAGCCTCTTAAGCAAGTGCCTTTGCCTACGGATGCCTTGGGAAAAAGAAAGGATCGTGAGGAGTCCTCTTCCGAAGATTCGGACGACGGGAAGTACATTTCGTCGAAGCTTCGGATCCCGAAAGGCTCTGTCCCCACTCCTCAAGGATCTGCTCTAGCAATCCCCAAATTTTCCCCCGGTAAATTGCCAACGGGTCAGGCCCTATCGTTGTGTAAAAGGCCACGTGGATTTGCCCCTGCTGGGCATTTACCTGAGGCATCTTCTGTTACTCCTGCAATTGGATCTTCCTTGGTAGCAGGCTCAGAAGGGATGGTTCATGTAGAGGGCGCTTCCTCTTCTCCTTCCAAACTTCCAGCGGAGGCGACTAGAGATGGAGTTCCGGATGGCTTACCGTCGGAGGTGAAGTCGCCTGCAATCTGCGCGAAGTCGTCAGAGGCGTTGACCTCAGCTTCTGATTTACCCGAAGGGTCTGCTGTTGGCCATAAACGTGGCTCAGAGGGGAGACGCCCTTCCTCTGCTTCTCGTAAAAACAATCTTCTAGAGGATGCTTTCGGGGAGGGTTCTGAATATGTGGATACCATTTCACTGCCAGTTGAGGCAAGTAAGGTCGTTGAGCCCGAATCTATCCCTGGGGGCCAGGAATCAGGGGCTGTTATGGCAACAAGTGTTGATAGTCTTGGTGTTGACGTTCCTTCATTGCTACCTACCGCTTCTGAGTTTCATCCAGGAGATGTCGCTGCTGTGTCCCCGAAGGGTATTGACTCTTTTGAATCTCCTAGTGCTTTCTTGGAACAGCTCACGTCTTCTGCCGTGCGGACGCCAGTGTATTTCCCCAGTGATTTGGGTGAGGATGACAGCTTGTTTGCGCGCCCTTCGAAGGTGTACTCTTCCGGCATGGGAACGGTTGCGTTGACGTCTGATAGCATTATGGTATCGACGTTAGCAGAAGGTGAGAAGCCAGTTGCCCCCGTTGCTTCTGCGGCTGTATCTGCAGGGGGAGAAGCAAGTGACAGAACAGGAGTAATGTCGGAATATGGCCCCTCTGCATCTAACGAAGTGATGGAGGAAATGCTACGCATAAGCAGACCCCATCTACCTACAGAAGCAGTTGGGTCTTTAAGTGGACAAGGCGATTTGTTGCAGCAAGTATCGGACCACATCTGGATGGTGAGTAAATTACAGAAGTAGGCTCTTTTCGTATTGGGGTATATGTGTGTAATGTTATTTGTAATGGGCATGATTGATTTGTCACAGAGCTATGTATGTGCTTCGGCTGCAAGGCGAGAGTATGCGGCGGCTATGCAGAATGGAACCAAATTGGCAGAGCAGATGGCGAAAGTAGAAGAGGAGCGGTCAGGGAGAAAGATGGCTGAAGCGAATCGAGATGTGCTGGTAGAGGCCATCAAGAGGTTAGAAGCAGAGTTGGCAGAGGCGAAAAAGAGGGTGACCGCGATGGAGGAGAAGCTGGCAAGCACTGTTGGGCTTGAAGTGGAGCGAGACAAACCGAAAGCTGATTTGGTGGACATGACCAATAAGTGGATGGAGAAAAGTCAATTCTGCGTTCAGCATGAAGCTCGCATGGAAAAGCTTAGCAGTATGATGAGTGACCTTGACGAGGAGATTGTGTCGTTACAGACTGATAAGGAGACCTTAGAGAAGGAGAGAAAAGAGCTGGAGCAAAGGGTGAACAGTCTTGAGTCCAGCACAGCGGAGGCCAAGAAGCAGAAGTTAGAAACTGAACTTCTATTTGGGAAGAAGTTGAAGGAAGCAGAAGAGGTACGTGACTCGTCTTTTGCTATGGTTGTAGAAAATTAATGGTCCCTTAAAACACGTGTGTTGATTACGTGATGTTTTTTTTTTTTTTTTTTTTTTGCAGAGGGCAGTAGAGGCAGCTGTTGAAGCCACTAGGCAGCGTATTCGAGACCGAGAGATCACTGAACGCAAATTTGCGAGAATGGCAGAGGTAGACACTGCCAAGTATCTGGATTTGGCGTTACGTAACAAGAAGCAGACCCCAGAGGAGAAATGGGCAAAGCTGGAGATGTATTGCAAGAACGTCGATGTAAAGATAGGAGAGTATGACGTCGACAAGTATTTGAATGAACTTGGGGATTTGCAGATTTCTTATCCGCCATGTCATTTGGAGAAGTTGAAGCTGAGGGGCGATGCGCTGGGATCGATGTATAATGCCGAGGGGGAAGCCGTTGAAGATACTGTTGCCAACTTGGCTCCTGATGAAAAAGCATCAGGTTCTACCTCTGTAGCTGAGGGCAAGTCAGAGGGTGAAAGAGGTGCCATAGAATGAATGACGCACTTTCGTTCTGTGAACTTTTGTCATTAGCTTCTGTATACAAATTCTTTGGGCTCTTCAGGCCGTTAGTTTAGAATTGATTGTAATAGAACATATTGTTAATACAAGTAGAACTTTGTTCCCTTTAGTTGCTTTGGCGTGTGCACTGTATGGGTTTGATGTCATTTAGGGCTTAATTGAACGTGTGTTGACAGGTGTATGTTGTATGACGTATTTGGATCAGGAGCTTCATAGATCTTTTAGGCCTTTGCGTGCGAAATACAGCGAAAGATTATACAGATGGTGGGAGAGGATGCCCAGTTAAGTATTGAATAATTGTGCCATCTTTGTGTTTTGGTGATGGGTTGGGTCTGACAACAATGTCGTTGCAGGTGAGCACCGTGAGTGGACGAATGTTCCCTTTTTAAGGAGAATCTTTGACAACCCACAGTGGCTTTACTCAACGTGGGCTCTGGAAGAGCTTATCAGAAGTGGCATCCCGTACTATATATCTTGTGAACGCTACGGGCTAGGCTATCCGAAGCTAGAAAATGCGATGTCAGAGTACATACGACGTATCGAATGGGATTAATTATGGACAAGATGATAGAGCAATTATAAAGTCAGGGGTGGATATTGCCATTAATGTAATATAACTTATAAATAACAACTTCTGATGTATTGCTATTTTTTATAAATAACTTATAAATATCGACTTTTGATTCCACGCTTTGCATTTGTCAATTGAAGTTATTGTACAAATATTGAGAGAGGAATTGAGTAAATGTGTGTTTGTGTCCCCGCACTTAGCATCTGTTAATTTAGGTTGCTGTGATAGTTGTGTCTTACGCCCGCAATGTGAGCAATATTGCTGGGGGGTGCACCTCCTTACGTATGTGTAGTAGTTGTAGTGGTCTTGTTCGGGTCTGGTCATGCCCCTAGGGATGGAAACTTTCCCATTAGATCAAAGGGGTTGACATGACCCGGACCGAGTGCGGAGGTCATAGCGTAGGGCACCGAAGCAGATGCAAAAAAGGTCAAGATTGTGGGGCGGTTATCTTTCCAGTGCACTCATACCGTGTCGTGTGGTGGGGGGGAGCTTAGGCTTCCGTGCATCCTGTCAGAGGCCCTCATTGTGCAGGATATGGGTGCGATTGCGGGACAAGTTCCTCCCGGCCTTGGATTGCCAAACCAGTTTGTGTACATTGAAGAGGAATCCCAATCATGACAGCAGGTGGTTCTGCTGTGATAGTCAGGGCAGATTAGACGGCTGGAGGCGCTCCTCTTATGCGAGTAAGAGGGTAGGGTTTGCAGTGCGCCTCCGTTGGTCGGCCAAATCAGCATAGTCAGGGCAGATTAGACTGCAAAATGGCTGGCCGTAGTTCCCTGTGAGCTTAGTCAAGTCAGATTAGAATGCGGTACAAAATCCAGTGAAGCGTGCACGCAGAAGCGGTAGGATCTTGTACATATGTTGTGTGTAGTGGCCTTGTTGCCATGAACTGTTGAGATTCAGTCTGGTTCCAACGTGCAGGGTGCGCACCTTGCTATTTTTTATCATCGCTTTTTGTTTATTGAAGCGTAGGCATGTGTTTTGAGATGCAAGTCATGTGGTGTATTTGGTGGCGATTTGATGCATTAGATGACTGTTTATTTATAGCCATTGTGGTAGGTGGTTTTTGAGTACACATGATTAACATTACAAAGTTAGGTGAGGATATAATTGAGGAACCCCCTTGAGAAAAAAGTGAATTACCACGTGTCGGACTTAGTGTAATGTGGCTGAAAATAACGTCAAAGAATTGAATACATAAGAGAAATTTAAAAGCATGTGAAAAAATGGAAAGTTGTTGTATTACTTTTTGAATTGCACAGTACAGCTATTAGCAATAGTATTGCTTTAAAGACATTGAATTCCAAGTACGGGGTACGATTTTCCCACTACGTACATTCTTTAGAGTGTAAGACCCTCTGCCTAATACTTTGATGATTTGGAAAGGCCCTTCCCAGTTAGGCTCTAGCTTCTTTTTGTTGCCAGTGGCCTTACGCAGAACCCAATCTCCCTCTTGAAATGTGCGTAATTGGACCCTTTTGTTGTAGTAGCGTTCTGCTACCTTCTGATAATTTTCCAGTCTCATTTGGGCCATTGTACGTGTTTCTTCTAGAAGGTCTAGGTTGTGCAGTAATTGAATGGTGTTCGTTGTTGGATCAGATGCAATCTCTGTCCGAAGTGTAGGCAGACCGACTTCTGTTGGGATGATAGCTTCTGTTCCATAAACCATGGCATAGGGAGACTCCCCCGTGGAGGATCTTTTTGTTGTTCTATAAGCCCATAACACTTTCGGTAGTTCTTCTACCCATGCTCCTTTTTTGTCTTCCAAATTCTTCTTAATGTTGGCAAAGATGACTTTGTTGGAAGCTTCTGCTTGACCATTACCCTGCGGGTAAGTAACAGAGGCGAAGCTTAGCTTGATCTTGTACGTGTCGCATAGTTCTTGTACCTTTGCATTTTGGAATGGAGTGCCGTTGTCGACGACTATCTCCCAGGGTATTCCAAATTGACATATAATATGTTTCCAGATGAAGGACATAGTGTCTGTTTTGTTGACCGTGACGTACGCCTCTGCCACAACCCATTTTGTGAAGTAATCAGTGGCTACAAGAGCATATCGTTTTCCACCAACGGCCTTAGGAAGTTCACCTACTACATCCATTCCCCATTTTGCAAAAGGCCAAGGTGCAACAATGGAGTGTAGGGTTTGAGCAGGTTGATGGATGGTGGGTGCAAATCGTTGACATTTGTCACATTTCTTAGCATAATCTCGTGCCTCTGTCATCATGTACGGCCAGTAATATCCTGCTGTAAGCGCTTTGTGTGCCAAGCTTCGTCCCCCTGTGTGATTTCCGCATGCCCCCTCATGTATTTCTTCTAACAATTTTTTAGCTTCTGATGGGCACAAACATCGCAGATACGGGCCATTGAAGGATTTTCGGTACAACGTGCCATGGATCATGGAATAGCGTTGTGCCCGAAGGCGCAGAAGTTTTGCATCTTTCGGATTAGGTGGGAGCTCGGAGGTGGTCAAGTACTTGATGATCGGATCTATCCAGCATTCGGGTTCGGATGAGGTGGAACAGACTTCCTTATCTTTGCTTGATCGGCTAAAAGATATGGAGGATTGGCGTGTGCACGCTCCCGCAGAAGCTAATTTGGCAAGGGCATCGGCCTTCTGATTTTTCTCCCGAGGTACTTGTGTGAGGTCGAACTGGCGAAAATGCGACCGTAAAATGGTTGCCTTCTGTAGGAGGCTAGCCAGATGGGGTGCTTTGGTATTGAAATTCCCAGCCACTTGCTCTATCATAAGCTGCGAGTCGCCTCTGACGTTTAGGCGCTGGATTCCCATTTCGCGTGCGAGTTCCAAACCATAGATCAGTGCCTCATATTCTGCTTCATTGTTCGTCGTGGGTTGCTCTAAACGAATGGCTTCTTCGATTTTTAGGCCCGAGGGAGCTTCTAATACGACGCCAATACCAGCCCCTTGGGAATTGGATGCTCCGTCAGTGTGCATTGTCCACAACCATTGATCTTCTGATTCTAGTAATTCTGGCAAGGCATCAGGAGTGAACGACTGAATTTCAACCAGGAAGTCAGCGAGTACCTGCCCCTTTTTAGCTTTTCGCGGTAAAAAATGAATATCGTATGTCCCAAGCTCTATGGCCCATTTAGATAACCTTCCAGAAAGGTCGGGCTTGCTCATCACCTGCTTTAATGGATAGTCCGTATATACGATGATTGTGTGGCTTTCAAAGTATTGTCGTAACTTCTTTTTGGCCGTGAGGAGTGCGAGTGCCAATTTTTCCATCATGCTGTATCGGGTTTCAGCATCTAACAACATCTTGCTGCAGTAGAACACTGGCCTCTGACGATTGGCTTCTTCTCGAAAAAGAACGGAACTTACAACGAATTTTGAGACAGACAAATATAAGAATAAATCTTCATCAGCAATAGGTGAACTCAATATAGGAGGAGAGCTCAAGTAAGTCTTCAATTCGTCCAATGCTTTTTGCTGTTCTGGTCCCCAGGAGGTGTTGGTGGACTTCTTTATGCACTGCAAGAAGGGCTGGCAGCGGTCTGACATTCGTGATATGAATCGACTTAATGCTACTATCTTGCCAGCTAGAGCCTGTATGTCTCTGATGGTTCGGGGTTTCTTAATTTCTGAGAGGGACGCAATCTGAGTTGGGTTCGCCTCGATGCCCCTCTGACTGACGATGTATCCCAAGAACTGTCCGGAGGATACCCCGAAGACACATTTTGTGGGGTTTAACTTCATTTTATAAGCATCAAGGATGTCGAAACATTCCGTCAAGTCGTCTATATGTGAAGAGCTTTGTTTGGACTTGACGACCATATCGTCAATATAAACCTCCATATTTCTCCCGAGCAATGAGGAAAATATCTTGTGCATCAACCTCTGATATGTCGCGCCTGCATTCTTTAGACCGAATGGCATAACTTTGTAGCAGTATAAACCATCTTCTGTTACGAATGCTGTATGAATCCTATCCTCTGATTTCATGGGGATCTGATTGTAGCCAGAGTAGGCGTCGAGGAAGCTCATTCTTTCATATCCTGCCGTGGCGTCTATCATCTGATCGATTTTTGGTAGAGGGTAGCTATCTTTGGGACAGGCTTTGTTTAGATTTGTGTAGTCTATACATACTCTCTTTTTCCCATTCTTCTTTGGGACCACGACGGGGTTGGCAAGCCAACTGGGGTATAAACATTCTTCGATTGCCCCCGTGCTCAGGAGCCGTTGGACTTCCTCTTGTATGACTCGATTGACCTCTGGAGCGAATCTCCTCTGCTTCTGCTTGACGGGTGGGAAGTAGGTGGAGATATTCAAGCTGTGGCTCATAACAGAAGGGTCTATTCCAGGTATGTCGTGTGGCGTCCAGGCAAAAGTTCTCATTCTGGTTTGGAGAAACCGTACGAGGGTCTGCCTCTCATCTTGTGAGAGATTGGCACTGACCAGGACTGCTTTTGAAGGGTCGACGTCATCCAGAACCACTTGTTCTAAGGTATCTAGCGTAACTTGGGGCTTTTCTTGGTCTTCTGCTAGATTGATTCCTTTTAGGCACGCGGGTAGGTACTGCTGTAATTGCTATTTGTCAGGAGAGTCCTCATGGGAGGCAGAGGCAGAGCTACTTATTTCTTTTAAGGTAAGGAAGCACTTTTTGGCTTGCTTCTGGCAGCCTTTGATATCGACGGTGTATCGGCCATTGAGCGATTGGCATCGCATCACCTGATGTAGAGTGGAGACTACCCCCCGCATTCGGTGGATCCAGCCCCTCCCCATGATGGCGTTGTAGCTCGTGGCGGAGTCTATAATAAGGAAGTCTACTGGCAAGGTGCGTTCTGCAGCTACCACAGTTAACCGAACGACGCCCTTTGGATAGACTCTCTGGCTGTTGAAACCCAAAACGGGCATGGTGGAGGGTCGGATCTGATTCTCCTCTAGTCCCATTTTCTGGTAGGCTTCCCAGAAGAGGATGTCGACCCCACTGCCCCCATCGATCAGAACTCTGCCCAGCTGGCAGTGGTCAACTTGTAAGGAAATGACGAGTGGATCGTCATGAGGCAGGTGGACGCCCTTCAGGTCTTCGTTAGTGAAGGTAATAGCAGAGGCTGTGTAGCTTCTTTCTTCTGAAGTGACGAGATTGACCACGTGGCCTAATGATTTGTACCGCTTCACTCGTTCTTCCATCCTTTTATGGATTTTAATTGCATGGTCTTGATTATCGGTGGATTCTACGATTCCGTGGATCATAGGGACTTGTTTAAGAGGCTCCAGGGTGCTGTCAGAGGCTGTGTGTACGGGGTCTGACGCCTGCGGAGTGGGGGCAGAAGCTGTGTTCTGCCGCGATGCGCCTGGTCTGTCTGTCTCCTTGATGTATTGGGTAAGCCGCCCACTCCTCATGAGGGCTTGGATCTGATTGTTCAGATTGTGGCATTCAGCGATCGTATGACCATGATCTTTGTGGAAGAGACAGTATTTTCTTTTATCCCTTCTGTCAGATGGAGTGTTAATTTTGTAGGGCTCTCGCCAGATAGGCCTATCTTTATTCTCTTCATAAATGACTTCTTGCGGGACGGTGTATTCGAAGGATGGGTACCGCGATGGCTGACGATCTTGCCTAGGCCTTTTGCCTTCCTTCGTATGATCCATTTGGTTCCGCTTCCTCTTGTCATCCCTGACAGGTGGTGGAGGGTTATTCGCTGGGGGAGCAGAGATAAGTGCAGTCTTCTTCTGCGCGCGCTCTCGAAATTCTAATACTCTGAAGACGCCCTCGGCTCAGGTCTGTACGTCTGCCATATCATATGGTGGGGTCATAGTGAGATTCTCATGCAAGAGTGACCCCACTTGCAAGCTCTTGACGAAGAGATTTGCTGCGGTGAGTGGGTCGACGTCGTGGATTTGATGCACGAGGTCAATGAAACGCTGTAAGTATGCCTTTGGGTGTTCATTCTCCCCTTGTTCGATTCGATAGAGATCGGCCATTGTTCTGGGAGCCTCTCGGTTCGCGCTGTACTGCTGTAAGAAGGATCGTCGGAGATCACTAAAGCTGTTGAGTGATCCGGCTTTTAATTGTCGGAACCATAGTAGAGCCGGCCCGGAGAAAGTCGTGGAAAAGACTTTGCATTGTATGGCTTCGTTATTAGCTTCTAACGCCATCTTCTGTTGAAATTGAAATAGGTGGTTTAATGGGTCTCCCTTTCCATTGAATGCAGGCAGGGAAGGGATGGCGAAGTCCCGAGGTTTTGGCTCATTCAGAATCCATTCCGAAAAAGGCGATTTTTCAGTGGTTCTTGATACAAGATCCAGATGTTCGGTGGCGTAGGCGGATCGTCCATCTGTGAACTTCTGCATCATTTCCCTCATCATGTCTTGTTTCCAACTGTCCAAGAAACAGATCGAGGGAACACAACCTTCTGAGGGAGAGTCGTGTGCGACATGAGGTATGGTGCGTTGAGGCCGGACGTCTGTTGTTGGCTGAGCGGGTCCAGTGGGTTCTGCTTCGGCCCGCCCATGCGCGCCAGAGGTTGGGGCTTGTTGCCCGTCGGTCCCAGAGGATGGGGGGATGGCTTGGGACTGCCCGTTACCTGGGTTCATGTTGTGAGGTGGGTAATTGACACGGTCGACTAGAACGTCAGATCTGTCGGAATCAAGATTCTCACGGGCTTGGGTGTTGCGAGTCGTGTCAGTGGACCTGCGGAGCTCAGCAATCTCTGCTTCGAGCCTGGCTTGGGCTTCGGTTAATGTCTTGATTGCCTCGTCGGACCGCTGCTGGCTTGCTTCTAGTAGACGACACATTCTCTCGATCTGGTCGCTCATGTCTGCCGGAGGGACGTTCTGTACAACCGGGCCCGGAACTCCGTTGCCTTTGGGTGGCATGACTTCTGAATTTGCAGTGGATCTTGATTTCTTGGTTCGACGACGTGGCTAAGGCCGAAACGTTTATCGAATTCCCACAGACGGCGCCAATTGTTGGGGCAACAATTTGTCTTTCTGTAAATGGAAGTAAAGATCCGACAATGTTTTGACGTCTTGCTTCTTTTCCGGTGATGAAACCTGTCTCGGACTCGTCGGGATTTCCTGCAAGAAAGACACTCCGATGCCTAAGTCAGTTACAAATTCGATCCCTTTTTCCTTCTTAAAATCTCATATTTATAGGATATAGTATACCCAACAGTTAGTTGGTTCAGTTAGGTCCTGAAAAGGAGGGAGGAGAATAACTGAATTTCCCTCCAAAAATACCAACTTTTAAAATGTCTCGCTCAAAGGTCAGAGGCGCGGACAGCCTCTGACCTACAGCTTCTGCCTTCGGAATATCCCTTTGTCTAAACGCTCCGCTTTGAATATCTGATAAATGAGGCAAGTATTTCCGGGCCGAACATTTTGGGCCCAACACCAATATACAAAATTAAAAAACCAATTATATACCTAGTATTCGGCTTGAAGCTTTTCTCATACCAAGAAATAAAATCTTCTGTTTCAGGAATGGTAGGAGAAATATTCAAATCAATAAGGAAATGATGAAAATTGCCAACAACATCAACACCTTTCTTCTTCTTAGGCCTCATCTCCTTAGGATCTAGTTGAAATACGTGATAGGATTGGTCTGCCTTTTAGGCAAAACAAGTGTCGTAATTGGTGAAGGAACAATTGTCCATTTTGTTTTGTTTCTCTTCATCAATTACATTGAACTCATTGCCAACACCTTTCTTAGTTTGTTGTTTAGCTATATCTTCATCCAATACTTGCAAGTCCTTATCGTAAATTTAAAAGAACTAGGTTTCTTGAAAAGATCATCATCTTGAACAACACAAGACTGCAAAACATGCAAAAATATAAATAAAAAAAGTGTTAAGAGTAAAATACATAGACAGAAACAATGTAGCCAGATACAAATCAAGAATAAAATAAGTTATAACTGGTTACAATCAGGTAAACAAAACAATAGTTATTGGTTACCTTATCAGCAGAGGCATCAAGAATAGCATCGCCTGAACAACCTGTTGCTAAACAGACAGTTTTGTCCAGTTCTTTAGCAAAATGCTCAGAAATAATAGGATCCTCAGGAAACAAGGAACCTCCAACATAAGCCTAAAGATTGTTAAGTTAAATAAGAAAGAGTAAAATACATAGAAAAATTCAATGTAACCAGATGCAAATCAATAATAAAATAAACTGTAACTAGTTTCAATCAGATAAACAAAATAACTGTAATTGGTTACCTTAGCAGCAAAGGCATCAAGAACAATATCATCTGAACAACCTATTGTTGAACGAACAGTTTTGTCCAGTTCTTCAACAAAATGCTCAGAAACAATAGGATCCTCAGGAAAAAAGGAACCACCAACAAAAGCCTAAAAATGCAAGAAAAAAGAGTAAACAAAGAATAAAGATTCAACAAACAAAAAAAACTAAGAAAAAAGTTCACTAAATAATTAAAATATGAAACTACCTCATTTGTACTTGTAGAGTCCCATAATGTTTACTAAGTTAGCTAGTTAGTTAGTTAGTTGTAGTTGTAGTATTTTAGATTTCGTGGATTTTGGTTCATAGCAGGACTTAGTTTGAAACTCCTAGCAATAGTTATGGATTTTATAAGTGTAACCTATAGTTTAAGAATGTTAATTATAACATAAGGTTTGATTAATATTGCTAGTCACAAATATGATATTTATTATGACCTAAGGTTTAGATAGAGCCAATGGGAATATGACACTTGTCATAAGCATGATTATTAATGAATTAAGTATTTTAATGATCAAATAAGGAAATATAAGCTTTAGTCTTCACCAGAAACTGTTAGGGTCGTAGTTTGACTCGGTAAAAGCAGTTATCCAACCTTAATTATGCTAAAAAAGTGTAATTACGTATTTAAAATATTCACGTATGCCGATATATCGCAGCATTGGAGCTGATATATTGCCTGACGAAGAATACAGAAAACACGTTGACGTTACACGATCGTACGAACGGAGGCTCGCGATTAGGGCAGAGCCGATATATCGCCCTAAATTTTTTTATTTTTTATTTTTGTTTTTAATTTTAAAATCAAGCCTTGACTACTTAGACCTACCTCTGAACGATTTGACCGAGTCTTCAGCCTCAGATTGACGGATATTCAATTATTTTCAATTTTATTCATTATTTTTATTCAAAACCAAAAAAAAGATATTTATTCCTAGAACTATATATATATGAATTAGAACCCAGCCTTCCACTCACTCTTCAGCTGTGATCAGACTCCAATGTGCTAGTACTACCATAGAGTGATAAAAACTTGGGTTGGGAAAAAGCTTTGCCATTCTTAAGCTTTATAAAATACTTGGGAAGTGAGGTTTAGTGTATTTCGGTATTGGAGTTAGACCAATCCATAAGGTCAACTAAGGTACTCTTATTTTTTAAGTTCAATCCTTTAAAACTCTTTAGTTTTCTTTAGTCATTTTATTCAGATCCTAACTTTTGATATTGGTTTTTGACTAGGCTCTTGAAACTTAAAGATCTTTCTTGGTAATTTTCGTCTTGAAGGTTTGGTTTCCACATTTATTCTTTACTCTTTAGAAATATTCACCATTTTTATTGCTGGTTTTGGGAGTGTTCCAAGTCCCGCATTTGTTCTCATTTATTCCGGTGTTGGTAAGGAAAATAGGATAGTTTTTATATGCTTGTATGTTATGATTATGCTATAATATGCTATGTTATGATATGTTATAGTATATATGTTTTGAGGCTTATAGTTGCTTAAATAGCAAACCCCAACACTTTTATGTTCTTGGGGCTTATAGTTGCTTAGTTAGCAAACCTCATTGTATTTTGAGGCTTATAGTTGCTTAGCTAGCAAACCCCAATATTCACCATGTACATGGGATATAGTTGAGATATATGTTTTATAGTGTATGTTTTGTTATGATCTTATGTTTACGTTTGATGTTATATATATGTTGGTAGATTTTCCTTGCTGGGCATTAGGCTCATTCCTTTTTCTTTTTAGTGTGATGCAGGAAAATAGATACAAAGGCGGAAGGATTCTTGGAAGCTTTGTGTGTGTGTTGAGGTGAATGGAGTGGATGGGCTGTGTGTCAATTCGAGGACGATGCTATTTTCTTTAGTCTCTTTAAATTACATTTTTATGTATTTTCCGCATTTAGCTTTGTAAACAATTTCATTTAAAGTTATGTTTTATTTTAAAATAATGAGCTCATTTATGTATTACAAATATTATTTTAAAGTTTTCAATAAAGTTATGAATTTTTCTCAGGTATGTTCTCTTCAAAGTAGTAGTTATGTCTAGTAGGATTAATGATCTAAGTCTTAGAAATAGTTGGGTCATTACAGTTGATATCAAAGCAAATGGTCCATTTACATGAAATTCTCCTTGGTACACACGCTCAAGCTCCGAATCTAACCGCCAGTGTAAGTATTTATGTTTTAGTTATTATGTTTATGTGTTTTAGCTAACAATTTAGTCTTATGTTTTTAGTTAAAAGATATGGATGGAGCTTTATCATATAACGATATCCGAGCCATTAAGGCCTTAAAAAGGATTAGAGAACCAAGAAATACAATAGGAATATTGGAAAGAATCACTCGGAGATTTCTTTTACTCCATAATCAAATAGTTCATCTCCAAACAACTAAGCAAAAAAATGATGAGAGCTACGGAGCAATATATTTTAGTAATTAGGCTTTTTAGAGATTTTCCTTTTGTAATTGCTGCTTTGGAAGAAATATGAGAGACAATAGATGTTGAAGATGAAATACCATCGGCTATGAGATATTATTTTCTCATAATTAAGTTTACCTCTAAGAGGGAATTCCAATTCACACAAGAACGAAAGAATAGAATTTTTACATATCTTCCAAGAGGAATTTTTGAGGCTCACGAAAATGATGACTATGAAGAAATAGATGATGACATGTTAAATGAAGGATCTGATGTAGAAGATCCCGATTTTTAGAATAAATTAGTTTCTTTATTTATTTTATTTATAATTTTGCCTTTATGATTGTACTTAGTGAAAACTATTTTTCCAAATTAATATCATTGCTATTTTGATGACATGTATGAGTTTGATTTTATTTTGCAATCATAATAAATAATAAATTTAATAAATAATGACTAAGTTCAGTGAATGTGGATACAAATCAATGAACCATGGTTCTATATTGAGAGTTAGGGGGCCGTAGTAGTGGGAACGATTTTACTAATCCCAGCTCTCCCTCAGTATGGTTAACTTTGGAACAACGATGAGTTTCGCGCTTGAGCATTAAGTCATATAGGATAATTAGAAACACACTTAGAAAATAATAAAGATGGCTTATTATTTTAAGTTTAGAAACACACTCTAATTATAAAGAAGGCTTATATAATTTTTCATAAGAAGTCATAATTAATAGTTCCGAGTTATGTTTGCTTAGATTAAGTTTTTGTTTTAGAGCCTATTAAGGTAAGTTCTAACATGTTTCTCTCAATTGTTAGAACTCTGTTGAAGATGTCACTCAGAAGATCTGCTCGCAATAATGGCAATGCCTCCAACGTCATTCCTGAGACGAATGAAGCCCCTCCAGTTCGAAGAAGGGGAAGGCGTGCAACCAATGCTGCAGTTAATGAAGGTGTGCCGCTGCCGTCGGTCGACAACACTGCAAAAATTGCCAAACTTTGGTAGCAAGTTGAGGAATTACTGCAGCAGCAATGACAATAGGGTCAACCTCAGACTCAGCCTCAGCCGCAACCACAACCTCAACATATGGCTTAAGCACCCCATCAAGTAGATCCTTATGGGGGATGGCCAATGGAAAACTATGCACCATATCCAGCTCAGCACATGGAGCCAATTTACGAGCGGTTTCGAAAGCAACACGCTCCAAACTTTGAAGGGACAACCGATCCCTTCGAGGCAGAAGAATGGCTCAGAAATGTAGAGCCGATCCTTGTACACATGACCAGATTTGTGGAGCTGTTCCACAAAAAGTACTACAACTCAGCTGTCATCGCTTCAAGGGTCGAGGAGTTCGCTAGTCTAAAGCAGGGCAACTTAACGGTAGCAGAGTATGCTCGACAGTTCGACCGATTAGCTAAGTTTGCATCAGAGATGGTTCCAACTGATTTTCTGAGGGTGACCAATTTCGTTAGAGGGCTTCGACCAAAGATTGAGCTAGGGGTTAAGCTAGCAAACCCGGGAAATACTACTTATGCCGATGTTATAGAAATGACAATAGAAGTGGAAAGGCTTCAGGAAAATGCTAGTAAAGAGGGCGCCAGTACGCCTGAGCCTAAACAGTCAAATCAACCTCAGAATGGTCGGAACAACAACAACAACAACAACCAACAGTCCAACAATAGTAATGGTCAGAAAAGAAGGCATCCTGACAACAAGCAGTCCGACAACGATAAAAGGCACAGACAAACAATGGAGGCAATAGGCTGGGTTATGTAGAATACCCGCAATGTGCTAAATGCCAAAAGAAACATCTAGGTGAGTGTCGTGCAAACACTAAGGGATGCTACAACTGTGGTTAGGAAGGTCACCGAAAGAAAGAGTATCCCCAGCTCAAGCCAGAGGGGAAAAGAGACGACAAGATGGTTCCTGCCAGGGTTTTTGCCTTAACCCAAGGAGAAGCTGACGCTAGCAATAAAGTAGTGACAGGTTAGGTTTCTATCCTCCATAATATATGTTATGTACTATTTGATTCAGGAGCCACTCATTCGTATATCTCATTAGGAATGATAGAGAATGTAACGACCCAAAATCACTAATAAGGCTTAAGGGCCTTGATTAGTGTGCCGGGAGGGCATAATTGGGATTAGAATGAATGTTATTGATTTAAATGCGTAATTATATGATTAATAGTGCGCATATGATAATTTATGATATTATATGATAATATGATATATATGTATGAGATATATGTATGAGATATATGTGAGAACCACATTATTATGTGGATAAATCTGCAGCCGGTGACTCGAGGCGATCCTAGGGCTAGATAGCGGGAAAAGTCACAACGGGGCATTATAATTGACTTTGGACAAGTCAAGGAGTATTTTAGGTATCGGGTAGTAATTTAGACTATCGGGTGATGAAAATAAATAATTGGAGATATATTTGAGGTTAGGATGTCTAGGCGGGATTATTGGGAGATTTTACCGTTTTGCCCTCGGGGACGTTTCCGGCACCCCGAGCTTTGGGATTAGTCTAATAACCTAAGGATAGACTTGGGAGGATTTTAGAAAACATTAGACACAAAGTTAGAACCGACTCATTCTCAGCTTTTCTCTCTTCTCTCTCTTAAGGAAGAAAAACTACTAAAATTTCAAGGGAAATCAGCTGAAGCTTGGGGAAATTGAAGGGATGAATTAGAGGTCTAGCTCAAGAACCAATCAAGAACTAAAACAGAGCTAAGGTAAGCAATGAATTTTCATTTCAGTGGTTAGGAATTTTGAGAAAATGGCTGGGTTTTGAATATTTGTGGTTTTGGCATTTAAGGTGGAATTTAAGGCTAAAACTTTGAAGATAGGTCAGGGAACTGTTGGAGGAACGATTCTAGAACTGAGGTAAGGTTCAATTCAAAGTTTGATGGTTGAATTTTAGAGTTTCTATGGCTGGGTTTTGTGTTTTTAAGTTAGGAAGTTTCAGTAATTGAAATGAGTTTTTGATGGGTTTCTAGCCTAGGTTTCAGCTGGGTTGAGTTGTTGGAATCTTGTGGGAAGTCTTTGGATAATTGAGTTGTGGATTTGGGGTGGTTTTGAGTGAGTTTGCATGAGGTTTGGGAGTTAAAAATGGTGGATTTTCTGGGTTCGAAGGGGTCGGGTCGCGTCATGGTTCTTGGTGAGCCGCGACCCTTGGAAGTTGAGTTGTGCTGAGGAAGGAGGGCGGGCCGCGGCATGGCCTAAGGAATGCCGCGGCCTGTACTTGTTTTTGTGCCCATGAAGGGTTCTGTCTGGGGCCATGCCGCGGCATGGATGGCCCATGCCGGGGCCCTTAAGGGATTTTGGGATTTTGAGATTTTAGGCTTGGGAATTTAACCTAGGGTGCTCGGGGTTGAGTCTTTTACCATATTTGGTGAAGTTCAATGTTTCGAGGACTAGAACTTGGTTTAGGAACTCATTTAAGATTGTTAATGGTATCTTTCATCATGGTTGTGACTGGGTGCTAAGCTAGGGCTCGGGGATCGGGTCGCGCTCAAGGAGTATCGCCCGTAACTAGTTCATCTAGAAGCCAAAGGTAAGAAAACTACACCCGGATGAATATTTGAACGGGACTAAGGGCTCCCTGGTATATATGACTGAAAGAATGGTATTATGCCATGTAAATTGTGAACCAAAGGCCTAAGAGTGCCACGGTTAACTTGCGCAAATGGCGCGGCTCGGACACTGGTATCCGAGGATAGCTTATTATGCACTGAGCTCGGTTTAAGCGGGCCGGAGTCAGTGGGTTATACAGAGGGTGCGGCCTAAGGTGTCGGCCCTAGTTATTGTGTGAATTGAGTATTGTAATGACTATTATGTGATATGAATGTTATAAGTGTTTGATTGCATCCATGACTCTAAAGATATGCTGAGTGGTACTGATGCGAATTATTGGATGAGAGTACATGCTTAATGAATTAACTATCTGTTATCATTGATTGTATTGTATATGATGTTTTCTTGCTGGGCCTTGGCTCACGGGTGATGTGTGGTGCAGGTAAAGGCAAGGGCAAGATTGACCAACCATGATTGGAGAGCTCTGCAGGGTGAATGTACATGTCAGGCCGCTCAGCCGCCACGGTTGAGGAGATTACAGGGACGAGAGGACCAGAACCTTGTATTTTGCCTTAGTATGGCTAATGTTTACTCTTAACTGTTGAATTTTGTAAACCAGTTTTTAAACATTGTACTTTTGGGGATCCCTTCTGTAAATTGTTTGTAGTTTATAAAATGTTTCTTTGAGGCAAAAATGTCTTTTAGCCTTAGAACACTTTAGCTAATGACACGCTTTGGGTAAACGACTTGTTTAGCAAGTCTCACACCTTTATAAACACACAGTGTAGCGGTCTTGGCTATCCAGGGCGTTACAGAGAAATTAGGCAAACCTTGTGAAAAATTTAGAACTAGGTTTGTAACCGAGTTGCCTTCGGGAGAAGTAATCCTATCATCACGGATAGTGTGAGGCGTACTGATCAAGATAGGGGACATAGAACTAGAAGGAGACCTGATAGAACTAGAGATTAAAGACTTCGACATGATACTGGGAATGGACTGGCTAGCAAAGCATGGTGCAACCATCGACTACAAACGCAAGAAAGTAACGTTTGAGACTCCTGACGACCAAAGACTATGTTTTATGGGAAAGGTTTTAGGTCTACGCACACCGCTTATTTCGTCACTCAAAGCTCAAAAGATGATAGAAAAAGGATGTCAAGCATTCTTAGCTAGCATCACGGATGTGGTCAAGGAAACACCACTAAAGGTGGGAGACGTGCACATTGTAAAGGAATTTCCAGAGGTATTTCCTGATGACTTGCTAGGATTTCCATCGACTCGGGAAATTAACTTCACAATCGAACTAGTACCGGGCACCGAGCCTATCTCCAAGGCACCATATCGGATGGCACCTACCAAACTCAAGGAGTTAAAGACACAGCTACAAAAACTCCTAGACTTGGGTTTTATTAGACCGAGCCATTCGCCATGGGGAGCACCGGTTTTGTTTGTGAAGAAGAAGGACGAGAGTATGCGGATGTCCATAGATTACCGCGAGCTGAATAAGGTGACGATTAAGAACAAGTACCCGCTACCCCGGATTGACGACTTGTTTGATCAATTCCAAGGAGCGATCGTGTTCTCAAAGATTGATTTACGGTCCGGGTATCATCAGCTCAAGGTACGGGAAGAGGATGTTCCCAAGACAACTTTTAGAACTCGTTATGGGCATTACGAGTTTCTAGCCATGTCTTTTGGTCTTACCAACGCTCCAGCCGCGTTTATGGATTTAATGAATAGGGTCTTTAAGGACTACTTGGATAAATTCGTCGTAGTATTCATTGAAGATATCTTGGTGTACTCAAAGGATAAAGTCGAGCATGAGAAACATTTAAGGTTAATCTTGTTGCAACTAAAGGAGCATCAACTATACGCCAAATTCAAGAAGTGCGAATTTTGGCTTTCACATGTAGCATTTCTCGGCCACATAGTATCCAAGGATGGAATTGCTATAGACCCATCTAAAGTAGAGGCTGTGAAGGATTGGCCAAGACCAAAGA
The DNA here is from genome assembly GCF_963169125.1 of Humulus lupulus. NCBI lineage: Eukaryota > Viridiplantae > Streptophyta > Magnoliopsida > Rosales > Cannabaceae > Humulus > Humulus lupulus. The sequence goes on from NC_084794.1 coordinate 99,786,892, forward strand.
ATGCGTCTAAAGTAAGAAGTTTTCTGGGATTAGTAGGTTATTATCGGATGTTTGTAGAGGGTTTTTCTAAGATAGCCACTCCACTCACCAACCTGACTCAGAAGCAGCAGAGGTTCAACTGGAATGATAAGTGTGAAGATAGTTTCCAGTTGCTTAAGGATAGGTTATGCTGAGCACCAGTACTTTGTGTACTGACACCCAATGACAAGTTTATAGTCTATTGTGATGCGTCAAAGCAAGGATTGGGTTGTGTGCTGATGCAGAATGACAAGGTGATAGCCTACGCTTCAAGGGAGTTAAAGGATTATGAGCAACGCTATCCAACACACGATATGGAGTTGGCAGTAGTAGTCTTTGCGTTAAAAATCTGGTGCCATTATCTTTATGGAGAACGGTGTGAGATTGATACTGACCATAAAAGTTTAAAGCACTTCTTCACTCAGAAGGAGCTCAACATGAGGCAGCGCAGGTGGTTAGAGCTAGTGAAGGATTATGACTGCAAAATCCTATACCACCCGGGAAAGGCAAACGTAGTTGCTGATGCGCTAAGTAGGAAGAATTATGGAAGTCTAGCAGCGTTAGCTGGAATAGAAAAGCCACTACAGTAGGAGCTAATCAATGCTGGAATAGAAGTAGTCATTGGTAAACTGGCTAACTTGTCCATTCAGTCAAGTTTGTTAGAAGATATACAGATTGGGCAAGTGCATGATGACACGATAGTAGCACATATGGATGCAGTTAGAGAAGGGAAGGCCATGAATTTCTCAATATCAAGTCAAGGGTTATTAAGATATAAGGATCGGGTATGCGTGCCAAACGATCAAGGGATTAAGGAGAAGATTTTAGAAGAAGCGCATAATACCCCATACTCAGTTCACCCAGGGTCGACCAAGATGACTCACGACATCAAGGCAATGTATTGGTGGCCAGGAATGAAGAAAGATATAACGGAGTACGTGTCTAAATGTCTAGTATGATAGCAAGTGAAAGCAGAACATCAACGGCCTGCAGGTTTATTGCAACCACTTAGCATTCCAGAATGGAAATGGGACGACATAGCCATGGATTTCATGACGGGTTTGCCTCGAACGAATAAGCAACACGACTCGGCTTGGGTAGTAATATATAGATTAACCAAGTCAGCTCATTTTTTGCTTGTCAAGACTTCATATACAGCAGAACAATACTCATATATTTATGTTCAAGAGATAGTAAGACTGCATGGAACCCCTAAGACAATAGTGTCCGATAGAGGATCGGTGTTTACATCGAGATTTCGGAGAAGCTTGCAGCAAGCTATGGGCACCAAGTTAAGTCTTAGTACAACATTTCATCCACAGACCGATGGTCAGTCCGAGTGTACCATACAGATTTTAGAAGATATGTTGCGTGCTTCTGTACTTGATTTCGGAGGATCCTGGAGTAAGCACTTACCACTGATAGAATTCTCCTCAACAATAGCTACCAGTCAACGATCGAGATGACACCCTATGAATTGCTTTATGGAAGGAGATGTCGATCTCCGTTACATTGGGACGAGGTAGGGGAAAGGCAACTACTTGGACCCAAAGCTGTTAGAGAGGCTCAGGATGCAGTAGCGCTGATTAGAAAGCGTATGCTCGCTGCTCAGAGTCGTCAGAAAAGTTATGCGGATGTCAAGCGGCGTCATGTGCAATTCAAAGTCAGAGATCAAGTCTTCTTAAGAGTATCTCCTATGAAAGGTGTGAAGCGGTTCGGGAAGAAAGGCAAGCTAAGTCCCAGGTTTATAGGTCCTTTTGAGATATTGGACAAAGTGGGAGCAGTTGCATATAGATTAGCCTTACCGCCAGCATTAGCAAATAGTCACAATGTGTTCCACATCTCGATGCTGCGTAGATATGTGTCAGACCCATCTCACGTCCTCAAGTATGATACGATAGCACTCAAGAAATACTTGAGTTACGAGGAACAACCGGTTAGCATCCTAGATAGGGATGAAGGAATTATGGTCTAAGAGTATTCCAATAGTCAAAGTCCTATGGAGAAATAGTTCTGAACGGGAGGCAACGTGGGAGTTGGAGGAGGACATGCAAGCTCGATATCTGGAATTGTTTGGTAAGTAAATTTCGGGGACAAAATTCTTTGTAGTAGGGGAGAATTGTAGAGTCCCAGAATGTTTACTTAGTTAGCTAGTTAGTAGTAGTTGTAGTATTTTAGATTTCGTGGATTTTGGTTCAAACCGGGACTTAGTTGGAAACTCCTAGCAATAGTTATGGATTTTATAAGTTTAACCTATAGTTTTAGAATATTAATTATAACATAAGGTTTGATTAATATTGCTGGTCGCAAATATGATATTTATTATAACCTAAGGTTTAGATAGAGCCAATAGGAATATGACACTTGTCATAAGCATGATTATTAAGGAATTAAGTATTTTAATGATTAAATAAGGAAATATAAGCTTTAGTCTTTACTAGAAACTGTTAGGGTCATAGTTTGACTCAGTCAAAGCAGTTATCCAACCTTAATTGTGCTAAAAAAATGCAATTACGTGTTTAAAATATTCACGTATGCCGATATATCGCAACATTGGAGCCGACATATCGCCTGGCGAAGAATACGGAAAACACGTTGACGTTGCACGATCGTACGAACGGAGGCTCGGGATTAGGGCAGAGCCGATATATCGCCACATAGGGGCGATATATCGCCCTAATTTCTTTTTTTATTTTTGTTTTTAATTTTAAAATCAAGCCTTGACTCCTTAGACCTACCTCTGAACGATTTGACCGAGTCTTCAACCTCAGATTGACGAATATTCAATTATTTTCAATTTTATTCATTATTTTTATTCAAAACCAAAAAAAAGATATTTATTCCTAGAATTTTATAAATAGGACTTAGAACCCAGCCTTCCACTCACTCTTCAGCTGTGATCAGACTCCAAGGTGCTAGTACTACCATAGAGTGATAAACACTTGGGTTGGGAAAAAGCTTTGCCATTCTTAAGCTTTAAAAAATAATTGGGAAGTGAGGTTTAGTGTATTTCGGTATTGGAGTTAGACCAATCCATAAGGTCAACTAAGGTACTCTTATTCTTTAAGTTCAATCCTTTAAAACTCTTTAGTTTTCTTTAGTCCTTTTATTCAGATCTTAACTTTTGATATTGGTTTTTGACTAGGCTCTTGAAACTTAAAGATCTTTCTTGGAAAGTTTTGTCTTGAAGGTTTGGTTTCCACATTTATTCTTTACTCTTTAGAAATATTCACCATTTTTATTGCTGGTTTTGGGAGTGTTCCAAGTCCCGCATTTGTTCTCATTTATTTCGGTGTTGGTAAGGAAAATAGGATAGTTTTTATATGCTTGTATGTTATGATTATGCTATAATATGCTATGTTATGATATGTTATAGTATATATGTTTTGGGGCTTATGGTTGCTTAGTTAGCAAACCTCATTGTATTTTGAGGCTTATAGTTGCTTAGCTAGCAAACCCCAATATTCACCATGTACATGGGATATAGTTGAGATATATGTTTTATAGTGTATGTTTTGTTATGATCTTATGTTTACGTTTGATGTTATATATATGTTGGTAGATTTTCCTTGCTGGGCATTAGGCTCATTCCTTTTTCTTTTTAGTGTGATGCAGGAAAATAGATACAAAGGCGAAATGATTCTTGGAAGCTTGGTGTGTGTGTTGAAGTGAATGGAGTGGATGGGCTGCGTGTCGATTCGAGGACGACGTTATTTTCTTTATTCTCTTTAAATTACGTTTTTATGTATTTTCTGAATTTTTCTTTGTAAACAATTTCATTTAAAGTTATGTTTTATTTTAAAACAATGAGCGCATTTATGTATTACAAATATTATTTTAAAGTTTTCAATAAAGTTATAAATTTTTCTCATGTATGTTCTCTTCAAAGTAGTAGTTATGTCTAGTAGGATTAATGATCTAAGTCTTAGAAATAGTTGGGTCATTATAGTAGCTGCTTGTCCACCATCACCACATTCCTTGCTGGAATCAGCAGTTGCATGTCCAACATCATCTGCAACTGCATCTCCAACATTTGCACCAAGATTCTCATTAAGATTGGTATCATAATCTTTAGATGCTTCAAAATTTTGGGGAATTGTTTTACTCATGGAATTTCTTTCCTTAGAAGGACGTAACATGACAATAATCTCATCAATCTATCATTCATAGAATCCATGAAGGAATGTATTTCCTTTGAAAGCTTCACTTGATTTCATTTAATAAGCTTGATCTCGTCTTGGTGCTTCTTTAAGAAGCCTCAGATCTCTGTAATAGCTCCTCATGAAATAAAATTTGAAAGCAAATTGACCAAACAAAATTTGAAAAATATTAACACAACACACAAAAATAATGAACACTTACCTGAGCTCTTGAAATAGCATCCCCTAGCTTCTCAGTAGGATGATCTAAATCACTACCAATAGCTAAATATGTGGAAGGATCCTTAACCCAAATGTTGACATCAGATTTCAAATCCTTCACTATAGCAAGTTCCTTCTCAAACTCAGTTGGCAATACTAGTCTAACTTCCAGATAAAACAACATTCCAAAACTAGAATGTAATAAATTGAAACCATTTAGACAATTTTTACATATGTTTTATTAAAGGAAGTAATAAACAATATAGAACTAGTTACCTCTTTCTAGGTGGAAACGTCTTTAGTAAATTGTTTACAGGAAATATGATTTGCATTTTTTCAATTCAAAATTCCTGGGTACCCATCTTTGATTCTTTCAGCAAACCCATCAAACAATTTAGAGATGTTCTCATATATCCAAATAAGAAAACAAAGAGGATACCCCCATCTTAACTCTATGAAATAAAGTTATTTTTACTACCATTTCATTTTTAATTATTTTAATGCGTGTTAGGTTTATTTTCTTGATATTTTGTTTATAATGATTGATTTAGAGTTTATAATGGAAAATTTCAAGAAAATTATGAAGTTTGGAGTTGGGCCAACATTTTTCATTTAAGTCACATTTTGATTCGGTTTGTCTCCATGCAAGTTTGAAATTTCAACCTTAATTTTGACTATGATCCAAGCATTTATGGGAAATATTTGTGAAATAAGAGTTGTAGATCTATTTCTCAGCTTTTTACATCATTTTGAACCATCTCATTTGGAATGTAGAGAGAAAGTTATGCAAGTTTTACTAAGAAATGTCAAATAAGGAAAAATGCTTTGGACAACAAGCTGTGTGAGCCCGCAGGTATTTTCCATGTGGGCTTGGAGAGTCGTGACTAGGGCTTATTTAAATGCTTTTTTTAAAAGCCAATTTAAGAAGGAATTCATAATTTTCACGAGGGTTATGATAGGAGGTCAAATCTGAACGTGATTTTGAAGATTGATGGAAGATCACACCTAATTTTATATGTTCTTCTTCTTTATTTTATCTAGTTCTTTTGATTTTCAATCCATGAATTGTTATTCTTGTTAGGTATTTTGCTTTAATTTTATATCTCGATCATATTTATAAAAAAAATAACAAAATTCATTAATGAAAATAAAAACTAAAAACAAAATAAAACCCTAATTCATTAAATATAATACCAAATTTGAAAGTCACCATTTTAGACCTTTACCCATAGAAGAGGCTAAATCCTAGGTTGAAAGCTATGAGACATTTAAAATATTGATGTCAACCCCAAAACCAATAAAGATAAAGACTTCTTGGACGAACACAAACCCAAGAAGAAGGTTCATATTCTGCTACATGTATTGTGTGATGATTTTTTTTTTCTTATTTTTCTTCTTGTATCTTATGTTATTTGTCAGTTCTTTATGCTATAAATTGGTGGGTGTTCATAGGTGGAGGGTGGGTGTGATTATTGGGACCGATTGGACTTTCAATGTGTTAATGTGCAACACAAGTGATAGCTGGACTTTAAGAAGATTCGAGCATTGGAGAGTAAAGTATTGTTGGAAAAATATTCAGAGCACGCAGCGAAATTGGCGTGGTGGGCCCATTTTATACAACAAAAAATATTTTTCATTAATCATATAAACAATTTATATGACCAAGGAAATAATTAAGAAACATTAACATACAATATTATTAATCATGCAATATATATATATATCAATATACAATATATTTATATATAACATATAAACATACAAGAACATGAACTTTTACCTCTTGAAGCCTATCAAGTGTCCTTGAGTCTTTTCGTATAATTATCGATTTTCCTATCCAAAGCTTTGAGCACTCAAACCACGATCTTCTAGAGTGTTCTCTACACCTCAAGAAGTGTGTGGACACATACAGAACATGGGTTTGTATTTTTAGAAATCACAAGTATTTATCAACACATGAGAACTTGGATTATGGTCTGAGAATGACTAGAATAAAGAAGAAGATGAAAGAGCTTTGTCTAACAAAAGCTCTTAGAACTATTCTGAATTGTGTATTGTGTTGTATCGTTCAATGTTATTTCTTCTATTTATTCTATATCATATATATAGAGATAATTCTATTACCTTATTATTCCTAATAACAATAGTAATATAATCAAATATCATAATGATGATAGGAATTGATTTAGGTAAATATCTAACTTACCAAATTTGAAAAAAAAACTATTTTCAAATTATTACTCAATTAAATAAATAAAATAAAAAACAACATCGATATAATATCGGTATATTGATACATGCATGGCACAGTCCTTGGAATGTGTCATGGATGTACTGCTATATCCCTTTTCAAGGATATTGTATTTTTTTCATTTATTTAACAAAAATCAATCTTCTACAAAATAAGGTATTAATCTTTTTAAGGAAAATATGACAACCATATTTCAAAATTTAAATTTAAAATTCAAAATTCAAATTGATGATGATCATCTTTTAAAATTCAACAAATCAAAAACTATTTTTGACTTATCAATTTTATTTTCTCCCACTCAAATAAAATAATTAATTTATATATATGAAATTCTAAATTTACATATATAAATTAATAAATATATTTACAAGAATTAATAATTAATTCCAAATTAATTATTCAACCTCAATTATCATATAATTGTATACTTGAGCCGAAGAATAAAATTCTTCGCAAATTCCTAAATTGCAGTTATACCCTTGTATCAACTCTTACCTTGATATGATGTTGATAGAGCCACCCTGTGGACCTATGGATCTATAACATCATGCTCCAATAAACATTACATTATTTATCAAAGCTCTTTGATTAAATAATCATATTTATTAATCTCATGATTACTCTACTATACATATGAGATTGAACTCTTGATAATTATAGACATGTATTTATTGAGTACTTTATTTAAGAATAAAGTGTCCATTGATATAATCATTACATACAACGTTAATCCTCTATTAATGGTTCATAATTAAAAGGGAATAAAATTACTATTTTACCCTTTTAGTTATATCTTGTTCCTAGAGTACCATTGACGTTACTAGTGAAGGTTGTATCACAACAAGTTTGTGACGTGAGCGCTCATAACATTTTCAGTTCCAAAAGTCAACCCAATAGGGAGCCATTATTCAATCTATAAGAAGGTATAGATTCCATATATGTTAAACTACGTCCCTAGCCATATATATCATTGAGTCCCCAAAATAATTGTTCTTAGCCTGATCATTCTGACAAACCTTAACGCATGAATCAAAGGATCAGATGACATATATAGGAGTTTATAGCAACCTCAGGATTAAGAACATCATGTATATGATCATCATTTGATGTGTTTGATTAATACTATGAAACAATATTTAATTAAGTATTAACAAATCACATCTAGTCCAGCTCTACATACTCTCAGCATGCAAAGTACCTCTACTAAAGTGTCCTACTACACTAGTAACCCAGATCTAGGTCACATGTATTCATAATACTAGTGGACCATATTAGCAGTAATTAATCTAAAGATTCCATAACTTTATTTTACTGTGAACTGTTTTAAGTTTATTATCTTAATCTCGATCCTCTCATACCAATATGAGATTAAGACCACATAGATAAACTTTGGAATTTTGTGATATTTACTTAATATTATCAATATAATATCGGACATAGTCTATATATATTAATTCAATTCAATAATTTATTTCATTAAAACATTTGTCAACTAAAATTGCTTTAAGGGCACTATTCACAACAATCTCCCACTTTCCCTAAAGATAATTGAGGCATCTCTTTTTAATAGGTCAATCATATTCTCCTGACCGAATTTGTCTAACAAAGTCTTTGTAACAGTTTTGTAAGAAACAGTTTTGAAGTTATCTTCAAGATTATTACATCAATCATGTAAAATTATCTTGAATTATATGATACTTCATTTCATGTGCTTTACCCTCTCATGATTTCTTGTTCTTCTAGAATAGTGGTATCTCCATTGCTTTCGCAATGAGATACTAGTTGTTTATTCTAGTCTGAAACCCTTTCCAGAATGATAAAGAAATTAACTAAATCAAATAGCCTATTTAACTGCTCGTAGTTGTTACATTTCGACTTTTGTGGAGAAACATATAAATCGGAAATGTCTAACACATTTCTAGATTAATGTGTTTGCTCCACAGTTATGGAAGTTGATTTTGATATCAATCTTTGAAGATTTAAAATTAGTTCATCCTTTGGAATTTTAGGTCTCTGCCTAAATGCACATACATATAATCTCTATTATATTCAAGATACTCAAAATTAAGTCCTTATAAATATTCAATGACACAATCCATAATGGATTGACAATTGCTTCCCACTGTTTAACAAATGTCAAAACATAACATTCAATACATTAAATAATTTATCACTGAGTTGTAGGAATACCGATCTCATGTCCTCTTTTCTAGTAAAAGAATAAATTGACATTTATTATTTAGATAATACATCCTCCTGTCCGGGAAGAAAAAAAAGCCTTTCTTGAATTTTGTAAATTAAAGTATTTAAGCTTCTTATCTATATAAGTTGCTTGAGACAGTGCCAAAATATTGTTCTTTCAATCTCTATAGAATTGAATGTATAGAACATTCTTGGCTTTTCTAAATCTAATATTTAAAAATGTTCTACTAACCATTTCTTTTTTATTGGCGATTTCTCTACATCATTCCTAATGATTAGAACGTTGTCAATATTAAGAATAAGAATCACAACAGAATTTTTCTGGTCAAGATCTTCAAATGATTTTGTCATGTCAGCCATTGAGTAAAGACTACTTAGACATTCATTTAAATTAATCTCATAATCCTTGCATAAAGCATTGGATAAGAGTATGTAAACAGATTCAAGTTTTGTTGTAGTAGAAGATGTTTATTCAAGTAATAAATTATTCTTTCTGTTCATAGCCTTAGGCTATTAACCTATTTTTGAAAAGTCAGTACTTTCCTCTGGTATCTTCTTCATCTTGAATATCATGTTTCAAACTGAAGTTCAATAAATTTTAGTTGGATGTTCAAGAATCCAGATGTCATAGAATTCCAAATTCCATTTCTAGATTCATGGTGTTTCAACCATTGTTTTCAGTAAAAACTTTTTCATATACTAGTATGTGAATGAAGTATAGTTAGATTGTGTTACACATAATTTAACTACCTTTTCATTTGTAACAGAGTAGTTACTAACTAACGCTCCCACTACAACAACACTTTATAGAATCTGTGATATTCTTTGGTTTTTATCATTGTTAATTATCAATAACTTGCTTACTTGAATTGCAGTCATTATTTCTAGTACAACTTAACTAGAAAATACAGTGATTATAATAATCATGCTTCATTAAAGTAGCATTAAAGAGATACACACTCTTTTGTAATCTTTTATGATTATTAAACTGTTTCATTAAATGACTTCATGGAAAATTTTCAATTTATTCACATAACCATTTGTGAATCCCAACTTCCAAGTCTTTGATTTTGTACAATCAAACATGTACATAGTCTAACAAGTGTTAAAATTATAAAAATAATAAAGACGAAAATGATTACTCATTATCTATTTAATCTTATCTAATATGATTATATTCCATTTCCAAAATACTCATTTTGCTTAGCATTCTAGTTGTATGTGAGTTGGGTTTGAATTCCAAGTTCACATGTAAATTACTTGAATTCCAAATTTGAGTTCAGACTTCCTTTTGATCAGATCAAACAAGTCTCTAAGTGAATTTACTTTGAATGATGCATGAACATTTCTAGAAATTTTCCTTTGCATTCAATCATAGTTGACCATATCTAAAATAAATGTCAATCAGTATTGACTTACTATTTATTATTTCTTTTAGCTTTGAACATTAAAAGGTTCAACATACATCTCTATGTATTAGCTAAACGATTATGTGATTTCTGAGCCTTTATTAGAGAAATGTCTTTTGGTTAATCTTTAATAGACTATATAAACAGGGAGAGAACCATTGATTGGTTGCAATAAAAGACTGTCTTTTATTTGTTTTATGTATCTAATTAATTACAAGCCAATCTAAAAAATAATTCACATATATGTTTCACCTAATTGTGGTTGGAATAAGATGTCTTATTAAATCTATGATTTTCACAATAATAAATAATTCATAATTATCATTTATACTCATCGATGAAATAGGTGGAACACATATATTTCAAAAATTAACAATGAATTTATTATTCAAAAGAAATACTAAACTTATTCATTCATCAAATGTAGGAATCTAAAAACATAGTTTCTAGAAAAAATTATAAAACTACTTTAAAGAAAAAGAACTTATTACTTTCTTTCATAATGAAAATCAACTATTTCAAAATGACAAAAAATTTAAATTGTTTTAAACTAAACAAAATTTTTCTTTATTCAATTGTCTTCATCATTTCCTCTTCTCTTTGGTTTCAATGCAACTACTCTTTTTCTCAAAAGATTTCTACATCCCTGAAAACAAGAACATATGAAAAATATTATTAGTGGCATAATTTTGAATTAAGCATTCAAAAATATTAAAGAAGATTTTTTGGGTAAATTGAATTTACCCAGTATTTCAAAAATTGAGCATGTGCTATAGCATCATCCTTTATCATGACCCACATCTCGTATGCAGTTTCAATAACCATATATCTTTCTTTAATGTCGCCATGCATGGTCGATAACATGCATTGACGTGCCAGGAGATTCGATCTTATCCATTCACCATATTTTTCATGTTCATCAAAGCTGGATGAAAAGCTTGGAACCTCGGGTGGTAGATCATAGATCTCTCCATACAAGTATTGTGTTCCGAAGACAATGTGAATCCCATCGTACCATCTCGACAGTCATAGGTACTTGATCGTTAAGTGTCAGGTAATTACCTATGTGGATGCCTTTGATTGGTACAGATAGATTTTTTTAATTTAAAGACTCATTTGATTATTTAAAAATTAAATAAAAAATAAGAATTATTTTGTTGACGTGGTTTTTCGCCAACATTGAATTAAGAAAATAACAAGGTTGAATTAGTGCTTGATGATAAACCGAAATAAGAAAATAACTCTCAAGAACATCGATATTTTTACGTGGTTCAGTGGTTAAAATCCATCTAGTCCATGAGTCTATATTATTACTGCTTTTCTCTCTCTATTTTGACAGAGTTTCGGTATTACAGAATCATTCTCCCTTTTCCTATCCAATATTCTCAGTATTTATAGAGAAATTCCTTGGATAGGTTTGGGTAACCGCGTCAGTCAATCACAGATTTACATATTTATTACATTTAATATGAAATATTCCCATTTATACTAGGACATGATCTGATCATGAAATAAATAGTCTCCTAATATCTGTGACATTAAATATCACAGACTAGCCATAAACGACCGTATACATTATCCGGATCTTCTGGGATCTCCGGACATGCCATATCTCCAAATTACCACGAGCTAGATATACTGTCGAGCTCGTACTGTGGAGGTCGTGCCTTATAAATATTATAAGCATGCCCTTATCAATTTATGCATCCCTACAACCATCATGAAAACCGTGTTGTCTACGTGGAGAATACATGGACTCCCAGGCTATTTCTTCCATGCATTTATTTGCCAGCTGTACACGATATGAGTGAAAGACTCATGCTGAAATTAGGATACACATATTTAAAATTCTTATTTTTATCAAATTAAAAATAAAAACCATTAATTTAAATCCTTAAAAATAAAATTTTAATTTAAATAAAAAAATATCTGATAAAAAAATTCGAAATCCCTAAAACTATCTCGTCTTTCTTTCCTTCTTCTTTTTTCTTTTCTTCTAAGGCGACGACAGGTACCTTCAGCGTCAAATTTGGAGTTGTTTTTACTCTCCACGACAAGTACCTTCAGCTTCTTCTTCTTCTTCTTCTTTTCCTCAAGCAGTGACCACTGGTGAGCTTGGGCAGATGCTTAGCGTCGTGAACAAAGTTGGGGATGTTGGGTTTTATGCCCATATAAAACCACACTTCTGATGTAACACTTTTGATTATCAATAAAGAGGATTAATTTATTTTTATTAATTGCATTGTTTTCTTGTATTTATTACATGATTATTTGGTTAATACAAACATATATAAATCCCGAACATATAAATAAGTTACACTTATAGTGACTGGGTCACAATGGATTATAAATATAATTATATGTTTAAAGGAATTAGTCCTAAGATTAAAATAGTGCATAGGATTTTTTATTGTTTTGTTAATCTACGATATGATCTACTTATACACTAGGTGTGATGTCTTGTCCATGACATTAGCTAAGTAGATGAGATCAAATCTTTATTGTTACATTGGACTAGGACCGACACTGATTATTGATAGATAAATAAGTATCGTTGTTATCGCATCTAATCAGAGTCACAATGTTGATCATAGGTCAAGTCGATCTAAATTCTAAGTGATAATATTTCTATAAATTATATTAAGTGAATATTTTGATTTGTTCGTTAAAATCTTACCCTACGGCATAGCCTATACTTACATCTTGGAGGTTCATTAGTATAATTGAATGAGAGTATGTATCATTGTAAAGACCCGACTAATTTAAAGACCTCAGACCTTTAAAACTACTAAGACATAACTACTATCATTTGGATACATAAATAAAATAATGAAAATCCAAAAATACGGGATCCCATTGTTTATACATAAAATCATAATGAAAATTAAACATTTATTTTAAATGTTCAAACACTAAATGTGGAAATCATAAATACATAATAAAAAGACTCAAATGTCAACATCATCCTCGATCAATCCCATCGATCCATTCCTTTAGTCTTCACCCAATACACATGCCAAAGCCCCCTAGAATCTGTCCTGCCTTCCATATTCATTTACCTGCACAATCTAAATAAAAAGGAATGAGCCTAATGCTCAGTAAGGAAAAACTACTAAAGCATAACATAAAACATAAAACATAAGACATAAAAATGGACTACAATATTAATGACCATTAACTCATTACCATAGTATGTGATAAAAACCACTATAGTCCTCTTGCTACTATTTAGAGGTAGGTTTAAACACAACTATAGTCTACGATAATGATCAAAATCTCGGGATTTGCTATCTATGCAACTTTATTTCCCAAGTGACTAAAAGACATAAAAATCTCAGGATTTGCTATCCAAGCAACCATATTTCCCAAGTGACCAAAGACATAAAAAAAAACATACAAACAAGCACATAGCACATAAAATCTAACTTATTTTCCTTACCAAAAATCGGGGTATTGTAGACAAGTGCAGGATTGGAAACTCCTAAAACCAAATAGTAAAACCATAAGTTTCCTAAAGAAAAGAAGATGAAAAGAAGATCTAAACCATCAAGATAAGAACTTACCGAAAACCTTAAGTTTCAAAGAAATCAATAACCTAACCAAAAGCCATTATACGGAGTTAAGATTTGAAGTAAAAGAAAAGAATAAGAGGAATAGCAATGAACTAAGCCTGAGGATTAAGAGTACCTTAGATAGCTTAGAGCTTCTATCTATACCTCAATACCAAAATCACACTCTAGCTTACTTCCCAAGTGTTTAGAAAAGCTTAGATTTGAAATCTTTCAACCCCAAAACCCTAGTGTTTCCCTTTAGAACGAAATTAGCAGCTTGGAGGCTCTAAGAAGTGTTTGAAAGATGCAAACGGCTGAGTGGAGGGTCATATTTATAGAGTTCAAGGATTGAAACTAACTCCCATTTAAATGAATAAAAAAGGAATTTTCTGCTCAACAGATGCCCAGAACTCAGTCAAAATTGTTCAAAAGCAAGACCAAGTTGTTGAGGGCTGTTTCTAGCTTCGGACTTCACAGATTTTCAAAAATGGCTGAGGGAGCCGATATATCACCCCCTATAGGAGATATATCGTCTACCCCATTTTCCTGAGCCTTCGTGGTTTCGTTCATGCGAAGTCGATATGTTTTCCATATCAACATAGGCGATATATTGGCCCTTACAGCTGCGATATATCAGCTTACGTTGATAAATTAAACCACTTTTTTGCACATTTTTAGCACACTTTAAGTTGTTTAAACCACTTTGACTAAGTAATGAGAGATCCTAATAGCTGAGGGAAGGTTCTAGACTTCCTAGGTTTATCCTTGATTATTTTATTCATCTAAAATTATTAAATCTTAATAAACATACATGTGACAAATGTCACATTCTTAATTATTCTATCTAAACCTTAGGTTATGACAAATAATATTTCTAGGACCAACTTCAATAATTAAACCTTATGATAAAATTGATATATCTAAACTATAGGCTAAACTTATAAAATTCATAACTATCTCTATGAGTTTCCAAATAAATCTCGGCTTGAACTAATAACCACGAAAACTAAAATATTACAGCATAAGCTACTTCTATCTAACTAAGTAAAATTCTGAGGTGCTACAATTCTCCCCTACTTAAAAGAATTTCTTCCTAAAAATTACTTACCAAATAATTCCAGATACCGTGCTCGGATGTCTTTCTCCAATTCCCACGTTGCATCTTTTTCTGTACTATTACTCCATAAGACCTTGACTATCAAAAAACTCTTAGACCGTAATTTCTGTACTCCATTCTCTAGGATGCGAACCGACCATTCCTCATAACTTAGGTCTTTCTGAAGTGCTAACGTATCATACTTGAGAATGTGGGATGGGTCTGACACATATCTACGCAGCATCGAGATGTGAAACACATTGTGGTTGTCTACTAGAGCTGGCGGTAGGGCTAATATATACACTACTGGTCCCACCTTGTCCAATATCTCAAAAGGACCTATGCACCAGAGACTAAGTTTTCCTTTCTTCCCGAAATGATTTACTCTTTTCATTGGAGATATTCTTAAGAAGACTTGATCTCTGACCTTGAATTCCACATCTCATCGCTTGGCATCTGTATAACTCATTTTTCGACTCTGAGTAGCGAGCATAAGCTTTCTAATCAGTTTCACTGAGTCTTGAGCCTCTCTAACAGCCTTGGGTCCAAGAATTTGTCTTTCTCCTTCCTCATCCCAATGTAACGGAAATTGACATTTCCTTCCATAAAGTAGTTTATAGGGCGCCATACCGATCGTTGCCTAGTAGCTATTATTGTAGGAGAATTCTATAACTGGCAAATACTTACTCCATGATCCTGTGAAGTCAAGTACACAAGCGCACAACATATCTTCTAAAATCTGTATGGTACTCTCAGACTGTCCTTCGGTATGAGGATGAAATGTCGTACTGAGACTTAGTTTGGTACCCATGGCTTGCTGCAAGCTTCTCCAAAATCTCGATGTGAACACCCAACCTCTGTCGAATACTGTAGTCTTAGGTAGAGCTGTAAATACGGGCCGGGCTTTTGAGCACGGCACGAAACCGGCACGAGCCCGGGAGGCACGAGCACGACACAGCACGAAAAAATATGGGCTTGGGCCAGGCACGGCACGAAAAAATATGGGCTCGGGCCAGGCACGGCACGACACGGGCTTAGCACGGCACGGCACGACAAGCCCGAAGGCACGACACGAAAGCACGAACAAACTAGCCCGAAAGCACGACACGATAAAAAACCCGATATTTTGACATTAATAATCATAATAAATTTTTATTTGTCAATAATTAATAAATTAAAATGATAATATATGTCTTATTTTTTTCAATGTTTATATTTTTATAATTATATTAATTTATTTTAAGATTTGTTAGTCAAATTTTTAGCATTTATTAGTAGGTATTAAAATTCTAATAATTATCTTTGATATAATTTTGTGTAAAATATTGTTAAAAAGTATATAAAAATATCTAAAATTATAATTTAAACAAAGAAATGTATTTGGTTTGGTGGCAAGTCCATTGATGGTTAAAGAGGAGGTGGAGGGTTCAATTCTCCATCCTCACATTTTTTGGCAAAAAAAAAGTGGGCCTAAAAGTGGGCCCAAATTTGGGCCCGAATATAGAAAGTGGGCCTAAAAGTGGGCTCGAATATAGAAAGTGGGCCGGCCCGACTTGGGCCCGACACGGCACGACATGGGCCGGGCCCATGGGCCATGCTGGGCCTACTCTTTCAAAAATGGGCCGGCACGAGCACGGCACGAATTGAATATGGGCCGGGCCCGACCCGGCCCGAATTTACCGGAGGCACGAAAAATGTGGGCCAGGCCGGGCCGGGCGGCCCACATTTACAGCTCTAGTCTTAGGGATTCCATGCAGTCGTAAAATTTCTCGAACATAAATGTTCGCGTACTGGTCCGCCGTGTACGTAGTCTTGACAGACAGGAAGTGAGCTGATTTTGTGAGTCTATCCACCACAACCCAAGCTGAGTCATGTTGCTTACTTGTCCGTGGTAATCCTGTCATGAAGTCCATGGCTATGTCTTCCCACTTCCATTCCAAAATACTAAGCAGTTGCAATAAGCCCGCGGGTCGCTGATGTTCTGCCTTTACTTTTTGACATATTAGGCATTTGGACACATACTCTGCTACGTCTTTCTTCATTCCCGACCACCAATATAGTGCCTTAAGGTCATGAGTTGTCTTGGTAGACCCTAGGTGAACAGAGTATGGGGTAGTGTGTGCCTCTTCTAATATCTTCATCTTAATCCCATGGTCATTCGGCCCGCATACCTGACCTTTATATTTCAAGAACCCTTGTTTGATATAGAGAAATCAGTAGTCTTGCCTTCCTTGAATGCAGCCATATGCGGTAATAGTGTGTCATCATGCCCTTGCCTGATCTATATATCCTCTAGTAAACTCGACTGGATGGACAAGTTAGCTAGTTGACCCATGACTATTTCCATCCCGGCAATAATCAGCTCTTGCTGTAGCGGCTTTTCAATTCCAGATAATGCTTCCAGATTTCCATAACTCTTCCAACTTAACACATTTGCAACTACATTCGTCTTTCCTTGGTGGTATAGGATTTTGCAGTCATAGTCCTTTACTAGTTCCAACCACTTGTGCTGCCTCATATTGAGCTCCTTTTGCGTGAAGAAATATTTTAAGCTCTTGTGGTTTGTATAAATCTCACACTGTTCTCCATAAAGATACTGACGCCAGATTTTCAGTGTGAAAGCCACTGCTGCCATCTCCATATTGTGTGTTGGATAGCATTGCTCATACTCCTTCAGCTGTCTTGAGGCGTAGGCTATCACCTTGTCATTTTGCATCAGCACACAGCCCAAACCTTGCTTGGACACATCACAGTATACTACAAATTTGTCGTTGGGTGTCGGTACACAAAGTACTGGTGCTGAACACAATTTTTCTTTGAGCAACTAGAAGCTTTCTTGACATTTATCTTTACAGTTGAACTTTTGCTGCTTCCAGGTCAGGTTGGTGAGCGGAGTGGCTATCTTAGAAAAGCCTTCTACAAATCTCTTGTAATAGCCTGCTAGCCCAAGAAAACTTCTAACCTCTGACACATTCTTAGGTCTTGGTCAATCCTTCACAGCCTCTACCTTAGTTGGGTCTACTGCGACTCCATCCTTGGATACTATGTGCCCGAGGAACGCTACTTGTGATAGCCAAAATTTTCATTTTTTAAACTTGGCGTAAAGTTGGTGCTCCTTTAGTCGCAGCATGGTCATTCTTAAGTGTTCCTCATTTTTGAATTTGTCCTTGGAGTACACCAATATATCGTCAATGAACACCACGATGAATTTGTCCAAGTAATCCTTGAAGACCTGGTTCAGTAATTCCATAAATGCAGCTAGAGCGTTGGTAAGACCAAAAGACATAACTAGGAACTCGTAAAGTCCTAAAAGCCATCTTTGGTATATCCTCTTCCCTTACCTTGAGCTGGTGATAACTGGACCGTAGATCAATCTTGGAAAATAAAATCGCTCCTCGGAGTTGACCAAATAAGTCGTCGATCCGGGGTAGCGGGTACTTGTTCTTAATTGTCACCTTGTTCAGCTTGCGTTAATCGATACACATCTGCATGCTTCCATCTTTCTTCTTCACAAATAGAATTGGTGCCCCCCATGGCGAATGGCTTGGTCTGATGAATCCCAAGTCTAAGAGTTCTTGTAATTGCATTTTTAACTCCCTGAGTTTAGTAGATGCCATCTAATATGGTGCCTTTGAGATAGGGTCAGTTCTTGGTAATAGTTCGATTGTGAAGTCAATTTCTTGAGTAGGGGGTAACCCTGGTAAGTCGTCAGGAAATATCTCTAGAATTTCCTTTATAATGCTGATGTCTCCAACCTTTAGTGGTGTTTCTTGTGCCACATTTGTGACGCTTGCTAAGAATGTGTGACATCCTTTCTCTATCATTCTCTAAGCTTTGAGAGATGTGATAAGCAATGTCCGTAGTCCTGAAACCTTTCCCATAAAACATAGTTTCTGACCCTCAGGGGTTTCGAACGTCACTTGCTTGCGTCGACAGTCAATGGTTGCGCCATGTCTTGCTAGCCAGTCCATGCCCAGTATTAAGTCAAAGTCCTTGATCTCTAGCTCTATTAGGTCTCCTAGCTCTGTCCCCTCAAATTCGATCAATACTCCTCGTACTATTCGTGATGATAGAACAATTTTGCCCGAAGGAAATTTCGTAACAGACCTATTTCTAAATCTTTCACAAGTTTTGTCTAATTTCTCTATCATTCCTAACAAGATATACGAGTTTGTTTCTTGCGAATCAAACAATATTGAACATATATTATCAAGGATAGGAAGCTAACATGTGACCACCTTGTTACTAGTCTCGGCTTCTCCCTAGGTCAAAGCGAAGACTCTGGTTGGAACCATCTTGTTGTCCTTCTTTTCAACTATTTTAAGCCACAGACAATCTCTTCTCCAATGACCTTCCAGGCCACAATTGTAGAAATCCTTACTATTTGCACGACACTCCCTAGTATGTCTTTTCTGTCACTTGGAGCACCGAGGGTATTCCACATAACCCGACCTGTTATTATCATTATTAGTTCGTGCTCTTTTGTCAGCGTCTGTTTGCTTATTATCAGGATGCTTTCTTTTCTGCCTATTATTGTTATGTTGGTTGTTGTGGTTTCGACCATTCTGAGTTTGATTCTGCTGCTTGGGTTCTAACTTGCTTGCCTCCTCCTTGCTAACATTTTCTTGGAGTCTTTCCACCTCTATAGCCATTTCTAGAACATCGGCGTAAGAAGTGGTTCCGGGGTTTGCAAGCTTAAATCTTAATTCAATCTTGGGTCTGAGTCCCCTGTGAACTTGGTTACCCTCAAGTTGTTGTTTGGGACTAACTCTGGTGCAAACTTGACTAGCCGATCAAATTGCCGAGCATACTCAACTACTAACAAACTGCCCTGTTTTAGATTGAAAAATTCTCCCACCCTTGTAGTGATGACTGTCGAGTTGTAGTACTTTTTATGAAACAGCTCCACAAATATGGCCCAAGTCATGGTTGTGATATCATGAGTCCATTGTACAAAATCCTACCAGATTCTAACTGTTGGTAATAAATGATTGTTGACGGTGAGAACTCGTCAATTAAGTTAAGTTGGAAAGAATTGCAAAATAAAGATTATCAATAGAAAAGCCTTAGAAATTTAAGTATCAACTCTAAGAACAATTGCAGAAGAACAATGGTGAAATCAGTTTTTCATTCACTATGGTGCACTTGCTACAATAAATTTTCCAACCCCTTTCCATGTGGAATTGGGGTTCATTATATAGTGGGCTCTAATGGCCCCTGATACAATGTGGTCCAGGGGACCAGGTAGTACGTCAATACACTGTCAGGTGAGTGGTCTCAGGGGTAGTGGTGTCTGCTCCAGTACAAGGTCAGGGTTGGTGGGTGCACCTCCACTTTAGTACTTGATCGTGCTTCCACTACCTGCCTGGTACGGGTGTCAGAGGAGTGGCTGGTGAGGACAACGGAAGGAACTTCGCTCGTACCTCCACTACTTTTCTGATGTGGGTACTATGTCCGTACCCTAACTCCCTTTTAGTTCATCATTGGACTCCGTACCTATAGGAAAAAGGGTGCCTTGTATCTAAAGGTTGCTCTCGTGTAGCCATGAGCGAGATAACTGTGCGGGAGTCGAGCCCCGCTGGTGACACCTTCCTTAGAAAATAGAGAGGAGCCTCATCAGCGGGGCACATGCTTACACCATGGAGGTGCATCCTGCGAGACGGTGCGCGTGGCATAGGCTTGGCTGAGACATGGCCTCGCGGGCCATACGGGCCCCCCATGAGATGCTGAGAAGGTGGCACGGCCTTGCGTGGGTGCGCTGAGAAGTTGGGCCTCGCGTGGCCGAGACTGAGCACGAGGCGCTGAGACGACGGGCTTCGCGCTTGGGCACGGGCCTCGCATGACCGGGGCGACGCGCTGAGATGTTGGGCCTCGCGTGGCCGATGCTGAGCGCGAGGCGCTGAGATGATGGGCCTCGCATGGCCGGGGCGAGGTGCTGAGATGTTGGGCCTCGCATGGCCGAGGCTAAGCGTGAGGCGCTGAGACGACGGGCCTTGCGCCTGGGCACAGGCCTCGCATGGCCCGGGGCGAGGCGCCGAGAGGTTGGACCTCGCGTGGCCGAGCTGAGCGCTGAGATGTTGGCCATGTGGGCGCCCCGCGAGACGTTGAATAGGTGACAACGGCCTCGCGCCTGGGCACGGGCGAGGGCCTCGCGTGGCCGGGGCTATATGAGGCTATATGAGGATCGGGTGGCTCAGATCACCTAAGGCTATATGAGGATAGACCCCCATATTTTCCCTTGGTGGATTTTGAGCGTCCACAATGATCAAATCAAAGGTACGCAGCAGAATATATGGACCCATTTTAATAAATATTTATACCAGCCAGGATCATATACATATATAAATATTAAATCACACACAAATAGATGAAGGATTACCTCTTGTAGCCAATCAAGTGTCCTTGAGTCTTTTTGTATAAATCAGCGATCTTCCTATCTAGTGTTCTAAGATCTCACACCCTGATCTTCCAGACCAATCCTCAAACACACAAGGACGTGTGTGGGCACATATGATTCAAAATGTTTATTTATGTGACTCCCTAGATATACTCAACACATGAGATCTAGAGAGTTTTTGACAGAGAGAAGATTTAGAATAGTTTTCAGGTTCAGAGAAAACTATCGCTTTTTAGAGAGAGAGTCTAACTATCCATCATTATCTTAATATCATGTATATCATATTTATAAAGATATTTAATCTAATTAAATAATATTTATTTAATTAAAATATAATTTAAATTAAAACTGATTAGATATTTTCATTTAATTGTCTATTTAAATCATATTTAAAAAGAATAATTAAATAACTGAGTAAAAAAGTTTATTTGAAATTCAAAATTCAAATCTCAGGGATAAAACCCCTAATGCTAGGCACCGCACATTGTATTGTACAGTGTGTGTCGCCCAACCCTATTAGGGTTGCCCTAATTTTCTCATTATATATTTAATCAACTTTTAAGACAAGATGTTTATTCCAACGTAAATATCAGTTAATTTAAAATTAACGTTATCTTAAGATATCAGTTTTAAATTAAATAAATAAATAAATATCATATTATAAATAAGATATTTATTATTTTCTCTCTTTATATTAATCCAAACAAGATTAATATTAATTTTAACATATATTTTTTCAAAATAAAAACTATATAGTTAAATAATTAATCAATTACCCATAATTATCAAATAATTATTTCCTTACCCTAGAAAATTAATTCCTTTGCAATTTAGTCATTTCTCTTAACAATTCTTTCTTTTGACATCCTTACCTTTGACAGTGTATGACAGAGGGGATCTGGAGACCATGGACCTATAATACGAAGTTCTAATAAACCAGATTATTAATTAAACTCTTTAATCTAATAATCTTATTTATTAAATCCATGATTACTCCACTATAAATAAGGAATTGCACTCTAAGTATTTATAGAATTATATTTACAGAGTTTTTTCTAGTAGTCCATTGATATAACCAATATATGTAGTTTTATCCTCCATTATTGGTTCGTTAATTAGAGCTGGTCAAAATTACCGTTTTACCCTTCTAATTACGTCTTGATCCTTAAATAATTAATTCACTAGCGAATAATTAATCTATAATCTAATTATAGATTTGAGCTCAATAATTATTCAGTTCCATAATCAACCCTTAAGGGAACCAATATTCTATCTGTTAGGAAAGCATGGATTCCAATATTGTAATTCATGTTTCCAACCATCCATGATATTGAATCTCCAAAACAAAAGTCATTAGCCTCATTATTCTAAGAGACCTTAACAAGTGAATCAAAAGATCCAATAAACATAAACAGGAGTTCATGAATACTCATGATTTAGACTGATCTACAAATGATCATTTATTATGACAAGAATTAAATCTTTACGTCAAACAGCAAGTTTATAAAGATAATTAATTCTCATTGGTCCTATCATATATAATCTCTATTATATACAACACCTTTACTAAGATGTCTATCCACATCAGTAATCCAAATCTAGATTACTTGCATCTCGTATGCTTAGCAAACCGTACTAGTAACCATTCATTAAAGATTCCTTACTTTAATATGTTATTGACTATTTTATTCATTATATATGATCTTAATTCTCTTGTACTAATACAAGATCATATTCTCATTAATAAATAGGGAATTTTATTGATATTATTATATAATTAATTCAAACAATAATTATAACATTCAAATATAATAAAATTGTACTTTTATTTCAAACCAATAAAATGTCTTTACATGCTTTTAGGGCATTAATCCTAACACTGGCATCCTTTTTCAGTAGAGAAGAAATGCAAGTTGTGTGATCCGCGTTACTGAGGTTCATGTGTGCCAAAATCGGATCTACATTCCTGAGCCACTCTTCAGCCTCAAAGGGTTCGGTTGTCCCTTCAAAATTTGGAGCATGCTGCTTTCAAAAACACTCATAGACTGGCTATATGTACTGAGCTGGATAAAGCACGTAATTTTCCATCGGCCATCCCCCATATAGATATCCTCCATTCTGCTCTTGCTGGGGTGCTTTAGCCGCTGGCTGAGGCTGCGGTTGAGGTTGCGATTGAGGTTGTCGTTGTTGCTGCAAAAGTTCTTCTACTTGTTGTCGTAACTAGATAATTTCAGCGTTGTTTTCAGTTGGAGGTGGTGCATTTCTATTAGCAGTAGCAGTGGCAGTACGTTTTCCCCTTCTTTGGACTGGAAGGGCCTCTTGAGTCTCGTTGGCAGTGCTGGGGGCATTTCCATTAGTGCGTGCAGACTGTAATGCCCCGAATTTCCTAATAGGGTTTAGCACCTTGATTAGGAGGCCGGGAGGGCCATAATTGATTTATCATGGTAATAAATGATTATATGCATGTTAATGTGAATTATATTATTATATGATGATAAATGCATGCATATGGGTGTATTTATAATCATAAGGGCATATTTGTAAATTCGGTGCATATTGTAATTTGTGAATGAGATTTTATTATTATGGAGATATATTCGAGCTATTCGGCATGGGACGATCTTAGATTATTGATTAGTGATTTTTTCATAACGGGGTCAATTATTGGGTAATAAGAATGTTTATTTGGTGATAAATTGGGAGTATTTGAGGTCAGGAGGAAATTTTGGAAGTTTTGACTATAATGTCCCCGGGGGTGTTTTCGGGATCCCGAGCACTAGGTTTTATTTGAGGTTACTTAAGGTTGAAGTAGCTTGTCAGATAAGTATGTACGTTAGAAAATCTCTCTCTCCCTTCCCGATAGCTTATTTTACCGTTCGAAGCCTTTTTTGAAGGAATCTCGAGTTCTAGGAGTCGGAGTCAAGCGAGGGTCGAGGCATAGCAATCCTAGGAAAGATTAGAAGCTTCTTAACCGAAGGATTTGACGGAAAACAACCCAATCAAAGGTAATCTAAGTTTAAGTTTTAAGTTTTCAAGCTTTTAAGCTTAGAATTGGACTTTGTGAATCATTGAGTTTTTGGTTCGATTGCGCCTTGGGTTTTGATGGTTTTGGACCATTGGGAAACTTGGGAACTTTGATTTGATGATTTGGGAATGTTTAGGCATGTTTTTGGAGGATTTGGGAAGTTGAAAATCGTGTTTGGGGATGGCCCAGGGTTGGGGGCCGCGACCCTAGCTCGATGAAACAGGTGCCCCAGTTTTGTTCTTGTTGGGCGTCGCGGCCCTTGATGTTGGCCGCGGCGGCGCTTGCTTTAGGTTGTGCTGGGGGCCGTGGCTCTTGGGTAGGGTTGAGCCCGTTTGTGTGTTTTGACCCCGCGAACATAGTTTTAGGCCTTGGGATGGTTCCTACTACTTGGATTAGTTTGGATTGATGTCCCGGATGCTAGATTTTGGTTTGGAATCCTATGTTGATCATTTTTATTGATGGTGTCCCATATTTGGTTATGACTAGGTGACCGCTAAGGGCTTAAAGGTTGATCGCTCTCAAGGGTCGTTCTTATATTGATTCTAGCTCGAATCTGAAGTAAGAAAACTACACCCTGTGTATATGTGACATGCATGGTTATTATTGGTGCATGTTGGATTATTAAATGTGGCATGCATAATTATTGTTGAGGCATGTCAGGTGGTTAAATATGATGCATATGATGCATGAGAAACATGTGATTAGGACATGCTTTGTATACTAGGTATGATATTATTCGGAGCTTGAGCCTCTGTGTTTATGCATGGTCCTAATTGTACTAGTACTTGTTAAGTAAGCATGTTGAATGCCTTGTATTTGGATATTGGATATGTGATATATGTTTGGTGGCATTGCTTACTTGTTATGGCACTGACTAGTCAGGGACACTGACCTAAGAGTCAGAAATGGCATAGCGTCATGAACGCCGAGCCAAATGAAGATTAGATCTAATCGATATCAGCGTTGAATGGCTCTAAGGCATTAACGCTGGACCGACTCTAAGGTCAACGAACTTATAAGCGCTTGTCTAGTCTAAGACTAGTTACTAGAGCTGGGGCCTAGGGCCCAGGTGACTGCTTGTCACACGGCTAGGGAGCGATGTTCCAAGGTTATGACTCTATGGTCACGAGGAAGGTTATGTTGGTGTCTAATCACCATGCACCTATCCTATTCAAGCTATGGAAGGTTCACTTATCTGTTAAGCCCTGGTGACCCTATCGTCACATGGCTAGAGGGGGTTGTACCCACTTTTGTGACTTTTGCGACTGTCACCTATTTCTTTGGACTGAAAGTCCTGGATGATTATTATGATCGTTGGTTGATGTATTATACTCAACATTATGTTTCCATATTGGGGCTAAGAGTCCTAGATGATTATTATGATCATTGGTTGATGTGTTATACTCAACGTTATGTGGATCTGTTGCCTGCTGGAATAGGGCTATATCTGTTAGGCGTGTGCCTTATGATTTGATGACATGTTATAACTATTCATGAGCATATTAAGTTTTCTTGCTGGGCTTCGGCTCACGGGTGCTATGTGGTGCAGGTAAAGGCAAAAGAAAATTGGACCATCCTTGAGTTGGAGAGCTTAGGTGATGATGTGTACATATGCAGCTGCTCATCCACCACGGCCGAGGTTTGAAGAGGAACTAGAGTTAAACCCTGTTTTGCCGCTTAGAACGACCTATTGTAAATATTTTCTTGTAGTAGACTCTGAAATTATAATTTTGGGATCCCAACATATATATTAAACATTCTAATGAAACGTTATATCTTATCCAAAAAATTTAATCCCTAAACCGCTAATCATACTTAGTTACACGATTTTGGCCAAATGACTCGATTAGCGAGTTTAGCACTGTTTACAAGGCACACCGTAACGGTCCCTGGAGTTTAGGGCATTACACAGACCTTCGGAGCGACATCTTCAGCAAAGTTCTAACAGTCGAGAAAAACATGTTAGAACTTACCCTAATAGTTTCTAAGGAAAAAAGTTAATCTAAGCAAACATAACTCAGACCTATCAGTTATGATTTCTTATAAAAAAATTATGTAAGTCATCTTTATAAATTAGGGTGTGCTTCTATACTTAGACTATTAAGCCATCTTTATTATTTTCTAAGTCTGTTTCTAACCACACTATATGACTTAATTCTCAGGCTCGAAACTTGTCGCTGTTCCAAAGTTAACCATATTGAGGGAGGGCTGAGATCAGTAAAATTGTTCCCACTACTATGGCCCCCTAAACTCTCAATACAGAACCCGGTCCATTGATTTGTATCCACCCTCTCTGAACTCAGCATTATTTATTGAATTTTTTCTAAATTAATTATGATTTCAAAATACAATTCATACATACCATTCAAAAATAATAATAACTTTATTCATTTGGAAAAAAAAAAAGTTTCACTTATTACAATAATAATTCAAAATAAATAAAGAAACAATACTAATAATAACTATGGTAAAATTTCTAAAAATTAGGATCTTCTACATCTGACCCTTCATCTAGCATATCATCAGTTATTTCCTTATAATCATCAATATCTTAAGCCTCAAAACTACCACAGGGAATATTCATTAGGATATTATTCTTTTGTTCATTGGTGAATTAAATCTCAAACCTATTGGTAAACCTACGTATATGAAAATAATATCTCATGGCTACTGGTAAAACATCTTCATCATCTATAGTATCCCATAATTCTTCCAAATTTGAAACCAGAGAAGGCATATCTTTAAAAAGCCTAATTTCTAGGAAATATTGTTCCATGGCTCTCATCATAATTTTCCTAGTGATTTGAAGGTGAACTATCTCCTTGTGAAATTTGACTTTCTTTGAGTGATTCTTTCTAGCACTCCTATTGTATCCCTTGGCTCTCTAATCCTTTTCAATGCCTTAATGGCACGAATATCTTGATAAGTCATGGCTCAATTCATTTTTGACTGAAAACATAATAACTAAAACTTTAGTCTTAACATAAACATAATATTCATAACATAACCACTTACATTGGCGGTTAGATCCGGAGCTTTTGCGTGTGTATCAAGGAGAACTTTATGCATATGAACCGTGGCTCTGGTACCAACTATAATCACACGACTAATTCAAAGACATCGAACCTTTAAAACTACTATCTTTTGGATACATAAATAAAATAATAAAAATTTATTATAGAAAATCCAAAAATACGGGATCCCATTGTTTATACATAAAATCATAAAGAAAATTAAACTTTTATTTTAAATGTCCAAATACTAAATGCAGAAATCATAAATACATAATAAAAAGACTCAAATGTCAACGTCATCCTCGATCGATCCCATCAGTCCATTCCTTTAGTCCTCACCCAATACACATGCCAAAGCCACCTAGAATCTATCCCACCTTCCATGTTTATTTACCTGCACAATCTAAATAAAAATGAATGAGCTAATGCCTAGTAAGGAAAAACTACTAAAACATAACATAAAACATAAGACATAAAACGTAAATCATAAAAATGGCCTACAATATTAATGGCCATTAACTCATTACCATAGTATGTGATAGAAACTACTATAGTCATCTTCCTACTATTTAGAGGTAGGTTTAAACACAACTATAGTCTATGATAATGATAAAAATATCGGGATTTGCTATCTAAGCAACTATATTTCCCAAGTGACTAAAAGACATAAAAATCTTGGGATTTTCTATATAAGCAACCATATTTCCCAAGTGACCAAAGACATAAAAAAAACATACAAACAAGCACATAGCACATAAAAATCTAACTTATTTTCCTTACCAAAAACCAGGGTATTGTAGACAAGTGTGGGATTGGAAACTCCTAAAACCAAACAGTAAAACCATAAGTTTCCTAAAGAAAAGAAGATGAAAAGAAGATCTAAACCATCAAGATAATAACTTACCAAAAACCTTAAGTTTCAAAGAAATCAAGCACCTAACCAAAAACCATTATAATGAGTTAGGGTTTGAAGTAAAAGAAAAGAATAAGACGAATAGCAATGAACTAAACCTGAGGATTAAGAGTTTATCTATTATTTTTCGCAACAAGTTTTTGGCTCCGCTGTCGGGGATTAAATAAGTTAAATTGAATTAACATAGTGAAGACATATTTTGTTTCAACTAAGCATTTGTATATTATTATTATTTTGTTTTTCTTTCCTATTTTATGTATATTATTGTTTTTTTAGTTAGTTTATGGGTCGTGTTAGAAGGTTTAATCTTATATGATGGATTATTATTGTTATTGTCCAACCACACCTAGAGAATTGTCAAGAATTCCACTACCAAACGAATGGGCATGGTTGAATGAAATTGAAAATGAATTGGCAAGGTTGGATGAAATTAACAATTCGATGGATTATTCTTGTTACTCTCCAACTATACGTAAAGAATTACAAAAAATTAGACTGACATATGAATGGAAATGGTTGGATGAGATTGAAGATGCATTCATATATGACAAAGAGTAATATGAGCAGACATTACATGTCCATGTTCTAATAAAACAAGAGAGACCTAAAGAAGGATATTTATTGGATGGAGTAGAAGATGTGCAAATAGAAGAGAATGTAACAGTCATATCTAAAGAAATAAAAGATCTTATACACGCATCTAATTCTACATCAGAAGAGGTTAAACTAAGTTTGCAAAATTTCTTTGACTTTGTAGGTGATGATGTGCTGCAACTTATAATTAATCGACTAGTTAGCAACAATGTAGTGCATTCGATGAATGAAATATTAAACCATCAGTTAGGTGTGGGACAGTTTCATTTGAGACTATGATAGTGACGCTGATACTGATGGCGGTGGGAGGATTGGTCGATGACTCTTTGACTGGTTGGGGGTAAGTTTTTTTCATTCTTTCTTTTTCTTTTTCCCTTTTGAGTTGTTTTGCAAATAGTGAGGAAATTGTTTTATTTGCATTCGGGGGGAAAGAATTTTTATAGTTTTTTATTTTATTTTTATTTGTTTGGTTAGAGTCTAGGTATATCTATTTTAATATTATGGATTATTATACTATACTAAACTAAACCGACATATGGACTATATGACATGTGGGTTTCGATGATGACCATTATGCTTAAATCTTTGATGTCACTTGGTATGTGTTTTGAAGCTTATTGACTGTGTGCTTGACTTATTTTACTTGTTGTTAATGTTGTTATCTTTATCTTTTGATTACATGTCTATCTATGATTCTTATGAAATATGTGGCTTTGTGGGTATTGTAGAGACTTGGATTCATTTTGATTGACACAGATATGACTAAAACTTACTTGAGTAACTTGTTGATGCGAAATCCTAGATCTTTGCTATGTAAATATGATAGAGGCATTTTCTTTGGACAGTTTGAGCCAAAAAGCTAACCTATAAATACATTTTCCCTTTGTTTCCTTTTTGAGCCTAATATTGACATCTTATTCTTTGTTATTTAAACTCATCTTGAGCTTGTGATTTTCATATTTAAACTTGATTAATTTTTATCCTTTTTCCCTCTTTTGCACCATAAATGTAGGATTGAATTGTATTGATTTATGAATTGTTTTATAAAGTGGGGAATGAGGTATTTTATGATAGTGTTATTTGAGAAAGTATAATGTGCTTTTAATGAGAAAAGTGAGTTACACTCCAATTGTGTTATATTGAAAAGTTTCTTATCACTGAAAAAAATAGTAGAGAAATTTTTTAAAAAAGAAATGAAAAGAGAGAAAAAAAACAATGAAGAAAAACAAATTTGGGGGAGTTGTAACTCATTGATGCAAAATAGAAGCATGGATGAAAAAATGAAGAAAATAATTGGAAAATGGAAATTTTGTAATGTAAAGTTAGATGTTTTGTAATTTTGTGGTGTGAAAGTAAGCCTAAATGTTTCATTCTCACCCACCATTGACCCGAGCCTAATGTTATAAGTTGATAAAGTCCTCTTGATTTACATGTTATTTGATTTACATTAGTGGAGATAAGTTGAACAAGTAAGCTTATGGTTGTTTTTGATTGTTTGGTCTATTCAATATTTTATCTTTGTGTACTTGAGCCACATTTTGTTTAATATTGATAAAGATATGAATTGCACACACTTATAATGAGATGATGATATTAACAATTGAGTATTGATTTGTTGAAATTCTAGTAATTTATTTTGATTCACATATTGGGTGATTGAAAAGGAGTTTGGTACGTTGAGATAATATGTTCTTGGTCTATATTCACAGTCTCAGATTTGGTTAGTTTAGTATATTTTGTTGGTGCTCTTGAAGAATTCATAAATCATTGTCTTTGGTACTTAAGTTTTTCTTGCTTAAGGACAAGCAACCATTTAAGTTTGGGAGTGTGATGAGTGCATATATGCACTCATTTGTGTCTCTTTTAACTTGATTTGGTGTGCTTACTTCAAGTTTTTATATGGATTTGATTTGTTATGTTAAAAGTGTTGGGGTTTTATGCCCTAATTAAAACTCAATTTCTTTGTAATCTCATTTATTATCAATAAAAGAATAGAAATCATTTTTTTGACTTGGTCAATCACTTTGCTCACATGTTTTATTTTCATGATTATTTGTTTAATATAAACTTCTATTAAATCTTGAGCATATAGCTAATCTTATTTATAGTGACGTAACCACAGTGGAATATAAATATGATTATATGTTCAAAATAAGTTAGTCATAAGATTAGTCAGTGCACAGGATTTACACTGACTTGCCAATCTACAATATGATCTACTTACACATTGTGGTGTTATATTCTTTCCAGAACAATAGCAAAGTAGATAAGATCGGATGTATTTGTTACATCGAACAGGACCGATATTGACAGTTGATAGGATAAGTAAACATACCGTTATTATCTATTCTAGTCACATCATATAATTGACCATAGGTCAATTCAATCACAATTCTGAGTGGTTAGTATTCTAACTGATTGTATTATTTGAGTTCTTTGACTTGTTCGTTACCAGCTCACCCTACGGACTAGCCCATACTTACATCTTGGGAACTCGGTAGTATAATTGAGTGGGAGTGTTAATCATAAATATGAACATCTATAGCTTCTGATGAAGAAGTGAAATGATGGTTTCCTTTTAGTTTGGTTCAAGGTGTTAAATGATAGAGATCTCATTTCAGTAATTAAATTAGTTTACTGAAATATCATTTACAAGGAACTACGTGTTTTAAGGATAAAATACAATGGGGGTAAAACGGTATTTTAGTCCTATCTCATTGTAGATCGTCTATAGAGGATTGGGTGACAATTATGGTTGTAAAAATGGATAATTAATAGCGTATCTATATTTGTTATAGAGTGTTCTATGAATTCAAGAGTATAATTCCGAGTCTATAGTGGAGTCACGAGGAATTAATAAGTTAGTAAATTTATTTGTTAGATTTATGATAACTTATTGGAGCTTGATTTCATAGGCCCATGGTCCCCATTGTACCTTGGATAAAATCATCTAGATAGTCTCAATTAATTGATTTAATCATCGATTAGAATTATCAAAGTTGACCAGGTCAATTTTGGATAGTTTCACAGAGTTGTGTAATTTTGAGAAGAAAAAAGAAATTATGGCAGATTTATTAATTAGGATAAATTGGTATGTAAATTAATAAATAAATTTAAATCAATGTTCAAATTATAAATAATTAATTTGATAAAAGATTTAAATAATTATTTAATTAATTAAATCAATAGAAAATAATACAGGCCTTGATTTTAAGTCCAATGGGCTTATAATCAAATTGAAATTTTCACGGGCCTATAGCCCATGATAATTTCGACCTAGGGCTTCAAAATGGCAATTATTTTATTGATTTTTTAATTAAATTAAAATGACCTAATTGAGTCTATAAAACGAGTGCTTAGAGAGAAGTCAAAACATAAGTCACAAGTCAGATTTTCTGATAGTTTTATATTCTCTCTAAACACAAGTCATTTTCTAAGTCTCTTTGTTATTTTCTCTTCTTCTCTCTATATCTATCTCATGTGTTGAGAATTTCCCACACTAGTCTAGGTGGTTCTAAGGATACATTGGAAGATTTTGAAGAAAATAGAAGATCGGTTCAATTTCTTGATAATACTCTGCGACAGAGAGGATACAAGAGTTAGAGAAACTGAAGGAATGAATCTTTAATTCCGTTGTGTATCCTGTAAGTATTTTATTCTTTGTTTCTCTTTGAATTCAATTTTAGAAACATGTTTTAGGCTATCTCGTATTAATTTGTTTAATATTAGATATACATGAAAATAAATAAAGATCCTGTATAAGCTAATCTAACACCGTAAGCTTGGCGCCGGGAGACGCGTCTCACTCGGTTGGGTTGCTCGGCAAGGCTGCTTGGCACGGTCTTGTAAATGGTTTATGTATTTGAATTGGACATATTTATAATCTGTGAAACGTGTTAATGATTTTTTTATTGGAATGAATATGTTTATAAACTTCGAACCATGCTAATTGTTGTTTACATTGAATGTGATTATTATTATGCCTTGTGGGGTTTTCTTGTTAGGCCTTGGCTCACGGGTGCTCTATAGTGCAAGTAATGGCAAGGGAAAATTCGATTAGCCATGAGCTGGAGGGCTTTGGAGCGACGCATACATGTTCGGCATGCTTGGCCGCCACAGTCAGGATATTTTGAGGGGCTTAGAGTAAATGTCCACTTTTGTCGCTTATGTCGACTGTTTTGAGAACATTAAATGTAATTGTATTTTATTTAAACTCTTTTGGGATCCGTTGTAAATGTTTAAAGTTTTAATGAAAAAGTTTATATATTTTGACCAAAAAATTTAGTACTTAAACTTTATTTTACTTTTAGTTATACTTTTGAGTCCAAATGACACACTTAACGAGTTAAGCACTATTTTAAAAACATAGTGTAACAATCCTGGATTAGTAGGGCGTTACAAACACCTCAGTTCTTCATCCAAAAACCAAACATTTAATCAGATAAAAAAAATCAACAACCCAGTAATAATCATCTCATAAACAAATCTGGGTTTTCAATAATATTTAACTATTCAAGAATAAACTCAAATTTTGTTTTAGATTCACAAACTTAGAAACTGCTTGATAAAAAAAACTCAGATCCAACCCCATCGATGTCTATTCCCACATCTCTCGTCCCTGTCGGCAACCCCCAAATCTCGTCGACGTCGCCCAGCCATGATGTCCAGCCCACCGATTTTTTTTTCTTGAGGGGGGGGGGGGGGGGGGGGAGGGAGAGAATAGGCACATTTAAACGTGTTTAACTTTTTCATATTCTTATTAATATATATTTGTTTAATGAATTCAAACATTTTTTTTTATAAAAACTTAAATGTGATTTTAATGTAATTAGATATTAAATATTTTTATTTCTTATTTCTATTAGTTTTAAATAATTTAATAATTTTAAAATGTTTTAAATAATTAAAATAAATTTGACTGATGAAATCGTGCCACACGTACGCATGTGTCAGACGTTAAGACTGGGTACGAACGGATGCACCAAATTGTGGATGGAATGTATTATTGTCTCTAAAAACAATTTGGGTACTAAAGTGTAACAATTTAAAAATTTTGAGTATTATAGCCGCCAATATCCATTTTTTTAATATTTTAATGATTTTTTTAAATGAAAAATAAATGATCTAGACCTATTAGAGACTGCCATGTATGCATCTACATGGCACTTAGCAACAAACATAATGTGAGGAACCTAAATAAAAACTAAATATTGACGGAATGTACTTTAGCTGCAAAAAAAATATTTAAGTGCTACAAAGTGTAAAACTTAGGTATTTTCACCACAAATACCCCTAAATGAATTAAGTCCTACAAATAATATAAACCAAGCATAGCAGGTGCATTGTTCATATTTCACCCAAAAAAATGACCTAATATTAACTAAGCTAATAAAGGGTTACAAAGTCAACATAAGAAAAATACCCAATTGTCCAATCATCCCAAAATATAGCTATAACATTGACATCAAAATATTGTAAAAGATCTTCATCAACTAAGTTATTGGTGCACTTGAAGACCCTTAACTATTTGGTGTACTTGAGCTCCCTACACTACTTGCTGCACTTGAGCTCCCTACACTACTTGCTACACTTGAATAACCTGCCCTAGATGGTGCTGTTGCGTAGGTTACAACACTCCCCATAGCATGTTGTGTCTGTTTCCTTTTCCTCCTCTTCAAAGTTTGTTGAATAAGGTTCTTTGGCAACCTTTCTTTTTCGTCTCCACCTCAAAAATAAATTAACTTTTATCAAATGTATAGATCAATGAATATTCCAAAAAACTTGGCAAACAACTGGATCATTGCATACTTGTGTTGTTGTTGAATTTTTGGATGTGGTTGTGAAGTGCCCAAGTTGTTTGCAATTGCCACAAGTTACAACTTAACTAGTTCGTTTTGTTTTAATTGCACCTGGAGGGGATAGCTCATCAACACCTCTCTTTCTATTTTTCCTTGGTTTGCTTGGTAGGATTTTATCACTAGAATGGTATATTGGATTAAGGCCTGTCTTTGGTCATTTGTCTAGGCTCAGCATAGGCTCAACTGCACTTGCATAAGCTGCTTCAAAGGATGGCTTCTGGTATAGCCCCACACCTCATGGATGCATGCCCAAATACATGCCAAAGCATGTCCACATGGAATCCCTGCCAGTTCAAATCTCCTACACTTGCATGATCTTATAGTCAATAATAAAACCCTATCCATCCTTATGGTAATACTTGGAATATAATGGTTGCAGCATGTGTGATTAAGCAATATTGAGCAATCTTTTTATGCTTCTCAATCACTTGACAACCCTAGGACAAACAGGTAGTTTCCACTTTTTGTAAAATGCCCTAATCTAGTACTTGTAAAACTTTTACAATCTCATAAACTTATAAAAGAAAGGCCATTTATTATATGAAAAATCTCAGTGGGGCCTTGCTAAAACATGCAAGTTAGGCCCAATAGTTTAAAAGGAAAATAATAATTTTCATGCAACGTTTTAAAAATAATTAAAGTTCAAGTCCCACTGACATGTTCTAAAAAGTTAAAAATAAACATAACATTATTCTTTAGAAAATTTGGCGTTAAACTAATCGTTTTCTCGTCCATAGGATGCCCCACGCTATACACACCTTGACATTGGAACTCCCCACGTCACCACGCGAGCCACAGAGAAATCATATTTGCTACCTGGAAGGGAAAGTAAGGGGGTGAGCCAAAAGCCCAGTAAGGAAGTACAAATAACACACAAGTATACACACAAAACATATTCATATCCATACATCGTTATACATCATAAACATCGTTATCATAACCATCATCAACATAAACATAATCATCATGAACATTATCGTCATAACCATCATCATCATATACATAATCATCATAAGCAGCATCATCATATCTTTGTGAACATGGACCGCTATCTTGTCCATGTCACATCTTGAGGTAAACAGGATCTCTGGTCTTGAATAACCTCGGCGTGTCCGCCCTATGAGTTACGTCTTTATATCCTTAGTAACTCGGGTTACGTCTTCATATCCTTAGTAACCCCTTTGTTGTGTTGTGTTCATCACGCTAACAACCATTACATATCATACAACATTCAAATCACATACAATCCAGTCATATCAATACAAAGGAAATTTCATGATTCATCAACATCATCACATCATCGCAAAATAGTATTTCATACTTCGTATCACAAAATTTATCATCGTAGCATTCTATTCATACAAGCCAATCTTACCGTCACAACATAAACAAACAAATTCTATCTAACTTCCTTACCTCAAGTCCAAGCAAAGCAAAAATGACAAACTTCACAACGAGCCTATACCATAATCAAATAACATCATTTAGCATCACATAAGACTTTCTTGTGCCCAACTCATATATTCCATGTGTGCATGGGCCATGCACACATGGTGAAAACTACTCATAATTTCCAAATAGGTATAATTACACATAAAATCACCAAAAGAATAATGCAAATTATACCTATGTTGCATGCATAGTTTTTAAATAAAAATCATATGGTTGAATACTAGACACATTTTTTAACGTAAAAGTGAAATTTCATGCGACATCCATACGTGGGAATGTTGTTAAAAAGTGGCGTTAAAAACGATAATTCCTACGCGCTTATTTCTATCGTCTAAAAAAATAATGATTTAGTAACATACTTTTATTACCATTATTTTATCTCTTTAAAATTACTAAGTTGATTAAACCTCTAAAACATTATTTTTATTTCATAAAAATAATTTATTTAGCCATTTAAAAATATAATAATTCCATTTATTATCGCTAAATCACATAGAAATAATAAAAGGCTAGTATTTATTTAAAATACATATAATTAGTATGTTTCCTTAGAAAATAACAATTTAATTCAAATTAATAAAATCACAAACTTGGTGTGAGAAAAATATAATTTTTTAGGTGTGAGAAAAATACATTTTATTTGTATTATTTTAAGAATTAATTTTAAGTAAAATAAATTCATAGGTGATAACCCAATAATTATTTTTAAATTATTAAACTAAACTTCCAACCACCATTAAATCTATTTAAAAATCGCAAGTGAATTAATCTCAACATTTTTCTTAATTAAGATAAAGAAAAATCATATCTATTACAATGAACACTCATAGTTACACTTAATACAATTTTTGATATTGACATAACTTAAGGTTATATTATTTCACAAACACACAAATTTCCTTTCATTTAAAAAAAACTTTCCAATATTTTACCGAAAATTCCAGCAACCATATACATTCTCAAAAATCACCATATTGAATTTAAAACCTCATATTTTTTGTAAAAATATATAAAAATTATGTAGGTATTTATTTGAGTAAAAATATTATTTTAATGTATATTAAAGTTCCATTTAATTTCTTAAAAACATCATAACACTTGCAAAATTATTTAATCATTCAAAATCATTATTCTCATCATATTTGACACCATTTATACACAAAATCAGCAAGTACTTCAAATCATGAAATTCATCAATTTCATCATGCCTCACAAAATTCACACATTAACCATGCATGTTTAATTAACAAAATTTAAACACAAACCCTAGCATGTTTCTATCATTCAAGTAATCCAAAAAAAACTAACATATACTCATTTAAAATCTTACAAACACCCTATCATGTTTCTAGGATTACAATTGACATTAAAACATACAAGGAAAACAAACATGCCTTGAACACCACCCCTAGACCAAAACCCTTGTAGCCCAAAATGATCAAATCTTTTCATGTTTGAAAAAAATGAAAACACCCATCATCATATTTAATAGATCACAAATTAACACCCTTGCATGCTTACACATAGAATCTTTAAGCCAAACCATACCTATCATCAAATCATAGGAAAAACCTTAGGCAACATATCATCAACACCACCATGCTTATGATTTTTAACATCAAAAAAAATATTCATAATAAGAGATTTACATAACACCATAAATCAATAATCAATCCAATACACACATACTATGAGTATACATATAAAAAGGTTACAACAATAAGAACCAAATCAAGAATAGAGGTTTCATTACCTCCTTTGATAGAAATCAAGGAACCCAAAAATAGTTATGGTCACTCTTTTGTTTGCTAGCCTCCAACACCTTATTGTTACCACCAAAACATTAGACCAAACAACCAAAAATCTCACATAGATCAATATTAGGAAATCAAAACACCCCTCTTGTTGGTTGAAACCCTAACAACAATCCCTATGCTCTTGTGAGATTAGAACCTAGCACCACCAAGGACTTCCATTAAACTAGAACCAAGAAGAAGGGAAAAAGAAAATCACAATCCAAACCCATACCTTAGAGACCTCGAGCCCTTCTTCCTCCTCTTCTTCTTCCTTCACGTTTTCTCTTTTCTTTCTCCTCCTTCTCTCTAGAAAAATGGCAGCCTCTCTCTCCCTTTCTCTCTCTAGCTCGCCCACTCTCTCTCTCCTTCTCCCTAGGCCGATGGCACCAAATGAGCATAATGCTCTCTTCCTTTTTCCTTCCCTCTTTATTCTAATCTACCCATAATAGCCTACGAAAAATAATTGGTAAGTTTCCTAATTGTGCCTAGTTTCTCTTAATTTGATTGAAGAAAAAAAAGAAAGAATATAAATTGGACAACTCAAATCCCTCATTTCCCTCTTGTTGTCCACCCTTGTTTCCCTTTCTCTCATTTATTTATTAAATAAATAATTCTAATAAAAAGGAAACTAAAGTGTGTAGAAAATTCTACACATGTGCACCATGCACATGCACACACTCAATAACTAGGGTGCATCACTACATACCATGCACCTTAATGCATTCAACCAATACTCAATTATTCATATTTTAAAAATAAATAAATAAACAATTAACAAAAAAATTCACTAAATACCACCAAAAAATTCTAACAATTAATTTAAACAAACAAATAAAATAATTTACAACACTTAACAATTTAATAAAACAAAGCACAAAATTTAATAACTAAAAAAAAAAAATTGGTGTGCTACACTTTTGCACACTTTTTTTTGTAATATGCACATAAGCAAATACCTTATCTTTTCCAGTGGAGTAATTATTGGTTTGTCTCTTGAATTCATAATGGGAGCATTGAAACTCCAAAGATAGTTAAGCAACATGTCACACTTCACTCTTTCTTGAAAATGGGACTTGGTCCACTAAGAATGAGTCTTGGCAGAAAGCTAGTTGTAAGCCCTCTCATTTACATCCTTCAAATCTTTCATTTTCCATGCAAATTTAGCTGGTATAATTTCCCTTGTTTCTGTCCAAAGCAACTGATTTAGGAGAAGTCCATGGTAGTCTTTCTCGAAGTTATTGTGCATGTGCCCGACACAAAATCTACTGTCAGGCACATTGAAAAATGGACTATACAAACTATTTTTCTATCACTATTCATAGTGAATGTGTCAGGATCTATGGGGATCAAATCCTCCTTCAAGACCATAAGCCCAGCTTGAGTATCATCACTATTTAGATTGTTTAAATACATGGTGGAATAGTTTAGGCACAAAGAGGTGCTAAAACAATAACGATTTCACAAAATTCAACATGTGAAAGTTGACTTTCAGTATAGGCAT
Organism: Humulus lupulus; assembly: GCF_963169125.1. NCBI lineage: Eukaryota > Viridiplantae > Streptophyta > Magnoliopsida > Rosales > Cannabaceae > Humulus > Humulus lupulus. Next base: position 99,826,330 of record NC_084794.1, read on the forward strand.
TTATAAGTTATCTTTTTGGGTCTAAAATGTTTATCTAAAGTATATAAGAGTACCCAAGAAGTTTGTAAGCATTTGGGGATTTTTTGAGAGATATTTTGGAGTGCAATGCCAGGGGCATCGGCGATGTGTCGCCCCTGGGAGGCAACGCGTCGCCTAGCTCATGAAACCCTAAACGAGACAGATCAGGCGATGTATCGTCTGGTGTTAGGCGAGACATCCCCTGATGCTAGGTGATACATCACTTAGGTCGTTATTGCATGTCAGTACGGTTAATTTAGCTCCAAAACTTAAATTTAAATGCTCTAATCTTATTGGTTAAGTCTAATGAGGGTCCTATACTATTTAAGCAGTTCATATGAGTTAATTGGTGATTTGATCACTCACCTCTCTCTCTCTCTCTCTCTCTCTATCTATCTATCTATCTATCTATCTAGCTCCAAGATTACTAGTTTTCTCCAAGATCTTCATCAAGAAAGCTTGGCTTGTATGAAGGATCAAGGCTTGTGTTTCTCAATCTCATTCCATTGTTGTAGCTTCAAGAATTTGCATAGAGAAGGCTAGAAATAGAGATTTTTGGACAACAAATCTACATTTGTGTCAAGCCTTGTAACTTTTGTGTTTTACATAAAATCATAGCTTTGTGATTTTGTGTTCTAAAGGTTGTTTTTGAAGAAAGGTCTACTCTAAACTTTGATCTCATTCTGTTTATGTAACTTGTGTTTTACTATCATTAAAGGTTGATTACTTGTATATTTTTTCATAAGTAGTATCACTAAACTTGGGTTGTTTATAGCCTAACCCTAACATTCAGAAATCTCTATCTATAAACATTTGTTTTATGTCAAAGTGTTTACATTTCTAAAGGATTTTGTGCTTGTGAAAGTCATGGAAGAAAGCTCATCAATATCAACCCTCAAGTTCATGTCTCAAGATCTAGTTAGACTAGATAGGTTTGGTGGCTCAAACTTTGTAAGATGGCAAGACAAGATCAAGTTTCTCCTCACAACATTGAAAGTGCACTACATTCTTGACAAAGATTTGAAGACTTTGGAGCCTCCAAGGGATGATGATTCTCAAGAAGTGATTAAAGAAAGTAAGAAAATGGGAGAATATGAACTCATTTGTAGAGGTCAGATACTCAATGCTTTGTCGGATCGTCTCTATGATCTCTACACAAACACTACATCGGCAAAGGAGATATGGGAAGCTCTTGAGAAGAAATACAAAACCAAAGAAGAAGGTACCAAGAAATTCCTTATCACTCAAGACATGGAATTTAAATTCTTTGATGCTAAACCCTTAGTCCCCCAAGTACATGAGCTTAAATTAACTATGAATAAGTTGTCTACTCTTAAGATAACATTTCTAGAACCCTTCATTATGGAATGGATCGTAGCCAAACTACCTCCATCTTGGAGAGGCTATAGGAAGAAGATTTTCCATAAGAATGAAGAGATATATTTGGAAGAAATCTTCAAGCACCTAAGGATTGAAGAGGAGTCTCGTTCTAGAGACAAGTGTATGGAACAGTCCAATGTTGGGACATCCAAGGATAATGCCATAGAGAAACCCTTTCAATCCAAAGGAATGACTCACAAGAAACCCCAATCAAAGAGACATACTCATCTAGCTCCGAGGGAGAATGAAGGGAAATTCAAGAGTGTGAGACGTCCTTGTTTTGTTTGTGGCAAGAATGGTCACTTGGCTAGAGATTGCAAGTATCGAAAGCCCCATAACCATGGATCCAAAGTCACCTAAGATTTTTCATAAGAATGAAGGTGCAAGGGTGGTGGTATGACGCTTGTGTCTATTGGTAACTGATTTACCATGTGCGCAGCGGAAAGCACAGGGTGGTAGGCCTAGAGATTTCAAAAAAAATTATTCAAATAGTTTTTGAATAACTGGATTCATTAATATACAAAACATTAATCAAAGAGAAAAAGAAAGATGATGATTTACCAGTTGTAGAACAATCAAGAATCCTCGTTATCTTTTAGTAACTCCAACAAACATCCAATCCAAAGCAACCTTGTGAATACTCAGACCAAGATCTTCCAAGATGTATCTCTATACCTAAAGACGTGTGTGGGCACATAGAGTAATGGTGGGAAATTTTCTAATTCACAAGATGTTCTCAACTCATGAGATCTTATAATATTAGGTCTGAGACAATTTTCAAGGATAGGAAAATATTTCGTTATATTTTTCTCTCTGTGAAAAGCTTAGAAATTTTCCCAAAAAGAATATTCGCTCACTTAAGCGTATCTTTTTTTTGTGTGTGTGTGAAAACAATTTTCTATCTGATAGATTTATAAAAGAATAATAAATTAAAAATTCAAATTATAAAGCAATTATTATATAAATAAATAAATAAAAGAAATATCAAGAACTAATATCAAAACATTGTTACACTCCAACTACAGTGTTGTAGTTGGAGTGTGACACGTCTCTGAATTCACGGATGTGTTCCAACTACTTTATTTTAATTATCATTTAATAATTATTTATTAAAAAATATATATACCTCATAACTTATCTTTCGGAATAATTAAAGAATAAATATCATTTCAAATTCAAAGCCAATCTGAATTATCAAAAATAACTTGTCACATTATTTTAATAAATAAAACTAATTAATTATCTTAATTATTTAAATGTTATTTTAAAAAATGCCCATTTTAATTTATTTTCAAAAATTATATTAATTAATTTATTAATTTTTAAAATTAATATATTAATTAATTAATTTATCTCAATTACATATTTGACCCTGAATAACAAATATCTTCCAAATATGTTATTTCCATGATTTTTTCAAATTTTAACTCTTACCTTGAATAGTATTGATAGAGAGCCATCTCGGGGACCTATGGACCTTGAATAGTATTGATAGAGTCATCTCGGGGACCTATAATTTCAAGCTCCAATAAATTTAGATTATTAATTAAAAATCTTTAATAGCATAACCATAATTTATTAATCTCAATATTATTCCACTAAAAATATGAGACTGCATTCTTGTAATTATAGATATTTATTTATTGAGTACTTTTAAATATAAAAAGCGTCCATCGATTTAATCATTACATACAATTCAATCCTCTATTAATATTTCATAATTAAAGTATGAATTAATTATCGTTTAACCTCTTTAATTATATCCTTGTTTCGTTAAGTACCATTAACTTTACTAGTGAAGGTTAATTCATAAACTGATTTATGAATTTGAGCTCAATAACCTTTCAATTCCAAAAGCTAACCCTTCAGAGGACCATTATTCAATTCCTCTCAAAAAGGTATCGATTACATATATGTATATTATGTCCCCAGCCATTTACATCAATGAGTTTCCAAAACAAAAGTTTTCAGCCTGATCATTTTGACAAACCATAACGAGTGAATCAAAAAACTCATATAACATAAATAAGAGTTCATAATAACTTTAGGATTAAGATCAATTTGTATATGATCATATAATTGATATAATTAATTAATACTTATAAAGTAAACAGTATTATTAAGTATTAATAACATATTGGGTCTCATTCATATATAACCACTTTATACAAAGTACACCCACTAAGATATCCTATTACATCAGTAATCCGGATATAGATTATATGTATTCATAAAACTAGTGAACTGTACTTACAGTATTTAATCCAAAGATTCCATATAACTTTGTTTTACTGCAAACTATTTAAATTCGTTCCCTACAATCTTAATCATCTCGTAACAATACAAGATTGTAGTCACCATAACGAACTTAGGAATTTTATGATATTCATATAATATTATTCTATAAATAATAATAAACAATCAATATATGCTAAAAATGCATTTCAATTATTTATTTCATAAAACATTGTTCGATACATATGCTTTAAAGGGCACTAATCCCAACATTCTCCCACTTTCCCCAAAGCAAATGAGACATCTCCCTCAAACCCATATTGCTAGCATGATCTTTAAAAGACTTGGTAAACAAAGTCTTAGAAAAAGGATCTGCAAGGTTATGTTCTGATGCTATCTTCGTAACTACTACATCTCCTTTGTGAACAATATCCCTAATCAAGTGGCGCTTCATCTTGATGTGCTTTCCCCTCATGTGACTCATTGGTTCCTTCAAGTTAGCTACTTCCCCACTATTATCACAATATAGGATTAGTGACTTATCCACGTCTAGAACAACTTCCAGACCAGAATAGAACTTTTTGAGTCACACAGCCTCTTTAGCTGCTTCAAAAGCTATTATGTATTCAGCTTCCATGGTAGAATCTGCAATACTGGTTTGTTTGATACAATGCCAGACTACCGCTCCTCCACCAAGTGTGAACACTGATTGATTAGTGGTGAAAATGCATATTTATTGACTATAATGGTCAAAATAAATTAAGTTTAATTAATATTTTCATGGAATTAATATAATTTATTTTATAAATGAAAATATTTTATTATGATTTAATTTATTGTTATTTTTTAGGAATTAAAGTTGCATTTTGGCAAAAAGAAAAAGAAAGATAGAATCAAAACTACAAAAAAGAGTTGAAAAAGTTGCATTTTTTAAGGGAATTAGGCACAAAATGAACTCAAACAAGCCCAGGCCCAAGCTTGCAACCACCTGGACACATGGCGTGCCTCTATTGGCCATGACTTGGTCAAAATTCCAGCCACCCATCAGCCCATTTTCTTATGCATATTGGGCCTTGAACCTTTCATTTTGAGCTCTAAAGCTCACATTTTATGGTGTTTTAGAAAAATAGCAAAATAATCATTTACTAAAATAGCTAGGTTAATATTAATAATAAGATTTGATTTTTCAAAATCATACTTTATTATTAATATTTCAAATTTATTTTATAGATCCCATTTGTAATTTAATTTTTTTTAGTCATTTTCTCCTTCTATAAATAGGGACTCTTCTTTCACATTTGGTATGTAATTTTGAGAGTAAATAAACTAAAGCAAAATTTCTACTCACTTTCTTCTCATATTTTCTTCTTAGAATTTTGTAAGAATCATGAGCATAATGGCCTAATCTTCCTAGGAAGGTTAAGGATGATTCCATATGCTAGTGATGTTATTTTGCTACTTAGATTTACTATGTTCTTAATATAATGTATTTGAGTTATTTATGTTGTTTCATCCTCATCTTTATTTACTTGTGCTAATAGTATATAGGATTAGTCATGCTCTTTCTATATACTTCTAATTAGTAAAAGTAATATTGATACATAATTTTATGTCTAATATTCTATTGCATTATTTCCCTTGGGTATTTTTTCATTTTTAGATTTTTCATAAGATTAACAATGTGCTCTTAAAGTAAAGAACTTTATAACTAAAATGGACTTTTGTTAAAAAAGAATATGGACTTTAATGTTAGATTTTCCAAATAAATGTTGGGATGTGAACTATTTACTTGTGTATTTTTGTAAATCAAGTAACTAAGTAACCAAACAAGCATATGAATAATTCTTGAAACCTTTCTGTTTCTCAAACTCTTGATTACACCTTACTTTTATTTCACTTGTCTCATTTTATCATTTCATCAAAAAGACAACACAAAAATCACAAACCTCTTTTCATTTCCATTTTATTTATTTCATGTTACTAACTTTTTGTGTTATTTTTTACTAATCTGTTGGTTTTAGGTTACCTCCTTGTGGATCGACCACCTGATTTTACTACAACTACCGCTTAGTAGTTGTCACAATTTGGGCGTTAAACAAATTTTGGCGCCATTGCAGGGGAGGTAGTTTTGAAAAGTTTTAGTGAAATTTTTACCAAAATTTTTGTAACTTTATTTGTATTTTTGTTAGGATGAATATTGTGTTAGCATAGTGTTTTTGTATTTGTGTTGTATTCTTTTTATTTAGTAATTTTTAGTTAATTTGATTATTATTAAAAAATCAAAACAAAAAAATTTAGTTATTTATATATATACTTCTTTTTCTTTCTTCCTTTTCTTTTTCGGTAATACAAAAAAAATATATATATATAAATATTCATATATATATCTATATATATATAAAAAAAAAGAGTAGAGAAAAAAAATGTAAAAAATATATATATTTTTCTTTTCCTTTCTTTAATCTTTTGGTTACAAAAAGAGAATTATATAAATATATATAATTTTTTTCTTTTAGTTAATTCTTATTCCATTTCTCTTTTTTAATTTCTTTTCTATTTTTTTAGTTTAATAAATATTGAAAAAAAAGGATTAAGCTTGCTATTTTATCTTCACTTCAATTTTATTTTCTTTATTTTATTTTTGTATTTATTATTTTGTTGCTTTAGGTTCCTTAGTTTAGGCTTTTCTTTTTCTTTGCCTTAGTTTTCCTTAGAATTTAGGTTTTAAAAAAAACATTAAATTGCATAAAATTGTTCATAAAATTTCAATCATAAAACGCTTAGTATTGGGAACAATTGTGTAATATTACAAATGGTAGAAATCGATATTGTTCTGTCTAGAAAGATTGGTTGTTAAATAAGGTTTGTGATAGCGTTACCCCCCACACTTACATGGGAACCCCGTGGAGTTCTGTTTAGGCAAGTGTGGGTCTAAAGCGGTACCTTGGCAACCTTCCCAATCGGCCTGGGAACATTTCGAGTATGTAAATTTGCACTATTACATTGTTGAACTTATTACTATACGAAAACCAAGCTTGTTCTGTCAAAATAAGCAATTTCACTCAGCTTAAAGGTTGTTTGGTCGAAAATGTTAACTTGTGATCCACCATACTTACTCAGTAACCTCGGGGAGTTCTAGTAAGGCGTTGGAGATCACCCCAAAACCTCCAAATCTACCTGGGAACAAGTTTAACAAAAAATTAAAAAAAATTAAAAAATAAAAATAAAAACATAAAATAAATCTAATTCTAATTTTCGAGAGTGGATGAATCATCATGAAACTTCTAGTGCCACTTCTTCCAATTCATCCACCACTCCTTCCGGAACTCCTTCCACCAATCTTGCTTCTCCACAAACCTTAGCTGATAATAATCCATTCGTAATGGCTCGCAATGATGAAATCCAACCAAGAACTCTCAATGACGACCTCCATCATATTCGCACTTCCACGCCTTCATGCATTATCTTCCCTCCTAATATGCCCGCATTATACTTTAAACCCGGCATGATTCAACTCTTGCCCACATTTCATGGAATGGAAAACGAGAGCCCATACGTGCATATTAGAGAATTCGAGGAGGTAGTAGCCACGTACTATAACCGAGCCAAAAATTCTGATTCTGTGCGATTGAAATTCTTCCCTTTCTCCTTGAAGGACAAAGCCAAAAGTTGGTTATACTCTTTGAGACCGAGGTCTATTGGAACATGGGAGGAAATGACCAAATCCTTCTTTCTAAAACACTTCCCCAGCCATAAGACCAACAGTCTAAAATGATAGATGTTCACATTTTTCCAAAAGGACAATGAAACGTTCTATCAAGTCTGGGAAATATTCAAAGATTTGTTGAATCAGTGCCCGCACCATGGCTATGAGACATGGCGTTTGGTCAGTTACTTCTATGAAGGCCTCACAAGTCGTGAGGGCTGGTTTGTAGAAATTCTATGCAATAGTGAATTCCTCAAAAAAGAGCCAGACGATGCTCTTGAATATCTCGAAGAAACCGCAAAAAAACCTCACACCTAGACTGGTCCAAGTGCTACTGATAGCACCAACCAACACAAACCATTTGTGATCTATCAACTTCGAGAAAAGGATAGTGTTAAGGCCCAACTCGAAACTTTGAAAAAGTCGTTTAAGGTCTTAATGAAGAAAAATGGCCAAAAACCGCCCATGACTGCTCAAGGGGAATCATAAGAACCTTGCTTTGTTTGTGGAGGAATGGAGCATTTAGCTAAGGATTGCTTAGCTTTTAATGAAATGAGGGGGGTTTATGAGGAGCAATGCAATGCCTTAGGGGCATATAACAAGCCATTCTCCCATACGTACAACCCTGGTGGGAGAAACCACCAAAATTTCAAGATTCTGACCAAGCTCAATCGTCCGGAGGCCAATGGAGAAATGAGCAACAGCTTCAACCATCAAAGACATATTCTGCACCTCAATACAATGCTCATCCACAACGAAATTCTCTCGATAATAGCCTTCATGCATTCATAGAGGAACAATCAAAAATAAATCACCAAATGATGGAAGAAATCAAGGAAATGAAATGTCAATTCTCAAAATTGACTGAATCCTTGGCCATTATGGAAAAAGGCAAACTTCCTTCCCAACCAAAATTCAATGTGCAAGGCCAACACATGGCCCAATCTTCAAATTCTAATGATCAAAATGTTAAGGAAGTAAATTCCACCAAAACTAGAAGTGGTAAAACTTTGCAAGACCCACCCATAGTACTCCAAAAGTTATTCTCGAAAATCCACCACTCAATGCCTCTCCAGAAGTACCATTTCCTCAAGCTTTGAAACCTGTTGGGAAACTTCCTGATAATCGAGCTGAAATCCTTGAGCACTTGACACAAGTGAAGATTAATCTTCCTTTGCTTCACATCATAAAATAAGTGCCGGCTCATGCCAAAATCATCAAGGATCTATGCACTGCAAAAAGGAAGCATCATGTCAAGAAGACTGCTTTCTTGACTGAGCAAGTGAGTACGGTGATTGAAAAAAAGACACCGCCGAAATACAAAGATCTCGGTTGTCCCACCATTTCTTTCCAAATTAGGACCTATGAAGTCAGCCAAGCCTTACTTGATCTTGGCGTGAGTGTAAATCTCATGCCTTACTATGTATACTCGCAACTCGGTCTCGGAGAAATGAAGCCAACATCTGTTGTGCTACAGCTTGCTGACCGCTCCACCAAAAATCCTAGGGGTATTGTTGAGGATGTTTTAGTTCAAATTGAAAAATTCTATTACCCCGTGGACTTTCTTATTCTTGATACCCAATTTGTGGTAAACATGGAGTCTAAAATTCCTATTATCCTCGGAAGACCATTCCTTGCTACTGCAAATGCTTTGATCAATTTTCGGAATGGCCTAATGAAAATATTGTTTGGAAACATGACTCTTGAATTCAATATCTTCAACATTGGGAAAAAACCCCGAAAAGATGATGAATGCTATCAAACATTCATGATTGACACTTTAATTCCCGAGGAGGTTCAATTGCGAAGCTACTTCGATAATCTTGACGAACTCCTCCTTTTGTCTCAAAATGAATGTCCCAGTTCTATTGAGTCTACTCTTGCAATATCAAATCACATAGACTCATGCAATAGAAGGACTCAGTTTTGGCAACCTCGCATTGAAGAGCTACCCCGTGAGAGGGCACAGTCGAAAACTTTAGCCGATGAGGTTCCAATTGTTCAATTGACCCAACTTCCTGAGGGTTTGAAACATGTCTTCTTGGGAGACGGTGAAACTTTCCACTTATCATCTCGTCCAACCTTTAAAATTCTCAAGAATTGTAGTTACTTGAGCTACTGCGAATGCATAAATCTGCGATAGGTTGGACGCTTGCTGATATCAAAGATATTAGCCCTTTAATTTGCTCCCATCGAATCAATCTAGAGGATGAAGCTATCCCTCGAAGAGATCCTCAAAGGCGACTGAATCCCACAATGAAAGAAGTTGTAAAAAATAAAGTTTTGAAATTGCTAGACGCTGGTATTATTTACCTGGTAGCTTATAGCAAATGGGTCAGTCCAACTCAAGTCGTGCCCAAGAAATTTGGTGTCACTGTGATCCAAAATGAAAAAGGGGTCCTTGTCCCTACAAAAACTGTGACAGAGTGGCACATGTGCATTGATTATAGAAAATTAAATGCCGCCTCCCGCAAAGATCATTTTCCACTCCCATTCATTGATCAAATCCTTGAACGTGTAGCTGGTCATCCATTCTATTGCTTTCTTGATGGCTATTTTGGCTATTATCAAATCAAGATTGCATTAGAAGATCAAGATAATACCACTTTCACTTGTCCCTTTGGCACCTTTGCTTTTCGGCGTATGCCATTTGGCTTGTGTAATGCACCAGCTACTTTCCAAAGATGCATGATGAGCATCTTTAGTGACATGATTGAAAAATCAATGGAAGTATTCATGGATGACCTAACCGTTTTTGGAAACTCCTTTGACACATGTCTTCTTCATCTTGAAGTTGTTTTAAAATGGTGTATTGAGAAAGGACTTATGCTCAATTGGGAGAAATGCCACTTCATGGTATCTTCTGGCATAGTCTTAGGCCACATTGTTTCTGAAAGAGGAATTGAGGTTGATCAATCCAAAGTCGACCTTATCTCCAACCTGCCTACTCCTAAGACTGTCAAAGATGTTAGGTCATTCCTTGGTCATGCTGGTTTCTACAGGAGGTTCATACAAAAAATTTCAATGATTGCTCGTCCGCTAAGCAACCTCCTAGCCAAAGATGTCACTTTTGAATGGACACCTAAGTGTGAGGAATCATTCCGAACGCTTGTAAATTCACTCACTTCTGCTCCCATCATTCAGTCACCCGATTAGAGTCTTCCTTTCGAGATCAAGTGTGATGCCAGCAACTTTGCTGTGGGAGCTGTGTTAGGACAACGAAGAGAGGGGAAACCCTTTGTTGTCTACTATGCAAGTTGAACTCTCAATAGTGCTCAAATGAACTATTCCACTACTGAAAAAGAGTTGCTTGTTGTCGTCTTTGCCCTTGACAAATTCTGATCTTATTTAATTGGATCACCTATTACAATCTTCACAAATTACTACGCCTTGAAATATCACCTTTCCAAAAAGGATGCTAAGGCGCTATTAATACGGTGGATCCTTCTTTTGCAAGAATTTGACATAACGATCAAAGACAAGAAAGGTGTTGAAAATGTCGTTGCGGACCATTTGTCCCAACTTGAATTCAGCGATCCCGCTGATGGTCCACCTATTCATGATGATTTTTTGGATGAATAGTTTCTTTCTGTTACTAAGTTACCTTGGTATGCTCACATTGTGAACTACTTAGTAACAGGTGAACTCCCATCTGAATGGAGTTCACAAGACAAACGCAAATTTTTGGTCGAGGTGCGCAATTTCTTTTGGGATGACTCATACTTATTCAAGTACTGCCCCGAAAAAATCATGCGAAGATGCATCCACGATGATGAAGTGTCTAGAGTGTTGAATTTTTGTCACAATGATGCTTGTGGTGGTCACTTTTCTATGAAGAAAACCCCTGCAAAAATGTTACAATGCAGTCTTTACTGGCCCACTTTGTTCAAAGACACCAATGACTTCTGTCGTTCTTGTTTAAGGTGCCAAAAGTTAGGTTCCTTATCCTGTCGACACATGATGCCCTTGAACCCAATTCTTGTTATCGAAATATTTGATTGTTGGGGGATATACTTTATGGGACTATTTCCACCTTCTTTTGGCTACCTTTATATTCTTCTCGCTGTGGATTATGTTTCCAAATGGGTCGAGGTTGTACCCTATCGAACCAATGATAACCCTACAGTTGTCAAATTCTTGAAAGAAAATGTGTTATCAAGGTTCGGTACTCTTCGCGCTATCATCAGTGATCAAGGCACTCATTTTTGCAACAAATCTTTTGAAGCTCTTATGCGCAAGTACGGTGTACTTCATAAAGTTGCAAATGCCTATCATCCATAGACCAATGGTCAAGCTGAGTTAGCCAATACGGAGATAAAACACATTCTAAAAAAGACGGTAAATCCTGACCGCAAAGATTGGTCTACACGTCTTCTAGACACTCTTTGGGCATACCGCACTGCTTTCAAATCCCCTCTTGGGACGTCTCCCTATCGGCTTGTCTTTGGAAAAGCCTATCATTTACCTGTCGAGCTTGAGCATAAAGCTTATTGGGCCATCAAAGCCCTGAACTTTGATCTGAACGCTGCAGGTATCAATCGCAAACTCCAATTCTCCAAAATTGAGGAGTTGAGAAACGATGCATATGACAATTCCAGGATTTATAAAGTGAAATTGAAAATCGCTCATGATAAATAAATCCTGCGAAAACACTTTGAGCCAAATCAGAAAGTGCATATGTATGATTCTAGCTTGCACTTGCACCTCGGTAAACTGCGATCGCAATGGACTGGTCCATTTGTAGTGAAGCAAGTATTTCCCAACGGTTCTGTTGAGGTCGAGGACCCAACCAATGGGAGAATTTTTAACGTCAATGGCCAAATACTGAAGCATTACATTGAGAGTGTGAGTCATGTTGAAGAGGTCCTTCTTAAGGACCCAATTTATACACTCTAAAATTCTGCATGGTTTGTTTGTTTTTTTTATTATTATCTTTATTTTTCTATCTTTCTTTTATTTTTGTATGTTTTTCGTTCTTGTATTTTGTTTGTTTTGGGGTATTGTTATCAGGCTATTTACCCTCTCGCCTCATAGACATGGTCATCATCCAGGTGTTCTCTTTCCCTACCTTTTTCATTGATTATTCATTTTGACATTGAGGACACTATCTGATTTATGGTTGGGGGTGGTGAGCATTCATTTGGAAAATCCTATTGTCATGTTGAATTTTTAGTCAATTTTTTTTCAAAATCTTCCAAGCATGAGTACAACTTATTGGTTTGAGTCAGTTTTTACTATGTTTAGCTATTAAGAAGTGATTTTCAGAGTTCTTTTGTGCACTTTCCAAAGATGTGATAAATTGGTTGTTAACACAAATAGTTGAGAGAAATTTCAAATTTAAAGTTTTTCATTTCTTGGTGATTTGTGAGAGTTGAGAAAACAACTTTTTGAACTTGTATTGATCATTTGAGTTGGTAAAGTCACATCTTTGGAATTTAAAACATGACATTTACTAGAGGGATGTTTTTCATTTAAGAATGAGTCTTTGTAAGAATTTTTAAATTTGTGTTCAATTTATTTTATTTTGTTTGTAATTTCCTTTCATTTTTGTGTTTCCTCTTGTCAAGAAAAAAAAATAATACAAAAAAAAGGAAAAGAAAAACATAGTACAAAAAAATGAAAAAAAAAAAAGAAAGAAAAACAATAGCAACATTTTTTTCTTTCACTATTTTATAGTTGTCAAAAAACATCTTTCTATTATTATTTTCGTTTTGTGTAATTGTATAATATATATAATAAAAAAATATATATTATTAATAGTTTCCTTTTCTTATTTATCATTTCTAGTTAGTTGCCATTTTGTTCTTTGAGCTTTCTCATGCAAATCCCAAAGGTTGTTTGTCATTTGAATTCCAATAAGTTGATATGCCTATCTTGTGATCAATACTTGTTCAAATTGCTTGTCCTAAAAAGTTTTTCTTTTCTCATTTGAGCACAAACTGTTACATTTCCAACTCCAAGAGTGTGATCCTTCCCATAAAAATACTTTCAATGCCCGTGAGGAATTTGGAGTTGAGACTTTTATACTTTTGAGATTTTCGATACTATTTGTGTTATGACTTGCGATAAAACGAATATGGTTTGGTGCACACTCACACACAACTCTAGAATTGCAACTGAAGTAGTTTCGATAGTAATTTCTGAATTATTGCTGATACTTTGAAAATGCTTATATGATTTTGATTGGTTTGAGTTGATTATTTAACTTGATAATTTTATTTTTTTCGCTTGAATTGCTAGGGACTAGCAATAAGCTGGTTAGGGGTTGTGATTAGTCCTGAAAAATGCATATTTATTGATTTTAATGGTCAAAATAAATTAAGTTTAATTAATATTTTCATGGAATTAATATAATTTATTTTATAAATGAAAATATTTTATTATGATTTAATTTATTGTTATTTTGTAGGAATTAAAGTTGTATTTTGGCATAAAGAAAAAGAAAGATAGAATCAAAAATAAAAAAAGAGTTGAAAAAGTTGCATTTTTTAAGGGAATTAGGCCCAAAATGAGCCCAAACAAGCCTAGGCCCAAGCTTGTCACCACCTGGACACGTGACGTGCCTCTATTGGCCACGACTTGGTCAAGATTCCAGCCACCCATTAGCCCATTTTCTTATGCATATTGGGCCTTGAACCTTCCATTTTGAGCTGTAAAGCTCACATTTTGTGGTGTTTTAGAAAAATGACAAAATGACCATTCACTAAAATAGCTAGGTTAATATTAATAATAAGATTTGATTTTTCAAAATCATATTTTATTATTAATAGTTCAATTTTATTTTGTAGACCCCATTTGTAATTTAATTTCTTTTTAGTCATTTTCTCCTTCTATAAACGGGGACTTTTCTTTCACATTTTGTATGTAATTTTGAGAGTAAAGAAACTATAGCAAAATTTCTACTCACTTTCTTCTCATATTTTCTTCTTAGAATTTTGTGAGAATCGTGAGCATAATGGCCTAATCTTCCCAGGAAGGTTAGGGATGATTTCATATGCTAGTGATGTTATTTCCCTACTTTGAGTCATTTATGTTCTTTCATCCTCATCTCTATTTACTTGTGCTAATAGTATATAGGATTAGTCATGCTCTTTCTATGTGCTTCTAATTAGTAAAAGTAATATTGATACATAATTTTATGTCTAATATTCTATTGCATTATTTCCCTTGGGTATTTTGTCAATTTTAGATTTTTCATAAGATTAACATTGTGCTCTTAAAGTAAAGAACTTTATAACTCAAATGGACTTTTGTTAGAAAAGAATATGGACTTTAATGTTAGATTTTCCAAGTAAATGTTGGGATGTGAACTATTTACTTGTATATTTTTGTAAATCATGTAACTAAGTAACCAAACAAGCATATGGACGATTCTTGAAACCTTTCTATTTCTCAAACTCATGATTACACCTTACTTTTATTTCACTTGTCTCATTTTATTATTTCATCAAAAAGACAACACAAAAATCGCAAACCTCTTTTCATTTACATTATTATTTATTTCATGTTACTAACTTTTTGTGTTATTTTCTACTAATCTTTTGGTTTTAGGTTACCTCCTTGTGGATCGACCGCCTGATTTTACTACAACTACCGCTTAGTGGTTGTCACGATTTGGACGTTAAACACTGATCTAGAAGTTAATTTCTTATTGTCTCTGTCTGATTGTAAATCAAAATTAGTGTATCTAGTGGGGTTCAGGTCATCCCTGAATATACAAGCATATATTCTCTAGTTTCCCTAAGATACTTGAAAATATTCTTTACAGCAACCCAGTGACTCAATCCAGGATTGGATTGATAACTACTAATTATCCTTACTACATAAAAAATGTCAGGTCTTGTACAGAACATGGCATACATTAGACTTCCTACCGCAGAGGCGTAGGGATACTTTCTCATATCCTCTTCTTCTTGAGGTGTCTTAAGACACTGCTCTTTAGAAAGGACAATTCCATGACAGGTTGGCATATCATCCTTCTTGGAATTTTTCATACCGAATCACTCTAGTACCTTATCTATATAAGTAGCTTGAGATAAAGCCAAAACTTTGCTCTATTGATCCTGAAGGATCTGGATCCCCAGAACGTAGTTTGCATCTCCCAAATCTTTCATTTGGAATTTCTCGGCTAGCCATTTCTTTACTTTTGTCAATGTTCCTAAGTCATTTCCAACCAGTAGAATATCATCAACATGAAGAACCAGGAATACCTCAATGCCATCTTTGGTTTGTTTATAAACACATGGCTCATCAACGTTTTGTTAAAAATCATACGTTTTGATTGTGTCATCAAATCTTAGATTAAAAGATCTAGAAACTTGTATGAATCCATAAATGGACCTAAGAAGTTTGCAAACATTTTTCTCTTGACTTTTTATTTTGAACCCTTCTGATTCAGACATATAAATGGTCTCGTTGAGATAGCCATTCAGAAATGTTGTCTTAATGTCCATTTGTCATATCTCCTAATCAATGCAAGCAACTATGGACAAGGGTATGCGAATGGATTTAAGCATGGCCACAGGAGAAAAGGTTTCTTCATACTCAACCCCTTCTACCTGAGTATAGCCCTTGGCTACAAGCCTAGCTTTGAAAGTTTCCACTTTCCCATCCGCTCATCTTTTCCTCTTGAATATCCATTTGCAACCAATAGGTTTAACATTTTCAGGAAGATCTTCAAGAGTCCAGACGAAATTGGAATACATTGATTCCATTTCCAGGTTCACGGAATCTTGCCATTTTTCTTTGCCAGAATCTCTCACTGCATCTCTATATGTCAATGGATCATCTTTGTTTGTGTTTGACACAAGCATTTGAACTTCGTGTTCATAGCGAATTGGCTGCCTGACAACCCTCCCACTGCGACGAAGCTCTCTATTGTTTTGACTAGAACTTGTGGGTTCTTCTGGTTGTTGTTCATTGTGAACAGTTGGTGATCTATTTACTTGATCTGAGACCATCTCCTCCATTACAACCTTACTGCGAGGCTTATGGTTGTTAACATAGTCATACTCAAGAAAAGTAGTATTTTTTTATATAAATGTTTTATTTTCTTTAAGACTATAGAATATACCACCTCTGGTCTCTTTGTAATATCCCATAAACATGCACGATTCAGTGTGAGATTCTAGCTTTCTAGTCTTTCCTTTCAACACGTGTTGGACACCCCCAATTACAAAAATGGTGTAAACTAGTTTTAGTACCATTCCATAATTCTAACGGTGTCTTCTTGATAGACTTGGATGGAACAACATTCAATATGTACATTGCACATTGAATGGCATAGCCCCAGAATGACAGTGGAAATGATGAATAGCTCTTCATTAATCTAACTATGTCTAATAACGTCTTGTTCCTTCTTTTTGAAACATCATTTTTCTGTCGCGTTCTAGGTCCAGTGAGTTGGGATTGAATTCCATGCTCACGCAAGTGGTCCTTGAATTCATAATCCAAGTACTCTCCTCCTCAATCAGATCGAAGAACTTTCAATGATTTACCTAATTGTTTTTCAGTTTTAGCTTGGAATTCTTTAAACTTTCCAAAAGTTTCATTTTTCTTTTACATCAAATATAGGTAACCATATCTTGAATAATCGTCAATGAAGGTGACAAAATATTCAAAACCTCATCTCGCTTGCACATTAAGTGGTCCACACACATAAGTGTGTATGAGCTAGAGTGGTTCTATGGCTCTTGAACATTTTGCAGGGAAAGGTCTTTTGGTCATTTTTCCTTCCAGAGACGATTCACAGATTGGAAGAGAACCAACAGTTAATTCTCTTAAGGTTCCCTCCTATGCTAGTCTATTAATTCTATCCAAACCAATATGCCCCAATCTCAAATACGATAGATATGTTTTACTGTCGGAATTAATCTTTCAACGTTTAATAGACATTGGGTTTGCAACTTTAAACATTTTAGAGTTGTATACAGATCGCTCTTTTGCCTTAAGTTTATACAGCCCATCATCAAATTTTGCATGACATATTTGAATGCTAGATCTTTAGATAATAATCGAATTATTATGGAAAGAACTATCAAAACCTTGTTCATGCAACATAGGAATAATAAAGTTCCCAAATAATAATCACATTACTAATCATAAACTAAAATATATCTAAATATTAGTTTTCTTGTTTGAAATAGAAATCTAAAGCCTCTAAAACAAAAATATACTAAAATTTTAAATTGTTCATAACAAAAATAAAATTATAAATAAAAATAAAATCAAGCTCCATCATAATCCAGCCTTTGGCGCACAGTTAACCTCTTTGTGGGAAGATTATTAACATGCGATGAAGAACAAACAAAAAATTATAGTTAGTGGCACGTGTGAGTACAATAATCACTAGAAAAATATATGTAAATCATATTTACCTTCGTTTCTTTCAACGATTAGACTTAGCAACTTCTTTAGCTTTGTCTATTATCAAGCGCCATATTTCATAGGCGTTCTCGATATGTAAATGTTTTCCTATCATTTCTTCATATAGGCTATAAAGCAAGCAATAGCGCGCCAAATGATTGGACTTACTACAATCACTATATTTTTCATGTTCTTCGTAGCCATGTGAAAAGGATGGAACTGATGGGGGCTCTTCAACAACTGCATTCATTAACTTTTTAGTTTTGAAAACAATCATCATTTTTTAAAACCAACAATGCATGTCATTAAGATCAAATGTGAGAGTTTCGAGGAATACATCATGGGTATGTTTAGGAGATGGCATGATTTTTGAAATAAATAAATAATATGGAAAAATGAATTTAGCACATATTATGAGTATCAATTAATTTTGGAATAGTAAATATGATGCATGAATGCAACAAATTTAAATAGCACATAAAAATAATTATTACTAATTCCGAGATAAATTAATTTGAAAATTAATGGACTAGCCTCAGGGTAGGTCAGACTAATCTCAAATTAATTTGGAGACACTTCTCAAATCCATAAGTGAAAAATTAAAATCAACTATTTTCTCTTTTGACTTATGAGCAACTCCTAGTTTGGTCAAGATTAACTAGTTCGCTCGAAAGCCTAGTTAACATTTGTGAGTGTAACCCATTATTTTATATTAATGACTTAACTCAAGAGTGTGTCTTAGGTTCGGTCAAACTTGAAATACAACATTCAATCCTATTCTTTAAAGAAGTTAACCTTGAATAACAACACAAGCAGAAACCTTCCTTAGGGGGGCGCAAACAAAGGCGCCTCGAGGCCCATTCCATGAAACATCAATGTTAACTAATAATGGGGACCATAAGAGTTATTGTTATGACTCCTACTCCCACTCACTATTTTAGAAAATGTGTTTTCTCAAAACATCTTATACTTTTTAATTAATTAAATTAATCCAATTAATTTACCAAATGATATTCTAATAATTACTAATCTCATTAAGCATTTAAACATTTAAACATTAAACAAGATTTAATCTAACTACTAAATAGGTCCTTAAACGATCTAGTCAATAAATGCTCTAATTATTAAGAATATCATTTGCCTATCTAATAAAATTAATTATCAAATAGGTCTTGAAATTAACACTTAAAATCAACTTGCCGCTTTGTTCTAGATTAATCTAGATTAATTATATGATTCATTAAATACATATAACCAAATAGGACGTTCCTAATCAAAACTTGTTGTTACTCATTATGAGATGCATGCTTTAATTAGATATTGTGTGGGTAATATGTATGGCATGTTATAATGCATGACAATGTTATTAAACACATTTAATACATTCAAACATTAAATAAATAATTACAATAAATAAATGTAAGCCGGGTGTTTTGGATATTGTTGACGCGGTTTTTCGCCAACAGTGTATTAAAAAATAATAAGGTAGATTAGTGCTTAGTAATAAATCGTAATGAAAAATGAAATGAATTCACAAGAACACAAATCTTTTACGTGGTTCAGTGGTTAAAATCCACCTAGTCTATGAGTCTATATTATTGTTGTTTCACTCTCTATTTTGGCAAAGTTTCAGTATTACAGAATCATCCTCCCTTTTCCTGTCCAATATTCCCAGTATTTATAGAGAAATTCCATAGTCGGGTTTAGGTAACTGCGTGAGTCAATCACGCATATACATATTTATTACATTTAATACAAACAATTTCCATTTATATTGGGATATGAATTGATAATAGAATAAACAGGTTCCTGTTATCTCGGACAATAATTATGGCAGCCTGGTCATAAATAACCGTATAATGGGATTGCGAGTCTTCAGGGATCCTTGAGTATGCAATATACTAGGATAACCACAAGCTGGATATACCCTCCAATCTCGTACTTTGATAGTTGTTTGAATATCATGAGCTCGCGCTTCATAACTTCTGCATCCTTAGCTCGTATGACCACTGTGTAAGTCGAGCTGCCTACATGGATAATAAATAGACATCTTCATTGGTTCTTTTCCCGTTTATTTATTTGCCAGCTGTACTCGAGCTGAGTGAAGGAACTCGTGCTGAAATCAGGGTACAACATTTGCCCCCCAAGTCCCTACTCGTGTTTCATGTTGTCACTTTCTGACCTACACAGTAGGGACTTTTAAACTTCTGCATCATAATACCATGCCTACCCACTACTCGAGTACTGGACACGTGGTGTACTACAATTGGCGTCTGTTCGGGTTTTGAGGACTGCAATAATTGTCTTGTCACCTTTTTGCCGCCGTTTTGTCTATTTAACCTTGGCCCTTGGATCTTGAACTAACCCAAATGGATGGCCCATATTAATTTACACAACTTTCGTATAAAAGGGATGGCCAAGTTTCAGACTTCACCACCTTTCCATTAAAAAATTTCCTCTTCTGCACTTTCGAAACTTCCTTATTTCCCATAAATCCCCAAAACTCATTCATTGTACCCAGTTACTCAAAAGTTTTCCAGGAACTTCCCTTTGCGAATTCTACGTCTTACCTTCAAAGAACATACTGTAAGTATCTCTCTTTTTAGGTTTGAAGAATTTTTTTTTTACTGGACTTTTGTTCTTCACCATGTTCATCCACACTATTCAGGGTAGTCACTATTAGGCTATTTCCGAATGTTTTTAGGGAATAGGTTTTGACTTAGGTACAACGGGTGAGTCCAAAAATAGCTCTAGAAATAATACATTCATAAAACTGGGAAATTTCTCGGTAAACCTGGGTAATTTCAATGGTAAATTAATTTAAATAATACCCATCCGGGATAAAGGAGATGAAGGAGTTTTAGGTTTCAAACCAGATAGCTTAGAGGTTACGTTTCTTGGGTGGTTTTGTACTAAACCGCCTCCTAAGGAAAGTAGTGGTCTGGCAATCTGACACACGAATCCCTAAATATTAGGGGTCTGTTAGGAAATCGAGGCGCGTAACTTAGGTATCGTGTGGCATCACGCGATAGGGTTGAGGCTAACCTCAGCTCGTATAACAAAAGTAAACCTTCCCCCCTTCGTACCTCTACGTCTGTCTTTAAACCCTCTTAGGTCACCTACTAACTAGGTTGTTCTGTCCGTTAGGCGATTTGATGGCTCCCCAAAAGAAAACCGCACCCAAGAAGAATGCATCTAGCTCATCTGCTCAGCAAAAGAACAAGGGGAAGCAAATAACCCCAGAGTCTCCCATCCCCCACTTAGGTCTGGTGGTGGAGAAAGAGGTGGTGGTTGACCCCAACACCTACTTTGAGGCTGAATGCATCGTATTCAAGATCACGACCCAAGGGAGGGTGAACAAAATCATGCTGAGCCATAACATCGAGACCGGGATCGAAACTCTCATTGCCCGACCTGCGTTTGAAGGGGAACGTAGCTGCTCCCCTCTCCAAGATGATTTCACGACTTGGAGTGACGAACATCTGAAGGCTGGGGCCTTTCTCCCTCTGGACCAATACTTCACAGACTTTCTAAATTTCATGAAGTTGGATCCATTTCAGCTCCCCCCAAATTCTTATAGGCTTTTGACGAGGCTGAAATATTTGTTTTTGAAGCATGAGTGGGAGGTCCCCACTCCGGCAGACATACTATATTTCTTCTACCTTAAAGCTAGCCCGGAGCAGAGAGGGAGAGGTGACGGGTTCTACTATCTCACAAGATTTCCCAACTCTGCTCCCGTCATCGAGCTTCCCAATCACCCCCAACGACTACAAAGACATGTTCTTTATGTCGAATGGGTTTCGGAATTGTGAACACAAATACTTCAACCGTCCTCGTAAGTTCCTTACTTTGTGTCTTCAGCTCGTGAAATTCTATTATTTTCAAGATATTTCCTTTGTACACGTCTTAACTAAATTTGATTCTCGTTTAGTCAATATGAGAAGTTGTCTAGGCTTCCACTTAGAGAGAAGGACTACCGCCAGGTCATGAATGACATCACGATGCTGACATGTAAGTTGATTGGCGAAGCTCAAACGTTGGCCTTAAGGACCCAGGCTACCCTTCCGATGATCCAGGAGCTCTCATCCTCTCAAGACAAGGCCTTGCCAGCCATCGAAGGCGAGGAGGAAGAAGAGGACGAGGTGCCCCTTGTGAGGAAAAGGCAGGCTCCCGAGGCAGTCCGGGATCCTGATTTAGAATGAGCTGCATCAGGGGCAGCAGTCGGCCCCTCCGGCCAAGGTAACCCATACCCTTATAGGGACTTAGATAGATCTGTTGCCGACTTTAGGTTAGTCCAATTTAACCCAAATCAACTCGTCCATTGTCATCCTCATAACCCTGATCGTAATATAACCCTGCTCCAATGTGTAGACCACCTAGTGGTACGCCATGACAGCAGTTACCCTAAGGGCACAGTAGTTGTTGACAACACTTTAAACTTTAGATCTGCCATTTTTTAGGAGTATGGAACCAACCGTAGGACCTAGTCTTCTCTGCTCCAGGGTACATTTTCCCCTGGATTTAGACAGTACGTAGATGAATCCAGCCCTAAGAAAGGACCTGAGCTTGAACCCCTTAGGATCCCAGAAATACTGACGGTAGACTCTCCCTCTTCTCCAGTAATACCAAGGTCGGAGGTCATGCCTATCCCAGCCAAAATACCCGTGCTGGTGATGATAGACTCCTCCCCCAGCCTGGAGGGTAGGATCTTTGTTTTCTCTATCCTTGTATATTTTTTTGACAACTCTATTTGTGAACTAACTCCTTTTTGTTCTTTTCAAGAAAAGAGATGGAACAACCCGGAGCTCCTGACCTCCGAACTGCCTTCCAGGCCAGGAAGGCCGGCTTGGGCCCTATTTTGAAGAGGCCCAGGATTACAAAGAAGACCCCTCCGGCAGCAGGGAACACCTCAAGATCCCCTGCTAAGGACTCCTCCCCGTTGTGAAAAGACCCGTGTTGGTGATAATAGACTCATCCCCTAGCCTGGTTTCTTCTATTTCCGATAGCAGGGTTCCTCATCCTCCTCCTCCACCCTGATTCGTGCCTCCCCAAGCCCAAGTGATACAAAGTGATCCTCCAGCCCCCCCTCCCCCCCCCCCCCCGCGTCCCAACCGCAACCATTCGAACATCAGTAGATCCCAGGATCTAGAAAAAATTCCTGAAGTTTTTCGGGGTATCATTTACGAGACAGCAAGCCATATGGTGGGGCACGCCTATAAGGGCAGCTCGAGGGATCTGAGGACCATCGAGGAGCGAAGCCCGGAGAACGTCGTGGAATCAGCTATGGGAATGAACCTCACTGTAAGTTATCCTTCCTTGGTGACATTTTTTTTTTGTGCCTAAGGATAAATCTGACTTGTTTTATTATTTTGCAATCTTCCCTAGCTCAATATCGCAGTATAGCCCGTGCTAGGGCTAGAAATGATGAGCTCCGGGCCGAACTAAATGCTGCGAACACTACCCTGATAGTCACTCAAGAAGCCGAACAGGTCGCCAAAACTGCTTTGGCAGCTGCTTAGAAGAATGAACACGATGCTAAGGCTGCTCTCGCCTCATCCCAAGAAAGCGAGCAAGCTGCAAAGACTACCTTGACTACCCTCCAGGCTCAACTTGCATAACTCCAGACCGAGGTTGATGAGGCCATAGTCAAAGAAGAAAAGGTGGTCTCACTGTCGTCCATGGAAGAGATGCTATACCAGTGTTGGGCCTTTAACCAGGATGGGAACTTCTCTTTCATGGAAACCGGGTTGTGGGATTTGATCCTTGCAAAATTCATGGCTCGGATTTTGCAAGAACCATTAGAGACTGGGGATGCTTCTGCAGCAGCCGAGGGGGATGGCGAGGAGGTTACATCTTTGGAGCGACCTAGTGGAGCTCAGTGACACCTCTTTTTTTTTTTAATTGCTTAACAGTTTTATTTTTTTATTAAACAATTACCTTCGGGCTCAGTTCAAGGTTTTTCTCCTCAGGAATATTTTTTTATATATATATCTAACTTTTTATCTATTTATCATTCATTTACTGTCTCTCATGTTTATGACTCCTTAGACTTATACATTCGAGATTTTAG
Source organism: Humulus lupulus (assembly GCF_963169125.1). Taxonomy (NCBI): domain Eukaryota; kingdom Viridiplantae; phylum Streptophyta; class Magnoliopsida; order Rosales; family Cannabaceae; genus Humulus; species Humulus lupulus. The sequence continues at coordinate 99,850,104 of NC_084794.1, forward strand.
GAATCGATTTTTAGATCGGGATAGATATTTTGAGCTCGGCTATATCCAAGTTTTGTGTGTTGATTTGTATCATACCTGTTAAGAATCAGACCTTGAACCCGGTTATATTCAGGGTTTTTAATAATTTAACTTAGTTCATGTTAGGTTTATTGATAACTCGAGCTTTAAAAAGCCCTTGATATTAAACAATTTTCCCAACTTTCCAAGTAATTTAAACTTAGTTCGTGTTAGGTTTATTGATAACTCGAGCTTTTAAAAAAGCCCTTGATATTAAACAATTTTCCCAACCTTCCAAGTTTTTGACTTTGTCATATCCAGGGTTTTAAATGATTAAACTTAGTTCGTGCTAGGTTTATTGAAAACTCGAGCTCTTAAAAAGTTCATCGAATAATCAATTTTCCAAGCTTCTAAGTTTTGGACCTGGTTGTATCCAGGGTTTTATATGATTAAACTTAGTTCATGCTAGGTTTATTGACAAGTCGAGCTCTTAAAAATGTCATCGAATAATCAATTTTCCAAGCTTCTAAGTTTTAGACCTGGTTGTATCCAGGGTTTTAAATGATTAAACTTATCAAGCGATCTTAATCTGGCCAACCTCGGGTTATATGCCCCCAAAATAACCAGAATGTAGAAACTTTCTTGGTTGCTTTTACAAACATTAATACACGAGCTAATACAACCTTAACAATAAATTATTTAACAGTCCATCTATTACTTAATCAAATGGCTTTTATAAATAAGCCTTACATGGATGATGGTACTACTGATAATACTTTTTCAAATGTAAGGCATTCCAGGTCCGCGGGACTATCTCCCCATTCAACCAAGCTATCTTGAAAGTTCCTTCACGCAAAACTTCAACGACCTGATATGGTCCCTCCCAGTTCGGGCCTAAGACACCATCCATGGGATCTTTATTCCCCAAAAAGACCCTTCAGAGGACCAGGTCTCCCAATCCAAATCTACGCCTCTTGACTTTAGAATTCTATGCCTCTTGACTTTAGAATTAAAGTAACGAGTGATTTTTTGTTGATAATGGGCGAGCTGTAACTACGAGTCCTCTCATTTCTCTTCAATCAGGTCGAGAGATACGTTAAGTAGTTCATCATTCCGCTCCTGGTTGAATTTCCTTTTCCTGTGAGTGGCTACCATGGCTTCAATTGGAAGGACGACCCTGCTTCCAAAAGTTAGGGAAAAATGAGTATGTCCCGTGGAGGTTCTATGAGAAGTCTGGTATGCCCAAAGTACTTTTAGGAGCTGTTTGGGCCATAATCCTTTGGCCTCATCTGACCTCTTCTTCAGGCTCGCCTTTAGGGTTTTGTTTACAACCTCAACCTATCCATTGGCCTATGGATACGCTACTGAGGATAAACTCTTCATAATGTCATATTTTTCACAGAAGTCAATGAAGAGATCACTGTCGAACTGTGTCCCATTGTCTGACACGATCTTTTTAGGAAGCCCAAACCGACGTATAATACTCTTCACCACAAAGTCTAGGACTCTCTTTGAAGTGATGGTTTCCAGAGGTTCAGCTTCTACCCACTTCGTAAAATAGTCGATCACCACCACCTCATAATGAACTCCTCCCTTTCCCATAGGTAGGGACTCTATTTGGTCGATTCCCCATACCAAAAATGGCCATGGGGATGAGATCATCGTTAGCTCGACTGGAGCAGCTTAGGAAACTATGGTGAAATGCTTGCATTTTTCGCATTTATGAACATACAAGATCGAGTATTTTGTTAAAGTGGGCCAAAAATAGCCCTGCCTCAATATTTTTAGTGTTAGGTTTTGCCCCCCAGCATTATCTCCACAGAAGCCTTCGTGCACTTCTTGCAATATGTTTTTAGCTTTCTCGAGCAGAACACATCATAGGAGAGGCAATGAATGACCACGTCGGTACAAGTTCCCATCCACTATCACATACCTCAAAGCTTGATATAGTATTTTTCTTGCATCCTTTCTATCCTCAGGTAGCCTTCATGTTGTGAGGTATTCCATTATGGGAGTCATCCAGGTCGATCTTGTGTCAATCATCTCAACCTCTACCATTTCTTCTGTCCCGCTTTGACTCTCCAAGAACTCCACTAGCACTACATTCAAGGTCTCAGCTTCCTTGGTGGTGGCAAGCCTTGCCAAAGCATTAGCATTAGAGTTCTGCTCAGAAGGTATCTGTTCAACACTACTGTACTCGAATTTGGACAGCTCTCCCTACATCTTAGCTAGGTAGGCCACCATCTTGGTACCTCGAGCTTGATATTTTCCCAACACTTGGTTAACCACAAGCTAAGAATCACTATAGCACTGGACGGCCTTTGCTTTGAGCTCCCTTGCCACTCTCAGCCCAGCTAGTAAGGCTTCATATTCGACTTTGTTGTTGGATGCTTTGAATCTGAATCTCAGAGTTGTATGGAATCGATGCCCTTCTAGGGAGATTAGTATGATCCCAGCTCCCGATCCATTCTCGTTCGATGATCCATCTACGAATATTTTCCACAGCTCCTGCACCATTTCCTTCAAAAGCTCCTCTTGAAATCTGGTGCATTCAGCCACAAAATCAGCAAGGGCCTGACTTTTGATTGAGTTCCATGGCACATACAGTCTCTCAAACTGGCTAAGTTCAATAGCCCATTTTAACAAATGTCTCGATGTTTCAGGTTTTTGCAACACCTGCCTTAAAGGTTGGTCGGTCATGGCGTTGATTGAATGGGAGTGAAAATATGGCCAGAGCTTCCTGGAAGCTAATATCAGATAGAATGCCAACTTCTCTATCAGCAGGTATCGTGATTCAGCTCCAAGAAGTCTCTTGCATATATAATATACTGGTTTTTGAGCATGGCCTTCTTCTCGGACTAACACGGCACTGACTGCATTTTCTGTCATAGCCAAATAAAGGAACAAAGGTTTTCCAGACATAGGCTTAGATAACACTGGGGGATCGGCCAAGTGCATTTTTAGGTCGAGTAATGCCTGTTCGCACTCCTCAGTCCATTCAAATTTCTTGTTTCCCCTGAGCAAGTTGTAAAATGGTAGGCACTTGTCAGTAAATTTTGAAATAAAATGATTCAAAGTTGCCACATTTCCAGTCATTCTTTGAACTTCTTTACGCGACCTGGGTGAGGGCATTTCTACCAACGACCTGATTTTCTCGGAATTTGCCTCTATTCCCCTCGTGTTGACTATGAAACCAAGAAATTTTCCTAACGCCACTCCGAACGTACACTTCTGAGGATTCAGCTTCATGTCATACCTCCTTAATATTTCAAAACATTCTTTCAGGTCGGATACATGGTTATTGGTAGTCTTGGATTTGACAATCATATCATCGACATACATTTCCATATTTCTCCTGATCTGATTAGCGAACATTTTTTTGACTAAGTGTTGATATGTAGCTCCGGCATTCTTCAGCCTGAAGGGCATGACTTTATAACAATGTATGTTATTTGGGGTCATGAAGCTTGTATGTTCCTGGTCCGCAGGATTCATCGCGATCTGGTTATATCCAGAATACGCATCCATGAAGGACATGAGCTCGTGACCTGCCGTGGCATCTACCAACTGATCAATCCTTGGTTATGGAAAGCAATCCTTGGGAAAAGCCTTGTTCAAGTCGGAGAAGTCGATGGAGGTCCTCCATTTCCCGTTTGGATTTGGGACCAGCACGGAATTGGCAACCCAGATCAGGTATTTTGCTTCACGAATAAACCCGCACTTTAATAGTCGAGCTACTTCTTCCTCAAGAGCTTCAGCTCGGACTGTTCCCAAGTGTCTCAGTTTTTGGGATTTTGCAGGCACGTTCTTGTCCAAATTTAGAGTGTGCATGATTACACTCAGGCTTATTCCCACCATGTCTTCATGTGACTAGGAAAAAACGTCCAGATTCTCTTGTAAGAACTTGATAAGTCCGTCTTCCTGTCATCATTTAGATTCTTCCCAATCTTTACAACTCTTGAAGCTTTAGTGGGGTCAATGTTTACCTCCTTGATCTCCTCTATAGCCTGGAGCTCTGATCTGTCTTCACCTATCAGTGGGTCAATGTCATCGTGTTAGGCATCATTATTGTCCTCTTTTTGCTGAGGTTCTTCCATCCCACAAGTATCTTCTACTTCCCGGGACTCCTCGCCTTAGTCATTTATAACCATAGCTTGCTGGCCAGGTTGTGATCTTCCCTTCATAGAAATGCTATAGCATTCTTTGGCAGTGAACTAATCACCTCTGACCGTGCATATTCCCGCAGCTGAGGGGAATTTTATTGCTAGGTGGCGGATAGAGGTTATGGCTTCAAATTCCATCAACGCAGGTCGGCCTAAAATCGCATTATACGCAGCTGGACATTTGATTACCATGAACTCAAGTATCTTGGAGATAGTTCGTGAACCTTCTCCCAATGTTCCCACTAATTCTATCACCCCAATGGCTACTGACCCTTCGCCAAAAAATTTGTACAGAGTCATTGAGGTCGCATTCAATTCTGTTACAGACAACCCCATTTTTTCCAAGGTGAACCTAAAAGGAAGATTCACAGAACTCCCATTATCTACTAGTGTCCTCCGTACCCTCTGGTTGGCAAGCTGAACAATTATGACCAAGGGATCGTTATGTGGGAACTGGACATGGCTAGCACCCTCTTCTATAAAAATGATTGGTTGTTTTTCCAATCGTTGTTGTTTCAATAACCGTTGTTCCGAGAAGAACTCTACTCCGTTATGGGATTTTAGTTCGTTAATGTACCTCTTCTGGGCCCCTCTGCTTGTGCCTGCCAGATGAGGTCCTCTCGAAATGGTGGCTATATCTCCCCCTATTATCGAAGGAGGATCATTCTGATTCACTTGAGCTCTGGTTTGACTTACTAGAACTTCGGGGGCCGATGGAGGATTTGGTCCAGTGGGTTGATTAGGGACCACCCGATTCTGGCCGTACTGGGCCAAAGGTCCCGCTCTAATGAGAGTTTCGATCTCATCCTTCAGCTGTCGACAATCATCAGTGTTATGACCAATATCATTATGGAATCGGCAGAACTTCGAAGGATCTCTCTTCACTCTTTGGTTTTTCAATGGTTGTGGCTTCTTCCATGGAAGGCAAGTAGAATTTTCCAAGAAGATGCGCTCCCTAGTATCCGTGAGGTCGGTATAAGTGGTGTAAACAGGCTTGAATTTCTCCCCATACTTATTTTTCTTTTTTCCCCTTTGGTCGCCCTCACCATTTCCCTTCCTTTTGTTACTCTCCCCTTGGTTATTTTGGGTAACGGTTTGAGCCGTAGTTGCAACGTCCGTTACTGCTCCAACTGGCTAGACAGGGATTTGGCTAGTTCCTGCGACGGAAGCTCATGCCTCTTCCAAGTTAATCCATCTTTGAGCTTGTGCCAAGAACTCGTCCACACTATTAACTCATTTTCTCTGTAATTCTGGCCACAGGTTGCCCCCAACGAGGATTCCCGTCCTCATTTCCATGAGATTGGAGTTGTCATCGGCATCCCTAGCTCATGCAGCAACATTGGCAAATCTACTTAGATAGCCTTCAACGTTTCGCTAGGTTGCTGCTTTACATTGGCTAATGAATCAGCCTTGACACGAGCAGTCTGGGACGCCCGGAATGCTTTTTTGAAGTCAGAAGAAAACTTTTTCCACAAACTTATAGAATGCTTCTTATATTGCTTAAACCATTGCCTAGCTAGCCCGATCAAAAGGGAACAAAATGCACCTTAGATCGAGTCTGACATTGTGGGCCATCATCATGGTGTTGAACATCCAGAGGTGGTCTGACAGATCTCCATCTCCATCAAACTTTGACAAGTGTGGCATTCTGAAGCCTATCGGATATGGGGCCGCCGCAATATTTGGAGCGAAAGGCTCGAGCTTATCCTCTGAGTCGCAATCATCTTTATCTTTTCCAAATAAAAGCCTAATTATTTGCTCTTCTATCAAAGCTAGCCTCTCGAGGGTTTTGTCTCTGGTCCCTAGGTTATCTAGGGGATGTTCAACAGCTTTGATCCCATTGTACACGTTTGATGGCTTATTGTCCCTCCAAGCTCGAGCTTGGTTTGGTGGGGCATTCCCATTATCACGTACAATGGAAGGACCTCCCTCTTGTCGATTATAACTAACATCTTCATTACGAGCTGGATTCCTTCTCTGCAAATTCAGACGATCACGCAAATCAGGTTGTGAATCGTATCGAGGACTTTGTGCCGAACTCAACTAATTTCTCAGATCACCCTCGGACCTACCACTTAGACAACTTTCAGTCTAGTAACTTCCATTTGTGAAGCTTACAGCTCGTGGTTGAGGCTGAGGATCTGGATTTTCACCATGCATCTGTGGGACGTAGGTATGGGCAGTTGGAGGAGGGTTTCTCCTACTGTCTCCATAAGCTAGAATGTCCCGCGTAGGACGATGTGGTGTTGGATGTATTATAGGTGACGAGGGATGCCTTATTGGCGAGGAAATCCTTGTCCCATCAGGGCAAACTAGATTAGCCTGCCTTTGTTCTGCCCCATTATTTCTAGCTCTCTGCGCCTGACGATCCGATCATGATGTAGGAGGGTTTGCTGGAACATTCTTCCTCTATGAGCCTGTCCCAGCCCCTCCTCATGGGTTGCCATGGGCATTCCTAGGTGCTTGTGAAGGAGGCACCGAACTTGGGGTTGCAATTCTAACCGATCGACTGATATGCTGATGACCCCTATGAGGGCAACTGGGATAAGCATTCTGGCGGTCTCGCCCTGTAGGCACAGAACTTAGGGTTGCGGTTCTAACTAAATGACTTGGTTGGGATCGGTTATTCTTGTGGGACTTGTGAGGCCTGCTTTGCCTCTTTCTGACTTTAACATTGGTTGCGAAAGGGGGTAATCGAGCCAAAACAACCTCAATTTGCATGTTTTCCTTAGCGAGATGGCTTCTTAACTGCATATTTTCCATCTCAACGGCAGTTAAGTAGTCTGGGTTTGGATTCGGTGGCAATGACACCGAACTCCCAGTGTCGCCATGACCCGCCGGTTGTTTTCTCGAACGTTGCTGGACTTCAGGGCCATGCTCGTTCAGAACAGCAGTATGATGGGCCTCCTGCCCACCAGGCTGTTCTATTTCATTATCGTGCTTTGAGCGAGTGAGAACCATGATGAAATTGGCCTGGGATTTTGATGAAGCACTAATTTCCCTCTCTATGAAAGCACCAAATTGTTAACGCGGTTTTTCGCCAACAGTGTATTAAAAAATAATAAGGTAGATTATTTCTTAGTAATAAACCGTAATGAAAAATGAAATGAAAAGGTAGAATACTAACCACTCAGAATTGAGATTGAATTGACATATGGTCAACTATATGATATGACTAGAATAGATAATAACGGTATGTTTACTTATCCTATATACTGTCTATATTGGTTCTGTCTGATGTAAAAAATGCATCTAATCTTATATACTTTGCTAATGTTCTGGAAAGAACATAATACTGCAATGTGTAAGTAGATCATATCGTAGATTGGCAAGTCAGTGTAAATCATGTTCACTGACTAATCTTAGGACTAACTTATTTTGAACATATAATCATATTTATATTCCACTGTGACTATAAATATGATTAGCTATATGCTCGGGATTTAATAGAAGTTTATATTAAATAAATAAAACATGTGAGAAAAGTGATTGACCAAGTCGAAAATTGATTTCTATTCTTTTATTGATAATAAATGAGATTACAAAGAAATTGGGTTTTAATTAAGGCATAAAACCCCGACACCTTAAAGGTTGTAGAGCAACCGACATTACCTAGAAGTTGTCAAAGGCTCAAAGAGATTGGATCACAAAATAAAACCTCTCAAGTGGAGACTCTTTACCTAGTAGAGGAAAACCACAAGGGAATTACTAGGAAGTATCCTACGGTACTTCAAGTGGAGAATGACCTAAAACTATCCAAGAAGTTATGTCCTCAAGGGACTCTAATTTTTTGAAAAAGACAATAAATGATGAGATGGATTCAATTATGTCCAACCACACTTGAGAGATTGTTGATCTACCACAAGGATCAAAGTCAATAGGTTGCAAGTGGGTATTTCGAAAGAAATACAACACTAATGGGACCATTCAAACCTATAAGGAAAGATTGGTGATTAAAGGGTTTAGACAAAAGGAGGGCATATATTATTTTGATACCTATGCACTGGTAGCAAGGAGAAAATCTATAAGATTGTTTTTTGCCTTATCATCAATACACAACCTATATGTTCATCAAATGGATGTCAAAACGGCGTTCCTAAATGGAAACCTCGATGAGGAGGTGTACATGGAACAACCAGAAGGATTGTTCTAAAGGGAAATGAACATAAAGTGTGTAAGCTTATTAAATCATTATAATGTTTGAACCAAGCAACAAAACAATGGCATGAGAATTTCGATGAGACCATTGTTTCAGATGGGTTTAGACAAAATAGTGTGGATAAATGCTTATACTCTAAGACTTGTGATGATTATGTCATCTTAGTGTGTCTATATGTTGATGATATGGTGATATTGAGTAATGACATGAAAGGAATAATAGAAACAAAGAGGTTTATATCTTCTAACTTCAAAATGAAGGACCTTGGAGAGGTTGATTGTAACGACCCAAAATTACTAATAAGGCTTAAAGGCCTTGATTAGTGTGTCGGGAGGGCATAATTGGTTTATGTGTGATTTAAATTATTAAATGCATGATTATGTGATAAGCATGCTTATATGATTATATGGATATATGAGATGCATGACTATGAGTATTAGTATGCATGTAGGCCCCACTTAGCTTATAAGGGCATATTTGTAATTTTGGCCCGTTGAGGGCATGAACATGATTATCTGTGATAAATTGTTGAGACCACATTATTATGTGGATATATTTGTAGCTTGTGACTCGAGGCGATCCTAATGAACGGTTTAGCGAAAAAGTCACGGTGGGGATTTATACCCGGCTCGGGGGAGCCTCGGGGTATTTTTGGGAATTCGGGAAATATATTGGAGACTATTTGACATTGAGGGAAATAATTGGTGATTAGCTAGGTGTCGGGGTTTAAGCGGTAATTATTAGGGACACTTGAGGAATTAGCAGGAATTGGGAGAAAATGACCAAAATGCCCTTATAATGTTTAAAGGTCTAGGTTTAAATGGGAGGGAAAAATGGTCATTTGATGGTTAAAAGGGGATAAGGGTCATTTATGTTATTAGCCTTAGTGGAAGTTGTAGAAAATAGTAGAAGCAGAAGGAAGGAAAGAAAGAAGAAAAACAGGGACTCTTTCTCTCTCTCAGTTTCCTCTCCCTTCACCATTTCTTGAGGATTTCTAAAGTTGTAACTCAGAGGAGGCTTAGGCTAGAGCTAGGACCTTGGTTCTTGAGGTAATCAAGAGGGTTAGCTTGAATTAATTCCTAAAATAAAGGTAAGGTTTAAAGTTATGTTGAGATTTCTGAGTTTTGGTGAGTTTGAGTTCTGAATTTGGATTTTTAAATGGAAGTTAAGGGGTTTGAGCTTGAAGAATTGAGGAGCTAAAGGCTGGAAGGATACTAAGGGCAACCTAAGGTCGAATTCCCCATTAAAGGTAAGAATTTCTGAGCTTGATCATCTGAGTTGCTGGGTTGATTCTGGTTTTCTGATGAGTTCTTGAGTTTTGAGTTCAATTCTTATGTTCTTTGTTTGATGGTGCATGTGGTTAAGTTTTATGTTGTTGGCCTATGTGGGATGAGATGTATAGGATGGTAGGCTCAATTTGGTGTGTGGTTGAGGTTTGGAGGGGTTTTAGGGAGTTTTGGCTCGAGGAAATTCGAAGGAGAAAACCAGAGGTTGAAGATTGTTGTTTGTAGCGCTGTAGCGCTAGCCTTGGAGCACTATAGCGCTATGATGGCTTCCTGGAGGGCTTTTTGTCTCTGCTTGTAGCGCTGTAGTGCTACCCTGCCTCCAGAAATGGATTTTTGGGTATTTTCTTAGGTTTTTTTCCCGGGGGCTCGGGGTTTGATTCCACCACCCCGTTTGGTGGAATTAAGGCTTCCCAAGGGCTCGGGATTGGTCCCGAGGTTAGATTACGTAATTGAAGTTTAGTGATGGTTCTAATTTATGGCTGTGACTAGGTGTACACTAGGGCTCAGACGGGATCGTGCTTGAAGGTCGATTTCACTAATCAAAGCTATCGGAATCAAAGGTAAGAAACTGCACCCGGTTATGTGTTTGTGTTGGGACTAAGAGTTCCCGATATTTATATGTGATGTCATGAGATGGTATTATGTCATGGGGACATGTGATAAATGTCCTAAGAGTGTCGGAATCAATATTTGCGCACAGGACACGGCTCGGCCATTGGTAGCTGAGGTTAAGCACATAATTGATAACTCTACAAAATAGAGTTATTTTACCACTTTTTATGTGCTAATTGTTGCTCAATTCTTGAGTTTTTAAGTAATTTATTAAGTTTTTAAGTAATTTTGAATTTATTAGTCTTGTTATGATTTTATATACTTTTGTGTGTTTTTATAGTTATTTTGTTGTAAAATGTTGTAGTTAATTATTTGAATTATTATTGTTAAGTTAGTGGTAAAAAAATGTTGTATTATTGAACTTAAATGTTAAATATAAATTAAGTTATAATTAATATTTTCAATGAACTAATATGATTTATTTATATTTGAAAATATTTTATTGTTATTTAATTTATTTTTATCTTGTAGGAATTATGTTGTATTTTTGGAAAAAAGTATAGAAAAGAAAGGAAAAAAAAGAGTGGCAAATTTGAAAGAAAATAGCTTGAATTGTGGCATTTTCCTCTTTAGCCACACCAGCTCCAAGGCCCAGGCCCGCCTGGCCCAGCCACTTCCCAGCCAGCCTTCCCAAGTAGCTCCCCGCCTGGCATCACAAGACCACCACCAGCACTTCTCAGCCGTGACCAGATGCATGCTTCCATCATTCAGCAGCTCCTAGGCCAATCTCCACAAGCCAGCCCGCTAGAGCCCATCTTCTCCTTGCATCCTTCAGCATCAGCCGAAGCTCACCAGGAAGCCAAAGTCCACCCAACGTGCCAGCCTTCCCGTCGCCTCCAACCAGCTGCCGCCAGCTGTCACTCCAACAGCCCAACCTCAGCCTTTTCAGCCATCCAAGCCCCTGCCAACACTCACACAAAGCAGCCCCAAAGCCACCAAACCCATGCATGCCACTTATTGAGCCCAACAAAAAAATTTTTGTACCCTTGTCCCTTTTGCCAAAAATACCACATTTTTACCCCACTTTTTACACATTTTACCCCAAAACATCATAATTACACCCTATAATTTACCCATATTTTCCATATTATTATTAAGTTAATTAATTTAATCAATTTAATTAATTTAATCAATTTAATTAATTTAAATTGATTATTTTAATTTAATCATTTTGGCTATAAATATGGAGTTTTGAAGACCATTTAGGGTGTCCATTTTTTGGGAGAGGTTACTATACCATAATTTCTACACATTCAAAACCTCTCAATTCTCTTCATCTTCTTCTTCTTTTTGGTTATTTTCTATGTATTTTTAGAGGAAAAATTTGGGGGTTTCTCCTCTAAATTTTCCTATTTATGTTTGTAATTTTTAGTTTGTATTTGCTATTCTAGTTATGTGTTTCTAATCTTTTTAAGATTATTAAGGTGATGATGAAACAATATGTAACTAGATAGTGTTTATTTTGTATGTTGATTTCCCATTTTGTGCAACAAAGTTTATGGATTTTCTTCTTCAAATATCTTCTTTCATCTTAAATATCATGTATTTTGGATTGTTAGCACATATTTAAACTTTGTTCTTCATTAGTGCAAATACATAATATTCTTTGTGTAAGATGTGTCATTAAATTGTACACATCCATGCTTAGAACAAAAATATTATGTTTTGCCTTATAAATAATGTTCATTGATTTATTTGTTATTTCATTAGATTGATTTACACTAAATGCTTTGAAATTATAACTTTTTGAAAAGTTAAGAAAAATCTTATCTTTTTAGAAGTAATTTGTGCTTAAAATTATAAATCTATTTAGAAAATGATAGCTTGATTTATTTTAACTATCACTAAAACTTGGGAATCAATGTACTTATAAATATTATTAAACTTATATTTTGTGGATTCTAATCCTTAATAATCTTATTTTACTATCTTGATTTCTACTTTTAATTTAGTTATATATATTGTTTTTAATTTCTTTATTATTATCTTTTATTTTATTTTTATTATACAAAAAAATCCCATCAATCTTTGGAACTAGGTTAGAATTTATTAATTTTGGTTTAAAATAGTTCTCTTTTCAATTTTAGACAACTCCTTTGGGTTCGATCTCATGCTTACACGAACACTATATTCCATATACGATTCGTGCGCTTGCGAGTATAAATTTTTAAAACATACCCGTTTTGGGTCCATCAATAATCACTAAGCTCAGCCTAAGAGAGCCGAGGTCAGTGGGATAATCATGCGGCCTAAGGGCGCCGACCCTAGGTTTTGGTGTGATGTGTTTATTGTTGTTTAAAATGATGATTTTGACAAGGTGGTTATCTGAATAACTGTTTATTGTCTGGTAGATTGATATCACTACTTATGTGAGCAATGTGACCCGTTGTATATCTGATTAATGATTTGTGAATTATTTGTCTGTTGGTTGTCTCTTATGCTATACATTATAGCTTTCTTGCTGTGCCTTGGCTCACAGGTGCTACGTGGTGCAGGTAAATGCAAGGGCAAGGTGGACCAGTCTTGAGTTGGAGAGCTTTGAGGCTGAATGTACATAGTCAGCTGATCGGCAGAGGAGCGGTACAAGATAGGAGAACCTTAAATGTCTATTTTTCCCTTAGAGAGGCTAGTAGTTGTATATAACCTGGAATTTTTGTAAACTCATCAAAGCTATCCGAATCAAAAGTAAGTTATGTGTTTGTGTTGGGACTAAGAGTTCCCTATATTTATATGTGATGTCATGAGATGGTATTATGCCATGGGTACATGTGATAAACGACCTAAGAGTGTCGGAATCAATATTTGCGCACAGGACGCGGCTCGACCATTGGTTGCTGAGGTTAAGTACATAATCACTAAGCTTGGCCTAAGCGAGCCGAAGTCAGTGGGATAATCAGAGGGTGCGGCCTAAGGGCGCCGACCGTAGGTTTAGGTGTGATGTGTTTATTGTTGTTTAAACTGATGATTTTGACAAGGTGGTTATCTGAATAACTATTTATTTTCTTGTAGATTGATATCACTGCTTATGTGAGCAATGTGACCTGTTGTATATCTGATTAATGGTTATGAAATATCTGACTGTTGTTTATCGTTTATACTTTGTAATATGGCTTCCTTGCTGGGCCTCGGCTCATGGGTACTACGTGGTGCAGGTAAAGGCAAGGGCAAGGTGGACCAGTCCTGAGTTAGAGAGCTTTGAGGCTGAATGTACATAGTCAACTGATCGGCCGCCACGGCCAAGGAGTAGTACAAGACAGGAGAAGCCTAAATGTCTATTTTTCCTTAGAGTGGCCAGTATTCGTTTACAACCTAGAATTTTTTGTAAATTGTCTTTTAAACTCTATTTCTTTGGGATCCCATGTAAAAAATTGTTTGATTAAATGAAATGTATCTTTTATGACCAAAACCTTTTAACCCTAGTTCAATTATGGTTTCAGTAACACGTTTCTAAATAAATGACTTGATTTGCGAGTCTTGCACCTTTATAAACACACAGTGTAACGATTTTGGCTACCCAGGGCATTACAACTTGGTATCAGAATGTCCTAGGTTTAAAAATTCCTGAAGACTAGCTGGACATGTGTTGGATTAGCTTATACAAGATCTTTATTTATTTTCATGTATATCTAATATTAAAAAAATTAATACGAGATAGCCTAAAACATGTTTCAAAAATTGAATTCAAAGAGAAACAAAGAATAGAATACTTACAGTATACGTAGCGGAATTAAAGAGTCATTCCTTCAGTTTCTATAACTCTTGTATCCTCTCTGTGGCAGAGTATTATCAAGAAACTGAACCGATCTTCTATTTTCTTCACATTCTTCCAATGTATCCTTAGAACCACCTAGACTAGTGTGGGCAATTCTCAACACATGAGATAGATACAGAGATAAGAAGAGAAAATAACAAAGAGGCTTAGAAAAGGACTTGTGTTTAGAGAGAATCTAAAACTATCAGAAAATCTGACTTGTGACTTATGTTTTGACTTCTCTCTAAGCACTCCTTTTATAGACTTAATTAGGCCATTTAATTTAATTAAAAAATCAATAAAATAATAGCCATTTTGAAGCCCTAGGTCGAAATTATCATGGGTTATAAGCCATGAAATTTCTCATTTGATTATAAGCCCATTGGACTTAAAATCAAGGCCTATATTATTTTCTATTGATTTAATTAATTAAATAATTATTTAAATCATTTATCAAATTAATTATTTATAATTTGAACCTTGATTTAAACTTATTTATTAATTTAGATACCAATTTATCTTAATTAATAAATATGCCATAATTTCTCTTTTCTTCTCAAAATTACACAACTCTGTGAAACTATCCAAAATTGACCTGGTCAACTTTGATAATTCTAATTGATAATTAAATCAATTAATTGAGACTATCTAGATGATTTTATCCAAGGTACAATGGGGACCATGGGCCTATGAAATTAAGCTCCAATAAGTTATCATAAATCTAACAAATAAATTTACTAACTTATTAATTCATTGTGACTCCACTATAGACTCGGAATTGCACTCTTGAATTCATAGAACGCTCTATAACAAATATAGATATGCTATTAATTATCCATTGTTACAACCATAATTGTCACTCAATCCTCTATAGACGGTCTACAATGAGATAGGACTAAAATATTGTTTTACCTCTCATTGTATTTTATCCTTAAAACACTTAGTTCCTTGTAAATGATATTTCAGTAAACTAATTTAATTACTGAAATGAGATCTCTATCATTTAACATCTTGAACCAAACTAAAAGGAAACCATCATTTCACTTCTTCATCAGAAGCTATAGATGTTCATATCTATGATTAACACTCCCACTTAATTATACTACCGAGTTCCCAAGATGTAAGTATGGGCTAGTCCGTAGGGTAAGCTAGTAACGAACATGTCAAAGAACTCAAATAATACAAGCAGTTAGAATACTAACCACTCAAAATTGAGATTGAATTGACCTATGGTCAACTATATGATATGACTAGAATAGATAATAACAGTATGTTTACTTATCTTATCAACAGTCAATATCAGTCATGTCCGATGTAACAAATACATCCGATCTTATCTACTTTGCTAATGTTCTGGAAAGAACATAACACTGTAATGTGTAAGTAGATCATATCGTAGATTGGCAAGTCAATGTAAATCCGGTGCACTGACTAATCATAGGACTAACTTATTTTTAACATATAATCATATTTATATTCCACCGTAATTACGTCACTATAAATAAGATTAGCTATATGCTCGGGATTTAATAGAAGTTTACATTAAACAAATAATCATGAAAATAAAACATGTGAGCAAAGTGATTAACCAAGTCAAAAAATGATTTCTATTCTTTTATTGATAATAAAATGAGATTACAAAGAATTTGGGTTTTAATTAGGGCATAAAACCCCAACAAACTCCCACGTGCACTAATTGAAACTAATGTCTTAATTCTCCTAATCTTATTTCCTTGATATGCTTATCAAATGTAGCTTCTGGTAGTGTCTTTGTAAACAGATCCGTAAGATTGTCTTCAGTTGCAATCTTCATAACCTTCACATCTCCCCTGGCCACATATTCTCGAATAATTTGATACTTCCTTTCTATATGCTTACTCCTCTTGTGACTTTGAGGTTCTTTTGAGTTGGCTATCGCTCCTGTATTGTCACAAAACAACACAAGCAGTTTATCCATTTCTGGAATAACACCAAGATCCGAATAGAACTTCTTTAGCCAGACTATTTCCTTAGCTGCTTCTGACGCGGCTATGTACTCAGCCTCCATGGTGAAATCTGAATTGCAGACTGCTTTACGCTTCTCCAAATCACAACTCCACCCCCAAGAGTAAACACCATTCCAGAAGTAGACTTCATGTCATCGACGTCAGTCTGAAAATATGAATCTGTGTAGCCTACAGGGTTCAGAACACCACCCTTGTAGACTAACATATAATCCCTAGTCCGTCTCAAATACTTCTGGATATGCTTAACTACTATCCAATGTTCTGGTCCTGGCTTTGACTGATACCTGCTCACTACTCCCACTGCATAGCAGATATCTGGTCTAGTACACAACATGGCATACATCAAACTTCCAACTGCAGATGTGTTAGGAACTTTTCTCATTGCATCTTCCTCTTCAGGAGTCTGAGGAGACTGCTTCTTTGAAATATGAATTCCATGGCAGGACGGTAGCCGCCCTTTCTTGGAATTTGTCATTGAGAAACGTTCGAGCACTTTATCAATGTAAGTTGCTTGAGATAAAGCTAAAAGTTTGTTCTTTCTATCCCTGATGATCTAGATACCTAGAACATAACTTGCTTCACCCAAATCCTTCATCTGGAATTGAGTGCTCAGCCAATTCTTCACATCTGATAATTTCTTAACATTGTTTCCAATGAGTAAGATATCATCTACATAAAGAACCAGGAATACCACTATTTGATTTGCCTTCAGTTGGTAAGCACAGGGCTCATCAATATTTTGTTCAAAGCCATAGTTTTTGATTATTTCATCAAACCTAAGATTCCAGGAACGAGAAGCTTGCTTAAGTCCATAGATGGACCTATTCAACTTGCAAACTTTTCCTTCTTGTCCAGATACTTTAAATCCTTCTGGCTTATCCATATAAATGACTTCGTCAAGATTTCCATTAAGAAAAGTTGTCTTGACGTCCATTTGCCAGATCTCATAATCGAGAGCGGCTGCTATGGATAGGAGGATGCGAATGGATTTGAGCATGGCTACAGGACTAAAAGTTTCCTCATAGTCCACGCCTTCTCTTTGGGTATAACCCTTTGCCACTAATCGAGCTTTATAAGTCTCGATATTTCCATCAACACCTCATTTCTTCTTGTAGATCCACTTGCACCCAATGGCCCTAAAGTCACTAGGTGCTTCCACAAGATCCCAGACGGAATTTGAGTACATGGACTCAATTTCCTGTTTCATGGCTTCGAGCCATAGTTCCTTTTCAGGGCTAGCCATTTCCTGTTTGAAAGACAACGGATCATCATCACTAGTGTCACCAACAACCATATTGGTTTCACCATCCAAACCATAGCGAACTGGGTTCCTAGAAACCCTCCCACTACGACGAGGCTCCGTGACTGTTTGCTCAGGAACAGTGGTACTTTCTTCATTTAAATCGACTTACGTCGGTTGGACGTGAAGAGTGGGAATTTCATCATCAACTCGCATTGATGACGATGGAACATTGGTTGGAGTCAATTCTTTAACCATCTCCTCTAAAACTACTATGCTGCGAGGTATAAAGTTCTGGACATAGTCATTTTCCAGAAAAGTAGCATTTGTAGAAGTAAACACTTTCTTTTCTGAATGACTATAGAAAAGTCCACCCCGAGTACCTTTAGGATAGCCAACAAACATGGAAACTTCAGTTCGCGGTTCTAGCTTTCCCTCCTTTTTCCTCGGGACGTGAGCGGGACACCCCTAGATTCTATAATGGCATAAACTAGGTTCATGACCATTCCAGCGTTCTAAAGGTATTTTGGGGATTGATTTTGACGGCACGACATTGAGAAAGTCATTCACGGTTTCAATTGCATGTCCCCAGAACGCAGTTGGTAGAGTTGAGTAACTAAGCATGCATCTAACAATTTCCAATAAAGTTTTGTTTCGGCGTTCCGCTACACCATTTTGTTGCGGAATACCTAGGGCAGTAAGTTGTGATAAAATCCCAAGTTCAGTTAAATGATCTTGGAACTACATATCCAAATATTCTCCACCCCTATCAGATCGCAAGATCTTTAATGTTTTACCTAATTGGTTCTGAGCCATTGCTAGGAATTCCTGAAACTTTAAAAATGTTTCTGATTTCCTATGCATTAGGTAAAGACATGAGTATCTAGAGTAATCGTCAATGAAAGTGAAAAAATACTTAAAACCACCCCTGGCTTGTACATTCAAAGGTCCACAAACATCTGAATGCACAAGACCAAGTGGTTCTTTGGCCCTATCACCCTTTGTAGAGAATGGACGCTTGGTCAGTTTGCCTTCTATACAAGTTTCACAGACAGGTAATTCACCTAAGGTGAGTTCCCTCAAAGGTCCGTCCTTTGTAAGTCTTTGAAGCCTATCATAGCCAATGTGACCTAGTCTCAAGTGCCATAAATACGTCATATTATTGTTATCGGTCTTTTGACGTTTATTGGTCCTAGGTTTAGCTACTTTGAATAAAACATTATTAAGAGCGAGTGGTTTGTTAGGTCGTAGAATATAAAGCCCGTTTTCCAAACATGCAATACACAATTGTGATCCATTGAAAGAAATAGATATATTAAAACTTGTGAAAGTCATAACAAATCGTTCTAATTGCAACATGGAAATTGAAATTAAATTTCTACTAAAATCCAGAATAAAAAATACATCTTTTAAATTTAAAAATTTATTTCCGAACTTCAAACGAGCTCTTCCTCTAGCTTGGACCGCAACGAACGCTCTGTTCCTAAATCTAAGCTTTAAGCCGCCTTCGTTCACTTCCTCCCACGATTCAAGAAGCTATAAAGAGTTACAAACATGGTTAGTAGATCCAGAATCAATAATCCAAATAGAGTTATCATTCTCTAAAACACATGTTTCCAAGATAAATGAACTATAATTATTACCTTTGTTTTTATCTGATAGAAACTTGGGGCAATCTTGTTTCCAATGCCCCTTCTCTTTGCAGTGAAAACATTTACCTTTACCTTTCTTGTTTTTCTTATTTTTCCCATTAGGTGTCTGTTCACTTGATTGTGCACTCGTCTTTGCAGCCTTTCCAGGCTTGGGGCTGTTTATTTGTCCACCTTTCCTCTTGTTTCCAGCTTTTGAAGACAAAGTTGGGTTAGCTTCAGCCTTAGCTAGATCAACAGCAACATCAGCAGTCTTATTTTCTCCTCCTTTACTAGGTCCACCCATGATAGGCTCAAAAGTCTGAAGCTCATTCATGAGCTGCGTCAAACCATAGTTGAGTTGATCACGAACGTGCAGACACGGTGCCATCCGAGAATTCACGGTGCCATCACGTACGTGTGGAGACGGTGTTATCCAAACATTTACGGTGCTATTAAGAACGTGCGGAGACGATGCTTGTTCTGGGGATTCCTCAATCATGACGAACTCGGAGTTGTCACCAATCAACTTTATGTTGATATTCTGCTTCCAATTAAGGAATTTTTTTCTAGTGAGTTTCTCCATCGAAAGTTGAGAAATGATAGGAGTATACACAGACACTACTTAACTTAAAACTACAAATTATCAATAAAATAGAAATCAATCACATTTGTTCAATAAAACTTCTATTCACACAAATTTCAAGAAATAGCACAACATATACCAAAAATATGTAAGATATGAGAAAAAATACCAAAAACAATCATATCTCTATTTCTTTAGGTTTTTAACTAATCTATGATATCCTTGTCCCAGTTGGCGAGAGTCAAAAATACCACTAGTTAAATAGAGTTGTAAACTCATTTAATAATGGACACCACTATTAACAACCTACTATTCGATCTAAATAAGAAAACAAAATCTCTTATTTTATGAGCTAGACTCACGATTTCAATAATCATAGATTTAGTCCTAGTAGTCACCATAGGGGTGAGTCTAGTAGAATTTGACCTATAATTATCTTTCTTTCGAAATCTAACATTGTCAAAATAACTAATGAACACCTTCCGTAGGGGGACGAATCAAAGCGCCTCGAGGCCCCATTAAGCTATTGACTATGTTAAACCAACGGTGGTGATCGAATAAAATTCTTAAAAAAATAGCTCATTATAAAATTAAAAATAGTATTTTTATTATTTATTTTTAGAAAACTAATGACTATGGTTTTCCCAAAAAAAATTAAACAGATTAAAAATTTTAAAACCAAAGTCCTATAATTTCTTATTAATTCTAAAGTGTCACATTGAAACGAATTCAATTAAGTTAGAATTAATTTGTTGCTAATCAATATTTAGGTTTAACTAATATAATGAACCTATACAATTAAGTCCAACTCAGGTAAATGGGCCTTAACAATTGGGCTTGTATGGAGGAGGGTTGGGTCCAGTATGTCGTTCCCACTACAAAGGCCTCCTGTCTTCCATACAAGGTCCAAAACACAGGAATTTAAACCTTCGTTTTATTAATTGTTATCAATTGATTAGGCCCACTATAGTCATGCAAAGCAAATGGGCCTTCACAAGTGGAATCACCCACAAGAGAGGAATTTAAATTTTACATTTTCTAATGGGCCCAAATAAAACCTATCATTTTATGAATATTTTATTTGGCAAAATACTATATATCTAACAAACATATGGGCCACTATATGCATCTAAGCCCAATTGCAAAAATACCACATATAGTGCAAACAGACATATTATAATTGGATGGGCCTAATCATGTTACTATATGAGCAATTTTATGAATTTATGCAAAAAATACCACAATTTATTTCATTTGCAAAAATACCACAATTAATTATCTAGAATTTATAAAAAAAATTCAGATTAATTAAATTTGTACAAAAAATAAGTCAATTTAAATGAAATTTATCAACAATTAACAATAGTTAATTTAAATTTCATTTATCAACAATCAACTTGGTTTTAGGTTAATTTGAAAAAAAAATATTAATTTAATTTAAATAGGATTTATCAACAATTAACCAAAGTTAATTTAAATCCCATTTATTAAAAAATATATTTTATTAATTGGCTAAAAAAAATGATATTTTTCAAAATTTAACCAATTTTAAATTTTAAAGTCAATATCTTAACTATTTTCCAAAAATATCTTGTGTTGTTATAACTATTAGCTAATATTTTAACCATAAAAAAATAAAATATAAATAGTTATAACAACCCTAAAATATCTCAAAATAGTTAAACAAATTCAAATATCCATAAAAATATCTAACTAACAATGTTCAAATTTCAAATAATTTAAATATTAAAAACTATAAAATAAAAAGATATTTATATATTCAAATAAAGATTTAATAAAAATATCAAGAATTTAAATGAAAATATCTTAAATATCTGATATCATAATTCTAATATTTTAATATATTAAAAGATTTAAAATTAAGTTGTTAGTCTATTTTTAAATTTGAACTTGAATGTTTGTAGAAAATATCTAATTATTTAAATCTCAACTAACAAAAATATCTTATTTTTTTTTAAAAAAATTAAATGATAAAAAAAAAAAGATATTTTTGGTTTTGATTATAAATAATTTATTTCCACAAATTTTTTTTTTTTAAAAATGGATGAATAGTACCCGTGGTACTGTTCACGGGTTACTATTCATCGTGCTGGTGTGCGTGGGCGCGCGCGCGCATGGGAGCCAGTGCAAAAAAATTTCGAAAAATTTTTTTGTGCAATTTTTCAAACCAAAACTATTTTCTAATTAATTTTTAACATGTTTTACACAAAATAAAACATATATAAAAATTAATAGCATAGAAAACACAACAAAATAACATAAAAATTGCTAAAATTCACATAAAATCAATATGTTCATAAAAACATGAAAACCATCCAATTATTCAAACATATCAAATAACCCAATTTTAAACATGTTCATGCATGAAAATAAAGATTACCAAAGGCTCTGAGGATTAGCTTATACAGGATTTTTATTTATTTTCATGTATATCTAATATTAAACAAATTAATACGAGATAGCCTAAAACATGTTTCTAAAATTGAATTCAAAGAGAAACAAATAATAGAATACTTACAGTATACGCAGCGGAATTAAAGAGTCTTTCCTTCAGTTTCTCTAACTCGTGCATCCTCTCTGTCGTAAAGTATTATCAAGAAACTGAACCGATCTTCTATTTTCTTCACAATCTTCCAATGTATCCTTGAACCACCTAGACTAGTGTGGGCAATTCTCAACACATGAGATAGATATAGAGATAAGAAGAGAAATAACAAAAAGGCTTAGAAAATGACTTGTGTTTAGAGAGAATCTAAAACTATCAGAAAATCTGACTTGTGACTTATGTTTTAACTTCTCTCTAAGCACTTCTTTTATAGACTTAATTGGGCCATTTAATTTAATTAAAAAATCAATAAAATAATAGCTATTTTGAAGCCGTAGGTCGAAATTATCATGGGCTATAGGCCCGTGAAATTTTCCATTTGATTATAAGCTCATTGGACTTAAAATCAAGGCATGTATTATTTTCTGTTGATTTAATTAATTAAATAATTATTTAAATCCTTTATCAAATTAATTATTTATAATTTGAACCTTGATTTAAACTTATTTATTAATTTAGATACCAATTTATCTTAATTAATAAATCTGCCATAATTTCTCTTTTCTTCTCAAAATTACACAACTCTGTGAAACTATCCAAAATTGACCTGGTCAACTTTGATAATTCTAATTGATAATTAAATCAATTAATTGAGACTATCTAGATGAGTTTATCCAAGGTACAATGGGGACCATGGGCCTATGAAATCAAGCTCCAATAAGTTATAATAAATCTAACAAATAAATTTATAAACTTATTAATTCCTCGTGACTCCACTATAGACTCGGAATTGCACTCTTGAATTCATAGAACGCTCTATAACAAATATAGATACGCTATTAATTATCTATTATTACAACCATAATTGTCACTCAATCCTCTATAGACGGTCTACATGAGATAGGACTAAAATATCGTTTTACCCCTCATTGTATTTTATCCTTAAAACACTTAGTTCCCTGTAAATGATATTTCAGTAAACTAATTTAATTACTGAAATGAGATCTCTATCATTTAACACCTTGAACCAAACTAAAAGTAAACCATCGTTTCACTTCTTCATCAGAAGCTATAGATGTTCATATCTATGATTAACACTCCCACTTAATTATACTACCGAGTTCCCAAGATGTAAGTATGGGCTAGTCCGTAGGGTAAGCTGGTAACGAACATGTCAAAGAACTCAAATAATAAAATCAATTAGAATACTAACCACTCGGAATTGAGATTGAATTGACCTATGGTCAACTATATGATATGACTATAATAGATAATAACAGTATGTTTACTTATCTTATCAACTGTCAATATCGGTCATGTCCGATGTAACAAATACATCCGATCTTATCTACTTTGCTAATGTTCTGGAAAGAACATAACACTGTAATGTGTAAGTAGATCATATCGTAGATTGGCAAGTCAGTGTAAATCCGCTGCACTGACTAATCATAGGACTAACTTATTTTTAACATATAATCATATTTATATTCCACTGTAATTACGTCACTATAAATAAGATTAGCTATATGCTCGGGATTTAATAGAAATTTATATTTAACAAATAATCATGAAAATAAAACATGTGAGCAAAGTGATTAACTAAGTCAAAAAATGATTTCTATTCTTTTAATGATAATAAAATGAGATTACAAAGAATTTGGGTTTTAATTAGGGCATAAAACCCCAACAACATGTACATTCGCCGCTAAAGACAAGCTCGACTCAGGGTTTGGTAATTGTGTATGCATGTTTATATGCTTAAATGAATGGAAAGAAATATGAATGCTGATATCTAATTGATTAATAGGGAGCATGAGATACTGATAGGGCCTGGCCCTTTACTGTTGTGTGATGATATCGAGGCGTGCTTATTAGCATTTTTGTGTATGTGAATTAATATTTGAATAAACTGTTATGTCTTGATTGCTTGTTGTTGATGCTCATAATCTCATCAAAGGGAAATGCAAGGTAGTCACCTGGGCGTACTCCCCCCCCCCCCCCCCGATCCGCGAGACCGCCCCGTCTCACGAGGATGCTCTTCCGCGAGGCCACCAAGTCGCCTCCCGCGAGGCCATCAAGTGGCGAGGCCCCCCCTGATCCGCGAGACCGCCCCGTCTCGCGAGAATGCTCTTCCGCGAGGCCACCAAGTCGCCTCCCGCGAGGCCATCAAGTGGCGAGGCCCCCTGATCCGCGAGACCGCCCCGTCTCGCGAGAATGCTCTTCCGCGAGGCCACCAAGTCGCCTCCCGCGAGGCCACCGAGTGGCGAAGCCCCCCCCGATCCGCGAGACCACCCCGTCTCGCGAGTGCCTTGTTCCGCGAGGCCATCGTAGGGGGCGAGGTACCTTATTTAGCGAGGCCACCCTAGGGGCGAGGTGCCTTGTTCCGCGAGGCCATCCTAGAGGGCGAGGCGCCTTATGTAGCGAGGCCATCGTAGGGGGCGAGATGCCTTGTTCCGCGAGGCCATCCTAGAGGGCGAGGCGCCTTATGTAGCGAGGCCATCGTAGGGGGCGAGATGCCTTGTTCCGCGAGGCCATCCTAGAGGGCGAGGTGCCTTATGTAGCGAGGCCACCCTAGGGGCAAGATGCCTTGTTCCGCGAGGCCACCATAGGGCGAGGCGCCCTATTCAGCGAGGCCCTTGGACCACTCCTACCATGCCCATGCGCGGGGCCGAGGGAGGCTGCGAGGCCGCCAATGGCGCCCCGTGCGCGAGGCCACGCAAGGTCCCGCACGCGCGCCCCGGGAGGTCCACCAGCCCGCCATCTTCTCAAGAGGCCGACACACCGTGATTTGATGCGCATGGGCCCAAGACCCCTATTCAACGCCACGGCCAATACGGACACCAAAGATCCCCTTTTTCACAACCTCAAAGTCCCTATGCTTAGTAGATCCGGAACGAGTCGAATGAGACATATTTGTACGATCGGGTACTAGGTACGGATGCTAATGCCAGCGAGGATCGTGGTCCGTACGTCTACGGCCATGGGTCAGAGCCGACACCACTACCTCCTGCGCCACCACGCCTGCTACCACGCCTCAGGAAGGGGTACAGACAAGTAGTGGAGACATCCTCCTGACACCTGCTCCTGTACGGGATGTACAGCCACAACCTCTGAAGCCACTTCCCTAGTACAGTACGTTTGTACCTCTAGGTCCCCTGGACCACTATGTACCTAAGGCCGTTAGAGCCTACTATAAATTGAATTCCAAGGCCACCTGAAAGGGGGTTGGAAATTTTACTGTAGCGGAGACATTAGTGTGAATGAGATACTGAATTCTCCATTGTTGTTATTCCATCGTTCTTGAGTCATTGTTCAAGTTTTCATAGCTTTCGAATTAGCAATTTCAATTCGATAATTTTTCCAACTTAACTTCGTTGACGAGTTCTCACCGTCAACAGTTTGGCGCCGTCTGTGGGAACGTTAGTTTTAAGCTACTGTTCCACCATTATTTCCGACAAGAAGAAGATGCCGAGACGCTCGAAGCGACTAAGGGAGACGCAGGAGGTCGAAGTTCACTTAAACGGAGTCCAGCTGAAGGCCTCCATGAAGGACGCTCCTCCACCCAGGGACGTGGAGCCCCCGAAAGACCCTGAGGTTCAAGGAGGAGACAGGGTGGCCTCATCACCAGCTGCTCCACCCGGGGGGAGTCCTCCCAGAGCACCACCAGTGCACGCTGATGAGTTCCCTCCTCCGAAACCACCGCGGGCACCGAACTCCGGCCGGCAAGACCCGGGCCCTTCTACCCATAGGCCGGACAAACACCCCCGGGTCCACTCCGTGAGCTCGAGTTCGAAGTCCCGATTTTACGAAGAGGAGATACGTGAGCTCCACCGTAAAAACCAAAGGTTAGAAACTACCTTGGAGAACATGCAAGAGGTCCTTAACGGCCTACTGCAGGGTAAATCCAGCATAACCTTGCCCAAGGGAAAGGAGAAGGGCAAGGGTGGGGTGGAGACCACTGTGCCAGTAGATGATGGAAGAACCCGACACTCAACTAGCAACACCCCCCGCACGAAGCAACGTGATCACCCCGAACCGCCTAAGCAGGCCCAAAAGCCAATGCCGAGAACCACTGCTGCCCCTCGACGCGAGGATGAGGTCACCTCCAAGAGAACACCCCCAGACTTGCGGAAGGAGATCAACAGGAAAAGGGCAGGCAAAGGGACCACACCCCCTGAGGCGCCTCGAGAAGGCAAGGGAAAGGCAGGTCTTAGCCCGTCCACTCTAAGAGACTCCCTCAGCAAAAGGAGGCAAGACTTAGACACAGAGATGCGGAGCTTGCGGAGCAAGATTGTCACCGCGTCGGGTGGCCAGGCCTTTGAGGAAGAATTCGACCACGAGTCACCCTTCGTGCGAGAAATTCAGGCAATCCGGCTCCCTGCCAATTTTAAGGAGCCCAACATGACCCCTTACGAAGGGAGCACGGATCCAAAGTACCACTTGGATGCGTTTAACGATCTCATGAAATTGAGGGGGATTGGAAGTGGCGCCAGGTGCCATTGCTTCGCTGTTACTCTGAAAGGACCCGCCTACAAATGGTTCAAAAGGCTAAGGCCGGGGTCCATCAGGTCCTGGCAGCAGTTCTCTGACGAGTTCCTCCAGCAGCACCATGCCGTGCGGGACTACACGATGCCAGGCACCAGCTTAGCCAACGTGAAGCAAGGGGAAAAGGAGAGCCTAAAAAGCTACATTCACCGGTTCAATATGGAGGCCGCGAAAGTGGGGAGCCTGACGCGCCGGGAGTTAAAAATGGCCATTACTGCTGGGGTACTCCCAGGGAGCAAGTTGTGGGACAACATGCTGAAGAGGGAAGTCACCGACTTGGACGACTTCTATGAAAGAGCACAGAAGTACATCCGTGTGGAGGATGGCCACGCAAACCTGAAGGCCGGAAAGGAGGAGTCCCACGCAAAGCCCCCAATTAACGACGGGCCGAATATAGCTAAGAAGAAGAGGACGTATGAGGGGTCGAGAGATGACCAGCAGAGGAAAACCAAACGAGGGGGTGATCATAGGCCAGCGACCTATACTTACTATACGAACCTCACTGACACCAGGGAGCATATTTACGTCACCAACGAAGATCGAGTGCCCTTCAAGAAGCCCCCACCAATGAGAAGGGATCGGTCCAAGAGGGACCCCAGTAAATACTGCCAATACCACAAAGACATTGGACACACCACGGCAGAGTGCATCCACTTGAAAGAGGAAATTGAGGAGCTCATCTGCCGGGGGCACTTAGGCCGTTATGTCAAGAAAGAAAGGCAAAGGCCAGAAAACGAGCCCAGAGCACCCCAGGCACAGGAGCGAGCCCCAGAAATACAAGGGGAGGTCCGCACCATTTTTGGAGGCCCAGGATTTGGAGGAGATTCTCGGAAGGGACGAGATAAATATGCAAGGGAGGCTCGACGAAGTCCGCCCCCCTGTGTCATGAGTTTAGAACAGCGACCCCCGAAGAGTTTCAAGGGGGAAAACGACTCAATAACGTTCACTGAGGAAGATGCACGGGGGGTACACTTCCCCCACAATGATCCGCTGGTGCTGACAGTCCAGTTGGCAAATATGCGTGTGCATCGAGTCCTGGTGGACAACGGGAGCTCAGTAGACATCCTATATCGCCCGGCTTTGGAAAAAATGGGACTGGGCATTCGTCACCTAAAGCCTTGCCAGTCGTCACTATACGGATTCACAGGGGATTCAGTGCAACCCCTTGGGATGATTGAGTTGACACTTACCATGGGGGAGCAGCCCCGCCAAACCACAATTATGTCTAACTTTGTTGTGGTAGATTGCGCATCAGCTTTCAACGCGGTATTAGGGAGGCCCTCCCTGAGAGAATTGAAAGCCATAACTTCAATATATCACTTAGTTGTCAAGTTCCCGACCCCAGGAGGGATCGCGAGTATGAAAGGAGAACAGAAGGAAGCAAGGGAGTGTTACAACACCTCACTCCGCACGCCTGCAAAGCCACGTGAGCCAATGGCCATGGTGGTACACGAGGCGATAATCATGCCCACAGGGGGTCCGCAGGAGCTGGACCCTCGGGTCGTGGATGAGGCAAGAGCAGAACCGGTAGAAGAAGTAGAGGAGGCTACGGTGACGGAGGAGCCTTTAAGGAAATTGAAGATAGGGAGAAGCCTACAAGGTGGCGTGAAGGAAGAATTGATAAAATTTTTGAAGGATAATTTGGACGTGTTTGCATGGAGTCATGAGGACATGGTGGGCATAGACCCCAGCGTAATGTGCCACCACCTGAACATCTCCCCAGGAGCAAGGCCCGTCAGGCAGAAGAGGCGGGTGCTCGATCCAACAAGGTACGCAGCGTTAAAGGAAGAGGTTGACAAATTGAAGGCCAACGGGTTCATCCGTGAGTCTTTCTATCCTGTGTGGGTATCAAACCCAGTACTCGTGCCGAAGCCAAACGGGAAGTGGAGGACTTGCGTCGATTTCACGAATTTGAATAAAGCTTGTCCTAAGGACAGCTTCCCACTCCCCAGGATAGATCAGTTAGTAGACGCAACAGCGGGGCATGAGTTACTAAGTTTTATGGACGCCTACTCGGGATACAACCAAATCCCAATGAACCCTGCAGATGAGGAACACACATCATTCATTACAGACAAAGGGCTCTACTGTTATAAGGTGATGCCCTTCGGGCTCAAAAACGCGGGAGCCACCTATCAAAGGCTGGTGAATAAAATGTTCGCAAATCAGATAGGGAGGAATATGGAAGTGTATGTGGATGACATGCTGGTGAAGACCGAAATAGCTGCAGAACTCAACAAAGACCTTGGTGAGATGTTTGACACGCTCAGGAAATATCGAATGAAACTGAACCCAGCCAAATGCACCTTCGGGGTATCCTCAGGAAAATTCTTGGGCTTCATGGTCAACTCCAGAGGAATCGAGGCCAACCCCGACAAGATAAAGGCGCTCATAGAAATGAACCCGCCGAAGAATAAGAAGGAGGTACAATGCCTAACAGGAAGGGTGGCGGCCCTTAACAGGTTCATCTCGAGGTCCACCGACAAGTGCCTCCCATTCTTTGACATCCTCAAAGGGAGCAAAAAGTTCGCTTGGGATGAAAGATGTGAGGAAGCCTTTGTCAGGTTGAAAGAGCACCTGGGGAAGCCGCCCCTGTTAGCAAAGCCAGAGAAGGGCGAGAAGCTGTACCTATACTTGGCGGTGTCGGAGCATGCCATCAGCGCAGCCTTAGTTAAGGGAGAGAAGAAGCAACAACAGCCCGTATACTATATCAGCAAGCGTCTGGTGGACGCAGAGAGCCGGTATCCAGAGATCGAAAAACTGGCCTATGCGCTAGTAGTGGCGTCGAGGAAGTTGAAGCCTTACTTCCACGCGCATACGATTGATGTCTTAACGGATAGTCCTTTGAGACAAGTCTTACATAAGCCAGAGACCTCAGGGAGGCTAATGAAATGGTCGATTGAGCTAAGTCAGTTTGATATTGTCTACACCCCAAGGGCCTCCATAAATGGGCAGGTGCTGGCAGATTTCATAGTAGAATTCACCCATCAGCCGAATGAAGGACAGAGTGAAGGAGGGGCGCAGCCTGTTGTGGAGGATGAACTGGGAAATGTAGAGAAGTGGAGTTTGCATGTTGATGGGGCGTCAAATGAAGGAGGATCAGGAGCGGGCATCATGATGACTGGGCCCGAGGGACACAGAATGTACTGCGCAATCCGGTTTGGGTTCGAGGCCTCCAATAATGAGGTGGAGTACGAGGCGCTCTTAGCTGGCCTGCGCCTAGCCCAGGAATTGAAAGTAACGCGCCTCCATATTTTCAGTGACTCGCAATTGGTGGTATGCCAAATAAAGGGGGAGTACCAGGCAAGGGGGCCCAAGATGGCAGCATATTTAGAGAAGGTGAAGGGCTACCTGGGGCGAATGGTGGCATATACTATAGAGCAAATCCCCAGAGAAAAGAACACCCATGTCGATGCACTTGCAAAGCTGGCATCCACCAAGGATGGTGACGTCTTGGAATCAATACCCGTGGAGTACTTTCCAAAGCCCAGCATCGGAGACGTAGATGTGCACATGATCAGCGTCCCAAAGAAATCATGGACCGAGCCAATCAAGAAGTACCTGGAGGAAGGAGTCTTGCCTGCGGATAAAAACGAATCTCGGAGGTTGGTGTACAAGGCCGCGAGGTACGCCTTGGTAGATGGGGTCCTTTACAAAAGAGGATTCTCCATGCCTCTTCTGCGGTGTGTAGAAGGAGAGGAGGCGTTGAAGGTGTTACAAGAAATCCATGAGGGAGAGTGCGGCAACCACGAAAGTGGACCCTCCACGGCTAGGAAGGCCGTAAGACAAGGATACTACTGGCCTTCCATGGAGAAAGACGCGCAGGACTTTGCCACGAAATGTGACAAGTGCCAGAGGCACTCCAATTACCCTCGAAGACCCCCAAGCGAACTGACCAGCATGCCCAGCCCCTGGCCCTTCGCCATCTGGGGGATAGACCTGATCGGCGCTCTTCCTACAGGTAGAGGTGGAGCAAAGTACGCGGTGGTGGCAGTAGATTATTTCACCAAGTGGGTAGAAGCGGAACCCCTTGTGAAAATAACCGCTAAGCACATCACCTCTTTTGTCAACAAATTCATTGTGTGCCGGTATGGGGTACCCTACAAAATTATTTCCGACAATGGTACCCAATTTGAAGGAGGAGCCTTCGATGAATATTGTAAGAAAAGAGGTATAAGGAGGAGCTTCTCCGCAGTGGTACACCCCCAGGCCAATGGGCAAGTGGAGGCCATCAACAGGGTCCTAAAGAAGAACCTAAAGACAAAGCTGGAGAAGATGAAAGGAGCCTGGGCAGATGAGCTACCAAATGTGTTGTGGGCTTACAGAACCACCCCACGCACGACGACTGGGGAGTCCCCATTCTCCTTGGCCTATGGATGCGAGGCTGTGCTCCCAGTCGAAATGCGAGTCATATCCCACAGGGTGCAGGCGTATGAAGACGAAGCCAACCACACAGCCCTGACCGAAGCTTAGACCTCCTGGAGGAAAAGAGAGAAAAAGCCCAGATGAGGGTGGCAGTATACCAGCAACGCGCCGCAAGGTACTACAATTCGAGGGTGCGAGAGAGAAATTTCAGAGTCGGCGACCTAGTGCTGAGGAAGGTGCTCCCAAACACACGAGACCCAGGTGCAGGAGTGCTGGGGGCAAATTGGGAGGGACCCTACCAAGTCGCTCAGTGCATCCCCCCAAACACTTACAAGCTGGCGCGCATGGACGACACCATCGTACCCCGGGCATGGAACGCGGAACACCTGAGGAAGTACTACCAGTAAGACGCCAGTGCCCACGGATAAAAGCATAAGTGTAGCACGCTGCCTTGATATGGTAGGAAGAAATCAAAGAGGTTACCTAGATAACCTCCTAAGTAGGCGTGAGCCATTTTATTTTGTTTTATGTGAAAATCACCTATGTACCGTTGCAACTACGTGTATGAAACCATTATGTTACGAATATAATGAATGAAACCACGTATTATAAGTAAGACTGTTAGCCTCTTCATGTGTTATTTTTTCTTCAATACCAGGGCATCAGCCAAAGTGTCCGCCGAAATAAATTTCACCAAACACTTGGGGGGCAGGACAGGGGGCGACAACACAGCTAGCAAGGGAGGCCTGAAAAGGACCCTCTAACGGAGGGTCTTGGAAAGGACCCCTCGCCCTCCTAAAAAAGAGGCTCCTAAAAAAGACCCTCTGATAAGGGATCTTGAAAAGGGCCCTCGATTAGGAGTAGCCTAAAAACGACCCCCTATGCATCAGGAGGACCCGAGAAGGACCGTAGCCCTAAAAAGGACCGTTCAATGGGATTTCCTAGAAGGACCCCTTATATCGGGGCCCTAGACGAAGTTCCTAAACATAGAAAGTAGTAAAAAGACCTTGCAAGGCCTCCCCTAAGTTTACGAGGATTAGCTACCCTCGTGAACATCAAGGAGGCCAAAAGGCCTTACGAAAGAAAAATATATATATAGTGACAACACTAATAAGTCTGGAGCGGCCACCAAGCCGCCCAGCCAAAAAGGGTCCCAAAAGAGACCCTTGCCGAAATAGTACTATGCAAAAGGACGAGAGGGACGCCTCTCGCAAAGAAATAATAAGCGCGCGCAAGAAAAACCCAAAAGGATAGCTAAGACCCAAGGGGTCAAAATATCCTTACAAAAACCGCCAAGAGGCACCAAAAGAGGTCCCAGTGAACCCTCTCACATGGGATCCAAAGGACCTCCAGCCTGACAAATAAAAGAAGGGAACCAACCAAACCGCGTCATACAGGCATAAAAGGGCCTCAAATGCAGTAGAACAAGAAATAAACAACAACATCACATGTATTCATACATAAAAAAGAAAGGAGTTCTCAAGACAATACAAGGGTTACTAACAGAAAAGTAGCACTAGTAATGACGTTACAAAATAAAAAAAAAACAAAAAAAAGGAGCGAAACTAGTTCAAGGCCTCCTGTAGTGGGCACTCCACCAGGCCGCTCGGGCAACAGCTTGCTCGCCAAAAGAGGAGAAGTCGAAGTCGGGATCCTGCTTCCACACATTGTAAAGAGCCCGGTCTATAGACTTGCGCTCGATTACAGCCTTCTCCGCCTCCAAGGAAGCGACTTTCTCCTGAGCCGACTGTAGTTCAGTCCTAAGGGCCTCAACTTCAGTCCCCTGTCGAACAACCATCTCATGCGACCCGGATGCAGCGATCTTGGCCTCCTTGAGCTCGCGCTCCAAACATTTAGCCTTGCCCTTCAGCACCTTGATCTTAGCTTTCAGCTGCTCATTCTTCGAGTCCGACTTGGTGTACTTAGTCCGGGCTTTTGACAATTGGACCTTGGTTGCGCTAAGCTCATTTTCGAGCTCCTGGACCTGGACTATGAGGCCGTCCCTCTCAGTGGTAGATGCAGAAAGGATGCCAGTTGAGTCAGCATGTCGAAGAGACACGATATAGACCTGCACAAGAAAACCAATGGCATCAGCAATAAGTAACAAAAAGAAGAACACAGGTGCATCTATGCATAATACTAATCAACGCAAAGTGAAAAGCCTCACCCAGGCTGCAGCACGCCTTAGCATCTCCCCGAGGTCTGATTGAGTCACGTTCCCTAGGCCCCTCCAGTCGGAGACAGGGAGACCCTCAGCTATTGGAACGAAACGCTGCCCATAAACTGAGGCCATCCTGGTCACCCAAGCCTCTGCCCCCACGCTAGGAGCATCTGGTTGGACTGGGACAGACGACCCACTCGCCGAGGCAGGAGGAGGCGCAGCAGAAGAGAAAATTTGAGACTCTGGTGCATCGGCAGGGAGCTCCGCGAGCCCGACGAAATCAGCAGCCGGTATGCCGAGATCATGATGAATTGGAGGGAAGGCATCGCCGCCACCGCGACCAGGAGAGGCGTAGCATCCTGCCGCGGCCTGCGGGCCTAGAGGGTGAAAGGCCGTGTCCTGGTCATGGGAGGCATGAGGAGGATGTCCCCTGGGGGACAGGGGGGCATCCTCCATCTCCACCTCAGCCCCATCTTCGTGCAGTGATGGCCCAGCCGGCGTAGCCACAACCTTCTTAGACCCGGTGATTGACCATAGGAACTTGGGGTTAGAGACCGGAGACAATTGGTGGCGATTGAGATTCGTCATGGTAAATAGGACTGCTGCTTTCTTTAGGGCGGGGTCTGCTGCAATGAGTCTGTTTATCGCCTCCGCCTCCGACCCGATGACCGAGGGATCAGCAAATTGCCCTGCAAGAACCGCACCAATATCAGTACAAGCGAGAGTGCAAAACGGTGAGTTCTAATAAGAAAAAGAAAAAGACCTGGATACTTACTAGGTTCAGCGCGAAAGCCTTCACGAACTGAAAGAGGCCCCTGTACCCAGAAAAACTCTTGTTTCCAGGACCCTGGGTTAGACACTGAGCCATCTATCAAGGGTAGCTCACTATTGGCCTTCTGCAAGTAATAGAAGCCCTTGGAATTGTGCACCCCAATAAGGTTGTACAAGGAATGCACCTCTTGCGCCGTCGGGGCGCGTTGCTCATTATTCTTGAACCAAAGAAAGAGGCAACTTAAAGTCAACCAACTGTTGGGCGACAGTTGGAGAGGGGCCAAATCAAAATAGTTGAGAACCGCCACAAAGAACGGGTGTAGAGGAACGGTGCCACCCGCCTTCATAATCTGCTCACTCAAAGCCACAAAGCCCTTCTCAGGGCGGTCGGCCCGGCAGGTCTCCTGAGGAACATGCAGGGCGTATTCTGGAGGAGTTCGGTAGCGCTTCACGATGGTCTTCAGTTTGTTCGAAGACATATGGGACACTAGGCTGGACGCCAGTAGGGGGGCGTCGTCTTCTTCCTGGACGGACACCTGTCTGCGTACCTTCGACATATCTGCAAAATCAAAAGAAACATGTGAGGAAGAGGTAGAGCACTTAACCCTCCATTTTCTCTTCCTAGCAAGGGTTTTCCATCGAGGGAGCGATGGCGGAAGCGCTAAGCCAGGATCAACGGAGACTAGGGGCTGAGGAGAGGAGTTGATAGCCCCGTGATCGTCATCAGGCGAAGGGGGAGTGGGAGGTTCTGGCGGAATGTGTCCCTCCATAAACTCTAACTCCCACCGCAATTCAAAAAGAGTCGTCCTAAGACGCGCTATATGGTCGCTAAGGCCCGGGGGTGAAGGTCCTCCGTCTCCCCTCGACACCGAGTCGATTTCGCTCTCTACCACCCAAATTTTATGCCTAAGATCAGCCATGCACTCGAGGTGGCGAATGCGGGCCTGCCTCAAAGAATCATAGTCCTGGTAAGGGCTGCCCTCAGGGGACTCGGGATCTGAAGACAGGTCGATAAACTCAGCCCTCGAGGGTATGTCGGACGGGCCCTCACTGGCCATGAAACCGCGTCCCGACAGCAAAAAGGGGGTCACGTTTAAACAAGGGGGATACTACAAAACACAAAGGAACAGGCTTAATACCCCTAGGTGCAAACGCCCTAAATGGACTACTACAAGGTATATGTATAACAAGAAAGAGGAGGGGCGCGCGTATGGTCAAAACAAGCTCGGGCTAATGTACCCCATCCCAAGTGTTGTTGATGTGAATCCGATAAAATAAGTAAATAAACGGGAGAAGAAAAGAAAATATACCTCAAGCAATTGAAAGAACGAAGTCGGAGTCCAAGTAAGGTTGGAAGGCGAAAAGCACCAGAAGCGTTGAAAATGCGCGTCTGCAAGAATTAATCAGAAGTGTGTGTTAGTCCAAAAATATACACACCAAGGAACTAGCTAAAAAAAAAAATGATGACGATGAAAAAATGGAAAAGTGATGAAATAATAGAGAAAGTGTGGTTGTGGGGGATTGAACCCTTTACCTCTTGAAAGGAGCAAGGGTCTAACCACCACTAAGCCAAGGAAGTAAGGTGTAAATATTAAGCCATGCATGAAGGCCTATTTATAGGAACCAAGATGAATAGTCTACAAGAGCACCTTAAGGCCCTCTCCTAGACTAGGGGGGCAAGTGTTGATGCTCATAATCTCATCAAGGGGAAATGCAAGGTAGTCACCTGGGCGTACTCCCCCCCCCCCCCCCGATCCGCGAGACCGCCCCGTCTCACGAGGATGCTCTTCCGCGAGGCCACCAAGTCGCCTCCCGCGAGGCCATCAAGTGGCGAGGCCCCCCCTGATCCGCGAGACCGCCCCGTCTCGCGAGAATGCTCTTCCGCGAGGCCATCAAGTCGCCTCCCGCGAGGCCATCAAGTGGCGAGGCCCCCTGATCCGCGAGACCGCCCCGTCTCGCGAGAATGCTCTTCCGCGAGGCCACCAAGTCGCCTCCCGCGAGGCCACCGAGTGGCGAAGCCCCCCCCGATCCACGAGACCACCCCGTCTCGCGAGTGCCTTGTTCCGCGAGGCCATCGTAGGGGGCGAGGTACCTTATTTAGCGAGGCCACCCTAGGGGAGAGGTGCCTTGTTCCGCGAGGCCATCCTAGAGGGCGAGGCGCCTTATGTAGCGAGGCCATCGTAGGGGGCGAGATGCCTTGTTCCGCGAGGCCATCCTAGAGGGCGAGGCGCCTTATGTAGCGAGGCGCCTTATGTAGCGAGGCCATCGTAGGGGGCGAGATGCCTTGTTCCGCGAGGCCATCCTAGAGGGCGAGGTGCCTTATGTAGCGAGGCCACCCTAGGGGCAAGATGCCTTGTTCCGCGAGGCCACCATAGGGCGAGGCGCCCTATTCAGCGAGGCCCTTGGGCCACTCCTACCATGCCCATGCGCGGGGCCGAGGGAGGCTGCGAGGCCGCCAATGGCGCCCCGTGCGCGAGGCCACGCAAGGTCCCGCGCGCGCGCCCCGGGAGGTCCACCAGCCCGCCATCTTCTCAAGAGGCCGACACACCGTGATTTGATGCGCATGGGCCCAAGACCCCTATTCAACGCCACGGCCAATACGGACACCAAAGATCCCCTTTTTCACAACCTCAAAGTCCCTATGCTTAGTAGATCCGGAACGAGTCGAATGAGACATATTTGTACGATCGGGTACTAGGTACGGATGCTAATGCCAGCGAGGATCGTGGTCCGTACGTCTACGGCCATGGGTCAGATCCGACACCACTACCTCCTGCGCCACCACGCCTGCTACCACGCCTCAGGAAAGGGTACAGACAAGTAGTGGAGACATCCTCCTGACACCTGCTCCTGTACGGGATGTACAGCCACAACCTCTGAAGCCACTTCCCTAGTATAGTACGTTTGTACCTCTAGGTCCCCTGGACCACTATGTACCTAAGGCCGTTAGAGCCTACTATAAATTGAATTCCAAGGCCACCTGAAAGGGGGTTGGAAATTTTACTGTAGCGGAGACATTAGTGTGAATGAGATACTGAATTCTCCATTGTTGTTATTCCATCGTTCTTGAGTCATTGTTCAAGTTTTCATAGCTTTCGAATTAGCAATTTCAATTCGATAATTTTTCCAACTTAACTTCGTTGACGAGTTCTCACCGTCAACACTTGTGAATGATTGAGTTCCAATGGTGGATTATGGAAGGATTATTACCCTGTCATCATAGTCTGACCACCGAGTCGTTGATTGCAGATTAACTTGGATGGCTATGCATCCAAGACGATCTGTACGACTTACCAGCAGTAGGTCTGAGGCAAGGGATGATGACTAGGGCCAGACCCCTCGGCCAGTTCCTGAGAACTGGCAGCAAATTATGGCAAACATGCAACACGGCTACAGAGCCAGGATGAGCAGATCCGACTTATACGACAGCAGGCTCCGTCAAGGAGTGCTGCGCCTATTGTGCCACCTGCAGTGGTACCAGTTGTATAGCCAGTAGAGGTTGGGAATAAATGGGAGTCGTTGTATGAGCAGTTCAGGAAACAGCATCCTCCAACTTTTGAAGGAAGACTAGATCCACTATAGGCTGAAAAGTGGATGAGTATGGTCACTGCTATTCTGGATTTCATGATGGTAGAGGGTCATGACAAAGTGGCTTGTGTTGCATATATGTTGAGAGAGGATGCCCGCATCTGGTGGGAAGTGGCATCACAGACTAGAGATGTTACTACTTTGAGTTGGGAAGGATTTAAGGATTTATTTAGCCAAAAGTATTACAATGTTACCATCAGGGCAGCGAAGGTTAATGAATTTGTGGGGCTGGTTCAGGGCAGCATGACAGTTACAGAGTATGCCCTGAAGTTCGACAGACTTGCGAAGTTCGCACCAGATCTTGTGCCTACTGATGCAGCAAGACAGGACAGATTTATCAAAGGACTTAATGCTATGATAGCCCGAGATGTGAGGATTACAATAGTTCATGGGGGGACAACTTATGCCCAGGCTGTTGAGAAGGCTCTTACCGCTGAGAAAGCGGAGAACAAGATCTAGAGGGAGAGTGCAGTAAGGCGGGAGGGCCGCAGGGCAGTGCCTCCCTATTATGGGTCTGGTAGGGGCGGAGGCCCTAGTGATCTGAAGAGGAAGACCCCTGATGCTTCGACCGCTCTTGGTCCTGATAGGAGAGGTCAGGGTACTCAGGGTGGCTGTCAAGGAGGCGGTGATGCATGAAGGAGTTATCCTGAGTGCACGAGGTGCAGAAGACGCCATTCGGGCGAATGTCAGGCTAAGGCCTGTTATGTGTGCGGGGTGGGAGGACACCTCAAGAAATACTACCCAACAATGAAGAAAGGGGAAGCAGAGAAGGTGGACTGCTTGACTCCAGCTCGAGTGTTCACCCTGACATAAGCAAAGGCCGAGGCTAGTCCCTCGGTAGTTGATAGGCTAATTTTAGCCTATCTTTTTAAGTGTCTTTATCAGTGTCTTTTTAATGGTTCTTGTGTTTTTGGAGCGGAATTATGCTTGTTTTTGCTTGATTTCAGGTTAAGCTTATGTTTTGGGCATTTGGAGTGGATTGTGTAGAAATCAAGCATTTGGAGTGGATTGTGCTGAAATTTCAATTAGGGCCGCGGCGCAAGAATTGGCGCCGTGGCGCTCTTGCGTATTAGAGCCGCGGCGAGCCCCTTTCTAGAAACTCGAGATTTAGCCTTTGCCGAGTAGGGCCGCGGCGCTAGCGTCCGTACACCTCAGAATTTTTAAGGGCAATTTCGTCATTTTTTGGAAGATATAGAAGGAGGTCTTCATTCTGAAAAGGGGATCGCAATTTTTTGACAGAGAGGGAGACAAAAGAGAGAAAAGACAAAAGAAGACGGATTTTGGAGCAAGCGTGGGCGATCTCTGACAACTCCCCATCTAGTTTCATCCTCTTTTTCTTTGATTTCCTATGTTATTGTTTATGTTTAGTTTGATTATGGATTTGAATATTGAGATGATGAGCTAAACTCTTATTAGGGATTTGATGGATATTGACTGAGATCATCTCATGGTTAATGCTATTTGATTATTTCTTCTTGCTTGTTTATGAAATTTGTTCATCTTTATGCTTAATGTATGCTTGAGATTGATCACCTTAAGCATGATTCATGATCCTAATGTGAAATCTGAAAAGTGAATATTAGGAATGCTCTAATTGAATGAACATAGGTTTTGATGCGAAACGAAAGTATTCGCATAGCTTATGTGACTTATAGATTATTACTTAATGCAAATTGATTGTTGTGCTATCTCAGAAATGCAATAGTTGACAATGCAATTTAGAACCTAAATGATCTAAAAAGAGTTTAGGTGATTTTATAATCTGTCATTTCATTGAAAGAAGAAGAATAGTTAAGTAGTGTTAACAATTGGGTAATCGAAACAATTGAAATCATATCCCTATCTTCACATCCATTGTTAAACCTTTAATTTCTTATTTGTTGATTTAGCTTGTTGTGTTTTCTGCAATTTAATTTAAAAACCAATTTTTATTGTCACCAAATAGAAATATAAATCCAATTTGGTTAGTACTTGGCTGCAATTCCCTTGGGTTCGACCTCACCTGTGTGAGTACTACTTATATGATACGTGCACTTGCGTGTATTAAAATTAAGCAACAAGTTTTTGGCGCCGTTGCCGGGGAATTGTTTAGTTAATATTACGTTAATTGGATTAAATTCTAATTTGGTTTTCTTTTCACTTTTTGCTAACTTGTTTGTGTCAAATTCTTCTTATCTCATCTCAGGTACCATTGGTTTATGCGACGTCAAGGACCAGCTGCAAGAGTGCCTGTTGATCCTGAGATAGAGAAGACTTGCCGGCAAAACAGAAAAAACAAAAGGTTGGAAAGAGTTGCACACAGGATTGAGCAAGAGGAAGTTATGGCCAACTACGGTAATAATGGCGGTGCCATAGAAGACCCAGCTAATGGTCAGAATCCACCCGACCGTAGCCTGAGGGACTATGTGTTGCCAACAATGACAGGGGTCTAGTCTTGTATAAGACCACCCACCATAGATGCAAACAATTTTGAAATAAAGCCAGCCATACTTCAGATGGTTCAATCCATAGTCCAGTTTGGGGGACTACCCACTATAGACCCAAACATGCATCTCTCTAACTTCATGGAGCTCTGTCAGACATTTAAAATGAACGGAGTTAGTGATGATGCTATCAGACTTAGATTGTTCCTATTTTCTCTGAGGGAGCGAGCTAAGAGTTGGTTGGTATCTTTGCCACCTAACTCAATCAATACATGGAATGATCTAGCACTGAAGTTGCTCTCTAAGTTTTTCCCTCCAGCTAAAGCAGCTAAGTTGAGAAGAGAGATCAATAATTTTTCTCAGTTGGATAATGAGTCTCTTTATGAAGCTTGGGAGAGATTCAAAGAATTGATAAGAAAGTGCCCGCATCATGGAATAGAGAAATGGATGCTAGTCCATAATTTTTATAATGGGTTGTGTGGTACTACTCGCACACTCATTGATGCAGCAGCTGGTGGTGCGTTTATGAGAAAAAGCGCCAATGAGGCGTATGACTTGTTGGAAGAAATGGCCATGAATAATCAGCAGTGGCCAAGTGAAAGAAGTTCTTCAAGGAAAGTGGCCGGTATGTATGAAGTGGATGCAATTTTGAAATTGACCGCTCAAGTTGAGGCCTTGACTAAGCAATTGCAAGGCAATGTGATAACAGCTCCAGTGCAACAGGCCCAAACTTTGTGTGAAATATGTGGGGGCCCTCATGCCTATGAACAGTGTCAGTATGCTGATGTAAACAATATGCCTATGGAGCAGGCTCAGGCTATTGGGAATTTTCCTCGACAGAGCAACAATAACCCTTACTCCAATTCCTTTAATCAAGGGTGGAGGAATCATCCCAACTTCTCTTGGAAGAATGATCAGCAAGGCCAATCTTCAAGCCAACAGCAGTCATTCCAACAACAGCCACAGGGGTTCTTTCAGCCAAGATTTAGACAGCAGCAACAACCCCAACCAACCACTCATCATCAGCAGCAACAAAATTCTGGTGGAAACTATAATGCTCAGTCAGATGTGTTAAACCAATTCATGGCTGAAACTCGGTCTTCTATTAGAAATTTGGAGACCCAAATGGGACAATTGGCTACTCTCATGGCCAATCGTGCCCAAGGTAACTTGCCTAGCACCACTGAAGTCAATCCGAAAGAGAATTGCAAGGCAATCACGTTGAGAAGTGGGAAGAATTATGAGGGACCAAGTGAGAAGCAGCCAGTTGAAGAAGTGGGTCAGGATCAACAGGCACAGGCACCGACACAAGAGGAAAAGAAGCACAGTGAGAAAAAGGCTACTGAGGGCATACCAGTAAAGGAGGCTTCCCCACCAATCAGTATTGAGCATCACATAAAGATTCCCTACCCCCAAAGGCTCCGTAAGAACAACATGGACAAGCAGTTTACTAAATTCCTGGAAGTATTCAAGAAACTACACATCAACATTCCATTTGCGGAGGCCTTAGAGCAAATGCCGAGCTATGTCAAGTTCATGAAAGACATCTTGTCCAAGAAGAGGAAGATGGAGGATTTTGAAACTGTGGCATTGACAGAAGAGCGTAGTGCTATACTGCAAAAGAAGCTCCCTCCTAAACTGAGAGATCCTGGGAGTTTCACAATACCGTGCACTATTGGGAGAATTGAGGGAATAAATGCTCTTTGTGATTTGGGGGCCAGTATCAACCTGATGCCATTGTCAGTTTTCAAGAGATTACAACTTGGTGAAGCCAAGCCCACAACTGTAACTTTGCAACTAGCTGATCGTTCGTTGGCACATCCAAGAGGGGTAATTGAAGATGTCCTGGTCAAAGTAGACAAGTTTATTTTTCCTGCCGATTTCATAGTTCTTGACATGGAAGAGGATAGCAATGTCCCCATTATCCTTGGGAGACCCTTCTTGGCAACAGTCCAAGCACTCATAGATGTTCAAAAAGGCGAGTTGAAGTTGAGAGTGCAAGGGGAAGAAGTTGTGTTCAATGTGCTCAAGGCCATGACCTATCCAAAAGCTAGTGACAACTGCTTTTCGGTTGATGTAATGGGTAATTTAGTGGAAAAGAGAAAACTGATAAATGATCCTCTTGAGTTGAGTTTGGTTGAAGATGCAGTTAGTGATCAAGATGGAAAGGAAGCTATGGAGTATGCAAAATGGCTTAATTCTTATGGGCCATTGAAGAGGAAATACTTTGAAGAGCTTGGGGCAGTACCAAAAAGGTCATTGCCCTCAGTTGAGAAACCCCCAGAGTTAGAACTGAAGGTACTTCCTGACCATCTGAGGTATGAGTTTTTGGGTGAAAACAAGACACTTCTGGTTATAGTTTCAGCTTCACTATCTGATGTGGAGACTGAAAAATTGTTGAGAATTCTGAGAGAGCACATGAAGGCCATTGGGTGGACTTTGGCAAACATCAAGGGGATCAGCCCCTCTACTGTTATGCACCGGATTTTAATGGAGGACGGAGTCAAACCAACCATCGATGCCCAAAGAAGACTCAATCCACCAATGAAGGAAGTTGTGAGAAAAGAAGTGGTGAAGTGGTTAGATGCAGGGGTAGCTTACCCAATTTCTGACAGTGAGTGGGTGAGTCCGGTTCAGGTAGTACCTAAAAAGGGGGGGATGACGGTAGTGAAGAATGAGAAGAACGAGTTAATTCCAACAAGAACTGTTACTGGTTGGAGAATATGCATTGACTACCGCAAGCTAAACATGGCAACAAGGAAAGACCATTTTCCCCTTCCATTCATTGATCAGATGTTAGACAAACTGGCAGGAAAGGAATATTATTGCTTTTTGGATGGTTACTCCGGGTATCATCAAATAGTCATTGCACCAGAGGACCAAGAGAAAACGACATTTACATGTCCTTATGGCACATTCGCTTTCCGACGAATGCCATTTGGGCTATGTAACGCACCAGCAACTTTCCAACGGTGTATGATGGCTATTTTTTCTGACTTGGTTGAGAACTGTATAGAAATTTTCATGGACGATTTCTCAGTGTTTGGCTCATCGTTTGATCATTGTTTAAGGAACTTGGAGCTGGTATTGACTCGATGTGAAGAATCCAATTTGGTGCTTAATTGGGAGAAGTGCCATTTCATGGTTAGAGAGGGGATTGTATTGGGACACAAGATATCACAGGAAGGCATTGAGGTAGACAAAGCCAAGGTGTCTACTATTGAGAATTTGCCCCCTCCAGTTTCGATAAAAGGGGTTCGTAGTTTTCTGGATCATGCCGGTTTCTACAGATGGTTTATAAAGGATTTCTCGAAGATCTCCAAGCCATTGTCTAATTTGCTTGTTAATGGAGTGCCCTTTGAGTTTGGAAAGGAGTGTATGGAGGCTTTTCAAACTCTTAAGGAAAAATTGATTTCGGCACCTATAGTCATTGCACCGAATTGGGAGCTACCGTTCGAGTTGATGTGTGATGCAAGTGATTATGCTGTCGGGGTTGTGTTGGGTCAACGAGTTGACAAGGTTTTTCGCACCATCTACTATGCTAGTAGAACCTTGAATGATGCTCAGTTGAATTATGCTACTACTGAAAAGGAGATGTTGGCCATAGTATTCGCTTGTGATAAGTTTAGGCCATATTTAATCGGGAATAAGGTTATTGTGTACACAGACCATTCGGCGATCAAATACCTTATGACCAAGAAGGATGCCAAGCCAAGACTAATCCGATGGGTCCTTCTCCTCCAGGAGTTTAAATTAGAAATCAGAGACAA
This sequence comes from Humulus lupulus, assembly GCF_963169125.1. Taxonomy (NCBI): domain Eukaryota; kingdom Viridiplantae; phylum Streptophyta; class Magnoliopsida; order Rosales; family Cannabaceae; genus Humulus; species Humulus lupulus. Next base: position 99,893,721 of record NC_084794.1, read on the forward strand.
GAAGGGTACCGAGAACTTAGTAGCAGATCATTTGTCAAGATTGGAGTCAGAAGAGGGTCAGAATATGAAGGAAGTCCAGATAAATGATGAGTTCCCTGATGAGCAGTTGTTTGCTTTAAAAGAAAGTTTGTTGGTTCCATGGTTTGCTGATTATGTCAACTTCCTAGCTGCAAACATCACACCTCCTGACATGACAAGACAACAATTGAAGAAATTCTTTTCGGAGGTAAAACACTATTATTGGGAAGAGCCAATCCTTTATAAGCACTATGCTGATCAGATAATTAGAAGATGTGTGCCTGAAGAGGAGATGTACTCTATCCTGAATCATTGTCATAGTCTGCAGTGTGGAGGTCACTTTGGTGGGACAAGAACTGCTGCAAAGGTTTTACAAAGTGGGTTCTTCTGGCCAACTCTCTTTAAGGATGCTCATGAGTTTTTCAAGGCATGTGACCATTGTCAGAGGACTGGTAATATCTCAAGAAGGAACGAGATGCCTTTGACTGGTATTTTAGAAGTGGAACTGTTTGATGTGTGGGGTATTGACTTCATGGGCCCTTTTCCGTCATCATACAACAATCTGTTTATTTTGCTAGCTGTGGACTACGTTTCTAAGTGGGTGGAAGCGGCTGCAACTCATGCTAATGACGGTAAAACAGTTCTTACTTTTCTCCAAAAGTACATTTTCACCCAGTTTGGTACTCCTAGAGCTATTATTAGTGATGAGGGGAGTCATTTCTGTAACAAGCAATTTGAAGCGTTACTTGCGAAATATGGAGTTAGACATAGAAAAGCATTACCCTATCACCCGCAGAGTAATGGACAAGCTGAGATTTCCAACCGGGAAATTAAGTTAATATTGGAGAAGACAGTACAGAGCTCGAGGAAAGACTGGTCTAAGAAGCTCGATGATGCTTTGTGGGCATACAGAACAGCTTTCAAAACACCTATTGGTATGTCACCATATAGGCTGGTCTTTGGGAAAGCGTGTCATCTTCCAGTGGAACTTGAGCATAGAGCATTTTGGGCCATGAAGACATTGAACATGGACTTGGTAGCAGCTGGTGAGAAGAGGCTTTTGCAATTGAACGAGTTGGAGGAGTTTAGAAATGAAGCCTATGAGAATGCCAAGATTTACAAGGAGAGGACTAAGAAGTGGCATGACCAGAACCTTGTCACGAAGGAATTTCAACCAGGTCAACAGGTATTACTCTTTAATTCAAGATTGAAACTTTTTCCGGGCAAGTTGAAATCGAGATGGTCTGGTCCTTTCACGATATTACAAGTGTTTCCTTATGGTTCCGTTGAAGTACCAAGTGAAAAGACTGGCAAGTTTAAAGTAAATGGTCAGCGATTAAAGCTCTACTTGGGTGGTCAGTTTGATCAAGCCAAGTCCGCCATCCTCTTGGCGCCACAGTAAGGAAGAAACCAGCGTCCGGCTATATGACGTTAACGACAGCGCCATTGGGAGGCATCCCAAATTGTATTTTGTTTTGCATTTTTTTTTATCTTTGGTTTGGAACAATTAGTATTTTTAAGTGTTTTTATTTCGTAGTTTTATTGTATTATGTGTAAAGAGAAAACCGTGAAAAGCGTGAAAATTTGAAATTTTTTGCTGTATTTTAATTAGGGTCGCGGCGCATCTTGTAGAGCCGCGGTGCCTAGGGGTATTAGCGCCGTGGCGAGGCGCTGGACAGAGAGCATGAAAAATTTGGAGTCGAGCTAGCGCCGCGGCTCCTGGGAAAGAAAAATGCACTAGCGCCGCGGCGCTAGTGGGTTGCGCCGCGGCGCCATCACGGGCCACCATTTAAATCCGAAATTTTGCCCCAATTTTTTTTAGACCCAAAAAAATACCCCATCCGCCTCTCTCATCTTCTCCGCCTCTCCTCCGCCCAAATCACCATAAAACCTCCATAACCACCAATATTTCACTCATCTTTCATAATTTCTTCATCCCTTTCCATAAAAATCACTTCCTCCATCATTTTCTTTGTCCCTTTTGACCTATTTTCTTCAAAAATACCCTTTTACCCACTCATTTTAACCCTAATCCGAAAATCCCATTCTCTTCCTCAATATTGCTCATTTCTTCAAGCTTTGGATAACAATGGTGGATTATCCATGGGTTTCTCAATAATGTAAGTGATTTTGCTTCTCATCTTTTCAATTTATTGAGAATCCTTTGGTTATTGGGAAATCTAGTGTTTATTGGGTTTATTATGGATTAAGTGGTGCATTTTGGTTATTTTTGCTATTCTGAAAAATTGGATTGGAGAATTGTGGTTTGTGAAGAATTTTCTGATTTTGGGAAGTGACAAAAACAAGGGGAGGTGCTGCCAAAATTTCTAGTGATTTTACAAGTTGGTATTTTGGGAGTTATTTCACTCTATGGGGCCATTGAAGGGTACTGTGAATGCTTCAGGTGCGTCATCGTCTCGCCCTCCTCGTGTCTCAATAAGGGCGGATTATGACACCTCAAGATTTGTGAGCAAATAGGCTCAAGAGCGGTTTGTGGTGTTGTCAGGGAAACCTATTCTTGAAGAAAGAGGCATGGAATTTAGTCCAGAACCCCTAGAAAACTAGCCATTGTATGAGCCTATTCGATCTGAGATCGCTCGGCGGCAGTGGGACCAATTTGTTGATTGTAATGGCAAGGCAAATCACACGATGACATACGAGTTCCTTGCTAATTGGCCAGAAAAAGAAAATAATGTTGTCATGGTGCGGGGCAAGAAGATACCAGTCACTCTTACAGCATTCAATCAATTGTATGAGGTACCTAACTTTCCCATAGAAGAAGAAGAGTTGCGGGTACTGGGGGCCGATAATATAGACTATGTTGACCTTGCTGAAACATTGGGTTTTCCTGGCGCAAGAATTCATTTGAAGGATGGTGAGCCAAACTGTATGTATCGCTGTGAACTTAATCAAGTGGCTCGTGCTTGGTGCTATTTTGTGAGTGCCCGACTGATTCCCAACAATCATTTGTCTGACATCCCTATTGACCGGCTTAAAGTGACATATGCTATTCTAAAGGGGTACAACCTAAACATTTGGAGGTATGTTCGGGAAAGTATAAATCATATAATTCAGGGCACCACTACTGGCGGATTAGGACATGGCACTTTCATTACTGAACTTTGCGTGGCGTATGGCGCACCTCAATATTTAACTGACATGAAGGTGCCTCCGCAAAAGCCAGTCAGATTGGCCATGGTGAATCGCCTCATTCCACCGCATCCCTATGATGCCCCACAAGTTCAAAGAAGAAGAGGTCGCCGCCGACAAAGGACCGATGATGGTGAGGATGAGCCCGAACTTTTGGGTGGCCCCATGGATCCTGCTATGCAGCACACTCATGCTCAGTTGAATTACCTTATTCAGCAAAACATGCATATGCAAACTTATATGGGGCAGCGGAGTGCTTACGATGCAAACCATATTCAGCAGCTGAATAGTTTGGTATCTCGGTGGTCTTTGGATGAAGAAGATGAAAATTACTTTGCACTACCACCGCGTTTCACTCCTTATGATCAACCACCACCACCCAACCCATTTTGAGGGGTTGTCAGGTAAGTTTCTCTCTTTTTGATTGTCATGCTTACATTGGGGACAATGTGAAATAAAAGTTTGAGGGAGGGGCTTACTTTTCTGTTTTAGTTTAGCTTAGTTAAAATTTTGTTGTTATTTTTTTTTTTTGTGTGTCAAAAGTTAAGCCAATGATACGTATAAATGCCGTTGTTGTCGCTTGTCGAACGGAAACTGTGTCTAACCGTGTGCTTGATTTGATCACTCTTTGGATTAATTTTGGTGCCTTTTGGAAATTTTAGTATATGTTGCAAATGTGAATAAGTGGATTATGCTATACATGTCTTACTTGGGTCTGAGGTATGAATTGATGAAAAAGATAGAACTTGCATTGCTTGCCTTTTGAGACGAAATCCTTGATGACATATGTTTTGGAATATGATTTAGGCAATCTTTTGGAACGTTTGGGCCTTTCAAACTTACCCTTATCATTATTATCCCTAGTTCGCCTATTTGTGCCTTAACTTGTTTGATTGATTGTATAACCACTTCATTAAGCCAAAAATGTACCAATTATTATTTTTCCCTACCCTGTGAGATATGCCATAAGCTTAGAAATAAGTTTGGGGGAACGAATTGTAATTGGGTAATTGGTGTAAGTGGATGAACGATGTAATCTTCTAATTGAGACAAGTGTGAAATGTAAAAGTGCTTGCAACATCACTAAATTTTGATTCCTTATTCTTGTTAAAAAAAAATAATAAATAAAAAATTTGAGTGATGAATAATTAAATAAAGTGATGTTGGAGCATTGTGTATGAGTCCTCAATCGATATGAAGTGGGTGAATCAGGGGATGGTAACTGAATGCAAGGTGGGTTGTTTGATTGGTTTTTGATGTGCTTATGGTATAATGAAGCCTAAATGTCTTTTTATCCACCTTCACCTAAGCCAAAACGTCATGAACCTTTGAAGTCCTTTTGATTCCATAACATGTGTTGTTGACATTAGTGGAGAAAGGTAAGTGTGCAAGCATATTGAATTTTGGCTAGTGGATCGTTGGAATGAGTGAGGCATGTATGGTGTTATCTAGTTATTCATTTGTATTTGCAAGTATAACCTAATTTCCAATTGAGGCATTCAGATTAAATGTTAGAGTTTTTTTTAATTGAAATTCTGGTTGATCAACAGTTGAAGTTTTGTGAGTGATGACGGCGTGGTTTAAATAAGACTGGAGGCTTAACTTGTCATGTTTATTTGTTTTAGTTTAATGTGTCGTTCCCTTACTCGAGGACGAGTAAGAATAAAGTTTGGGGGAGTTTGATAGGCTAATTTTAGCCTATCTTTTTAAGTGTCTTTATCAGTGTCTTTTTAATGGTTCTTGTGTTTTTGGAGCGGAATTATGCTTGTTTTTGCTTGATTTCAGGTTAAGCTTATGTTTTGGGCATTTGGAGTGGATTGTGTAGAAATCAAGCATTTGGAGTGGATTGTGCTGAAATTTCAATTAGGGCCGCGGCGCAAGAATTGGCGCCGCGACGCTCTTGCGTATTAGAGCCGCGGCGAGCCCCTTTCCAGAAACTCAAGATTTAGCCTTTGCCGAGTAGGGCCGCGGCGCTAGCGTCCGTACACCTCAGAATTTTTAAGGGCAATTTCGTCATTTTTTGGAAGATATAGAAGGAGGTCTTCATTCTGAAAAGGGGATCGCGATTTTTTGACAGAGAGAGAGACAAAAGAGAGAAAAGACAAGAGAAGACGGATTTTGGAGCAAGCGTGGGCGATCTCTGACAACTCCCCATCTAGTTTCATCCTCTTTTTCTTTGATTTCCTATGTTATTGTTTATGTTTAGTTTGATTATGGATTTGAATATTGAGATGATGAGCTAAACTCTTATTAGGGATTTGATGGATATTGACTGAGATCATCCCATGGTTAATGCTATTTGATTATTTCTTCTTGCTTGTTTATGAAATTTGTTCATCTTTATGCTTAATGTATGCTTGAGATTGATCACCTTAAGCATGATTCATGATCCTAATGTGAAATCTGAAAAGTGAATATTAGGAATGCTCTAATTGAATGAACATAGGTTTTGATGCGAAACGAAAGTATTCGCATAGCTTATGTGACTTATAGATTATTACTTAATGCAAATTGATTGTTGTGCTATCTCAGAAATGCAATAGTTGACAATGCAATTTAGAACCTAAATGATCTGAAAAGAGTTTAGGTGATTTTATAATCTGTCATTTCATTGAAAGAAGAAGAATAGTTAAGTAGTGTTAACAATTGGGTAATCGAAGCAATTGAAATCATATCCCTATCTTCACATCCATTGTTAAACCCTTAATTTCTTATTTGTTGATTTAGCTTGTTGTGTTTTCTGCAATTTAATTTAAAAACCAATTTTTATTGTCACCAAATAGAAATATAAATCCAATTTGGTTAGTACTTGGCTGCAATTCCCTTGGGTTCGACCTCATTTGTGTGAGTACTACTTATATGATACGTGCACTTGCGTGTATTAAAATTAAGCAACAGTAGTGATAGGTCAATTTTCTAGTGCTGGCTCTCCTTTTACTATATTGATTGACTCTGGTGCTACGCATTCATTTGTTTCTAGTAAGGTGATTGACAGACTGTGTAGACCTAGTGAGTATTATACTGTGGGATTTGGGACTATATTGCCTACAAGAGAACTGGTAGTTTCTAGGAGGTGGATTAGAGCACTGCCAGTGATGGTTGACGGTAGGGAATTGTCAGTAGACTTGATTGAGTTGGGTATGGAGGACTTTGACATGATTTTGGGGATAGATTGGCTGGTTAGATACGGAGCTACTATTGACTATAGGAAGAAGATGGTGACCTTTGATCCGAAGGGCGAGGATCCCTTTGTCTTTGTGGGAGCGGTATATGGACCCCGCGTACCCATGATATCAGTGCTGAGAGCCAAAGATTTATTATAGGGAGGATGTATGGGTTTTATAGCTAGTGTGATGGATACCACTAGGATTTTGCCAGTAGGGCCAGAGGAGACCAGATTGGTTTGTGAGTTCTTGGATGTATTCCCTGAGGATTTATCAGGACTGCTGCCATATAGGGAGATTCAATTTGTTATCGAGTTGGCGCCAGGGACAGAGCCAGTGTCAAGGGCACCATATAGAATGGCACCGGCAAAACTGAAGGAATTGAAGATACAGTTACAGGAGCTTCTGGATTTGGGGTTTATCAGGCCTAGCTACTCGCCATGGGGTGCTCCAGTTTTGTTTGTAAAGAAGAAGGACGGGACTCTGAGAATGTGTATAGACTATAGGGAATTGAACAAGTTGACTATCAAGAATAAGTATCCTCTACCAAGGATTGACGACTTGTTCGATCAGCTGCAGGGAAAGACGGTATTCTCGAAGATTGATCTTCAATCTGGTTATCACCAGCTAAGGATCAAGGACGAGGACATACCGAAGATGGCCTTCTGAACGAGGTATGGGCACTATGATTTTCTGGTCATGTCGTTTGGTTTAACCAACGCTCCAGCAGCCTTCATGGACTTAATGAACAGGGTGTTCAAGGACTTCTTGGATCAGTTTGTTATTGTTTTCATCGACGACATTTTAGTATACTCCATTTCAGAGGCAGAGCACGAGTTTCATCTTCGACGGGTTCTACAGATGTTGAGAGAGCATCAGTTGTACGCCAAGTTAAAGAAGAGAGAATTTTGGCTACCAGAAGTGACATTCCTTGGACATATTGTTGGTGTAGATGGGATTAAGGTTGATCCATCTAAGGTGGGGGCAGTTAGAGATTGGCCGAGGCCAAGGAACGCCTCAAAGGTTTAGAGTTTTCTCGGTTTAGCGGGTTACTACAGATGATTTGTGGAAGGCTTCTCGAAGATAGTAGCACTGATGACAGAATTGACACGGAAGAATTTGAAGTTCGTCTGGTCAAATAGTTTCCAAGAATTGAAGCGGCGACTTATTACTTCACATGTGTTAAGTCTTCCCTCAGAGGAAGGAAAGTTTGTAGTCTATTGTGATGCGTCAAGTTTGGGTTTGGGATGTGTGTTGATGCAGAACGAGAAGCTTATATCTTATGTGTCACGACAGCTGAAGGAGTATGAGCAGCGGTACCCTACCCATGATTTGGAGTTAGCAGCGGTGGTATTCACACTGAAGGTTTGGCGGCATTATTTGTACGAGGAGAAGTGTGAGTATACACTGATCACAAGAGTTTGAAGTACTTCTTCACACAGAAGGACCTGAACATGAGGCAGAGACGTTGGCTGGAATTGGTAAAAGATTATGACTGTGATATTCTTTATCATCCAGGGAAAGCCAACATAGTGGCAGATACATTGAGCCGGTGGGGCCAGGGTCAGTTATATAGTTCCACCCAGATTTCGAGAGAGTTAGTTGATGAGATGGCCAGAGCGGGGATAGAATTGATGGTGGGTCAGTTGGCCAACATTACTCTGTAGTCGACTCTGCTAGAGCGGATTAAGGAAGGTCAGATGGTAGACACTCAATTACAGGAGGTTAGAGAGAATGTCTTAGCAGGAGTAGCTAAGGACTATTCTATCTCTAAGGTTGGTTTGTTACGGTATCAGGGGTGGATTTGTGTCCCAGCTGATGTGGGGATCGGACGAGAGATATTGGATGAATCTCATACTATGTTGTACTCACTTCATCTGGGTACCACGAAGATGTATCAGGATCTACGGACGTTATATTGGTGGCCCAGGATGAAGAAGGATGTGGTGGAGTACGTGGCCACATGTTTAACCTGTCAGCAAGTAGAAGCTGAGCATCAGCTACCAGCAGGGTTGCTTCAGCCTTTGGGTATTCCCGAGTGGAAATGGGAGGATATTACGATGGACTGAGTGGGAGGTTTACCCAGGACTGTAGGGCTTCATGACTCTGTGTGGGTGATAGTGGACGGATACACCAAGTCAGCTCATTTTCTTCCAGTAGAGACGACATATACAGTGGATCAATATGCAGAGTTATATGTGAGGGAGATCGTGTGTCTCTGTAATGACCCACTAATCTAGACTTTTGGACCATTAACGAAACTATACATACAATCCTTAATAGAACTTACAAGTGAAAATACCATAACTTTATTAAGAAACTTGTAAAAATAAGAGTTAAACTTACATAAAATCTCAAGTAGGTTATGGGATCTCATTGTTTTAAAATCAAAACATGACATAATTAAAAAGAGATTTACATAACAAAATGCGGAAAGATACATGTAAAAACCATAAGAAACAAAACTACATCCTCGAATCGAAACGCTCGGCTCTTGAATCCATTCCGCCTCAATACACATTCTCTAAGCTTCCAAGAACCTTCCCCGCCACTAAGACCTATTTTCCTACACATATAAACAAAAAGGAATGAGCCTAATGCCCAGCAAGGAAAATCTAACATATAGCCATATACATAAAAATTCATAGTGCAACATAAAAAAAACATACCATAACACATATATCACATACATACTATAATGGCCATTATTACTTGGGGTCCCATAGACTAAACAAGTCATATGCCCATTAGATTAGTGGGGTCCTACTAGCTAAGCAGGTCATATGCCCATAATCTATTTGGGGCTTGTTAGTCATATGGGTCATATGCCCAAGTCTACAAACATACATATCATAACATAAAAGCCATAAGATAACATATAAAACATATAGCACATAAATCCTATCCTATTTTCCTTACCAAAATTACCGGGATATGAGGACAGAATAGGGACTTTGGAACACTCCTAAAAACCATTTGTGAAAGGGTGAGTCTATTGATATTGAAGAAAAAGGGATGAAAGAGATGAAGGAACTATACATATTAAAACATACTTACCAAAAACCTTGTGCTTAAGAACTTGGATTTCCTAACCAAGAATAGGAATAAGGTTAGAAGGCTGAGTTGAAGACTATGAGAACTTTAAAGAAAATAAAATAATACCAATGAACTAGAGTGTGGAAATACCTTGAACACTTGTAAGACCAATCTAAACCTTGAACCGAAATGCTATAAGACCTTACTTCCCAAGTGTTTGGTAAGCTTATAGTGATCAAGCTTATAATCCCCAACCCAAGTGTTTACACTCTCACAATAACCTAGCAACTTGCAGCCTCTGAACTTAGCTTGATGAATGAATGAAAAATGATTGGTGCTAGGTCATATTTATAGAGTTTTAGGAATAAAAATCTTCTTTTTGGCTTTGAATAAAAAAAATAAATTTAATTGAAAATATTTGAATATCCTTCAGCCAAAGGCTTAGGAATTTTTCAAATTTTTCAGAGAGATTTAAGGATTCAAAGCTTGATTTTAAAATAATAAAAACAAATAGAATCCTAACTTCTAACTCCCTAAATCTCGTAACTCTAAACTCCCCTTCAGTAAAATCAACATATCTAGAGTTGTAGAACTCCGATTTGGACTCTCTTTATACCGTTAGAAAGCTCATTAAATTATCTACAACTTTTAAGAAATACTATTTTTCGAAATTCCTAATATAACTGGGTCAAAAACAGGTCGGAAGTTACAGTACCCTAAAGTTACGAAAAATCTATTTAATTATCTAAATATCAACCTAATCCACAAATAAATAAAATTGTGATAAATGTCATGCTCCTATCAGATTTTGGTGAAGACTAAGTCTTATATTTCTCTTATTTTATCATTAAAATAATAATTTCTTAATAATCATACATATGATAAGTGTTACTATCTTATTGGGTCTATCTAAACCTTATAATATAATAAATATCACCATCAATATCAATCATATTAATCAAACCTTAGGTTAAAATTAATATTCTTAAACTATAGGTTAAACTTAGAAAATCTACAAGTGTTACTATGAGTGTCCAATTAAATCCCCGTCTGAACCAAAATCCACAGTTATAAACATACTACAACTAATACTAGCTATTACTACTACTACTACTATCTAACTAGCTAAGTAAATTCTGGGACTCTACAGTCTCCACGGGGTTCCTAAGTCTAGTGTCAGACCGGGATACTATCTTTACCTCCAAGTTTTGGGGTAGATTGCAGAAAGCTATGGGGACTCAGTTTAAGTTTAGCACGACCTTTCATCCTCAGATTGATGGACAGTCTGAGAGGACGATCCAGGTGTTGGAGGATATGCTTAAGGCATATGTGATTGATTTTGAGGGATCGTGGAGTAAGTATCTCCCGTTGATTGAGTTTTCATACAACAACAGTTACCAATCAAAGATTGGAGTGGCTCCCTATGAGATGTTATATGGGAGGAGATGTAGATCACTCATTCATTGGGATGAGATGGGAGAGAGGAAGTATTTGGGGCCGAACATGGTTCAAAAGATAAATGAAGCTATTGAGAAGATCCGAGCTTGAATGCTCGCCTCACAAAGCAGACAAAAAAGCTACGCTGATCCTAAGCGTAGAGACGTGGAGTTCCAGGTTGGGGACCACGTGTTTCTGCAAGTTTCACCATTGCGAGGGGTGAGGAGATTTGAGAAAAAGGGCAAGTTGAGCCCTAGATTCATTGGACCTTTTGAGATCCTGGAAAGGATCGGACAGGTGGCTTACAGGTTAGCTTTGCCACCGTCGTTTTCGAGAGTTCATGATGTATTCCATGTTTCTATGCTCCAGAAGTACGTCTCAGATAAAACACATGTGTTGAAGTATGAAGACCTGGAATTGTAGACAGATTTGTCTTATGAGGAACGACCAGTTCAGATTTTAGATCGGAAGGATAAAGTCCTACGGAATAAGATGATTCCTCTGGTTAAGGTATTATGGAGGAATAGTAGGGTCGAGGAGGCGACCTGGGAGCTTGAGTCACCGATGCGGGATCAGTATCCCGAATTATTCAGGTAAATTTCGAGGATGAAATTCTCAGTAGGAGGGGATAGTTGTAACGATCCAAAATTACTAATAAGACTTAAGGGCCTTGATTAGTGTGTCGGGAGGGCATAATTGGTTTATGTGTGATTTAAATGATTAAATGCATGATTATGTGATAAGCATGCTTATATGATTATATGGATATATGAGATGCATGACTATGAGTATTAGTATGCATGTAGGCCCTGCTTAGCTTATAAGAGCATATTTGTAATTTTGGCCCGTTGAGGGCATGAACATGATTATCTGTGATAAATTGTTGAGACCACATTATTGTGTGGATATATTTGCAACTTGTGACTCGAGGCGATCCTAGTGAGTGGTTTAGCGAAAAAGTCACGGTGGGGATTTATACCTAGCTCGGGGGAGCCTGGGGGTATTTTTGGGAATTCGGGAAATATATTGGAGACTATTTGACATTGAGGGAAATAATTGGTGATTAGCTAGGTGTCGGGGTTTAAGCGGTAATTATTTGGGACACTTGAGGAATTAGCAGGAATTATGAGCAAATGACCAAAATGCCCTTATAATGTTTAAAGGCCTAGGTTTAAATGGGAGGGAAAAATGGTCATTTGATGGTTAAAAGGGGATAAGGGTCATTTCTATTTTTAGCCTTAGTGGAAGTTGTAAAAAATAGTAGAAGCAGAAGGAAGGAAAGAAAGAAGAAAAATAAGGACTCTTTCTCTCTCTCGGTTTCCTCTCCCTTCACCATTTCTTGAGGATTTCTAAAGTTGTAACTCAGTGGAGGCTTAGGCTAGAGCTGGGACCTTGGTTCTTGAGGTAATCAAGAGGGTTAGCTGAAGTTAATTTCCAAATAAAGGTAAGGTTTAAAGCTATGTTGAGATTTCTGAGTTTTGATGAGTTTGAGTTCTGAATTTGGATTTTTAAATGGAAGTTGAGGGGTTTGAGCTTGAAGAATTGAGGAGATAAAGGCTTGAAGGATACTAAGGGCAACCTAAGGTCGAATTCCCCATTAAAGGTAAGAATTTCTGAGCTTGATCATCTGAGTTGCTGGGTTGATTCTGGTTTTCTGATGAGTTCTTGAGTTTTGAGTTCAATTCTTGTTTTCTTTGTTTGATGGTGCATGTGGTTAAGTTTTATGTTGTTGGGATATGTGGGATGAGATGTAGAGGATGGTAGGCTCAATTTGGTGTATGGTTGAGGTTTGGAGGGGTTTTAGGGAGTTTTGGCTCGAGTAAATTCGAAGGAGAAAACCAGAGGTTGAAGATTGATGTTTGAAGCGTTGTAGCGCTAGCCTTGGAGCGCTATGCTGGCTTCGTGGGGGGTTTTTGTCTCTACTTGTAGCGCAGCGCTACCCTGCCTCCAGAAATAGATTTTTGGGTATTTTCTTAGGCTTTTTGCCCGAGGGCTCGGGGTTTGATTCCACCACCCCGTTTGGTGGAATTAAGGCTTCCCGAGGGCTCGGGATTGGTCCCGAGGTTAGGTTACAAAATTGAAGTTTAGTTATGATTCTAATTTATGGCTATGACTAGGTGTACGCTAGGGCTCAGACGGGATTGTGCTTGAAGGTCGATTTCACTAATCAAAGCTATCGGAATCAAAGGTAAGAAACTGCACCCGGTTATGTGTTTGTGTTGGGACTAAGAGTTCCCTATATTTATATGTGATGTCATGAGATGGTATTATGCCATGGGGACATGTGATAAATGGCCTAAGAGTGCCGGAATCAATATTTGCGCACAGGACACGGCCCGGCCATTGGTAGCTAAGGTTAAGTACATTCACTGAGCTCGGCCTAAGCGAGCCGGAGTTAGTGGGATAATCAGAGAGTGCGGCCTAAGTGCGCCGACCCTAGGTTTTGGTGTGATGTGTTTATTGTTGTTTAAACTGATGATTTTGACAAGGTGGTTATCTGAATAACTATTTATTTTCTTGTATATTAATACCACTGCTTATGTGAGCAATGTGACCTGTTGTATATCTGATTGATGATTATGAAATATGTGACTGTTGTTTATCGTTTATACTCTGTAATATGGCTTTCTTGCTGGGCCTCGGCTCACGGGTGCTACGTGGTGCAGGTAAAGGCAAGGGCAAGGTGTACCAGTCCTGAGTTGGAGAGCTTTGAGGCTAAATGTACAAATTCAGCTGATCGGCTGCCACGGCCAAGGAGTAGTACAGGACAGGAGAAGCCTAAATGTATGTTTTGCCTTAGAATGGCCAATATTCGTTTACAACCTGGAATTTTTTGTAAATTGTCTTTTAAACTCTATTTCTTTGGGATCTCATGTAAAAAATGTTTAATTAAATGAAATGTATCTTTTATGACCAAAACCTTTTAACCCTAGTTCAATTATGGTTTCAGTAACACGTTTCTAAATAAATGACTTGATTTGCGAATCTTGCACCTTTATAAACACACAGTGTAACGGTTTTGGCTACCCAGGGCGTTACATTGATACCATTTTAGGTATTAAATTTAGAAGGAATGCCAATGGGTATGCCTTAGGTCAAGCTCATTATGTTGAGAAAATGCTTGACAAGTTTGGTCATCTTGATATTTAAGAGGCGAACACACCCTTCGATCCAAGCCAAAAGATTGAAAAGAATCAAGGGAGAGCGGTGGCTCAACTAGAGTATACAAGTGCAATTGGGAGTTTAATGTATGTCGCTGAATGTACTATAGCGAATATTGCATTTGCGGTTAGTAAACTAAGTAGGTTTACTAGCAACCCAAGTATCTTACATTGGAAGGTCGCTGGAAGAGTATTTGGATACCTTAAAAGGACCAAAGAGTTATGCCTCCAATATTCTAAATTTCCTAAGGTACTTGAGGGATATACCGATGCAAGTTGGATATCCCGTGTAGGAGATAATCTCTCCACAATTGGTTGGGTGTTCACCCTTAGTGGGGGTGCGATTTCTTGGGGCTCTAAGAAACAAACATGTATATGTCACTCAACCATGGAGTCCGAGTTTGTAGCTCTAGCAGAAACCAGCAAAGAGGCGAAGTGGCTAAGAGATCTCATGTTGGAGATATCAAAAACTGTGGTTGATGTATCGACGATTTTGAAACATTGTGATAATCAAGCCACTTTGATTAGAGCTTACAACAAAATTTATAATGGGAAGTCTAGACATATAATTCTAAGACATGACTATGTGAGGGAATTGATTGATAAGAGTATCATATCAATTTCATGTGAGAACTTAGCGATACGTTTACCAAACCTCGTGGGAGAGATTTGGTTAGTTCTAAAAATAAATGGATTGGACTAAAACTCCTTGAAAAATAGATTCCCCAATGATAGCAACCCAACTCACAACTTGTTTACATCGAGCATAGAGTTCAATGGGTAAGAAGAAGTCATTCGATAAAGAAATAGTTTCAACATTAACAACTTAAAGGTCCCATCAAAGGTGAGTTAATGTTGGTTTCTACCGAAGTAAGGGTTAAGCCTAGGGCTTTTAATGAAATTTAGTTGAAGAGCAACAAGCATCTCTAAAGGTAGCAAAGATGCTGTAAGAATTTCACCTATGTGAACCTAGAGGTGGGTCGCCTCTCAAAAGAATAGGAGTTTTCTCTCCGAATGGTTCATGAATGGATCAATCACAAGGCCATTAATAGTGCTAAGCGCGAACAGTGAGAAATACATAAGTAATCATATGGACGTATGTGAGACATTACCGGTTTTTATCACTAGCAATGTTGGATTCAATCTTTTAAAAATACCTTAGCATTTCGATTTAAGCTTTGTAGTGTTTTCACTAAGGTAAAGTTCAAACCCAAAATGTACTTTACTTTATGTACTAATTTTTGGCTAGAGAAGTGAGGATGTATTTAACCAAGTGGGAGTGTTGAGATTGGTTAAATACATAGTGGAATTGTTTAGGCACGAAGATGTGCTAAAACAATAACGATTTCACAAAAGTCAGCATGTGAAAGTTGACTTTTGGTATAGGCATTTATAAATTATCTTTTTGGGTCCAAAATGTTTATTTGGAGTATATAAGTGTACCCAAGAAGTTTGGGAGCATTTGGGGATATTTTGAGACATATTTTGGAGTGCAAATTCAGGGGCATCGGAGATGCATCGCCCCTGGGAGGCGACGCATCACTTGGCCCATGAAAACCTAAACGAGATAGACCAGGCGATGTATCGCCCGGTGTTAGGCAATACATCGCCTAGTAGGCGATACATCACTTGGGTCGTTATTGCATGTCCGTACGGTTACGTAATTTAGCTCCAAAACTTAAATTTAAATGATTTAATCTCATTGGTTGAGTCTAATGAGGATCCTTACTATTTAAGGAGTTCATATGAGTTAATTGGTGACTTTATCACTCATCCTCTCTCTCTCTGTCTCTCTCTAAAAGAAGAACTCTCTCTCTCTCTCTCTCTAGCTCCAAGATTACTAGTTTTCTTCAAGATCTTCATCAAGAAAGCTTAGCTTGTATAAAGGATCAAGGCTTGTGTATGTAAATCTCATTCCATTGTTGTAGCTTCAAGAATTTCCATAGAGAAGGCTGGGAATAGAGATTTTTTTACAACAAATCTATATTTGTGTCAAGACTTGTAACTTTTGTGTTTCACATAAAATCATAGCTGTTAGAGAATATATATTATTGCTCAATGGAATTATGGAAAAACCAAATACAACTCTATGCAAAAATACAATGGACAAGATAATTGATTAAATAAATATTACAACTCAATTGCTCAAAATACAAGTAACTAGAAAGATGTAGGAGAAGAAGATTACAAACTCAAAACAATAATAATACAAGTACATAAGAAGAACAAAAGAATGAAAACACAAACTAACTTTCACACAACCAAAGTGTAGAGTAGTGGGGATCACCAACTTGAACAAGGTTCAAGACCTTTGTCCAAAAGCTTATTTCCCCCTATTCTCTAAGCACTAAGGGATCTCTCTAGGAAATAGCTCTCTGGAATTATCAAGCCTTTTGGTGTATTTTCCAGCCAAGTGCTTTGTGGATGGAAAATGGTGTTGTCTTACAAGTGAGCATTAGGCTCCTATTTATAGAGTTTGAGATACCCCTTTGAATTTCAAATTCCACCAACCCTCATGGATGTTACCAATGTTTAATTGGATGTTTATGGAATTAAAATGGAGATTTGGGAGTTATTTGGGATGTTAGAACCGTTCAATTTGGAAAAAACTGAAAATTCACATAGGTTGTCAGCCTCACTGGCCGCGGCCACGACTTTTCAGTGGCCGCGGCCACTAGCTTCTGTCCCCCAGGCCGCGGCCACAGGCCATTTTCAGCACAAAAAAGTCATTTTTCCAAAACATCCCAAATCCTTTCCCACATGATTTTGTAACCTCCAAACACCTATTGGGAGTTAAAAACATGTCTCCAACAGTCATATATCATCATGACTTTATGAAATCCAATCTCAAATGTGTAACATATAATATACACATTTTTGGGTAATATTTGGGAGTTACAAATTTGTAATTGATTTTGTAACTCCAAAATATGTCACATTTGGGCACACACATTAGTCCAATTTTGTGACTCTCAATAATATGTTACAAGGTGTGACAAATCACATTTTGTCACATTATTTAATCTAATATTATATTATATGAAATAATATAACATTCCCCCACTAGATTAAATAA
The DNA here is from genome assembly GCF_963169125.1 of Humulus lupulus. NCBI lineage: Eukaryota > Viridiplantae > Streptophyta > Magnoliopsida > Rosales > Cannabaceae > Humulus > Humulus lupulus. Next base: position 99,910,763 of record NC_084794.1, read on the forward strand.
TCACTTTTTGTAATACTTATTTAATCAATCAAACATTATATTAAAATATAATATTCCCCCACTTGATTAAATAATCACTCTCTATAGAAACTTTTGCATTGGTGCATAAAGTAAAATGTCTTTCGATTTGAATTTTACCTTAGTGTAATTATCACAAAGTTTGTTGAAATTTTGGTTGCCGAAGCATTGAACCACTATCCCTTGATAACAAACCGGTGATAACACACACACCTTTGCTGTGTTCACTTGAGACCTCAATGTCTCGCTTTTGCACCGTTAATGTCCATGTGCACATTCCATTCATAGACTTTTCTTGAGAATGACTCTCAATTCTCATGAAAGGCGGCACCACCCCTAGGTCTATATAGGTAGAACGCTTACAGTATTTTGTTACCCTAAAATACTTGTCTTTTCAAGACTGAGTTCTATTAAAAAACCTTTCGGTTTTAACCCTCATTTTGGTAACACACTAGTACTCATATCTCAGATGGGACAAAATTTGAGTACTACTATCTATTCACTTGATTGACTTGTTATTACCTATTGAACCTAATACTAGTTTGGTTACTAGTATTAAGATAGGTTACCATCAACCGTGAATCTCTTCAGGGAGTCTAAGTCCCATCTCTTGAGATGTAAAATTGATTCCATTTGAATCATTTCTTTTCTCATGTATGCATACTTAGACACTCTCATTATTTTATTCAAACTTTGTTGCTAGCCATAGTTTGATTAAAATAGTTACCCCTTTAAAATAGTGATTTTGACCATAGTCAACACCCTCACTATTTTATAGTTTAATATCCAAGATAAACATTTGAATATTAATTCTAGAAATCTCTTTGTTTCTAAAATTCTCCTTTATGTTTTAAATTGATTCATTCTTGAATCAAAATATTACAAACAGTAACTTTAGACACCAAGCATGTCTAGATTTATCCATTCTATACACATATAGCCAATGTGATTTAAAATGTAGAATTCCAAATCACCTATTTGATAGGATGACCAAATTAATCAATTGATTAACAACAAAATAAATTGATTAACTTTGGAGCATCACCCCCACATTTCTCACATAGTGATAATAAAATATCACTTTAAAATAGAAATCTCTTCATTTCTAATAAGTCATTTATCCTCCAAGATAAATCTAGACCTATGATTCTCAAAGTTCATCATGAGTCCTTAAGCTTCATGATAAACACTCAATAGATCAAGATAAAAAACCTCAATGTTTATCTTGATTCATTTACTTGCTAAAGCAAGGCACACTTATTTGAAAGTAACTTTCACTTGGTTGCTTTCTTTTATATATTTCACAAAATAAAATGTGAACACAAATGTAATGTGAGAATTTCTCAAACAAATAATCACAAATTTTCAATTTTAGTTGTCTAAATAATCTCAAAATCACTTAAACAACTTTTGTGTACTTCTTAAGAGTCTCTTTGAGATTCTTTTGAAAACGCCAATTTTACATCCATTGATTTTCTCATCAAAATCAATTTGAAGATGTCAATTCTTGAAACACTTTAAATCAAAGAAAATAAACCCTCATTGATTTATTTAAACACTTTGATTTCTTATGTTTTTGTTTAAAATTATTTCCTCATTGAGATTAATTTAAACATATCACCATCTTTAACCAAAATGAATAAAGTTCTCTTTTATTCACCATTGGTGTAAAGATTCAAAATTGCTTCTCCAATTTTGAAATGTCTCATTGAATATTTAAGAATTATTGTCACTAAATTATTCTCAAATATATTTCATTTGATCGCACTCTAGACTATAAGTCTATTGAGTCAACATGTCATCCCACAATTTTTTAATCCACCTTGATCAATTTTTCTTGCAATGGCAAGACACAACCATTAAAAGATGTAACCCCCTTAGGTTCATCTTTTCTTATCTCATAAAAATGAGATGGTCAACACTTAAATGGGAAATTTCATTTCTCAAATAATTCATTTTATTTACCAAATTACATACTAACAATAATATAGGATAAAACCTATTAACATCTCACAAATGTTTGCATGATTATGATTTCACATAGTTGTCAATATACATGACTAATATCATACTAATATGGCTCTTTATTAATATGAGAACATGAATTACAAAGATCATATAGTTGTTATTCTAATAATTTCTCATTAACACAATTATATGACATGCTAGCATATTACCCAATAATCTACTAGATTATTTACATATTAATCACATATCATAAAACTCAAGATGTTGAATTATCTTCTAATCTAACCACTATATTTGAAAAACAAAAGAGATTAGAAAACAATGAACCTCATTTATAAAATTTTCTTCTTCTCATATCTATCACTATATGAAAGCTACTAGATCTTCTAAGAAAACCAAAGAAGAACATTACCTTATCTTACCATCTTTTCAAGGTTGAATCCTCACAAGATCTCTATGGCTTCTCCTTCCATTGAAAAGGAACATAAGCTTTTGATTGTTAGAGAATATATATTATTGCTCAATGGAATTATGGAAAAACCAAATACAACTCTATGCAAAAATACAATGGACAAGATAATTGATTAAATAAATATTACAACTTAATTGCTCAAAATACAAGTAACTAGAAAGATGTAGGAGAAGAAGATTACAAACTCAAAACAACAATAATAATACAAGTAAATAAGAAGAACAAAAGAATGAAAACACAAACTAACTCTCACACAACCAAAGTGTAGAGTAGTGGGGATCACCAACTTAAACAAGGTTCAAGACCTTTGTCCAAAAGCTTATTTCCCCCTATTCTCTAAGCACTAAGGGATCTCTCTAGGAAATAGCTCTCTGGAATTATCAAGCCTTTTGGTGTATTTTCCAGCCAAGTGCTTTGTGGATGGAAAATGGTGTTGTCTTACAAGTGAGCATTAGGCTCCTATTTATAGAGTTTGAGATACCCCTTTGAATTTCAAATTCCACCAACCCTCATGGCTGTTACCAATGTTTAATTGGATGTTTATGGAATTAAAATGGAGATTTGGGAGTTATTTGGGATGTTAGAACCGTTCAATTTGGAAAAAACTGAAAATTCACATAGGTTGTCAGCCTCACTGGCCGCGGCCACTAGCTTCTGTCCCCTAGGCCGCGGCCACTGAAAGTCAGTGACCGCGGCCACAGGCCATTTTCAGCACAAAAAAGTCATTTTTCCAAAACGTCCCAAATCCTTTCCCACATGATTTTGTAACCTCCAAACACCTATTGGGAGTTAAAAACATGTCTCCAACAGTCATATATCATCATGACTTTATGAAATCCAATCTCAAATGTGTAACATATAATATACACATTATTGGGTAATATTTGGGAGTTACAAATTTGTAACTGATTTTGTAACTCCAAAATATGTCACATTTGGGCACACACATTAGTCCAATTTTGTGACTCTCAATAATATGTTACAAGGTGTGACAAATCACATTTGTGTGACAAATCACATTTTGTCACATTATTTAATCTAATATTATATTATATGAAATAATATAACAATAGCTTTATGTTCTAAGGGTTGTTCTTCAATAAAGATCTACTCTAAACTTTGATCTCATTGTGTTTATGTAAATTGTGTTTTACTATCATTAAAGGTTGATTACTTGTATATTTTGTCTTGAGTTGTATTACAAAACTTGGGTTATTTATAGCCTAACCCCAACAATCACTCTGACCATCATCTCCATTATCAATTTCTGTGTCACTACCACTATGGGCTTCAAAAACATCATCATGTAATTCTGAATCAGCCTTGACTCATTTACTATAAAATCAAAAGAATGGACTGACGCAGTTCACCCCATTTTACAAACATATTGTAAAAGTAGTCATCTAGGTTGAGTCATCCTGCTGGATTCATAACAACACCTGCCACCGCCCTCATATCATCATATAGTTCTTCAATTTAGAAACTATGCAAAACCTTTGGTGGTTCAGATTCTAGGATATGGGGAATTGTTGTGTCATCTTGCTTCTACTCCACAACAAACACCTTTTTCTAGAAACACTAGATATATCTGAACATCCTTATAATTGTGCTTCCCCGTGTCATCAAAACATCAAACACCTCTTTGGCCTATCACCATTGGGCCACTATTCAAGTGATTTCCATGAGGCTTGAACATAAAAGCAAAAGGGGGTTTTTGACCTAACTTTTTGTTCATATCTTCTAAGGAATGCAAGTTGAAGTAGTCAGACTCATAGTTGTCAAAATATCTCACACTTCCTTCTTCGTATCTCATGTTTCCAAAGGGTGTAAATGTTGAGATTGGTTATATATAAAGGTTAAGTAGTAATACACAACTGTTGTTCACTTAAGTTGAAGTGAAAATATGAGTTTTTGTTGCATGCATTAATAATTGAATTTTATGAGTACAAAGTGATACAATGAGGTATCTAAGGTTACCCTAAAATTTTGGAATCATTTGGAAATAATTGAGGGTGATTTTGGGCAACCTAGGCAGTGGAGAGGCGACATGTCACAACCTAGGTGGTGACATGTCGCCACAAAGCTTAAAACCAAAACCAAAACCAAAACCAAGACAAAGGACAGGCGACATCTAACTCTCATATATCATAAGTTTTCTCCAAGAAAGTGTTTATCTTGAGCATTTCAAAGTCTTGTTCAATCCCAATTCTCTTTCCTCTTAATAAAAGCCTCAAGCATCAATGGTGGGCTAAAAAATAGAGAATTTGGACAGCAATACTTCTCATGTATGAGTCTTATGGTGTTTTCCCCCCAACATTGAAGTTACAAGTGGTGTTTTTCTTCTCGTCATAGATTGGATTTCATTTTACGATTCGCACTTGTTTTCTTCCTGAATTTTTTGGATATCTACATTGTAAATTTCATTCTGGATCTATCTAGATAGGTAAAGTTCACTCTCCCCAACAGTAAACCACCCACCCCCATGATATAGGTTCATAATGAATAAGTCAACCTTATCCCCTGTAACATGAAATCAAAAAATTGGAAATCAATTTCAATAATAAGGATCACTCATTAGCATCTAAACTTTTGTTAGTAAGGCCCAAGAGGTAGGCCCAATTGAGTTGGACTCTACTGCAATCCAGGAGCAAGTAAAGGGATGGGGAAAGGACTCAGTTCAGCCAACTGAAGAAGCACCAATGAGGGAAGATGAGAACTGTGATATTCGAGCTGAAGGAGAAGGAATTAGAAGAGAAACAGAGGAAGAGAAAGCACGTAGCAAGAGAGAGTGCGTGAAGCCACGATGGTTGAGAGACTACATGGTGATATTGGGACGTTGAGGGAGTGAGAGAATGTAACCAATTCTGTTAGAACTTGTCTGAATTGCTACTGTGTATAAATATTTTCTTTGTAATATTTTGGAAGGATGTTGAATGAAATTGCAAGAGTGCACTGGGAGATTTGCTCTATCTCGAAGAGATCCTTTAGCCTAACATTGGTGCTTTCATCGATCCTTCTTCATCATCATGAAGAACGAAGAAATTACCGCCATGTTGCAGTCGTTGGACCTCAAATTCCAGCAGTATTTCGATGCTCAGTTGGAGAATTTCAAATCCCTTCTAGAGCAGCATGTTGCCAAGACGGATGAACGTTTTTCCCAACTACCACGATCACCGTCGCTGATTACTGCAGGAGACACAAGTGTTGCCAAAGATACAAGCAAGTCGATGGGTAAGCGTTCGAAGTTTGAACCTACTGTTCGTGACCTTAATTCCATTCTCAAAACACTTCGAGTTAAGGTGCCGCGATTTGATGGAGCTAATGTCGAAGATTGGATCTATAAGATCAATAAATTTTTTGACCTTCATCAGGTTGACCATACAATGCGATTGTCTGTGGTTGCTTTTCATCTGGATGGAGCTCCTTCCACTTGGTTTCAATGGATGGAAAAAGGGGGCGCATTCTCGGATTGGGAATCGTTTCTTTAGGCGTTGCAGACCCATTTTGGCACTTCAATATATGATGACCCACTAGGACGTATCTCAAAGCTCACTCAGACAGGGAGGGTGTCAGATTATCGAACGGAATTTGAGTCATTGATGTCACGAATTTCAGGGGTAGATCAATCGATGCTTCTGAATTTTTTTGTTTGGGGCCTTAAACTGGAAATCCGAAGGGAACTCTTGATGTTGAAACCAATTGATCTAGCTGATGCAATGGCGAAGGCCCAATTGTTCGAAGACCACCATGATGATCTTAGCAGCCGCAATTGATTCGAGGTTGGACGACCCATTTGGTCTTCTCGCTCGACCAATGTTACACCAGCAACCAACACATTTTCCCAACCAATGCACAAGAAAACTACATCCCCAGCAGCAGCTACAAGCAAGTCTTCACTTCTAGGTACTCAATCCCTACTAATTAAGCGTTTATCTCCAGTTGAACTGAAGGATAGGAGGGATAAAGGTCTTTGTTTCACTTGCGATGAAAAGTTCAACTATGGACATAAGTGTAAGAATCGGATGCTCATCTTGTGTGGTTATGAGGAAGAGGACTGTGACTCTTTCCACGAGACAGAGTTTCAAGCGACAGACGACACTACTGAGGATGACGTGAGCCTCAATTCACTATCCAACTCCATGAACCCGGGGATTTTCTGGATTATGGCAAAGCATGGTACTGAAAATTTGGAGGTTTTGATTGATACGGGTAGCAACAACAATTTTATTCAGGAGTCCCTAGCTGACCACTTGCAGCTTTCTTGGGAAGAAACCAAACGTTTCAAGGTATATATGGGGAATGGTAATTTTCTACTGTGTTCAAAAATTTGCAAGGGAGTTGAGCTAGTTCTACAGGGTCATCGATTCATTGTTGATCTGTATGTACTCCCTATTTGTGGTTTGGATGTGGTTCTTGGAATACAATGGCTACAAACTTTGGGCCCTTGCATTCATGACCATAAAGTGTTGACTATGGAATTTTCTTGGAACGGAAGTGTGTTGACCATGTTTTTGGCCAACGACGTGTAGACGTCAAAAAGACAAAAACCTTCAAGAGAAATAAACGACACAAACAATTTTTATAGTGGTTCAGCCCCAAGGTGTTGGTAATCGCCTAATCCACTTAGAGTTATGATTATAAATCTACACTCAAGATCAGATGAACCTGAGTCAACTGAGTTTCTTCAGTGCAGATTACAAGAATACAAGAGTTCTCTCAAGATACAAGTACTCTCTCTCCAGAAAATTAGAATTTGAATCCTTTTATGATGCTATGAGCCTTGTATTTGTAGGCCCAGGATCGTACAGATGATGTCCCCCATAATCGGGATATTTTTTTATTCTCACTATATTTAATTCACAATAATATTCAAAATATAACGATACACTATATTTATGGGATAAACCGAGAGATTCCCGCGCAAGCCAAGACTGATTCTTGTTGAAGCCATTTCTGGGATCTTTTGCGTAGCCCTGCTCTGTCTAGTCGATCCATATCACATTCAGTCTGGTCGGCCAAACCTTCACTAGTCGGCAAAAAACTTTACTGGGCAGACATGCACCTGACTGGGCAGACATGGTCATTACTGGTCGGACATGGTCATGACTGGTCGGCCAAGGTCATGCCTGGGCAGACAAACATGTGACTGTTCGGACAAGGTCATGACTGGTCGGTCATGACACTTGACTGGCCAGTCAAAATTCTTCACTAGTCTACCGGGTCACTCCTAAGCCAGATCACCCCACCATTCTTTGCCATTTGTCATTTCTATTGCCACGTCATCGTTTTCAAATTTTGGGATAACAAAGTGCAGTAAAGCTAGCTAGATCCACTGATGTATCTACTTGCCAGCTGTCGTATACACAGTTTAATGCTCTCTTGAGAGAGGGAGAGGTTAGGGGACTGTTTCGGTTGACTGCTATCACTGAAGAACAAGGTAATCGAGGGGACGAGTTGACTACTTTGGAGACTACATTCCCTCCACAGGGCAAGGGAATTCTGACTCAGTAAGCTGATGTATTTGATGAACCCAAGCGGCTGCCTCCCTATAGAGTCGTGGACCACATAATTTTTTTGCAACCAGGATCGACACTAGTGAATGTTAGACCCTACCGGTACCCATATTTCCATAAAGATGTAATAGAAAAGCTTGTAAAAGAAATGATGGAGATGGGGTTCATTCGATCGAGTACCAACCCATATTCATCGCCCGTTTTGTTAGTAAAGAAGAAGGACGGGTCTTGGCATTTCTGTGTCAATTATAGAGCTCTAAATGGCATCACAGTCAAGGATAGATTTCCGATTCCCACCATTGAGGAGCTTTTGAATGAACTAGGCAACGCTAAAGTATTTTCGAAGTTGGATCTTAGGGCCGACTATCACCAAATTCGTATGGATTGTCGGGACATTCATAAGACGACATTCCGTACTCATGAGGGGCATTATGAATTTGCGGTAATGCCATTCGGGCTTACTAATGCTCCCTCAACATTTCAGGCTGCAATGACTCAAGTCTTTCGTCCATTTTTGCGACATTTCATTATTGTGTTTTTTTATGACATTTTATATACAGCAGCAGCGAAGTTGAACATGTTGGTCACCTCCGACTGATTCTCCAACTACTTAGAGACCATAGTTTCTATGCAAAAGCGAGTAAGTGCCAGTTCTTTCAGCGAACGATAGAATTTTTGGGGCATTTGGTGTCTTCGGAAGGGGTACAAGCGGATCCTTCAAAAATTACAGCCATGGTAGATTGGCCAACACTTACCTCGCTGAAACAGTTACGAGGTTTCCTTGGTCTCACAGGGTATTATCGACGATTCGTGGTCCATTATGCCACCATTGCCGCACCACTCACGGAGCTATTGAAACGAGACAATTTCAATTGGTCTAAGGACGCAGCTGCTGCATTTGAGAAACTAAAAACTGCCATGACACACACACCAGTTCTTAGACTGCCAGATTTTTCAAAGGAGTTTATTATTGAGACAGATGCTTCTAATGTTGGCATAGGAGGGGTATTGATGCAAGAGGGACATCCTTTGGCTTATTTCAGCAAGAAGCTTGGTCCCAGATTTGTTGGGGCTTCGGCATATATCCGAGAACGGAGAGCCATTGTAGAGGTTGTCTCTAAGTGGCGCCAATATTTTCTTGGACGACATTTCATCATTCGAATAGACCATAAAAGCCTTCGTGAGCTGTTAACACAAGTTATTCAAACTCCGGAACAACGACACTTCATTCGAAAACTTCTGGGATTCCAATTCTCCATCGAGTATAAGGCAGATAAACAAAATTCTGCTGCTGATGCACTATCCAGGCAGACCGAGGGGTCTTCCTCTTCTCTTCATTTGGCAATCAGTGCAGGTTCTTTCGACTTTCTGGATGAGTTACGCCAAGAAAATATAACCTAGCCAGATCTCCGCCTTATTCATGAACAACTGCAACAAGGAAAATTAGATACTACTGTCTACACACACAGGGACGATTTTCTCTATTATCACCAGAAACTTTTTATCAGTGCCCATTCGAATTTAAAGAAGCAGCTACTTCAGGAATTTCATGCCTCTCCTCTAGGGGGTCACGCAGGAATTGACAGGACTTTATTACGCTTGCGAGCAAATTTTTTCTGGCACGGGATGCGCAAGGATGTGCGCCAATTTGTTTCAGCCTGTTTGGTTTGCCAAACGGTTAAGTATTCACCCACAGCTCCCTACGGCTTGCTCCAACCACTTGAAATTCCAGAACGAGTTTGGGAAGATTTGGCTATGGACTTTATTGTGGGACTGCCTAACTCACATGGAGTGACTAATATCTTGGTGGTGATTGATAGATTTACTAAATATGCTCATTTTGGGGCATTACCGAATCACTACTCAGCTACCAAAGTGGCTGATCTCTTTTCTCACATGGTGATTCGACTTCACGGCATGCCTCAGACTATCATCTCAGATAGAGATCCAATTTTCACTAGTACTTTTTGGCAGAAACTATTTGAGTTGATGGGTACTACACTGAAGATGAGCTTGGCTTACCACCCTCAAACAGATGGCCAAACCGAAGTAACCAAGAGATACTTGGAACAATACTTACAAGCTTTTACAGCCGAAAATCCGAAGCAATGGAGCAAGTTTCTGTCTTGGGCCGAGTACCATTATAACACTAGTCATCACTCAGCTATTGGTATGACACCTTTCCAGGCTGTTTATGGACACACTCCTCCAACGATTCCCTCGTATACTCGGGGTGCCACAACCATTCAAGCAGTAGAAGATGACCTGCTTACACGGGATGCTATTTTACACCAGCTACGACAAAATCTTCAACAAGCTCAAAATCGCATGCGTCAACAAGCTAATAAGAAACGCAGGGATGTCGAATTCAAACTAGGTGATCTAGTCCTTGTGAAGCTTCAGCCATACCGTCAGACAACAGTTGCTCATCGCCTCAACTCCAAGCTATGTCGTCGTTACTTTGGTCCTTTTGAAGTTATAGCACGAGTAGGTCCAGTTTCCTATACCTTGAAGTTGCCCCAAGGTAGTCGTCTTCACCCGACCTTCCATGTATCCCTGCTGAAGCCTTATCATGGAAAGCAACCAACAAGTTGCTACCCCTTACCAGAAATGAGCCTTGCCAACAAACCTCTCATGATTCCATTATCTATCCTAGCTACTCGGATTCACAAGGACAACAACAAAGCCATTCGACAGGTTCTGGTACACTGATCTTTGAGCTCTCTAGAAGATGCAACATGGGAGGACTTCGATGCTTTCGTCGATATGTACAAGCTGCACAACCTTGAGGACAAGGTTATTTTCGTGGAGGGGAGTAGTGTTAGTAAGGCCCAAGAGGCAAGCCCAATTGAGTTGGACTCTACTGCAATCCAGGAGCAAGTAAAGGGATGGGGAAAGGACTCGGTTCAGCCAACTGAAGAAGCACCAATGAGGGAAGATGAGAACTGTGATATTCGAGCCAAAGGAGAAGGAATTAGAAGAGAAACAGAGGAAGAGAAAGCGCGTAGCAAGAGAGAGCGCGTGAAGCCACGATGGTTGAGAGACTACGTGGTGATATTGGGACGTTGAGGGAGTGAGAGAATGTAACCAATTCTATTAGAACTTGTTTGAATTGCTACTAAGTATAAATATTTTCTTTGTAATATTTTGGAAGGATGTTGAATGAAATTGCAAGAGTGCACTGGGAGATTTGCTCTGTCTCAAAGAGAGCCTTTAGCCTAACAACTTCCAATAGGATAACCCACTAGCATTGCCCCCCCTCCCCCAATTCTAAGGAAATAGACAAAAAAAAAATAGTTGTAAGGTTCGCGTGCAAGTGTACCACACTAAAACAAGCCAATTAAACAATACAAACCGCTGACATCCTTGTTTTTTGTCATATTATTCTAACCTACTTTAATGTCTTATCTACCAATTTTCACCCTAACCAGTGTACCTCGACTCATTAAAGCCATATCCACTTCCACCCATATATCGACCCCGATAAAACCCACCCATCTCACACTTAATCATTTTATCATCCAATATTGCAAACCAAGATCAAAATAAAAGAACTCTGAAAATCTATAGCAAATAAACGCCAACTGCAAAGATAGAGACTTAGCATATTCATGGGAGATGGCTTCTTGTTGTGTTTTTCATTAATTTGTTTTGGTTTTTAAAAGAGATTATTTTTTATATAGATGTTATACCCATTTTTGGACAAGATGATGTGCAAAGCAATTGGTGATGTGGACTAACAGATTGGGCCATTGGTATGGATGTTGTTCGCGTACATGGCAGAGCTATTTGCAAACCCCATTTGGACGCAAGCAATTAGAGGTTGTTCACACCCCAAGGTTGTTTGCTCCCCCGTATGTAGACTAAACATCTTGCTTGTTTGTAATATTATATTTCCCTTTCAGTTAAATCATTTTTCAGAAATAATCCTGAAACTTGTGGGATTTAGCTATTCTTCGCAATGAGTGGCCACTCACCTAATATAACCCTATCCCCACTCTAAATAAGGGCCGAAAGGATCTTAACACTTTTAGAGACTTCATAGGGCAAAAAACTCATTATTAGGCCAAACTATTAAAGACTCAATTGATTCTAGTTTATTTGATCGGGCGGTTAGGACTTAGTAGAGCTGTAAACAATAAAAGTGACTAAATTATCGTAAGTCACTAATTAGACTGAACCGTTATAAATCTTCTCCTCATTTATTATGCATTTGATTCTATTTGAGTCGTGCAACCACATTTTGCTGTCTAACATTACTATTATTTGAGTCATCACGCATATAAAATTGTAACATGTACTTGGTTTCAGAGGGTCACGTAGGTTTGTTTTGGCATATAACGGGTCTGCGAACTTTTTAAGGAAATTTAGGTTTGGGAGGTTCACCCAAAACAAAAACAATAAAAAAAAAAGAGATTAGAGGATTAAGTTCCTCAACAAAGTAAAGAAAAGGAAATTTTTCCGCCAATTTCTCCATAGAATATTGCTATTAGGCACCAACGGTCGTGATTGTATCTAACTGGCTCTTCGCTTCAACATGGTATTGGTATATCCTCACGTACGTGGTCTCTGTAGGTAGACATCAGTGAGGCTGAGATCATTTGCTGAAATGGGGACCCTTGTCTTTAATCATAATCTTAAGGTTACCCAGTTGGGAAAATCGGGTCGGATTGAAGAAGCCATTAAGCTTTTCTCACAAATGACTCAAAAGAACATTGTAACCTACAATTCCATGATCTCTGCTTATGCCAAGAATGGTAGAATCAGGGATGCACGCTACCAGTTTGATAAAATGCCTCGTAGAAATTTAGTTTCTTGGAATACCATGATTTCTGGCTACTTGCATAATGACAAGGTAGAGGAAGCCTATGACGTGTTTGTTAAAATGCCTAAAAGGGATCTTTTTTCTTGGACTTTAATGATCACTTGCTATACACGTAATGGTGAGCTTCGAAAGGCTAGAGAACTGTTTAGTTTACTTCCTGATAAGCGAGATACAGTTTGTTGGAATGCCATGATAGCAGGTTATGCTAAGAAAAGGCTGTATGATGAGGCTAAAAGATTGTTTGATGAAATGCCAGTAAAGGATTTAGTTTCTTGGAACTCGATGTTGGCAGGGTATACCAAGAATGGAGATATGCATCTTGGGGTGCAGTTTTTTGAGGAAATGGGTGAGAGGGATGTGGTTTCGTGGAATTTGATAGTAAATGGGTTTGTTGAGGTTGGCGATTTGGATTCTGCCTGGAAGTTCTTTAAGAAGATGCCAGAGCCGAACGTTGTTTCATGTGTTACAATGTTATGTGGGCTCGCCCGTCATGGCAGGATTGCAGAAGCACGGAATCTCTTTGAACAGATGCCAAGTAGAAATGTAGTTTCTTGGAATGCAATGCTTGCAGCCTATGTTCAATACCACCAAATTGATAAGGCTGTTAAACTGTTCTCAGAGATGCCAGAGAGGAATTCTGTATCATGGACCACAATGATAAATGGGTATGTTCGTGTTGGAAAGCTTGATGAAGCAAGACAACTACTTCACCAAATGCCTTACAAAAATATTGCAGCTCAAACTGCTATGATTTCTGGATATGTGCAAAGTAAAAGAATGGTTGAAGCTAGTGAGATCTTTAATCATATTGGCATGCGTGATGTTGTTTGTTGGAACACCATGATTGCTGGGTATGCTCAGTGTGGTAGAATGGCTGAAGCTCAATATTTGTTTAATCAAATGAGAAATAAGGATTTAGTTTCTTGGAATACTATGATCACTGGTTATGCTCAAGCGGGCATGATGGATAAAGCATTCGAGATCTTTGATGTAATGGGAAAAAAGAACATAATTTCTTGGAATTCTCTGATCTCTGGTTTATTGCAAAATGGGTTATATATCGATGCTTTGAAAAGTTTTTTGATGATGAGAAAGGAAGGAAGAAGACCCGATCAGTCAACTCTGTCATGTGGACTAAGTGCATGTGCCAATCTTGCCGCTTTGCAAGTTGGGGAGCAACTTCACCATTTGATTGTGAAAAGTGGTTATGTAAATGATTTGTTTGTTTGCAATGCACTCATCACAATGTATGCGAAATGTGGAAGGGTTTTCAATGCTGAACTAGCGTTCAAAGATACGGGAAACATTGACATTGTTTCTTGGAATTCTTTGATTGCTGGGTATGCTTTAAATGGATATGGTAAAGAGGCAGTTGGGATTTTTGAAAAAATGCTGATTGAAGGGATGGCTCCGGATCAGGTCACCTTCATTGGCGTGTTGTCGGCATGTAGTCATGCTGGGCTTGTTACTCAAGGTTTGGAATTGTTTAAGAATATGACAGATATATACAAGATAGAACCTTTGCCTGAACACTATGCTTGCATGGTTGACCTGCTTGGAAGGGCTGGTAGGTTAGAAGAAGCTTTCAAAATGGTGCTGGAGATGAAAGTCAAGATAACTCCTGGGATATGGGGGGCATTGCTTGGAGCTGCGAAGATACATCGGAATCTAGAAATTGGTAAGTATGCTGCTGAGAAGCTTTTAGAACAAGAACCTCATAGGGCTTCAAATTATGTGCTCTTGTCAAACATTCATGCTGAGGCCGGCAGATGGAAAGAAGTTCAAAGAATAAGAATGTTGATGGAAGAGAGAAGAACAGAGAAGCAACCAGGATACAGCTGGATTGAAGTCGGAAACCAAGTACATTCATTTCTTTCTGATGATGCTGCACAACATAGAACAGCCGAGGTCTGCAATATGTTAAAAAAACTGACTGCTGAAATGAGAAGCAGAAATCTTGTGTCTGATATGAAATCTTTTCTACTTGACGTCTTATAGTCTGACAATGTTTTAAGTTACTAAAAGAGTAAAGTATTACAGCTTTGCTACTTTATACTTCAGGAATATGTAGTCTTTGTTGCAAATGTAATTACTGAATATAACGTAAATTCTTGAGGCTGCTTTATGCACTCTTTGATGTTGGTAGATTAGATTGTAGTTTATGCGCCTTAACGCAAATTTCCTTCTAGAATTTGTCCAAAACAGCGAGAACAAGAAAATATAAAGGGTAACGCAACCTGATCCTGCTGTCAAGTTTGTTCAGAATATTGTGATTAAGTTAATTAAATGACTATACAGACTTTCCAGATTTTTTACTTTACTAAGCATTTTTTCAAGTTCAATAATGGCTTATATTCTTTTAAAATACTCTATTAGCTCGATGCTTCTATATTCATATTTCTACCAAAAAAAGAAAAAAAGAAAGTTCTTTTAAAATACTCATGTTTTTCTGGAAGATTGAATGGGGACTCATGAATATAACTGATTTTGAGAGCCGCTAAAATAGAGTAACATAAATCTCAATTTACAAAACAGAAATTTGTATACACGTGTAGTCTAAGTATCAAATGTTTCTATAATTATATAATCTAGGCAATGATTTCTTTTTCTCTGTTTTATCTTTATTTTTTCGACTGGGAGCTGCAGCAAAATATCATGACCTACTTTTATAAGCTCCTTATCAACAAACGAGGAAGGACTCCCACCAATGAATATTAAGAACCCTCTCCAATGGCCTACTGGGGATTCTACTCCAGCCTGACTTGCTATCATGAGTGAAAAATGTCAAACTTCACGGGTTTTGAAAGCCATAACCATTGAGATGTGAGCTTTGCCATTTCCAGGCAATCTCTAAGCTCTTTTGAAGGTTTGTATACATGGCAGTCCAATTCAACTCTCGTGCTATCTTGGAAGGATCACTGTAAACTTCAGCATAGTCCCCTGGCCTTCGGTCAAGGTATTCGACCTTTATGTCCACCCCTGTTGCCTTCTTACATGCTTCCACAAACTCCCTTACTGATCTACCTGCAATTAGAAGAATCTTAACAGTGAAGGAAAAACAAGCAGGACACAAATTGTTTACAACTAAAAAGAAACTTTTATTTTAGCTTTAGAAAGAAATCCAGAATGCCAACCTTTTCCAGTGCCAACATTATAGATGCCAACTTTCCCAGGTTTTGCATTGGCAAGAGCCTTCACATGAGCATCAACCAGATCAGTGACGTCTATGTAGTCCCTTACACAGGTACCATCAGCAGTTTTATAGTCTGTACCTTTCACCTGAAATCAACAAAATTTAGTTGTTTGCCTGGATGATAAGACTTGATCTGAAAGTGGAGAAAAGAACATAAAAAGTTGGGTAAAGTACCTTCAGTCCAGGAATAATCCCTCTAGCAGCATCAAAGCAAGCACCAGATATCCGACCTTGTTCGCGTAGTTCAGGTCTAGGAGCTTCTCCCAGTCTTCCCTCTGGGTCCGATCCAATCACATTGAAATACCTGTTGATATAGCAACTCACTTGTTAGTCTCCAGTCGATCTAAGCAAAAAAAAAGTTATCTAGAAACTTAGGATCCTATGTTATGTTTTCCGTACAGAAGGTGCTAAAGAGAATCAGCTTCAAATTTTAGCAAACCAATTATTTTAAAATATGAATAAACATTGGCATCACCAACCGTAAGATCATGATAGCCATATCTGAGTTTTTGGAGAAGTCCAGTATGATATCTTCAGCCATTTTCTTGGCTTTTCCGTATGGATTAATTGGCACCTGCAAAAGGTACATGGGATGATGTAAAAATATGAATTCTGGACCTGGACAGACAACCAGGTGATAAACATAAACATTTACACACTTTTGTGTGGGGCTCTTATGGGTGTTTCATCTAACTTGGTACATGAAATTCTCTGTTTTTCCTTTCTTGTCTTTCTCGGAAACGAAACATTGTTCAGCAGTAGAATTTTGAAATTAAAATGTTGTTTTGGTGAACATAACTTTACTACAATAAAACTCAAGAAACAGAAGAAGAAGAAGAAGAAGAAGAAAAAGAAGAAGGCAAAGGTTTTCTTTTATAGCATATAACTTATGTCCGATTGACATTCATGGGTTTAAGTAACTCAATGTGACTAGTTTTAAAGCATGAATTGCAGTTTCCATATTCAAGAAGAGAAATCAAGGTTTGGAATTTCTCACTTGCTCGGTTTCTTCAGTAATCGGCATCTTTTCCGGTTCTCCATATGTTGCACATGTACTAGAGTAGATCAAAGTCTTCACCTTGTGAGCTGCCATGGCCTCCAAAACCAGAAGAGTGTTTGATGTGATATTGTGATAATATCTGAAATGTTGAGAACAATGCAGATTAAAGACAACTCTTAGGGGATTGGTTTTCAGCCATTAAATGAACACAAGCGAAATTTGAATGAAGTTGAAAAGGTTTCAGTTGAATTTGTAGTTCTAGAAATAACCAACCACAATTTAGAAGTTGAAAGGAAAGAAAATTACCTAAGAGGCTGAAGTGTACTTTCTCCAACATAAGCAACTGCTGCAAAATGCATCACTGCATCAAATGCATTTTCTCTGAAAATTTTATTGACCTAAAAAGCCAGTGAAGGAAGACAACAAAGCTTATTGGATATAATATGGTTCACTCCCAAGGGAAAACATGATTTTGAATTTGTATATAAATGAAGAAAATCTTTTTTAAAACATAATTTAGGTAGGATACAGCTTGTTTGTCCCCCAAGTCAGCATAAATAAACTGAAGCCTTCCTGGCTCTGGAAATAGCTCTTTAAGAACCTTAACAGCACCCAAGTTGCCTCTAGATAAATTGTCCTGTAAAATGAGATGAGCAAAGTTTTGAATAAATCAGTTTAAATGCTTATTTTCAAAGACATAATAAGATTAAACAGAGGTTAAAAAAAATTCATGAGTGGGATACCATACCACTATGGTTACACGGTATGAGTCCTTTAACAGCCTTAGTGAAGCATGAGAACCTATATAGCCAGCTCCACCAGTTACCAGCACATGTGTTACTCCAGCTTCTGGTTTAGAGAACTAGACATAGAAGAAAACCTTAACTTGATCAATTGTTATGCAAATTATGTGACAAGACATTTTATTATTATTATTATTTAAATTTTAATATAAATACTTAATCAAAGTTTATAATGACAAGTCTTAGATTTGCATATAAAATCAGAAACATACCAAGTTGGGAGAACTAAAAATTGGTGACTGCTTGAACCAGAAAATTGAAAGACTAATAAGGAAAGCAGCCAAAAAGATCCTGACAGAAAAGTTGTTCTTCCTCTTTGAATCTACAAAATCCATGCCTGCAAATACCAAAGATTAACCTTAAAATTAAAATCTTAGGACTATTGGGTTGGTTTAATATGCAACTTTTTCGTTTGACTGTAAGGAAAACCTCGGGGAATTTTTTTCTATAAAATATTTGTAGCAAACATGTTAAAGATAAATTAACCAAAGATAGAATAATAAACAGAAAAGATCACCACAAAAGACTTTCCAATTTCATAACCCATTATGATCGGATATTCATTAAAGGTCAATACTCAAAACTTAATCAAGTCTATCACAATCCGTAGCAAAAAAATAAAGTCTATCAGAATACCTTAAAACAAAACTATACATACAAAGAGAGGTCAGTTTTGAAATGAGGAAAATTCAAATGAGTTTGATATAAAAAATACACACACAAACCAGAATTTAGATTATGAAGAAACAACAACCCAGAAAGAGATCATTAATGATAATGAGAAAGTACATGATCTAGGATTGAAACACAACCTTAAAAGATCTCCCTTAAGTCAGGGTTAAACCAATATGAATTGAAATGTAGTTTTGGATGAAAAAAAAAAAGAAGAGAGGAAAAGTGTTTGGTTGATGAGAAAAGTCTGTATGTTTGGCGGGAGAGAGGAGTGATGAAGAATGTGACTTAGAAGTAGGAAAATGAGAGAAAATAACGAAATACCATAGAAGTAAAGAAGAGGCTTGGACAAAGTCTCTGTCTTATAGTTATCCTTTAATTGTGGGCCAAAATATAATCAATGAGCAAAGTTAATAGAATACACGTTCATGCATTCTCGAAAGGTTTTAGTTGACTTGTTCCTATTATCAGAAGAAAAATCAAATAAATAAAAGTATAGTTGCCTTACGAAAACAAACAATAAAGGAATATTTGAACCAGTCTTACATTTATGCCTTTACAAAAAAAAATATATATTAGTATTATTATATGTTCTACATTAATCTTAAACTTGTCACATAGTTGACCAAGAGCTTAGAGGTAAATGTTATTACATAAAAACATTTCACTGAATTACTTTTCTTCTGTGAACAAAATTCAGAACTCACCACTTTTTATAATTTGTGTTTTTTTTTTAATTCATGTAACATAATAAACGGGCTAAGTATTATAATATTCACATTTTCATGCTTCCCCAAATATTAAACTTTTTTTTATTTTATTTTTATACATAAATATAAAATACCATCAAAGCCGCCTAGCCTACCATTGGTATGTATATACAAAGACCCTTGTTATGAAGCACTTGGATTTTTGTGGCATTGTTTTGAGGCAGTCAGAAGTGAGAGTGATGCTTTTGTTTTTATTATTTATTTTTATATTATTAAAGCGGCGGCATTGTTGAGGTAAAACATCACAATATATGGGAATTTATAATAACGATATTCTAACAGGTGGATTTGATAAGTAATATTATATATAAGACATATGATTACTAATGAAGAGCATATAATCCTCCAGCTCCCTCTCCCCCAACCCCCAATTAATATATAAATATTTGTGTGGATCTGTCATTAGTTACGCAAGTTGGCAAGTCAAAACAAATTATATGTATGTATAGATGGCACGTTGTGGATGTTTCAATCTTCAAGAGAGAGACGACATAACCTATTTGCTTAATTTTCTGATACTATTCTTTTCCAATCATAATATTCGTCCAATTCTACTTTTTCCCCCCTAACTTTGGAACCCCCATTAATATATATATATTAGAGTTAGAGAACAGTAAAACACAACCCTTTTCTTTTAGAGTCTAGTGTTAAACTGTGTCCATTCCCATGGCACCCATATACACCATCAATATATATATATGGTATAATTAATATATAATAAAAAATTAATGTGATGTTTTGATTTTCCATTAAATAAGTGGCTTACAACATATGCAAAGTGAAGGAGGAGAAGCCAGGTGTGTGCTTCTTGTTTACTCTAATTTTTGTTCATTGCATATACTCTGCTCCTGTCTGTCTCCTCTTTTGCTCTCTTACCTTCCCTTGTGACCAACTCACTTATTATTATTATTATTATTATTATTATTATTATTTATTCTTTCTTCTAATCAATGCATCTTTGCATTAGTACCAGACCAATTTAAAAAATTGAAATCACTTATGCTTTTTACACCATATGCTCGTAGAGAATTAAGTATATAGGGATATTCAAAATATGAACATGAAAGTTAAATTCTCATAAAAAAAATTAAATTTTGATATGATTATCGAATTGGTATCATCAAATAATCCCTAAAATTTTGACATTTGTCAAGATTATAATATTTTATTTTTAAAAAAATGCTTAATACAAATATCTCATCACATCGCAAAAAAAATAAAAAAACAAAAGTAAAAAAACTAATAAAAGCATGCCTATGATATTTTTACATCAAAATTACTTACCCCGAATCTTGAGATTTTACACAAGGTTGCTCTTCCCCCAAACTTGGGTATTAACCCTAGATTAACTCAAATATTGACCGTTTTTAGAGATTTAGGTATGATGCACCACATAAGAACTATGTATTATTGTGTATAATTTAAATACAACGTGTTTGGTGGAAATTTTTTATTGTAATACATTATACAATGTTTAATTTTATTAAATCAGGAATTGTATTACGCAATACCAAAAGAAGAAAAAAGAAGTTATATTGCACATTGTATCAAGTCTAAAATTTGTACTAGATATTACCAACATTTAGTATAAATCTCAACCTAGCTTGACACCAACTTTAACTCTCTCAAGTCTCAACACTGAATTAAAATAAAGAAAGCATGAGAAATAACATAAATTGTATTTTTACAATATAAATAATTAATAATAAGATTGATAATTTTTATCATGATTACAAGATTAGAGAATATATTAGAAAAATTAATCCAACCACTAAATTCCACCTAAACTGGAATAATTTAGTCAAATAGAAGAAACTTGTGATATTTTAACCCTGTTTGATATTAGCCCAGGATTTACATAATTTCTACATATAAACAAGTAACAACTAATCTCAACGCCCAAGTAAAACAACAAATTATAAGATTAAAAGATATTGCATTTGCAAGGTGAATGGAGAACTAAACATATCCTTAACAATAAATTTGTAACATTCACTGTCACAAAATAAGTGATGATCAAGATTGCAACTTTACCTTGGTTGTATGGTGAATCTGTAGAAGCATTGTTCACCGTACAGGGAAACTAGTTAAAAGGGGAAGAGAGAGAGAGAGAGAGAGAGAGAGAGAGAGGAAGCAAAAGGGTTAGCCCATTTGTAACATCTTCCCAGACAAATAATAAACGTCTTCGAAAATGAGCAGGAACAAAGGAGTTTTGAAGGCTCTATGAAAAAAACTACCCTGTACATGTACTATCCCCTATGCTTCCAGTTTTGGCTGGAGTTCAACACAGAGCACCAAAATAAAGCTCCCCAGAAGAACCCATCTTCCAGTTTCAAACTCCCATGACTTGTTTCCATCATAATACACATTTATGCATATCACTATAAAATTCATTAAAAACGACAATTACAGTTTTCTTTTTCTTTTTGCTCTTATGCAAATAAAATATCTGAAGAAAAGATAAAAGGTCGAAGTGTTAAAATGACTCCGACATAGGAGCATACCCATTGCACTCCAATGCTGCTTCATTCCACTCTTAGCACATTGACATTGTGAAAGCAAATGAAGAGACGCTGGTGGCCCTCCATGCTGTATTGAAACCTGTCACATTTCAAATAGTTTACTGACAAATTAACCCCTAACTGATTCAGAGTTTAACTGACCACCGCTACTCCCATGGGTGCTGAATCCAGTAATGGGCATGGATCGCTGTGCAAAATCTGATAGAAGTTTTCGCTGATGCTCATCAGTGTGAGGAAGACTGGCCCGTAGAAGCTCCACAGGCATTTCACGGTGTATTGCTTTTGCTGCCTCTGCACTAATAACCTCTGTATTTGGCTGAGTCTGTGAATAGATTGATTGTACTATAGTTTCGTATTTGCTCAAGCAATACTTAGTAAGAAGGCCAAAAAATTCATCAAAGGAAGCCTGCCAGAGAGCACGATTAGGCATACTACAGCCTCCAGCAGCATGTGGATCAGTCAAAAGTTCAGTTGCCCTTTCCAGAACAGACTTCAAAATGACTGCAGCTCCATCCCCAGCAGGGCTTCCAAGGGGGCGGAGTGGTGGCTGCTCTGTGGAACAAACAACTGCAACAAGACAAGCACTTAGTGCACGCAGATCCATGCCATTCACACATGCAGACACTGTCTTTGCAAGATTAGTTGTGGTGTCTGCTGCTCCTTGATCAGATGGAAGGCCACCAAACAAAAACCTCAAATGGCGGAATATAGCCATACATACAATACGGGCAAGCTCACTACCAGGGAAAAGTAGTTGCAGAAACCTGGAAAGGAGCTTTCTGCCCTTCGGAAGAGAGACTAAACGTAGGAACACAAGATCATCCTTCGGAGCTAACCCCACTGCATGGCTGTTTTTGCCAAGTGGGTCAACAAGCTGAATCGATGCTGCCATCCCTTCTAGCAGGATTTGCCGCCTTCGCCTAAGTTGTACACCTCCATCCTGTGACTGACCAAACTGCAGGAGACGATCAATATCATCAATATCAAGAAGAAGACAGAGGCCATCTTCAATGGTTATTCTAGCAGCAAGCATTGGTTCCTGTTCCAAAGGCCTCTCAGAAACTTGCTCAGAACTGCCATCACCGGAACCAGTCAATGGAGGATCAACTTCAAGAAGGGGACGAGGCCTACGTATAGAAGAGAGAGGAAGCCTTCCAAGCGCATCAGCAGAAAGATGAGAATGTTGATCTGAACTACCACGAGCTCGAGAAGGGAGCTCCCTTAGGTGAGATGGGCAGAAAGGTTGTTTTGACCTTGATCCAGAGGCCTTTTTCGCAAGACTAGCCTGGTGATAGTAATCATCTATATATGGATCATTGCTATGTGTGGCAGCATGTTGCATCTTAAGAATGCTCTCTATTTCCTCAGATGTCATGTGCTTCGATCTGAATTGCAGCCTTCCACTGTCACTTTTCTGGCTACTAGTATCACAAGGCTGTTGAGAAAAACGCAAATTTTTGTTGCTTCTGTGTTTGGGTCTTTGCTCTCTTATGTCAGGCAATCCAAGCATAGCTCTATGTGAGGGAGATGGATGAGTATTATAAATTTGGGATTGCAGTGCTGCAAAATGGGCCAAGGATGGTTGAACTGAATGATGCAGTCTCTGCTGTTGCAGCTGCTGTGGGGACAGCAATTGTGGGGACAAAAGCCCATTTGGATGAGACAGCTGTTGTTGCAATATATTGTTTAAAAGACTGGAGTCATCCCCGTGCAATATTCCAGCATGGCTGACCCAATGATTTTGAGGCCTGCTATTAAAAGAAAGGCCAGGACTGGTAAATTGAGACATGTTCCCTCCATAATGTAGCCCATGAGGCAAACCAGCCAAATGGAGATTAGGATTAGATATGTGAGACAGGCTTGGTGTAGAGAAAGGCATTTGGGATGCACCGGGAAGGGATGAATGATTTGGGTGGTGTGGTGAAGCTTGCTGAGACTTGCTTCCAGGGGGAGGGAAAGAGGTATACACTGATTTAGGTACTATAATTGGTTCGCTGGAGAATTGATGCTGCAAGGGTTGCTGAGGGTAAGAGGATGTTCTATACAAAGGTTTTGATTCTCCAAAACGAAGAGAAGATTGGGGCTGTGACGACCATCTCTTCCCTTCTTCTGCACTTTCTATATCAAACATCTGCTGATCAAACCAATTATTGAAATCTCCATCTTGCACCCAATCAGTAGCAGATGAACCTGAAGTAAATCACAATTACATGAGACTTGTGGACTTAAAGTACTATACAGACAGCACAGAAAGCAATTATTTCTGCTATCCTACAGAATCCAACCGAACACAATTTATACAGGTGCTTTAGCAATAATTTAGCTACTTCTAATTTTTGGAATCCTCAAGGAAGTAACCAGAAGAGGAGCATCATTTGCAGTCAATAAATGCTGTAAACAATTAAGTAAAAAAAAACTAATGCAATGTTATTGATCACCAGTCAAGACAATCACCACTCTTCAATGATGAATACCAACATAAGAGCCACAATGGAAGGGGCATAGGTGGTATCTTAGGGCATTGGTCACCAACATCAGATCATTATTCATTTAAAAAAAACAACACATAACAAGTACCAACAAGTAAAGAAAATACTTGTAGTAAATAGGTGTCAAGACAACTCTGGAGTAAGGGAAAACCAAGAGTCGGTGTTAAGTAGCTGTAAGCCTGTAACCAAATAACATTTAGAAATCATGGTTTGTAATGCCTAAAAGATTGATATGAACTGATTTTAGAAAATCCCATGAATTATGATCTGTGTTACATCTGCCCTCAAAATTTTCAATTTTCAAAAAGAGCCTTTGTTCCCCGTGTATTATGTTTTTCTTAGTATTGTTACAAAAATAATAATAATCCTCCAATCCAATTAAGTGTATGTAAATTAAGCATTAACATAATCGATTACAAAGTTCAAACTACTTACTTTCGCGTGAAAAGGAACCAGAACCTCTGTCACCAATAACTCCTGGGTGCCTTGGTCCCGTTACAACTTTGTTCAACTGTGTGACAGAGCAGGAAAAATCACAATTTGAAAGCTTTAAAACTATGATAACTGGCATTGGCCACTTGAAATTGGGACATTTTAATTTGAGGAACATATGATTTGAGCCTCAGAAGTCTAAAGTAATACTATTGTATTGTACAGTCATCAATGACCTAATTAATCTTAAGTCAAGGAAGCTGACCTTTGCGAAAGTACTTGCCAGATCATCCACATCAGGTAACGATCCCAACCCTGGACTCTAAGCATAGGAAAACAATAACTACAAGTCAGTACACATAGTATTAATATAAAGGAACAACAAAATGTACAAAAAAAATCTCATATCGCTAAATAGAGAGCAACATCATAATTGTCAAATGAAAGTTTAGTGATGAACATTGTTTTGTTTGGAATCTAAATACTAGTTGATCTCTCTTAAGTTCTTTCTGTTAAAAAAAAAAAAAAAAAGCTAGACCTCCTGAATGCTCTACCAAGGATAAAAAATTGAATTAGCAAATTTAGTACCACTACAACTAAAAGATGGGCATTCAATTCATGCAGTATAAAACTCTAAAGTTGAGATGAAAATTATATTTCAACTTATGTAAGTAGCAACCCACTGTTTAAGAGCCACTTAGCATGAGATTCACAAAACTAGGAAGTCTTTCCTTCTTGCAAAGTAAATCCATTTCCACAAATATAATGTAAAGTTGTAAGCAATTAAATCAAACCTAGAAATTACTCAAAGACCCTTGCAAATTCGTGCTGTGGAATGTTCATTTTTCAATATTCTTATTATGCTTTAGAATTCAACATTTTTTAAAAATACTGGGTGGGGTATTTGAACCATAAACCTCAACATTAAAGTTGTAGTGTGGTTACCAATCAGGATAAACCTGCATCTACAAAATTTACCATTTTTCCTTAGTTAACTTGAGAAAAGATCTACTAATCCAGCAAAGCTTAGGCCATTCAAAAAAATTTATCAGGCCAAATACATCCGCAAAGCATTGACAACTATAGCTATTGGGATAACTAACCAATTTCAGCTTTGAGTTTAGTAAAAGAATAGCTTAATATATCAGATCCTATAATGTGTATTATGGCAACACAAAGAATTGTAAAATAGTTGCATGATTGACTTGATGGTTCATCATAAGATCAAAATGACGGAAATTTATCTACCTCTTCTCTCTCGAACAAATGGTACTCATTATTAGCAGATTTTAAAAAAGCGTTGTCATCCTTTTCTACCTCCAAACCCCCCAGCTCAACTTCGTCAACAACATTATGACCAAAAAATTCGTATTGCGACGCATCAAAGAGTGCACTACCTGCATGAAAATAAGAAAAAGTTTCAGCTGCAATAAACATGAACTAAAGTTCTATATTTTTAAAGCATAACAGGTGATGACACAGATAGACAAACTACAAATAGATTGCAAAATTCCAATTAGACAATGAACACAATAGATAATGTACTTAACGTAATTGCACACCCCCAACTATTCACATAGACGAGTAGGGATATTCTCAAACGCAATTCCTAGTACAAATCAGTAAACACAAATCAAGAGACTTCAGATAAGTTACAGCAACAAAATTGTTACCTTATTTTCTAAAACTCTCCACACAATACACAACCCAGAACCAAGCTACCCTCCACAAAATAAACATAAAATACCGACGGAAATCCAGAACTTTAGCAAAATCTAAAACTACAAACGAAAGCTGGCACTAAGTAAAACTAAAAGATATTCGAATGAAAAAAGTGAAGGAGGTTAAAGATAAACCTAACACAATAAACAAAAAGAATATAGAATTAAGAGAATTGCTCAGAAATCAAAACTCATAAAAGAAAATCCCCATCGTTTGTTCACTGAAAAACTACGAGTATGAAAAACCAAATCTCATGCTGCATAATGCTTCAAATTCCACAAATTCACAAAAATAAACTCAAAAGATTTCGGAGCTCTCTTCTCCAAAATCCAACACAAACTCTTTCAGCTAAATAAATAAATAAAAAAATCTGAAACAAAGAGAAAGAGAGGAAAATCCGGAGATCTCGAAGGTGAGAGAGAGAGAGCTTACTCGAAGAATTATCAACGAAGTGACAGAGATCTTTGCTATTAGATCTCTCCATATTTACAAACCCAGCCTCCAAAACCCTAAAATTCTCAGCTCAGACAAACAGAACAAAACAACAACAACAACAAAACCCTAAAACTAACTCGCCTCCACCACAGGCATCATCACAGCAACCAAAAAAAAAAAACAAATCCAAATCCAAATCCTCAACGACCACTTTTTTTTCCCACGGCTTTCTTTGAATAAAAAAAGTGAGAGAGGGAGAGAAGCTATGGAAGTGAATGGCAAAAAGGGTAAATTGGAAGGGTGAGTTGGGTGAAAAGAGAAGAAGAAGAAGAAGAAGGTGAGTAACGTTACACACACCTCTCTCCGGTAAGAGAGAGGAGGGTTATTAGGCCTGTATTGGGGTTAGGTCATTTACAATTGAACGAAGAAGAAGACTTTTGCATTATGTCACGTGCTTTCTCTCTCTCTCTCTCTCTGCACAAATACCCTCTCTCTTTCTTTCTTTTTTAGGTTGTAATTTTGTGAATGAAGAAACCGTGACGTGGCGGCATTTTATACGTTGATTCCAACTGGACTTGGATATTCCCAGGCGTAAGATGGATCTGATTCCTCTCTCCCACCAATCAAATCGCGCCACGAGTTAAGCGTGAGAAAATGATATCTCTGTTGCTCTATCCCTATCCCAAATCTCTCTTATTTTGGATGAAATTTTAAAACAAAATCCCGTTTTATTATTTACTAAATTTGATCATTTATAAACAACTTTTAAGAAAATTACCCAAAATAATAATAATAATAATTAAAACTTATATTACTCAATTTTGTTTAGATAAAATTACTTTTTTTTTTTTGCTTAACCTTCATTTCGTATTTAGATTTGATTTCAATTTTGACTTTGGGAAATTTGTCCATTTAGTTATAATTTTGACCATAAATGATGATCCTTTTAAATTTTACTAAAGAATAATTAATATAGTAGGCCCACTATTAATTTTGTCTACCTTATTTCTCTCAACATAAATGTACTACGAAAGGGATTATAATAAAATCAACTAATATTAAACGATTCTATACCCATATTTATATTTCATCTCAACTCGTGAATAAGCCTCTCCAATTACACAATGCATGCGAAACAACAAATAAATAAATATTGTAGTATTTGGTTCACTATCACAATTAATAAATAAACAAATAAATATTTTACTAATTGGTTCACTATCACAATCAGACTGAGGCGGCCAAAGTCTTCTGAATAATAATTAGACTAAAATAAAAATATAAAAAATTTAAGTTGGTCTTTGAGTGAAAATTAAGTAATCTCCGTGGATTAATATCGTAACCGAGGTTGAATTCCAGCTAGATACAGCTAAAATTAGTTTAAGTAGCTCCATTGAAAATATATAAATTAATAATACTGATTTTTTATTGGAAAATTTACTATTATGAACAAAAAAAATTAAGTATTTACAAAAATATATTCAACTAAATTATTTACATAAATAGTGGTGCCAAATCATCGTAGTATACTGGATTTTGAAGAAAAAAAATTCCTAAATTTTTTGTTTTTTATAAGTTGTACAAAGTTACATTTTGGTTGAGATATCAAGTGGTCACTTTTTTTATTAAAAATTTATTTTTAGATCATATTGTTTCAGTTGCTTTTTGTTTCCTCCCAAACTCATTTATAGACATCTTAATATATCAATTAATTATTTTTATGTTATATTATAATATTTTATTATTTAAAATACATTTTGGTAACCTTCGAGTTTATTTAAGAAACTAATGAGTTGTAATATAATATAATAAGTTACCATATAGTTTATTAAAAAAATTAATTTAGTATACTACACGATAACTTTTAAATGAAAACTATTAATAAATATTTTTAGTCACTTATGCAATTTACATGTTTTATTATTAATATTTTTACGTTACCTTCAAATCTATCTTAAAAACTAATTAGTTATCATATAATATAAAAAGTTACTCCTATAATTTTAAGTTATCACGAATAACTTATTAAAAAATAATATTATTTAATATACTGCATAATTATTTGTAAAAGCTACATTTTCGTTACTTTTTATAAATCATTTAAGTTACCAATTTGTTACCTTTTGATATATAACTAAATTTTTTAGTATGTCACAATTTAAAGTAACTAACAAACTTAGTGAGTTATCAAAAATAATTTTTTTATGTTCTATTTAAACGTTAGCAAACAATATCCTAAAAAATCTATTTTAAAAAAAGTTATTTAAAATATCATATGATATCTTTTAAATATAAAATAAGAATATAAATTTTAGTATATTAAATTTTGTTTAAATTTAAAATTTAGTAAGGTTTTAGTCAACATAATATTAAAAATAAACTAAAAGGTTGTTTTTTATTATGGTCATATTCTCCGACGAATAGGGGTGTTCATTGGTCGGTTTGGGTAGATTTTTGACAAACTCAAACTTGTAATCGGGTTGGTACTTTTCAACATGTAAACCACCCAATTTAAAAAAAAATTGAAGTTCAACTCAACCATCGGTTCACCGAAACTTTAAAAAAAATTATAAGAAAATCATTTTCACTAATTTTATTTATTATTTTCTCTAATTTAGTGTGTATTTGTAACTAAAATAATTGTTATTTTAAAATATATGGTTTTTTTATAAAAAAAAATAATTTGAATTTAATTTTATATATGTATAATTAATAATTAAATAAAATAAAAAAAATTTTAAAAAAATAGACGAATTCTTAATTAGGCGGGTTGTCAAAAATTTCAACTCGTCCAATATAATATTAGACGGTTTGAAATAAAGGTCGAGTTTTTCAGGTTGCATTTTTTGTCGGTTTTTTCAGGTTGGTTTGGGCGGGTTTCAAAAAATTTTGTACAACCCTACCAGTGACGGCGAAAAAACATATATTTTCCACATATCAAAATGATCACATTGAAGAGTAGATCATAATGGTACCACTCTTGAGCTCAACCGACTAGCAGTATGATCGGAAATGATTTTTAAAATTAAGGGAAAAAGAGTATATAAGAGACCTATAAAAACAATTAGGAGAGAGAGAGAGACGTATCGTGAAACAAAACATACTGTATTTTTACTTTAACGAGGAGTGTAAATTTCTCTTTTTTATTTCCTTTTCCAAACGGATAGCTTGTTCAAAAATAGTTATATATGTCCAATTCTTACCTGGAATTTCTTCTGGGGACTGATAGCGTCACTCTTACATTTCAGACAGAAAAAAATCACGATACAAGAACATAAAATTGGCATATAAATGGGTTTGAAAGTTTTCTGGAATAACTTTTTCGGAGTATTTGAAAAAATATATTCATATCATCTATTTAAAATAGATTCACAAAAAACAAACAGATGACATAAGTGAATAAAGGCTTTCGATTTGAAAAAGTCTTAAGAATCTTTATTTATTTTTTTGAAAAAAAGTGAGAATTATTCGATCAAAGCTTCATTCGCCCTACAGCTCATTTATCTTAAGGTATTATATTTTAATGGCATCCCACTTGTTGTGGTAATGTAGTGTAAGAAACTTTATCGATGGCCCTAGAGACCCTAAATAAATAAATGCATTGGCTCAATTGATGAAAGGTTTTAATTCAATGATATGCCAAACCTGTCAAAAATATCTTTATGAATCTCTACTAGTGTATATTTGACGGAAGCCATAAAAATAATAAATGCTTTCATAGTATCTACATATAAATAAATAAATAACTTGGCATGTCTCTTTCTTTTCCGTCTTTTAAAAACCCATACTACAAATGAATAACCTTTTTTTGTATCTCAATGAGGATCGTACATTATATTTATGTAAGATCTTGAGAATAATATAGAACAAAGCCATGTGAGGATTGACAACAACTTATTCAGGCGAATGTTCTCCGGCCGTCGCAGATTTCTTTCTTGCTGTCCAAAATGCAGCAAAGTACCGATTCTGCAAAGAAAATAATGGCTTTAAATGGCTTGGATTAACAAAGATTCATATACTTCCATGACTTCGTTCATCAAATACCTACTACCACATGCTTATTGCCAATAAATATTGTGAACTAAATGTAAATCATCTTGCATGTTGGCCCCGTTTGTCTGTACCCTTTTTTGCCCAAGAAAAACTTCATTTACTTGGTATTCAGGGAGTGTTTACTAATCTCTGTAATGAGTATAAGAGTAAAGGGAAAAGCTTGGGAGATGAATCAAAAGAATAAAATATTAACCCTCATGTCAAGGATTCACTAAAACTTGTTTCATAGATGTGCAAGTAAATACATGAATGAATGAGAAAGAGAAGCTATTAAAACTATAATCCTTTAACCCAAGTTTAGAAAAAATCAAACTTAAACTCGACTACTTCATACTTATTCAATGATTTGTTGCTTCTCATCCAACTGTTCTGAATACCATTGACCCAGATAAGATCAAAGGGTGAATTGCAATCCTATAAATGAAAATCTGAAACCTGCCCTGGTGGGTGAGGCAATATATACATTCATGTAATTTTTACTGTGAATAGTAGAGAATGTAGAGGAAAGCTTACTTGCATCATTGACCTGGAATTTGTTGTGTAGGTTGTCTCTATCGTCTTTTCCTTCTGTAGAAGGAAACAATGCCAAATTCTTACAATTCATGGAAAATTACTCAGGAAGACACAATCTATAGAACAATTTTTACCTCAAAATGGAATCCATAATGCAAGGCGACCTTCTTCACATCTTCCAAACTCAGTTCAACGGACATTCCCTAACAATAATGAAAACTTAGACAAAATTCTACTTTAGTAAAGTGTGAAACCTGATCTACTTAGCAAAAGAGATACTCACATCTTCTTGACCATACATATCTGCAAAGTGATACAGTAGGGGACCCAAATTTATCCAAATCTGTCATCAACTCAAGATTAAATAATAGGCTATGAGAAATATGGAAAAAGAAAGAAAAAGAAAATGTTGCCAGAACAATCATGGTTAGGAACTTACTCCACCATCTTTCAGGATTTTAGAGATGATTTCAATGTATTCAACGATGTTGTGCGCAGTATCAATAAAAAAACAAGTCACAACCGCATCCCAAATACCTGCAAAGCCCATAGATTACTCTCTGTGATCAAAGGAGACATGGTAGAAATTAATATATATCTGCACTAGTGCAGATGTGTACTTGTTTCTTCAAACTATAAAAAATCAGGTAACTTATAAGCTGGAATGCTTAAAAATTGTATTGGTTGAATTGCCAAGGAAACATGATTTTATTATAATAAACATTCATCCAACAAATACTATAATAGAACTCGTGTCCAGAGAACCAAGCCGATTTTATTTTTACTGTAGATTGATTTCTATGAAACCAAGAGGTCGTATGAATCATAGATTAGAAAACAAAATTGTTTTAATTATCCTGTACATTTTGTTTGATTTAAGTTCTAGTGAATTGCTAAATGAAGATCTCAACAGTTCAAAACAGCCATGCTTCAGCATTAGTCATATGATGCACTTTTAGCATGATGGTACATCCAGATTCATTAACCCATTTTTGACATACAAATGACTTAACATTTCTAAAATAAAAACAAAACAAGCCAGAAAATGTGAAAGAAATATTTAGTCATATGTTTGACTACAAAATATAGACAGACAAACATGTATGGATAAGACACACATACCAACTTGGCTTGGATCATTGTAAACTTCAACAAAGTCACCACCACACATGGAAAAGCCTTCAGTAATTCCAGCACTACTTCAAAATGCAAGAACATGGATTATTATTTCAAAGAAACAAAATGATAAAACAACACACTCCAAAAGTATGAGAAAGTTTATCACAAAGAAATTAGCTGTAATATGAATATTAACTTTCTGGAATAACGTTCTTTAGCCAGTTAAACAATTGTTTGAAACTGTTAGGTAAGAGAACACTAATTGTTTGTTTTTCACAAGACATTCATTGTAGCAACAGTCTCTTGTTTGAAGGGAAAAAACTGTTTTTAAGATGTAATAAGCAGGTTTATTATTTTCTCCTTAGATGGAACTATTTCCTTCTCCCCTGCTTAGGATAGTAAGAGGTAGTATCCATATTCTGATTTCTGTAAATGTGATAATCAGAAACTTCATTGTAATATTTCACAGATGCTGTTGAAGCGAGAAATACTAGAAACAAGGCCATAAAAGGTCATCAAATATTAAACATTGAGGAGAAACCTCAGAAGACTAAGAATACCTAGCCGGATGGATATCTGGTATTGAAACAGGACGAAGTTGATCGCTGTCTAAAAGTGAATTACAGTTGCTGTGAATCCAAGGATAAATTTTCCACTCTCCTGCATTTTCAGTACTGCATACACCAAGCATAGCCTTTCCATCAATGATACGGAAACTCAAATAGATACTTTCATCAATGATACAGAAACTCAGAATAGATACACCATGGCTTGAGAAATCATGTAGATCTGGAAAAATCAGATTCTTACTTATTAAGAATAAAACTCGAGCATATCATCATGTAGTACGAAAATTCATTTCCCTGGCTTATGAAACCTGTTTGATCATTTGAGACAGTAGGCACTGAGTAAGATCACAATTTATGGTAGAAAGTATGACAATCTAATCGCTCATGCATACCTAGACGAGAGATCTCTAAAGCTAATCGTCCAAGTCCAGCACCAGGAACTAAACAGGCTGGAGGGCTGTCAAAACATATTCGATATTTATAGTAAATAAGTAGATAAAACACAACTCCACTGGCATAACTGTCAACATAACAGGAAGCAACTATCAAGTGCATGCAAGAAATGACATGAGGGAATAAAAACAACATTAGAAACAAACATACCTTTCCTTAGAGCGATTAGGGAATAGGATATCAAGCTCTTCAAGGATAGGCTTGTAGCACTGATCGCGTTCTTTTTGTCCCTGTATCAGATATTGTATAAGGAACAGACCTAGGATGCGTAAATAAATCAGAATCTAAAAACCATGACAACAGATACAGTACCTCTTCTGCCCAATCTCTGACTATATTCCGTATAATACAGCGAACCTGAGAAGACAAAAGAAAAAGATAACAAACTTAACAGCAAGGCAAAAGTAAATAAGTAAATAATGACAAAACAAAAATTTGTGGACAAAGAAGTTTAATTTCCCAATGTTTGTCATACAGCCTATTGGTGACTTGCTGGACCTATTGACTTTTTGGTGTTTCCCCATTATTTGAATTGGCCTTCATCGGACGGGTGCTTTGTTTGGTTCAGGTCAACACGTAAGCTTTGTTCGAGGAAAGTAGGAAGAAAAGAGAAGTATGTTACCTCCAGAGGGAGGAGACTACTCCCTTCTGTGTTTGGTTTTCCCAAATAAATCCAACAGGCCCCTACTACTCTCATTTCACTTCTCTCTCCTCATGGATCACACTCCTAAATAGAGTGTGAGAATATAATAGCAAAACAACTTCCAATATAGAGCCTATTGTTCATTTGCATGCTCCCTTACCCAAATCCATCCAATAAGCCCCTACTACTTTCATTTCACTTCTCTCCCATAACAGTTCATACTCCTTACAGAGAGTGTCAGAATATAATAGTCAAACTACCCCCAATACAGAGCATATTGTTCATTACTTCATTTGCATGCTCCCTTTGTTTAAATTGGTACATCCATCCAATAAGCCTCTATTACTCTTGTTAACTTCTCTCTCCCATCCAATAAGCCTCTATTACTCTTGTTAACTTCTCTCTCCTAACTGTTCACACTCCTAAAGAGAGTGTGTTAGAATAGTAATAAAACAACTTCCAATATGTAGCCTATTGTTCATTTGCATGCTCCCTTTGTTTGAATTGGTTCAAACAAAACCTTTGTATGAAGCTATCATTTGCCAACTCTTTCCCTTTCATCCAATGGATAAGTGTCAAGTCAAGTGATTCTGTACTTAACACAATCTGTTGATTACTTTTGAACAATATAAATAAAGTAACATAAAGTTCCTTAACTAAGACCACAAGTATTTAAGCAATATGAACCTTTTGTCATTCTGTTCTGAACAAAAAAAACAATACCAGCCAAATAATCTTGTATTTCCCCAACTTGACCTCAAGGCTATGGTTAGTAGCTGAAATAAAAAGTTCTCCAACACAGCACTGGCTCATTTTTATTCAAACTTGTAACTCATGGACACAACTAGCTACATTGTATAAAGAGCGTGAGAAACCATCATACCCATAAGTTCACAACAAAGATTTTAAGTCCAAAAAAGAAAAGCTGCCGATATAGAAAAGTATTGTAACTCGTGGACACAACTAGCTACATTGTATAAAGAGCATGAGAAACCATCATACCTATATGTGCACAACAAAGATTTTAAGTCCAAAAAAGAAAAGCTGCCGATATAGAAAAGTATTGTAGAATTAATAGAGATCAATATACCTTGTCAACATCAACTAAAGGGACGTCAAACTGAAAAGATGGGTCCAACCACTCATGATTTGATAAAGATGCCTGGGATTTTGAAGCAAGATAAAATTTAAATAATATAAGATATTTTCTTCATTAAGAGGAAAATTTTATTAATTGAACAAAATGAACAAATGAAATAATTGAGTTGTTCTCGGAAGGAGGAGCAAAGAAAAGAGAGCAACTGTGCCATTTTTGTTGGTCAACAGTCAACACTTAGAGACATAGATATAACCTTTTCCTATTTGTGGCTACTACTATGTAGAAATTATGTAGGTAAAAGTTATTTAGATTTCTAAGTTATCGATCAAAAGTAAAGTTTATATTTCTCCCAAAAACAAGAGGGGAATGAATACACATGCATTCTAACATACAAGCCCCAAGGTAGTAGACTTTTTGAAAGATTCAAATATTATACAAAGTTCAAAGAAAATTGGAGAATGATTTGTGATCTACAAATTATAAATACTAGACGAAAAAATGCCAAGAATTTTGAATTGGAGGACATATAAAATGTATACTCTATAAAATAATTTCATAATTTTCCAAAGATACATGGAACATAAGGATTGAATAGCTATGAGATTGCAGCATAAAGTGACCAAAAGTACATACATTTCCCTTTGAATCCATGGCATCATTTCCACAGCAAGTTCCTAACTCTTTGTTACATTCCAAGCCTGGACTTCCGCATCCAGTACAGGATTCACTGCAACCTTCATTTTCAACCTCCTGTTGTTATCTACAGAGGTCAAATTTCTAAATGAAAAGGACATAAAATGAACAAGTACGAGCCATATATTAAGCTCTTATCTATCTATCTATCCATATAAATATATATATATACGAGGAAAACTATTAAATGAACCTTAATGGCAATGACTCCTTTTGAGTTGCATAGATTGCTCCCTTCCTCACAACAGGCTTTACTTAATTGGGAGAAACAAGTTCTTCCACTTGTGGAAGTAGAATGACTGCAGCAAGCAGCCCTCTTTTCAGAGAAATCATGATTATTTGGGTCATCTTCAAGAGGAGGGTTTTCGCAATCTTCTATGTCCTGGCTCATATCAAGTGGAGGTTCAAATGCCTGTCAAGTAATTAATTAGTTAAAACAAAAAGTAAATTATTCAAGATATCTTGGAAGATAATATTTTAAAGATGTGTTCATATAGCCTGGGAAGGCTGAGAGAAGGGACAAAGTGCTTGTGCTTCAATAACAAGTAACATCACGCTACACCCATACTTTATAGACCAAAACAAAAGCAAAAAATACACAAACAAATGATGATTAAGGTGACTTTGAACTAACCTGAAGCATACTAAATATGAAATAAGAATTTGCAGAAATACACCTGCAAAGAAAGGCCCAATCAATTAGAGCTTGTATCTTATTTTTAGCTTATGTCAGATTTGCATGGGGACTCCCCTATTCTTACCCAACAAACAACATGACAAATGTCTAGAGGTTATATAGAATTTTGGTGGCCTCCAAATTAATCAACACACGTACCATTACAAACAACATAAGCATAGCATGAATCCAGCAACAACATAAGATGCCTAAAATTAGTGATGCGTTCTAGCAAAAGTCCAGTGGAGATTTAATTTAGTCACTGAAATTTCCTATGCCCTGTAGAAATGTCTTCACCTGCATTGACCAATCCAGGTAATTGTGTTGTGACCAAAAAGGGTCTTGCAAATTATGATACTCTCCCAATGAATGTTGACTGAAGTGTAATCGGAATCTGGGTTGGCAGCAATATTGGTCTGGTCAATGGTAAAATTAAATTCTTAGACATACTTCAATAGCATGGTTGGGTAATAGGAGCGAGAATCTATTTTAGCACAATGCATCAATTAAGGTTGAACGTACTAACCCTGATACCAAAACCCTAAGTTGGAATAAGAGCTTCAATAGCATAGCGGAATATATCACTACATAACATTTTATAATTTGTACAATATTTATAAAAATCTGATCTCCTAAAAATGCTAATTTACCCTATAATCAGCTCTAATTATCTAAAGAATACTGTGCCCTATTAAGTTGAAAACTCACAAAATTAGGATACTAAAAACAATAAAATACCTAATGAACTAGAGAGAAATTCATGGCAACAAAGCTTCCTTTTCTAGTAGCCCAATTAGTTGATGATTACTAAATCACAAATATTAAAATAGAAAGAAACACATGGTGATAATAGTTACCGCCTTAATTCTTGAAACTTCTTAGGATAGTGGGATAACAAAGCCTGCAAAATCATGCAACAAAAACACAATTGCGCTTCTTTCATTAGTTTCATAATAGTTTGTTAAAACTAATGAAGACGTGAATTTTTTATCATCCACTCGTCTGGTATCAAAGCAACAAACATAATATTTCACTAAGAA
Organism: Humulus lupulus; assembly: GCF_963169125.1. NCBI lineage: Eukaryota > Viridiplantae > Streptophyta > Magnoliopsida > Rosales > Cannabaceae > Humulus > Humulus lupulus. The sequence goes on from NC_084794.1 coordinate 99,948,455, forward strand.
AACTGCATCTGCTAACATATTTCATCACAAACTACAGATTATCAAGTGTGGACTATAGAGGCAAGATATGGTATCGAATGCAGCCAATAACAACCAAAAAGATAATACTTTTCCCAATCTACTAAAATGTATACTAATGTTATTATCAATACTGGAGGTGGTACCGCATAGTAGGACAATGTCAACATGTATGTCTCAAAGTTATCACATTCTTATCAATTTTATTTTTCAATGAAATTGTTACTCCTCACTAAACAGGACGATATAGTTTTACTTAAATGGTCCAATATCAACTCTCAAAATTCCAGTTGAAACTGGGAACATAGTTAAATACCTGATGGGGAGGTGGAAGCTTCTTAAAAGATCTTTCGTATCGTCTGACATCCTCATCTGCAGCATCTGGATAGCTGTACACGAAAGAAACAAACTATATGTATGAGATACATACAGAGCAACTCTACTCTATTTGAGCATACATAGCTTCTCCTTTTTCTCAAATATTTTATAGATTTTATTGGAGACCAAAAGAGTTTCTAAAGCAACGAAATCAAAGAGCCAAATGCTGGAAAAGTAAAAACTTTAGGGATATAAAGAATTCGAGGACACATTCAAGGGACATACTACCATTGCTGTCACCATAACTGTGGCAGCAGATCAATTTCCCATTGCATTTTCTAAAGTATATATCTTTTCACTTAGGTCAATTGAATCTCATCTACGACCATTGAGTATTTCGATCAAAATTACTAAAGAACATACACATATATATTAATTAAGTTTCATCAGAGAAGAATCCTTGGGAGGGATTTTGAAGTTGCAGAGCTAGGCAACCATTCAAACAAATTCTAAACCAGGAATAAGAAGAGATGAGACGAGGGACTGAGGATGAGAAAGTGCAGTACTTGAGGTAAGCGCTAACGATACGCCTTAAGGACTTGATTTCAAGGGCTTCCTCGAGCTTTCTCTGACGAAGTTGTTCCTCGTCTTCCTCGTCTCCTCGTCGAGACGACATCACTCTCTATCTCCCCTTAAGCTTCAACGACTACGAGTCTCTGTGTGTTGTGTTCTTGAATCTTGAGGAAGGCAGTGGAAGAGAGTGTGCGCTTTTCCATAAGACCTATATATGGAGCCGCCGTAGCTAGGCTTCCACGTCTTATTGGGCCTGATCTTGTTTTTTTAGGGATTCCTTGATAATTATCTAGTTTTACGATTAGTTAATTAAAATTGACCATTAAATAAATATACCTATTATTATAATCATATAGCACCTTTGCTTATTCACATATAATCTTATTCACATATAATTTAAGTATAATTGAAAGGTATAGTTGGTAGATTTAAATAAATATTAAGTATAAAATTAATTTTTTTAAAAAGTAACTCTAAAGTTGGACACTCTGTGTAATTTGCAATATTTTTTAACATTGTTAACGTGGACTACTGGACTGGGTCAACTTGTAAAACTTGATAACTGCCCATTTTTAATATTAGTTAATTAAAAATAGTTACAAAATTTATTTAATTAATTTTTACCCACTTTTAGAGTAAACTTACCAAACTATCCTCTTTTTATTACACTCCAAAAGCTCATTTCATGGTTTAAGTAAGGGTATAATTGGAAGTTTGTTAGGGTTTATACATTTTTGGACCCTGTGTTTTTTTCCATTACTTGTTTGGACCTTATGTTTTGACAAATTACTTTTTGGACCCTATATTTTGTAAAATGGTTAAAATAGAACCCTAGACCCGATTTTGGTCAATGTTTTCTCAACTAAAATCACAAATAATTTACCAAACTAACAATTCAGAACAAAAATAAAATCATTCTGCTTAAAAACTGTGTTTGTTATATTCAATTTTTTCTTCATCAAAATTAAGTTTAGAGTTCTATTTTAACAATTTTACAAAACATAGGGTCCAAAAAGTAATTTGTCAAAACACAGGGTCCAAACAGGTAATGGGGAAAAATACAGGGTCTAAAAAGGCATAAACCCTAAAAAAAACTAGTTATATATTCATAGTAATGATATGTGTACCCAAAATATGCATTCAAACATTACACACAATGACGTAGCTCAACTTTTTAAAACAGTGAGTCCTAGTTTTGATAAATTTAATTGACTAGACTAAATTATCACGTCGATGTGTATAATGTTTAGGTGCATATTTTGGGTGTACATATCATTACTCATATTCAAATATTTATAAATGTGGCTAAAAATTTAAGGAGATTTTGTAAACGGTCTAATTTGCAGAGTGGGGTCAACTTCACCAACTATAGGAAAATAGCTTAAACACAAATAATAATAATAATAATAATAATAATGGGAAAATACTATTTTATTCTTAGTATTTTTCCTAAATACGCGATCAACCCTATATTTGTTAAATTACAATCAAGACTTTGTATGTTTACAAAATTGATCAAAATAGTATATAGACCAGATTTTGGTCAAAATATGTTCAAATATAATATTTCTTTCTCAGCTCCTCGACCAGCTTCTTCACTTCTCTGAACCCATCGCATCACCAACGACCCAAGAATTGATCTTCTAGTTAAAATTATTTTGACCGAAATCGGGTTTAGGATACAATTTGATTCATTTTGTAAAACACATGGTCTGAATTGTCATTTAACAAAACACATGGGCCAATTGCGTATTCAGAAAAAATATAGGGGCCAAAATGGTATTTAATAATAATAAAAGAAAGTTTTCAAGTACATGATTTTTTTTGTAACTGATATGTGCATCAAAATCATGCAACAAAATATTATATCAACTGATGTGACAGCTTTTAAAATACTGGTTCATGCCTGAAATAAATTTGATTGATTAAATAAAACTGTCAAATAAGTTAGTGTAATGTTTTTGTGCATAATTGTGGTGCACATATCATTACTCTATGAACAATTAACTTTCTTCTCAATTTTATGGGAATGTGCCATTTGAAAATCAAAAGTTATGGGATTCTTTTTTTTTTATTATTTTGTTGCAATGAAATTTATTTATTGAAAAAATACATAATGTCATACAACCTATAAGGCTAAACAACTTGAAGAAAATAAAGGAAATCTTCTAGCCAAATAAGTTCAACATCCACCCTAAGAGCATGCACTCTCAACCTATGAGCAACCTTATTGGACATACAATTGTACGCCCTAAATATCCGCGAGCTGGAAAATGGCCTAATTCGGTCCGCCACGTGTAAATTGTCCGCCCGGAGCTGTTATTACGGGTTTCCACCTGTCCAGTCTGAGCTGATTAGAGAGTTAGCAGTTCACTCAAAGGCAGCGGGTCAGCGGTATGGATGTCACGAGCTGGCGCTGCATCAAGCTCGTGATGCGGTGCTAGTCTGACACCCAAACCCTTGTGAAGATAGCCACGCAATGTAAACGTGCATATATCAGACATCACGTGTCTATTCCATTCCTGAATTCTCGGGCACGCAGTATAAACGTGCGTATTCAGACATCCCATGACTGGTTTGGGCCATGCGGCCCATTATCCCTCCTTACCTATTGATTAGACCACACTTCACTGTCAGGTTTTAGGAATTAATCATCAGTATCACAGAGATGACGTGAAGGGTAAAGAGATCACGGGATGACCCCCTTTGCCAACTCAGGTATCCTCTCCCTATAAATATCGAGACCCTGGGCATTGCAAGGGGTTGGCATATTTTTTGTAAAGAAACACTCTGTAAGGAATAGTCAAGAGATATCAATAATATCGACTGGTGGACTAGAGGGATTTTAACCTTCGAACCACCTAAAAAGGAAAGGAGTGATCACCTTCCCATGTTATTAATTTCCCAAGTCTAGAAGTAAACTATTTTCCTATTACGGCTCACTAATTAGCACTAATTCATCATGTTTATTCGTATAATTATCTGTTGGCGAAGAACCGCGTCAACAACAATGAACATGGATCAGGGATACTTTTGGAAAATTAGACAATAGACTTGTTAGCAGTTGTGGTGAGTACTAACGGTTGCACTAAAATTGTAGATTTATGTATTATTACCGCAAAAAAATTTGGTATTAAAGTGTAACTTTTGAAAAGATTTAGATATTATCACCGCCAATTAGACTAATAAAAACGTGTCATGTGGTTACTTAACAAATAGTTAACGGTGAGTACTAACGGTTACACCAAAATTATAAATTTATGTATTATTACCTCCAAAAAGAAGATTTAGGTATTAAAGTGTAACATTTGAGAAAAATTAAGTATTATAGCTGCTAATATCCTAAATAAAAAACCATACTATAAGAAGTAAAAATAAGCAACCGAAGGGATTTTAATCCCAACAATAGAAATAAAATGACCAAATAAATCTCCCAATAATTTTACTGATTGAAAAATATATAGAAAAGGAACTAAAAAGTAATCGTATTGATCAAAAGGGTGTCACCATTAGATTTAGATTGTATACTCAGGACGAAACTCTGATCTCGTACTCTGCTATGGGAAGATGCCAAGTGCTCCATAAAACTTTAAAAAAACCTAAAAGATATACTAGTTGGAAAATAATATACCAATAACATGTAAAAAAATTTAAAAATTAATATAATTTTAAAATAAAAACTAATATACATATACTACTATATTAAAGTCTCCTTAATAAATAAATTATAGAAAATGACAATTTAGGTAATCAACAATATAAAATGGGCATTTCTCTGCAGTTTTAAAAATGATGACATTAGCTTCTTGATGTCATTATTTTGGATCATTTACTATAATTTCTCATTTATATAATGTAGCGATATTATAAAAAAATCATGGTAAATATATAATATATAATAATCTATTTATATTTCATACAAAAAATAAATAATAATCTATTGTTATCATGCTAATCTATATCTCTTCTATATAATAAGTGTGTAGATAACCGAAATTCTTAGTTTTAACGATTTTTTATTTTTTTCCTTTAACTTTAACAGAATATTCTTATATATAACAGAATATTTGTAATGACCCAAAAATTACTAATAAGGCTTAAGGGTCTTGATTAGTGTGCCGGGAGGGCATAATTGGTATTTATGTGAATTAATGATTTAATGTATGATTACGTGACATGCATGATTATATGATTATATGGATGAGAATAAATGCATGTGTTTATGAGTATTAAATGTGCATGTGGGCCCTGTTTAGCTTTCACGGGCATATTTGTAATTTTGGCCCGTAGAGGGCATAAAATGTAACTATGTGTGATTAATTGTTGAGACCACATTATTATGTGGATATATTTGCAGCATATGGCTTGAGACGATCCTAGTGAGCGGTTTGGCGAAATAGTCACGACGGAGATTCATACCCGGCTCGGAGGAGCCTGGGGGGTATTTTGGGAATTTGGAGAATAATTTGGAAATTATTAGACATTGGGTAAATAACTACTGATTAATTGGATAACAAGATTTAAGTGGTAAAAATTGTGGGAACATTGGAGGAATTAGTGGGAATTGGGGAGAATGACCACTTTACCCTTATATGAATTAAGGAACTAAGTTCTTTTTATGGGAGGGCAAGATAGTCTTTTCCTAAGTCTAAGGATATACTCAGGAAGATATCTAGAACTAAACAGAAAGGAGAAGGAAAAAAAAAAGAAAGGAGAAGTCTCCAGCTCTTTCTCTTTCTCGGTTTCTCTCTCTCTCTCTCTTTCTCATTGGTATGCCTTGAAGCTAAGGGAAAAAGGGCTGTGAACTTGGGCATTTGAGTGTGATTTTGGAGAGCTAAACTGAAGGGAAGGCTTGAGGAGTTGAAGTTAACCAATTAGGAAACTCAGCTAGGTGATTGGGCTACAAATTGAGGTAAAAGTTTGGGTCTTAATCTCTGAGTATTTGCTGGGTTGGTTTAGGTAAATTCTAGGTTTTTGTATATGAATTGGATGGTGAAATTGTTGATGGTTTTGATAAGGTTTCTAGGTTAGAACATGTGGTAATTATGAGTATATAGGTGTTAATAGCTTGAATTGGAGCTGGAAATCAGAGGAAAAGTTGGAGATTTGAGCTGAGTTGGTGTGAAGATTCAGCTAGAGAATTGAGCTCCAAATTGAGGTAAGGATTGTGGTTTTCAACTTTGAATTTTGTTGGATTTCTGGGTATAATGAGTAGATGAATTTGGTTTAGTCATGTGGAATTGAACTAAGTATTTTGAAGCTTAGAGTAAGTTCAATTCTGAGAAGTTTTCTGGTTTTAGATGGTGTTCTTGAACTTCAGAGCTCAAGTTTGATTTTCATGTTTGATGAAGTTGTTAGTCAAGGTTTGGTATTATGTGGGTGTTTTGGTTGAGCTATAGTGTATTGTAGGTTCAATTTTGAGTTTAGTTGAGGTTTGGAGTGGATTTTTGGAGCTTTGGCTCGGGGAGGTTCGAAGAAGGAAAACCCAGAAATTGCCATTTCTGGTGCTAGCACTGTAGCGCTAGGTTTAGAGCGCTACATCGCTTGGCTGCGTTTTTGGGAGGCTCTGGGTTCTGTCTGTAGCACTGCAGCGCCCCTCTGGTGGCGCTGTAGCGCTACCCTGCCTCCTGAAATTGGTTTTTGGGTGTTTTCTTAGGGTTTTTGCTTGGGGGCTCGGGGGACTGGTTCACCACCTCGTTTGGTGGAACTTGGAGTCCCGAGAGTACGAGTTTGGTCCCGGGATTGTCCTTTGGAATTCAAACTCATCGAAGTGTCATTTATGGTTTGTGACTAGGTTTATCACCAAGGCTCGGAGCTAAGGATCGTGCTCAGAATAATTTCACATTCTCCGCTCGGAATTCAAGGTAAGAAAATTGCACCCGGTTATGTGGTTATGTTGGGACTAAGAGTTCTCTCTACTTGTATGCAATGTTGTATGATGGTATTATGCCATGTGAGTAGGAAATAAACGGCCTAAGAGTGTCGGAATTAATATTGGTGCGCAAGGACGCGGCTTGGCCACTAGTAGTTGAGGTTAATTAATTAATCACTGAGCTTGGCCTAAGCGAGCCAAAGTCAGTGGGTTGAACACTGGGCTCGGCCTAAGTGAGCCGAAGACAGTGACTTAAACAGAGGGTGCGGCCTAAGGGCGTCGACCCTAGTTATTGAATGATAGGTTTATTTTGTTAATCTGATGATTATGTCATGTTAAATACTTGGTAAAGAGACTGTTGATTTGTCAATTACTATCGCTGGCTATATGAATACTATGGACTGCTGAATATCTGGTTAATGTTTTATGAATTATTTCATTGTCTGGATTGTTTATGCTATGTTATATGGTTTTCTTGCTGGGCCTTGGTTCACGGGTGCTACATGGTGCAGGTAATGGCAAGGGCAAGATGGTTCAACCATGAGTTGGAGAGCTTTGGGGGAGAGGTGTACATTGTCAGTTGCTCGTCCGCCACGGTCGAGGGATTGTACAGGTACGGAAACCTAAAATGTGTATTTTTCCATTAGAGTGGCCTTGATTGTATATAACTTTTTGGAATTTTGTAAATCTATCCTTTAAACCATGTTTTTGGGATCCCATGTGTAATATCCAACATTTTCATAATACATTTTTTTTTTATTATAAATGAGAGTTTCAATACATAAAATGTACAAGTTTACAAATTTAAGAAATAGTAATGGAAAAATAGTGTTTAAAATATGATTTTATGTTATTAACGAGATTAAAGAGAGAGAAACTTGAGTAGTCAAGTATTGGACCCAAATGTCATATAATTTCAATTGGGGATTTTTATAAAATTAAGAAAGTTTTGCTAAAGGGCTTATTTGAAAATAATTTTAATATTTCGGGTCCAAGAGTAATTTAAAAAAAAAAGGGGGGGGGGGGCTTCAGCCTTTTACCCGTAGCCTCTCTCTCTCTCCTCAGAAAAAATTTATTCTCTTTCTCTCTCCTTCTATTCCTCTTTATTTCTCTCTCTTTTTCCTCTTTGTGTGTTACTGTTGCTGACGACGAACGACCACTTTCCGGCCACCACATATAGCCACGTGCTGGACCATTGGATTCAGAGGCCTTCGAACTATCAACCTCGCGGGAATCTAGAGCTCACTCGCCGATTAAACACCTCAACCGGTCGATTTAAGTTCGGCCACCCCGCGACTTCAAAGTTGCGATTCGGCCACCTCGGACATCAGTTTGCCGATCTGTCACCACCATCGTGTTCCTCGTGTTGTGGGCTTCAAAGCCCAATAAATTGTTCCTACATCTACCATAGTTGGGTGGTGGGCCCACCACGATCCACCGTAGATCGACGGTCGAAACTTAGTGTTCGAGGTTTCGAAGTTCGTTTTGAGTTTCATAAAATCATCGTTTGACTTGTTGTGGAACCCGATCATTGTGGTATAAATTATTTGACCTATATTGTTATTGATTAGAGTAATTGTTATTATGTGTATTTATAGTATATAATTATATATTCTTGATATATTGAATATTTTTCTGTAATTATACTAGCTGTCTGAGATTATATGTATTTCTGATACAGGTTTTGATTTTGGGATTGTCCATTTTATAGCCGTTGTGCTGTCCAATTTTCTAGAAAATATTAGATATTAAATAAATTATAAAAATACATATTTAATTGATTTTCTATTAATATGGAAATTATTATGATTAATTAATTTTAATTATTATTGTTATTATTTTGTTAAGTAAATCAAGAATATAGTTATATATAAATATGAAAAGTGTGATTTATAGTAAATCTATTATTTAACAATTTTTATTATATATTAATATTTTTGTTAATATTTGAATATTAAAATATTAGTTTCTTACAGTTATTGATAATAAAATATAGGAGAGACTAAGGAGAAAGGGTTTAGAAGTTGTAGGCACGATTTTTACGTGGTTGGGGCATTAATGAGTCTTAGTCCACGAGACAGTTGTATTAGAGCTTCAAAAATCTATAACAATGGAGTTTTCTACAAGTTTCAGCAGAGTAAATGTATACATGCTAAAAAGAGATCCTTTCCTCAGTGCCCTACTACATGCATTTATAGGTTCACAGGTGCACTGGGCTTGGGCCGGGTTGACCCGGGCCCAATAAAGGTATAAATATTGTTGGCCTCTCTACTGGAAGCCTAATACAAAGGATTAAAACATAAAAAATACACTAATCTGAGCCCACTGGGCCAGCCCAAACCAGATCTGTCATGCGACGAACTGGAGCTTTGGGCTCGGCATCTCGAGTTATGAGCCAGATTCAGGGGACAAGATTGGTCAGAGTAGTGGTGGCGCAGGTCTGAACCAAAGGCGTACAATCCCGAGGTAGCCTTTTCAGTAGGTGAAACGTGGGGACAACCCCCACGCTTCATGGGACGAAGTCAGGGTCACGGTTTCTTTATCTTGCCAACCTCGGAGAACCGACATGGGTTCATTTACCCACGTCCCCTTCCGTTCACCAAGGTCCCGTACCGTTTACCATGGGCCTGGATCATTTACCAGGAGCTCGGACCATTTACCAGGCTCCAGGATTATTCACTTCGATCCCGACTGTTATCCAGAAGCCACTCATACTATCTCCCGCACGACTGTCCCGGACGATCCTCCCCGGACGCCCTTTGGGCCTCACCTAGACTTGGGCTGCCGACATCTATTTTACTCTTTGCCAAACGGGCCCGGTCCAGACCCAAACTCATTTGGGCGGTCCGAGGGCCCGAAGCGTGGACCCGAGCGCCCGGAAGGAAACGGAGATAACATTACCCCCCAAGCCTTCATCTGGGCTTGCACGGTGGAGGCTTGTCTCAGTCCCGGATCTTCCCCGGCATTTTCCCAGTTCGTTTCCCAGAGCGACGAGTTCGCGGCGAGGGGCACCGCATGCCAGATGAGTGTGGAGCCACCGCCTGCTACGTTGACTTGGCCCACGTCTCACGAGCCCGGACCGTTTACTAAGGTCCGGGTTCGTTTACCAAGGGCCCAGTTCATTACGGGAGATACACGTGCCTCTGGCAACTGTTTCATTGATGGCACTTGATCCTGAAAGGTCAACAAATACCTCAAGGGTCACTATGCTAGGGCTATTATGTCAGCTCGGTTCACGAAGCGTCCCATCCGCACGAGCGTGTCCCATTATTATTTCTGCGACAAGGAGGACCGTAGGATGGGACGACCTTTGAGGTGCTCCTCTTTCTGGGATGTTGGATCGGAGCGGCGCGGATCGCGCCTCAGGGGTACCGTGATCCAGTACTCGAGTGGATCCATTAATGTCCCTGCACGATCCTGGACCGTCCGATAGGGGGGATCGATCCCAGCCGTTAGATCAAAACCAACACTTTGGCTCTTATAAATACCCTTCAAGCTTTCATTTGAAACCTTTACATTCTCGAGCCAGAAAAAGAAATTCGAAGGATATGTTTATGACCGAGCTTGCCGACGACATCTTTCGCTGTTTGCTCCGTCTTCATTGTCGCCTATTCCCAATGATTCCGATATCTGCACCCTCGCCTGAGCAGACGACATCAGCTTGCCCTCTCGACGAGCTGCTGAATCGCCTCCAACAGTTCAAGACAGAGATTCTACTGTCACTATCGTCGGACAACCACCATTTTTCACGACCAGCAATTTACGGTGAGCTTTCTGGACTTTCGTCTTTACACATCCATATATACATATATAGATTTTATGTTGTGTTTGCGTATCTGCTTAGGTTACAAGACCTTGCCTGTGCTTAGAATTGGAGTGTTAGGGAAAGAAAACTTGGTCCGGGCTGCTTTGGACCCCTTCAGGTTCGAGTGGTTCCCGGACAAGTGGCGATGGGCTGGCTTAGGAGTGTAGTCTTTCTTTTTTGTTCCCGATTAGGATCTTGTGGATCCTTGGTGATCCCGGACCTGATCCAGAGGGGACTCTTCCAAGCAGTTCATAGGAGAGCCCCCGTACCTTAACCAATCCTTCTTGGGTTTCAGTGTTGACTGCTTGGTTTGTTTGTTTCATTCTGTTTTGCTCCCAGATCATTAGCCATGACCTCGGGCGTCACCCTTCATTCGGAGGAGCAAGTCAACGCGACCCCTATCACTCTGCCCAGGTCCAAGACTCCCAAAAGCAACAGGTGGGAGATGGACGTGGTGCCGAACCTGTTCTAGAACTATCGGATGCTATACACCCTGGAGAAGCGTTTGGCCGTGGAGTCGACTCCCGGACTGTTCCACAACCGCCTGGCCAGGAGGGAGGAGAAGGCCCACACCTCTGTGGGTGGATTCGGGGCCTGGAGCGAAGGCCATATCAGTGCGAGGGCCACGCTCCCGCTCCATGACTATTTCGTGCAATTCTTGACGTTCGTGGGGATTACGCCTTTCCAGCTTCTGCCCCAAGCATATCGACTGCTTGCGGGATGGCGCGTCTTCTGTGTCGCGAAGGAGATCGGGGAGCCAACCCCGTCAGAAGTCTTGTACTTCTACAAGCTAGAGCCGCAAAAAAGAACCTCGCGCTGATGCTGGACTTCCAGCGAGTGGGTAAGTGGTTTCCCGATCCCTGACTTCCCTTTTTTCTTTTTTGTCTTGGTTTCTTATTCCTCATTCTCAACTCATTGTCTTGGGTGGTAGGACCCTATGCCCAGACTCCCCTCACCCAGTTCATCCTGGACAGGAAGAAACTTTACTCCGAGCTAAGCGCGGAGGATTTGGACGTGGGGGCTATGTCACCACTGACAACCTCCGAGTGATCGGGATGCTCGCGGCCCATCAAACAATCAAGGCCTTAAGTCTTCGGGGGATACAATGCGAGAAAGACCCCGCACTGAGGGAGGAGCTGGCCCTGGAACACATCAGGGCTGTGGAGGCCGCGACACTGGCGGATGCGGCCAGCCAAAAGAGGGACCAAGCTCAGCAGAGGGAGGCGGTCGCTTCCCAGGAGCTGGAAGCCCTCTTTGACGAGGTACAGCCGAATGCGGGGACCCCCGAAGCTAGCGTATCAGGGCGAGGTAACTCACCTTTTATTTTGACTTATGCTCCCCAAGTTGGGGACTTAGTTAAGGATAGGCTAGCACACCGAGGCCCCGTGTTTGGGGCTGAAGGGGAAATGAGACCTTCGTCTCTCATCCCCGTAGGTTCGAAAATCCTCATGTACTCGTCCGGGTTCCTTCAATACGGGAACTTTCTACACCTGGACGACATGGGGGACCGAGTCTACTATTTTGCATTAGGAGAATTGAGTCAGGTCCGGGGCCTAGATGAGGGTTCGTCCCGGATCACTTTTAGTCTTGATCTCTTTGCTTGCTTATTCATTGTACTAACTCTTTTTTGTTTGTTTATTTCAGAAGACTCCGATATGTCCGACCCCGTGGACCAGATGAAGCAGCTCCTCGAGACCCGGGCCGCCAAGGCGAGGACCGTGGCTAGGAAGGCTGCCAGGAACGCATCTAAACAGACACCAAGGCCGGAGCTTCAACCCAGGGAGGCGTCCTTGGCAGCGATCCCGATCACGACCGTTGACCCGGCAACTGTCCCCGATCTTCCCGCTCACCCCCCGGTGATCGACCTAGAGCGGGAACCTACGGAAAGCCGGAGCTCTAGAAAAAGAGCCACGGACTTGGGCACGAAGGAGGTAGAACCAAAAACCAAAAGGGCCAGGAAGAGGCAGGCTGGCTCGGCTGGGGAGTCGTTCGGGGAGAGTCGCCTTGTAGCCAAAGAACTCCCGGCAGCACCGACTCTCCCTGTCCACTCGGCCTTACCTGAGGAGGGGGAGGCCGTTCTGAGAGATGACCAGTCCAAACTCATTTCCCAGACCTGGGAGAGTGGCTGGGAAAGAAGGGAGGAGGTTTACAAGGCCTTGACGATCCGTCGTCAGGTTGAATTTGCTGATCGCCCGGCAGCCTTTAGTGCCCTCAGCCAATCGTGGATCGGTTGGTCGTCGAGACGGGTTTCCGCCCCAAACTGGGGCAGGACACGGCCCAGTTTGCGGCGGATATACTGGACCAAGTGGGGAACACTATGTCCAATCTCCAACTGAAGCGATACGCCACCATCGCCAATCAGGACATGTTGTTCATTTCCCAAGCTCTCCGCCACCAAGCCACCGCTGTAAGTTCACTTTGCATCTTCTCTTTCTCCTTTTCATTGTTTAGTAAGGACTCTTCTGACTTTGCTTTGTTCCAGGATGCTCTATTGTCCCATTGGAATGCTGACTTGGTGGCCGAGGCTGCCATGAAGATGGAGACGCTCCAGCTGGAGCTGGAGGCGGCCATGAACCAAAGGGAAGCCGCCAAGGAGGCCCTGGCCAGGGAGATAGCCCAGGTCAACGCAGCCCTGGCCAAAGTGGTTGCTCAGGCCGAAGCAGATCGCGCGGAGTTCGCCCGGGTTAAGTTTTAGCTTGAAGAGCCTTTGTCCCGGAAAGAAACCGAGACTGGTGAGCTAGTGGCAAATCTGGAGGCGGAGCTTCTTCGAGTAAAGGCTTCGCAAGAGGCGACTGTGACTCAATCCATCCAAGACTGGGAGAGGTTCAATGGTCTGGAGGACCGGGTCCGCGAACTGGATGGCTTGCTTCACAAGGAGGTGAAGGCGCACGACGAGACTCGCCACGAAAAAGAGCAGGCGGATGACTTATTGGGCGTCACCTTCGATGAGGCCATCTATATGGCCTGGGTATAGGACAAGAATATGAACTTCCTGATCTATCCTGACCCCGCTGCAAATAGAGCCAAATTCGAGGCCAAGGAGAAGGCCGACGCGAAGCCTCTAGATGATGAAGAGGCGGATGGGGCAGCCCCGGAGGCACCTGGACCTGGTGAAGCCTAGACCCGGAACTGTTTTTTGTTTTTAATTGTAATATTTTTATTGACGCGGATGCGTTTAAGAAGATTTTTGGTGTTTTATCCACTTTATCTTTTGCATATTACTTTCCCATTTTCATCTGTTAAGCTTTCACTAAGTGTTTTACCACTATGCATGAATGAGCTGAGTGTTTGGTCCCAGTTCTAACGGTTGGACTAGATTATTTCTGACTTTAACTTATCAACTCACTTTAATCTTGTTGCTCAGGTTCCAATGGCCTGGGCCATTGGGGAGTTGATAATTATCGCTGAATCTACTCGTCCAGTCCCCAATGTTGAAAATCCGATGGTCTGGACCATCGGGGTTTAGTTGATTAGCTTATTTTGAAACCTAGATTAGGTTCCCACGACCTGGGCCGTTTATAAGACTAATTTTAGATAACTTACACCTGGGACCCGCGCTCTAATAATCCTGAGCTATTATAGAAATGACGCGGACGGCACGCACGGTCAACCAAATGTTAGGACATGGGCTAGCCCATACGTCCTACTAGATATTTTACCTCCCGGACTACGCATGTTCGGGCTGGGGCCAGGCCTAAGTCTTAGGTCCCTTATATCGTACCCCCGGACAGCGTTTGTCCGGGGCGAGACCAGGCCTGAACCTTAGGTCCTTTTTATCATACCCCCGGACAGCGTTCGTCCAGGGCGGGACCAGCCCTGAACCTTAGGTCCCCTACCTCGAACCCCCGGACAGCGTTCGTCCGGGCCGGGACCAGGCCTGAGCCTTGGGTCCTTTTTATCATACCCCCGGACAGCGTTCGTCCGGGGCGGGACCAAGCCCGAGCCTTAGGTCCCCTACATCGTACCCCCGGACAACGTTCGTCCAAGGCGGGACCAGGCCTGAGCCTTGGGTCCTTTTTATCATACCCCAGACAGCGTTCGTCCGGGAGGCCTGAGCCTTGGGTCCTTTTTATCATACCCCCTGATAACGTTCGTCCGGGGCGGGACTAGGCCTGAGCCTTGGGTCCCACGGGGTTTGTACCCCCTAGACCTTGCCGGTCTGGGTCGAGACTAGGCCTGAGCCTTGTGCCCAACTGGGTTTGTTTTTGCATTTTTTCATACCGGAGATACCCCCCAAGTGAGTGGAGACTAGTCTCTGGTCACTTGTTTATGGAAGCAGATTGGAATTTTCATTGTTTGATAATACTCAACCTCATTGTTCGACGCCTTGAAATGGAAGCGCAGGGCATTTTGCAACGGGTGCCCTTGAGGCGACACTAGGATGATCCCGGCCCCTGCTCCATTTTCATTCGAGGCTTTGTCCACGAATACCTTCCACACGGGCGCCGCGGGATCTGCGGGATCGTCCCCTTCGGTGATCCCGGAGCATTCCACAATGAAGTCGGCTAGGGCTTGTCCCTTGATCGAGACTCTAGGAACATAAGCTATATCAAATTGAATTAATTCCATAGCCCACTTCAAGAGTCTTCCTGATGACTCGGGTTTCTGCAACACTTGCCGCAAAGGGTGGTTGGTCAAAACTTTTATGGCATGGGCTTGTAAGTAAGGCCGGAGCTTCCGGGACGCCATTAGCAGACAAAAATGTCAACTTTTCAATTATCGGATAGCGTGACTCCACCCCCAACAACCTCTTGCTCACGTAGTACACCGAGAGTTGGGTTTTCTCATCCTCCCTCACCAGTGCGGCGCTGATCGCGTGTTCGGTCACGACCAAATAGAGGTATAGTGGCTCCCCGTCCACCGGTTTTGCCAATATCGGTGCTTGGGCTAGATGATCTTTCAGCTTTTGAAAAGCTTCTTCGCACTCGAATGACCATTCGAAATGTTGGCTTCCCCAAAGAACATTGAAGAACGGGATGCATTTGTCCATGGCCTTCGAGACGAAACGGCTTAAGGCAGCTATCTGCCCGATCAGACTTTGCACGTCTTTATGCTTCCGGGGAGAAGGCATTTCAAGCAGTGCCTTAATCTTGTCCGGATTGGCTTCTATTCCCCGGAAACTCACTATGAACCCAAGGAACTTCCCAGATGCCATGCCGAAAGTGCATTTTTTGGGATTCAGTTTCATCCTATACTTTCGAATGATCGCGAAGGCCTCGGCCAAGTCGTCAGAATGCTTCTCGGAGGTTTTGGACTTGATCAACATGTCGTCAATATAGACCTCCATGTTCCGCCCCAGCTGGGCTCGGAACATTCGATTGACGAGCCTCTGATAGGTGGCTCCGGCGTTTTTGAGCCCGAAGGGCATGACGATGTAGCAGTATACCCCCTTGTCGGTTTGGAAACTGGTATGCTCCTGGTCTGCCATATGCATAGAGATTTGATTGTAGCCGGAGTATGCGTCCATGAAACTCAAGATCTCGTACCCGATCATCGCATCCACCATCTAATCGATCCGGGGAAGCGAGAAGCAATCTTTAGGGCAAGCCTTGTTGAGATCTGTGAAATCGATGCATGTTTTCCAGGTCCCGTTTGGCTTTGGTATCAGAACTGGGTTGGCCAGCCATACGGGATATACAACTTCGCGGATGAAATTGATCGAAGACAACTTTTTGACTTCTAGCTTGAGGGCTTCGGCCCTTTCCGTTCCCAAGGGCCTTCATTTTTTTCGGACCAGGGTCACATCTTTGTTGATGTTCAAGGCATGGCAGATGATGTTGTGGTCGATCCCCGTCATATTCGAATGAGACCAGGCTAGAATATCCTGGTTCTCCTTTACCTGGGCGACGATGGCAGCCTGGACCTCTGCTGTCAGATTTTTCCCGACTTGGATTACCCTGGTCGGGTCGGTGTTACTGATGCACACCTCCTTGATCTCGTCCATGGGCTCCAGTACGCGGTCATCTCCTATCTGCGGATCCAGCTCGTCCTCCTCCAGAACAATTCTTCCAGCTGGAGGAGGTGGAACCGGGCCGACGACTTCCTCATGGGGCTGCTCCCTGACCATGTAGATAGGCCGGGCGAACACATGGTAGCATTTTTGGGCGCTCTTCTGATCTCCCCGGACCGTTCCCACCCCTCCGTTATCGCAAGGGAATTTCATGCATAGATGACGGATGGAGGTGATAGCCCCAAACTCGACCAATGCGGGCCGACCGAAAATGATATTATAAGCAGTGGGGCAGTCCACTACTACGAACGTGCAGAACTTGAAAGAGCATTGCATCTCGCTCCCCAAAGTTACGGGCAACTGGATTTTTCCCATAGGGAGTATCGCGTCCTTGTTGAAGTCGTAGATCTGGGTTGGGCATGATGCCAGATCTGCTTCGGTCAAGCCAATCGCGGCGAAGGCGGGTTTGAACAAAATGTTTACGGAGCTTCCATCGTCCACCAGCATCCGGGACACCAATTTATTGGTGATCTGGGCGTCTATGACTAGAGGGTCATGATGCGGGAAATGGATGTTACTGGCATCGTCTTCCGTGAAGGTGATAGGGAGGTTCATCAGCCTCGGGCGCTGAGCCGGGGCCAGGACCAGAGCGCATACCTCTTGATCGTGGTCGAGCTCGCTAAGGTAGCGTTTTTTATCATTTCGGAACGTCCCTCTTAGATGAGGCCCACCTGAGATGGTGGCCACATGGCCATCTACTCGGGGGGGTGCGGTCCCGGACGAGTAGGGCATTCCAGGCCCGGGTGCTTGCACAGCGGGGACCCCCTGAGGGGCCTGCACTGCCGGACCCTTTGTGTACCCTCCCTGAGGCAAATACGCTCCAGGTGCACCCGGGGCCGACGACTGTCCTGGGGTTGCTGACAGGCCCGGGACTCCCGCAGGCCTCCTGATCCACTGGTGGAGATGTTCCAACTTGATCAAATTCTCGATCTCATCCTTGATCTGTCGGCATTCTTCGGTCGTGTGGCCCACCTCCTTATGGTAGGCGCACCGCTTGCTAGTATCTCTCGGATTCCTTCCTCCTTTGAACATGGGGGTCGGTTTCCGGTAATGCACCGCTCTCTCCGTGACCAGGAAGATGTTCCCCCTGATGTCTACTAGGTTGGTGTATTCCGAGTATTGGGGCTCGTAGCCCCTCTTGCCTTTCTTAGCCGGCTCAGATCGGTTTTGGCCCTTGCCGGATCTTTTCCCTCGGGAGGGGTTTACACTCGCCTCAGTTCCCCCCGCCTGGGACGGCTGGGCTCCGACGGGGGTAGCGTTGTACCTGATCGGCGTAGCTCCGTATCCGGAAAACGGGGTGGACTGGGCTGGGGCATACCCCGAAGAGGCAGGACCACTGTGGGCATGGTGAAGGTTATCCCAAGCGCGACTGCCGATCCTGGGGCAAGCGGGGGAGCGACATATTGCTGTGCCGGAAACTGCACCCCATATCTTGGAAATACTTGGGCATTGGGCTGAGGTGCCGGCTGCCATCCGAACGCCTGGATTTGGGCCTCTTCCCAGTTAATGAATCCTTGGGCCCTCCTTATGAACTTCTCTAGGGTAGCCGCCTTGCTACACTGCATATCATCCAAGAGGGGGGACCTGGCCCGGATCCCGGATTGCAGCGCCACCAGGCGTTGCCCATCGTCCACCTTGGTCTTGGAGGCCTCTTCGGTGAAACGCTGGATGTAGGCTCTCAATGTCTCCGCGGGGAGTTGTTTAATGTTGGCGAGGGCACTGATTTGCATGTCCATTCTCATGGCGGCCACAAACTGTTTGCGAAACGTCGACTGTAGTCCTGACCAGGATTGGATGGATCCTGGCTTGAGTCTCTTCCACCATTCTTCTGCGGGCTCGCCTACAGTGATTGAAAAACAGAGGCATTTGTCGTCGTCACTGACATGGGCCACGGTCATTAATCGGTTATACTGGGACAGATGATCCCGGGGGTCGGTGTTCCCGGTGTAGGCAGTTAGACTCAGCATCTTGAATCCCTTGGGGAGCACGGCGCCCAGAATGTGCCTCACACAAGGCTCCTTGTCCTCCTCATCAGAATCGGTGTCCGCTCCTTCCTGTTTGCGGACCAAGCGGTCTGTGACCTTTTTCAGGGCGGCCAATTGCTCCATGAGTTGCCTGGCCATACCCTTTTCTAAGGGAACCCTCTCGTTTCTCCTGTCGGTGAGGTTGTTTCTAAGGTCACCATCTCGGGGGTGGATCTTTTCCTTGCGGGCCCGCTCCTTTCGGGCATTCAGCCCATCGTGTAGGTCTACTCGGGATGTATCGTCCCTAGAGCTGAGGGCATAATGCACTAGGGCATACCAGGGCCAAGCACCCTGTGGCCGCGTCCCTTGCGGATTGGTCGGGTGGCCCTGTCCTGGGACGAGGCGCACCTTCTCTTTCCTAGGGAGCAGCCGGGGACGAGTTTCGACTCTCTAGACGGGAGGGTTTTTCCTCTGGGAGTTCGCCCCGACATTCCTTTTCTCTTGGTCCGGGTTTCCTGGGCCTTGCTCGAGAGCTTGTCCCGGAGGAGGGATCGATCTCGCATCCTCAAGAGCGCCATTTCTAGCCTGCGGAGCGGGCGGTTGCGCTCCCGGAGGTGGGACAGCTGGGGGATTGGGCGCCGGAGCCTGGGCGGCTATGAAAGCCTGCAAGGCTTGGAGGGACTCTTGCATCCGTCGAGTAGCCTTCGTCTGTTCAGCAATCCTGGCTTCTTGGTCCAGGACTTGCTGCCTCATTTTAGTCACCTCCGGATCCTCCTAGTTGGGGTCCACTCCTTCTAGGATCTCGGGATCCTCAACCTCGTTGTGGTATTCCCCATCATTCTCCTCCTCTTCCTCATAGTAATCCTCCTCGTAATCCGCCCCACCTTCATAGTTCTGCGACTCGTCAGGCTGGGACACCTGATGAGGAGCGTCCTCAGGTGGACTCTGAGGAAGAGGTTGGGTGGGCAGTGGCTCTCCATTGCCCTGCTCTTGGTTAGTAGGGTCAAAAGTGGTGTGTCTTGTGTTCACCATGGTGGCAGATGTTTGAGGTCAACTCTAGCTTTCTCAGGCTCTCAATGAAAGCACCAAAATGTTTACCGAGTTTTTTAGAAACTACAATAATAAAAGATAGGAGAGACTAAGGAGAAAGGGTTTAGAAGTTGTAGGCACGATTTTTACGTGGTTGGGGCGTTAATGAACCTTAGTCCACGTGACAGTTGTATTAGAGCTTCGAGAATCTATAACAATGGAGTTTTCTACAAGTTTCAGCAGAGTAATTATATACATGCTAAAAAGAGATCATTTCCTCAGTGCCCTACTACATGTATTTATAGGTTCACAAGTGCACTGGGCTTGGGCCGGGCTAACCCGGGCCCAATAAAGGTATAAATACTGCTGGCCTCTCTACTGGAAGCCCAATACAAAGGATTAAAACTTAAAAAATACATTAATCTGAGCCCACTGGGCCAGCCCAAACCAGATCTGTCATGCGACGAACTGGAGCTTTGGGCTGGGCATCTCGAGTTACGAGGCATATTCAGGGGATAAGATTGGTCAGAGTAGTGGCGGCGCAGGTCTGAACCAAAGGCGTACAATCCCGAGGTAGCCTTTTTAGCAGGTGAAACGTGGGGACAACCCCCACCCTTCATGGGACAAAGTCAGGGTCACGGATGCTTTATCTTGCCAACCTTGGAGAACCGACTTGGGTTCGTTTACCCACGTACCCCTCCGTTCGCCAAGGTCCCGTACCGTTTACCATGGGCCCGGATCATTTACCAGGAGCCCGGACCGTTTACCAGGCTCCGGGATTATTCACTTCGATCCCGACTATTATCCAGAAGCCACTCATACTATCTCCTGCACGACCGTCCCGGACGATCCTCCCCGGATGCCCTTTGGGCTTCACCTAGACTTGGGCTGCCGACATCTATTTTACTCTTTGCCAATGGGCCCGGGCCGGACCCAAACTCATTCGGGCGGTCCGAGGGCCCGAAGCGTGGACCCGGGCGCCCGAAAGGAAATGGAGATAACAGTAAGACCAGTGAATTTTGGAGAAAATATATTTATTATATCACTGGAATTGATATTATGACTAATTAATAATAATATAAATATTTATATTTATATTATTATCATTATATCGATTATTACAATTTTATGTTAAAAATGTGATTTCTTTTATAAAATAACTATTTGAATATATACATTCATATATGTATTGTTATTGAAGTATTTTGTTATTAATATTGAAATAAGTTTATTTATAGATGATAATTATTATTGTTGTTGTTGTTCTTATTATTAGTATTATTATTATAAGAGTACATTATTTTATGAGCAAGGTTTAAAACATGGTTTTATATGAAGAGTTATTTGCATTACGTTGATAATAATTATTATTATCATTTATATAGTTTCTGATATTGTTAATATACACTATCAATAGTGTATATTTACGATTTCGATAGAATTTAATAAATGATGTGCCTTGAATAGGATTTGTATGGATTTGATTGATGGACTCTTGGTGAGCAGTTTTAAGATAAGCTAAGGACCTAAGGTAAGTAAATCTCACCTTTTGTGCTTAAGTGTAAGATGCATAACTACATTGATTGTGTTTATCTGATGAGTTAAGTATGTGATGATGATGATGCATATGATAAGTATGTGAAGAATGGTTATAATAATATCATAATGGTGTTGTGTGATATGTAATTGATGAATTTCGTGATATGTGAAAGATGTCTTACTTGGTTAAGATTGATATGAATTATGTGCAAGTATGTGTTCTTATGTTGATGAATATGTGGATTACTTTTATGTTCATGATTTTGTTATATGTTATGATATATGAAGCATTTAAGTTTTTAGGCTGGAAACCTTAGACCTGAGCCATAACTCTACGTTAAGGTATAACAACGCCACCAACCCAAAACTTCATGTATTATGACTAAAGATGTTTTGAGTTATATGAGATGTGATACAATGCCTTGATTGAATACCATCAAACATGAACATTGGCATTTAAGCATCAGCATGTATGCATGTCATGTACAGTTATGTGATACATTATTATGTGATATAAAACCATGCATATAAATATGAGAAAAATTGTGAAATGCCTTGAAAAGTCTTATGTGAAGTTGAACATTTTAATGACAACAAGTCTTAAGCAAAGTAATAATAAGATGTTTAAAAATGGTGCCACTATTTCGATGAAGCAATTAAGTAAGTTCAGTAAAGAAGACAGAGGTCTTTAAGACTTATAGTGGTTGCCCACTAGTGTGGGCTAGGTCATAGTTGACCATTCAGATATGTTTGCCATGTTCCCATCTTTCTTCTCCGTATGTGTAATAAGTATGGCAGCTATGACAACGATGAAAGAAGTGTTATGATGAGCCTAGCTGCGATGATGGCTAGCCGGAGGAGAACCCATGGGATTCTATATGATATGTGTAATAAGCCCTGCAGACATTGGCCGAATCAAACAGTGTGCACAAGTGAAATCGGGCCCATAAAAATGTGAAAGTAAAAGAAATAGCATAAAAGTAAAGTTTGAAAGTGCATGAGCAATAAATGAAATGCATAAGTATACAAGTCAGCATATTAGTATATGTACACTTCAAACTCACGACATTCATGTGTATGTGTATGCATGAGATTTACTTACTGAGTGTTAGCTCATTATGTTATTTTCCAACATTTTTCTAGGTGTGGCTTTAGATGTTGAGCAATTTGTGGAGCACGGACTTAGTAGCAATGCAATAGTGGTTTAGGGTTTTTCATATTGCTACAATAAATTTAAAGTATTCATACGTGTAATAATTTCTATTAATAAGTTTATATAAAAGTTTTAATTTTTTTTATGTATTTCTTAGTATCATTTTATTTAATTCATTTGGTCAAGTGCCTAACATACTCGTAAACCCTGGAATTACGAGTATGTGGCAGACGTACCCTACCTTAGGGTCGTCACACCATGTACTAAATATTTATTTTTAATGAAGATTACCCGTTTATGACCAAAATATTTTAACTCTAACTTGTTTATGATTCTAGGATCACATTTTCATTTAAATGACTTGATCAGCAAGTCTTGCACTATTTTAAATATATAGTGTAACGGTCTTGGTTATCTAGGGCGTTATAATATTCTTATATTTATATGTAGATTATACACATGATTTAAACTTAAATCAAATTATATAAATAAATAATTAAACAATTTAAAATAGGATATTTTTTTTAGATATTTTACAATGACAATTATTTAAAAAAAATAAATTCACATGTATTATAACTTAAATAAAATTTAATTAAACTTAAACTTCATGTATTAGAATAATATCATATTAAACATATAACATAATATAATCTACTATCAACTAGAAACAAACTTCTTTTAAAAAAACTAGCAACAAATTAAAATTTAAAATCCATGTATAATATTAATATTATATTAAACATATAATATATAATTTTTCGTTATCACTGTCAAATTAAAAAACTAGAACAAACATAAACTTAAATAAAAATTAATTAATTAAAATAGAATATTTTATGATAATTTAAATAATTAAATCATATTTATTTAAAAATAATAAAGTCATACATATCATTTTTTTAGCTTATAAATTTGTGTGATAGTTTATTTTCTATCAAATGATTGGAACATTTTTTTTTCTTCATCAAATTTACCAAATGACATTGCGAGATACATTAGAAACTAAAAATAGTTGATGCATGTATACTACTTTACACTATGACTTTTTTTATTCTTATTTTTTTCTATTATTAATTTCTTTTTAAATATTATTGTAATTTATATATATGTCATGTAGTCATGTAAATATATATCTATGTCAATGTTGTGTTTCAATATCATATATGTAGAGATTATTGACATAAATATTTATATATACTATAGAACTATAATTCATTATATTATATATTGAAGAAAAAAGTGAACCAATTTTTATTAAAATTATAGATAATGTTTTGCCCTAATTTTTTAATACATTTATGTCATACATTATATTAAACATATTTTATTTATTTTTATGAAATTGTTTATTTATTTAAAATTTATACGATAATTAAAAATAAATACATGTTTTAATAAACAAGTTTATAACTTTGAAACTAAGTAAACGTGCATGACACGTTATTTTTACCTAGTGTTTATATAAAGGAGAACATCAAGGAGATGATGTGGCACTCTAAAATTGCTCCAAAGCACTCTTTCTAATTTCTAAAATTTTTACATTTTTTAAATTATTCTTTTTCAAATTTATGATTATTATTTAATATTTAAAAAAGAAAAAAAATAAAATATCTAAACTATCTAAATATCTATAAATCTAACAGTAAATTCAATTTTTTGACCTGATAACTGTTACCGTTTTTCTCTTTTTTTTTGAGAAAAACTTTTTCTCCTATTAACCATATTAATAAAAAAAATTAAAAATGTAGTTACACTAAGAATCTATATATTTATATAAAAGATTGCATCAATGAGATGATGTGACACTGTAAAATTGCTCCAAAGCACTCTTTCTATTTTCTAAAATTTTCACATTTTTTAAATTCTTCATTTTCAAATTTATGATTATTAGTCAATAATTAAAAAAGAAAAAACTAAAATATACAAACTATCTAAATATCTATAAATCTAACCGGTAAATTCAATTTTGTGACCTGATAACTTGCAATTAATTTATTGTTTTTCTCATTTTTTTAGAAAACTTTTTCTCCTATTAACCATATTAATAAAAAAAAAAAATTAAATGTAGTTCCACTAAGAAATTAGCATACACGTTATAATAATCTATATCTATATTTATATATCTATATAAATGAGAGCTTCAAGGAGATGATGTGACACTCTAAAATCTCTTCAAAATACTCTTTCTATTTTCTCCTTTAATTTACTTTTTTTATTCATTTAATGAATTTTAGTTGCACATTAGTTTAAATTTAAATAAGATATTTTAAAGTAATTTATTTAAATTAATAATATTATATATAAACATGTTATATATAATATTATAACATGAGTCTTTATCTCAGTACACCTAACGTCTTCTTTTAAAAAAATGTAATTTAAAAAAAAAAAGAAAAAAATATATTACACAATCCACATTAACATGTTTACTTTTTAAAAAAAGTTAATTTAGTTACCATTAGTGTAAATTTAGTTACACATTAGTTTAAATTTAAATTTATTTACACATTAGTTTAAATTTAAATAAGATATTCACAATTTATTATTTAAATTTATAAAATTATATATAAATATCTCTTCATGATTTTATATATATATATATTATAAATATTCTCTATTAATCTCATATTTTACTCTACTCTAATTTCTCTCCTTTTTTTTTTCTCTCTTCTTCTCTCTAAACTCATTCAATTTCAATTCAGGTATATGACTTTCAATGTATATCATGCATATTTCCACACACGCATGAATATCAAACTATGTTGACAATGCAATATATCTCAAAAAGTATTTTCAAGTAAGTTTTATGCACCTGACAAATATAGAGAGAACCTGACAAAGTATTTTCAATTCAGGTATATGACTTTCAATGTAAATCATGCATATTTCCACACACGCATGAATATCAAACTATGTTGACAATGCAATATATCTCAAAAAGTATTTTCAAGTAAGTTTTATGCACCTGACAAATATAGAGAGAACTCACTGATTGTTAGGGGTGCACAAAAAAATCGCTAATCCGCCCAATCCATCAAAACCCGCCCGCTTTGAACCCGCCCATTAAAAAACCTGCCAAAAATGGATTGGCTTGAACCCAACCCGCCACAAGATGGGTTGGGTACGGGTTGCAATAATATAAGGAGGGTTGTACCCGCATCCGCTACTTTATTCTTTTTTGCATATACATTTATAGTAATAATCTAAATCTAAAAATACAACTCATAAAAGGTTCATGAAAAATTATAAAGTTTGTGACATTTTTAATATATTTGATGGAGATATTGGATTTTGGGATGTGAATCATTGTTGTAACGCCCTAAGTTCCCTAATATGGCTTAGTGCCTGGATTAGGGGGCCGGGAGACAATAATTGAATTAATTGAGTGCTTATGTGTTATGAGCATGTTATTATGTGAACTATGTGAATTGTATTGTGATATGATTGTGCTTGCATGTTTAGGTGTATTAAATATGCATGTGAGCTCGTTTCTTATTAGAAGGGCATTTTCATAATTTTGACCTGTTAAGGGTATAATTGTAAATATGTGTGATATATGATTGCGACCACATTATTATATAGATATATTTGAGTTACTCAGGATGAGGCGATCTTAGGGAGATAGTTGGCAGAAAAGTCACAACGGGGCGAAATATCTGGCTCGGGGTGAGCTTAGGGGTATTTTGGTAGATTATCAGGGATTATAGAGTAACAGGAATTAGTTGATGAACGGTTGTTTGGTAGATCATTTGGGATTGTATGAGATGATTTAGGTTAGCGGGAATTATGCCAAATGACTAAAGTGTCTTTGGGTATGCCTTAGGGCTAAGTTTAGTGTTAGGGGTAGATTGGTCTTTTGACCACCTAGCTAGTGTGATGAGGGGCTAAGGCTGAAGGGGAGGCTCATTCACGTACAAAACTTCCTTTGGTTAGGAGCATTTTTAGAAGAGCTCACTCAAGACACTCCAAGGCAAGACTAAGCCTAGACTTTGTGGAAATTGAAGGCAATTTTTGGAGGAGTGGCAGCTTGGGATTTGGTTTAGAAGCAGTCAAGATCATCCTCATCCCCAAGAATTTGAAATTCTGAGGTGAGGTTTCTCTGTTTTGGTATTTAAGTTGTGTTATTGAGTTTTATGGTTTTTGATGTCTAAATTGTATGATTTTGGATGCTTTGGATGTTTAGGGTAGTGGGTTTTGTTGGCTAAGTTTAGTATAGTGTTTTTAAAGCTAAAAACCTGCTGGAAACTTTGTGTTAAGTCGATTTGGGGTTTGTATTTATTGAGAAATCATTGGGTTTGCGATTTGGGGAAGAACATCATGTTTTGGGCACATTTTCGGTTTCTGGCAACCTAGCGTGACTGCGCTAGTGTTCCAGAAAGAGGGGAATTTGAATTCAATTTGGAGACTTAAGTTGAGGGGGCACGACCGCGCCAAGGGCCCCAAAATGCTTGTTTTCTAGTTTTTAGGGCTAGGCCCGGGGGGCTCACGAATTTGACTTGGGAGTTTGCTTGGGGGCTCGGGGGACATTTTTAGTGCCCTGTTAACAGAGAACCATGGTTTTAAGATTTAGAGCTTGGTTTGGAACTCAGGTTCTAGGGTTAAGTCCTGATGAATGTATACTTGTGTTGTGACTAGGGTTTCTGGCAGGCTCAGGACAAGATCAGCACTCGGGGTCGTTCCACTACCTGCACGAAGATCGAGGTAAGAAAACTACACCGATATGTGAAATGTATGATTGAGGTTTGGCCCAGCTATTAATGCAATACGACTGGGGCTTGGCCCGTTTATTAAATGTAATGTGATTAGGGCTCGGGCCCAGCTAATGAGCATGATTATAATTATGCATGTGCATATCTGCATGTATGATGAATGTATTATGTGGATGTCTGTTCTGGCTAGGAAGCTCAGTTTATTAACCGAGAATCTGTTTGTTCTGTCTGCATGTATGATTGTGCTTGATCTAGTTAAGATAGAAGCAGTAAAAGATTGGCCAAGGAACGCTTCAGAGGTTAGAAGTTTTTTGGGATTGGCAGGATACCATCGACGTTTTGTTGAAGGATTTTTGAAGACTGTGGTACCCTTGATTGAAGTAACGTGAGAACTCGAGGTTTGTCTAGACTAATAGGTGTGAATCGGGCTTCCACGAGCTGGAACAGAGGCTAATCATTTCACCAGGGTAGCAGTATAAGTATGTGGTGTTAGGAATGATTCCTAGTGCGCAGTGGAAATTGCGGTAATGGTATACAACAAAAATTTCTATATAAACAACTTTATATGAGGATCCTTTAATATGCAATATGTTAATCAATATATAATATGAGTATGAAAAATAATACGAAACAATTTACCTCTTGTAGTCTATCAAGAATCCTTGAATCTTTTCGTATGTGTTTCATCTTCCTATCCTTGCTGAAGTACTCACACCTAGTTCTTCCAAGACGTTCTCTACACCTTAAGATGTGGGTGGGCACATAGAGAACAATGATCAATTTTGTGAATCAAAATTATTCTCAACACAAGAGACTTTTGATTATAGGCTAGAGAGAAAATGTTTTTACTTTGTGAAAAAGATGATAGGTTTTTTTCTTCTCTATGAAAGCTTGTTATGTCTTGTTGTTTCTATTTTCTATCATATATAATATATAGACATTATTACCATAATAATAATAAAGAAAAATCAATCATCTTTTTATAATAATAATAATAGTAATAATAATAATAATAATAATAATAATGATAAAAGACAAAGCCTATCATTCCATTTTAAAACTCTCTTTAAAATATTTTATTAATTAATAAAAAATAAAAATAAAAAACCAACTTCTGATAACATCAGAAGTGCCACACGCATAGAGTAGTCCAAGCCCTATGCGTGTGGTCTATTCCTAAAAAATGAGATTTTGATTTTTTTCATGTGTTTTTATTTTAATTAATTAATAATTATATATCCAAATAATGTATCATCTTTTTAAGGAAAAGATAATAACTTAAATTTCAAATTTCAAAATTCAAAATTTGAATTTCCATTATCATCTTATTATTAATTAAATAAGTATAATAATCAAAATCAAATGTTGACTATCCATATTTATTTATTCACACTTAAATTAAATAATTGATTAAAATCAATTTATTCTATTTCTACACAATTTCGAAAATTGCACAAATGCAATACTAAATTGTGCAACTTCAATGATCACATAATTGCACATTTATCCCGAAGGATAAATATTCTCTCAAATAGTCAATTTATAGTTTAACCATTGTATCAACTCTTACCTTGATTAGTGTTGATAGAGCCGTCCCGGGGACTT
Organism: Humulus lupulus; assembly: GCF_963169125.1. Classification (NCBI taxonomy): domain Eukaryota; kingdom Viridiplantae; phylum Streptophyta; class Magnoliopsida; order Rosales; family Cannabaceae; genus Humulus; species Humulus lupulus. The sequence goes on from NC_084794.1 coordinate 99,977,053, forward strand.
ATGGACCAATAATTCTAAGCTCCAATAAATAAAAGATTATTAACCAAAACTCTTTGGTTCAATAATCATATTAATTAATCTCATGATTATTCCACTATAAATATGAGACTGAACTCTTGAGCATTAAAGACATATATTTACTGAGTACTTTATTGTAACCATAAAATGTTCATTCATATAATCATTACATACAAAATAATCCTCTATTGATGATTCATAATTAAGTGGGAATAAAATTACCGTTTTACCCTTTTAATTATATCTTGATTCTGAATGTACCAATTACTTTACTAGTTGTAATGCCCTACTACCCAGGGACCGTCACGTTGTGCATTTTAAACAATGCTAAACTCTCTAACTGAGTCATTTAGCCATAGTCGTGTAACTAAGTGCGAATAACGGTTTAGGGTTAAAATTTTTGGTTAAAGATACAACGTTTCAATAAAACGTTTACTGTATACATTGGGATCCCAAAATATATTTTAAAGGTTAATTACAATAAAATATTTACAACCAATAGGCCTAAGCAGCAAAATAGGGTTTAACCCTAGTTCCTCTTTAAACCCTCGGCCGTGGTGGTCGAGCAGCCGCATATGTACACATCATCACCTAAGCTCTCCAACTCAAGGATGATCCATCTTTCTTTTGCCTTTACCTGCACCACATAGCACCCGTGAGCCGAGGCTCAGCAAGAAAACTCAATATGCTCATGAACAGGTAATAACATGTCACTGAATCACAATAGGCATGCCTAGCAATAATTGCCCTATTCATGCATCCAAACAAGTCCAAATAAATGATTATGGGCCCTGCCCCCTGTATAGATGACTATCAAGTCAATCTGGGAATAGATGGCTAATGTGTCCATCTTTAAATAGGTGACTAATGAGTCACACACTTAGGCTCTGCACCCTAATCAAATAAGTGACTAATGAGTCATGCACTTGGGCTCCGCACCCTAATCAGATAAGTGACAAATAAGTCACGCACTTGGGCTCTGCACCCTAATCAGATAAGTGACAAATAAGTCACGCACTTGGGCTCCGAACCCTAAGCCATGTGACGTTACAGTAGGACCAGTCGAGGACCTCGAGGAGGACCAACTCGATGAGTCAGATCCGACCAGGGTTGTGAAAGTTGGTAAAAACTTAGAGACAACAACAAAACAAAAACTGGTGGAATTTTTGAAGAAGAACCAGGAGGTCTTTGCCTGGTTGCACAAAGATATGGTTGGAATTGACCAAGCAGTTATCAGCCATGTCTTGAACAAAGATAAAAATTGTCCACCAGTACAACAGAAAAGAAGGTTGCTCGACAAGGATAGGTCGAAAGCTTTAAAAGAAGAAGTTGAGAAGCTGAAGGAGAACGAATTCATCAGGGTAGCGTTTTATTCATCATGGGTCTCTAATCCCGTACTGGTTCCCAAACCAAATGGCAAGTGGAGAACATGCGTGGATTTCACAGATCTTAATAAAGCTTGCCCAAAGGATTGTTTCCCACTCCCAAGGATCGACCAACTGGTCGATGCCACTTCAGGGCACGAGATCCTATCATTCATGGATGCATACTCTGGGTACAATTAGATTAGTATGCACCCACCTGATGAGGATCACACTAGCTTTTAGACCGATACAGGGCTTTACTATTACAAAGTAATGCCTTTCGGTTTGAAAAATGCTAGTACGACTTACCAGCGACTAGTCAATCACATGTTCAAAGAGCTGATCAGTGTAAACATGGAGGTATATGTTGATGACATGCTGGTTAAGTCAAAGAAGGCAAAAGAACACATCGAGGACTTGCAAGAGTGCTTCAATGTCTTAAATAAGTATCAGATGAAGCTGAATCCCCTTAAGTGTTCCTTTGGAGTTGGATCAGGGAAATTCTTGGGATTTATAGTGAACTCACGAGGTATCGAAGCTAATCCCGAAAAAATCAAGGCCCTGGTCGAGATGAAGTCGCCAACAAAGATAAAAGATGTTCAAAGCTTAACCGGGAGGATTGCCGCTTTAAGTAGATTTTTTTCCAAATCTACGGATAAGTGCGTCCCATTTTTTAATCTACTTAGGGGCAATAAGAAATTCGAGTGGACAGAAGAGTGCGAGCAGGCTTTCCAGGCCCTAAAGTCTCATATGTCGCAACCACCGATTTTATCTAAGTCGGTTGAAAAGGAAACTTTGTTCATCTATTTGGCAGTCACAGAATATGCTGCTAGTGCTGTCCTAGTAAGAGAGGAGGAACATGTGCAAAAGGCTGTGTATTATATAAGCAAAAGGCTAATAGGAGCAAAACTGCGATATCCTCCCATTGAGAAATTAGCCTACTGCTTGATCTTAGCCTCCAGAAAGCTGTGACCATACTTCCAAGCTCACCCCATTGCAGTACTCACCGACCAACCACTACGGCAAGTCCTGCAGAAACCAGAAGCCGCTGGTCGATTATTGAAATGTGTAGTTGAACTTGGACAGTTCGATATTTCTTACTTGCCACGAGCAGCAGTGAAGGGACAAGCTCTAGCAGACTTTGTCGCGGAGCTCACTGGGCTCCAGGACATTGAGCCGACAGAAGAGCCTAAACCTCAAAGCCAAACTACCACTTGGAAGTTGTTCGTAGATGGCTCTTCTAACGAGCATAACGCTGGAGTAGGTGTGATCTTAGTCACGCTTGAAGGGCATCGATTCCACTGTGCAATCAGATTCTACCTCACAACATCCAATAACAAAGCCGAGTACGAAGCTTTGCTCGTAGGATTAAGATTAGCCAAGGACATGAACATAAAGTCGCTTGAAATCTATAGTGACTCCCAGTTAATGGTTAATCAAATTACTGGAGAATATCAAGCCCGAGGTTTGAAGATGGCTGTTTATTTAAACAAAGCAAAGGATTTGTTGGCATAATTTGAAAGATATACTCTCCAGCAGGTACCTTGCGACAAGAACTCAAATATTGATGCTTTGGCCAAGTTAGCAAGTGCAAAAGATGCTGACACCTTAAATATAGTGCATGTTGAACGATTGTCCGCACCGAGCATCCAAGCATAAGAGTCCTCCCTGGTAATTCAAGCAACAGACATGTGGATGACACCTTTCATTGAATACTTAGAGCGTGGAGTATTGCCGTCAGACAGAAACAAAGCAAGAGCCCTCCAGAGGCAATCAGCTCGGTTCATCCTGGTCGACGGAATTTTGTACAGAAGGGGGTACTCAATGCCACTCCTAAGGTGTGTTACAAAGGAAAAAGCCAAAAAATTCATGCGAGAAGTCCATGAATGTTTCTGCGGGGATCATGCTGGGGGGGCAGAGTCTATAAAAAAAATCCTAAGGCAAGGATACTTCTGGCCAACGATGAATGAAGACTCTATGGATTTTGTTCGAAAGTGTGACAAGTGCCAAAGATTCTCCAAGATACCGCGAGCCGCCCCTAATGAGCTAAAACAGATGCAAAGCCCGTGACCATTTGCAGTATGGGGAATAAACTTGATTGGGTCTTTGCCTACGGGAAAAGGCAACGTCAAGTATGATGTAGTTGTTGTTGACTACTTCACGAAGTGGGCCGAAGCTGAGCCACTTGCAACAATAACGACAAAGAAAGTTCTAGATTTTGTGGTCAAAAACATCGTGTGTCGCTATGGGTTGCCAAGAAAGATTGTCTCAGATAATAGCACACAGTTTGATAGTGATCTGTTCACTGATTTTTGCAAAAGGCATGGGATTATCAAGAGTTTTTCTTTAGTAGCTCATCCACAGGCAAACAAACATGTTGAGGCCGTCAATAAGACACTGAAGGATACTCTAAAGAAAAGGCTTGAAGAAGCAAAGGGGGCATGGCTAGAACAATTACCTGAAGTCCTTTGGTTGTATAGAACATCTCACTGAACAACAACAGGCCATACTCCATTTTCCTTGGCCTATGGGTATGAAGTTATATTGCTGGTTGAATTAGATCCGCCATCACATCGAAGGTTGGCATATGGTCAAGACGTTAATAGTCAGTTATTGATGGAATCTCTGGATTTGGTCGATGAAAGGCACGGGCAATCTCAACTCCGAGTAGTAGCTTACCAGCAAAATGTCGCTCGGTATTTCAACTCTAAAGTATGTGAAAGAAAGTTTAATGTGGGAGATTTGGTACTTAGAAGAGTTTTCCTCAACACCCACGATCAAGCTGCTGGAGTGCTTTGACCTAACTGGGAAGGTTCGTACCAAATTGAAGAAGTCCTTTAGCCAGGCACCTATAAACTTGCTCGCTTAAATGGAGATCTCATTCCTCATTATTGGAATGGAGAACACCTGCGCAAGTATTATCAATAAATAATTCTTTTTAAAGAATTGGCTTGTATTAATTTCACTTTTTACAAGTTTATGAACAAGGGTTAGTCATTCACATGACTAATTGCTTATAAGTGTAAGATCAAATTTTATGATCACTCGTACAGACACGATTGTCCATTTATTACGAGATTTAAAATGAACTGTGCGCAGCCAGTTATTCTTGCCAATTATTGTATTTAGTACAAGTATTTGCTCATTACGTGTGTTGTTTTGCTCTATTATCATTTCTATAAGTATTTATTCCGAGTAGTAATGTTCAAACAGGTGTTGGTCAAGGCAATTGACCGAGGACCTTAAGCTCCTTAATCACTTGAGGGGCATATAAGGTACTAAGTAAGCAAAGCATATCAACAAGTATATGTAAGCACACGAGCAAAATAAGGGACAGCATGCTACGGTACTTAGAGTACTTTTTAAAATTTTGTTAAATCAAAACAAAGTGCTATACTAAGTTCTGTCATGTGAAAAAATGTTATAATAAAGTGCAAATATTATAATGTCAAAAGTAAAATCCTTTTCATTGCGAGCAGTTTCTGCTCAGATGAAATTGTTAATTAAAAGAAAAAGCTGCCCGTACAGCAAAAAATAAATTGTCTTGACATCGCGAACCGAGGTTCGTGTGTCCCAAGTTAAAAATTAAAGTAAATATAGGTAAAAATTTATAAAACAGCAGAAGGATCTTGCCGAGGCTCTTATGGCTGTTGATCGACTGTGGCCCCAGCATCTTCATTGACGCCCTCAATGCCTGTTGCCAAAGATATCTCAGGGGATCCCTGAGCCCTCTTCTCCTCTTCCAGGTGAGCAATGCACTTCGCCAACTTAGCCTGTCTTATAGGGTCTGGTAAGTAGGTAGAGTCCGCCTTGGGATTGTTCTTTCAGAACATATAGAAGCACTGGAACACTGCTCCATCGTACTTCTCCAAGTTGCAGGCGTTGGTCTCCTCGAGGTCGGCAGTCTCTTTGCGGCTGATCTTCAACTCCATTTGAAGTTTGTTGGCTTCTCAGTAGTTTATCTGCGAGGCCTCCTTATACCTCTCCTTGGAGGCAGTGATTTTGGCAACGAAGTCCTCCTTCTACTTCAACTCCTCCTCAAGCTTGGCGATCTTAGCCTCAGCTGTTCGCAACTCCTCAGCATGCTTGGCCTCGACTGCCTTGATTTATTCAGCATGCTTGGCGACCATCTCCTCCGACCGGTGCCAACCGGTACTCACGGTCAGAATCCTCTGCGATCAGAAAAGAAAAAATAAAAAAGTTGTTAGTATTAATCAAATAGATAAGCAATCAAACCACAATGAAAGCGGCGTCTTACAGTGAGTAGTTCATTCAGCGCGCGATTGAAGAGCTGGTCGACCGGCATGGTGGGGGTGTTGCTGAAGGATTCCAAACTACGGCGGTGTATGGACAGCTTCTTCAGCCTGTCGCTGGCCAAAGTGTGGGCAGAGTCAGGATAGCCTCGACCAGAGTTGGCTGAGCAGCAGGATTCTGGTCGGCGGGAGCTGGAGGAGTTGGTCGGCGGGAATTGGAGGGGGAGTCGTCTTTTTTGAAGGAGTTGGTGCAGGAGGGTCCTCCATCCGAGCCCTTTTTGTGGAAGGGTCACTGCTTCCTTCTCCGGGCTGGCACCGGTTCGATTTCTTCATGCTCACAGGAGTTGTGGTAGTGGGGTTGGTGTATAAATTGAACGCCTTCTCGGCAGGCATGTCTGCCGAAAAAAAAGCAAACTATCAGTCAAGGCAAGTTGTCATACAAAAAAAGGCAAGGAAATGGAGAGAAAAGAAATTATAAGTAAAATACCCGAGCTACAACTACTGGTCATTACATTATCTATTGTACTACTGCTATACTCACTTTCTGCCTTGAAGAAGTCTGAATATAAACTATTCGCGTATTTAAAGTTGTCGTCCCTGTCAAATAAATGACAGGGAATGGGAAGACTGTCTAAGAGTGAGAAGTCAGTACCGTTCTCATCTGAGGACTCTAGTATGGGCTCGGGGTGTTCAGAAAGCTTCTGCTTGCCCTTTCCCTGTTGAGCAGGGGCAGCAGCTGCTTGCAGAATACTGGAGGGTTCCCTGATGGTAACTCCCGTAGCCCTCATCCTCGGGGGTTGTAACACATCTTGGTGCTGCTCGGGAACTTCTCCCCAGTGGCACTTCCCGCTGTCGATTCCCTCACATCCTGATGAGGTGCTAGAAGGCCGACCAACCTTAGGTTATTCTCCGTGACTAGCTCTTTGACACTTTTTTCAATGTTTGTCATGCTGACCAGGGCTGCTGCTCGTATCTCCATGTCTGGATTGGGGACTGGTCGATGCCATGGACCTGAACGACACCGAAGTTCTAAAATACGTATAGGAAAGCTAAAAGAAACCAAACGACCAGTAAGTAAGTGATTTACCTCCTTCAGTGAAGGCCAGGTTGTGGGCGACTAGGTCTGGTGTTAAAAAGTACTCCTGGAAGTACTTCCCAACGTTGGACTTGTGGGTGATGTCACTCAGGAAGATGCGAGCAGATTCCTGATGGTAGAAATGGAAGAACCCCGTGATGTTGTGGTTGGGGTTCGATTTGAGATCAAACAAATAATTGATCTCATGCGGCGTAGGAACGAGCCACTTCTTATGATTGTAAAGGATATAGAGAGCGGAAAGTACTCTATATCCGTTTGGGGTGATTTGAAAAGGAGCGACCTCGAAATAATTGGCCACCTCCTGGAAAAATGGATGTAGAGGCAAGGTTGCCCCTGCCTCGATGTGATACCTCGACCAGGCGCTGAAGGTGCCCCCAGGCAGGTTTGCCCGCTGGTCGATCGAAGGCTTGATGAGGGTTATCCCAGGAAGGCCGTACTTCTTGAGATAATTGGCTACCATCCTAGCTGTAATAATACTAGGAGGCGCCACGTACCATTCGACCTCTGGTCGGAGGACATCGCGAGGTTGCGCTTTGGTTTGAATGTCTGACAGGGAAGTATTTACAGGTTGATGGGTGGTTGGAGGAGTTTCAGCCTGAGGAGCAGGCTGAGTAGTAGAAGGCTTGGTTGTATTCTTTTTTCTTTAAGCGATGGACTTCACGCGACCCATATTTGTTGGGCTGGTTGGTGGTTTGTTTGCGGGGTTGTGTTGAGAAAAAGGAATTTCCAAGAATTGCAGCGACGACTGTTCTTGATCTTCGAGCAGTAGTGTGAGCAAGTTGTCGTCGATCGGCCTCTCACCTCCCCATGGGTCATGCATGAAAATCTGCGAACAGAGAAGGGGAGATGAGAATCTACGACCAATAGACTAAAGATGTGGAAGCGTTGGGATAACATTGCTCGCGTATAAAAGTTAAGCTTTTATACGACCAACAACATTCTAACATAAACACTAAATAGTGTGCGAACAGTTTGGAAAACAGATTAAAAAGCAGAAATGAAAAGTTTTTCAAAGAAAACTTTTCAACTCTGAAAAAGGGAGGGAAAAACCCAGTTTTTTCGAGTGCCTAAAAATCAAATATTTACTTCGATTTTGCGCCCTAAATCAGTAATCCCAATTCCCAAGCTAATTCCTAAACCTCATTTAGTATTTTTTTCCTTATCCTATCATGTTAATACCTACTAGCTTGATTACCCCAATAATTTTTTTAAGAACATTCGGGAACTCAGAATCCAAAACAAATCAGAAAACTCAAGGGATAACTATTGCATGGCAGCTCAGAGACAAAGAGGCTCAAGAAACTTACTTGAATAAAAAGTTGAAGGGGAGGTACGAGCGTTAATTCGAGTGGCTGAACAAAAACTCCACAGATCTCCAAAAGTTGTTTGAGTTTTTTTGGGTATTTCGGCTTTGTTCTTCAGTTCGTGCTTTGTTCTTCAGTATACTTGAGAAAAAAAAGGGGGAGAGTAAAAAGTAAAAAGTGAAACTGAGGGGTTATTTATATTGGTCGAGGCACGGTTAATAAGGTAATGATGGGGGATTATTTTTCGAGGCATGGGAAAGTGTGATAGCCGTCAAATCGCCTTTTGGGAAAATGCAATGACATGATTGGTTACCTTTTCCAAAAAGGCACTGGCGGCTCTGACAGGTCACGCGAAGGGTTGATTGTTAAGTTTACTTTATGCTGGTCGCAATAAATTAAACTTGGGGGGCAAATGTTTACCCAAAAACAGACTACCTAATGACGTGGCAGGATTGATCTACACATGGGATGCACATGACGGTTTTAAGTGAGCGTATGATGCTTGACCCATCGACCAGGAGATCATTAGCTTATCAAGTATAATAATTATGGGTGACCGGCCTTGTCGCATATACTCAGTTATTTCCTTCAAATATGCAATCTTGTAATTATGTATTGATTGTAATTTTCATTATTATTTAGATACACACATATTAAGTGTAATTAAGGCCCATTGGCCCATGTAAACCTCCTTGAGCCTATAAATAAGAATCAAAGGGCTCAAGAGAGAGGACTTTTTGGTTTTTCCAACATTTGGCTTAAGAACGCTTGAGCTGAGAGATTCTAAGAGAGAAAAAAAGTGTTGTTATCCATCACATTTGTATTTATCTGAGATCTAGTGAAACTCGTGAATGCTAGTTCATTGATCACTGCTCTTAGAATACTACATCAATAAAAACACTAAGTGGACGTAGGTTGTTACCATTCTATTGGGGCCGAATCACTATAAATTTTGTGTCGTTTATCTTTTCGTCTAGAGTTCTTCTCATTTTCATCTCACTTTATATCGTTTATCTAACTCCGTGTCGTTGACCAAATCGAGGGTCAACACAACCGAATAGGGAATCATCATTCAATCTACATAGATTCCACATCTGTTAAGCTATGTCCCCAGCCATATACATCATTGAGTCCCCAAAATAATAGTTCTTAGCCTGATCGTTCTGAAAAATCGTGACGCAAGAATCAAAGGATTAAGTGACATATATAGGAGTTCATAGTAACTTCAGGATTAAGATCAAGTTGTACATGATCATCATATGATGTGTTTTATAATACTACGAAATGGTATTTAAACAAGTATTATTAAATAACATATGGTCCAGTTCTACATACTCTCAGCATGTAAAGTACCTCCACTAAAGTGTCCTACTACACTAGTAACCCGGATCTAGGTCACATGTATTCATAATACTAGTGGACCGTACTAGCAGTAATTAATCTAAAGATTTCATAACTCTATTTTACTGCGAACTATTTAAGTTCATTATCTCAATCTCGATCCTCTCATACCAATATGAGATTGAGACCACATAGATGAGCTTGAGAATTTTCTAATGTTTACTTAATATTATTAGTAATAATATAGTTATAGGCTACATATATACAATAATTCAATTCATTTATTTATTTTATCAAAACCATTGTCTACTACAATTGCTTTAAGGGCACAATTCCCAACATGTGGTTGACTGATATACAAGGAATGTATAGTAGATACAGTCTTTGTTGTTGGAAAATGAGGAGTTCGTAGTGTTTGAAGGTGCAACATGACAGAGACTAGGATATTTCCATATGTACATTGGGAAGGTGATTGCTTATGCTTTAGGGTAGTTAAGGGAATAAGAACAGAGATATCCTACACGTGAATTTGAGTTAACATCAATGATGTTTGCGTTTAACGTGTGATGACAATACTTATGTGGGGAGAAGTGTGAGAAATACACTGACATAAAAGTTTAGAGTGTTCCGTCACCCATAGGGGTTCGAATATGAGATAAAGATGTTGGTGAGAACTAGTGAAGGATTGATGGTGGAAATCCTTTATTACCCAGGAAAAACTAATTTGGAGGCTGATGCCTTAAGTTGGAAAGGTCCAGGTTGGGTGTATGATTCGAAACAAATCACAGCAAAGTCAGTTGAGGAAACGACTAGAATTAGTATAGAGTTTGTGATTGATAAATTGGCAGATATATATAAAAATGGTGAAACATAGAAAAATAATCTTAATAGAAGTGGCCAAGGACTCTACTATTTTGACATGGGTAGGTTGAGATATGAGGATCAGATATGTGTTGGCATCAAGAAGGAGATTCTGGATGAATCTCATACCACTCCATGTTCGTTACATCCAGGCACCCCGAATGTGTATTAAGATATGAAATCTGTATAGTGGTGGCTAAGTGCCTAACCTTTCAGCAAGTGAAGGCTGAATACTAGAGGCCAGCGGGGTTATCACGACCTTAGGACATTTTAGAATAAACATGGGTGGATATAAGTATGGACCTTATGGATGAATTGCCTAGGATGGTGGGGGCAATATGCTTTTGGTATGAGTGGTTGTAACTCGATATACTAGGTCAACACACTTTCTGCCTGTGCGAACGAATTATAATATGGATCAGTATGCTAAGTTGTATGTGAAGGGAGATTGTGTATCTCCATAGGGCATCGAAGTCTATAGTGCTGGATCGAGATCCTATATTTATTTCCAAGTTTTGGAAAGGCTTGCAGAGGGAAATGTGTACAAGACTGTGATTTGGTATTACTTATCATCCTTAATCAGATAGACAATATGAGAGGACAATTCAAACTTTAAAGAATATGATTTGGACATGTGAATTAGGATTTTAGGGACCCTGAAGTAAGTACAGTCCTTTGATTAGGTTCCTACAATGATGGTTATTAGTCAATAATAAGAGTAACTCCGTATAAGATATTGTGAGATAGGAAATGAAAACCACCCATCTCTAGGGATGAAATGAAAGAAAAGTAGTATTTTGGTTTAGAAATGGTTCAGAGGACCAATGTAAATTATTGGGAAATGTTAGAGTGGGAATATTTGCTTTATTGAAAGGACACAAGAGCTACGAAAATCTAAATATAGGAACGTAGAGTTCCAAGATTGGATATTTTGTGTTTCTCCGAGTATCACAGATTAATGAGATAAAATAATTTGGAAAGAAAGGGAAATTGAACCCTAGGTTTGTTAGACCTATCAAATTCTGGAAAGGAATTAAGAAAGTGGCCTACAGATTAGCCTTTCCTCAACATTGGTGGGGGTTCATAGGGTGTTTCAGATATCGATGCTAGAGAAGGATGTGTCGAGTACTACACCTCTTTGGGTTAAGAGACCCTATAATTACAGTAAGAATTATCATGGGAAGAGAAGCCAGCGAAGATTCTGGATAGGAAGGAAGTATTAAGGAATAAGACTGCCACCTTAGTGAGAGTGTCATAACGAAATAACAAAGTAAAGAACACGACTCCGAAGTTAGAGTCAGATATGCGGGACTGGTATCCCAAGATGTTTAAGTAAATTTTGAGGACAAAATTTCTATAAGGAGGGGATAGTTGTAACGTCCTGATTAGTGGTCAAATTTATACATTTTAAGGCTTCAATTGTGTACATAAAATTAATTTAAATTAATTATTTATATACTTTTAATTATAGGATTATTTTAGTTAAAAATATTTGATTTAGTTTAGTTTTGTGTTATTTTTCAGACTTGAGAAGTGGTATAAATAAAAAGATGAAAAAGCCCAATTGAAGAGCCCAAAAGAAGCCCAAGTCGAGCTCACCAAGCCACACTACCACGTGGAAATCTCTGATTCGTGGAGCCAAGCCGACACGTGTCCCCACCAACAGCCTCTGCCTGACGCACACCTAATGCCATGGTCCCACACGACTAACGAATGCCTGACGCACCTGCAGCAGCACCTGCCACTCCGCCTAACGCAAGCCTGCCGCACCTGACCGAGCCCACCTGCACGTGACATATGGCCTGACAGTGTCTCCCCACTCGCCTGCAAACACTGCCACTCCCATGTGCATCCTCTCTGCTCGCGCCAAGTGTCTCACATTGTCCCCCACTTGTCCCACTTTTCTCCAATTTTGCAGCCATTTTCCCACTTTCCTATACACCATTTTATCATATTTTGGGTCCTCTTTTCACTATAAATAGAGACCCAAATGAAGTGAAAAATCATCAGATTTTAGTGAAAAAAAATAAACTTTGTTTTGTTACTTTTCTTATTTCTAGCTTAGTTTTACTTGTTTTAGGTGACAAAAATGAGTGAACTATTTTAGAAATATTGTTGAGGTTAGAGTGTAGTGTTTGTACTTCTCATTCTTAATAGTGATATTGGTTCTTTTTTTTAGTGCTTCATCTCCATATCTCATTAATTATTTTGTTTCTCATCTTTTAATTTATTTTCTAAAATTATTTAGCATCTTTTACATAAGGTCTGTTATGCTTTTCTTATGTAACTTAGATTTTTAATTTATTTTAGTCTATTTATTATATTGTATGTCTTTTACTGTATTCTGCTGCTGTAGGTATTTTGTCGCTCTTAATATATGATATGAAATTAGAAGTAAGATTCAATTTAATCTAAATCAATTAATTTGTGCTTTTAACATATATATATATATGTCTTTCAGATGCAGTTAATGGTGTAGAATTGCAACTGTGTTTTGAATTAATATCATTGTTAGAATAAGATTTACAGCACTGCATCTCTACCTTGCCATGCTCTTTATCTGATCACTTTCTTCAATCTATCAATTTAATTTCACAAAAATCAATTTCTTCAATTCTATCATTTTTCTATTTTTTTATCTTTAACTATAATCTAATCTTTAGTTGTGTTTTGCCTCTCTGTGGATACGACATAGCCTGTTTACTACTGGGACCGCAAGGTGAATTATTGGGTGATATCACGTCCCAAAACTCCTAGTAAGATTAAGTGCTTGGATTAGCGTGTTGGGAGGGAAAGTGGGGCAAATATGTGGATAATATTAGTATATAATCGAGTATGCATGATTATGTGTATTAAATGTGCTTAAAGACCCGCTTTTGTTAAAAATTAGCATTTTCATAATTTTGACTCGTTGATGGTATATTGGTATTTTATGTGCTATATGCTTGAGAGCACATGGTTATGTGGATATATTTGTGATATTCGGCAGGAGTGGATCCTTTTAAGAAATTTTAGTGGAAAGTCACAACTAGGATAAATACCCGACTCGGGGTGAACCAAGGGGTATTTTGGTAATTCACATTTCACGATTTATAGACAAATGAAATAAATTGGAGAAATAATTGCATTTGATGGATTACCTGATTTATTTGGAGATTAGTGGTGAAATTTGAGGTTTAGTGTGAATTTAGGCGAATGACCAAAATTCCCTTGAGGTTGATTATGATGTTTATTGGAGGTGCGGGAAAAATGGTCTTTTTGAACATCAGATAAGGAAACAGGCTATGTGCTGGTCACTTTTCACACACTCACGTACATTCTCATTCTCATCTCCTTCAACTTTTCTCTTCAAAGCTCAACCAAGAACTAAGGATAACCAAGCTAGATTAAGTTGTTTTTGAGGATTTCAAGGAGATTTGAGGCTTCCAGAGGAGTTAGCAGCTGTAAGACGTCTTCGATCAACTAAGGATTCAAAATCATAGAGGTATGGTAATGGTTATTCCAAGTTTTTTTCAAAGTTTTGGTGTGTTATTGATGGATTTCTGAATTTTGATCATAAGGGTGTCAATTGTTAGTTTAAGTTGTTATTAGTATTGGTAATGTGGTGCTGATGTTGTATGTTGGTGGTTTGGTTAGATTGAGATTGAGTTTGGGGCATTAGAGTGGGTTTTGGGGGTCTGAAATTGCAAGAGAAAATTGCATTTTCTGGGTTTTTTGTGGTGGCGACATGACGCCTGGGATGAGCACCGCAGCGCGTATGCGTTTCCTCGAGGGCAGGGTTTTCCCTCTTATCGTTGTGGCATCACGACGCTAATGCAATATAATTTCAGGGTCAGCTCTCGGACTGTTGTGGCATCGCGATGCTAATGTGTTCTTTTATTAGGATGGCTTCTCAGACTTCTTTGGAGCCGCGACCCTTAATGGGGGGCGCCACGACGCTAATGCTTTTTAAGGCACAAATTTCAAGATTTGGGAATAAGGCTTGGGGGCTTGGGGGACGATTCCATTACCTGGTTGAATGGAATTGGATGTCCCAGGAGCCAAGGTTTAGTTTTGAAACCCGTGATTTAGACTTAGTCCCTAATAAGTGTACCATTTATGTTGCGACTAGGAGTTTTGCAGGGCTTGGGAAAGAGGATCACACTTGAGGTTGCTTTGTCATCAACATAGGACTTGAGGTAAGAAAAATTGCATATGCATAGAACTAATTGGTTGCTATGCATACTAGCATTGAATTATTTGTGAATGATTGGTACGATCTATATTTGGCCATCGTGTTGAACATGGGGTCGGTCGGCAAACGGTGTAGAGCAGGCCGGTTGGCAAGCGTGTGTAGCGCAGATTGTGAAGGCGAGCCAATTTGAGAGTGCAGTCCCTACTCACTCGGTTGGGCTGTCCGACAAGGTAGTTTTTCCTGGACCGTGTAAATGATTCATGTGATTGGAATGTATATACTTGTAAACTGTGAAACGTGTTTACGATTTATATAATTGTGGTGAATGTACTTAGTGTTTATGAAGCATGTGGTTATTGCTTATGAATAATTGAATTATTATTATTATTATGCCTTCTGGGGGTTTTCTTGCTGGGTTTCAGCTCACGGGTGCTCTATGGTGCAGTTAAGGGCAAGCTAAATGGTAATCAACCATGAGTTGGAGAGCTTTGGAGCGGCACATACATATTCAGCTAGCTCGAGTGCCAGGGTCGAGTTATTTTGAGGGGCTTAGGTTACAAATCTGATCTTGCCTCTTAGGCCGGCTACGTTTATAACTTTGATTGTAACTACTTTTCATTTAAAACTTGTTTTGGGATCCCATGTAAATATTTAAAGTTTCAATAAAAGTTTATATGCTTAACCAAAATTTTTTGTACCTAAACCTTTGATCAGCTTTAATGACACTTTTGAGTCCAAATGACTCGGTTAACAACTTAAGCACTGTTTTAAACACACGATGTAACGGTCCTGGATTAGTAGAATGTTACACAAAATCTAATAAGTTCAAAAGTTCTTCAAAGTACCAAAGAGAAATTTATTCTCACATTTTTTTTATCAAAAGCATTCTATCATTTTATTGAATGAAATAACATATTTGTTGGATTTAAAAGCTTTTAATTTAGTTCATAACATTAAAGGGAAAGTACCAAAAACAGAAAAAGGAAGCTACCCTAAATAGAACGAAAAAAAAGGCTATTGCCCAAAACAGAAAAGGAAACTTCCAAGTTTCTTTCGCTCATAGCTACACGCCCATATAAAGGACACTAAAAAGGAAACTAAAATACAGACACATGCCTTATTTGTGTAAAAAAAAAAAAAGAAACTATTCCCAACACAATATTCGAATTTAATCCCACAAAATATTTGAATTTCATTGGCTGGATTATTCAAGAACTTGAAGCACGTTGACACATCTTTGTTGAACATGTCGGTCTTGTTTCATTAGCCTACACGAATTGACTTGAGCCCAAATCTTGCATTAGCCTGTTCAATACATCCTCGAATCTCTTTACTCTTTCTCTTGTTATTGGACCATGTACTTCAAGTGGGTCCACACTCCATTTGGTAGCCATATTTCCATAATTATTTAGTGTGCCCTTGATTTGTGTGACTCAATCTCTAGGATTTTTTCATAACCACACTTACATCCACGAATTAGTAATATTTCTCAGGATTATAAAAAATCGGAGAGATTGGACTCTGTCAGTTTTCTCTAAAGTCTATAATCATATTGCAAGTAATCAAAGTAATAGTGCTCAAAATCACTGCATACATATTACCTTATTGCACCACTATAAATAAGATAATTATAACCTACTTCCCCAAACAGATTGAGATATTTTCTTTGTTGTTACAATATGATATTAAAGAATACACAAAACAGGAGTAAAGTGGTTTAAATACAAACAAATAGGAAATTGATTTTCTAAAGTGGTGCTTTGACTAATCTGGTTGTAAATCTTTAATTAATGAAACATTTCTTGTAAAAATATTCCATTTAAATAATGGAATTAAATACCATTTAACGTGCACTTAAATCTTGCCATACAAGCATCTTTTGGACTGATCGAGCATTGAGCCCTCACTAACATGCGTGCAATCTGATGTCGTTCCTCTCTATAGTTTGCAAGCAGACATGCTCACCCAGCAAACACTCGTAAGTAAAGTGATGTCATTCCCTTCATTTTGCTCATAGGATTTACTAATTATTTCTTTCTCGCATATGTGCTAAAATTATGCACAACACAAAGCAAACCTTTTGCAACATAATCAAATTTCAGCAACATAACAAAAAAAAAAAAAAGAAAAAAAAGAAAAAAAAGAAAGAAAGAAACAAGTGAGATAATTACATAATTGCAGAGTGATCTTGTTTGAACTACACTTATAATTTTTTGACCACACATTACATTGTTTCGTGTGGTTTGGAAATAACACAACTCACACCACACTATAAGAGTTTAAAACCATGTGGGGGCAATATAGGTGATTTCAGTGGATTGATTGTCTTTTTTAAAAACTCTTGATTTTTTTATTTGAAACTTATATACTGGATTTGTATTTTTATTAGATTTATAATCTACAATCTAATTTTTTTACAACATAGCTGCATTATTTTTTTATTTTCGGTATTTGGATAAATATAATTCTAATTTTTTTTATATGACATTATATATTTATAGTCGCTCCCTATATATATATCACAATTTATCAAAGATAAATTTTGTGAATATTTAGGTATTCGGTGATTCTAGGGATATTTTTCACTAATATTCTCTCTTATTTTTTTTTCTTTTTACAAAAATAAGATTTTGTTAAGTCTTCAAGCTTACAATCCAATAGGCAACATGACTCAGGCCTGCCAAGTTGGTGAAAAACCTCGAGCTTGAGTGCATGTTTTTTGTGAACCCACCATTTGTTGTCATCCCATGCACAAATCTCATTGTCGGAGACCCAAGTCCACGAACCCAACATCACCCTTAGATCTTTGGCAACCAGCCTACCTAGTCGCCACGCAATCTAGATGAAGAAGAAGAAAAAATATTAAATGTTAATACATTAAAATTCTTTTGATTTAGTTTTAGTTTTATTTAATTGAAAGTTAGTTCGGTTTCGATTATCTATAATAATTTTTATATTTTAAAATTAATTATTTTCTAAATGATGAGTTCATTTAGTTGGAACATATTTTTCCTATTTTAACCATTCGTACTTTAAGATTCTCATTAATAGAAATATTGGTCTTTTATATAAAAAATATATTTTATATTACTTAATTTCTTTTAGTTTCTCAATTTTTTTCTTTACTATTATATTATGAAATCAATTAATTTATAAAAATAAAGGCATTTGGTCATATTTAAATTTATTTTGACCGAAAATGGGATCAGAAAAATATTCATAATTAGTTATTTGACAAAAAACAATATTTAAAAGGAATTTTTTAAATAGAAATAACCAAAATAAAATAATTCCTAAAAAAAATTGAAAAGAAAACAATAAATTTATTGCTTCAACTTGAAATTACATTGAATCCCTTATAAAATAATGGGCTTAGTATGGGCCTCAAGTACAATGGGCTTAAAATTGGGCCTAATTTATAAAAAAAGAAGGGAAATTTACAAAAATACATTAACATTTAAAAAATATATGAAAAATACGGTAGATTACAAAAATACGGAACTTTTATGAAAAACACGGAGTGACAAAAGCGTAAATACGGAGTAACAGTGAAATACAACTTTTTTTGTTAATAGCCGTTACAAATTCGTAAACATGTGTTACAGATACGTAAACCAGTTATATAAAAATATTTTTGTAAACAACATTTACTAATATATAACTAAGTTTTACATATTTGTAAACAAGTTTTACATTTTTGTAGACAATATTTACAAAACAATTCGTCGCTATTTTTTTTTTTTTTGTAATAATGGTTTACATAACTAATTTTATAACTGAATTTTTTTTATATTTGTGACTAATATTTTTAAAAGTAAGTTGTGAATTTAGTTAACGTATAACATACAAAAATATATAAAACTAAGTTAAAATGTTAAATTGCATTAAACAAGTAACATATATATATATTTTTTAAATTGTAACTAACATTTTCGAAAATATTTTATAGTTAAGAAATCATAACCAAAATATACATAAAAATATTATACTTTTCCATATTGTTACAATATTGTACCAAAAAATTACAAGAACCTTCATATTTATGCTATATAACTTAAAATTATAAATTTAAGATATTCATTATTTCTAAAAACACTTTATTAAATATAAATATATAATGGTGAAATACAATATTATTTTAAACAAGTTTTACATTTTTATAACAACAGTTTACAAAACTAATTTCACAACCAAAAAATTTATTTTTGTAACTATCATTTACATAAATATTTATAAATTGATTTAACATGATTGTTACAAAGATTTATAAATTTAAGTTTAATTTCAATTAATTCGATATTAACTTGTATAAATATTTATTTATTTTGAGTAATTGTATAAATATTTATTTTAATATTAATAAATATATTCATTTTAAATAAAAATAAATCAATCTACTTTATTGAAGGTAGTATTATTATATTATTTGGTACACCTGAATTCTCATTAAGAATGGAGACAAAAAAGCAACAAAAAAAAATTAAAAAGAGATCAGTGAAAGAGAATAATTTTTATATATATTATATTTTATAGTTAAAGCGTATGGATATAAATACATAAATATAATTTAGTTTGAAATTATGCATCAACCACACAGAGAAAAGAAAGGCCAATATATATATGGTGGGGGAGATCCGTATTTTTGTAATTAATATAATATACCGTATAAAACGATTTTTTTTTTAAATTACAGTGGGACATGTAATTTTTCCAAAAAAGAAAAGAAAATAAGCCCGTATGTTTAGAATGGACTACATTAATATAGATTCAGGCATTTTCATTTTGCCTAGGCAGCATGCATGATCCATCTCTTCAGTCCACTTTGTAGTTTGTCAACCTCATGAGAGTCCCTTCTGGGACATTAAATATTAGATATGTTCCTAAAAAATAGCTTGATTTTTCACCGATAAAAGAAATAGGCTTATAAATAAAAGTTTTTATAAATTGTAGTTGTATGGAGAGGAGGCTTGACTCCTTTGCTTTCTCTTTTGGAGGAATCTCTGAAGTGACCTCTTCATGGAAAGCCCTGGAGAACCACATATCTGAGATTGCAAGCACACTGATGATAATGCCAACTCCAACTCCAACTCTTGTGTTTCTCTTCCTTCTTCCATTTTTTTATTTGCAAATAGAAGTATGGCTCTAGCCTATTCAATAAATCAAAAATCAGCAATTTCTAAATTCATGACCAATAATATCCAATTCTTTTTCCTCCTTAAAAAAAGTTTCACTCATTATTATTATTCTTTTCTTTTCTTCTCCTAGCTATTCATGAATCTAGATTTATGAACCATTATTTGTCTCCGTTGAATTATAAGGGTCGAAAACAGATGGGAGAGATCTACTGACATAGAAAACAGAGTTCATCAAATTCTTATATATAAATAGATATATCAACTTTCTTTTTGGTGGTTTTCAAAACAAATCAAGGAAATTGCAACAACGATCGCTATATATATATATATATATATATATAGTTAAATCAAAAGAGTAGGCATATTAAATTGTCCTTGTTATTTAATGTACCTGGAGTTCAGTCATGTCACAGACGAAAGCCCTTCCATTGAAAAACACGGTAACTTGTTGGTTCCCACTCGGTGTTGCCTTCATAACGTTCCTGTAATATTTATCAAACGAAATAAAAAGAGATACAATGAAACTTTAAATTACAACAATATCTTTCTTCAAAAATTAAACATCCTAACTCTCGGATCTGAAACTGAATAGCGAGTTTTACTCATCATTCCCTTTTTCTCTCCAATACTTACATGAATTTTATAATTTCTGGAATAAAAAAACATTAGAGCAAGAAAAAAGGAAAAACGATATGAACTTACAATAAAGGAGTCTTCTGGCAATGAAACGCTAATTGCGAAGACTTGAAAGGGGAGCATTAAGGCCAAAGTGATCTAAATTGTTCTTTCTCATTGCCCAACACGATACCCTCGTAACAATTAATAAAAAAACTTAATTACTAGGCTACAAATCCATGCACACAATATCATTAATTTATTTCTCTTAAAAAATCATGAATATAGTATAATACTATAATATTCATGCATTAAACAAACCAATTACATAAGTGAGATGAAAGGAACAAGTTCGAAAGCCAATATTTTAAATAAGTTCTTTTAAAGGAACTTTATATATGGGGGGGTGGCTTGTGAAAGAAAGGGTATACAAATTAAAACCACGTGAAATAAACTAGTTATTATTATGTTAGTTATTTATCTTTTAGCACGTGGAAAACGAGTCTCCTCTACAATCCAAATTTGAAACATACATTATTCACCTCATCCTTTTTAAACTAATAAATTAGTTAACTAATTTGTCAATAAAATAAAATAAATCGTTAACTAATAATTTTTGCACATGGCCTTTTCATATATGTATAGTTTTGAAGAAAAAAAAACATTCCAAAATTAGAAACTTGGAGACTTTGTGAAGATGTGTGGCTATGCATGTGCTGATAATTTAGTGCAAACTTTTGTCGTGTTAGAATTTTGAACTACACGTGACTGAATATATACATATATATATATATATATTGTATATACAATAGAGTATTTTAATAATATGCCGAGTCTTTGGCTTGTGGTAAGAGTCTGATCACTTCGTTAATTTTCTCCTAAACCATCGATCGATTCACATTTTCTATTTTTTATTCATTTATTATTGAGTTTATACTTTTTTGGACCTTGTATTTTTTCTTATTATCTGTTTGGACCCTGTGTTTTGACAAATTACTTTTTGGATCCTATGTTTTGTAAAATGGTTAAAATAGAACCCTAAACTCAATTTTGATGAAGAAAAAATTGAATATAACAACACAGTTTTTAAGCATAATGATTTTATTTTTGTTCTGAATTGTTAGTTTGATAAATTATTTGTGATTTTAGTTGAGTAAACATTGACCAAAATTGAGTTTAGGGTTCTATTTTAACTATTTTACAAAACATAGGGTCCAAAAAGTAATTTGTCAAAACACAGGGTCCAAACATGTAATAGGAAAAAACACAGGGTCCAAAAAGGTATAAACCCTTTATTATTTGAAAATTTAGTAACAAATTAAGCTTTAAGCATGTTGTTATTTTGATATGTTTTAACTGACTTTCAAAATGAACGGTTGAGAATATAGGAAAATGATAATATTTATACAAGTCTTTGTACATAAATTGCGTATTCAACCACAAGGCCCTAAACTTAATAGATTTTTTTATGAGATTTTTTCATAAATATGTCTTCCTAGCCATTACCGGGCAAAAATATGAGAATTAAACTTTTCCTAATTTGTATGAAAAAATTTAACTAATAAAAACTCAGTTTATGAGAAAACTAATCACATATAGGAACTCAAAATTAAACAAAAACTTATATCAGCAAAAATAGGGGTACTATGGTAATTAATACAACAAAAAATCATCTGCTGAAACTTGAGTCGCTCAAAAGCATCTCCACACAAAATCGTGTCTTCAGCCAAAGGCACCCAAACTCCGGCAACATCTTCCACCTCCGGCAATAGCTTCAAAACTTTGGCAAGATCTTCAAGATCAGATCAAAAACAACAATCAAATCAATTCCACCAACAAATCCTCAACCTCTAGCCAACTGCGATCGAAAAACCTCTAGCCAACTCTGATCGGCATATCTTCAGAAACAATCGGCAACTGTAACGTCCCAAATTTGCTAATAAGGCTCAGTGCCTTGATTACTGTGCCAGGATGACATAATTGGATGTTTATGAGTTAATATGATTTAATTGTGATTATATATGTAAATTTTATGAGTTATATTATGACATGACTGCTCATGCATGCTTAAGTATATTAAATGTGCTTATAGGCCCGTTTTTGTTAAAAATTGCATTTTTGTAATTTAGACCCGTTGATGATATATATGTAAGTATATGTGTTTTGTGAGTGGAACTCATTATCATGTGGATATATTTGAGAAGTGTGGTACGAGGTGATCCTAGTGAGAAATTTGGCTGAAAAGCCACATCAGGGATTAATACCCGGCTCGGGGTGAGCCTAGGGGTATTTTAGTAATTTGGTGTGTTGACGCAGTTTTTCGCCAATAGTGTATTTTAGAAATAATAAGGTTGATTAGTGCTTAAGAGTAAACCAAAATATGAAATAAATTCACAAGAACACAAATCTTTTTACATGGTTCAATGGTTAAAATTCACATAGTCCACGAGTCTATATTATTGTTATTTCTCTCTATATTTTGGCAGAGTTTCAGCATTACAGAATAATTGTCATTTTCCTTGTCCAATATTATCAATATTTATAGAGAAATTCCATGGACAGGTTTGGGTAACCACGTGAGTTAATCACATATTTTCATATTTATTACATTTAATACAAACAATTCCCATTTATACTGGCATATTATTTGATCATAAAATAAATGGTCTCCTAATATATGTGATATTAAATATGACAGGCTGGTCATAAATAATCGTATAAGAGTACCCGAGTCTTTGGGGTACGAATATATTTGAATTATCACGAGCTGGATATCTCTCCGAGCTCGTACTTTGGCAGCCATTCGAATATCTTGAGCTCATGCTTCACAACCTTTATATCTGTAGCTCAGGTTAAACCCAGGACGCCTAACACCGGAGTTGCTTATGTGGATAATAAATAGATATCATTTCCTTGGTTATTTCTTCGTATATTTATTTGCCAGCTGTACCCGAGCTGAGTGAAGGACTCGTGCTGAAATTAGGATACAACATTTGGCCCCCAAGTCCTTGCTTGTGGTTCATGTCATCACCTTCTGACCTACATAGTAGGGACTTTTAGACTTTTCTTGCATTAAACCATGCCTGCCCACTACTCGAGTACTAGACACTTGGTATACCATAATTAGCGTCTGTTCGGGTTTCGAGGTCTACAATAATTGTCTTGTCACCTTTTTGTCGCTGTTTTGTCTTTTTAACTATGGCCTTTGGATCTTGTACTAACCAAATCTGATGGCTCAAATTAATTTATGTCATTTACGTATAAATAGGGTAGGCAATTTTCAGGTTTCACCACCTTTCATTTGAAATTTTTCTATATTTCCTCTCTTCTGTATTTCCAAATCCTTCTTCTTTCTTAGAAAAACCCAAAAACCGTTCGTTGCACCCAGTTATTCAGGAGTCTTCTAGGAACTTTCCCCTGCAAAATCTACTTCTTTTTATCGAAGAACATACTGTAAGTGCCTCATCTTTTGGTTTTTAAGAAACTTTTCTTTTGCCGTTCTTTTTTTTTTGTTCTTCACCATGCTCACCTGCACTTCACCGTAGTCAATATTAGGTTATTCCTCAGATGTTTTTAGCAAATAGGATTCAACTTAGATTTAATGAGTAGGTCCTAAAATATCTTTGGAACTACGACATTCATAAAACTGGGTAATTTCTGGGTAAAGTTGGGTAATCTATGGCGAATTTAGAAAATATCCATTCGGGATATAGAAGATGAAAAGTTTTTAGGGTCCCAACCAAGTTGCTTAGGAGTCACGCTTCTTGGGTGGTTTTGCACTAAATCGCCTCCCAAGGAAAGTAGTGGCCTGATATTCTGACACATGGATCCCTAAATATCAGGGGTCTGTTAGGAAACCAAGGCGCGTAACTTAGGGTAGCGCGTGACATCACGCGATGGGGCCGAGGCTAACTCAGCTCGTACATCAAAAGTAAAACATTCCCCTTCGTACTTCTGCACTATAACCTTTAAAACCTCTTAGGTCGCCCACTAATTAGGTCGTTCTGTTCGTTAGGCGATTTGATGGCTCCCAAGAAGAACGCACCCAGCTCGTCTGCTCAGCAAAAGAACAAAAGGAAGGAGGTCGCTCCTGAGTCTCCTATTCCCCACTTTGGTCAAGTGGTGGAGAAAGAGGTGGTGGTAGACCCCAATGCCTTCTTCGAGGAGGAAAAAATTGTATCCAAGATCACTACTCAAGGGAGGGTAAACAAGATTATGCTGAGCCACAATATCAAGGTCGGGACCGAAGTTCTCATCGCCCGACTTGCTTTTGAAAAGGAAAGGAGCTGCTCCCCTCTCCAGGACAATTTTGCGGCCTAGAGTGACGAACACTTGAAGGTAGGTGCCTTCCTTCCCTTGGACCAATACTTCGCAGATTTTTTGAATTTCGTGAAGTTGGCTCCATTTCAGCTCCCCCCAAATTCTTATAGGCTTTTGGCGGGGTTGAAATACCTGTTTTTGAAGCATGAGTGGGAGGTCCCCACTCCGGCAGATATATTATATTTCTTCTGCCTCAAAGCCAGCCCAGAACAAAAAGGTCAAGGTGACGGGTTCTACTACCTCACCAGGTTCCCCAATTATGCTCCGGTCATCGAGCTCCCAAGCCACCCCAACGACTATAAAGACTTGTTCTTTATGTCGAACGAGTTCCGAAACTGTGAACACAAATACTTCAACCGTCATCGTAAGTTCTTTATTCTCTGACCTCAGCTCATGAAATTTTATTCTTTCCAAGATATTTCCCTTATACATGTATTAACTGAGTTTACTATTTGTGCAGCCAGATTTGCGAGGAGGGCAAAGTCCGTGACCCTTGGGGGTCAGTACGAGAAATTGTTTGGGTTGTCCCCCAGTGAGAAGGACTACTGCCAGATCGTGAATGATGTCACGATGCTGGCGTGCCAGTTGATTGGCAAAGGCCAGACGCTAGCCTAAGGACTTGGGCTACTCTCTCGGTAATCCACGAGCTCCCGCCCTCTCAAGAAGAGGCATTGCCGGCCATCGAAGGTGAGGATGAGGAAGAGGACAAGGTGCCTCTTGTGTGAAAGAGGCGGGTTCCCAAGGCTGTTCGGGAACCCGATTTAGAGCGAGCTACATCAGGGGCAGCAATCGGCCCCTCTGCCAAGGTAACCCATATCCTTATAGGGAACTAGATAGGGTTGTTGCTGATTTTAGGTTAGTTAGATTTAACCCAAATCAGCTCGTCCATCGTCATCCTAACAACCCAGACTGTAATATCACCCTGCTTCAGTGTGTAGACCACTTGGTGGTGTGTCATGATAGCAGTTACCCTAAGGGCACCATTGTTGTCGATAATACCTTAAATTTTAGGTCCGCCATCTTTGAGGAGTACAGGACCAACCGCAGGACCTGGCCTTCTCTGCTGCAGGGCGCCTTTGCCCCTGGATTGAGGCAATACGTAAATGAGTCCAGCCCTGAGGTAGAACCGGAGCCTAAACCTCCTAGGATCCAAGAAATACTAGTCATAGACTCTCCTTCTCCTCCAGTAGCCCCAAGGCCGGAGGTCGTGATAATAGACTCCTCCCCTAGCTCGGAGGGTAAGATCTTTATTTATTTTCTTTCTGTATGTTTTTGACTTTATTTGAGAACTAATCCCCTCTTGTTCTTTTCAGGTGAAGAGATGGAACAAACCGAAGCTCCTGACCTCCGTACCGCTTTCCAGGCCTGGAAAACCGGCTCGGGTCCTATTGTGAAAAGGCCCAGATTTACGAAGAAGGCCCCTTCGGCAGCGGGAAATGTCCCAAAATCCCCTGCTAAGGGGAAAGGCACTAGCTTGACAGCTCCGGTGTCTTCCGTTACTAAGAGGAGGATTCTCCTCCTCCTCCACCTCGGTTCGCGCCTCCTCGGGATCAAGTAATACAAGCTGATCCTCCAGCTCCCCCTGCCCCAGCTGCAACCATCCGAATACTAGTAGATCCCCATGATCTAGAGAAAATCCCCGAAGCCTTTTGGGGAATCCTTTATGAGATGGCGAGCCACATGGTGGGGCATGCCTATAAGGCCAGCTTGAGGGACTTGAGGACTATCGAGGAGCGGAACCCGAAGAACGTCCTGGAGTCAGCCCTGGGGATGAACCTTACAGTAAGTTATCCTTCCTTGGTGACATCTTTCTTTTTACCGCGTCTAAGGATATAACTGACTTGCCTTGTTATTTTGTAATCTGCCCTGGCTCAATATCGCAATATAGCCCGGGCTAGGGCTAGAAATGATGAGCTCCAGGCCAAAATAAATGCTACCAAGACTGCCCTGACAGCTACTCAAGAAGGCGAGTAGGCTGCCAAAGCTGCCTTTGCGACTGCTCAAAAGAGCGAATATGATGCCAAGTTTTCCCTCGCCTTGTCCCAGGAAAGCAAGTAGGTTGCAAAGATTGCATTGGCTGCTCTCTAGGCTCAAACTGCACAACTCTAGGCCGAGGTTGATGAAGCCAAAGCAGAACTGCTCGAGGCTGAGGCTGCAGTCAAAGAAGAGAAGGCGGCCTCCTTGTCGTCCATGGAAGATATGTTGTACCATTGCTGGGCCTTTAACCAGGATGGGAACTTTTCTTTCATGGTTCCCGCGCTGTGGGATCCGTACCTTGAAAAATTCAAGGATCGGATCTTGCTAGAACCGTCAGAAATGGGGGATGCTTCTGTGGCGGGAGAGTAGGAAGGTGAGGTGGTTACATCCTCAGAGCAACCTGGAGGAGCTCAGTGACAATTTTTTTTCCTTTTGTTTTTGTTTTTTTTTTATATTTTTTTGTAAACAATTGCCTTTGGGTTCAGTTCGAGGTTTTTCTCCTCGGGACACTTTTATTTTCAATTTATATATCTAACTTTTTATCTATTTATCTTTCCTTTATTATCTCTCATGTTTATGACTTCTTAGACTTGTACATTCAAGATTTTAGGAATCGATTTTTAGATCAGGATAACTATTTTGAGCTCGGTTATATCCAAACTTTGTGTGTTGATTTATATCATACCTGTTAAAAATCAGGCCTTGGACCCAGTTGTATCTAGGATTTAGAATATTTTTAAACTTAGTTCATGTTAGGTTTATTGACAACTTGAGCCTTAAAAAGCCCTTGATTTTAAACAATTTTCCCAATTTTCCAAGTTTTGTACCTGGTTGTATCCAGGGTTTTAAATTATTAAAACTGAGTTTATGCTAGGTTTATTGACATCTCGAGCTCTTAAAAATCCATCGAATATTCAATTTTCCAAGCTTCTAAGTTTTGGACCTGGTTGTATCCAGGGTAGTTTTATACCTGGTTGTGTCCAGGGTTTTAAGTATTTTAAACTTATCCAGCGATCTTATTCTGATCCACCTCGGGTTATATGCCCCCCAAGTAATCAGAATGTAGAGACTTTCTTGGTTGCTTTTACAAATATCAATACACGAGCTAAGACAACCTTAACAAGAAAAATTATTTAAAACCACCTTAACAAGAAAAATCATTTAAAAATCCATCTGTTATTTAATTAAATGGCTTTTATAATAAAGCCTTACATGGATGACTGTACTATTGATTATACTTTTTTAAATGCATGATGTTCCAGGTCTGTGGGACTATTTCCCCATTTAGCCGAGCTATCTTGAAGGTTCCTTCACGCAAAACTTCCACGATCTGATATGGTTCTTCCCAGTTCGGGCCTAAAACAACGTCCTTGGGATCCTTATTCGCCAGAAAAACCCTTCGGAGAATCAGGTCGCCTAATCCAAAACTACGTCTCTTGACTTTATAATTAAAGTAACGAGTGATTTTTTGTTGATAATGAGTGAATTGTAACTGCGAATCCTCTCGTTTATCGTCAATCAGGTCGAGAGATGCGTTAAGTAATTCATCATTCCGTTCCTGGCTAAATGTATTTTGCCTGTGAGTGGTTACCATAGCTTCGATTGGAAGGACGACCTCGCTGCCAAAAGTGAAGGAGAAAGAGTGTGTCCCGTGGAGGTTCTGTGAGAAGTTCGGTATGCCCAAAGTACTTGCGGGAGATGTTTGGGTCATACTCCTTTGGCCTCATCTAACCTTTTCTTAAGGCTCGCCTTTAGGGTCTTGTTCATAGCCTCGACCTGCCCATTGGCCTGTGGATATGCTACTGAGGAGAAACTCTTAATAATGCCGTACTTTTCACAGAAGTTAGTGAAGAGATCACTGTTGAATTAGGTCCCATTGTCCGACACGATATTTTTAGGAAGCCCAAACCGACATACAATATTCTTCACCACAAAGTCCAGGACTCTCTTTAAAGTGATGGTTGCCAAAGGTTTGGCCTCTACCCACTTCGTGAAATAGCCGATTGCCACCACCGCGTAACGAACTCCTCCCTTGCCCATTGGTAGGGACCCCATTAGGTCGATTCCCCGCGCCACAAATGGCCACGGGGATGAGATCATCGTTAGCTCGACTGGAGCAGCTCGGGCAACTGTGGTGAAGTGCTGACATTTGTCGCATTTCTGAACATACGAGATGGAGTCTTTCGTTGCTAGGTTTTTCCCCCTAGCATGATCTCCACAAAAGCCTTCATGCACTTCTTGCAGAATGGTTTTAGCCTTCTCAGGCGAACACACCGCAGGAGAGGCAATGAATGACCACATCAGTATAATGTACCATCCACTATCACATACCTCGGAGCTTGATAGAGTACTTTTCTTGCATCCTTTCTTTCATCAGGTAGCCTTCCCGTTGTGAGGTATTCCATTATGGGGGTCATCCAAGTTGGTCTTGTGTTGATCATCTCAACCTCTATCGTTTTTTCTGTCACGCTCGGAATCTCCAAGAACTCCACTGGCACGACATTCAAAGTCTCAGCTTCCTTGGTGGTGGCAAGCCTTGCCAAAGCGTCAGCATTAGAGTTCTGCATGCGAGGTATCTGTTCAACAGTACTGTACTCAAATTCAGATAGCTCCCCCTTCACCTTAGCTAGGAAAGCCACCATCCTGGTGCCTTGAGCTTGATACTCCCCCAACTCCTGATTAACCATGAGTTGAGAATCGCTATAACACTGGACTTCGCTTTGAGCTCCTTCACCACTCTTAGTCCAACCAGTAAGGCCTCATATTCGGCTTCATTGTTAGATGCTTTGAATCTGAATCTCAGAGCTGTATGGAATCGATGCCCTTCTGGGGAGATTAATATGATCCCAGCTCCTAATCCGTTCTCGTTCGATGATCCATCTACGAATATTTTCCACAACTCTTGCACCGGTTCCTTCAAAAGCTCCTCTTGAAATCCGGTGCATTCAGCCAGAAAATCAGCAAGGGCATGACTTTTGATTGAGGTTCGTGGCACATATAATATCTCAAACTGGCTGAGTTCAATTGCCCATTTTAGAAGATGTCCCGACGTTTCAGGTTTTTGCAATACCTGCCTTAAAGGTTGGTCGGTCATGTCGTTGATTGAATGGGACCGGAAATATGGTCAGAGCTTCCTAGAAGCCAATATCAGACAGAATGCCATATTTTCTATTAGTGGATATCGTGGTTCAGCTCCGAGAAGTCTCTTGCTTATATAATACACCAGTTTTTGAGCATGGTCTTCTTCTTGAACTAACACGACATTGACTGCATTCTCTATCATTGCCAAATAAAGGAATAAAGGCTCTCAAAACATAGGCTTAGAAAATACTAGGGGCTCGGCCAAGTGTGTTTTTAGGTCGAGGAATGCCTGCTCGCACTCCTTAGTCCATTCAAATTTCTTGTTTCCCCTTAGCAAGTTGTAGAATGGCAAGCACTTCTTAGTGGATTTTGAAATAAAATGATTCAAAGCTGCCACCCTTCCAATCAGGCTTTGAAATTCTTTGCACTACTTGGGCGAGGACATTTCTAACAGTGATATGATTTTATTAGGATTCGCCTCTATCCCTCTCGTATTGACTATGAACCCCATAAATTTTCCCGATGCTACTCCGAAAGTACATTTCTGGGGATTCAGCCTCATACCATACCATACCTCCTTAAGATCTCAAAACATTCTTTCAGATTGGATACATGGTTACTTGTAGTCTTGGATTTGAAAAGCATATCGTCGACATACACTTCCATATTCTTCCCGATTTGATCAACAAACATTTTGTTGACTATTCGCTGATATGTAGCTCTAGCATTTTTCAGCCCGAAGGGCATGACCTTATAACAGTATACGTTAGTCGGGGTCATGAAGCTAGTATGTTCTTGGTCCGTAGGATTCATCACGATCTGGTTATATCCACAATACACATCCATAAAGGACATGAGCTCGTGACCCACCGTGGCGTCTACCGACTGATCAATCCTTGGCAGTGGGAAGCAATCCTTGGGGCAAGCTTTGTTTAGGTCGGAGAAATCGATGCAGGTCCTCCATTTCCCTTTTGGCTTTGGGACCAGCACGGGATTGGCAACCCAGATCGGGTATTTTGCTTCACGAATAAACCCACACTTTAACAGTCGAGCTACTTCTTCCTCCAATGCTTCAGCTCGGACTATTCCCAAACGCATCTGTTTTTGGGATTTTGCAGGCATGTTCTTGTCCAAGTTTAGAGTGTGCATGATTACACTCAGGCTTATGCCCACCATGTCATCATGTGACCAGGTGAAGACGTCCAGATTCTTTTGTAAGAAATTTATCATTTCCCTCTTCCTTTTATCATCAAGATTTTTCCCAATCTTAACAACTCTTGAAGCCTCTTTGGGATCTATACTTACTTCCTCGAGCTCTTCAATGGCCTGGAGCTCTGACCTATCCTCGCCCATTCGTGGGTCAATGTCATCATGTGGGACGACACCGCTATCCTTTTCTTCTTGAGGTTCTTCCATCCCACAAGTGTCATCCACTTCCTGAGACTCTTCACCTTCGTCACTTATGGCCATAGCTTGCTGCCCAGGTTATGATTTTCCCTTCATAGAAATGCTATAGCATTCCCTGGCAGTGAGCTGATCGCCTCTGACGGTTCATATCCCCGCAGCTAAGGGGAACTTGATTGCTAGGTGGCAGATAAAGGTTATGGCTTCCAATGCCATCAACGTAGGTCCGCCCAAAATTGCATTGTATGTAGCTGGACAGTCGATCACAACAAACTCGAGTAACTTGGAGACAGTTCGTGAGCCTTCTCCCAATGTTACCACTAGTTCAATTGTTCCGATGGCAGCTGACCCTTCACCAGAAAATCTGTATAGAATCATTGAGGTCGCCTTCAGTTTTGTTACAGACAACCCCATCTTTTCCAAGGTAGACCTAAAAAGAAGATTCACAGAACTCCCGTTATCTACTAGTGTCCTCCGTACTCTTCGATTAGCGAGCTGAACAGTTATGACCAAAGGATCATTATGTGGGAATTGGACGTGACTAGCACCCTCTTCTATAAATATGATTGGTTGTTTTTCCAATCTATGTTGTTTTGATAACCACTGTTCCGGGACGAACTCCACTCCGTTATGGGATTTTAGTTTGTTAATGTACCTCTTCTGAGCACCTCTGCTCGTGCCTGCCAAATAGGGTCCTCTCGAAATGGTGGCTATATCTCCCCCTATTATCGGAGGAGGGTCATCCTGATTTGCTTGAACTTTAGCTTGATTCATTGGAGCTTAAGGAGCTGACGGAGGGTTTTTTCCAGCGGGCTGACTATTTGGTCAAAGGTCCTGCCTTGATAAGGGTCTCGATCTCATCCTTCAGTTGTCTACAGTCATTAGTGTTGTGACCGATATCATTGTGAAATTGGTAGAACTTCGAAGGATCTCTCTTCGCTCTTTGGTTTTTCAATGGTTCTGGTTTCTTCCATGGAAGAGGAGTAGAATTGGCTAGGAAGATGCGCTCCCTAGTATCCGTGAGGTCGGTATAGGTTGCGTAAACATACTTGAATTTTTCCTCGGACTTACTTTTCTTTGTTCCGCTCTGGTTTCCCTCACCATTTCCCTTCCTCTTATTATTTCCCCCTTGGTTATTCTGGGTAACGGTTTGAGCCATAGACGCAACATCTGTTACCGCTCCAACGACTTGGATAGGGATCTGGCTGGTTCCTACGACAGAAGCTCGTGCCTCTTCCAGGTTAACCCATCTTTGAGCTTATCCCAAGAACTCGTCCACACTGTTAACTTCTTTTCTCTGTAATTCTTGCCACAAGTCGCCTCCAACAAGGATTTCTGTCCTCATTTCCATGAGCTTGGAGTTATCGTCGACATCTCTAGCTTGTGTAGTGACATTGGCAAACCTACTTAGATATGCCTTCAACGGTTCGCCAGGTTGTTGCTTTACATTAGCCAATGAATCAGCCTTAATCAAGGCTGTCTGAGAAGCCTTGAATGCTCTCTTGAAATCAACATAAAACTT
Source organism: Humulus lupulus (assembly GCF_963169125.1). Taxonomy (NCBI): domain Eukaryota; kingdom Viridiplantae; phylum Streptophyta; class Magnoliopsida; order Rosales; family Cannabaceae; genus Humulus; species Humulus lupulus. Next base: position 100,009,518 of record NC_084794.1, read on the forward strand.
CTTCCACGAGCTAATTGAATGCCTCTTGTATTGTTTAAACCACTACCTGGCTGGCCCAATCAGAGTTGAGGGGAATAAAATGCACCTTAGATCGGGTCCGACGTTGTGGGCCATCATCATGGTGTTAAACATCCCAAAGTGATCAGATGGATCCCCATCTCCATCAAACTTTGACAAGTGTGGCATTCTGAAGCCCACCGGATATGTGGCCGCTGCAATATTTGGAGCGAAAAGCTTGAGCTCATCCTCTGAGTCACAATCGTCTTTGTCTTTTTCACATAGAAGCTTCTTCATTTGCTCCTCCATCTGAGCTAACCTCTCGAGGGTTTGGTCCCTAGTCCCTAGGTTATTTTGGGGCTGTTCAATAGCTCCCATCATGTTGTACGCGTTTGATGGGTTGTTGTCCCTCCAAGCTCGAGCTTGGTTTGGTGGGGCATTCCCATTATCACGCACTATGGAAGGACCTCCTTCTTGATGAGTGTGACTAACACCCTCTTCTTGAGCTGAATTTCTTCTTTGCGAATTCAAGCGATCACGTAAATTAGGCTGTGAATCATATTGAGGGCTTTGTGCCAAACTTAGATGATTTCTTAGATCGCCTTCGGACCTACCACTTCGACGAATTTCAGTCTAATAACTTCCATTTACGAAGCTTACAGCTCATGGTTGAGGTCGAGGATCTGGATTTTCAACACGTGTCCGTGGGACATAGGTATTGGCAGACGGAGGAGGGTTTCTCCTACTGTCTCCATAAGCAGGACTGTCTCGCGTAGGCCGAGGTGGTGTTGGATGTCTATAGGTGACGAGGGATACCTTACTGGCGAGGCAATCCTTGTCCCATTAGGGCGAACTAAATTAGCCCGCCTCTGTTTTGCCCCATTATTTCTAGCTCTCTGCGCCTGACGATCCGATCATGATACAGGAGGGTTAGCTGGAACATTCTATCTCTGTGAGCATATCCCAGCCCCTCCTCGTGGGTTGCCATGAGTATTCCCAAGTGCGTGTGAAGGAGGCACCAAACTTGGGGTCACAGTTCTAACCGATCGACTGACGTGCTGATGACCCCTATGAGGGCCACTAGGTTGAGCATTTTGGCGATCTCGCGCTATAGGCACATAACTTGGGGTGGAAATTTTGAATGACCGACTTGGTTTGGATCGGTTATTCCTATGGGACTTATGAGACCCACTTTGCCTCTTTCCGACATTAATGTTGGTTGCAAGAGGGGGTAACCGAGCCAAAACCTCCTCAATTTTCCTGTTTGCCTTAGCAAGATGGCTTCTTAACTGCATATTTTCCAACTCAACTGCAGTTAAGTAGTCTGGGTTTGGATTCGGTGGCAATGACATCGAACTCCCAGTATCGCCGTGACCCGCCAGTTGCTTTCCCGGACGTTGCTGAACTTCAGGGCCATGCTCATTTGAAACAGCAGTATGATGGGCCCCCTGCCCACCAGGCTGTTCTATCTCATTGTCGTGCATAAAGCGAGTGACCACCATGATGAGATTTGATTGAGGTTTTGATGAAAGCACTAATTTTGTCCTCTCAATGAAAGCACCAAACTGTTGACGCGATTTTTTGCCAACAGTGTATTTTAGAAATAATAAGGTTGATTAGTGCTTAAGAATAAACCAAAATATGAAATAAATTCACAAGAACACAAATCTTTTTACGTGGTTTAGTGGTTAAAATCCACCTAGTCCATGAGTCTATATTATTGTTGTTTCTCTCTATATTTTGGCAGAGTTTCAGTATTACAGAATAATCGTCCTTTTCCATGTCCAATATTCTCAATATTTATAGAGAAATTCCATAGACATGTTTTGGTAACTGCGTGAGTCAATCACAGATTTACATATTTATTACATTTAATACAAACAATTCTCATTCATACTGGGATATGATTTGATCATAAAATAAATGGTCTCATAATATCTGGGACATTAAATATGACAGGCTGGTCATAAATAATCGTATAAAAGTACCCGAGTCTTTGGGGTATGCAATATATTTGAATTATCACGAGCTGGATATCTCTCCGAGCTTGTACTTTGGCAGGCATTTGAATATATTGAGCTCGTGCTTCACAACCTTCATATTTGTAGCTCAGGTTAAATCCAGGACGCCTAACACCGGAGTTGCTTACGTGGATAATAAACAGATATCATTTCCTTGGTTATTTCTCCGTATATTTATTTGCCAGCTGTACCCGAGCTAAGTGAAGGAATCGTGTTGAAATTAGGGTACAACATGGTGAATTACCGAGGATATTGGAGTATGAGTTATAACTGAGGGAAAATATTTGTATTCGGAAGATTAATGGATTTAATTGGGAATCTTAAGTGGAATTTGAGGTGTAGCGGGATGGTGCTGTCAAATGACCTTTTTTCCCTTGGGGACCTAAAGGAAAGATTTTTAAGGTAGGGGCATTATGGTATTTTTCCAAGAGTCTAGCCTAAGACTTAGTCAAGCCTCAGCCAAACTTCACTCTCATGTTTCAGTAATAGTCTCCCTCTCTCTCTCTCTCTCTCTCTCTTCCAAGCTTTCTCTCTAAGGGGAATAATCCTTGAACCTTAAGTCTAGAGGTAATTGTTGGTGGAGTTGAAGTAGTTTCTTGTGGGATTGGAGGTTATCAAGTTAGGTATATAGTTGGGAAGCTTGGATTTTCAGAGGTAAGATCCCTACTCTTGGTAGTTTTTGTGTTATTCTTGGTGAGTCTTTCAATTCAGAGTTTGGTTGGGTTTAGAGGGTTTTGATGATTGTTTATGGTGTTTTTGTATTACTGGTGTGATTTTGTAGATGAATTGGGTTAAAAATCTAGCTTGGGGTGGATTTGGGTCGGTTTGCAATTTTTAGAATCGAAGAATTTCTGGGTCGCGGGGTTACGCCGCAGCGCTGTTCTTGGAGTGTTGCGACTCGCATGAATTCAGAGGCACTAAGGTTCATCTGAACTACCTTGATGCTGCGATGCATGGTAGGCTACGTCGCGGCGCGTGTCCTATGCCTTTGTGGTTCAGGGCTCTCTACCTAGAGGTGCACCGTAGCCCTTTAGGGGCGGGCCGTGACTCTAATTAGGGAAAGTGGCCAAATGAGGTTTTGAGTTGCAGAGACTCAAACATAAGGGCTCGAGAAGGATTATGCTACCCGACTTTGTAGAATTGAAGGTCCTAGAGGCCAGGACTCAATCTTGAAGCTCTTAATTGGTTTAGTTCTTGATGTATATCCGTTAATATGTTGTGACTAGGGGAACCGCAAGGCTCGATAGGAAATGATCGTACTCATTGTCGCTTTACCCTATCGCTCAGGACTTGTGGTAAGAAAATTGACACTTGCACCAAGTGTAGGGTGTGCGCCCCAATTATAGGGCCCAGGAATGATTATGTCATGAATCTGTTTATGATTAAATATCTACTTTGTTAGAATCTATGCTGTTATAACTGTTTATGTTGAATGCTCGGTTAGGAGACCGTTATCGGCATTACATATGCAATGTATGCCGTAGTGGCGGGGCCATAATGCAGATGCGATATCTGCCATAGTGGCGAGGCCATTGTGAAGATGCGATATCCATCTACTCGACATGTGTTGTATATTGTTTGGAAAATCTATGTGAACCAGTTGTGGTTATAGAGTATGTAATACATTTTAATGTTTATCTGGATATCTATATGATTTGTTTGAGTTTTCTTGCTGAGCCTTGGATCTCATGGGTGCCTCATGGTGCAGGTAAGAGCAAAGGAAATCTAGACCAGTCATGAGTTGGAGAGTTGTAGGGACGACATGTACATACTTAGCCTAATCAAGTTGTTTGGATATAAACATGTTACTAAGGCTAATTAATGGATTAGGGTTAAATGATTTTGATCATAGGAATATTTGTTTTTCATTAAAAAGTGTGAGTTTGTACATGGGACCCAAAAAATAAGTGTTTACAAGACATTTAAAACTCTTAAAATAATTACAACTTAAGCCAGCCTAAGTGGCAATTAAGTTTGGCTTTAGTCCCTGTTGATCCCTCGGCTGTGGCGGTTGAGCAGCTGTTGATGTACACGCCGCCCCTAAAGCTCTCCAACTCACAACTGGTCAAAATTTCCCTTTCTCTTACCTGCACCACATAGCACCCATGAGCCAAGGCTCAGCAAGAAAACGTAAATCAACGAATACGATGAGCAACAACATATAAGAACTAAACTAGAATCAATAAATTCAATAAGTAGTGGGATTTAAGCAATAAGCTTTGCAGTGATAATCGGCTCAATCAAATACATATTCCAATCTCAACAATCAATACAGTTAGTTAAGTGCAATCAACACTTCTATTTATTTAAGTAACATTCAGACCCAGCGCCCTTCGGTCGAGTCTCCTGGTCTCATGACCGACCTCAGTTCGCTTAGGCTGGGCTACGTTCTGCACGCTTAATGTCGGCCCCAGCTCCCTTAGGCCAGAGTTTCAACATAGATATAACCACACACACACACATTGTTGACATATTTTTTCGCCAACAGATAATTATACGAATAAAGATGATGGATTAGTGCAAATTGATAAACCGTAATATGAAAATAATAGTAATCTAGAATGTGGAAACTAATTGCAAGGAAAAGATGGTCACTCCCTTTTTAGGTGGTTCGAAGGTTAAAATTCCCCTAGTCCACCAGTCGATATTATTGATATCTCTTTACTATTTCTTACAAAGTGCTTGCTTTACAAGAAGACGCCAACCCCCTGCACTACTCAGGGTTTTGGTATTTATAGGAGATTCGTCTCTGAGTAGGTATTGGGGTCATCCCGTGATCTAATCATCCATCATGTCATTTATGTGACATTGTTGATTAATTCCTAAACCTTACAGTGAAGTGTGGTCTAATCAATAGGTAAGGATGGGTAATGGGCCGCATGGCCCAAATCAGGTGCGGGATGTCCGAACACGCACGTTTGTACTGCGTATTTGAGAATTCAGGAATAGAACAAACACGTGATGTCTGATATATACACGTTTATATTGCGTGGTTGACTTTACAAGGATTCAGGGGTGTCAGACCTTTGATGCATCACAAGCTTAATGCGGCGCTAGCTCGTGGCTCCTACTATGCCGACACGATGGCTCCAAGGAGTAGCTAAATCATCCACCAGCTCAGGCTGGTCAGATAGGGGACCGTAACAAACAACTCCGGGTGGACGGTTAACACGTGGCAGATCGATTTAGGCCCTACTCTAGCTCGCCAGAGTGTGTGCGAATATTTAGGGCGTACACACACACACACACACACACACACACATATATATTGCACAACCCCGCAACTAGATACAACATATGGAAGCATGCCTAATCGGATAATTACAATTATATCACAGTCAAATCCATTTACAGGGGGTCCAAGCCCCTATCACAACCAGGGTGCAGTTTTCTTACCTCGAGTTTTGTGCGATAGACGATACGACCTTAAGTACGGTCCTGATCCCGAGCCTTGCAATAATCTCTGAATTTTGAATCTCCTAGAGTGAGGATGAATATGCAGCCCCTTAATCCTCCCCAATGCCCCAAACTTCCAAGGAAATCTCCCCAAATTCTAGCATTTGTGCCTTGTGCTCTTGGGAGAATGCTTGAAAATGACCAAAAGGAGAAGTTGGGAGCCTAGAGCTTGAATGGGAAGGCTGCTGCTACCTTGGTCTATACCCTTGGTCAAATGATCACTATACCCTCATTCTAAATCCAATCCAAGGCATTCCCCAAGGGCAAATTGGTCAGTTCGCCACTAATCCCACTAAACCTCAATTAACGTCCTAAATTCCCTATTAAGTTACTAACCCTCCAAATACAATTATTTCCTCCAATAATGGTCCACTAATTCTCGACCTACGCAAAATTACCAAAATACCCCTTGGCTCACCCCGAGCTGAGTATAAATTCCTGTTGCAACTTTTTTTTGGCAAATCACTCTAAAGGATCAACTTATGCCAGTTATCGCAAATATATCCACATAATAATGTGGTTCAAATCATATAACACATAAAATTACAATTATACCCTTAACGAGTCAAAATTACGAAAAATGCCATTTTTCACAAAAACGGGCCCACAATCACATTTAATACACATAAGCATGCATAAATAGTTATATCTTGATATAACTCATATATTTCACATAATCACACACATATTCAATTAAATTCATGTAATAATCCATTTATGCCCTCCCGTCACGCTAATCAAGACACTTAGCCCTATTAGCAAATACGAGACGTTACACCTTGTAATTATTCAACCATTTTTAATGAAAAGTTCAGCTTACCGGCCAAAAAATTTTAATACCTAAATTGTCGTTTAACCCAAATTACACTTTTAAGTCCAAAAGACTCACTTAACGAGTTAAGCACTATTTTTAACACACGGTGTAACGATCTTGACTATTCAGGGTGTTACAACTTGGCATCGGAGCTGCCAAGGTTTATTAGTTCCTAAAGATTGGCTGGGCATGTACACTCGCTGCTGAAGATAAGATCGACTCAGGGTTTGGTAACTAATGATATGATTATGTGCCTAATTACTTAAATGAAATATATATGCCTTTTCTGCATGCTTGATTAGGGATCATGAGTTATACTGATAGAGTTTGGCCCTTGACTGCTAGGTGAATATGAGAATGTATGCTTGTTAATGCTGTTGATGCATGTGAAATGTAAATTAGCATTATGTTGTGAGTGTTTCTTATTGGTTCGGTTGTACACCGTGGGGCAGTTGTGGAATCTGTTATCATTGCCTGAAAAGCCAAGTCATTGATTGCAACTATACTTGGAGAGTTATGTCTCCAAGACCATCAAACAGACTAGTCAGCTCTGAGATCCGGGCTAGAGATGATAACCAGGGTCAAAACCATCCACCAGCTCCTGAGAATTGGCAGCAGATGTTTGCTGAAATGCAAGCCAGATTACAGAGACAAAAGGATGAGATCAGACTTCTAAGACAGCAGGTTCCATCAGGGAACGTTGCACCGATTTTGCCACCTGCGGGGGTACAAGTTCTGGGACCGTCAGAAGTATTGAACAGAGGTGAGCCTCTTTATTAGCGGTTTAGGAAGCATCACCGTCCTACTTTTGAGGGAGGGCCATACTTACTGCAAGCTGAGCAGTGGATGCGTATGAACACCTCCATCTTGGACTTTATGAGGATGGTAGGTAATGAGAGAGTGTCTTGTGCCACATAAATGTTTTGGGAGGATGCCCGTATTTGGTGGGAGGTTGTATCTCAGACCCGGAACATTACTGTATTGAGTTGGGATGAGTTCCGAGATTTGTTTAACGAGAAATATTACAACAACACAATTCGAGCTACGAAGGCAGATGAGTTTACCAGATTGGTTCAGGACAACATGACTGTGGTTGAGTATGCCCTGAAATTTAATAGGTTGGCCAAGTTTTCTTCTAACTTGGTGCCAATTGATGATGCCAGGAGAGACAGGTTTGTTCGGGGATTAAACCCCATGATAGCACGAGATGTTAGGATCACCTCAGTGTCTAGAGTTACTACATATGCTCATGTAGTTGAGAAGGCCCTTACCGCTGAGGGCATAGAGGATAGGATTTGGCGTGAGAGCGCTGCGAGCCGTGATGCCAGGAGGATGGTACCTCCATTTACTGGGTCTGATAGAGGCAGAGGCCCTAGTGACTAGAAGAGGAAGACCCCTGACACTTCTACTACTCCTGGTCCTATCAGGAGGGGTCGGGGTCGGGGTACTCAGGGTGGTTACTAAGGCGGTAACGAGGCCTGGAGAAGTTATCTGGTATGCGCCAGGAGCAGGAGACACCGTGTGGGAGAATGCTGTGCTAAGGCATGCTTCCTTTGTGGGGTAGTGGGACATTTTCAGAGGGATTGTATGCAACTGAAGAGAGAGGAACAAAAGAAAGGCGATAGTTTGATGCCAGCCCGAGTGTTCACGCTGGCCCAGTCAGAGGCTGAGGCTAGTCCCTCAGTAGTGACAGGTAAGATTTCTAGCTCTGGCTCTGCTTACATTGTATTGATTGATTCTGGTGCTACACATTCGTTCGTTTCTAATAGAGTGGTTGATAGAATGTGTAGGCCTTGTGATTTCTATGCTGTGGGGTTTGGGACCTTATTGCCTACTGGGGAATCAGTAGTTTCGAGGAGGTGAATTAGATCCTTGCCAGTAGAGGTTGATAGTAGAGAGTTGTGAGTAGACCTGATTGAGCTAGCTATGGAGGATTTTGATATGATTTTGGGCATGTATTGGTTAGCCAAGTATGGGGCAACCATAGATTGTAAAAGGAGGATGGCGAGGGAGAGGACCCATTTGTGTTTGTGGGCGTTGTGAATGGGCCTCGCATTCCTATGATCTTGACACTGAAAGCTAGAGACCTATTGCAAGGAGGTTACACAGGATTCCTAGCAAGCGTAGTGGATACCAATAGGGATGTACCAGTTGAGCGAGCAGAGACCAGATTAGAATGTGAGTTTTTGGATGTATTCCCAAAGGACCTACCGAGGTTACTGTTACAACGAGAGATTGAGTTTGTTATAGAGTTGGCATCGGGGACAGAACCAGTATCCAGAGCACCATGTAGAATGGTTCCGACAGAGTTGAAGGAATTGAAGGTACAATTACAAGAGTTACTGGATTTGGGATTCATTAGACCCAAGTTCTCACCGTGGGGTGCGCTAGTGTTGTTTGTTAAGAAGAAAGATGGGACATTGAGGATGTGTATCAATTATAGGGAGTTGAACAAGCTGACTATCAAGAACAAGTACTCGCTGCCAAGGATTGATGACATGTTTGACTAGTTGCAGGCTAGGACAGTACTCTCAAAGATTGATCTTCGATCTGATTATCACCAGCTGAGGATCAAAGATGATGATATTCCGAAGATGACCTTTCGCACAACATATGGACATTGTGAGTTTTTGGTTATGTCATTTGGACTGACGAATGCCCCAAAAATTTTTATGGATCTGATGAACAGGTTGTTCAAGGACTACCTCGACAAGTTTATGATTGTCTTCATTGATGAAATCCTGGTCTACTCTCAGATAGAGGTAGAACACGAGCAACATCTTTGGTTTGTACTTCAGAGGTTGAGGGAGCACACGTTGTATGCCAAGTTCAAGAAGTGCAAGTTTTAGTTACCTCAGGTCACCTTCCTCGGTCACATTGTTAGCAAAGATGGAATGAAGGTTAATCTGACTAAGATTGAGTCAGTGAGAGATTGGCCAAGGCCCATGAATGCTCCAGAGATAAGAAGTTTCCTTGGATTGGCGGGATAGTATTGACATTTTTTAGAAGGGTTCTCTAGGATTGCTACACCACTGACAAAGTTGACATGCAAAAATTAGAAGTTTGTATGATCAGACAGATGTGAGAACAACTTCTAGGAGTTGAAGTGACAATTGATTACAACTCCAATAGTGAGTCTTCCATTAGATCAAGAGAAGTTTGTGGTTTACTATGTTGCTTCAAGGCAGGGGTTAGGCTGTGTTCTTATGCAGGTAGGGAAGGTGATTGCTTATGCATCCCGCCAGTTGAAAGAATATGAACAACAATACCCTACGCATGATCTGGAGTTAGCAATAGTGGTCTTTACATTGAAGGTATGGAGACACTACCTTTATGGAGAGAAGTGTGATATATACATTGACTACAAGAACTTAAAGTATTTCTTTACCCAAAAGGATCTAAACATGAGATAGAGGTGTTGGCTTGAGTTGGTGAAAGATTATGATTGCGAGATTCTATATCATCCAGGGAAAGCCAACATGGTTGTTGATGCCTTAGGTCAGAGAGGTCCGAGACAGTAATTTAGTTCAAAGCAGATATCCAGGAAATTGGCAGAGGATATGACCAGAGCAGGGATAGAGTTGGTGGTGGGTCAGTTAGCCAACATCACCTTGCAGTCTACACTTTTGGAGACGATAAAAGAGGGCCAGTTGAGTGATCCTCAGTTGATGAGGCACAAAGGGGACGTCCTAGCAAGAGTGGCTAAGGAATATACTATTTTGAAGATAAGTTTGCAGAGGTATAAGGAGCTGATCTGTGTTTCGATGGACTCTGCTATCAGACGAGAGATTATGAATGAGTCTTATGCTACATCGTATTCATTGCATCTAGGCACCACGAAGATGTACCAAGACCTGAAAACCCTATATTGGTGGCCTGAGATGAAGAACGATGTGACTGAGTATGTGGCTAAGTGCCCAACATGTCAGCAAGTCAAGGTTGAACATCAGAGACCGGCAGTGTTACTACATCCTTTGGGTATTTCTGAATGGAAATGAGAGGATGTCACTATGGACTTTGTGGATGGGTTGCCCAGGACAGTGGGTCAGTATGATTTAGTGTGGGTGATTGTGGATTGGTATACCAAATCAGCCTACTTCTTGCCAGTAAGCACGAACTTTACGGTGGATTAGTATATTGAGATCGAGACCCTATTTTCACTTCAAAGTTTTGGGGAAGTCTGCAGAAAGCTATGGGTACATAGTTGAAATTCAGTACAACTTACCATCCTCAGACAGATGGCCAGTCTAAGAAAGGATGATTCATAAACTGGAAGACATGCTTCGGGCATGCATTTTGGACTTTGAAGGGTCCTGGAGTAAGTATTTTCCTTTGATAGAATTTTCCTACAATAACAGCTATCAGCCGATCATTGGAGTGGCTCCCTACGATATGTTGTATGGTAGGAAGTGTAGATCGCCCATTCACTGAGACAAGATGGGTGAAAGGAAATACTTCTAAAGAAGTTAAGAGGACCAATGATGTAACGCCCTAACTTCCCTAATATGACTTAGTGCCTTGATTATGGGGTCAGGAGGGCAATAATTGAGTTAATTATGTGTTTATGTGTGATGAGTATATTGTTATGTGAATTATGTGAATGGTGTGATGATATGACTATGTTTGCATGTTTAAGTGTATTAAATATGCATGTGGGCCCGTTTCTTATTAGAATGGCATTTTTGTAATTTTGACCCATTGAGGGTATAAGTGTAAATATATGTGTGATTTATAAATGTCACCACATTATTATGTGGATATATTTGAGTTACCCGACATAAGATGATCCTAGTGAGCAAGTTAGCGGAAAAGTCACAATGAGGTGAAATACCCGACTCAGGGTGAGCTTAGGGGTATTTTGGTAATTTGGTAAATTACTGTGATTTATTGAGTAACGGGAATTAATTGGTGAATATTTGGTTTGATAGATTTATTTGGGAATATGTGGTAATTTGAGATTAACGAGAATTGTGCCAAATGACTAAGTTGCCATTGGGAGTAACCTTTAAGGCTAAGTGGGGCAAGGGGTAATGTGGTCATTTGACCACATGGGTTAGAAAATAGGCCAGCAACTGAGCATTGTGGCTCATTCACGTTCTCAGCCCCTTCTCTTCCTCTATTGGTGTGTTCACTTAGAAGCCTTGAGGGAATTTTATCTAAAGATTAAGCCAAATACAATTTTAGTGAAGATTGGAAAGTACTTCAGGGGTTAGGTAATTCGAATCGGCCAGAGGGAATTTTGGTAATTCTCTGGTTCTTTCCTTTTCTAATGGTGTTCTTGAGTTACTTTTGGTTTTGATTCCTATGATTAGTTTATGGGTATTTTGTGGTGAAATGAATATGGGGTTTTGTTGCCTAAGCTATGTGATATGTTTTTGGGGTGGAAATCCTGTTAGAAACATCTGATTAGGTCAAATTTGGGGTCTAATTCTGCTGGAAATCATAGGTTTGGAAAATTGGGGAAGAACACTTATGTTATGGGCCGTTTTCACGTTTCTGGCAACCTAGCACGATTGCGTTAGGTTGTAGCGTGACCGCGCTAGTGTCCCAGGAAGGGTTAAATTGAACTTCAATTTGGGGGCTCGAGTTGAAGGGCGCGACTGCGCCAATTCCCTGGAAACCCCAGATTTTCTGTGGGCGCGACCGCGCCAGGTGCCCCGAAAAGTGGTTTAGATGAATTTTAAGAGTATGGCCTGGGGGCTCGGGAATCCGGTTTGGGAGCCCGCTTGGGGGCTTGGGGGACATTTTTAGCATCTTGTTAACTGGGAACAGTGATTATGAGAGATAGAGTTAAGATTGGAACTCGAGATATGGGGTTGGTTCCCGATGAACGTATACTTGTATTGTAACTAGGGTTTCCACTAGGCTCAGGTTAGGGATAGTGCTCGTATTCATTCTTTTATTTTCACGAAGCTCGAGGCAAGAAAGCTACGCCCAATGCGTGAGATACGTGATTAGGGCTTGGCCTGATTGTTAAATGTAAATATGATTAGGGCTTGGCCCGATTGTTAAATGTAAATATGATTAGGACTTGGATCGATTGTTAAATGTAAATATGATCAGGGCTCGGGCCCCTATTAATGAGCATGATTATAATAATGCATGTGGATATTTGATTAAGTGTAATGGAATGCGCTACATTTGTTTATATGATAGATTATATGTATGATTAATCCTGATTGGAAGCTCAGCTTATAAGCCGTGGTCGACACTATGTGTGCAGAATGTAGGCCGCTATGGCTAGGCCACCCTCGGAGTGTATTATGCACTTGGCTGGCTCGGATGCCACTTGAATAAATAGAAGTGTGATACACACTTGTGTGACTCTGTGGTCACATACTTGTATAATGTGTCTCCTTGGTTACAGTTATTACTGCTAAGCATGCTGTTTATATTCTATTGGCTCTCTGAATTTGTTTAATTAAGTTTTCTTACTGAGCCTTGGCTTATGGGTGCTATGTGGTGCAGGTAAGGGTAAGGAGAAGCTTGGCCAGCCATGAGTTGGAGAGCGTTAGGGGCGGTGTGTACATATGCAGTTTGCTCGACCGCCATGACCGAGATATCGCAGAGGAACTAGGGTTGGAACCTTTTTTGCTGCTAAGGTCAGCTTATTTTGTAATCCTTGAGTTGTAAACGACTTTTAAACTTATATTTTAAGATCCCATGTAAAGACTAAAATTTTTAATGGAAATGTTTATTCCTTGACCAGAATTTTTAATCCCTAAGCTATTAGTTACTTTTTCACATGTTTTAGTCCAAATGACTCGTTTAGCAAGTCCAACACTATTTTAAACACACGTCGTAACGGTCCCTGATTAGTAGGGCATTATAACTTGGTATCAGAGCTGTCAAGGTTTAAGGGTTCCTCATGATGGACTGAGCATGTACACTCCCCGCTAAAGACAAGCTCGGCTTAGGGTGTGGTAACTATTAGTTTAGTTATGCAGCAATTGCTTAAATGAAATATATATGCCTTACCTGCATGTCTAATTAGGAAGCATGAGCTATTCTGATAGGGCCTGGCCCTTGACTACTATATGCATGTTAAAGATGTGCTTTCTAGCACAATTGTTGCTTGTAGATGCTAAAGAAATGATTATTAACATCATTATTGCTTTTTAATGCTAGGAATGCTTAATAGCATTATGTTATGCATATGAATGCCAGGAACGTGCTTATTAGCACTGCTGATGCTTGCGAATGTTAAAAACGTGCTTATTAGCACACTGATTGAACATGAATATGAATCGCCATGCTTATTAGCATTAATGTATATGTGTTAAACTATTGGAATGCTTATTAGCATTGTCGATGCATGTGAGTGCTTATTTGATCGATTTTGGATTGTGGGTTGGCATGAATTACTGTTATTATTTCCTGATGAGCCGAGTCATTGATTGCATATAGACTTCGAAGTATACTTACAGGGCAATCTCAGCGTTGAAAGTCAGGTAGGAAATAATGACCAGGGTCAGAACCCTCCGTCAGTCCCTGAAAACTGGCAACAGATGCTTGCTGATATGCAAGCTAGGCTACAGAGGCAGGAAGAAGAAATTCGCGAATTGAGACAGCAGCAGGTTCCGGTAGGGAATGCTGCAGCATGGAACGCTGCGCCAGTAGCACCATCTACTGTCACAGTACCAGCCGTACAGCAGCAGCCAGAGTTAGAGAACTGTTGGGAATTACTATATGAACGGTTCAAGAAGCAGCACCCTTCGAGTTTGGAGGGTACCGCAGATCCACTCAAGGTTGAGCAGTGGATGAGCATGATCACATCCATCCTAGACTTTATGAGGGTGGTGGGTAATGAGAGGGTAGCTTGTGCCACGTACATGTTTCAGGAGGATGCCCAAATTTGGTGGGAGGTGGTGTCCCAGACTAGGGATGTTATCCCAAAAATTGACATATCTGACGTGGCACTAAGCTTGGACACGTGGAGTAGACTGGGCGGACCCCCCGACAGGTTGGTCGGTGTATACCTACGGGGTATACGACAAGTTACTGCTCGATAGAATATCACGAGAGGCTGAACTGCTCGGTATGATGGATAGCCAAACCTGGCCGGCAAGAAGAGGTTACACTCACCGTTAGGAGTCCGCAAGAATCGCCTAACCACCCGCTGAGGGTGCCTAACAACCCTGAAAGCTCAGTCAAGCCTCCTAACAAATAAGACTGTAACTACCTGCGAGAATAATGAGATATTTCCAACATCACTTACGCCATGTGCAGCCCTTGGGCCAACAAAGCATTATAAATTCAAACCCTCCACCACAGTGGCTTAAAAACCAGTCAACATTTTGGTGCTTTCATTGAGAGCAAGAACAATCACGTTCGAATTTCGTTGCTACAAATATGGTGGTTTCAACAAGAAGATCAGGTCAAGAACCTCTGGAGTGCGAAGCTGAATTATCGCACCGAGTTCCCTCAGTGAGAAATTTGAACGGGGGGGTGAGCTGATTTGCACCCCAAAAACCCGCCTGGCGCCGGAGGGCAGGCTACATGACCCACTATAGCCGGGCATGGGGCTACTACCTTTATAGGAGTTACTAGCATAGGAACTTCAGGTGGAGGTGCTGCAATGGGTACTAACCAACAAAGATCGAGAGCTGGAGCTCCTAGATGGTATGAACCCCACGTGGATATTGAAGGAATTGGCCCCGAAATTGAGCAGATAAGGGAGGTCATGGGACAAATGCAAGATCAGCTTGCAACCATGAACCAGGGGCGGGCTACCACCCAAGAGGCCATTAATGAGGCTTTCGAAAAACAAAGAATTGATTTCAAAGAATGGATGGATCGAAATGCTCGGGAAATGCAGTCCCATCAAGAAGACATGGAATGTCGAACCAGAGAGGCTGCTTAATCCATCTGTAATTATATGCAACAACAACAGACTCAGGGTATGGGCACTATAGCTGGAACTACTACTCACAACCAACAATGTCCTCCTATTTTTGGTTTCGATGATGGAGTCATGAATGGAACAGAGCCTTGACCTCTGAATAGGAATCAGGGTTCGACCAGGAGTCACTAATCTGGTCGGGGCACCTAAGCCAACAACAACAAGCATCCGTTACCAGCTGACGAACAGGTCTTTCCAACGCGCTGCATGGGACAGGACCGAGCAAGATACTTTCGGTCGAGATCTCAAAGAAGTGGTTGTGAAAGAAATCCTGATGCTGCAGAACAGGATGGCAACCCCCGAGCGCCAGCACCGAATAAGAGTGGTCAACCCTGAAACAACCAGCAATATCCTAGTCGGTACATACAACATTAAGAGTACCGACCAAGATCTAGAAGGGATGGGCCAGAGGTTAGTAGTACTTACAGATCCCACTATGTCAATGGATACGATCATGAGGAGGCAGCGAGCCAAGTCCACCAACAGAATAATCAGGATCAGAGGGGTAACCAGCCCGAAGGACTGTTTGTCCCACAAGGGTAGGATGTCCCGATCAACCAGCCACCCTAGGGTGGAGGGTTCCAGTGAGCACCTTCAGTACCAAGCCAAGCGAATAGCCAAAATGTTAGGGGAAAACCATGACCAAACTGTATTCAACCGAATGGGCCCCATGGGAGGTGAAGACCTACGAGATACTCTCAATCAAAGAAGGAACAATTGGGACTCGAATAAAATAGCTCCACCTGAGCCTGTTCGGGACCCGAGAATGGATGAGGTTCGCAATGCAGCGCACGCCCAGGCAGCTACAGACCCAAACATCTAGGCCTAGTTAGATCTGTTAACGTGATTGGTAAGAGACTTGACAGCTCCAAGTTGACATATATTGAAATGGAGAGATAGAGAGGTTCCCCATTTTCAGAACGTATTAACCAGCTTCCCATACCCATCAAATTCGAGATGCCAACATGGAAGATGTACACTGGGCGGGAAGACCCAGTGTCCCATGTTCACAACTTTGAACTACAAACAGATCTCTAGGGGGTTCGGGATGATGCTAGGTGCATGATCTTCCCTGCCACCCTGTCAGAAATTTCCCAGCAGTGGTTCTTCAAGCTGCAACCAGGGTTGATTACACCACGAGATGGATTTGTGCGCATATTCTATTCCTAATTTTCTTTGGCAATGCCCTTTCCAACCGAGTCGAATGACCTAATGGACATAAAACAAAGAGATAATGAACCTTTAAAGTACTACACTCAATGTTTTATGCATGAGACCACCAGGGTGAAATCCCTGAGCGATGATGGTAAATTGATAGCCATCAACTTAGGAATTAAAGTAAAAAGCCTATTTTGGAGCAGCTTGAAGAGGAAGTTTGCGCGTACCACCCAGAAATTCCTTGATCGGGTAGAAAAATTTATTAAGATTGAGGAAGTTGAATGGAAGGTAGATAATCCAACTCAAGCAGCTGCTGGGCAGGGAAGAACAGAAGCTGGGAATACCACTAACACAGCATGAGAAAGTAAAAATGGGGCAAATAACAGCAAACGTGGTAACGGGGCTAGAAGCAGTAATAATCAGAATGACAGTAAGAAACCTTTGACTACCGAGCAGCCCAAACCATGAGAATATGTTATGAAGTTTACTACTTACTCCATCCTGATGGAGTCCCGAGCAGATGTCTTCAATGCTACCCAGACGGTCGTACCATATAGAAGACCTCCACCGATGAGGAAGGATGTTAACAAATGGGATATGAGTAAATTCTGCTGGTTTCACAATGACTATGGTCATGAAACCAATGAATGTAACCACCTGAAAGAAGAGATAGAATTCCTCATTCAATAGAATAATGATCATCTGAAGAGGTATGTATGGTTGACTGCTGACCAACATCCTCAGCAATAATCTTCGCAACAGTATCAAGGTAACCAACCTCTCTTACCACCACCAGTCGCTGGTCGATTAGATATAATTTGTGGTGGACCACATTTGACCGATAATACAGGCAAGGCACGAGAAAAATATGCTCGGTCCCTTAGATACGAGCAAGATGATGATGTACTGGCTGTCTAGGAGCGTACTACCAAACAGCCTTGCTATGAGTGTGAGCCCATCATATTCAATGAGGAAGACACTGGTCATGTTTGTCATCCACATAATGACCCTTTGGTTGTAGAAGTCTAGATTTCCAACATGATTGTGGCCCGAACAATGATCGACCATGGGTCATCTGCCAACATCCTGTTCAAGAATACCATGGAGAGAATGAATTTAAGCGTCAAAGATCTGGAGCCATGAAAATAGCTACTGTATGGATTCACAGGAAGCAGCATGACCCTAATAGGAAGCATAAGGTTTCCTTTAATGATGGGGGAGGCACCTATGAGCAACACTGTCATGGCTTTGTTAGTTGTAAACGACATCACTTCTCCATATAATGCTGTACGCCCTGAAAATCAGCACGTACCTTTTGAGGCAGCTCGTGTACAGCTGGCAAGCAAAAGGATATAATTAATGTTCCACGTGTTCATCTTTAGCCCGGGGAAGTTTAGCACGATTCCATAGACAAGTAGTGCGAGATGATGAGTTCATGGCAACATATTGCCCGGAACCATTTGTGGAATGCAACATCCATAGGCACGAGCTGGTAGTACGCTAGCTCGTGGTACACCAGAGGTCTGACGTACCCCAGGATTTTTATAACGTTGACTACACAACGTAAACGTGCGTGAACAGACATCACATGTCTGTTCTATCCCGAATCCCCGGATACGCAATATAAACGTGCGCGATCAGATGTCACGCGCCTAAATTAGACCATGCGGCCCATGATCCATTTTACCTAATGATTAGACCACACTGTAATATAAAATGTAAATATTAATCATTGATGTAACATATATGATGTGAGGGATCAAAGGATCACGGGATGACCCCAACCCTTTCCCAGGGATCATTCTCCTATAAATACCAAGACCCTGGGTAGGGTTGGGGGTTGGATTCTTCTTGTAAGGAAAATACCTTGTAAGAAATAGTAAGGATAGATCAATAATATTGACTCGTGGACTAGGGGGATTATAACCTCCGAACCACGTAAAAAAGGAGTGACCATCTTTCTCTGCAATTATTTTCCACATTCTCGATCATTATCATTTTCTGATTACGGTTTATCATCCAGCACTAATCCATCTTATTTATTCATATAATTCACTGTTGGCGAAAAACCGCGTCAACAGTTTGGTGCTTTCATTGAGAGGGTTTAGATTAGTACTATCACAAAAATTCATCATGGTGGTCACTCATTCAAGGCATGGTAATGAAACATATAAGCTTGGTGGGCAGGAGGCTCACCTTACTGCTATGTCCAATGAGCAAAACCCGGAGATTCAGCAACGATCAAGAAAACAGCCGATGGGCCATGATGATACCGGAAGTTCAGCGCCCCTACCGCCTAATTCGAACCCGGGTTACGTGATGGTGATAGAAATGGAAAACATGCAGTTGAGGAGTCATCTAGCCAAAGAAAATAAGCAAATCGAGGAAGTCTTGGCCCGACTACCCCCTCTTACAACCGACGTTAACGTCAGAAAGAGGCAAGGCCGGACTCACAAGTCCCGCCGGGATAGTCGGCCCAGACCCAGTCGATCGGTTAGAACCTCAACCCTGAGTTCTGCGCCCATGTCGCCTCATCACTAGGAAATCATGTTTGATGAGTTTTCTAGGGCCCATCAGCAGATCAGCTGATCAGTCAAAACTTCAACTCCAAGTTTGGCTCCACCGTCGAACGCACCCAAGAGGGCTCGTGGCAGCTCGCGGAGGAGGTCCGGGGAAAGGTCGCGCAGACAACCTGCTTCGGCCAGCCCTCCTGTGCCATGGTCAGATCGCCGAGCGCTGAAAGTTGGTGTAACGCCCCAAACTCCAGGGATCGTTACGGTGTGCCTTGTAAACAGTGCTAAACTCGCTAACCGAGTCATTTAGCCAAAATCGTGAACTAAGTATGATTAGCGGTTTAGGGGTTAAAAACTTTGGTTAGGATGTAACGTTTCACTAAAACGTTTAATATATACATTGGGATCCCAAAAATATAGTTTCAGAGTCTATTACAGAAAATATTTACAACAGGCCGTTCTAAGCGGCAAAACAGGGTTCAACCCTAGTTCCACTTTAAACCTCGGCCGTGGCGGACGAGCAGCTGCATATGTACACGTCATCACCTAAGCTCTTCAACTCAAGGATGTTCCAGCTTCCTCTTGCCTTTACCTGCACCACGTAGCACCCGTGAGCTAAAGCCCAGCAAGAAAACACAATAAAGCATGATATAATATCAACAACGATCATAATAACCATTCAGGACTATTAGTCCAAGCAATTAGGTGACAATAGCCAAAAGTCACAATATTGAGCATCGCTCCCTCTAGCCATATGACGATAGGGTCACCAGGGCTTAAGTGATAAGTGATCCTTTCATAAGTTTGATTAGGACAGGTGCATGGTGAATGGTCACCAACATAACCTTCCTCCCGACCCTAGAGTCGTGCTATGGACAGCGTCCCCTAGCCATGTGACAAACAGTCACCGGGGTCATATACCTTGGCTATAAACATCTGGTCATAGACCAGGCAAGCGCTTATTAGTTCTTCGACCTTAGGGTCGGTCTCGCATTAACGCCATGGAGCTATTCAATACGTGATCATCGACCTTAGGGTCGGTCTGGCATTAGTGCCTTAGAGCCACTCAATGCACGATTCTCGACTTTAGAGTCGGTCCAACATTAATGCCATGGAGCCATTCAATGCATGATTCATCGACCTTAGGGTCGGTCTAGCATTAATGCCATAGAGCCATTCAATGTGTGATTCTCGACTTTAGAGTCGGTCCCTGACTAGTCAGTGTCATACACAAGCAAGTCATGCCACCAATCTTATACCACATGTTCAATATCCATAACCGAGGTATTTAGCATGCTTACTAAACAGATACCAGTACAATTAGGACCATGTACAACCACAGAGGCTCAAGCTCTGAACAATATCGTACCCAGTATACAAAGCATGTCCTAATCACATGTTTCTCATGCATCATATGCAATATATACAGCCATCCACCATGCATCAATAACAGCCATGCATGTCACGTTTAATAGCCAACCAACATGCTCCAAGAATAGCCATGCATGTCATACATAATAATCAACCGACATGCATTAATAATAACCACGCATGTCATACTCAATAATCAACCAACATGCATCATAATAGCCATGCATGTCACATATACATAGGGTGCAATTTTCTTACCTCAAAGTCGAGCTAGAACGATTAAAAGAACGACCCTTGAGAACGATCAACTTTTAGTCCTTTAGCGGTCACCTAGTCATAACCAAATATAAGGTATCATCAATAAAAATGATCAACATAAGTTCCCAAACCAATATCTAGCCTCCGGGACATCAATCCCCACTTAACCGGGTACTAGGTTCAACCCCGAGGCCTATGGCTTGAATCCCCAAGCTAAAAATATATTTTTGGTCAAAATAGCCTTAAGGGCCGCGACCCTCCCCTGCTGCGTCGCGGCGCGCCTCCCAGACAGAGGCTACCTCCCCTGCCAGACACCTTGAGCCACGGCGCACCACAGCCATGCCGCGGCTTAATACCCAATTTTGCCCAGAAAACTCAGCACGCACTCCAGACCTTCCCCTGCATTTTCCCTTGAAACCAGCCCTTCAAATCCGTCCCAAATCACAACTTAACACCCTATTGAACCATCAAACATCCTCTACCACTCTCCCTCATCAAAACCCAAAGAACACATCACCCAAACTTCCATTAATTCAAAGTTTCTACAAGAGATTCACAAGTTAAAAACTAAAACTCAAAACAGA
The DNA here is from genome assembly GCF_963169125.1 of Humulus lupulus. NCBI lineage: Eukaryota > Viridiplantae > Streptophyta > Magnoliopsida > Rosales > Cannabaceae > Humulus > Humulus lupulus. The sequence continues at coordinate 100,030,592 of NC_084794.1, forward strand.
GTACAACCTGAATTTCATAGCTAGAACTCACCTCAAACACGATTTGAGTCCTTCCCAACGACTGAGCTAGGTCTAGAACTCCCAAGCTTAGACTCCCTAGCTTGCTTCCTCAACATAGGCTCTCAAAATTCAAAGACAAGGGTGAAGGAGAACTTGTACGGGAAGAAAGGGAGAAAGAGAGGATAGGCTCTGTTTTAATATCAATCCACAGCCTTCTAAAATTCCTAAGGCTGATATTAATCTTTAAGGTCAAAAGACCATAATGCCCTTAAGCCAAATAAACCCCTTTAAAGGCTTCCAAGGGTAAAACCGTCCTTTCCCGCCTATCTCGTTAATTATAATTAACGCTCTCCAATTCCCGCTATTCTCAATATTCTCAAACATCAATAAATCATATCCCATTACCCTTTAATTCCCGGTAATGCTCTAATCATTACATTCACCCCGAGACTCACCCCGAGCCCCGAACTTAAACCCGTTATGACTAGACCGAACACTTACATCTCATGATCGTCTCATGTCAATTAGCTCGAACCAATCCACCTTATAATGTGGCTATATTAATTAATCACAACCATGCACCCAAAATATACAATTACGCCCACAGTGGCCAAATTACCAAAATACCCTCATAATTAACATATGAGCCCATATGCATGCATTCACCATCATATAATTATATAATTCACATAAACATGCATATAATCATTAAATACTATAATAAATCAATTATGGCCCTCCCGGCCTCCTAATCAAGGTCCTAAACCTTATTAGGAAATTTGGGGCATTACAGTTGGAGGCGGTGGGATAGAGGGACCACGAGCTAGTTTGATCCGGCCAGACGGGACTAGGATCGCTTCACCAGTTAGGCATCCCCCTTCACCGATAAGATACCCATCCCCTCCTCGTCCTGCTCGAGATATTCCTGCACACGGGAACAGCAGAAGGAATCCTCCTCCTGCCATTCCTACCCATCGCCCGCGAGTGCGTGGAAATGTTCTGGATCCTCACCCCCAGCAGCAGGCTCTGAGCTTTTCCAATGGGAGCTATTGGAGCGAGAGCCACCGAAGTTGCAGATCTGGTGGAGACCTGCGCAATCATCTAAGTTCGGCGCAAAGCCCTCGGGCCGCCTCGAGGACCGACCTTCGAGATCGCCTCAACTCGTAGAGGGGGGATCCGACCAGAAATGAAAGTCATACTTGCTGAGAGGATGGTCCTTCCGAAATACGTGACAACAGGAATATCCCACCAAACCAAGCTTAAGCTTGGAGGGACAATAACCCGCCTGATGCGTACAATGGAACAGGAGTTGTTGAAAAGCCCCAGAACAACCAGGGGATCAAGGTTCAGACCCTCAAAAGGTTAGCTCAGATGGAGGAGCTAATGAAGAGGCTCTTATCAGAAAAGGGCAAAGATGAATATGACTCGGGGGACGAGCTCGAGCTTTTTTTCCCCAACATCGCAGCCACGGCATACCCACTGGGTTTCCAGAGGCCCCATCTATCCAAATTTGATGGGGACGGGGACCAGTCGGATCACTTGGAGATGTTCAATACCCTGATGATGGCCCATAATATCGTCCTCGAGTTGAGATGCCTAATATTCCCTTTGACTTTAATTGGGCCAGCTAGGCAGTGGTTCAAGCAATGTAAGAAACAGTCGATCAGCTCGTGGAAGAATTTCTCTGTCAATTTCAACAGGGCATTCTGTGCCTCTCAAGTGGTTCGCGTCAAAGCAGATACCCTGGCGAACGTGAAGCAACAACCTGGAGAACCCTTAAAAGCTTATCTAAGCAGGTTCGCAAACATTGTGGCCCGAGTTAGGGACGCAGACGAGAGTTCCAAACTCATGGCTATGAGAACTGGAATGCTTGTTGGGGGCGGGCTATGGAAAGAAATCCAGAGGAGAGGTGTCAGCACTGTGGATGAATTCTTGAACAAGGCCCAGGAATGGATAAACTTGGAAGAAGTGCGAGCATAGGTCGCGGGAACCAGCCAAATCCCTGACCAGCCTGTTGGAGCGGAAACGAACGTCATGAAAACAACTCAGACCGTTGCCCAGAATAACCAAGGGGGTGGAAGCAAGAAAAGGGGAACGACGAGGGCGGCCAGCACAGTCCAAAGAAGAACAAGCCCGTGGAAAAGTTTAAACCGATTTATGCAGTTTATACCGAACTCACAAACACTAGGGAGCACATTTTCCTAGCAAATTCTGCCCGCCTTCCCTGGAAAAAGCCAGAGCCCTTGAAAAATCAGAAGGCTAAGAGAGACCCTTCCAAATTATGTCGATTCCACAACGACATCAGTCACAACACAGACGATTGTAGGCATTTGAAGGATGAGATCAAGACACTCATCAGAGCCGGACCTTTGGCTCAATATGCGCGGAATTGAGTTCTTACTAGTCAGCAAGCTCCGGAGGCTCCCATAAACCACCCCGGGACCCAGCTGAATCAGGATACCCCTCCTCCCATAATAGGGGGAGAGATAACCATCATATCCGGAGGCCCTCATCTGGTAGGCATGAGCAGAGGTGCCCAGAAGAGATACATCAATGAACTGAGGTCTCATAACGGAGTTGAGTTTATCCTGGAGCAGCATCTACCTAAACATCAACGATTGGAGAGGCAACCAATTAGTTTCACCGAAGAGGACGCTAGTCATGTCCAGTTCCCACATAACGATCCTCTAGTCATAACTGCCCAGCTCACCAATCAGAGAGTTAGGAGAATACTAGTTGATAATGGGAGTTCGGTGAACTTGCTATTCCGGTCCACGCTAGAAAAAATGGGGTTGTCTGTAGTTGAGCTGAAGGCCACCTCCATGAAGTTGTATGGGTTTTTTGGCGAAGGGTTGGCAATGATAGGAACCATTGAGTTAGTAATAACCTTGGGTGAGGGACCACGAACTGTTTCCAAACTCCTTGAGTTTGTGGTCATCGATTGTCCCACCGTGTATAATTCAATTTTGGGTCGGCCTACATTGATGGCATTCAAATTCATAACTTTTGTACGCCACCTCGTGGTTAAATTCCCCTCCTCTATGGGGGTATGTACAGTCCGAGGCGATCAGCTCGCTGCTAGGGAATGCTCTAGCATTTCCATGAAGGGAAAGTATGAACCCGGGCAGCAGACGATGGCCATTCAGGGCGAGAACGAGGAATCCCAGGAAGTAAGAACTGATCCTGGGGAAAAACCTCAGCAAGCCGGTGGCGTAGGTACCACCCTGAGTGATGATATCGACCAGAGAATAGGCAAAGATAGATCCGAGTTCCAGGTTATCGAAGAGCTCGAAGAGGTAAACATCAATCCTAAAGACCCCTTGAGGGTGTTCAGGCTCGGGAAAAACCTTAGTAATGAGAGAAAGGCAGAGCTGCTGAAATTTCTACAAGGAAATCTAGATGTGTTCGCCTGGTCTCATGAAGACATGATAGGAATCAGCCCGAGCATCATCATGCATACCCTTAACTTGGACAAAAACATGCCTGCGAAGTCTTAGAAACAGAGGTGCCAGGGCACGACCCGAGCTGCGGCCCTAGAAGAGGAAGTAGCTCGACTTTTAAAATGCAGCTTTATTCGTGAGGCAAAATACCCGATCTGGGTCGCCAATCCTGTTCTGGTCCCAAAACCCAACGGAAAGTGGCGGACCTGCATCGACTTTTCTGATATGAATAAAGCATGCCCCAAAGATTGCTTCCCCTTGCCAAGAATTGACCAATTGGTGGATGCCACTGCAGGGAGAACCGGTGCAGGCCATGTGGAGAGTTTTTGTGGATGGTTCATCTAACGAGAATGGGTCCGAAGCTGGAATCATTATGATATCCCTAGAGGGGCATCGTTTCCACTCCACGCTACAATTCGGATTCGAGGCGTCCAACAACGAGGCCGAGTACGAAGCTCTATTGGCTGAGCTTAGAGTGGCTAAGGAGTTGAAGGCCAAGGTCGTCCAGTGCTACAACGACTTCCAGCTCGTGGTAAACCAAGGATTAGGGGAATACCAAGCACGAGGAGCCAAGATGGTGGCTTACCTGGCCAAGGTGAAGAATGAGCTGTCTGAATTTGAATATAGTCGAGTCGAGTAGATCCCTCATGAGCAGAATGCCAATGCGGATGCTCTAGCAAAACTCGCCACCTCCAAGGAGGTCGAAACCTTGAGCCTAATACCAGTGGAATTCTTGGGAAGGCCAAGCGTGGAGGAGAATACAAGAGAGGTCAAGATGATCGACGCCAGGTCAACCTGGATGACTCCCATAGTCGAATACCTTACAACAGGAAAGTTACGTGAAGAGAGAAACGACACGAGGAGGATACTCTATCAAGCTTCGAGGTATACAATCGTAGACAGGACATTGTACCGACGTGGTCTTTCGTTGCCTCTTTTGCAATGTGTTCTGCCAGATGAGGCCAAGACTATTTTGCAGGAGGTGCTTGAAGGCTTTTGTGGGGATCACGCTGGGGGGAAAAACCTGGCCTTAAAGATTTAAGGCAAGGATATTATTGGCCCACTCTATCGAAGGATTCAATTTCCTACGTCCGAAAGTGTGACAAGTGCCAGCGGTTTGCCACGATTGCCCGAGCTCCATCAGTCGAGCTAAAGATGATCTCGTCCCCAAGGCCATTTGCGGTCTGGGGAATTGATTTAATTGGAGCTCTGCCCACGGGAAAAGGAGGAGTTCGCTATGCAGTAGTGGCCATTGATTATTTCATGAAGTGGGCAGAGGCAGAACCCCTGGCAACAATAACGTCGAAGAAAGTCCTCGATTTCGTAGTTAAGAATATCGTCTGCCGGTTCGGACTGCCAAGGAAGATCGTATCGGACAATGGAACCCAGTTCGGTAGCGATCTCTTCACCGAATTTTGTGGAAGACACGACATAATTAAGAGTTTCTCTTCAGTGGCTTACCCATAGGCTAATGGGCAGGTCGAGGCTGTAAATAAGACACTCAAGGCAAGCCTTAAGAAGAGGCTGGACAAGGCTAAGGGAGTTTGGCCCGAACAGCTCCCACAGGTGCTGTGGGCATACCAGACCTCACACCGAACTTCGACGGGGCATACTCCTTTTTCCCTGACTTTCGGAAGTGAGGCCGTCTTTCCTGCGAAACAAAGATAGCTACGCATAGGGTCTGAGCCTTCAGCCAAGAGCAGAATGATAAATTGCTCAGTGCGTCCCTCGACCTAATTGACGAAAAATGAGAAGCTTCACAGCTACAGCTCACACATTATCAACAAAAAATCACTCGTTATTTTAACTCAAGGGTCAAGAGATGCATCTTTAACTTAGGCGACTTGGTGCTCCGAAGACTCTTTTTAGCCGGTAAGGATCCCAAGGACGGAGCTTTGGAACAAACTGGGAAGGAACCTATCAAATAATAGAAGTTGTGAAGGAAGGGACCTTTAAACTGGCTCGACTTAATGGAGAAATAGTCCCACGGACATGGAACGTTGTGCACCTAAAGAAATATTATCAATAATCCTACCTTTGTAAGGGTTAATTATAAAAGCCACCCTTTTTTATTAAAAAAAATGATGAGAAGTATATTTCTTATATCGTTGTATGTTTTTGTGTGCGTGTGGATTTGAAAGATGGCATGTCCAAAGTAACCGAGAAAGTTCTCTTTCTGATTACCTGGGAGGGCACATACCCCAAGAAGAAAATAAAAAACTTGGAAGTTAGTAAAAATTGATTGACCAGTGTTTTTCCTAAAAAACACAAGGCATCAAACATACTAACACGAACTAAGTTTTAAATTAAGATCCTAGATACGACCAGGTAAAAACTTGGAAGTTAGTAAAAATTGATTGACCGGTGTTTTTCCTAAAAAAACACAAGGCATCAAACATACTAACATGAACTAAGTTTTAAACTAAAATCTTGGATATGACCAGGTAAAAACTTGGAAGTTAGTAAAAATTGATTGACCAGTGTTTTTCCTAAAAAAACACAAGGCATCAAACATACTAACACGAACTAAGTTTTAAATTAAAATCCTGGATACGACCAAGTAAAATCTTGGAAGTTAGTAAAAATTGATTGATCAGTGTTTTTCCAAAAAAACACAAGGCATCAAACATACTAACACGCACTAAGTTTTAAATTAAAATCCTGGATACGACCAGGTAAAAACTTGGAAGTTAGTAAAAATTGATTGACCAATGTTTTTCCTAAAAAACACAAGGCATCAATCATACTAACACGAACTAAGTTTTAAACTAAAATCCTGGATACGACCAGGTAAAAACTTGGAAGTTAGTAAAAATTGACTGACCAGTGTTTATCCTAAAAACACACAAAATGTTAATAACGTTAACACTAACTAAGTTTTAATTTAAAACCTTGGATACAACCAGGTCCAAGGCCTAATGTTTAACAGGTAAGATGTAAATCAGCATCAATTCTGGTCACGACCAAAGTCCAAGTCCAATGAGTTATAGACATAAAGAACAAATATATATAATCAAAATCAAGGACTAATTGAAAAAGAGATATTTAAAAGTACAGACGAATGGTCTCGAGGAAAATATCCTTGTGTCAAGCCAAAAATGGCAGGTTACAAAAAAAAAGAGAGTTTCTTTAAACAAAAATAATAAACTAGGACTCCCCAGGACGCCCCGAAGAGGTTACCTCCTCAGTTTCCTGCTCGCCGGCAGCAGAGGTCTCCCTAGTCTCAGAAGGTGGCTCCTGTTGAAGACAAGCCTTGAACTTCTCGAGATAAGGCTCCCACACCCCGGGGGCCAGGAAAGAGAAGTTGCTGTCCTGGTTGAAGGCCCAGTAGTGGTAGAGCATGGCCTCCATGGAGGAGCTGGAGGACACCTTCTCTGCCTCGGTGGCGGCCTCGACCTCCAGCTGCATAGCCCTGGCCTCCACGAGCTCAGCCTTCGCAGTGGCCAAGGAGGCCTGCGCGGCCTGCTCGCCTTCTTGGGCAGCCGTCAAGGCAGCCGTCAAGGCAGCCTTGGCATTTTGTTCTTGTTGTTGAGCAGATTTGAGGGCGGCCTGAGCATTTTGGAGCTCGCCCCTGAGCTTGTCATTCTTGGCTCTGGACCGAGCTACGCTGCGGTGTAGGACCAAAGTGCAAAGAAGTAAAGAAAGTAAGGCTCGTGTTGGGAAGAAAACAAAAGAATAAATTTAACTAAGTAGGCTTACCGTGAGGTTCATCCCCAGTGCAGACTCTATGACATTCTCGGGGCTCCTCGCCTCGATCTCCCTCAAGTCCTTCGGATTGGCCTTGTAATAATGCTCCACCGTATAGCTCGCGGTCTCATAGACCGTTCCCCAGAAGGTGTCTGGGATTTTCTCCAGATCTTGGGCATTAACCGGGATGCAAACGGTGGGAGTAGGGACTGGCGGAGTTCCAGCTGGTGCCACCTGTTCTTGAGTAGGGGCTAGAGGTCATGGGGGAGGTGGAGGCATATTCTCTGTGGCTGTGGGGGTCTGACTTCTCCCCTTGGCAGGGGACTTAAAGGTTGTCCCAGAGGCAGGAGGAGTTTTCTTGGTCAGCCGGGGTCTCTTTACCAATGGCCCGGATGGCCCAGAGGAAGGGTTCCCCCTTGGAAGATGGAGTGCAGGATGTTGTCTCCGGGCTATGCCATCTCCTCTCCTGAAACAAAAGGAAAAGGACGTTATTATACATGTAAGGTTGTTTTATTACAAGGGAAATCTAAAGGTGTATTGAAAAAGTCCTACCCTCTGAGCTAGAGGAGAATCTATTGCCACGACCTCCGGCCTCAGAACTTCTATAGGGGAGTCTAAGTTTATTACTTCATGAATTAAAAGGGTTTTGGGTCTGGATCTACCTCAGGACTGGACTCCTCTATGTATTGTCTAAGTTCTGGAGTGACTACATCCTCTAGAAGGGAGGGCCACGACCTAAGGTTGGTCCCGTACTCCTCAAAGAAGGACGACCTAAAAGACAAGGTGTTGTCTACTACTACGGTACCCCTAGGATGGTCCATATCATGGCGTAATACTAGTTGATCTACGCACTGGAGCAGGGTTATGTTACAGTCTGGGCTGTCTTGGTGATAGTGTACGAGCTAGTTTGGGTTAAACCTAACAAGCCTAAGATCTGCGGCAGCCCTGTATAGGTCCATAAAAGGGTATGGCTTACCTTGGCCAGAGGGGCCGGCTGCTGCCCTTGATTGAGCTCGTTCCACATCGAGGCCCCGAGCAGCCTCATGAGCTCGCCTTTTTCGCACGAGCGGCACCTCATTTTCTTCGTCCTGCTCGTCATCGTCGCTGACTGCGGCGTCTCCCTCGGGGATATGTGCCAGCTTGCGAGCTACTGGGTAGTTAGCCCGCATCCTCCTCAAGGCCAGAGTATGGCCCGCATAAATTTTAACTTACACGCCAACATTGTCTCATCAGACACGAGCTGGCGGTAGTCCTTCTCACTAAGCGGAAGCCCTGCCAAAGTGTCGTATTGACCCCTAAGGGTCACTGATTTGGCCGTCCTCACAAAAAATGGCTGCACGGTGATGCTCCAATTAGTATACACGCGAAAAGACAAAGAAAAAAAATATAATATAATGATTTCGCGAACTGAAAATAGAAAGGAAAGTTACGAGGATGGTTGAAATAATGGTATTCGCAGTTGTGAAACCCATTCAACATAAAGAAATGGTCTTTGAAGTAGTTGGGATGACTGGGCAGTTCGATGACTGTAGGGGAGTTCAGGAAGCGGGTCAGATAGTAGAACCTGTCGCCTCGTCCCCATTGATCTGGGCTGACCTTAAGGCAAAAGAAGTAGAGGATATCCACATGGGTAGGGACCTCCCACATCTGCTTCAGGAAAAGATACCTCAGCCCGACCAGCAGACGATACGAATTCGGGGGAAGTTGAAATGGTGCCAACTTCACATAGTTGAGGAAGTCGGCAAAGTACTAGTCGAGGGGGAGGAAGGCCCCGGCCCTCAAGTGCTTGTCACTCCAGGTCACGAATTCTTCCTCGAGGGGTGCGTAGCTCCTCTCCCCGTCAAAGGGAGGTCAGGCGATAAGAACGCCAGTCCCAATCTCGATGTTATGGGACAACATAATTTTATTGACCCTCCCTTGGGTCGTGATCTTCGAGACTATCCTCTTCGCCTCAAAGTAAGCGTCAGGTCCCACCTCGATCTCCCTCTCCACCGTGGGACTGAACTGGGGGATGGGGGATTCAACCGCGACCTCCTTTCCCTTGCTGGATTGCTAGGACGATGAGCTGGCCGCACTTTTCTTGGACACACTCCATTTGGGCGCCATCTGATCGCCTAGCGAACAAGAACGATGAAATATTTAGTAGGCGGCCTAAAAGTTATGAAAGGACAAAGGTTTTTATCCATGAGCTGAGGTAATTTCAGCCCGCGGTGTGATGCCACACGCCTAGGTTTCCAACAAACCCGTGATGTTTAGGGATCCGTGTGTCAGGAGGGTTAGGTTATTGTTTGCCTTGGGGGACAGGTTTTTTTTTTTTAAAAAAAAAAAATACCGCCTAGGAAGCGTGACCCCTAAGCTACCTGGTTTTATACCCTAAAAACCTCTCATCTTCCATATCCCAAATGGGTATTTCCTACACTTACCCGGAAATTACCCAGAAGTCACCCAGAAATTTCCTATTTATGAACATCACAGTCCTAAGCATACCTCAGGATCTACTCAATAAGCCTAAAATCGAAACTTATGCGCCAGAGTTGTTTAGAAATAGCCTACCATTTGTTACTATAAAGTGGAAATTCACATGGCAAAGTGATACAATAAAGAAAAACAAAACAAACAAGCCTCGGAACGGCAGGAAACTTACAATATGTTCTTCAAATGAAAGATGCGAGCAACATAGAGAAAAAGGTTCCAAGAGAAACTCTTGATGCCTGGGTTTCCGAGGGTTTTTTGTGGAAAGATTATGGAGATTTTGGAGTAATTTAATCAGGAAAAGAATAAGAGTTTTCTAGGCTCAGAAGAGAAAATGGAGAAAAATTTCCAATGAAAGGTGGTGAACACTGAATATTGCCAGCCCTATTTATACGTAAAAGGCGTAGGAAAACAAGGGCCGTCCGATTAAGGTGATGAGAGATACGAGGGTCATGATTTGAAAAATGAAACAGCGGTAGAAAGGTGACCAGACCATTTAATGCAATCCTCGAAACCCGAGTAGACACCAATCGCGGCGTCCCACGTGTCCAGTATTCAAGTTATAGGCAGGGTTTGGATGATCACAATGGGAGTTTAAAAGTCCCCACCGTGTGAGTCAGAAGTGACGTCATGGAACACGAGTCTTGGGGGCAAATGTACGCCCTGAAAATCAGCACGTACCTTTTGAGGTAGCTCAAGTACAGCTGGAAAGCAAAAGGATATAATTAATGTTCCACGTGTTCATCTTTATCCCGGGGAAGTTTAGCACAATTCCCTAGACAAGTAGCGTGAGATGATGAGTTCGTGGCACCATATTTCCTGGAACCATTTGTGGAATGCAACATCCATAGGCACAAGCTGGTACGCTAGCTCGTGGTACGCCAGAGGTCTGACGTACCCCAGGATTTTTATAACGTTGACTATGCAACGTAAACGTGCATGAACAGACATCACGTGTCTGTTCTATCCCGAATCCCCAGATATGCAATATAAATGTGCGTGATCAGATGTCACGCGCCTAAATTAGACCATGCGGCCCATGATCCATTTTACCTAATGATTAGACCACACTGTAATATAAAATGTAAATATTAATCATTGATGTAACAGATATGATGTGAGGGATCAAAGGATCACTGGATGACCCCAATCCTTACCCAGGGATCATTCTCCTATAAATACCAAGACCCTGGGTAGGGTTGGGGGTTGGATTCCTCTTGTAAGGAAAATACCCTGTAAGAAATAGTAAGGATAGATCAATAATATTGACTCGTGGACTAGGGGGATTTTAACCTCCGAACCACATAAAAAAGGAGTGACCATCTTTCTCTGCAATTAGTTTCTACATTCTCGATCATTATCATTTTCTGATTACGGTTTATCATCCAGCACTAATCCATCCTATTTATTCATATAATTCACTATTGGCGAAAAACTGCGTCAACAAATGCCATGATAGGCCGACCAGCCCTGTATGACCTCCGAGCAGTAACTTCAATCTTACCTTTTCTCATCAAGTTTCCAACTCAGGTAGGTATCAAATGTCTCAAGGGGAATCAATTGGTGGCTAGGGAGTGCTATAACTCTTCAGTGAAAAAAGTAGGAAAAGCAGTCTCCATCGCGCAGCCTACAGGTACCAGTAACCAGAAATAGGATGTAACCCAAAATCGGGGGGGGGGGGGTGGGGGAGGACATAGACCCCCGTTTTGTGGATATTGATACAGGATTAGGCCCAGTCAAAGAATTAGAAGAAGTCCCCCTTGAACCAGAATACCTGACTAGGGTTGTCAAAGTGGGGAAAAGGCTGTTCGGGGACATAAATCGCTTTGATCTAGTTCCTTCGTGACAACCAAGATGTTTTCACATGTACCCATGAGGATATGGTTAGGACCTGCCCAACAGTTATAAGCCACATCCTTAATAATAATACCGATCACTTCAAGCCCGTACAACAGAAGAGGAGATTACTTGATAAAGATAGGGCTAAGGCGTTGAAGGAGGAAGTGGATAAACTTTGGAATAATAATTTCATTAAGGAAGCTTTCTACCCGGTATGGGTGTCCAACCCCATATATGTGCCAAAACCTAATGGCAAATGGTAGGTGTGTATAGACTTCACAGACTTAAATAAAGCATGCCCAAAAGACTAGTTCCCACTTCCAAGAATTGACCAGCTGGTGGATGCTATAGCCGGTCACAAGATTTTAATGTTTATGGATGCCTACTCGGGGTACAAAAAAATCAGCATGCACCCCCGACCAATATCACACCAGTTTCCACATAGACGTAGGGTTGTACTACTATAGGGCCATGCCGTTCGACCTCAAAAACACTGGAGCCACATATCAACGACTAGTAAACCGTATGTTCAAGGATCATGTTGGTAATAATATGGAAGTTTACATTGATGATATGTTAGTGAAATCCAAGAAGGCTAGGGGGCACATCGATGACTTGCAGGAGTGTTTTGACATCCAAAGGCAATACAAGATGAAGCTAAATCCTCTTAAGTGATCCTTTGGTGTGGGGTCGGGCAAGTTTTTGGGGTTTATAGTGAACTCCAGAGGAATAGAAGCAAACCCCAAAAAAATAAAAGCTCTGCTGGACATGCACTCACCGGCCAGAATTAAGGACATGCAAAGTCTGACATGGCATATAGCAGCACTAAGCAGGTTTGTCTCTAAATCTACTGATAAGTGTGTTTTGTTTTTCAACATCCTCAGGGGGAGCAAGAGTTTGAATGGATCGAGGAGTGCGAACAGACTTTCCAAGCTCTAAACCAACAGTTAGCACAACCCCCAATCCTTTCAAAACCTCTGGAAGGTGAAGAACTATGCTATACTTGGCAGTAACGGAGCACGCTATCAGCACAGTCCTGGTCAAAGAGGAAGACAGAGTCCAACATCCAGTCTATTACGTCAGTAAAAGGATGATCGGGGCAGAAAGCAAGTATCCTCTAATTGAAAAATTGACTTACTGCCTGCTCCTGTCTTCCAGAAAACTTTGTCCATACTTCCAAGCTCATCCTATCAAGGTCCTTACCGACCAACCATTGCGCCAAGTCCTGCAGAAGCCGGACACCTCTGGTCGGCTACTTGAATGGGATATAGAGCCGGGACAATATGAGATCAACTATCAACCCCGAACAATAATTAAAGGCCAGGCTCTTGCAGACTTTGTAGTTGAGTGTACAGGAGAACCAGAAACAGACGAGGAGATGGTCGAGCAGCCATCAGAATCTGGACAACCGCCCAGTACTGGCACTGAGCAGGATAATACCTCGCATAGTTTCAAGAATGAAGTACAAGTATGGAATTGGTGGTGTCAGATCACCCTCTGTTGCTCCCTCCGAGCAGCTAGTGGCCCTAAGTGGGGTATCCTCATCGCTATTTAACGAGTCAAGATCCATACACTCAACCAGGATCTCTTTCCCCTTTCTGTGTTGGGGGGCAGTATCAGCTTGAAGGGCACTCTGCTTTGTGGTCTCTCTGATAGAAATGTCAGCTGAATTCTGAGTGCGATGCGCAATGTAGGGTTTGGCAGGAGGTACAATTGTGTTTTTCTGTTTCTTGCTGGGTAGCACTTGGCTGGGCAGTTACTTTCTTGGCGGTTCTTTGTTGGGCGACTCTTTTCTGGGTGTACTGCCTTTACCCTTTGCCTTAGGGTTAGGGTAAAGTCAAACACCTACAAGCCTATCCTTAGCGGTCAAGGTGACCAGGTCTTTGTGGCTTGGTTCCATAGCGGTCTGCTTCTGAGCCTGTTTCTCCATTTATTTAGTAGGCGTCGGACAACTAAAAGGACTGTTGCACTGAAAGGAGAGATGGAGGGCAAAAATGTTTGTGGTGACAAAGTACTGGATGGCATACTCCCCGACCTTATAGATGGCTTCGGTATTGGCCAGATAAACATCTGAATCCATATGGCTAAAATAGAATTACCCCGAGCGGCCCTGGCGGGGGCTAGACTTGAGGTCAAACATATAGTTTACTTCATGCGCAGAGGGCATCGACTAGCCCTCAGATTTGTACAGGACGTACAAGGCGGATAGAAACCTAATAACTCTAGGACTAATTTGGGTAGTGCAAATCCCAAAATAATCTACCACACTCTGAAAGTATAGCATAGGGGCAGGGTGGCACCAGCAGTAATATGGTACCTGATCCAGGCGCAAAACTCGGATCCAGGATTCTCTGCCCTCTGCTGGGCAGTGGGTTTGAGAATGGTGGCACTCCCAAGTTTGAAATGCTCTTGACGTTCTTTAGTTGCTTGTCAGAAATGGTGTTAGTGGGAGTCGAGTATAGGGGGATGGGATCTTTTGTCCCCTAAGATGAGTTTAAAATAGCCTGAGTATAAATCTTCATGGAATATTCTAGCTCGAAGTCTTCCTCCTACCTAGATTTGATTGGACCTTCATCAGTGGGCGGTGCCTCTTGATTTCTAGTGACGGTGGCACAGTGGGCCACGTGGGATTTTTGTGCATTGTCCGCACGAGCAGTATTCTTTGTCTGGGCCATAATCGTTGGCTGGCAAAGAGGCATTTTAGGCTGGTCAGTACCTCTAAACTATGATTGTTGTGACAGGTTGATATCAATTTGGTGATCACCTGCCCAGCGGTTTGCGCGTACAATAAGAAGGGGGAAAGGAAGAGGTGAGAACACCGAACAACGCTGGTCAGTGTATACATTTTGTATTATACCGACCAATATAAAATGATGAATAGTGAGAAGCATTGACTAGCAAATAAAAAAGATCAAAGAACAAGAGGTGCCAAGGAGACAATTTTTTTTCTTTTAAAATTTTCAAGAACTGTTCTTCGTGTTCTTTAAGCACCAAACACAAATCAGTCAGAAAAGGGCACCGTGAGATGTATTTTCACGTAATCAAAGGCTAATACAAGCAACCCATTCCTAAAACTACCAAAAACATTCATTCAAACCTAGATTTAAGCAACATACAAATACCACATACAGTAAAGAACGTAGAAAGAGAAAAAGAAAAAAAAATTCTCACTCACAATGCCATGTTAAATAGAGAAGTTTGGAAAACTTATTTGCTGCAGGAGTATGGCGCCAGAAACGTGTTCGTGGTGTGAAGGTGGTGAGACACAGAAGTCTAGGCACAGACTAGCTCTCGAACATATTGGGAGGAGAAAGTTTAGGGTTTATGGGTTGGCTCTGGATTGCGGAAAGTAAAGAAGAAGGTGAAAAGAGAAGAAAGGATTGGGCACCCCTATTTATTGAAAAAAAATGAGCTTCGCCTTGCCAAAATTTAATGCATCTGTCCACCCAGCAATCTCTTCAGCTGCTGCTTGTTTGCCTCTCTCACCAATCACATCTCCTCAACCACCTCACACGTCAGCCCACTCTTAGGTAACTACACAACCGTCGGTACAATTTTTAAGAGAGGCCATCATGACACTATATGGTTCAAAAAAGAGGCGAGAAAGAGTGCAAAGTCATTTCTTGGAAACTTGAAGAAATACAAAGGCTATTAATTGTACCAGATGCTATGCCACGTAGCAAGGAGCATATACCCCTGACCAGGTTGGATGGGGTGGTCCCCAGGAGAAAGTTTCCATGCTGCTTAGCACCATTGCAAACTTGGGGGGAAAGTGTAATCCCAAAAATTGACATATCTAACGTGGCACTAAGCTTGGACACGTGGAGTAGACATGTTGGTTAGTGTATACTTGCGGGGTATACGACAAGTTACTGCTCGGCATAATATCACCAGAGGCTTAGCTACTTGGTATGATGGATAGCTAAACCTGGTCAGTGAGAAGATGTTACACTCACCATTAGGAGTCCGCAAGAATCTCCTAACCACATGCAGAGGGAGCCTAACAGCCCCAAAATCTTGGTCAAGCCTCATAACAAATAGGACTGTAACTACCTGCAAGAATAATGAGATATTTCCATCATCAGTTACGCCATGTGCAACCCCTGGGCTAACAGAGCATTATAAATTCAAACCCTCCACCACAGTGGAAGGGGTAGTTAATGAACTCACATACCGACCAGTGTTTAGAAACATACCGAACAACCTATTTTAATATCTAGGAGCAATTCTGTCTTATTGTATTGTCTTTTACACATAGATTTCCACTTGTAATACCTTGTGATCTTGTGTAAACCTTTATGAATAATACAAATCTAAGAGGAAGTAAGTCATTACCAGTTCTTGGGGCCGAACCTCTATAAATCCCGGTTGTGACAGTCAAAATCCCATGATCAGTAGGGGAAAGACTGGGTAAAAGCTGTGCAATTCCACATCGCCTAGGGAAGGTCAAGTGTGATGATTCTAAGACAGTGTAGGTATGAAACTACACAGTTGAAGATGGCTTAAATGGATTGATGGGTGACACCTATGCCAACAAGATGCATCTTCTTTTCGGTAGCCTATCACTTGAGAACTCCAAAGTTAAGCATGCTTGACTTGGAGTAATCTCATGATGGGTGATCTCCTGGGAAGTTTTCCCAGGAAGCATGCGAGTGAGGACAAAGCTCGCTAGAAAGACTCGTGTTGGTTTGTAGGGACAATCGTCATTCCAAGAAGCAACCATATTGATGTAGGGCATTACAAATGGTATCGGAGCCTTGACCCAACTGGAAGTGTGGCTGACGGGGACGTCAGACCCCTAAGGGAGGGTGATTGTGACAGTCAGAATCCCATGATCCGAAGGGGGATAGACCGGGTAAAAGCTGTGCAATTCCACATCGCCTGGGGAAGATCAAGTGTGATGATTCTAAGACTATGTAGCTATGGGACTACACAGTTGAAGATGGCTTAAATTGATTGATGGGTACTACCTATGTCAACAAGATGCATCTTCTTTTCGGTAGCCCATCACTTGAGAACTCCAAAGTTAAGCGTGCTTGACCTGGAGTAATCTCATGATGGGTGATCTCCTGGGAAGTTTTCCCAGGAAGCGTGCGAGTGAGGATAAAGCTCGCTGGAAAGACTCATGTTGGTTTGTAGGGACAATTGTCATTCCAAGAAGCAACCATATTGATGTGGGGCATTACAAATGGTATCAGAGCCTTGACCCAACTGGAAGTGTGGCCGACGGAGACGTCAGACCCCTAAGGGAGGGTGATTGAGACAGTCAGAATCCCGTGATCCGGAGGGGGATAGACCGGGTAAAAGCTGTGCAATTCCACATCGCCTAGGGAAGGTCAAGTGTGATGATTCTAAGACTGTGTAGGTATGGGACTACACAGTTGAAGATGGCTTAAATTGATTGATGGGTACTGCCTATGCCAACAAGATGCATCTTCTTTTCGGTAGCCCATCACTTGAGAACTCCAAAGTTAAGGGTGCTTGAGTTGGAGTAATCTCATGATGGGTGACCTCCTGGGAAGTTTTCTCAGGAAGCGTGTGAGTGAGGACAAAGCACACTGGAAAGACTCGTGTTGGTTTGTAGGGCCAGTCGTCATTCCAAGAAGCAACCATAGTGGCGTGAGGAGTTACACCGGTGCTATTTATTATTTATTACGCATTATTATTAGGTTTTTGGCTCATTTATTCTTCATTGATTATTCAATGAAAGCTCTCAAATTAATTATTTTGACTCGGTGTCAGTTGGCTAAAAAACCAGTCAACAAGGGATGTAACCACAATGAATTGGGAAGAGTTCAGAGATGTATTTAATGAAAAATATTACAATGATGCAGTGAGAGCTACGAAGGTAGATGAATTCAACAATTTGGTTCATGGAAATATGTCAGTAACAGAATACGCCCTGAAGTTTGATAGACAAGCCAAGTTTGCTTTGGACTTGGTGCCTATTGATGTGACCAGGATTGAGAGATTTCTTAGGGGGATGAATTCTGTGATAGCTCGGGATGTCAGAATTACTACAGTGCATGAAGTGATGACATACGCTCAGATAGTAGAAAGAGCCTTTACTGTAGAAGGCGCTGAAAATAAGATCTGGCGCGAGAATGCGGCCAAAAGGGATACTAGGAGGATAGGAGTTCCCTTTACAGGATCTGGTAGGGGCGGAGGCCATAGTGACCAGAAAAGGAAGACCGCAGATATTGTTTTAGCTTCAAGCCCCAATAGGAGGCCACGGGGTGTACAGATTGGCCGCTAGGGCAGCAATGAGGTTTGGAGAACGTATCCATAGTGCGCCAGATGTAGAAAACATCATCTGGAGAGTGTCGGATGAAGGCTTGCCTTTTATGTGGAATAGTGGGGCATCTCAAGAAAGACTATCCAAGGATGAAGAAAGAGGAGGTGAAAAGGTGGATAGCTTAACTCCATCTCGAGTGTTCGCACTAACGCAGGCATAGCCTGAGGCTAGTCCCTCAGTAGTGACATGTCAGCTTTCTAGTGGTGGCATTTCTTATACTGTACTGATTGATTCTGGTGCTATACACTCCTTTGATTCTAGTAGATTAATTAACAAATTGTGTAGGCCATGTGATTATTGTACTGTTGGGTTTGGAACCTTATTGCCTACAGGGGAGTTGGTGGTCTCTAGGAGATGGGTCAGATCATTACCGGTGACAATGGATGGCAGAGAGTTGTCAGTTGAATTGATTGAGCTAGTCATAAACGACTTTGACATGATTCTGGGAATGGACTGGTTAGTTAGATAGGGTGCAACCATTGATTGTAAAAAGAAAATGGTAACCTTTGAGCTTGAGGGTGAGGATCCCTTTGTATTTGTTGGCACTGTGCATGGACCCCATGTACCCATGATATCAGCATTGAGAGCTAGAGACCTACTGTGAAGTGGTTGCATAGGATTCCTAACTAGTGTGGTGGATACCACTCATATCGTACTAGTGGGACCAGAAGAGACTAGATTAGTCTGTGAATTCCTAGATGTGTTTCCAAAGGAATTTCTAGGGTTGCCGCTAGGGACAAAGCCAATGTCTAGGGCACCATACAGAATGGGCCCAGCAGATTTGAAAGAATTGAAGGTACAGTTACATGAATTGTTAGAATTGGGTTTTATTAGACCCAATTTCTCTCTATGGGATGTGCCAGTCCTATTTGTGAAAAAGAAGGCTGGTTATATGAGGATGTGCATTGACTACAAGGAACTAAATAAGTTAACCATTAAGAACATGTATCCTCTGCCAAGGATAGATGACCTGTTTGATTAGTTGCAGGGTAAAACAGTATTATCAAAGATAGATCTTCGATCTGGTTATCACCAGTTGAGGATCAAGGAGGAAGACATACCAAAGACAAATTTTCACACCAGATATGGGCATTATGAGTTTCTCGTCATGTCATTTGGTTTAACTAATACCCCATCAACTTTTATGGATCAGATGAATAGGGTGTTCAAGGATTATCTAGATCGGTTTGTGATCGTCTTCATCGAAGATATCCTAGTTAGTCATAGTCAGAGGAAGAGCACGAGCAACATCTCAGGTTGGTCTTACAGAGGCTGAGAGAGCACAGACTGTTTGTGAAGTTCAGGAAGTGTGAGTTCTAGTTACCTCACGTTATTTTCTTGGGTCATATTGTTAGTAAAGATGGAATCAAGGTTGACCCAGCTAAGATTAAGGCAGTCAGAGATTGGCCAATAGCAAGGAATGCCTCAGAGATTCGAAGCTTCCTTGGATTGGCAGGTTATTACAAGCGATTTGTGGAAGGGTTCTCAAGGATAGCTTCCCCATTGACAGAGTTGACACACAAGAGCCAAAAGTTTGCGTGGTCAGACAGATGTGAGAACAGCTTCCAAGAGTTGAAGCGACGTTTGATTAAAGCTCTAGTCTTGAGATGCCTCAAGACAAGGGTTAGGTTGTGTCCTTATGCATGTAGGGAAGGTGATTGCTCATGCATCACGTCAGTTGAAAGAATATGAACAGAGGTACCCTACGCATGATCTGGAATTAGCAGCTGTGGTCTTTGCATTAAAAGTATGGAGTCATTACCTTTATGGTGAGAAGAGGGAGATATATATTGACCACAAGAGTCTGAAGTACTTCTTTACATAGAAGGATTTGAATACAAGGCAGAGGCATTGGCTAAAACTGGTGAATGATTATGACTGTGAAATCCTTTATCATCTCGGGAAAGCCAACGTGGTGGCAGATGCCTTAAGTCGGAAAGGTCCAGAACAAATGCACAGTTTAAGGTAGATATCCAAGGAATAAGTAGAGGATATGACTAGAGAAAGGATAGAGTTAGAGGTGGGCCAGTTAGCCAACATTACCCTTCAGTCTACTCTTCCAGAGAGGATAAAGGAAAGTCAATTGAAAGAGCCACAACTGATGAAGATTAGAGGGGATGTCCTAGCTGGAGTAGCTAGGGACTATACAGTATCAAATATGGGTTTGCTGAGATACAAATGTCGGATCTGTGTTCCGATGGATACTCTCATTAGACGAGAGATTCTAGATGAATCTTACACTACCCCTTACTCTTTGCATCTAGGCACCACGAAAATGTTTCAGGATCTGAAGACTTTATATTGGTAATTGGTTAACTTAACATTAAGATATGTGTATATTTCTGGATTCTTTATGGTAACCAGTTATCTTTACGTTCTATTATGGGTGTATATTTCTTGGTTCTTTATGATAATCGGTTACCTACACGTTCTGATATGTGTGTATATTTCTGGGTTATAAGAAAAGATCATGTCTTTTTTTTTCATTCAAATTTAATGTTTTTTTTTCGTATTTAATATAAGTAACTCGTCACCCCTCATATGGTAATTGGTTACCCCTCTTATGGCAGAAGGTTATTACTCTTAGGGTAACTGGTTACCCGTTTTGATACATTTTATTTAACATAGCTCTAGGGATTTTTTTTTACATAACTGTGAAAAATCAATCAAGTAACTGATTACCTTACCCAGACTTTGAAAAAAAAAACAATCTAAAAAAAAAAAGGAAAAAAAACGTTTATAATAAATAAAAAAAATGATAAACATAATTCTTAGTACAAATTTTTTTTTTGCAAAACAACGAAAGAAAAATTTAATATAAAAAATAAAATAAACTAAAAAATTAATAATCAAATTACAAACATACCCTTCCAAATTAATAAAACTTAATTAAGAGTAAAACTATGACATAAACTAACTTTTATACCAAAATATGGGAAGATATACCCATAAAAGTGAAAATTCTTAAAAAAAACCATAGATTGATATATTTTGAAAAAAAAACCATATTTTTGCAAACTCTATTAAAAATCCCATATAAAATGCAATTTCCTCTTTCTTTATCTTGGGCTAAATACTGTAAATTGTAGGGAATATTAATGCAGAAATAAGAAATTACACAAAATATAGATTTTTAAAATTTTATTTTAGAAATATGGTAGCTTTTTTTCTTAATATTCTCATGGCATATTATTTTTGTTCACATTTTTGTGGGAGCTTTTTTTCTCTCATATATATTTATAATATTTTATTTAATAAAATTATAGTAACTGGTTGTGATATTTTTGTGTTGGGTATTTTCATCAATACTTATTTTTTAAATTATTTAAAAAAAATAAAAAAAACTTCATCGTTTCTGCCATGCAAGAGTATTCAAGTACCTAGTTGTAGTGTCTATTCATCTACTTCTTGAGCACATTTTTAATTCCATTTCTCTTCCTCTTCCTCTTCCTCTTCTTTTTATTTATTTATTTATTTTTCATTTTCTTCCTTCATTTGTATGAGTACATGGTTTCATTTGACCGTGTTTTGGTGTAATTGGTTACAATTATGAATTTTTTTTATGATACAATAGTTTCCAGTTACTAGTTTTTTTTAGTGATGCACTGATAATTGATTACCACTATGAAATTAGTTTTAATGTTTCAGTAATGTGGTGGTAACCGATTACCATTATCAAAATATTTTTTTTAGTGATGTGGGGGTAAACTAGTTACCACTATCAAAATAACAAACTTAGATAAATAAAAACATGTTATAATCTAAAATGATCGTGATATTAACTACTTAATTAACCAAATTTGGAAAAGAAAAGTTGATGTTAATTAGTTACTTAGCCAGATCTAAAAAAAAATCGCGGTGGTAACTGATTGCTTAGTCATATTTGGAAAAAAAATCAGATCTAAAAAAGAAAAAAATGATTGTGATGGTAACTGATTACTTAGGCAGATCTGAAAAAAAAAACAATTGTGATGGTAATTGGTTACTTAGGCAGACCTGGAAAAAAAATAGATCTAAAAAAAAAACAATCGTGATGGTAACTAGTTACTTAGCTAGTTTTGAAAAAAAGATCAAATTTGAAAAAAACTAGGTCTGAAGAAAAATTAGATAGATTTGAAATAACCAAGAAGAAGAAGAAGAAGAAGAAGACAAACTAGAGATGGCATTGGCGATGACTGAAGGTACGACATCCGTTTTGGTTGCTGATGTACGAGGGCTGCCATTGTTGTGAAAGAAAATTGACAGAGAGTTCGGCTGCCATTGCCACTTAACTATTTATATCAAAATTTTACTTTGTTAATGTTTGTATGGCTTTTTCTATTATTATAGTTTTTATTTTTTATCTTCTCAAATATATGACTTTTTATTTCCCATAAAAATATATAATTTTTATTTTTTAAAATAAGTTAGAGTTATTTTTATATAATTAAGTTGTATTACTTTTAATAGCAATTTTGTGATTTGTTTTGTTTAATTTGATTTTTCTTTCTTTCTTTCTCCATTTTGTTGATTTTCACACAATTTTCATTACTTTTTTAACTACAATTTTTTTAATAAAGATTTTTTATTATATTTTTCCCCGATTCAATTTTTCTTTGTTTTTTCAACTGTTCTCAATTGTTCATCCCATATTAATTATGTAACTACTCATTTTATATATTGTGTATATATATAAGTATATTTATGTATAAATATTGACTCATTTTTTTGCCAGCTTGCACAAAACAATAAATGAAGAGTTGTTCTGTGTGTAAAATCTCAAAGCAGAATTTAATGATGAACAATGAGCTAAAGAAAAGAGAAATAAATACAACAATAAATGAATGAGACAAAGATTTATGGTGCTTCGACCCAAAAAATATGACCTACATCCACTTTAGTTAGTATTATTTATGATGAACTTTGAACCCTCAAGAACAAACTGAGTTTGATCTTGTTCTTGGGGTAGTTACAGTGATGGAGAGTGAACAGTTACTGACTTATTTTTCAACCGACCCTTGTTACATTTCGATTTGCACTATTTATAGCTGCAGAGATGGGAGAGCTGACAGTAGCAACTTGTTTCCCAACCAGGCTAAATTTTTGTACACTTGGCTATAGATAGGTTTCTATCTCACCAAAAATGGTAATCTGACATGTCTTGTTCATTTAAAGGTTGAAGGTGTACTCTGGTGCGGAAGAAGGCACAGGTGGGGAGGGCCATTGGCGAGCGATGAGCATGGCTGGCGACTGGTGAGTGTGGCTGACGATCAACGACCTTGGCTGGAAACTAGCGAGGGCCTTGGGAGACCAACTACAACTAATGATGACTTAGCTGTTACTTGTGACGTATGTTAGTTCCAATTATGCGTCCGACTATGGCGATTGTCAAGGGACCTTTTTTTTCTTACGATTGGTGTTGGTGTGACCATCTGGGGATCATTTAGCTTCACGCAATGGGAGAAGTAGGTTGACTCTATCGAGTCTTGCCTCTTCTTAAGTACTGGGAGAGTGGCGAGGGCCACTCCTCAAGACGGATGATGGTGACTGTTGTGTCTTGGAACTTTGTCTTGACACGTCATCGCTTTGCAGGCCACCACATGTAAGTGCCGAATTTTGGGTATAACATTTTCCCCCAAGTTAGGCTCCATGCAAGCGTGGGGATGACTTAAAAGGCGATGGGCAGTCTGATTGCTGGAGCCCGTCACTTTGTTGTCTCTAAGCATGCTCTGGATTCGACTTTTTCAGTTGGAGAAGTTGTCGAGCAAAACGAGGTGGAATTGGAACCATGCGTCTGAGTTACCCATCCTCGTCCATAGTCGTTGGGAAGCCCTGTCTACGAGTTCCCCACCATCTTGTTTGGATCAAATCCTGTCAACCATCTTCGCCTTCTCTGCCCCACGTTCCCCATTCTACGACGAAAGGAAACGGGCCGCCTTAAGGCGTAATTAGAGGCTTTGTCGAATTTCAGGGGCAGTGGTAGCCTCCTTTCATCGAATCCTTTGATGGGCGGCCCATCTGTGGCTAGCCCAAAGCACTCCCTCGGTTGAGAGTTGGGATTTGACCAACGAGCGGCGATGGGCCTATCTATCACCCGACCCACTGGCCTCTTGTTTAGTAGTTGCCTAAATAGAGCCTCTATCTCTGGTAGTCCCCCACCATCGCTCTCAATCTCTTGGGGCCACCTCTGCCGACTTTGCGTGCTCGGGCCTGATTGGTTTTCGCAACAGCTAACAAGCTGTGGCCCAGAATTTTCTCAGCATTGATTGCTCTTCATGGAGGGTGTTGGCTTATCCTCCATTTTTCACTTTCTAACTCGTACCCGTATTCCAATCATTTTCTTTTGATAGGGATTGTATAAGTAACGTAGTGCTGAACATAGAGAGAGTATGCTAGGTTCGTACCGCCATTACTGTGTGGAGCTTATCGATCAGTGCCTTAATGTTTGTGACTGGTGACGGGACGACCGCTCAACCCGTACTTGCATGGTCTGACCTGGGGTCAGAGAATCTGATTCTCACATCTTTTCACTATAGCTGAGGACGGTCGCCATTGGTGACCTGCGACGAGGGCTCATGCGACTGTCATGGGAACCTATGTGTTACCTCCTTGTTGGTGCCATTCGTAGTTTTTCCATTTTTAGAAGTTCTCTTGATCACTGAGCGTTTCCTTTCCCATCAAATGTAAGTGGGTCCTGCATTAGGAGTCCATCCCCTGGCGGTGGCAAGGAGCCACCTAGGCGCTCCCTTTTTATAAGGTGGTGAAGGGGGGCCTTGTATCCTTACTCATTTCATTCTTTGGTTCAAGAGAAGCAAGTCCACTCTATCCTCCTCTTCCTTCATGTGGAGCAACTTGGACATTGGAGTTTTGAGATTAATCTCTAACACAAGAAAAATGAGCCTATAAAGTTGACAACTCGCCCACCACATTGAGTTCTCACTCAAGCATTTCACCATTTTCCCTCTTGATGCTAGCTATTCGCTGCCTTGGGTTCATCTTCATTGTTGAGTTCGCACCTCTCATCCTTGGATCCACTCCCATAAGCATCTTCTTTGTCTTGGTAAGCTTATTTGTCCATCAATTTCGCACATTGTGAGAAATTTACTTGATTCTTGTTGAATGCTTGTGTTCTTGAATGTTCTTGGATGACTTCTCTATTTCTTGTTTGATCCATGAAATTGTTGCTAGAAATTGATTGGGCTAGGTAGATTTAGGATAGATATTGGAAAACTTCGCACTTTGGGGGTTTCCTAGTCCTACCGTGGGGTGAATTGGACCTTCCAAATTGGCCATGGGTGCCGATTGAGAGGTCGGCTACAGAGGGGCCCATCTTCTCAGGTAATTGGTAATTTTTGCTTGATGGGCACCGCCAGTGGCACCTCGGCAGGCGGTAGAGGTGACTGACGCGAGGGCCATGATCGACAAAAGGTCTGTGAGGGGCGTGAGCGCGAAGGGCCTGCGTGTTGGTGACTGGTTTGCCATGTGCGCAACGGAAAGCATGGGGTGTTGGGCCCTGAGATTTCATTTTTTTATTTAAAAAAACTTTAAATAATCGTATACATTAACATGCAATACATTAATCATAGAGATATAAAAGATGAGGATTTACCAGTCAAAGAACTATCAAGAATCCTCTCTATCTTTTTGTATCTCCAACGAACATCCAATCCAAAGTAGTTCTTCAAAATACGCAGACCAAGATTTTCTAAGATGTATCTCTACACCTCAAGAAGTGTGTGGCCATGTAGAGTAATGGTAAGGAAAAAATTTCATTCACAAGATATTCTCAACACATGAGATCTTGGAGTATTATGTTTGAGACAGTTTTCAGGGATAGAAAAAATAATACGATCTATTTTCTTTCTGTCAAAAGACTTATGAAACTATTTCCATCTGAGAGATATATAAAAGAATTAATTAAATTTTTGAAATTCAAAAATTCAAAATTGAAATTATAAATCAATTATTAAATAATTAAATAAATAAAAGAAATATCAAATACCCATTCTTGGACCTTGTTACACGCCAACTACAGTGCATGCATTGTAGTTGGCGTGTAACACATCCCTGATTTCAGGGATGCATTCCAACTATTTTCTTTTAATTATTATTTAATATTTATTTATTCAAAAATATTTAAACCTGATAACTTCTTTATTAGATTAATTAAAGAATAAATATCATTTCAAATTCAAATCAAATTTGAATGATCAGAAATATCTTGTTCACATCATTTAAATAAATAAAACTAATTAATTCAAAATTAATATTCTTAATTATTTAAATGCTATTTTCGAAAATACCAAAATAATTTTAAAAAATATAATTAATTATTTTATTAATTTCGAAAAATTAATTTATCTCAATTACATATTTGACCCTGAAGAACAAATTTATTCAAAATATGCCATTTTCCTGGTTTTTCCCAATTTCAACTCTTACATTGAATAATGTTGATAGAGCATTCTCGGGGACCTATGGACCTATATTTTGCAAGCTCCAATCAATTTAGAACATTAATTAAAACTCTTTAACATAATATCCTTAATTAATTAATCTCAATATCATTCCACTAAAAATATGAGATTGCACTCTTGTAATTATATACATTTATTTATTGAGTACTTTTAATCATATAAAAAGTGTCCACCGATTTAATCACTACATACAATTCAATCCTCTATTAATGATTCATAATTAAAGTAGGAATTAATCATCGTTTAACCTCTTTAATTATATCATTTCCTTAAGTACCATTAACTTTACTAGTGAAGGTTAATTCATAAATTGATTTATGAATTTGAGCTCAATAATCTTTCAGTTCCAAAAGACAACCCTTAAGAGAACCATTATTCAATTCCTCTCGAAAAGGTATAGATTCAAAATCTGTATAATATGTCCCCAACCATTCACATCAATGAGTTCCCAAAACAAAAATTTTCAACCTGATCATTCTGACAAACCATAACGAGTGAATTAAAGAACTCATATGCAATAAACAAAAGTTCATAATAACTTCAGGATTAAGATCAATTTGTACATGATCATCTTATTGATATGTTTAATTAATAATTATAAAGTAAACAATATTAATAAGTATTAATAATATATCGGGTCCCGTTCATGTATAATCACTTTATACAAAGTACCTCCTCTAAGATGTCCTACTACATTAGTAATCTGGATCTAGATTACATGTATTCATAATACAAGTGAACTGTACATACAATATTTAATCCAAAGATTCCACATAAATTTGTTTTACTGCTAACTGTTTAAATTCGTTATGCTACAATCTTAATCCTCTCGTACCAATACAAGATTGTAGTCACAATAACGAATTTCAGAATTTTATGATATTCATATAATATTATTCTAATAATATATGCAAAAATTCATTTGAATTATTAATTTCAGAAAACATTGTTCAAAGCATATGGTTTAAAGGGTACTAATCCCAACGATCTCCCACTTGCCCTAAAGCAAATGAGGCTTCTCCCTCAAACCCATATTGCTAACATGATCTTTAAAAGATTTGTTAGACAAATTCTTAGTAAAAGGATCAGCAAGGTTATGTTCTGAAGCTATCTTTATAACCTCTACATCTCCTCTGTGAACAATATCCCTGATCAAGTGATATTTCCTTTCAATATGATTTTCCCTCTTGTGAATTCTCGGTACCTTCGAGTTAGCTATTGCCCCACTGTTGTCACAGTATAGGAAAAGTGGCTTATTCATATATGGAAAAATTTCTAGATCGGAATAGAACTTATTTAGCCACACAACCTCCTTAGCTGCTTCACAAGCCGCTATGTACTCGACTTCCATGGTAGAATTTGCGATACTAGTTTGTTTAATACTACGCCATACCACAACTCCTCCACCAAGTGTGAAAATTGATTTAGCAGTCGATTTTCGACCCTCTCAGTCTGAATGAAAATCAGAATCAGTGTATCCAATAGGGTTCAGGTCACCACCTGAATATACAAGAATATATTCTCTAGTTTTCCGAAGATACTTGAGAATATTGCTTACTACAATCCAATGACTCAATCTAGGATTGGATTGATAACGCCTGACTATCCCTATTGCATAACAAATGTTAGGTCTTGTACACATCATTTCGTACATTAGACTGCCTACTGCGTAGGCATAGGGATACTGTCTCATATCCTCTTCTTCTTGAGGTGTTTTAGGACACCACTCTTTAGAAAGGATAATTCCATGATGGGTTGGCATATCACCCTTCTTGGAATTTTGCATATCGAATCTCTCCAGTACCTTTGTCAATGTTTTCACATTATTACCAAGTAGTAGGATGTCATCAACGCAAAGAACCATGAATACCACGATTCCATCTTTGATTTGCTTGTAGACACAAGGCTCATCAATTTTTTGTTCAAAACCATAAATTTTGATCGTGTCATCAAATATTAGATTCCAAGATATTAAAGCTTGTTTGAGTCCATAAATGGACCTAAGAAGCTTGCAAACTTTTTGCTATTTACCTTTTACTATGAACCCTTCTAGTTGAGACATATAAATGGTTTCATCAAGATAGCCATTTAGAAAAGATATCTTAACATCCATTTGCCATATCTCATAATCCATGCAAGCAACTATGACCAAGAGTATGCAGAATGATTTAAGCATGGCTATAGGAGAAGAAGTTTCTTCATAATCTACCCCTTCTCTCTGAGTGTAACCCTTGGCTACACGCCTAGCTTTGAAAGTTTCCACATTCCCATCTGCTCCTCTTTTTGTCTTGAATATCCTTTGCAGCCAATAGGTTTAACATTTTCAAAATGATCTTTAAGAGTCCAGATGGAATTGGAATACATCGATTCCATTTCCAATTTCATGGCATCTTGCCATTTTTCTTTGTCAGAATCTTCCATTGTATCTTCGTAGGTCAATGGATCATCTTTGTTTGTGTCATACACAAGCATTTGAACTTCATGTTCATAGAGAGTTGGTTGCCTAACAACCCTCCCACTACGACGAAGCTCTCTATTGTTCTGACTAGAACTTGTGGTTTCCTCTTATCTTTGTTCATTGGAAACATTTGGTGATTCTATTACTTGATCTGAGACTATCTCCTCTAGTACAACCTTATTGCAAGGTTTGTGATTGTTAATATAGTCATATCCAAGAAAAGTAGCATTTGTCGATACAAATGTTTTGTTTTCTTTAAGACTATAAAATATACCACCTCTAGTCTCTTTGGAATATCTCACAAACATGCAAAGTTCAGTATGAGATTCCACTTTTCTAGTCTTTCCTTTCAGCACTTGTGCTGGACACCCCCAAATATGAAAATGGTGTAAACTAGGTTTAGTACAATTCCATAATTCCAATGGTGTCTTCTTGATAGACTTGGAAGGAATGACATTCATTATGCACATTTCACATTGAATGGCATAGCCCTAGAATGACAATGGCAATGACGAGTAACTCATCATTGATCTAACCATGTCTAATAACGTCCTGTTCCTTCATTCAGAAACATCATTCTGTTATGGCGTTCCTGGGGCAGTGAGTTGGGATTGAATTCCATTCTCACATAGGTGGTCCTTGAATTCATAATCTATGTACTCTCCTCCTTGATCAGATCGAAGAACTTTAAGTGATATACCTAATTGCTTTCCAGCTTCAACTTGGAATTCTTTAAACTTTCCAAAAGTTTAAGATTTCTTTTACATCAAATATAGGTAACCATACCTAGAATAATCGTCAATGAAGGTGAAAAAATATTCAAACCATCCCCTAGCTTGCACATTAAGTGGTCCACACACATCAATGTGTACGACTTGGAGTGGTTCTATGGCTCTTAAACCCTTTGCAGAGAAAGGTCTTTTGGTCATCTTTCCTTCCACACAAGATTCACAGTCTGGAAGAAAAATGACAGTTAATTCTCTTAAAGGTCCCTCCTTTGCTAGTCTGTTAATTCTATCCAAACCAATATGCCCCATTCTCAAATGCCATAGATATGTTTCACCGTCGAATAAGTTTTTAGACGTTTTAATATGTTGACGGTAAGAACTCGTCAACGGAATATGGATGGAAAACTCAAAAACTTAAATCAATATCTAATGAGCACAAATGAACTTATAGAAACTTGAAGGAAAATTGCAAGTAGGAAATAGAAAGAAAACTCATATTTTGCTCTTAGATTAATCTAATCTTACAAGAATTTCCCCACCTTCAACTTTCTCAACGGCTCATTCATGACTGTGAATTCCTCCAACTCCTCTACTGGCTCGACTCTAGGTTCCTTCATGACTTGAGGGTCTAACTCGTGTGGGTCTGCGCCTTCATGCACAACCATTGCCATAGGCACTGATGGCTTTATGGCCATGCAGAGGGATGTGTTGTAACATTCCCTCGCTTCCTTCTGCTCTCCTTTCACGCTTGCTATTCCCTCAGGGATTGGGAATTTCATAGCTAAGTGGTACACATAAGTTATCACCTTCAATTATCTTAGGGAGGGTCTCCCTAATACTGCATTGAAGGCTGAGGCACAATCTACCACGACAAAGTTTGCCATTATGGTGGTATGTTTGGGTTGTTCTCCCATGGTGAGGGCTAACTCAATTGCCCTCAGGGGCTTTATTGAATCTCCTGTAAATCCATACAGGGAGGTATTGCAAGGCTCTAGGTGCCGGATGTTTAGTCCCATTTTCTCCAAAGCTGGGAGATATAAGATGTCCATAAAGCTTCCATTATCCACCAAGACCCGATGCGCCCTCATGTTTGCAAGCTGGACAGTCAACACCAAGGGGTCATTATGGGGGAAATGAACACCTCGTGCGTCTTCTTCGGTGAAGGTTATCAAGTCATTCTCACCCTTAAAACTCTTCAGGGGCCGTTGCTCCAAACTTAAGACGCACGGTGGTGGACTTCGTCTGGCCTCCCTGGCATATTTGTCTCACCCCTTCTTGGATTTGCCACCGAATCCTGGCCCTCCAAAGATGGTCCTGACTTCCCCTTGTACCTCTGGGGTTACCTCTCGTGCCCGTGGCGAGGAAGCTCCTTCTTCCGATCTTTGGTTCTCTTTGCGGACATATTTTCCCAAATGTCCCCTGAGTATAAGCTCTTCGATTTCTATTTTCAAATGGATGCATTCTGCGGTGGTGTGGCTGATATCTTTATGATACTGACAGTATTTACTAGGGTCTCTTTTTGATCGATCTTTTTTTCATTGGCGGGGGCCTTCTGAAAGGGACCTGGTTTTCATTCGTGATGAAGATATGTTCCCTAGCGTGGGTGAGGTCAGTATAAAAGGTGTAGGGGCCTTGCCTGCGCTCATCAGTGCGCTGGGGCTTCTGAGGCTGATCATCTCTTGTCCCTTCATAAACCCTCTTCTTCTTTGTACCGCTTTGGCTTTCCTGGATTGAGGGTTTTGGTGGGGATCGGTCTTTTCCGGCCTTAAGGCTCTCGTGACCATCCTCTACACGAATATATTTCTGTGCCTGCTCGTAGAAATCGTCCAAATCTGTGACCTCTCTCTTAAGCATGTTATCCCATAACTTACTTCCCGGGAGTACTCCGGCCGTGATGGCCATTTTTAACTCCCTTTGGATCAAGCTCCCTACTTTGGCTGCCTCCATATTGAACGTGTGGATATAGCTCTTTAGACTCTCACTTTCTCCCTGCTTCACGTTAGCGAGGCTGGTGCCTGACATTGTGTAATCATGCATGGCGTGATGTTGCTGGAGAAATTCATCAGAAAATTGCTGCCAAGACCTGATGGACCCTGGTCGAAGTCTTTTGAACCATTTGTACGCAAGTCCTTTCAACGTGACAGCAAAGCAATGGCATCTGGCCCCGCTACTAATTCCCCTTAATTTCATCAGGTCGTTAAATGAGTCCAGATGGTACTTAGGGTTCGTATTTCCTTCATATGGGGTCATATGAGGCTCCTTGAAGTTGGCTGGGAGCCGGATGGCTTGGATTTCCTTAGTGAAGGGTGATTCATGGTCGAACTCGTCATCAATGGCTTGTCCCCCAGATGCGGTGATTATCTTGCTCCGGAGGCTCCTCATTTCTGTGTCTAGGTCTTGTCCCTTCTTGTTCAAGGAGTCTCTTAATGTGGACGGGTTAGCGTTTCCCTTTCCTTTGTCTTCCCGGGGCGTCATAGGAGGTGTAGTCCTTTTATCCACCCTTTTCTTGTTGAGCTCTTCCCGTAAGTCTGAGGGTGTTTTCTTTGAAGTGACTTCGACTTTGTTACGAGGGTTAGCGTTGTTATTCTGCTCTGGCCTTTGGGGCTGCTTCGGTGGTCCAGGACGTTCACACTGCTTTGTCCGGGGGGTATTATTGGTGGAGAGTCGAGTCCTCCCATCATTCACTGAGACTGTGGTTTCTGCTCCCTCTTGACCTCTCTCTTTTCTCCTAGGGAGAGATATGTTTGATTTCCCTTGTAGCAGGCCATTCAACACCTCTTGCATGTTCTCTAAGGTGGTTTCTAGACTTTAGTTCTTACGGTGTAGTTCGCGTATCTCCTCTTTGTAAAATCGAGATCTAGAACTCGAGCTCACGGAATGGACTCAGGGATGCTTGTTAGGCTTGTGAGTCGATGGGCCCGGATCTTGCTGGCCGGAGTTCGGCACCTGTGGCAGCCTTGGGGGCGGGAACTCGCCGACATCTCTTGCAGGGCCGACTGCTGACCTTGGATGATTCTCATCAAGTGGGATGACCAGGGATGAGGCCTCCCTTTCATCTTCGTGAACCTCGGGCTCCTTTGGGGCATCCATATTTTTGGGTGGAGGAGGATTCTTCATAAAGGCTTTCAGTTGATCTCCGTCAAGGTGGACCTCCACCTCTCGTGGCTCTCTCAGTCGTTTAGAATGTCTTGGCATTTTTTCCTGCCGGAATTAATGGAAGAACAGTGGCTTGGAACTTATCCTTCCCACAGACGGTGCTAAACTATTGACGGTAAGAACTCGTCAACGAAATATGGATGGAAAACTCAAAAACTTAAATTAATATCTAATGAGCACAAATGAACTTATAGAAACTTGAAGGAAAATTGCAAGTAGGAAATAGGAAGAAAACTGGTATTTTGCTCCTAGATTAATCTGATCTTACAAGAATTTTCCTACCCCCTTGTTTGAGGGGTCTAGATCAATTTATAGTGAAGCTCTAATGACTCATGATACATTGTGGACCTGGGGGACCATATGGTACATGGGTACATCGTTAGCGTGGTGGCACAAGTAGAGTGGTGCAGAAGGTCGTGGTGTCAGCTCTGGTACATAGTCAGGGTTCGTGGGGGTGCCTCCACTACTTATTTAGTACAAGTGTCAAAGAAGTGGCACCAGGTGTAGTGGTGCGGATGGTTGTGGTGTTGGAGGAGTAGTGGTCAGCTTCAGTACGTGTCAGGGGTCTGCAAAAGTACTCCTGCCTTGGTACTAGGTCGTACCTCCACTACTTGTTTGGTGTGGGTGTTGTCTTTGTATCCAGACACCTCTTGATTGGTACGTACATTCCGTACCTATATGTGTACCCTGCACCTAGTGGATGTTTTCACCTTCTGAAGATGTGCATGTTGATCTAGCCTCTTTATGTATTTCTAGGTATCAGATTACTTATTGACTGGAAAGGATACATATGGGAGGTAAGCTTTGCTGGTGACACCCACCCTAAAAAGTAGGGTAGGGCCTCGTCAGCGAGGCTCATATTTCAAAGAGGCTCAAGAAATGATGGCCTTGCTAGTTTGTTAAGGGGTGTAAGGTGTAAGAAGCTTCACAAGATGTTTTAGGCGTGAGGTCGAGGTGTAGATGCTTATGAGCGAGACGCCCCATTCATGAGGCACTTCCTGGGGTGCGAGATGCCTCTCTCGTGAGGCACCTCCTGGGGTGCGAGACGCCCCATCCCGCACCTTGCGGGCTTCGCGAGGGACAACCTCGTATCTAGAACCATGCCACGTGCCAAGGGTGTCGTGGGGATAGGCTCGCATCCGGAACCATCCGACACTTCTTGGGGCATGAGACGCCTCTCTCACGAGGCCTTTCCTGGGGCGCGAGACGCCTCTCTCACAAGGCGCGCTCTGAGGCGCAAGGCCACTACTCTCGTGAGGTGCCTCCTTCTCTCGTGAGGCGCTACCCTTGATACAAGGCCATAACCCTCACGAGGTGCAAGGGGTAGGGACGGGTTTGGTTGCTTCCATCCATCTCAGGTTTATATTTTGAGAGATACGAGGTGGGGGTCTTTTGCAAGCACGAAGTTTTAGCATCGACATAATAGATCTTGTGTTTGCGACTTTAAATATTTCAGAGTTGTATATAGATCACTCTTTTGCCTTAAGTTTATACAACCCATCATTAGATTTTGCATGACATATTTCAATACCAGATCTTGAGATAATAATCAAATTATTATTGAAAGAAATATCGAAACCTTGTTCATGCAACATAGAAACTAAAATGAAGTTCCTAGTAAATCCATGAATAAAATAAACATTGTCTAAAACAAGAAATTTATTTTTATTGAATTCCAGATGGGCTGTTCCAACTGCTTTGGTAGAGACTACCTAACAAGTGCCAACCTTCATAGTCACCTCCTCATCAACAAGTTCCCTTGAAGAGCTAAGAATCTGTAAAGAAAAGCAAACATGGTTAGTGGTGCTAGAATCAACAGTCCAGGATGATGTATCATCTTCCACTAAACAGACTTCTAAAACAAGTAAATCATATTGACCTTTCTTCTTTTCTTTTAGGTCTGAGAGGTACTTATGACATTTTCTCTTCAAATAATCTTTAACTCCAAAATGAAAGCATGTCCCTTTGGGTTGCTTTTTCTTGGAAGTTTTGTTATCTTTGTTCATCTTGCCTTTGGATGACTTTTTAGGCTTCCTTTCCTGTTTGTCATTTTCCTTGTCATGAGATTTCTCTCTCTTCTTATTTTTCCCTTTCAAAGAGGAAGGTTTAGAATCAGCACCATTTTCTTCTTCTACTTTTGAATTACTCTTATTGAGTGATTCAAAAGTCTGCAACTCATTTAATAGCTAGGTCATATTATACTCCAACTTGTTCATAACATAGTTAGTAAATGTGGAAAAAGCTGGAGTGAGTGATTCAAGTATCAGACTAACTTGAGTTCTCTCATCAATGGTTGCTCCACGAAATTCCGCATCATGCATTGTATTGATCATGTTTAGAACATGTTCTTTGACAGAAACCCATTTCTTCATTTTCATATTCATGTAGGTTCTAGTAGCCTCATGTCTGCATTGATTGGACTGATGTCCAAACATGGCTTGAAGAGACTCCCATTTCTCATACGCAGTCTCCCTATCTTCATGCTTTTTTCTGAGTACATCACTCATACTAGCAAACATGTAACACTTAGCCATGTTGTTGGATAAAATCCAAGATCATACTTCTCCCTAGCAGTTTTGGGAATAGTCGCAGCACAGTAAAGACAAACTTGTGGTTCTCACAAATGAAAAAAATGTTCATATTTAATTTTCATTTCATAAAATTATCACCACTAAGTTTCTCGTTTGCAAGTAAAGCAGTAATAAGGTTTGAATTCATCATTGCTGAAATAAATAAATAAAATAAAATTAACTTTATCATATATTATGAACATCAACAATTTTGGAATAGTAAATATGATGCATGAATGCAAAAAATTTAAATAACATATAAAAAATAATTATTACTAATTTTGTGATAAATTAATTTAAAAATTAATGGGCCAGCCTTAGGGTAGGCCAGACTAATCTTAAATTAATTTTGAGATATTTCTAAAATTCATAAGTGAAAACTTAAAATCAACTATTTTCTCTTTTGACTTATGAACAACCGCTTGTTTGGTCAAGATTAACTAGTCCGCTCGAAAGCCTAGTTAAGCTTTGTGAGTGTTGCCCATTATTTTAGATTAATGACTTAACTCACGAGTATGCCTTAGGATCAGTCAAACTTGAAATACATCATCAATCCTATTCTATATAGAAGTTAAACTTGAATAATAACACAGTCAGAAACCTTCCTTAGGGGGACGCAAACAAAGGCACCTCGAGGGCCATTCCATAAAACATTAGTGTTAACTAATAATGGAGACCATAGGAGTTATTGTTATTAACTATTCTCCCACTAACTATTTTAGAATATGTGTTTTCTCAAAACATCCTATCCTTTTTAATTAATCCAATTAATTTACCAAATGATATTCTAATAATTATTAATCTCATTAAGCATTTAAATCATTAAACAAGATTCAATCATCTTACTAAATAGGCCCTTCAACTATCTAGTCAATAAATGATCTTATTATTAAGAATATCACCTGCCTATCAAATAAAATTAATTATTAAATAGGTCTTGAAATTAACACTTAAAATAAATTTACTGCTTTGTTCTAGATTAATCTAGATTAATTATATGATTCATTTAATGCATATAATCAAAGAGGATGTTCCTAATTCAAACATATTTCTACTCGATATGAGAAGTATGCTTGAATTAAATATATTGTGTGGGTAATATGAATGGCATGTTATAATGCATGACAATGTTATTAAACACTTTTAATGTATTCAAACATTTAAATAAATAAAACAATAAATAAATTGATAAATGCGAGCCATGTGTTTTGGGTAATTATAGAAAAAATTACAACACTTGCAATAATTTACAAAATAAATAAAAATAAAACCAAGACATCATGTAGAATATCCATCTCCATCTTTATGGGCATTCTATTACTTTTATGCCATCTAGCCCATTGTTGAATTATAAATGACTTCAATAATTTTAAACAATCTTTTAAAATATTGAACATGGCTAATAAAAGCCTAATGGATCTTTTAGGTCCAATTTGAACTTGAGCCACTTAATTCAAAATTTAACTATATTTTTAAAATTACAATTAACAATTGGGGCCAAGCCCACAAATTCAAAGAAACCAATAAATCAATCTAGGTCTTGGGTTAGGAGCCAAGTGATAATTAGGTTTTCAATTTTAGGGTTCGACTTGTTGGGGTAGCTCAAAGAGCCACCAACCACCAAGCAGTAAAGGCTTAAGCTCAACAAGGCAGCTAGGAGCTCGGCTCAGCACGCAAGGCACTCAAGAGCCCAGCTCCATGTGTGCACGATGTGGCATGCACGTGTAGGCAGGCAAATAGGCGCGCGGGTAGGCGCGGGAGCTGCACACGAGATGCATCATGGGCTCGGGGTATACTGGTGCTCGGCTAGGCAGGCACGGGCCATGCACAGGGGTCATGCGATGTGCGCTAGGGGCGTGGACGCGCAAGGTGCGCCAATGGCGCGGTGCAGGGCAGCCACTGGGCAGGAACGACTGGGCAACCACGGGTCTGGGGTTAGGGTTTGCTGAGCGGATCTCGACACCCTTTGGGGCTCGGGATTACACTTTTGTAATTAATCATACTATTGCAGAAAATTAAATTACAAAAAATCTTATGCCCCATATGGCCAACAATTTTGTAGATCTAGAAAAATAAGAACAATTCCTCAACCTACACCAAATAATTAACGAATCTTAAGAATATACATTTACCAAAATAAACATCTATCCATTCATCACATATTACGATAATATAAAATGCATATTATACCCACACAGTAATTAATGCATTAAGAGATTAATGATCGCTATGGTACCAATTGTTGGTAATTGGTTTACCATGTGCGTAGCGGAAAGCACAAGGTGTGGGGCCCAAAGATTTCACATTTTTTTATTTAAACAAAATTTAAATAATCGGATCAATTACCATGCAATACATTAATCATAGAGAAATAAAAGATGAGGATTTACCAGTTGAAGAACTATCAAGAATCCTTTCTATCTTTTTGTATCTCCAACGAACATCTAATCCAAAGCAGTTCTTCAAAATAGTCAGACCAAGATCTTCCAAGATGTATCTCTAGACCTCAAGACATCTGTAAGCATGTAGAGTAATGGTAGGGAAAAATTTCTGATTTACAAGATATTCAACACATGAGATCTTGGAATATTGGGTCTGAGACAATTTTCAGGGAATGAGAAAATAATACGATCTATTTTCTTTCTGTCAAAAGTCTTATGAAACTATTTCCATCTCATAAATTTATAAAAGAATTAATGAAATATTTGAAATTCAAAATTCAAAAATTCAAAATTGAAATTATAAATCAATTAGTAGACTATTAAATAAATAAAAGAAATATCCAAGACCCATTTTTGGACCTTGTTACACGCTAACTAACTATAATTGGCGTGTAACACATCCTTGATTTCAGGGATGTGTTCTTACCATTTTATTTTAATTATTATTTAATATTTATTTATTGAAAAGTATCTAAACCTAATAACTTATTTATCAGATTAATCAAAGAATAAATATCATTTCAAATTCAAATCCAATTTGACTTA
The DNA here is from genome assembly GCF_963169125.1 of Humulus lupulus. Classification (NCBI taxonomy): domain Eukaryota; kingdom Viridiplantae; phylum Streptophyta; class Magnoliopsida; order Rosales; family Cannabaceae; genus Humulus; species Humulus lupulus. The sequence continues at coordinate 100,068,680 of NC_084794.1, forward strand.
TGAGAAATATCTTTCTCACATTATTTAAATAAATAAAGCTAATTAATTCAAAATGAATCATCTTAATTATTTAAATGCTATTTTTGAAAATACCAAAATTATTTTCGAAAAATATAATTAATTAATTTAAAAATTATTTTATTAATTAATTAATTTGTCTCAATTACATATATGACCATGAAGAACAAATTTATTCCAAATATGCCATTTTCCTAATTTTTCCCAATTTCAATTCTTACATTGAATAGTGTTGATAGAGCCATCTTGGGGATCTATGGACCTATAATTTCAAGCTCCAGTAAATTTCGATTATCAATTAAAACTCTTTAATATAATAACCTTAATGTATTAATCTCAATATTATTCCACTAACAATACGAGATTGCACTATTGTAATTATAGATATTTATTTATTGATTACTTATAAACATATAAAAAGTTTCGATCAATTTAATCACTACATACAATTCAATCCTCTATTAATGGTTCATAATTGAAGTAGGAATTAATCACCATTTAACCTATTTAATTATATCTTGCTTCCTTAAGTACCATTAACTTTACTAGTGAAGGTTAATTCATAAACTAATTTATGAATTTGAGCTCAATAACCTTTAAGTTCCAAAATCCAACCCTTAAGAGAGCCATTATTCAATTCCTCTTGGAAAGGTATAGATTCCATATCTGTATATTATGTTCCCAGCCATTTACATCAACGAGTTCTCAAAACAAAAATTTTCAGCCTGATCATTTTGACAAACCATAATGAGTTAATCAAAGAACTCATATGACATAAACAGAGTTCATAATAACTTCAGGATTAAGATCAATTTGTAAATGATCATCTTATTGATATGTTTGATTAATACTTATAAAGTAAATGATAACATATCGAGTCCCGTTCATGTATAACCAGTTTATACAAAGTACCTCCACTAAGATGTCCTACTACATTAGTAATCCAACTAGATTACGTGTATTCATAATACTAGTGACCCGTACTTACTTTATTTAATTCAAAGATTCCACATAACTTTATTTTACTGTGAACTATTTAAATTCATTCCCTACAATCTTAATCCTCTCGTACCAATATAAGATTGTAGTCACAATAACGAATTTGGGAATTTTTTGATATTCATATAATATTATTTTAATAGTAATAATAATAATAATAATAATAAACAAAGAATATATGGTAAAATTCATTTCAACTATTTATCTCATAAAAAATTGTTCAAAAGATATGCTTCAAAGGGCACTAATCCCAACACAGCGAGGGGCGTTATTGGCGAGGGGCTCGTGAGGGGTGCGACCGCGAAGAGCCAGTGAGGGGCGCTTGGGCAGATGGCGAGGGGTGTTGTTGGTGAGGGTCTCGCTAGGTATGCGAGTGTGAAGGGCTCATGAGGGACGCTTGGGCGGCTGGTGCTGCCAATGAGGGTCTCGCGAGCGAAAAAGGCCCACGAAGGGAGCTCGGACGGCTGGAAAGAGGTGCAGTTGGTTAGGGGCTTGCAAGGGGCACACCTAACTAGGATGGGGTGTTGTCACACCTGGCACCGAGGGGCATGCCTAGCTGGTGACAGGGTCTACTCTCATCTAGCTCAGGATCTTGGGACTTAGGTGCTCAACTTCTTGCTTCCTCATGCGCGACAGGTGTTCCCAAAGTTTTCACCTTGTAGAAAGAGGCAGTTTCGCCATCCAAAGATGATGTCCCTTGGTCAAGCCACCGAGGCCCTGGGCCTCCTCACTGATATTTGGGGAATGACAGGCGAGGTACGTGGTATTTTTTTGTGAATTTGCTTTCACGGGCTGTTGCGCTTTTCTCTAGCGAAGAGCGGTCTTGTCAGGTGGATTATCTTTGGGGTTGTTGGTATTGACTCTTTGAATGTTGCTTGTTTCAGGTACCCTTTTGAGACAACGATCCTCCAACTACCCATGTTATTGTGGCTACTTGATAGCCTATTCGCATTTAGGCTCACCCGAGGCGAGGTGCGGTTTGTCCCCCTATTGTGGAGTCTGGATCATCTTCTAGCATGAACACCACCATGGTCGCTAGGCGGGTTTGCGACATACTACCCTCATCAGTTGAGGGCAACTTCTCATCCACGCGATCTGTCATGAGCGAGGCTCAAATAGAGCAAATAATTTCTCGTCACGTTATTCTGGATTCAGTTGAGGGCAGGCTTCCCAGGCCTGATGAGCATGCGGATCGCCCTTCGAAGGGCTGGTAGGCATGAAGCCCCAGACATTATGATCCTAGGGCTATTATTCCATTGATGATTATTTGATTAGCGTTACCAACTACTTCTAGGTGGCGCCCTTTCAGCTGACGCCCAACACATATCGAGTTGTCCTTGAGCTCCATGTATTATTTCAGATCTTAGGCTATGAGCCTCCTTTGCCCTGCGAGATTCATTACTTGTACCATTTACAATTCAACCCGGAGGGAAGGACATATGGATTTTATCATCTTCGCATTCAGACTGGGGTGTCTAACTTTGTAGTCAGTGGGAAGTCCAACATCGGGGAATATCCTTATAGGTACTTGTTCATGAAAGAGATCAACTCTGTTCACATGGTCTTCAAGAGACTTGGTAAGTCCCTTGTTCCCATTCCTTATGAGATATTGTTTTGGAGTGTTAGTGTGTTTTTCTTGCCAACCATCGTGGGAGTCATCGACATTGGCGACTAGCGAGCTCCTCCACAAGGGTGGTGAGTGTAACGACCCAAAATTACTAATAAGGATTAAGGGCCTTGATTAGTGTGCCGGGAGAGCATAACTGGATTATGTGTGATTTCAATGGTTAAATGCATGATTATGTGATAAGCATGCCTATATGATTATTTGGATATGAGATGCATGATTATGAGTATTAGTATGCCTGTAGGCCCTGTTTAGATTATAAGGGCATATCTGTAATTTTGGCCCGTTGAGGGCATAAACATGATTATCTGTGATAAATTGTTGAGACCACATTATTATGTAGATATATTTGCAGCTTGTGACTCAAGGCGATCCTAGTGAGCGGTTTAGCGAAAAAGTCACGGTGGGGATTTATACCCGACTCGGGGGAGCCTGGGGTATTTTTGGGAATTCGGGAAATATATTGGAGACTATTTGACATTGAAGGAAATAATTGGTGATTAGCTAGGTGTTGAGGTTAAGCGATAATTATTAGGGACACTCGAGGAATTAGCAGGAATTGGGAACAAATGACCAAAATGTCCTTGGAATGTTTTAAGACTTAGGTTTTAATGGGAGGGTAAAATGGTCTTTTAGGTGGCTAAAAGAAGATAAGTGATATTCTTCCTTTATAGACTTAGTGGAATTTTTAGAAAGTAGTAGAGGCTGAAGGAAGGAAAAGGAAGAAAGAAAGAGGAAAAACAAAGACTCTTTCCCTCTCCCTATCGATCACATGTTCTCTCACTCTCCTTGAAGATTTTTAAGGTTGTAACTCAGAGGAAGCTTAGGTTGGATCTTGTGGAAAGGGACCTTGGTGAAGCTAGAGGGTTTAGAAGGAATTAGCTACTCAATTGAGGTAAGGTTTAAAGGTTCTGATGAGTTTTCTGAGTTGTGTTAGAGATTATTTATGAACTTGGGTTTTGGATGAAAGTTAAGGGAATTAAGCTTTGGGAACTGAGGAGTTAAAGGCTAGAAAGGCTTTGAGGACAACCTAGGGTTGAATTACCCATCAAAGGTAAGGAATTCTGAGCTTGATCATCTGAGTTGCTAGGTTATCTCAGGTTTTTCTGAAGAGTTCTTATTTTTTGGGTTCAATTCTTGTTTTCTTTGTTTGATGGTGCATGTGGCTAAATTTGAGATTGTTGGGCCATGTGGGATGAGATGTAGTGAATGGTAGGCTTATTTTGAAGTGTAAATGAGGTTTGGAAGGGTTTTAGGGAGAAACTCAGTGTGCTGAAGGTGTTGTCTGTAGCGTTGTAGCGCTAACAGTAGGGCGCTACAACGCTATGTCAGGGTTTTCTGGGGGATTTTTCCTCTGCTTGTAGCACTGTAGCGCCCACCTTGTGGCCCTGTAGTGCTACCCTGCCTTCAAAAATGGGTTTTTGGGTATTTTCTTAGGGTTTTTGCCCAGGGGCTTGGGGTTTGATTCCACCACCTGTTTGGTGGAATTAGGGCTTCCCGAGGGCTCGGGATTGGTCCCGAGGTTAGGTTTTGAAATTGAAGTTTAGTGATGGTTCTAATTTATGGATGTGACTAGGTGTATGCTAGGGATTAGACACGATCATGCTTAAAGGTCGATTTTACTAATCAAAGCTATCGAAATCAAAGGTAAGAAACTGCACCCGGTTATGTGATTATGTTGGGACTAAGAGCTCCCTATATTTGTATGTGATGTCATGAGATGGTATTATGCCATGGGGGCATGTGATAAACGACCTAAGAGTGCCAGAATCAATATTTCCGCATAGGGCGTGGCTCGACCACTGGTAGCTGAGGTTAAATACATAATCACTAAGCTCGGCCTAAGTGAGCCAGAGTCAGTGGGATAATTAGAGGGTGCGGCCTAAGAGCGCCGACCCTGGATTTTGGCATGATATGTTTAATGTTGTTTAAACTGATGATTGTAGTGAGTTTGTTATCTGAGTAACTGATTATTGGCTTGTATTTTGATATCATTGCTTATGTGAGCTGTATGACTTGTTTGTATCTGATTGATGGTTTATGAAATATCTGACTGTTGTTTGTCGTTTATACTCTTTAATATGTCTTTCTTGTTGGGCCTCGGCTCACGGATGCTGCGTGGTGCAGGTAAAGGCAAGAGCAAGGTGGACCAGTCCTGAGTTGGAGAGGTTTGAGGCTGAATGTACATAGTCAGCTGATCGGCCACAACGACCGAGAAGTGGTACAGGATAGGAGAAGCCTAAATGTCTGTTTTGCCCTTAGAGTGGCCAGTACTTGTTTATAACCTGGAATTTTTGTAAACTGTCCTTTAAACTTTATTTCTTTTGGGATCCCATGTATGAAATGTTTAATTAAATGAAATGTATCTTTTATCACCAAAATCTTTTAACCCTAGTTCAATTATAGTTTCAGTAACACATTTCTTATTAAATGACTTGATTAGCAAGTCTTGCACCTTTATAAACACACAGTGTAACGGTCTTGGCTACCTAGGGCGTTACAGTGAGGGTCACCTGACCATTCCTAAATTTCCTTCTTCTAATGCGTGTGTTGTTTTGAACGGTGCCTTTACTCGTCTGAAGATGTGGCCCGGACACGAAGAGCACCTTGAGTTTTTATAGACCCGAGTTGCGGCTAAGTATAAGATCCTACACTTTCTCCTTACTTACCAAAGCTTACGGATTTGCGACTTCTTGGGTGCTTATAAGTTTTTGAACTCAACGAAGCCCCCTCCACCCGTTGAGGATGCCGATTTGAGGGGATTTCCAATCATTGAGCTTATTGATGTTAATGCCGTGAGACGTGGAGTCCTGGAAATCTGCAAGGCAGGTGGAGGGGCGACCAGTGATGGTGAGCCCGTAGTAGGTGGTGACTGATGAGTGGTGACCTCTGAGGTGGAAGGACCCTTGGCTCCTCGCCCGACACACTCGTTGTCTTGAGACTTTTGTGACACTCTGGTGCCTCTAGCGATCGACGTTCATGAATTTATTGGGTATTTAGTTCCCACTTGCTACCAAAGATATTTATTTGAGCATATTTATGTGATGTCAGGATTTTACTTCTACCTTGTCTGATTGACTGTTTGATTTATGAATTGCAGGAGCTGTGAACCCATCAGAGTATTTTTCTCAGCCTTATTCGAGAGAGATCTAGATGGTAGAAGAAACGACCTTTGCCCCGAGGCCAATCGCACAGGCAAGCTAAGAGAGTTCAGATTTGTTATCCCTCAAAATTCAAGAGATGACGTGGCGAATAAGAAAGCGACACATGGCATCACAAGTCGTGGAAAAAAGACAAAGTATTGAAAAAGATCGATGAACAAAGATAGATAGGTCCAGGACCTATAGGGAAGTCGACCGGGCCTAAACCCCCTAGGGGTGGTTGGCCTGGCCCTAGCCCCCTAGGGGTGGTCAGCCAGCATGCCTAAGGGGTGGTCGGCCCACCCTATTCTTCATAGGTGGTCGTTGTAAACTCCCAAATACACTTCGGTGGATAAAGTTCATGCTTGTTCAAGCTGAAATTAACAGGCCTAACACCCAGAAGATCAACAGGCCTAGCACCCAGAAGATCAACAAGCCTAGCACTCAAACTCTAAAGGGTCATCGGGACTAGCACCTAAGTTTCATAGACTAACCAAGACTTAGCATTTTCCCAAAGGTTTCAATAGTGCATGGTCAACCACGATCCAGAGAAATGACGAGAAGACCCATGATCTCATAATCATGGGAAGGTGGACACGTATCACCACTCCCAATGATTGTGTACCAAACCACGATCCCCAGTCTTGGTGATCATGTAGCAGCCCCTGGGTACTATAAATAAAGGACCCAGGGCTTCATTTAAAAAGAGAAAAGGATGAATTTTTGGGAGAGATTTTTGGATCGATCATTTGATTAACTTCTAGGAAAATCTGTAGTGAGTGAACTCTTCAGTTCATCTTTGTAATTGTCAATTGAGTGATTCAATACTAAATACTAAGTGGATTAGGTTATTACTGTTCATTAGAACAAGGCTGAACCACTATAAATTTCTGTGTGTTTTGTTTAGATATTTGTACTCTGTCGTATATTTACATTTATATCATTCAAAAGGTGTCGTATATCGTACATATGACCGTTGGCCAATTGCAAAGGTCAACATTTTGGTGCTTTCATTGAGAGTACGAAATCAAAAAACACACTTTCATCAGTTTTACGAGGCCTCCAAAATCTACTCAGATGAAGAAGAGAGCTCCCAAGGATTCCAACACTCAGGATCTCGTCGATCTCGTTAATGAACCTCAGGTGGAGGTTAGAGATCAACCTGATGTGGAGAATCCCAGGACGCTCACCAGGAGGAGATGGCACAATTTTTGGCGAGGCAGAAGGCTTGTTGCAGAAATTGCCCTCCAAAGGGAAACTATGGAACGAAAATGGCAAAAAATAGACAAGGAGGTCCAGAGGATGATCTAGAGGAAGCAGAAAGCTGATCGGAGGCACCATGAAGCTGCTGCGGCCCTGGAGGCGGCTACCTAGTTAGCCCGAGCTAACGCTGAAGCTGCTGGTCTGCCGATGAGGGAGGCTTAAGCCAAACTAGCAGGGATGCGTGGCATCAGTAACATAGAGTCCCAAGGGAGGAGTTGAACCCCAAGGACGCTCTCAGAGCCACTTTTCCAGAGACAGGATGAAGAGGTGCAGACCAAGACTGCCTCCTCCATGACTAAGAAGAATAACACTTCCTCTCAGAGTAAGAGTGTTACCAACTCGAAGGCCTTTCCCAGGGGGACAAACGAAACAACACAAGAGAGGAAGGTCAGACGTCTGAGAGGTGTGACATGAACAGAAATCGTCGCTCAAAGTCTCAGAGTCATGTAGGAGGAGAGGCTCGGGGGTAGGATCGCACCGGCAAGTGCAAGGCGGACCTACCACCCCTACACCCTCACTCTCGCAAGGGAAATGAAGTGATGAACAACACCAATACAATGTTTGATAGGCTCAGGAAAGATGCACAACCTCATGATCTAAGGGAAGTCATCAACAGGAGAACCAGCACTCAAGAGTGGGTACCCGGGACGTTTACCCCACCTAGAGCAGCGATGCACTCACCACGACTGTTCAGGGTTTGACAAAGAAACCTTCCGATATCGAGTTGGCTCATAGAAGTGGGAGTCCCTTCAGTGCCAAGATCCATGCTACTCAACCACCACCAAAGTACAAGACCCCGAAACTTCCAACATACACTAAGAAGGAGGACCTAGTGCGACACATTTGAAAGTTCAAGGATCAGATGGAGTTACTCGGTGTGGAGCATGATTATAGGTGTAGGGTATTCCCTACTACTCTCTTTGACTCAACTCAGGAATGAAATTGGAAATTCAAACATGGATCCATCACTTCCTGGGAGAAATTCACAAAGGAATATTGCAAGGTCTTCAGTGCCGAACATATCCAACTAGTTTATACCAATAAGCTAGCTGACATCAAGCAAGGGAAGGATGAATCCTTAAAGGACTACATCTAAAGATTCATGAGAGAAGCAAACAAAACATCCATGGTAGGAGATGAAGGGAAGTTCGTTGCCATCTCAGTAGGAATCATTTATCATAATCCCTTGTGGGATAGCATTCATATGAACCCCATCAACACCTTGTAGGAGTTCCTGGACTGAGCAGACAAATACATGAAGATAGATGCTGCTATCATGAAGGAAGAAAAATGCATAAACCATCTGACCATTATCAAGGCAAGCAAGAATGTCGCAAACCCTTAGGGCAACAATGGGGGCAATGGTAAGAAGAAGAGTACCTCAGGGGCCTAGCAAAGTAGAGAAAAGAAAGCTAAGTCATCACCAACCGACAAACAACCTAAGCACCAGCCTTACCAGCCCAGGTTCACCAACTATAGTGTCCTAAATACAATAAGGTCTGAGATTTACTTGGCAACATACCAGGAGATACCATACCGAAAGCCACCACCCTTGCGCTTAGAAGGAAAGAGAGACAAGAACAAGTTTTGTCAGTTCCATAATGATTATGGGCACGAAACAAATGAGTGCAAACAACTGAAGGATGAGATAGAGTGTCTCCTTTGATTAGGAAAACTTTCGAGGTACCGAGTCAAGACCAAAACCCCAAGAAGGAATACAGAGTTTCGAAAGCAAATGAGTCCACCACTGGAGCCAGCGGCCATGGACTTCACATTGGACACCATATGTGGGGGGCCCCACATAGCAGGCAATAGTAACAACGCTCGTGAGCGATATGCAAGGAACCTAAGACATGAGGTAGGGGAGTCTTCCTAGTGCATGGCAGTCAAGGAGCGGTTTCCAAAAAATATGAGGTATGAAAGTGAAACTCTCACTTTTACGGAGGATGACGCCAGGCATGTGAGGTACCCCCACAATGACCCTCTTGTCCTTACCATTAAAATCGTCAATGCCCGAGTGAATATATGCTTGGTGTATATGGGAAGTTCAATTGATATCATCTACAAATCATCCCCCGAGAAGATCAAGCTCACAGTCAAGGACTGTACACCTTGTTCCCAAGTGATATATGGGTTCATAGGAGAATGCCTAGCACCAGCAGGAACTATCAAACTACCGGTCACTGTGGGGGATGCCCCTAGGCATGATACTGTGATGACAGAGTTCTTGGTGGTAGATTTCTCATTGGCTTACACTGTAGTGATCAGGAGACCCCTCCTGATGGCATTACACGTAGCAGTGTTTATCTGACATCTGTCTTTGAAGTTTCCCACAAGCGCAAGTCAAGGATGCGTACAGGGTAACCGAAGGGAGGCACGAGAATGCTATAACACGTCGGTGGTCAAAACAAAGAAAGGACCATGCGTAAACAACATGGTGGTGACCTGTTGTGAAGGGAATGAATGAACCAATGAGGTTGTCAACGTGGAAGTTGACATTGAAGGAAACACTTTACTGGAGCTGGGGGCTCCTTTTAGTGAAGATTTGTTATTGTAATAAGTTTCCCAAAATGAGGGAAACAACATCAATCCTTGCTTTGGGGATGATTTCATGGGGGTAGGACAAGTCGAAGATCTTGACAAAGTCCTACTAGATTAGGAGGACCTGACTAGAGTAATCAAAGTCGGGAAGGAACTAAAGGTAGAAATTAAGGTATGGTTGGTAGAATTTTTGAAGAAGAACCAGGACGTCTTTGCCTAGTCACATAAGGACATGGTTGGAATTTCTCCATCCGTGATAAGCCATATCCTCAATGTGAACAAAAACTACCCATCGGTGCAACAAAAGAGGAGACTGCTTGACAAAGAGCGATCACAAGCCCCAAAGGAGGAGGTCGAGCGGCTCAAGGAAAATGATTTTATAAGGGAGGCCTACTACCCAGACTGGGTATCATACCGCGTAATGGTCCCAAAACCAAACAGGAAGTGGAGGACATGCATGGACTTCATAGATCTGAACAAGTCCTGCCGCAAAGACTGCTTCCCACTACCCAAAAAGACTAATTAGTCGATACAACTGCAGATCATGAAAAACTCTCATTCATGGATGCATACTCTGTGTATAATAAGATAAGTATGCACCTTCCCGACGAGGAACATACCAGCTTTCGGAAAAACAAGGGATTGTATTGTAATAAGGTAATGCCATTCAACTTGAAGAATGTAGGAGCCACCTACTAGTGTTTAGTGAATGGCATGTTCTGAGACTCGATCGACAAAAATATGAAGGTATATGTCAATGACACATTGGTCTTGTCCAAAGAAGCTGGAGGGCATGTTCAAGACTTGGAGGAATGCTTTGCAATAGCTAGAAAGTATCGAATGAAGTTAAATCCTCTCAAGTGCTCGTTTGGCATTGGTTTTGGTAAGTTTCTCGGATACATAGTCAATTCATGTGGAATCGAGGCTAGCCCTGAGAAAATCAAAGCATTGATCGACATGAAGTCACCTACCACAATCAAAGAACTGCAAAGCTTAACTGGGAGAGTAGCTGCCCTCAATAGGTTTATATCGAAGTCTACGGACAAGTGTGTCCCCTTATTTAACTTATTTAGGGACAACAAGAAGATCCAATGGACCTAGGAATGTGAGAAAGCTTTCCAAGCCTTGAAGGAGCATCTCGCTCAACCTCCTGTTCTAGCGAAGCCAATAGATGGTGAAGTGCTATTCATCTATTTGGCAATCACCGAGCATGCAATCAGCACTGCTTTGGTGAAAGAAGAGAACATGGTACAACACCTTATGTACTATATCAGTAAAGGCTAGTAGGTGCGGAGTCTAGGTATCTCCCTCTTGAAAATCTAGCCTACTATTTAGTAATCGCCTCTCGGAAGCTACGTCCATATGTCCAAGCTCACTGGATCCGAGTCCTAACCGATCATCCGCTACGACAAGTTCTTCAGAAGCCAGAGTCCTCGGGACGGTTACTCAAATGGGCGGTGGAGTTAGGACAGTTTGATATCACTTATCATCCGAGGACGACGATAAAAGGACAAGCATTGGCAGACTTCAAAGCTAAAGGCACCAACCTGAGGATCCTTCCTACCAATCGGAGAATGGAGATATCGAGAAGGAAGGAGATACTCCTGTATGGAAGCTATATGTTGATTGAGCATCCAATGAACACAACTTAGGCGCAAGAATCATACTGATCATTCCAGAGAATCATCGAATCCACTACGCTCTTAGATTTGGATTCAACGCTTCAAACAATGAGGTTGAGTACGAGGCATGGCTAGCAGGATTACGCTTATCTCGGGATGTGCATGCACAATCCTTGGAGATATTCAACGATTCCCAACTAGTAGTGTACCAGGTACCGAGGGAGTATCAAGCCAAAGGACTTAGGATGGTGCAATACCTAAACAAGGTGAAGGACTTATTGGCACAGTTCAAGAGATACTTGATTACACATGTCCCGAGGGAGCAGAATACCAATGCTGATGCCTTAGCCAAGCTTGCTAGTGCTAAAGACATGGACACCCTAAATGTCGTTCCTGTCGAATACTTGGTGAAAGAAGCATAATCGAGTAGGAGGCACTACCTGTTGAGTGAGGAGATACATGGATGGCCCCTATTATTAACTATCTCAATCAAGGAGTAGTACCCAGTGATCAGAACAAAGAAAGGAATTTGGTGAGACAAGCTGCACGATTTATGATAGTTGAAGGGGTCCTGTACTGACGAGGGTACACCCTACCACTGCTAAGGTGCATTACACCAAACTAATCAAAATTATTAATGATCGAGGTGCATAAGGGTTTTGTGGAGATCACGCTGGGGGGCAAAGCCTATCAAAGAAAATCTTAAGGCAAGGATACTTCTGGCTGACGATGAATGAAGACTCGATGGAGTATGTTAGAAGATGCCACAAGTGTCAGATGTTCTCCAAGATAACCCGGGTGGCACCTAATGAATTTACACAAATGCAAAGCCCTTGGCTCTTCGCTGTATGGGGAATCAACCTGATTGGGAAGCTACCCACGGGAAGGGGAGGAGTCCAATTTGTTGTTGTAGCCATAGAATACTTCACCAAATGGATTGAAGCAGAATCAGTCACCACCATCAACTCGAAGAAAGTCTTAGACTTTGTGGTGAAGAATATCATAAGTCGATTTGGTCTACCAAAGAAGATAGTCTCAGAAAATGTGAATCAATTTGCTCACAACCAAATTTTGTATGAGGCATGGAATCACAAAGAGCTTTTCCTCAGTAGCACACCCCCAAGCTAGTGGTCAAGTGGAAGCGGTGAACAAGACTATCAAAGACACTCTAAAGAAACGCCTTGAACAAGCCAAATGAGCCTGTCTAGAAATGCTTCTGGAGGTCCTATGGTCACATTAAACAAAGGCTCGAACAACAACATGCCATTCACCATTCTCTTTGGCGTTTGGGTATGAAGCCATGTTGCCAGTTGAACTCACTCCTCCATCGCATAGACGAGAAACATACGATCAAGGGAGGAACCATCAACTAATAGAAGAGTCGCTCGATTTAATCAAAGAAAGGCGAGAAAAGGCAAGCCACAGGGTAGCAACACACCAGCGAAAAGTGGCCAGATAGTTCAACTCCAGGGTGAAAGATCGAAAATTCCATGTTGGGGACTTAGTACTCATGAGGGTGTTCCCAAACACTAAGGACACTGCAGCAGGGGTAGTAGGACCTAATTGGGAAGGGCCATACCTTGTGTAGGAGGTGATCCCACCTAGGACATACAAGATAGCTTGACTAAATGGTGAACTAATAGAAAACTACTGGAATGGCGAACACCTCCGCCGGTACTATCAGTGAAGCTGTTCAGCGGCGACACAAATTTTAGTTTGCAAATGTACTATTTTCGAATTATCCATGTAACAACCATTGTGCTTATGATGAATGAATGAATTTAATTTCTTAAGTTTCGTTTAATTCTTTAAATTTCTTTCAACAAGGGACTGGTCACTTTAGACCTGTCAACCCCATTGAATCATGTTCGATTCTTGTCCTTGAGGGACCTATCAACCCATAAGATCCAAACAAGAGACTGGTCCGAGGACCTATCGCCATTATGGATCATGTTTGATCTTGGTTCTTGAAGAGCCTATCAACCCATACGATCCCAAAGAGAGACTGGTCCTAGGACATTGTCACCAAATTATTTGATCATGTTCGATCCTAGTTCTTGAGAAGCCTATCGACCCACACGATCAAAAAGAGAGATCGGTCTTGGACCTTGTCGCCAAATTATTTGATCATGTTCGATCCTGGCTCTTAAGGAACCTATCAACCCATACGATCAACAAAAGAGACTGGTTCGAGGACCAGTCCCCTTTATTTGATCATGTTCGATCATGGTTCTTGAGGAACCTATCGACCCGTACTATAAAAAAATAGACTGGTCTGAAGGCGACTGCCAGTCGCCATCGTCAGATCATAATCAAATCTGGTCCTTGAGGGATTGCTCGATAATTTGATCTAAGACTTGTTACAGGCTCGATTAGCCCATCAAGACCCAATTGGTCCAATTATAATGAGTACACGATAAGTTATGTAGATCATGATAGACACTTGCTACAAAATCTGCATTTGTGTATAGGTATCATTACTACTGAGTATGAAACTATCACTCGACTACTAAAGAGGGACAAGCATTTGCTGCTTGTATCATTGGGTGAAAAGGATAGTACTATGTGTCTAAACACTCTAAGCAAGGCATGGTCAAGTAGCAAGTAATCAATGCTCTTAAACCCATGATCACTTGGGGGGCATATAGGACATACTGATCGGGGTATACATAAGCAATGAGGACGTGACCCTAAGTACTAAGCAAGCTCAAGTTTTTCTAGGACATTTTTTCAACATGTGTTCCGAAAGCGCAAAAAACCAAAACAAAGAAAGGGCATTGGTAGGGAGACTCCTAGCCATGTCCCTTATAGGGTGGTTGGCCTATCACCCATGGAGTGGTCAACTTGACCATTTTGTTCGTGGTACTTGGTGATGTATCGTACTACTCACATTACCATGGTTGTTAGCATGAAAAACGCAAAGGATTAAGGTTAGTATGGCGTGTGAAATACATGTGTTCAGAGTATACTGATACTTAAACCAGTGAGGGTTGTGAGTTGATATACTTAATAAGCATTGGAAATAAAAAATTTCAATCAATACGTTGAGTACTCATAACAAAAAAAACATAAAGGCATAAAATGTCATATGTAAAACTTGTCAAGTACAAGGTGCCCCACCAATGGCACAAAAGGAAAGACAACGAATAAAATACCAAAAGAAGATTAACTAGGGAGAGGAGTATCATCTGAAAGGCTGCCCTGAGTCTCAGTAGCCTCACGAGCCAGACACTTCTTAAGCTTCTTCGCTCACGTATTCTCGGGGAGGAAATCTAAGTTCATATTTTTGTTGGACTTCCAGATCAAGTAGAAGTAAGAGAAAGAAGTATCTGAATACTCCTTTCGTGCCTTGTCTCGGGAAACCTTGACCTCTTGCTCCTTCTCAATAAGAGCATCCTCCGTGGTTAGTCTATTTCAGCAATCAACTTCTCTTTCTTAGCTTCAGACTGTTTAAGCTAAACGACAAGTTTCCCCTCCACCTGGTTTACCCTGAGAGTCAACTCGGTCACATCCTGGAGTTTGAGCTTCACAGTACTGCGGAGAGTGCTGATCTCTTCATCTTTTAAAGAAATGTCCACATCCCTAGAGCCAAGAACACACCTAAGGTCCATTTTCTCCTGGCAGACAACTTAAAACTCAGAGCGAAGGTCAGAAAACGTAGAGGTATACTCCACAGACCTATCACGAACATGGGAGACCAACATCAATGCCTACAAAAAACATACAAGTGTTAGATAACATCAACACACAAGCTAACTAGACAAAAAGAAAACTTTATAGGACCTACACTCTGAATGTCAAGGAGTGAATTTGTGAGGATGGTGCTCAAGTCATCATTCTAAATCCCATTAAAGGCTCAAGTCCTCATTCTTAATTCC